>NC_055671.1:2060000-3287000 GCF_017976325.1 Chelmon rostratus
GAAAGCAGTTCCTGTCTTAGGACTTAAACACCAGAGAAGAATGGATTTCAGCTGAACTCAGAGAAAAACAGTTAAAGCAAAACTCTCACTGAATAATGTATCACTTCTGAAGCAGCTCTGGATCTCAGCTCCATGCATTCAGATGGTTTGAAATAGTTAATCTTTACATAATTCTGCCTTATGCCGTAGTTATTTCCCAGTCCTATGCAATTAAAACCACTCAAGCATTTTTATATGCATTTGTGTATTCCTGTATACAAGCGCTTTGCTTTGTAATTGTGTCACTGCAGCATATCTGGCCCAGAGGGGAGTTTCCTTTGATATTATAAAAATACATGCGCACACAAAAGACAGCTGTTGGAATTTCTTTTCGGATTTACACTGTGGATGTCACCGTTTCTGAGACTTTGTATTTTGTTGCTTAGAGCACATTTATTGGCCTTGGATGAAAGCAGTGAGGGCTGTGAAGGTTGATGGCTGTCAGCTCATTAATCATATTTTCAGGGGGAGAGTCCTCTTGGAAGATGCCTCACTGTTCTGGCATGCCTCTCCACAAAGCAAATACACTGCCTGAGATCGCGTGCAGGGCAAAATCAGATTTTTACTGTTGCATGTTACAAGGATTGTAGATACTCTACAGGCTGGCAGTGTTGGATGCTATTACTAAATGACACCTTAGCATAATGTGATTTGACCCATTACTGTAATTACTTTACAGTTGTTTATTAAGGTATGTTTGACATTCTTAAACTACATTCGAGTTAATAATCCCAGGAACTCTCTGTTACTTGGACGGAGTATGAGCCAATGAGTCATAGGCAAACATCATAGGCCACAACTCTGCAGCTCTTTCTGACAGAAGTCAGTTTGCTAACGGTTAGCCGTCATGCCGAAGAGAAAGTCTCTCTCTTTTCTAAAATGCTCCATGAGTCTAACTCCTAGCTTTTGTAAAGTTGTAACCTGCATTCATGCTGTCCAAGTGGGCTTGGTAGGTGTGTGCTGAAATAATTGTCCCCCATCCTGATGAAATGCTGATGATGAAACACTTAAAAATATGGTCACCCTTGCAAGCCGGAACATGCTAATACTCATCAGTCACAATAGCTCGTCAAGCCTCCTTCTTTCTCTGTGCTGTGTCGTTCCCATCTGCTAAAAAGAGTTTTGCTAAAGAGGGAAAAAAGTTTTCACTTCTGCTAAAAAAGCTTACTATGATAGCTTCCTTAATTTGTGACTCTAAAAGGTCGTCAGAGACAAGACAGACAGCTGGCTACTGTTCAACAGCAGAAATTTTCGGGTCAAAGTTCACCAAACATCAAGGCTCCAGTTTATGTTTTATTTATTCTATTCTTATTTTGTAACTTCATGCCATGCTGTGTATGTTAACATGTTGGCTTCCAACAGAGGGTACGCTGTAATAAAGATATGAAGGCTTTTCCCTTATAAAGCGTGTGTGTGTGTGTGTGTCTGTAAAGACCTGCAGTGTGAACATAGTATAGCCATAATTCAATATATAGCTCCTCACTGCAGCCTCTTCTGTTGCCTCACACCAAAAACAGCAATGCAGTGATGATGGAGCATATATTCATCTGTTCATAAATATGAAAGAACGATCATAATGAAGTATATGTTTCAACTTGAGTTATATAGCCTGCAGCAGCGATGTGATTTCCTTTAATAAATCTTAAAGTTGCTCTCACAGGCAGCAGTCATTATCTCATTATGAGCACAAACTCCCACTTAAAAACTTGCTTCAGACTGCGGCAACTCTCACTTTCAGATCTGTGTGAAGGTGTCATTTTAGTGACATTAAGTATGGCATCTTAATTAGCCACCCATGGTTTCTCTTGAAAACTATAATACCAAACTTTCACAGATGTAAAGGAGCAGTTGCTAAACATTGTCCTTAAAAAAAAAGAAGAAGAAACGTGTGAAATCATGCTTTTTAATAACAGCCATGAAGGTTAATGAAATGAAATAGCCACACCTGAGTGTCAGTCAGCATGGTTCATCCAGTCCGTTACTCGGTTTCATTTTTTAGGCTTTTGAGCATTGTTGGCTGAACTCATGGCAGGTGCCTTATCATCACTGGTGACTGGCTACAGAATAAGCAAGTGAGTGAAATGAGGAAATGTAAGAAGATCTAATTGTGAATCTGGAAAATGTTGTTCGTCTGCGTGGGGGAAGCTGCGGTTCCTTTCAGCACAGATGTTTTTCTCTTTGGTTTAGATGAGCGCTGAATTATTCCTCCTCAGTTGTCCTCCTCTCCGCTCAGCTACAGTACACTCACAGTCCTGAGAGACAATCAGACAATCAAAAGATGTTTACCAGCCATTAAGAGTTTCTGCTTGCCTCAATGCGAGTGAAAAAGAAAGCAACAAACTTTTGGAGACAGATCCTTAATTGTTTTTACTCCATTTTGACATTAATTAGGCTGAAACATAGTGGGAAGAGCGTGAGGGATGACTCTAACTGGGAGTTAGATGGTAGACGGCAAGACTTTTCTCAAGTGGTTAAACGCCTATCATGGGCCTCTAAGTGGGCGCTCTGCAACACAAATATAGTGCTTACTGTCTGACAATTAGCATTTACAGTATATCTGTTGGCAGGATAAGCCTGGTTGTTCTATCACTGCAGGTATCCAAGCACAACAATGAATGCTGCCCTGTCCGTATCGAACAAACTACATTCATATAATATCAGCTTGCTTTGCCAAATACATTTTGGAGAAATGTAGTTGCTGCCTGGATTGTGTTTACTGTCAGAATTTCTTTGTCACTTCAGGACTGAGCACTCAAGAATTGATGCTTAAGTGAACACAGCAGAAGGCGTTGACACCAGAGACTGGAGTTCATGCTGTGTTGGCTTTTGGCTCTTATAAATTTTGGTGTTGGTAAAGATGTTGCTTTTGGTTAAATACTAAAATACTATTTTGTGCTTTACATTAGCTCGCCTTTTTGATGGTCAACAAAGATCAAGATCGTTTCCTAAATTTAACAAAGGGCTTTGGTGAGCGTTTATTAAAACAAATGCAGTAAATTACACTGAAAGTAGACCTTTGTAGATACATTCAATGAGCATTTCCCTCACTATTTTGGCTTCTCTATAATAATAATCTGAGCGGCCATATATATCTGACAAAGTTGTACATGAACATTTTTAGGAGTCTTGCCATATCTCAACAACAACTGGATAGACTACCATGTAGTTTGTTGTCCACTGGACGATTCCTAGTAATTTTGGTGCAAGATATTAAAATCGAATTCTAATCAGATTGTCCTGTGATATAATCTCAAACAATTTTCACCTTATCAAAGCTTAAGGAAATACAGCATTTTTTTCTTCAGAAAAATGACACGTCCACAGCCATGTATGTGACTCTCTGAGGCCTCCGTTACTGTTAGCATGCTAACATGCTCATAATGATCTTATTATATTAATGACCACACTTTAGCTTGTTGGCATGCTAAAACATGCTGATGAGCAATAAACACACATGAACACTGAGGCTGAAGGGGAAGTCTTTAGATTTGCCAGTATTTGGTTATAAACCGATGCGTTGGGTACATTAAACTTTCCGCCTGATGATGACAACACATGAAAACTGAGAGGATCGAAAGTTATTACAATTTATCCCGAGGGGAACATGAAATGTCATCATCATCCAGCCATGTGATGATATTTCACACAACACAAATAATATCAACTTGCTGGTGGTAGAATTCATCCTCTGGGACCACGAGTGTCAGAGCCAAATTACATGGCGATCTGTCTAATCTTCCACAACATATTTTTGTTCGCACCAAAGTGCTAGCCGGCCAATCGACTCTGCTACAAACAAAAACAAATGTTGGTGGTGATATATGCAGTATTTTGCCTTTCTGGATTCCTGTTAGTGCTTCTAATGTAATTCCACTGAGAATGAAATCCTGATGTCGTCATGTCCTCATATTATCCCCTGCAGTGAATTTTAAATCATGGATTTCAGTATGTACAACACAGATGATATCATGATGTTGACATCAGCGTCAATGTCAAGCAACCACATAGAGAAATATTTATCATAGAGGCTCAACAGAGTGCATCAATAGAGCCACAGCCTCAGGCTTTGGTCCAGACTACCACCAACTGTACAGAGACCAATCAGTTAGGTCAATCTTCCTGAAACTGGTAATGACAGAGTTCAATAAAAGCAATGAAATACTTATGAGTGGATTAACTGGACTGGCAATTGAGCATAAACAAATCCCTATGGGTATACTCTTGGGCGTCCAATGGAGCACAACTTAAGTAGGTATTGATTTTTGCTTTTCATTTTTTCATTGTTTTCCCAAAAGACTGTGTAAAAGAGATGTGTTCTCTACTGGGCCTCAGGAGGATAGAGACATTCCAAAGTCCTATGGCTATGCAAAATATTTATAACCGAAAACAGCATGAGTGCAGTAAAACAAACAAGAAATGGGAAACTAACAACAGAAACACGGGCAGAAAAATGAAGAAAAGGAGTTTTCTTAAGTTTGAGATAGGCAACCTGACCAAGACAGCCCCTGGCTAGTGCACTCTTCCTCACCAGCAGGCAGAGCTCATTCTCACACATAGCTGACCCTGGCTTTTTACTGCGTCCACACAATATCCAGAGTTCAGAGGTTGAGAACCAGAAAGCAAGGCACACAGGCAAGTTTTAGAATGGGAGAAAAATAAGTGATGATGTCAAAACTGAGGACGGTACTCTTGGAAAGTGAGTACAGGGTTAGAGCACACCTACGGCTTGTTGACTTTGGTCTGAACTATGGTTGAAAAGTTTACTTGTGTGAACTTAAGTAGCTCACTTGTCAGAGTCAGAGCTGCAGTGAACACAGTCTGCAGGTTGATCCACCACTTTAGTGCAGACTGAAACATCTCACTAACTATCACTATAGTCAACTAGAGGATGGATTCCTTTAACATTCTTTACAGCCATCCATGGTTTGCAGAGGATGAATCCTAATGACTAATACAGCAGTCATTCCCTAGCCTCTAGAGCCATCATGAAGTGCACATTTGTTGCTTTGAGTGAAATGTCCCAACAACTATTGGATGGATTGCCATAAGATTTGGTGTACACATTAACGTTCCCCTCTGGAAGAGCTGTAATCTCTTAGGTGATCCCCTGACTTATCCACTACATTACCGTCAGGTCCAAATGTCTTTCACAATACTGTGTAGACTTTAGTTAAACTTTATGACGAGACTGATGTCCATCAGCCTCAGCTGTACTTTCTGTTCATTGTTCATTAGCAAACAATAAACTATGAAAGTGAACATGGTTAACATTATACCTGCTAAACATAAGCATGTCATTGAGAGCATGTTAGCACGGTGACATATCTTACCCAGCCCCACAGGGCTGCTAGCATGGCCGCAGACACGGCCGTTTAGTGTTATCTTATTTGTTCCCTCTAAATGATTGAAGTACAATTTAACTCCTGACAAAGTACACCTGGAGGGGGGACTGAGGCTTACATTACCAGGTGTCTTAGTGCACTTATCTGGTGCCACTCTTCTCACCTGAGAATAAACAGTCAAGGCTCTGTCACATCAAATTTTGGACAGCAAACAATCTCCCCAATCAGTGCATTAGCTCAGTGCTTTTGCTTTCATATTCAATTTTCTGGAACTTTGACTCACATTTTGGTCTGCAGACCATTAAACACATAGACATTCCTGACCTTTGATAGAATGGGGGAAGAAATGGGGAACACTATTTGCCTTTTTTGTGCACCATCTAATTTTACATATTCCTGAATAAAACAAGCACCAAACAGTGGTCGCCACTTCAAGAGCTGCATTAGGTCACCAACCTTTGCAGCTCCACCTGTTTTGTGAGTCACTTTCTGGTTTGATCAGGCACTTAAGTTGCAGTACCCAAATACTCTAGATCCAAACATGCAGGGTGTGAACACACACTTTTTTGCTTAAAATTTGTAGTGTTTTGTGCTCAACTGTCTGCCTACAATGCCTCATCAGTGACATTGATCTTAAGTGACAAGAAATACAGCTTTAAAAATGCAGTCTGAATGGCCTGACATCACATCTCTGTGTTAGGTTTGATTTTAGTGACACTCTCCTTTAACATAAGAAGGAAATTATATTTCATATTTCCAGCAGCCTCACTGTAGTTCAGTCTCTGGTCTATGGAGCCACTCTCAGCTGCAGAGAGCAGATGTTTGCATGAATTATTTGTCGAGGCTGAAGCAGAGCGGTGGGGTACCAACTGCAAAGTCATTTTCCTGTCACTGCATTTAAAAATGCAATAAAAAGCACAAAACTTGAATATACTGTACATATCATGGACATGCTTTACATTATTTATCACACAGTAAAACATTGCTCCAGGTCATATGTGTCACTGCCAGTGACAGCGCACAGTGGAAAGCTCCAGATTCTTGTTACATGTATCGTCTATGCAGCAAATGAATGAGAATAGGAAATTGCTTTTGCATGCAGCTAAAGTATGCAATTAACATTCATGGTGGAGGAAGAGAAACAGGTTCAGAGCATTGTGGCAGACCTCCTGCTGTGATTGTACATAATTGATGTACCAGAACCCTTAAAATACGCTGTGTTCAGGCTTGAAGACACACTGGTGTCATTTAGAGAACTGCAGTTAGCGGTTGTTGGTAATGTAGCAGACAGACCACAATGAGCTCAGTCCAAGGTCAGGACTTCTGAGGGATCACAAAATCAATAGGTTTGTCTTGTTTCTGGATAGGTGCCACTGTTGGTAAGTCTCCTGTTTGTGCACCGTGGAAAAGTCTGTTAGCAGTGCAGCATAGCAAAAGATATGATTTGTTTAGTTTAGTATATTCACACATGAACAAAACCTGAAAAATCACAAAAAAACACACGATCTTAAGATACAACATTTTATTATTGTCAGTCTTAAATATGAGCACACACTTTTCATCAAGAAAATACATATGAAGTAACAATCCTTTACAATGCAGGGAGTCGAATAGTATGTCTCCTCCACTTGGGAACAATCCAGTCTGAAGAGAGTCCTGTGAACTTGTAGCCAGGTAAAGGGCAGAATTTTATTCATGTGAATCATCCAAAATAAATCCCAACAGATCATGAGACTACTTCATGCATCTGCTTTTGATAATTCCCTGGTAGCTGAGACAAAGGTTTGATTTCTCATTTCAAACCAAAGTTCACACCCAAAACGATCACTTTTAGACTCCGATGCAGTTCACACAAATGTCACAAAACACCTAAAATTAATAGTACTATTTGGTAAGTGCAAAACAAGCTCAGTCATTTTTCTCAAATGGTATCAAATTTTCCTCAACGACTGCTCTCTTGCCTTGCATATATGGAGACAAAGAAAAGAAATACACCCATGTATTTTTTTTTTGTTTTTTGTTTTTTCAGCCCATGTTCCAACTGGGCCCATGTTTGCCTGGGCTGAGAGAGGGAACGAGTCCTGCAATCTTTATGCACACTTCAAACAGACAAAGGGATTGGTCATATCAACATAAATATGCAGCGCTACTGCCAAAATATAATCCTTCATGGGCTGTGATTCAGAATTGGCTGACTCGAGTCAGACAGAAACAGAAAAAAGTTATGTGTGTTCAGGCCTTCTCAGTGCAGTTTTCCAGCTGAACTTTGATAGTGGATCAGAAATATTTTACTAGTGTATTTCCAAGATCCTCTCCCCGGGTTGCTAGGTTTTATCATTATAAGTTTGGCTTGAATGGGACTTGCAGTGTGTCTAGCACATCCTTTTTAAAAGTCATGCTTGGTGGGAGTTTGGAGCATTTGCATTTCCTCTAATAAGACAGCACAGAGGCTGGCTTTTTTAATATCGTGCAGAAAGAAACTGCAGTACGATTGCCTGTCTATCTGAGAGATGGTGACTTATTTTCAGTTGTGGAAGTTGCTTATTTCTCATTGAAATAGGTATGTCGACCCCTGCTGAGTTGCGTTTGCCTGACCATGATGCATGTTATATGCAGCTGTTGGAAATGTGTACGGCATGGGGAGAAACAATCAATGTTGATTTTTTTTACTTTATTTTCCTCCTGCAGAGGCTGATTGCATAAACAGGATGTTACTGTATTTAGCATAGAGCTGCAATCATCACACTGCGTGAGACTTATATACCCTTCAGTTTTACCATGCAGGATGAGTCCAGTTAACAACAGGACAATATGAGGTCCAACTGAGAGCTTATTAGAGTTTGCTCAACTAAATGAGCCATACCAACACAAAACATCTCACTGTCTCACTAAACTTAATGTGATTGTGTTTATTTAACTGCTCTGCAAGCCGGCTTGTCTAACCTTGAGGCTACTAATGCCCATACTGCATCGAGAACACTGGTGCTACAAAAGGCCTCTGGTCAGAAAACAATCCAAATTAAGCATTTAAAGAAGCAGCCTGCAGAAGACATGCTTGGAGCGGCAGGTATTTAAGAACAGGAAATGAAGATTATACGTTTCTGTTGGCTGCGTGTGGCTCAGACTAAGGCTAAAACTTTAGCAAGATGATCTAGCAGGATTTCCAGCAGTGATCTGACAGGCGCTGACTGTTTTCCACCTCGTCCTCGGATCAGATTTCATCAAAGTTAATAAAAAAATATGCTTGTTTGATACTGAAAATTAGCAGGGTTCCTCTTAATGATGCTTCTAAAGTCAGAATATGAATGTGCACGGTCTTGGTTTAAAGTCTGTGATGCTCAGTGCAGCCTCAACTCTGAATCGCTGCCATAGTGGCCATATGGCATCGCTATTATTAGGTGCATTATAAGATGAAGTCAGCTACACAACCACCTCCTTACCTCTGGTTACGTGTGAAAAAAAAACATCTAGAGATACATACTTGTTATATTTTGACAGCAGCCCTGCTGGTTTGTACAGATCGGTGTATATACTAAAGGCAAGTGCTTGCATGGGTTTGTACTCAGAAATAGTGTGCTTGGCTTGAGAAATTATGTTGTATTTTATATAACATAAAAAAAAACAATATCACAATTATTAAGGACAAAGCAGTTAACTGCAAACATTCAGCCATCTGCTCTGTCCTTTCAGAAAACTATGGAGTGCTGTGATACTCCCAGAGAAACAATACTGATGATACAGCAGTGTGGTATATCAAGGGTTTCTGTGAATGAGCCCGACTTACAGTGTCATTACAGTGCACACAAACACACATCCATGACCAAATCTAAGTGTTAATCTGAGGTGGCTATTGCAATGCTGTGAAATAATTGGGAAAACTGCTGAATAATTGCTCAGAGGTAGTGAAAAAAATGAAGTAACTGAACCACTCTATAATGTGTGCTTGACTGTTGTACAAAATAAATGTAGGCATAAATATACAATAGACTGTCTTACCTCACTAGAATCTGTGCCGTGTGTGTGTGTGTGTGTGTGTTTGTTGATTGATATTTCCAGGCAAACTGTTAAGCAAGTTCTTTTCAACCTTTCAAGAAAGCTGAAAGTAACGAGGCTGTGATTATTTGTGTATATTGACAACAACTCTTCTGAAGGGATCCCAGCACAGACCTCCTTGGGAGGTGACCTGACTTCAATTCTTCCTAAATGTGGTTAATCTAGTGGCAAAATGACGAGAGCGGTGCCATCCTTCAAACCAGGACGGAATAATTACCATGTACTTTCCAAACATCACTGTGCTGGAGATGAATAGTAGCCTGCAGTCTCTCTCTCTCTCTCTCTCTGTCTTTGTCTTGTGTGTGAAAACAAACCATGATTAGCCTGTCAGATTCAGCTGATGATTACCCTGATCAATTTCAATAATGGCCCTATCTGTTTCATGCTGTTTTGATTTGGATATTGGCTCTTTTTTCACATCAAGGAGCACAAACCTTGTTATCCCCAAGGGCCACAAAAGGGCTCGGATCAAAAGAAACACCGAGGCGCACCTGGATGATGGACTGCGACCTCACCAGAGCCAAAGGAAAAGATCTGAATGTTCTTTTATGAGAGGGAAAGATGAACACGAGCGGAGCAGAGATCAGTGGTTCTGTTGCTGTTCTCCCTTTGGGCCTGCTCGGTGTCGACTGAGCTCGCATTCATTTAAAAATAACCACATGTGGAAACACACTCAATCAGGGCTGTGGCTTCATAAGAAGCGCATCATTGCCCCACCACTAAACAGACACACACACCAATTTGTTTTAATTCACTGTTCCTGTTTGATGTCGTGTTAATGGAATCCTACAAATCCTTCAGCGCACCACGCAATCCAATGAATTGGAGTGCAGTTATCATATAAACCAGCAGCCAATAGACGGGCGTGTTTGTGCGTCCGCAAACACAAACGCTGATGCATTTTGCAAAAGAGGCACGGTTTCTAAAAATTCCCTTCCACGTTACTGAAGCAGTAGCCTAACACCGAATCTCGCTTGTTCATCATTCACTCAGCTCTTTTCCAGTGCTGGGGGAAACCTGAGTGTGGTCTGGCAGTTGGTGTGAATTGTTTGCCAATACAAGAGACGTGGAAACGATAAATGCCTGCTTTAACTCTCGCTGCCGTGTCGTGAGAGGTTTCTGATTGTTGCATAAAATCCTGACACTCACAACTAAATAAGGTGATGGAGGTCTGTCATTTGTTTGCTGTCTGCTCTGATCTTTCTTCATGATAAAACACAGAGATACAGCTGGTTTTGTTTCGCACACATCCTGTCCTGATGATGCTCAGCTCTCTGTTATTGCAATTGGCTTGAATGCAGTAAAGTAAGCCTGCAATTCCTTCTCTTTTTTTTTCAATTAGAGCTGCAAATGTCACGTTCAGGTGAACATTTTACATTCATAAACCACATGCTGTACATTTTGGTTTAAATATATCTAACAATTTAGATTTTCCTTCTTTTTTTTCCCTAAATGACTCCCATGTTGAACCCTTAGTGAAAGACAAAATGTTTACCGTCTGGTTTGTGAAGCGACATCACTATGCAACGAGTGTCAATGTGTTTTGATTGTTGTCGAGTCTAGAAAACAGAAATCGTGTGTCGTATGGTGCTGTATAAACTGCTAAAGTCTTTGGGTTACTGGTGTCTAAATACATGCAAAAAGTGTTTATTTTCCATGAACATCATTTTACTGAGTGATCTCTGAACCCCAGTGCTGGTTTGGAACATGAACAGGAGCACTTCCTCAAATAACTGTTGTGTAGAAATAGCATGATGTTCAAACAAGTAGCAACTGCATTAATACATTTCCATCACTTAAGTCAGACGTCGACTCCACACAGGTGGAGTAAACCTTCTCTCCAGTCTCAAATACTTAATTATAACATAATTATTCTTGACACAATTTTTGTGTACAACTGTACTGGTAAAGAAAAAAAGACAACAAAGACATAAAACTAGGATACTTGTTTAAATAATTACAACTTCATAATTTCCCTTCTCAAAAATATTCCAAACTAAACATAATTAAAAAAAAAATTAAATTAAAAGATTAGCATAACACAACTGCAAGTATATCACTATAATGCTCAGGACAAAAATACTTGAAGGTCAAAAACAATTCTGCTTCCAACAACCAGACTGAATGATAATTATTATACATTAAAATATGATAATACCAGGCTTTCCGCCTCAGGGTAACCTAAATTTCTTCTGCTTCACTGTCTCGGTTTGACTTTGAGGTATTTAACATTCACCTCTCATACTTGCTCTAAATTTGCCTTTTCCTGGAGTTGAGATGAATATGCAATGCGATAAAAATTAAGACAAATCTATTTGAATAAGAGACACTACATTCCAAAAAAAAAAAAAAAAAAAATCCGAGACATATACATAAAAGAGACAATCCAGAATAATATAATTTAGAGAGAAAAATATCCAACATAATTCAAGTAAAATGTGAAACATTTGTTACATCCTTGAAATCTAAAAAAACAACAGAAACGTTTGTTACGTATTTATTTAGTGGGTCAACATCATTATGTAGCAGGATACTCCATGCACTCACTGTGCATCAGTTTATGGTTCCAGTTGAGAAGAAAAAAAAAAAAATCTCACACACTCACGTGCGCACACACGCACGCACGCACACACACACACACACACACACACACACACACACACACACACACACACACACACACACACACAATACTTGTGTTCAAATCCATTCCTCTTCAAAATCGGAGCAGGAAGGGCAGGAACACTATGAAGAGGAGACAGGTGTGTGAGTGCACTCCCATTGCACCGCCGCTGCCATCCTGAACTGCTCTCGGTCCTGACGGGGGAAAGACGAAGGGGAAAAAAAAAAACACCTGGGTAAGTTTCACCTCTGAAGATTGTTTTTTTCCTTCGTGTCAGCACTACTGGAAGTAAGGTAAGCTCTTAAATGAACTTTCTATCTGCTGATAACAATTCAGAGACTTAACACCCTTCCAGCCTGACACTAAATGTGTGACTTTGTAATTACTGTGACTTGTACAGTGCAGTCTTTGTATGAAAACACAGGGTGACTTCATACTGTATTTTCTACATGCAAACCAGTGTACATAATTAGTGATTACAGTCATCACAGTGATGATGCAAGGTTTTGTTCGTCACATCGCATCAACAGTTTTTGTGACAGATTGTTTTAGCAGTGTTCCTCAGTTTCCTTCCTGCTCTGCTGCTGCTGTGATGCCAAAGTGTCTCCTACCACTGAGTTCCATATGTGTCAAGTCAACGACAGAGACCCTGAGTAGCAGTAATAGTTGAATCTTGGAGCACTATGACCCATGAAAGTGGTTACTGAATCTCTGGATAAAGTAATCCCATCTCCTAGGCATTAGATGTGCACACAACTAATCTGCAACAGCAAATACATTCTGAGAGAAATTTAATGAGGCCTGGATTACTTTTTTCTCATCATAAATAGGAAGCAGAATGTAACAGAATGCATCTGCAAAATTCAATTCACTTTAACCACCACACAGCTAAGCTGGTGGAATTTGATAACAGGAGTTGATGTTAATGAACGCTGAAAATATTCACTGACAACATATCCCATCTGCTTTCCTGCAATATCTGTATCTGCTCATTGCAACTAAAGCATGATTAATGCTGTTTATGACTGTGTTTAGGTGCTCATGGCACTTGGTTTGGGTTAGAAAAAGATTGTGGTCTCAGATAAATACTGAAAAAGTCAACTTGAACCACAACACAGGATAAGCTGATTTTATTAACATTTAACCAAAACCATGATGTCTGTCAAAGCTGGAAGCAAAGTGGTTTTCTTGCCTAAACCTAACCACACACAGGATGTGAACCCTAGTCCCTGATGTCTAAGTCCTGAACTTTACATGCTCACCATCCACCCTTGACCTTGCCAAAATGCAGCATTTCCTTCACTGGAAAAAACACTGCCAGGGAACATAATCCAGGGGTCAAATGTCTTTTCTCCACAGAATGTGTTTGTTAGAACAAATTAGTTGTATTAATCTAAGCCCTAAAATATACTGTTCACATCACCGTTAGCTCGCAGTGCTTAGCAGTGTTTGTGTTCATGGTTTTTGTAGCAGTCTGATTTCATGTGGATTTATTTTTGCTAAACTGAAGACTGATACAGTCAGGACATAATTGACAAGCATCATGTTGTGAATACTCAAGCAGACGTAGCCTAATATGGATATATACAGTCACTTTTTTGGATGATAATGGTGGATGAATGCAGGAAACAGGCCAGGGACCATGGTTGGTTGGGAACTACATGAATAAACATCACATTAAATGACAATGATACATTACAGGGAAAGCTTTCATTTGTGAGGCAGGGAGTAAAACATTTAGTGCTGCAGATAGCTGTTGGTTTTGAGTGTGATGATTAAAATGACATGGTCTGCAGAATCAGACGCTACACTGAGGTTTAAAGGGATTAAAACTTCATGTTGCTCAGCATCTGTTGCTTAAATAAGGTCATTCTATATTCAATAAGGGCATTCTTATTATTGACAAGTGCTTTAAAAACCCACAAGACTTTGTTAAAATGATGTCTTGACTTCCAGGTTTGCTTCGCTCACTTGTTCTGTCAGCATATTTAATGCAAATGTTTAATGCTAATTTGTCCAAGTCTGACTATAGTACAAAATAATAAATATAGTACATGCAGTATAAAATATGTGGAATACATACAGTGTGAAAGCACACATGATGGAAGTATAATTTGCCATTTCTCGCTTACAGTTCTTAAACACGGAGCCATAAATTAAATGTGGTAATATGTGGTGTGGACAGAATTAATCTTTCCAGTCTTATTTATCTAATAAAACTGCTTAACCTTGTTCTTATTCATCTGGCCATAACCTTGGTACATTCAAATACACAATGGAAACAAATGCTTTATCTTGTTTTCCTTATTCTTTAGTATTTAATGCACCTGTAGCTTTCTAATATTGCCAAGTGTTATATTGTTTGCATGCATGGTATGAAAGTCCCAGGAATCTTATGCTAAAATACAATACAATTTATGATGCAAAAACTAAAATGCATAATATTTTCATCGTGCTCTTTTCAGGGATGAGGCGAGTTCCGTCTAAATGAAAGCGCTGTATGAGAATTGAGGGCAAATTCTAACTTTGAAGCTTTTAACACAATGACTACTCATTTCCCCTGGATTTCCATGAGTTCACAACAGTTTCCTTTGGGGCATCTATCCAATTACTCTGCCACAGTGGATTATCCCTAATCCTGCATATGGCTAATTAGAATAATGACGTTCACTCCTCGCCAAAATCAAAGCCATTAATACAATTGTGTTAATGGAGTGGGTTTGCTTACAAGATGCTGCAACCAGCAGTCACAAGGACACATTTAATGTCAAGATGGGTGAGGTGTTTCACCACAGCTCCTGTGTTTGTTTATCATGTTTATTGCTTTTTTCAGATCCAAGAAACATTTCAACCTTCATTGAGGATGTAGCTTTTTGTGGTTGCTTTCACTAATCTAGGTGAAGGATGTACATCTGAAATACAATAACGACAGGTACAAACACTCACACGAGCACAAATGGCGATAATGAAAGATGAAGAATACTTACAGTGGAAAAAAGAGCATGCAAACATCAAAATGAAGCCAAGTCACACAGAGGGGTGGTTAGGTTTGCAAAGAGAAAGGTGAAACATAGTTAAGGAAACAGGCTACAGTGACCATTTTCACAAAGATTCACATGACATTTGGATGGCGCTTTGCTTTGCCATTCTTCTCCTTCAAAGATGCTGTTTGCCAGACAGCAAGTTTAACATGTCAATTCATGAGGAGGACAGAGTCATTAATATATTATAGTGCAATTTTGACATGATCAAAGAGGCCAGAAGTGATTTGTCTCTTCTTGTCAAACACTGTGACATTGCAGACTAACTTCTAGTTTGTGAAAACGGCAATGTTTGCCAGCATGCGGTTAATATTTTCGATCCATGACAGTTGAAGTGCATGCTGGTGCAGAATACTAACCTTGCAATAGTGTTGAGCTAGTGGGTTCAATTACCACTACACCAGGGGAACAAATGGAACAGAGCAACATATCGGAAACAGAACAGCAACACATCATTGACAACACTTGTGAAGAGCATGAAAAGTAGGCTGCTGAATGGACTTTTACATTCCGGCTGAGTGTTCAAACTGATAATAATGCCAACAGCCATTCATCAAAGCACAGGTGGTGTCAGAAGTTCATTTTAAAGCTGAAACACACCAGTATTAGAATTCTGACAGCTACTCATCGATAACCCGCAAGATTCTTGACTTTAGCGACATGTGGTGATATGTGGTCATTTCTTTGTTCTGAAGCAAACACCTGGGAACAACGCTGGGCTGTGAGGCCGTGTAGTGGATGCAGCTGGAATTGCAACTGCAAATGACGCCCACTGGTCCAGAAAAGACCCCTTCTCAAATGCAAATATGTAACATTTCAGGCTTCATCATCTGTTAAAGTGATGGCTTTTTGTCGTTCAGACACGAGTCTTTTATGTTAATCTTCCTTGCGACTTCAGTCTGACATGACAGGACATGTACAAAAATGTCTGTATGCACAAGGAGAGGAGACTGTTTTGTGTTCTATTACGTGCTTTTGCTACATCAAAATGATTGAATATGAATTGAATCAGCAAACTGACTTCTTATTCATCGATCTAATGAAAGCAGTATGTTAAACCTGCCATCACATTAATGTCAAACGGTGCAAATCTGAGAGAGAGGGAATACTTGTTTTCCCATTCAGAATCACTCAAAAGAAATCGCTGTAAAACTCAAGGTATTTTTTTCTTAGCATCACAAAAAAAAATGTTATATTAGCAGAGAGAGAGTTTAAGTTGTATGAAAAAAGTTGCAGATAAGTCCTTTAATTAAAAGATACACTTAGCAGATACACTGCAGCTGCATCGTGGGCTCATGTCCCGTTCTGTAGCACTAAGCATGGAAACACATTCCTGTACTCACCGTACAGAAGGAAGCTTGTGTTTGAGCTCCCAAGTTTGTTGATGGCAACGCAAGTGTAGTTGCCGTAATCTCCGTCAGACACATTAAAAAACGTCAGCTTCGACAGTGACCCAGTGTTCACAATGTCCATGCCATCAAAGCCATTGAAGATCCTACATGGACAAGCAAAAAATTCATGGGCAGATAGTGATTACAACTCTAACACAATAATAATAATTTGATTCATAATTAGGACTAATTTTCATCTTAAATGACCGTATGTCTGGCAGCCGATCAAAAGCCATCAATAACTGTGAAAAGTACGGCAGAGAGCATTCACACACACACGCACACACACAGTTCTCCCATTAGCCAACATGAAATGCAAATGTGAAACCCATTACCTTCTGTCATCTTTATACCACTCAAAATCTGCCTCGGGCACTGCATCAGCCTCACACTCCAGCACTCCTCTTTGGCCCGGTGTTACTCCAACATCTCTGCCCTCTGACACAGCTGGAGCATCTACAAGGAGGAAGCAACACATGAGAGCACTGCGGTTAGGACTACAAGGCAGCTCAAATCAAGGATGTCAGGAGAGGGGTCACGGCATTTGCTCCTCTTCAGAGGATTCTGATTCATAGCTGTGATCTGCTGTACACCAAGACACACAAGTAAACAGGAACTGGAGTTCAATATTTATTACAATGGTGAAAGAGTGAAAAAGCTTAGATTTCCAATTGTTTTCAACAAATTAACCAAATAAAAGTATGACATCATAACTGAGAAGTTGTTAGAACATGCCTCTGATTAATAGATAATCAGAATCATTGCAGATTCATCTTCTGTTGATCAGTTTACGGAGTGATAATATCAAACTGAGATTAAATAAAAAAACAAATTTCAAGTCTTGGTCTTCATAAAGATCACATTTTTATGACCGCAATTTGGAAAACTGTTCAACTCAAGGTTCATAAATAAATGGAATAAGGGAAATCTATGGCAATTACAGACATTTATTAAAGATGCAATATTTACATTTTAAACTTAAATCAGAGGAGTAAAAAATTGAATGTTCATTATTGTAGTAATTTTTAATCAATATATTGATTATTCTTTTTAATTAACTAATTAATCATTATAAAACAACACAACAACAATTTTCCACAGCCAATTTACTCACTGGTATTTCCAATGAAAAGCAGCAATGGTTCATATTTAAGAAGCTGGAGCCACTTTTGCTCAATAAATGAATTAAATGATTTTATGATCATGAAAATAGCTGATGTAGTTTTTTTTCAATATTATTCTAAATCAGTGGACTCACAGTTGACGGTAATGTCCACAGTCTGGACATCTGTGTCGATATCGTTGACAGCCGTGCATTCGTATGTCCCTGCTCTCTGTCTGGAGATAGATGGGATTTCCAGGTACTCGTCGTCTGATGCCAGGTCCCCTATTAGAGGTCACACACACAAAGTGGGAGAAAGAGGAGACGGTCATTCAGAGTAAATGGACAAGTGGACAGCTGTGGTCAGGATTGTCATTGTCAGAGTCTTTGTTGCTGTGTGGCCTGTGAGAAAGCAATCACCACACCGATGAATGGAGAGAAAGGAGGAAGTTGTCGCTATTGATAATTGTTACAATAATAATTCATCGCCCTATTTGAATTAGTTTTTGTTTTTTTTTTTAACTGCGAGGCAGTGGAGCGCATTAAAAATGATTCTGCTATTTGGAAAAAGGAGAATCTATTTTGGTATCAACAAAACAAAGAGAGAAGTTCAGCTGGAACTCAAATGCAGAAATCAAAGATCTAAGTTCAGCAGCAGAGGCAGGAGCGCCAAACGATCCTGTTACTTCTTGTCTCACCCTGATCTGGTATGACAGGTGAAATTCACACAGCTACATGTGTGTCAAAACTTACACAAGCAGATACCATGACATGTGCCCAATTCTGTCTCTGACGCTTCTTCGCTGTTTCTTTTAACACTTACAAAGACCAGTTCTTGAGCTCACTGACATATTTCTGAGGACATTACAACACTCGCTGATTAGTTCTTTGTTAAGCCCCCATTCATTATCACTTGTCTGTCAGAACTTTCGTTTTCTGCTCTTTTGTGTGTACGTCTCAAGCCTGCGAGCACACCAGGACTACGACTGAGATATGAGAATATGAACAGGGGAAATGGCAGCCCCGCCACTTTTTCTTGTATCAATTTGACACGCTTGACAGAGACACTTAACACAGCACTCAACGTAAAGAACAAAAGATGTAATTGACTTCAAGCCTCCTCCCAAGATCTTGGTAGGTGACAGTAATAAATTGCACATGGATTCACTTTGCTGAGTTTAGACAGATTACTGAATTGCACATGGGAGGGTTGTTAGGGAGAGAAGTCCTCGCTGACACACTGATCACCTGATGTGAGGTATCAGGAGGACTGAAACAGGTAAGCAAGTTCCACTCTGTTCCTTTTCTGCTTGGCTTTCTCTCAAAAGAGGATACTGCATCTCGCCAATAGAGACTGCAGTGTCAGTTAACGCACACTGTGATCCTCTGAAGAGAGTTAATCAAGACAAGGCTGCCAGCTGACACACGTTCTCAAAGTCCTCAGATCAAGCATCAGTTTTACGACAAGTGGCTTGACACCGGCGCCATAAGCCGCTGTCCTCCACACTGACACATTAGATCAGTGTTTCTCGATAGTTCATGACCTCCAACATAAATACCTCAAAAACAGACAATAAGACAATAGACAATATTAGCTGTAACAAAGCCATACATTTCCTCACACATGCTTACTATTAATAGTAATGTTGTGTCAGATATGTGTGGATGCTTGCTGATGTTCATACCCTGTATATTTTATGCATTGTAGATTAATACTGAATAGCACGAAATAACATCAGATACTATGAAATGACATATATGGATTATGTGGTGAGACACCGTGAAGCATGGGGGAATAGGTGAGATGCCTAAGAAGGAGAGTGATGGAGGGCATCAGATCACACACACACACACACAGACAGGCGTCCAGTCAGGGTCCCCAGGCATAGATCACAACTGCTGCACACAAGCCTACCTGGGAACATGAGCAAGAGAAATACAACTAAACTAATAACTACTGGCTCCGACGCCACCCGGATGAACAAGGGTCGCAGCAGATGGTGGGGGACCAGGATATGCTGACGAGAAGGCAAATTCTGGAACAAGATGCTCCTCTCACGTATTGTAGCAGGTAAATTGAGTAGCGACATGAGTCAACAACATATACACACACAGGGGTGCACGTAACTTTTTAATTCAGGTACTCATGTGAGTACAAGAAGATGATATTTGAGACTCAGTAAGTGAGGTGTTTCCATCACTGTCCTCTTCTTCAGCTTTCTATATAGTAGATGATGAAGATGCATCCCTCAGGGCCTGGTTGAGCCTCAGATTAGCGGCCTCCATTCAAAGGTCAACAGCTAGTTCCACAGACGAGTATGCGACAAACAAGATCTGTCCTTATTATTTATTATGTTGGCGTGTGAAGATCACAAGCTGCGCTGCCTTTGCAGGGTAGGGGTCAATATAACTACTTTTTTGATGTTGACAACTGGGTTACTTGTACTTACTTTTCGCACAAAATCATACGCAGAGGACACTGCCAAGCCATTATTTCTCTCACAGCACCTCCAACACTCACCCTGAGTCACTTCAATGAAGCAAAATCCTCAGCACAGGAGGATGTGGACGTGTTTAGTCTTATGAAACGTGAGGAGAGAACATCAAATAGAGCTTGTAGTTGTTCTTCATTCAAGTTGTTAAGCAAGTGGACAACTGGACTTTTCAGTTTGACTGGCTTGTTTGTACTGGCTTGTGCCACATTTGTGTATTTTGTGTTTATTAAATAATGGATGATTGAAATTCTTTGAGTCCATACAAAACACACCTGTTTCATCTGCAAGATGTTCATGCAAACAACACATCTTGAACCAAATTTGGGTGCGTTCATTGTTAGCTTCAAGCCACAGCGTTTCTTTGTATCATCTGTTGTTTTTTTGTAGACAAGAAATCTGTACTGATGACCAACGGCAGTTGCTGCTGTCTCCTGTCAAGTTTTATGGTGGTTGGCATCCATAAGGGTTGCATTACTAATGTGCTAGACTGTGACAGATTCCCAGTGCAAACTGTTTACAGTGTCCACCCAAAGTGATCACATTCACATCATCGCCCATTCTATAACCCAGGTCCAGTTCATTTACTGCCTGGTCAGCAAAGATGGGTTTTGAAACGCTGACGCTGTGTATTTCTCATGCTTGTTGTGCATGCGTACCAGCTATGCGTTTCAAAGAGGCTGACATACAGCTCAGGAATGATAATGTCAACACCAATTTGTATGTGCCACGTGTGCACATAGCACAAATACTGAAAGATAAGTATTAATTTAGTCATAATAATATGTACATTTTCACTTCAATTCATAGCCCTTCACCTGCCCACCTACTGCACACATCAGTGCACGATCTTTATCTGCAACATTCTTTTGACCAGCGGGTGACCCTGGTGTTTATTTGACAGCTGCTTTGAGAAATTAACTTGCTGGCAGTGCAAACTACAGAGAGCCGTTTCTCATTTCCTGCAGTCAACGTTGGCTTCTTTTAACCATGACCACGAGCGTTCCTGAACCTTTAACAGGTATTTAATATTATAACCATGATGACAAAGATTGCTTAACATTAAAGAAGCAGTCATTTAAACGACACAGTGTTTCCCTAAACCTAGCCAAGTCTGTTTGTGCCCAAACCTAATCAAGCTTGTGACCTGTTAAATGTATAGTTCACCCAATCATCATCATATTATTGTCTTTCAGTATGCCTAATGTTGCTCCACCTCCGTCAGCTTCCAGGGCCTAGGCTGGCTTAGCATCAGAGGTTGTCACCCCTCAAATCCATCACCTAATAAATATAAAGTCACCTGCACCATCACCCATTAAAATGTAAAGTACCACGCAAATTATTCTCCATTAAAAAATAGCAATAAATCATTATTATCTCATTGGTCTGTCCACTCATGGTTGCACTACTGAGCCTCCTCATGTGCTTCTGCTGTCAAGTGAAGCCACTGAAAACTGTCTGCACCACGTGCCAAAGACTGATGTTTCTCTTTGTGTGTACAAGAGAGAGAACAAAGAGTTCACAGGACACTTCAGTGCCCACTACACAGCACTACCAAAGCTCTGAAAAACACAGAAAGAACTCCTCATTATAGCATTCTTCCATTTTAATGGGTATGTGTTCACAAAGAACAACATTTATAACAGCATGACTACTGATATTTTACAAGTTTCCACCTACGGCAAAGTACATTTTTGTTGACTCTACAAGTGAGCTGCCTTTCCAATTCATGAGTCTTTGATGAAGAGGACTGCTGGGTTTGTGACCAAGTCATTAGCGGGGTAGTACTGTGTCCTGCTCGGCCATCAAAGTGACATGGGGGACATCGGGGAAGCCAGACGGAAGAAGGTGGTCAGGAGAAGAAAGCGAAGAGAGCCATGGAGGTCTCGGGGGACACCAGGAGAAGATAATGTACCCTCTCTGTGTCCCTGAAACGCCTTCCTCAAACTCAAGGGCAAAGTAGAAAATGGGGTAGGAAATGGAGAGAGAGAAATGCATTTGTGTGTAGGGCAAGGGGAACAACTTTAGAAAAAAATGGGAGCAGATGCTTGAGAAATATAGGCATTTAAGGAGATGGGGATATCGTGAGGGAGGATTTAAACTGATGAATCCAAGCGGGGGAGAGAAAGAAATAGAAGCAGAATGGCAGATAGTAGCTGTTAACACACAGGAAAACACACATAACCAAAAGAGAGTGGGAGTGGATATTGTGTTACCAGTGTTCTCTTGAGGGAAAGGTAGTCAAAGTGAACTGTGTGGAAGAAAAAGTGACAAAGCTTTTATTACTCAGACAAACTAAGAAAGAACACTTATTCAAAAGATGCCCGAGAAGACGATGAAGGAGAGGAACCGATCGCTGCTGTGCTGCAGCTTGACTCTTAAACTGTGGCTCTGTTGCTACCACTGTGTGAGGTAAATATATAGTTATTTTTCCACTGATTATTAGTCTTCAGCATATAAAATTTCTTAATGTGCCAGGCTTCCTTTGATGCATCATCCTCTTTGAAGGAAACAAACATAAAAGGGGTGAGCAGGAGAAAGGAATCATTGAAATACAGTTGCACAAGGTTCTACGTATTACCGCAATGCACTAACGCAGCTTTACTACTATTGAAGAGGTTTGCCAGTGAGGAGAATCTCTTGTGACAGTATGGTTTACATTTGACCTGTTAATAGCACGCATATTTTTGCGCACACAAAAGAAAATGAAAACCATGGCTGCTACTAATCTCTCAGGTGTATTTGTATTTCAGGTATAGGTATAGGACAGGCAGCTGTGCAAGTGAAGCATGCAGTATTTGATTCAGAGCTACAGAGAATGGGCAGCATGGAAGTGAATGTGAAAGGATGAATCACTCTTCTGTTTCTGCTTCTGTGGGCTAAATAAAAAAAAAAAATACACCCTTCTTGAGAGGTGGACAATTTCCATTCACTCCAATAAGAAGAACTGTCGATAACCCAGTCAAATTAGTTTATTCAGTAAAATAGTGCAAGATTGGTCTAGAAATCACTGATGAAACTTCTGCTATAAAAACAACTACTGAAACTGTGAAACTGTGTTTTTCAGTGTAGTGTTTATCTGCCCAGGGACAGAAGACGGAAAGTAGCTAGAACCTATAGAACCTGCTCCAAAGAATCAGAAGAAATTGTATTTTTTCTAAAGAAAACTAAAAATCCCATTCCTTAAGCTCACACTTCAGTGTTTAATAGTCCAAGGGGTTAAGATGGTAGATGTGTTTGGTAATGTTGTAAGTAACTGAGTTGATGCTGATATCTTGGAGAGCCCATAAAGGCACAGGAAGGCTTCAAGGTAATGATGCTGTTCACAACTGATGGCCTTCTCCTTGTGTAGCTGTTGTCTATGGCCTTTCTCTTGTATCCACTGGTAGGACCTCCTCTCACTGTTTCATATGTATTAGTGTCACTGAGCAGGGTCGTGACCCTGGTGTGGTAGTTTGCTATGTTTAGGACCGCCAAGCACCTTCCTTTATCAGGAGCACAAGTCAGAAGTTATCAGAACCCTGCAACACTGAGCTGACAGTGCTTCAACAAGTGCCCTTGGCGAAGAGAAAGGGCACAACTTCACAGGGATACACTTAAAGCTTGTGGAGACCCAAACTGGACTCCTGTGAAAATGAACACAAGATCCAGGAAAAATGCCAACACTGCAGGTGGTGAAGAAAAGAAGAACAAATGCAACAACACTGCTGGCATCTGGTGGAAGCAGGTTTGGTTGTAAGCAGATATGAAAAGTAGTTACTGATACCAATACTTGCAATAATATCAATACAGCTATTAATATGAGTTAATAATAACAGGGCACCATTCTGAGATCAGGGAACAATAACCAACTATGGATGCAGTTTTAAGCTGTTCACTCAAAATGCCAATGTTTAAGACACCATTTTCCATTTATCAGGTGAACAGTGAAGGGTTGAATCTGAGCACTGACCCTCACAACCAGCTGTCACCACAACACATATGCACAAATAATCACAGACGACTCTTTACAGTAGTGTTTATTTAACCTACCGCAATACTGATCAGCAATCAATAATCCTTCAATCAATCAACATCTACTGCTACAACACAAGCAGCTACACTAACAAGCATAAAGGCAGTGAGCAAGCATGTTGCACATGCGTGAGAGACATGAAGGCTTGAAAAAGAGATATGATGGAACACGATCGAGGACATAGTAAATGCCTCTGACAACAAGACGGTGGCGAGCACAGCTGAGTTGTGCTACTGCAATCTGCACCTTTGTGTGTGTGTGTGTGTGAACGCCTGTAAAGGCGTGTGGATGTGTGAGTATGTGGGTTAGTAAGACAGAGGGAGGGAAACGTGCTCCAACCAAAAAGAGATCTTAACCGTCATGGAAAGACACAATAACTGTGTCTTTAACACACACAAACCCAGCCTGTGAACTCAGAGTTCATCAGCTGTGGCGCTGGTCTTTGAACTGGTCAAACGTACCAGCTTTACCACGCTGGCAGAAAACGAACAAAAGACAAGCCTGATGGTGCAGGACACAATCAATATAACATGCTAAGCACACGGAAACAAGCAGCAAGTATAATGATTAAGGTACCTCAAACAGCAACAACAGGACCCGGCAGCCCGTTAATCTCACACTACAGTAAATCTTCTACAACAATGAAGCTTACAGTAACACACTATCATTAACCTGTCTCTGCCCAGAATAAAGCCTCTTACTTGAGATCACTTCAGGAGCAATTTAGGTGTGTTTCAGCCTGTCCGATGCGTCCAGCATTCCTGAGTTCTTAATCAGGCTTTAGTTTCTTACTATCACGACTGCCGTTACAACAGCCAGCAGCACTATTCACACCAATGAGCTTGATAACAACCACACAGAGGTTAAACGCCTGGGACTCCGTACCAGTCAGTTACAACTGAAGAAGCCCTTTGGATGAGAAATGTTTTCAAGTTTTCTGCAACCAAGTCCAGCTGCCCTAGATTCAACCATTCTTCAATAATCACGACCTGGAAGACTGAGAATCTTCACAGAGAACTGTGTATAAGGGATTTTTGGTAAGTCTTAGTTTTCCTCTGTTCGGCAAAATCTTGAATTAACTTGTAAAACAGTAATTGATGATTATAATTGTGGGAGGTAAAGGCAGCAATATTCAACACTGCCAATTTACAGAATAATCTACAGTCTTTTAAATCATACAACAATAGAGCTGCCTACTGTCAACTGTCCTGTATTATCCGGGGTGGCCCTGTATATTGGGCTTAACTGGTTTGTCCCATACAGGACCTACCTTGTCCCAGATATTGACTTCAAAACTACTCAGTAATCACCAGGCAGCACATTTGCAAATCCTTGATTTTTTACAGTCGGCGATCTCGTCATGTGTGAGGACACTGTTATGTCTTGTCGGGTCTGTTGAGGTGTTGTTCACTGCTGTCTGGTCTGTGTCTTGCACTTCCTGTCTTATTGTGAAAACAAATTCTCCTCTCGTTTCAGGCCCTTGACTTCCTGGTGTTTCCCGCGTGTCTGATTGTCTGCCCCGCCCTGATTGTCTCCACCTATTCCATGTTACCTCGTGTATATAATGTCTGTTTCCCCTGTCCTGTGCCTGATTGTCTCGTGCCAACCCTGTGTTACACGTCAGTCCAGCGTTTATCCTCGTGAATATCCATTATAGTAAAAGAGTCTTGTTTTTGGTTGTGTCTCCTGAGAATATCCTTAGCGCTTTTTGTTGTACTTTAGTATTTCTTTTGTACTTTGCATTTTTGACACCTTTTGTTCTATTTTGTATTATCACCTTGAGTTTTGTAATAATATGTCTTGAAAAGAAGTGTCTGAGTCGTGCAATTGAGTCCAGTACTTTGAGTCACCTGACATCCAATCACAGGCCCTGTCCTGTAAAATATCTGTGAACTGTGAGTTGTCTTGTAAGGACTTCTCTCTGACTGTGCAAAAGGACAGATGACTGCTCGAACAAGTCAAGAGAAAAACAAAATGTCCATGAAAATATAGGCTTGGTGAGTCATGCCCCTCCTCATCCTTTTGCATTTGAAATGTTTTTCTGTTAAGGTAAAGGTCAAAATTGTGATTTTTTAATCATTTATTTTGAAATTACGCTTACATAATGGCACATTTTTAGTCAAACCATTGATTATATGTAATATATATGTTCTCCCTTTTTCAGATAAATGTGAATATACACTGTATATTTCAAAAACATCATACCCACAGAATTAAACCTTTTGTCTCTTGAGAAAATTGATAACCACAGTTGAATCCATCCTCTAGGGACCATAAACACATGCAGCAAATGAAGGAAATCCAGTCAGAAGTAGGGCTGGGACGATATGTTTCTCTCACGATTTGATTCTATTAAGATACTCGGGTGCCAATTCCATATGTATTGTGATTTCTTAAGTACTGCAATTCTACAAGTATTGATAACACAATTTCTAAGATTATTGTTTGTTTTTTAACTAGACAATGGGGAAAAGCTTACTCATACACTTCTAGAGACTGTATATCGAGTCATTTTTTCCAAAAACAATGCACGCCACATGTCAGTCTGTCTCTCTGAGTATTATTTCAACAGCGTTATTGCTATATTGCATATAAAAGTAGTAAATAAAATACTAATTGAAGTAAACTGTTATACTTAGCTGTCCCTGCTACTCAAGTGTCATAAGAAAATGATAAATAAAAACAACTGATAGGCCAAAATGAATAGAGCTGCTGAAAACTGCACGCAGCATTAATGTGAAAAATGTAAATTAACATCCTTCACATATTAAATTGAACTTGAAATCTTTAAGCTGCATAGGAGCAGATTGAATTAGCAATGTGAAGTCAGCAGCCATTAGTTTGCTTCTGCACAGCACAGGAAATACATGCCTGTAAATATGAGCGAACACATTGTTTTATTTAAAGCATGTGAAGTAAGTTTGTGATTGCAATAATATAACGGCCGCAAGTATATGTATATATATATATATATATATATATAAATTCAGTAATCAAAATCAGTTCCCCCCACCCAAATCATTAGGAATCATCTGTGCAACAAGGCATGCGTGACCTTCTATAACAAAAACTACAATGAAATATGCTACAATTTTTATTTAACTCTCAAAACCAAATGATATTGTTAAATACGTATTACAAAATAAGCAGCATCTTGTATTTCAGTAACATTAAGTAGTAATGTTAGCTTACAATAAGCTAACTGGCAAGCTGACAGGTACTTGGAAGGAAAAAGTAAAATGTTCATGGACTAAATTGATTAAAAATCCCACTGAAAATTAGACAAGAGGCAGTAACAGTAACAGCTGGCACAAACTAGGAAAACACAGGGCTGCACTCAACATTTATGGAGAGGTAAGTTAATGTGAATGGAACATTATCACAGGGCAGTGGATGAAAATATCATTTCATCAAAAGAGTAGGACTAAAGCTAAGCAAGTGCCAAAATGAACACTGTCATGATCATCCAAGATGGTATTACAGTTTATGTTATTCCTTTAACCTTCAAAAGGGTCAAAAAGGGATCAATCTACAATGACTACTAACTCCATCAACTCCAACTTCAAATGAATCTTTCCAAGCAACCAGACCTGTGCAAATCTTGAAAACTTTTATGGCTCCTAGGCCAAATTCAATCATGTGCATGTTCATTTCGGCTCCCCTAATGCACCGGGGCGTCGGCTGGTCGCCTGGGCTGACAAACTTTGCAGTCAGGTTGTGCGGTCTTGTGGGAGATACCGAGGATCACTTTTGATCTGCCAAAAGCCCCTAAAGCCATCTATCTATCAAAGGTGAGGGGGAGCTGGGTCACGGCTGTGAGCTCCGGCCTCAGCCTGAAATCATCAATCTTTATGCACACACACACACACACACACACACACCGGATCTTTATTTATTTAATTCACTCTTTTTAACACCCCGGAGTGCTTGCAATAGCTGGGCTCATACTGAATGGCCCCGGGCTAGAGGAGAGTTGCTCTGCAGCTGGGAGATACTGGAACAGAAGTTTGGACTACAGCAGGTACTGGGACATTTTCTGCTCTGCTGCTCTCTGAGTCAGGGCGACAACTGTGTAGTGTGACTCTGTGTATTCTTACCAAGCTCGCTTATCAGGATCTCAAATACGGGAGATGAAACTGATAAGAAAAAGGTAACTAAAAAAAGCTAGAATTCTGCACATTGAAAGTGAACAATTTGAGAGGAAAACAACCAAAATGACTCAGTCACTGCTGTTTTTTTATCTTACATGAGAACAATCTAAACGACAGCTTCTCAAGTTAACACACGTCTATTTACATTTCCATTCCACACTAACCTAAGAGCCAAAAGACATCCCTGAATTGTAGTTGTGTTGATGCAGCAAAAAAGATCTTCACTATGAATTCCAATGTAGTTTCTCAGATATGGATTTTAAACAGATAAATAATCATAAGCCACCAGTCACTGCATACATTTTGATCATGAAGAGTGCTGAGATGAGCACAGAATAAAGAATACCTTTGAATGGAGCTGCCGCTCTGGAAAATGGCTTGTTTTACATAAATATTCTCAATCAGCTTGGTGTTGCACAAAAACTCAGACTCTGTGGATGTGCAGCCACACACTGCACAAACACATGGACATGCACACACTTCCTCAGCTACCTTGCAGTGCACAGATGCACAGCAGAGTTTGTGATCGGAACTGTCTCTCTATCAAAGATTAGTTTTAAGACCTTTGCTTTATTTGAAAACACTCCATGAAAAAACATGAGAGATGCAGAGAAACCTGATTCAAACTACTGATGTCGCAAAACATGGTGGGCCCCACAGGGCAGAAAGTCACCCAGATATCTTCTGCAATTGCAGCTTGTAGTCAAAATTCAGCTTGAAACAACAAAGGGCCACATTCTTCTACGTAAAACAGAAAGACCATCAACACTATAGTATATTAATTTTCTGTCTAAAATACAACAGAATACTACTGCTACCATATTAGGCAATTATTACTTGAGCCACATTCATAAACAAGGAAACAGGGAGAAAAAGTGAAAAGTGAAAATTTGTAGCTGGATGACTCAGCTTCCTAAAACTCCTCCCACATCAAAATGTATTCATAGGCAATTATAACAGACAGCACCTTCATGAGGTCTGACACAAAAACAGCCCAGAAGTTAAAGAAGCAAAGAAACCAGCTGTTGAGTCCAGCTAACAGGATTTCACAGCAGCCGTTCCCAGAGACAGCTGAGTGGTTCAGTCCCATGCCTCGGAAACATGTGTTCATGTGTGTCAGTTCTGTCAGACCTTCCTCCTTTCACTCATTCACTATTTGACTAATTAAGAGTAAAAATGACAAAACAGTGAGGGAACTTCTCTTCTCCTGTGATGCCTTTTTACGTGCACTCGTCTTAATCAGCTCATGAACGTACTGGAATGGAATAAACATCCTTTGTTAGTTTCACAGACTATTGATTGGCTGTTCAAGAGAAAAAAGCAAATGAGGAGTTTTACCTAATTAGGCATTATATTTGCCTTCATAAACTCTCAGCTGCTACATCTGACCACTGAAATGGAAAAGAAAAATGACCATTTTAACTTCATGTATAGATAAATGTGTCATTTTCATTCCCTCAGACGTGATGTCACTGAATGGATATTCAAACCTTGCTAAATCAATTATGGGCTGTTCTGGTGTACTGTATTAGTCTTCATTTTTTCTGTGACAGTATGAACCATTCACACTTCCCAGCTCAGCTCAGACTGTTCATTTGGCACAGTCATTACATTTCTAAGTAGCACAATGTTCATTTGTAAACCTGTCAAATTCCTACTGACAGCACTGAAACAGGAAGTAGATACAGTCAACCAGCAGGTCGCTGGAATCAGTGAACCACTGCTCAGATCATTGATTAGGTCCTACTGAATTACTGAGTTTGGTCAATTCCATTACTACACAGGTGATATAAATGAACTCAGCATTGTGATCTGTGCCTTACTGCCCATGTCTGTAGAAGGGAACTCGTACAAACTCTTTAATAGATGTTTTGAACAGCCACTTTCAAAGGCAGGGTTTCACCCTGCGCAATCATAGAGAAGAGTGCAATGTGACAATGGTGTCAATCTTCATATCAGATTGTAGGCGTCAGAAAGTCAGAGAAACTGTCGGACATACTCCCATCAATTTCAGCAATATAAACGTGTGGGGGGAAAGGCGGTTCAATGTTGTGTGACCATCAGCCAAGAACCTCCGCTAGAGCACACTGTTACCTTTAGGACCTTGCAGTGGTCCCTAGAGATGACAAGCAGGCATATCCAAACAGTGTATGGTGTCTGACATGCTGGGGCACAGATTGTAGCCTCCTGCAGGAAAGGACGGGCACTGGTCAAGCTGCTTGCACAGTATGCTCATCAAATGCCTTACACCACGATTAGGTCACAGCACCAGAGCGGATTGACCCAAACATCCCTGGTCAGCCTAGAGCACAGTGACATGTCGTGTGGTGGACAGCGACTTGTTTAATGTTTGAGCCTCTGCTCCAAACCTGTCAAGAACTAAACATCTGAGATGCATCGGTGCACATAAAAAACAATATCATCGACGACGTGAGCAGTGTTTACATAATGTGGGCTGTGACAAGCAAGGAAATGGGCAGATTATGAAGTAATGACATATTGCTTTCCATTTTAATGTACTGATGTTGTAAAAGTTGAAAGCATAAAACGAGTTGAACCATAAAGAATCCGGTGAGAGCCGATGGCTTCTGACAAAGTAATGTCACATTTCTCTGCATAAAGCAGCACAGCAAAATGCTCCACAATGAGTCACAGCCCTCAGTCCTCTGACTCCATCTCCCTATCAGACCATACTTACTGCTGCTGGATGAGTACACAACAGAATGTGATCATGCGATGAATGTCAAATCAATATTTGACAATTAGACAATAAGAACACAACAACACAATGACGTCTTGCACTGTTACACTAACGACAGCAGCAGGCTGTGTCATTTACATTCAATGACCTTTCACAGGAACTGTCTGCAGCTGGACTTACAGTGCTGTCAACCATACTCGCATACAATGACTAAGGTTCAGATGGCACAGCCACCACCATTAAGTTGCCACATTCCCTGTTTAAGTTGTGTTTATTGCTCTGCTGAAGGACAGAAGAGGCAGCAGGGCTGAGCTGGCAATCCCAGGGTTCACGTTCCTCGGAAATGTTCAACTCCAATACAACTGTCCAGAAGAAAAAAAAAAAAAAGAACATTTGGTGCAGAAAGGCACCTTTTGGTCATGGCAGTAACTGTTGGTTCTTCAGCCTTCAAAGAGTCCAACTGCACTCACTTTTGTTCACAACCACCGTTCATATTGAATGTGTGCTGGATGCAAGAGCATCATTGGAACTGATCACAGACAGCAGTGTATTCAGTGGAACTCCAATATTACAGTAGTACTCAGTTCAGGCCGTGGACGGCAGAGTATGCAGATCTGAATCAGTGATTTACTGAGGTCACTGAATCCATCTTAGGCTGTTAGGGGAGGGGCGTACTTTGGAGGGCACATGATTACTAATTGTCCTTTTTATCTCTGAAGCTTGCCCTTCAAAACAATGCACCTGCATAGGGATTTATGATCATCACAGGTACTGTAACAAAAAGTATGCACTCTTTCATCACCCTAGGACATTTTTATGGATAACACATGAAACACTGCATTGTTTTCATAAGGTGGCAGGACAATGAGCAGGTGTCTGCAGCATCTTCTCACGCTGGAAGCAAAGGATAGAGGGTCCACAGTGTAGTTAGAGAGGCAGCGGTTGGATGCCTATCCCTGGCTGAGATGACAAAGCACAGAAATAGGAGGTTGTGTGTGCAGGAAGCCTGTATGGGCCAGAAAGATTTGCACTGCAACAAAAGCGTACATGATCTATGTTGCTGGAGTGAACTAACATGGCATGTTTTAAAAGGCTGCAGGTTTGTGCTTCCCATCTACCAGGCCACACCAAACAATGATATATTTGACATTCCTTATAACAAAGTCACTGCTGCTAAAGGAACCATTGATTGGATTGCCACTGAATTTTGAATAGACATCTACGTTGCCCAGAGGATGAGTCCTCATGACATCGCTGCTCCCCTGACTTTTCCTCTAGCGCGATTAGCAGTTTGACATTTGTGGGTCAGAATGAATCTTTCACAACTATTTGAAAGAATTCCTCATATGCTGCTTATTTGACTTTAAATATAGACACCTTGGACGGATCCAGTTTCCGGCTACGATGTCAGTTCATCTCTGATTACAGCTTTACCCTTCCAAACCTGATCCTCCCAGAGCCAGGACCACAAGAGGCGTACTGCTTCCACAATCCCACTGAAAACTGACGGTGTAACGTCAGATGTCCTGTGTAATGGAAGGAGATACAAACTGACTGACAATCTCAAGACCATTTCCAACTATGATCCATTCCATGACATTTCTTCAGATATGCTTTCCTGAGTGTCTGTCATACAGTTTGCTTCTTTCTCTATACAGACACCTCTTGTTTCTATCCTTAGTAAAAGGAACAGAGAAAAAAAAAATATGTACAGCTCTGTCTTCCCAGATCGCTGCCACAGCTTGGTCAAAATACTGTCAAGTTGTTTTCTGTCATCACTCCTTTATTAATAAATGAGAGAAAGTGAGAAAGCCAAAGAGAAGAGAAAAGAACAGTCCACTAAGCTTTATACGAAGTTGGGCCCAGGTTGTTTTCCTCCTTGCTGAGCACTGATGCAAGGTCATAGAGGATGAGGAAAAAGGTGAAATGAGATTAGAGCTGGGGTTGCACTATATTTGCAGCCAACCATTCAACAGAGGGCTACAGCTAAAAATAAAATTAAATGAAAATTTCTTTTCTTTTACAACAACACATTTTAAGAGTAGTGCCATTTCTTCTGCAATACTTTTTAGAGTAACTTTCCTTGTCCTTAGTGATTATATAGTGGTGAAGACTCAACCTGTTTTGGAAGTATTTTGCTGCTACATTTTCGTATCCCACAAGAACTTCCTCTGTTAGATCTTGCCAGGTATTCCTCCTGTCTAAAGGTAATATATCAGAAGTGTTTACAGCATTCTCGGCTTGGTATGCTAGGCATACAGCAGCAGCCGAGAAACCTGAGACAGAGCTGAACAATATGTTCAAACACTCACTCATTAAACATAAAGTTTTATTAGTTCCTAGAAACTGTGTGTCAGTCAGCCCACAGTGAGCAGTCATTAGCTTGTTGAACACCGAGAATTGACGATGTATGACAGGATGGGTAACATAAATATTAATGCTCATCTGGTGGACCAAGCAGTGACCCTGTTGTTCATACAGAGACTGCAGGGTTCTGTTAGTGATGACAGAGGAGCTTATGGGACCCAAACCACAGACTGACAACATGAGTGAACAAGAAGATACTTCAGCCTCTCCAACAACTGCCTCAAAGGTGCAGCAATTAGCTGCAAAACAGCAATCCAGCAACACTGCTGATAGGCTCCCCATCTCTGTTAAATAGCCTGCACAATAATGTATGCACAAGCATGTACAGTAGCATTTTGCAAACGGGAGCCAATCAATGCCCCTCTCCCTGCTTATCTTCTTACAGACAGGTCAGTCACACTTGTGTCATATTAACATTTCAAATCCCAGGTTCCTGCTTCAGCACGAACGACAGTGCAGATGAAAGCACAAACTGACTCTGGCTTTTAAAAATGACTCATTATGAATGCAAGCATGTTGCCTGATTAAGTGAAGCACGGACACAGGAATAGCAGCTAGCACTTGGTTTCCTTCAGTCTTCAGCAGGGATAATGAAATAAATTCCATTGAGCATGCACAATGCTACTAACCCGATTTCGGACATACTTGATGTGGCATGCTTGTATATGCATAATGCGCCACACTCTGTTAATGTTCTCTGCATTAATCCTGTCATTCAAAGTCCCTCCACAACATTTACATCCATCCTATTATCCTAATTAATTAGTCCAATAACAACAGGGTCAGTTTATTTTCCTGTGAACAATTACGTTGTAATGATGATCTGGAAACAGGTAATGATGGGCAATAAGTGAAGCGAGAAATCCACCAGGGGTCACACAAAGTCAAAGATGGGGTGATAAACACAGAGGGGCGAGGGGAGGAGAGAAAGGCAGAGAGAAGGACAGTGAGGAAAATTCTGTAGGAAGCACAGGAAATGTGATTTATTTAAGATGAAAGTGTGAATATAGCAGAAAAGCGGTCTGTTGCAAAAGTCCTTATTTAGAGACAAACAAGTTACCTGAGGAGGAGATGAGTTTCCAGCTGATGGAGGGCTCTGGTTTACCACTGGCTTGGCACATCAAGGTGACGTTGGAGCCTTCATTTACCACAATATCTCTTGACAGGTTGATGATTTTCGGTGGTACTGTGAAAGCAAATAAAAAATGGGTGAATTTAATAAATGGTGAAGGGAAATAAAGATACAATTTCACGCATCAAGCTCAGTTTGCTTGTCATGGGAAGTATTACTCTGCAAGTGAAAACAATTGCAGAGTGTGTTTTGAGACTAAATTTTTGATATTTTGATGGACATTGGTTTTCATTTCAGTTTAACCAAGTTTAATGAAAAGACACTATGATTACGGATACTATGATCAAGTGTAGGATCCACTATTTTTTGAGTTTAGCCCACAGTTGGAACAAAAAGCCAGGATATCTTGGCCTCTGTTGCATCAATTTGTACCCTTCTTTTTGGTCTTTTTTTTTTTTTGACTTTTTTTTTTACGTTTTACGACTAGGTTGTCTTCAAACTATATTAGGTTGAAACCAAGTGGATGACCAGACTGTCAATGGTAGATGTGCTAACACTAACCCTTGCTATGGAGATTGTGAGCAGTAGTGTCTCTAATGTGAATTCCTGGACAAGGTGTGTTTCCACTGCATGGTACAACTACATGACATGATTAAGGTTGGTTTGGTTGTGTTTGGTTTGAAAGAGAACTTACTTTAATTCTAACTATTCCAGTTATCTATTAACTCCCCCTGCTCTCTCTGTTGTCACTATCTGTGGTATGTTTCTCATTTTTCTATGACTCACTCTCTATTGAGTGTTTTGTCAGACTGATTGTTATTTGGGGTGCTTTAACTGTGCACTCTCCCTCGTGCCTCTCAGTGCATGGACAGCTGTTTTCTCTCCCACCTCCTCTCTGTTGGACTGTTACAGTGTGCAGCCATTGTCTCCGTTTCTCACAGCAGTAGGTTTTATGTTGTTTTCCAGTTTCACTCCCTCATGGTGAATATCATGTATTGTGTTGTCTCAGTGCCATCTGTGTGATTGTGTCAGGGTGGCCATATACCCCCTGTTCGGTACCCTTTGGTGATGCATCATTACGCTATGACGCATTAATGAGGTATGAAGTGGTTGATGATTTCTCGTGTTTGTTGTGTGTGTGGACCCAGCAGGCCATGTATTGCTTCACCTTTATCCCTTGGCCTTCAAGGGGGGAGGTTGTACAAATAGAATGTTAGTTACAAACTGTAACTCCAGATTCTTGAGGCACAGTCCTCTAAGCTTTGTGATTGGTTCATTTAACAAGCCAAATAAAAAACTGCTCTTGAGAGCCAATTGTTTGCTCCAGCTCAACTTATAATGTACACAAGGCGAGACCGAGGTGTGGCCCAAGAAGTAGTAGTGTGGGCAGAGGCTAAAACTCTTCACCCACTCCTGTCCTGGCACTCGCACTTAGAGGGCTGCACCCATAGAATCAACAGCAGCACAACATTTCTCCCACTCCTCAACCACTAATGGTAAGCACAAGCAGCCGAACACTGTACAGTGAACGTATTAATACTGATTTTATCTTGTGTTTCTAGAGTGACGTGTTTTTGTGAACTCGTGAGGAATTGTTAACATGTCCCTGTTCTTAAAGGGAGTTTGGTGTAATATTTTTCCTGGAGCGCTCTGGAAGTTTCTGTTTAATTCAAATGCTCTGTGTATATTTTTGAATGTTTCGTCACCACCATAAGAAACAGCAGGTAACTGCTAAAGTATGATGAGGTTGTCAGACGTTCATTGACGGTAGTTAGTTATTGGTTTAATGCTACAGTCTAATAAAGTGTGTTTGTACTGATTGCTGACGGTGGCTGATCACGCTAATTATCAGCTAATTGTACTCCGTTTCTGAGAGCAGTGTGCAGTCAATGGTTGCCCTTTGTCAAAGTGTTTTTAAACTACTTTCCTATACATGATGTGGTTGATGGTGTTATTAATGACTCCTGGTGAAGCTCATTGCCCTTTTTGTCAGCTTCCTCTTTTTTTTATTAACTTGAACATTTATTCAGCCAGGAACAGCAAATATTTCCCTGTATAATATGACCTCCTCTCTGTGTGCTGCTGTGTCTGCAGTGCCACAAAGAGACACGTTTTTTTTTCATCTGTGTGTTTAATGTTTAAAGCGTAAAAAACTGTTTCAAGTCATTTTTGTGACACTCTTATGACCTCACACTCAAATGCTAATAGTTGCATGGATGTTGAAACTTGTTCAGGTTAATCTTTATCATCCTTCACCCATTTTATCGACTTAATTTATCATTAAAATATAACAGTAACAATTAATATGAGTTGTTCACATTTGAAAAAAGCAATCAAGACAACATTTTGTGGAAAAGTCAAACATTCAGGTTACAGTTTTAATAAACTCAGTGCTGTTTTTCAATGCTCATAGACTCTTAATTGTTGATTGTACTACTGTTGTTTTTATAATATGTAATTATCACTTACTGTTATTGTACCATTGGTTTTGGCCTTGGTGCCTGACATTTTGTCCAGAATGCCCCAATAAATTTGTATTTGTCAAAGGCCAAAGTGATCTTGCTCTAAAAACATATTAATTCCAGGTCTGTATATAGGGATATTGGTCTATATGAATTGCCCCTAACCCCTTTAAGTCTGCAAGTTATGACTTGAATGCTGTAAGCTAAAAATGTTAATGGATATTAAATTCAAATACTTCCCTAAAGTCCTTTGCCAATGTTTTTAATTTTGATGTATTAGGTACAAACTGTCTTAATAAATTAGAAAAAAAATAAAATAAAGAAAATTAACAAACAAGATAATAATAGCAAAACAAACAAACAAACAAAGAAAAAAAACAGCAACCTTTATTGGTTCCAGATTATATGATGAAATTGTCCAAAGTCTATATCAGCTGCCTTCTGGGAATGTTTCGGGTGTGAGCACTGACCACACCATCAGTATGGAGAGAGAGAACAGGTAGTGTAGTTGAGCTCCAGCTCGAGGGACCCAGGAGCTAGCTCCTCTGGGAAAAAGTTTGCAGCACAAGCGTTCATTTGACATTGTGCTGAACAAGTTAAAAGCTTCATGTCGACTAAAGAAGAATCACTGATGAGTGTAGGTGATCTGTAGAGGTGCAATGATTCACATTTCGGTGTTGCTGTGACATTTTGGGAACAAGGATGAAGTGTCAGTCACGTTCCTTTATGAGACAATCCTCATTCCTTTTCCCACTGACGAATGCAAAACAGTTTTGGATGAATAATGCAAGCACTTCACCACAGCAGTTGTTGTTTTTGAATGTTCTATACCCTAGAAGGAAACAGATTTTTTTCAAAAAGAATAAACTCAATATCACACAAATCGATAAAGGGAAATTATGTTTATATTAAAATGGTATCACTGTCATGTTTAATTCACACTGCTGTTTTAGTTCCCTAATGCATTTTGTGACTGAGCTTTGAGTCCAATAAGTGTGAGTGAGACATGTTCTTTCCTGCTCTACTCCAGTGAAAATGAAGTCCATGCAACTGGCTAGTTTGTTTAACCCTGAGTCCACAAAAGGGTGGAAGAGACACTCAGAGCTGAGCACACACCACTGACCAAGCTATCTATTCAGTTTTCAACTCACTTTTACTAAGTGTGAGTTAAAACTGCAGAATTGTTTTAATTCACTCACGCTGGCTTTTATTGTGCCCTTTTTGCCTGCAGCAGGCACCTGTTTTCAGTGGAAAAGCTCTGATAAATCCACTGTACGCTCAGCACCAAACAGCCGACAGACAATGTTAGAGGCTAACTGGTGCCCACAGTGGAACAATTAGCAGCTAAAGAGACCTTCAGAGTTGAGTGAGAACAAAACCAGAGCTAAAAGAGAGTGAATACGTACAATGACAAGTTTGCCATGTGCTCCTACTGAGTGAGTGAAGCTTGAAATACTGACCAGGCAACTCAAGGCTGAGCTCAATGTATACATTAAGGTTAAAATACAGTGAGGTGAACAGAACTTTGGGACAAGGTGAGCTGGAAGCTGCAAGTTAGGAGCTTGTTTTTGGATTGTAAGAGGAGTTCACTGCTCTTTAACGCTCGTGAGATTTCATGTTACCCTGCACAAAATTAGGCTCTGAGAACTATATCCAGAACCGCACTGTCGCCCATGGAAACAGAACCGCACCGTCGCCCAAGGAAACAGAACCACTGAGCACATGGAAACCGAACCACTGAGCACATCTCATTGAATATCTCTGAATGGGGTGAGATAATAACACCTGTTTCCCATGCAGTTTCACTTAATAAGAACTCCTGAGGATTACTGTACTAGCATTCAATTGATTCGAGATAAATTCTTAAAGCACGTTGACTTGTATTGTGTTTGCACTTTCTGCTGCATAAACCAGAGCTGTGAAAATGTATTGATTTCTTAGCAGCCAGACAATTTTATGGCTACCAGTCTTTTTCTGAAGGCAGGCTGCTTAATCAAGCTGTCTTCTAAATGAAATATTGGACAAAGATCCTCTCAGGCAACCACCTTAACTATCCATGGTACTCGAGAGGAATGGTACTGTGTAGAATTGTACAGCAGGTGGTGGAAAGATGCAATCCTTAGGTAACCAATTTGACATATATCTGTCATAAAAAATGTTTTATCTCCACTTTCTTAATGTTCCCATGTAGCACTAACAAAGCAAAAAGATAACAATTTTCTAAAGCATTTCACATAAATACAATCCAGCCTGGCAGAAACACAGCTTCAGCTTCCAGGTTATTTGAAGCGCTGTACATGACGTCAAACAAACTGTTTTTCTAAGTGCTATACTTTATACAGCAAGTTTAAAACAGCACAGAGCAAACGCCTCTGAACAAGCAAAGGATAGATCTATAATTCAGAGCACTTTGTTCAGGAATGACATTACCAGCTCCATGGAGAATGCTGCTCCAAGGTGAAGACAGGTGTTTACAATCAGGAGTGCAAACCTGCATGTGTGGATGCATCCTTCCTTATGACCTTTCCATTTTTTTATTGATCACTCAAAAGAACCACTGAAAGGCTCTCCAGTGGATCAAAGAGCTAGTCCTTTAAAATGAAAAGATCCACAGCGATGGTATCTGGATCTTCGGTAAGAAAAACCACCATGGATGGAAGACCACAGTAAGTCTACTTACAGAACACTTGATACCATGATATCAGTGCTGATAAACTGACTAACAGTTGTAATGCTGAAATAGCTACAAGTTACATTACCAGTTGACAGGGTTGACAGATGGTGGGTGAAAATATGATGCAACTGTGTTGTTTTATTACCTGTTTAATATGTTTGTCTGTGTTGGATATACAGTAAAGCTCCTCTGAACTAGACCAAACCATTTCACAGAAACACACATTTTTTTCAAAAGCAGCACATCAGTTTAAAGTGATTTTCAGCTGGATATTACTGAACGTCCCCACTGATCCAAGCATTGTTGTGGTTTCTGCTGCAGGGAGACACTTCATCGCAGCTTAGAGTAAACAAGGTCCTCTTGTGCACAGCTTAGAATATGCTTTACATAACAAAATATGAATAGAAAAAATAGAGAAAAAGTAAATAAGATGCTTATTAGGGCCAAACTTCCTCACGGCAAAATAAATGATTAGCTTAAAAAAAAAGGGTAAAAAGGTTCAGTCACAGGCTGCTTGTGCTGTCAGTGGAACATTCAATATGATTTTCATGCAGATATTTGTGTTCCTTTTATGCAGGTTACTGCACTGACTATAATTTAACTTTGTTATGTAAAAGAAAGACTATCACCCTTTACTCTCCATTCAATATGTAATATTGTGTGTGAAATGCACCATTCCCCAGTTCCTGGTTGAACCATATTAATACGACGCGAATGTCAACAGTGAAAGCATGGAGCATTTGACCTCCGAGAACCTCAGTATAGATTGTGTTACACAAAGCAGCCAATCAGCAACTGGTCAAGACGCCACAACATTTTAAATGTTGATTGACAAATATATCAGACCATGGCCTCGAGGTTACAATAAATTAGACCATTTAACTGAGGAAAATAAATCCACCTTAAAGCCACTTCAACAGTGTCGGGTGAAACACAAGGAGCTGACCCACTTGATTTCTCTAAGTCAGACTGCAGAAGCTTAGGACTGGATTCTGTCCCCCATCTCTCCCACTGCAGTCCCATTAGAACAACCCTATCGCCAGTAAAGAATATTGATATCAGACAATTCTGCCAAGCCTCAGAAGGACACGTCTTTGCGTCGATTCATGTCGCCTCAGACAAATTTGCATTTAATTGTCTTTCCGCTGACTTTCGAAAAACTGTGCCACCTCTTAAATTCGCTCTGCGTTCTGTCTGAACACACAGTGTGATGAGCCGCAAGACAAAGAGATCACGTCATGACAAATGTGGAGAGGAGGCACGAATACAGTAGTAACAGCCTATAACTCTTTCAATGTGCATATCGGCTTCTGATTATTGTATTAAGGTGGAGTTGAAGACATACTTTAGTTTAATATTTATGTAAAGTAAAATGTGCATTTATCATTTTACACATTTATAGCTCAAATCTGTGTGTAATTAATCACCTCACCCGTGAATCAATACATGTATTTAGTGTATAGTTTTCCACAGCTATTAGCATTCTGATGTGACGGCCTCCATGGGCACATGTAAATGAAAGCTGTTGTCGTGTGTGGTGTTTTTAGACTCACATTCAGGCACTGCTCACATTGTATAACACATTTGGTGATGTCTCTGAATGTCTCAAGACACACAAATAACACATTTCAGGTGTCGGACATGGTTGATGTCTGCATATGACTGCAATGATTTCCTTTGGATGCCTCACTCTTTTCAGTTTTCCTGAAAAAATACTGTTTTTTTTTTCTTCGTTTTTTTATTCCTGACAGATCTGTCCATGGATCTTTTTGTCATTTCCATTTCAAAGTAACAAGGACACATCTCTATTCTGACATTTGAGGCTCATCAACTTAGAGCATATGAAAAGGGTGTCACCAGTGCTTTAACTTGTTTTAGTCACATCAGACTTGTTTGGAAGACAAAATCTCTATGAATAATTTATTGGATGTCAGCTTAATCCCCATTTACCCTTCATGAATGACAAAAGCATACAGCAAGCATGTCAGTGTTGCTTATGTTTTGCTGTGGTGCAAGAGGCCAAGGCTGAACCTGTTTGTGGAATAAAAACAGAAGGTTGCATTTCAGATTTGTTCAGTGGAGGCTGTCAGGATGCGAGCTTTTGTCCTGATATTCTTACCTCCACATCCACTTCATTCACAGTGTATTATCCACAGTGAATAAAGTGGAACCTGTTCATAATCTTTGTGTGTGCTGAAATTCTGATGTTTTAAAGCAAATGTTTCCAATATATTGCTTAGTACCAGAGGACTGTTGTAATAAAATCAACAATTTCAAATAAAAATGAAATAAGTAGAAATGCTAATCTACTGAGGACTGTGTTTTGTACTACAGGTTTGTGTAGAGCCAGAATAACTTCAAAACTGAACTTTTGCTTTGCCAAACATTTTTTTTCCTGTGCAAGTCTACGAATACCAGCATATAAAAAGTCAATAAATGCCCTCTGTAATGTGCATTGTGCTTATTGAAGGTGCATTTAAAACTGTGACTACGTGTGTCTGTATGTGTTGAGCCACTGAATCTGTATTTTCTGGCCTTCACTTCACATAAAGCATGTAAAAATTCCTAATAATAGAGGTGTAGCTTCACATCATCTCTGAGAAAGTATTGCAGTCCATCAAAGACTGCCCCAAGTCAACTAGTGGGCTATTGTAATAATACAGTTTAGCCAGCGTGTGGGTGGTGGAATCTTGCAGCATTTGTCAAAAGCAGTATGTGGTAGTGCACTAATAAATAATTTAGCACGGAAAAACAAACATGCTGGTACAAAACAATGGCTGGCAATAATATACATGGAATTCCTGAAGAACTATGAACACAGTGTTTTATTTTTTTAGTCAGTCCATGGATACAAGTAAGTTTTGTTTTGTCGTTTAACAAAAAACACACACACACAAAAAACAAAATGCTGAATTGAATATATAAATATCACAACAAATGAGTGTGTGTTGTATCATTCAACTCTTCATTGTATCTCTTGTTTTGTATGTTGCAGTGCAGCGGTTTCCAAAATCTGACACCGGGGCCCCTCTCAGGCCAAACTCTGATAATTGTCACCTTAAAACTTCCACACATGATGATTTTTAGGCAGGTGTATTGGCAATAGACACTGATGATAAAGTGTAGGTATCACTGAATTGACAGATATGGGTATCATGTCTCTGTGTTTGGGTTTGACTGGGTCATGAATCAGAAAAAGAAGCACAAACTTCGAATGCAAATCCATGAGTTGCGAGTCACTGCCGTTGCAACTGCTGACTCTGTTTGTGCGGCCAAATGAGCTGATCGAGTTACAATAACTAACTTCCCTGCCATGCACCTTCCCCCGTTCACCCCACGCCAAGGGGCTTTTTGTCCTCTGAGTATCTTTCACATTAAAACTTGATAGAATTATCCGTACTATACCCCACCATGGCTGTTCTGCATGGAAATGTCTTTCAGCTGTAATGTGGCGCACACAGTGTAACTGTGACATTTGACATTGACATTTGTCATCAAACCAACACAAATCACCCTGTGCAACTGCACATAAGGTGAAGGCTATTGATGTTTTTTCTGCCCTCTGGCCAAAAATATATTCATGCATCTATCTATCTATCTATCTATCTATCTATCTATCTATCTATCTATCTATCTATCTATCTATCAGGACTGACAAAGAGAAAGCAAACAAAGCCCTCCCTCAGATAGATGCTTCACCCACCCACTCTAAACCTTTTTCAGTGACATAGCCACTGTATGCATTGTTATACATTACACAGTAAAGTATTAGCTTTCTCTCGAGTGTGGACACATTTTCATCATCCTCTGAGACAAAACAGATAAACAGCTATTGTGTTTTATTTCAGCTATCCACTGACATCTTTGAGAGGAGTTATCAGGTGAACAGTGGCATCAGAGCCTTATCACTTGTATAGTGCCCCCCCCCCCCCCCCCCCCCCCCGTAACTCGGCACCCACCTGGCTGAGGTGCATTCATCCAAGAACTTAATCTCGATCAGCTCCGGGGCTGCTGCTCTGTAGCTGACCCTGATCTCTGACCTCTTGGGCGAGCTACAAGAGAATTTTCCCACAGGGATTGATCGAGTATCACTTCTTAGGAATGCAGCCTATACTGTCCTCATGATCAGAAGATATACAAACAGCACAGCATGGACACTGAATTTTTTGGCAGCAGAACTACTGAGTATACTGTTGCTGGGATGAAAGGATTCGTCAATGCAGTGGACAAACATCTCCCTTTTTATTTCACAATCCACCCAGTATAGCATTTTTCAAAATGGACACAGGACAAAGAACAAAGATTGGCTCTTCCTCTCAGGCATACGAATCACACAGTGTTATTCATTTACACGAAGCTGGTGATGTGTGGAGGTTTTGCTTAACTCCAGCACTGTGCAGTACAATATGGAGGTGGGCAACTGTCATATAATGTATAACAAGTGCACAAGATTTAACAGATCAGACACGATCGAATGTTAATATGATTATGTGCAGTATGAGATAATTCAGCAGAGAAAACAAAGAACTAACTATCTGCAGTTGATTTGGCATTAAAAGGTTGACTGTAATGTGATTTCAGTTTCGGCCTTTCTTTGGAGCCTTGTACCACTTGTTGTAGTCACATCTCTGTGCTCCACTGAAAATAGTGACATTTTGGTTGGTTGCATGGAAATGAGTGATGTAAGATCACATGAGAGAAGTGAGGATAAGTCCACAACGTCTTTGCTTTTAAAGACAGCAAACCTGCAGGCATCAGCAAATAAAGTGCAATCTGAAGAGATAATATGCAATGACAGTAACTGTATTTTTAAACCTGACAACACACTAAAACAGAAAGTATAGAGAGCTGCATATTGGGGAAACTAAACAACAATTAAACCTCGTGTATATAATGTCTGTGTTTCCCCTGTCCTGTGCCAGATTGTCTTGTGCCAACCCTGTGTTACACGTCAGTCCAGCGTTTTGTCCTAGTGATCCCTGCCTCGACTAAAGAGTCTTGTGTTTGTTTTTTCATTAGAGAATATCCTTAGCACCTTTTGTTGTACTTTTGTGTTTTGTTGTACTTTGCATTTTTGAACATCCTTCGTTTCTATTTTTGGGAGACCACTTTGAGTTTGTTAATAAATCGGCCTGAAGCCCTTTTGTTTTGTGTCTGAGTCGTGCATTTGAGTCCAGTACTTAGAGCTTTTGCCAGCATCACAATATGTTTGAGGATGAACTGATGTAAGCAACCACTTAAAAGGTTCCTATAAGTTGCAGTGTTCATCACATACAGCTTAGGGCTCATTATGTTTTAGTTTCATTTTTTCATCTGTAAGAAAAAGATTGTGAGAATGTGTGTGTTTATTTTGATTGTCTAAAAAGAAATGGGTGAAAATCAAATAATCTCACCTCGTGCTCCAATCACTGAGCTTTCAAACACTCTAAAATGTCTAAAATAATGTTTGGGCTCCAGCTAATTTTTCTTTATCCAATAGGCTTCAATCCGATTCAACATTTACTGGGATATTTCAGTCTAAGCCAAAGTAGTAGACTGACATTGCCGTCCATAGAGCTAAAGTGTATGTTTCTACCAGGTCATTAACGTGGAGCCTAAACAAGCTCAGTAAAATTAATGGCAACCAGCCAAGTAGTCTGTGAGATATCTAATGACATTTTGATATGAAGGCTGCAGCCGAAGAAAGGAAGCTCATGGAGTTCAGAAATGGAAAGTGTTCATCCTCTGGAGCATGACTGTGCTTCATTTTACGGAAGTCTGCTATGACATTTAGCGCAGTGATTTTTTGCTTGGTGGTGGCACTGCTGAAAAGGTCACTGGGTCAACAGCATCATTATGAATCATCCTCTGGTGGGTCATACATTTTTCGGCTAAATTTCACGGCAATCTGTTTAGCTGTTTGTCGATATATCCTGCTCTGGACCAAAGTGTAGAATGAACCGATAGACTGACGTCATCATCCTCAGGCTCTGCCACAGCGGCAAAAAGAAGCCCCAAACTCTACAAAACAGGAAACAAGTGTTTTGATAAACAAGCTTTTCTGTCTGTAAAAAAAGAAAACTTGTAATAGACTATCCTGCAGGGCTTTTCTTTCTACACCACCTGCTACAAGACTGGAGGATTGGAAGATGGCTTCAGTCAGGTGGCAAATACTTTCATTCCCTGTGTTGTTTGGTAGAGAGTGGCAGCAGCAGCACATACAGTAACCCCACACATTGTATTGCAGTCTGCGCTGTTCAAGTATTTCATGGCTGCCTCAGTGAACCCACTTTTCTCCTGGTTTTGCTGTCACCAAGGCAACAGTGAGTTCAGATAATATTCACTCGTAGTTTGAGCATATTTATTGTATTGGGGTGTGGGAAGATGTTTACACATAGACGGTGTGCACATGGCCGTGGTCGCAGGTATCCTTCAATTTTGAGCAGTTACTTAAAGACCAACCAACCAAACAAGTAATGTGCAGTCTCTGGAACCGAAAGCCCATAATACTTTTATGATCAGGAAAAAAAAGCCTTGACCCTCTTCATACAGCATTGACTTGTTTTGCTGGATACTGTATAAGCAGAACCTCAATGTATTGGCTGTCATGTATTTTTAAAGGTTTGTATTTTGAAGAAATATGAAAATATGGTGCAAAAATGCTGAAGCATACTGCGCACCTGCAGTTTTCTTCTTTCTCGACAATATTTTGATTCTGAAGCAAGGCAGGCAGTGTGTTTAAAAACGTGAAGTTAATGTAGCCCTAACACCTAGCCTAGCAAATCTTTACTTTCCTCAGTGTTCACCATCGTTCTCTTTATTCACAACGAGGGAAACATGACGAGTCTTTAGTTAGACGATGAGAGAAGTGACCATGAGATCATGAGTTCATTTTGTCAGCTGGTTAGAAAAATCTGTGCATTTAATGTATGTACAAGACTGCAGAAGAGCTAGGTGAATGGACTTCAGGTGAGGGGGGGCTCTCAGCCAGTCACATCACTGGTCTCCAATCACAATGACGCATAGTTCAGTTAGTGGAGAGACGGGAAATCATATCGCTGTCTGGATACTACAAAATGACACAACCTAAACACACAGAATCACACGTGTTTTGTTGTTGATTAGAGGAATTGCACTAAAAATTAAATGTCTTAATTTGCTCCATTTTGGAAATCGCTACATCATATTGCAAAATGTAATACAGCAGTGCGTGCACAGTAATGCATTTCAAGAATAACGTGAAAAAAGGCACCATCGTAAGCTTTATTTGCCCATAATGGTAAACTGCAGGGACATATACCTGTGCTTTATTAGTTATACTGTGTATATACACTGTAAAAACAAACAGACGTGAAGTTGACCAGTCTGATGTGGCTATTATGTAGCAGCCTGATATCATTTCCAATGTGATTTAATCCAGGTGAAGTCCGCGGGCAGCTGTATGAAATGGCTCTCCACTCTTATGCGGGCACCTCTAAAATCATACGTGTCCTGCTGCCTTCAGATGGCTGCAGGAATTTAATGAACTGAAGGAGAAGCGTTTGCAGTACAACGCAGCTGTGGACACCTGTGCATCATGCGCTCGCCGCTAAGCACCGGAATACCAAACTGCCACAGCACCACCTGCACCACTAAATAAAATATGGTTTAATAAATATATGTTTTACTCTGATGGAGTATACTGTGGGTGTCTGTTAGGACTGTAGTCGTATCTTGGTGTGTCTGCCCTTTCACCATACTGGCCAATAAACGCAAGAATGCAAGAAAAAAAAATGTAAATGTAAAATGTAAACTTTTTCAAGTTTGATTCTGCAAGCAAAATAATTCAGCAATACTTTCCTAATTTCCAAAATGTTTGCTGGTAGGACAAAGTAATTCACATTGTGGCTTGTAGCAAGTTCTAGGCAAGGAAACAGAAATATAAATACAATATAAAACACAAGTGACACTAAGACCACCAACTTCTGTCCTAATTTGGACAGAAAAAAAATGCTTAGTCACTAATCCTACATCTTTTCACAATAACCACTGGGTCATTTACAAGTGGTCCAGAATGCAGCTGCAAAGCTGTAGACCAGGGGTCTCATCTATAATTGTTGCATATGCAAGAAGATGTACGACACTTTCAAAGCAAACCTTAGGGTTCATGAGATAAAAACTTGACAGGATAATGTCCTCCATGGAAACTATGACCCATGCATCCTTTGATGGCAGATGGATGGTTTGGAATTGATAAAACTGTGGAAAAAATACTACCTCTCACAATTTTTTTTGCATCGTTTGCCAAAACACATAAAAGCCATTTATAAAATATCTGAGATCAGAGATATCTGTTTTTTTCTAACATATGTTGCACCAACAGTTTAATCAGGAATCAGAATTAATTGGATCTGAAATCATTAAACAAAACTTGCATGTTTATTCTCATAGATAATGAGTTCAACAATGGGTCAAACTACAGTTAAAGAGATGCTGTTTTCGATGCATTTGGCTTTACCCACTTTTCAAACGAGGACCTACAAATTACCGCGTAACTGGGTCATCCAGTGCTTCTTGCTCTCTGTGTCCCCCTCCACCTCTATCACTAAGCCAGTCAGGAGGGATTCTCAGATTATTGCAGCAAGTTGCTCATCAAGGGGGTTGAGCTGCAGTGTCCCCTTGCCAGGGCTGTACGTTAACTCTATTGGACATAGCACTGGTGCTACATAGGTTCAAAGCTTTGTAGCACAGGCCACAAAATTGTAAGATGAGTCTAAAACATTTGTGATCATCTGTAGAAACAAGCACAAGTAGTGCAGTTCATCACTTAAACAGGCATGTGAGTGGCAAAGGACATTATTATCGCATATAGGCACCATCATAAGCTTTATTTGCCCATAATGGGAAACTGCAGGGACATGACACCTCTGCTTTTATTAGTTATACTGTGTATACATATCAATCAATCATCATCAGTCTTTTTTATGCATTTATATGATATTAGAGCTAAATATTTATTGTTCTTCTCTCTCGTATAAACATGCAGCACTACGTTATTTATTTTCACTTGTACAAAACAGTGATATTATTTTCTCAGAATATAAAACTGTTCCACTGGAACTCTACTGATACACTGGATATACAGTTTAACTGACCTCCTGCCTCCACATTTCCATTACCAAAATTAATTCTTCTCAGGCACGTGTATAAATAACCCTCCAAAGAATATTGCAAGTGTGTTGTTTTATTGAATAAAATGTCAGCTGAATGATTCATGTCACACGAAGTATGTCTGAATACAACCTGGGATTCAGTGAATCATGGGATTGAATATATGAGGTTGCACTTCAAACGCCATCCATGGAGGTAGACTTCCATTCATAATCAACAGAGCATCTCCAGGTATCAGTGTGTGTTACTGTGGCAAGATTTTGGTCTCCTGAGTTTTCAGGTTTAGCTTTCTAAGAAGTATAACGCCCCCAAAACCCTGAAACATATTTTTGAGACAACAACTTGGGGTTGAGGAAAAATATCTTTCAGGGCTATCGGGATTCCCAAAGTAAGGAGGAGGAAGTGCTGCGACACGTTACCCGTTTCCTTTTGACGCCCATGTTGGGCTGTTCAGACGGAGTCCGGCGTGGCATGGAGTTCCACAGCCAGCTCGCGATCTGTTTTTGTTCTATTTTCTGGGTGAATCTGGCAGGAAAACACACTGATAATCTATTCTAAACAATGGAAATGATATATTACAAATGATCATTCTGATACATGATGAAATATGCATCCCATGCTTGCCAACCCTTTTGATTTTCTACCCCTCCCTGCTGTTCTCTTGGAGTTTCAATTCTGCTGATGAAATTTTCCCACCATGAGGAAATATCAAAATCTTGCCATCCACCGCTGAGTGTGATTGCGTTTTTATAAATTAGGTACTTGTTCCACACATTTGTCAGTTGCTTCTAATGTTAAACAGAGAGTGAGAGAGATGAGCAGGCACACACACACACATAGGCAGGAGAGAAGGCCTTCATCACACAGCTGTGATTACAAAGAGCAGAGGAGCAGAATCGCTTGTTGATGGGAGGAGTGCGGATAAATGTGCTTCTGTGACAGTTGACCTATCACTAATCGTGGTGCTTCCACCTCGTGTGTGTCCCTGGCTGAAGTTTTCAGAAGAAGACAAAAAAAAGACCATTAGACTGTCCTTAACCTTAACATTGTAAGTTCACCCTTTTGAACTGTGGCAACCTCTGCATCCGCACTCGTCAAAGTGCTCTTCAGTAAGACGCGCCTGCAGGCAGGTGCAGCTGCTCACTCCTGCCCTGTGACCCAGCTGGCTCTCTACATCGTATATGAATGTGCATGACTTCAGTGAATATACACAGAAACTCATTAGGAACTGCAGTGGAACTAAGATGTAACTAACGTGTCATTATTACTCTGTGCTTGTGTTGAAGATGCAGTAACTCTTTTCCATCTAGCTGAAAACATGTTGTTGGATTGAATTCTGTCACATATAATGGGCAGGTGGTCCAAATAATATGAGTAATGGGATGAGAATCGGAAATAATGGGTAAGCCCACTCGTGTGCTGAATCTAAGTATCAGATGGTCAGACACACACACACATACACATCAGATGTGTGTGTGTGTGTACAGTATATAATATAGGAAGGTAAAAATAATAAAAAAGTCTACTGAGTTCACTTTGATCCGTTCAGAAGCTACAAATAAGACAGTTAAGAGAAATGTGGTTAAAATGCAGCTCGTGCTGGTTAAGCAGCTTACTGTGTCGTCATTGACCATTATGTCACTTTTGTTGTTTGGCATCATGTTGTAGAGAAACAGAAAGCACAAGAAATCTAAATGGACATTTATATATATATATATTATCTGGCTCTTTCTCTCTTATGAGATCGAGGATATCATCTTATGAGCGGCTTTTTATGCTACACAGATCATGTGCATATGAAATTGGTAGCATTAAACCATCCCATTATGCTATGTGTACACAGCAGACACTATCACAACTCCACAGCTCATTTTAGCCAAAGTATCTTAACATCTGGTATTCCCCATTAACCTCACCTAACATCATGAATGAGGAATACACTCTCCTCCCTCTCATTGAGCAAGGCATTTAGCCCCTAATTGCTCCAGTGGAGCAATGATTTTGGAAATGAGATTCAAGAAAGAGAGCCCAGGTTTCTTTTCACTCTCTGGTTTGTTCACTTATGCCCTCACGTGCTGGTGCTCAGGAATAACATGATCACCAATCATACAGTGTAAGCCAGCACAAAAATAAATAAATGAAAACATCTAGAGACCCACCAGCAGCGATGCTCGTCAACATGTTGACGGTGTGACCCATGAGTATTCATCTGTCCGCGGACAGACAGACGAACAGCGCTGAAATTGCCAGTAGGCGTCTCCAGGACCACATTTGGCCATGATGACATGGACAGGCAGACTCACAAGATGGAAACGATACAGCTCACTCTGTTGTGGCTGGTAATTAATATTAATGTATACTAGCTTGACTTTGTCTTGTGTTTGTGAAGCTATCCTTGTTAGGACACTGCACTGAGTTCCATTCATTGTGGACAGCCTAACCCTAACCATAAGCAATTCATGCCAAACCCTAACCTTAACCTAACCTCAATTCACACCTTACCCCAAGCCCTAATTAACCAGGAATTCAGAGATGACACTTTGCCTCATTAGGACCAGACTTTGGTCCCCATGAGGACTGCTGGTCCTGACAAGGTTAGTGTTTCTACTGCGAAAGGTGCCAAAGAGGTCAAAGGGGTTGGTTAAAAGTTGACCATGTGAGGATGGTTTGGGATAATGAATAAATCTGTTACAGTTCACCTATTTCACCAAACTCACTGCTGTGTGATCCCATCGGAAGAAGCTCTCTAGTTTTACCTAAAGTGTCAGAGCTGCAGAGAATGATTGAAAGCGGGATACAGTGATCCACGACCTGAAACGAATGTGGGCGAGGGGTGTAAAGCTCCCTTCTTCCTTCCGGTCCTACTTCCAGTGCCCTTTTTTAAACCGCACCCATCTTCAAACTCAGCCTTCATTTTGCCGCATGCACACACACACACACACACACACACACACACACACACACGCACACACGCACACAAGGTGAAAAAAATACCAGCCGCACTGTTGCTGCTGGTAAAAATTGTATGTATGCATGCATGTGTGTGATGCTGATGAAAGTGTATAATTACAGACTGACGTGCTCATTAGAGTGTTCGGCTGTGCTGCTGTCAGTTGGTTGTTATTTTTTTACATTTTGCACCTGCTGAACTGCAGAACTGAACTGAAAAGGACATCAGTTTCATAGAAATTCACTTAGTGACTCAAACATCGTATTAATGCTTTAATCATTCAGTAGTAGATACTTTTTCCCTACAGCTCTGTAAGGAAATACAATGATGTGTGTATGTGTGTGTGTATGTGTGTGCGTTTTACCTTGGACGAGGATGTGCACTGATGTGGTTCTCGGTCGACTGCTGGTCTGGACTGCGCACACGTACTGCCCCTCATCTGTCATGTCCACATTTTCAATTTTGATGGTAAACTCCTCTTGATTAAGGGTCACCAGACTCACTCTGGGATCCACCGACCATTTGTCTTCTCCAGCATACAGTATGCTTGACCGGTTTAGCCATGCTGTGTGTGTGACAACGTCCCCCTGTGCACACCTGGAAAGGGATACAAACGGCATTGAAAACAGGGTTTTTACCAAAATGGACTAACAGTTATTTAAAGATTAACTGACATACTCAACAAATATGTCACATTCATAGCCAGCATTTTTGCTTGACATAATGTGCACAATGAAGCCAAGTAAACAATTCAAATTCCATGTTTGTCAAATACAACAATTACTCCCCTCCCTTACAGTACATAAGGACTATTTGTTATTCATTGAAAATCTATGAATGATTTTTTCTGGCTGGCCCGGGTGGACAGTCATCACACTGATTAGCAAACCTAGAACCAGAGAGGAGGAACTAATCAGTGAAACCAGCTGGTGTAGTGTTGCAGACAGCAGACTCTGAACTCTCGGTTGCACACAGCTTTCTCTGCAGCAGGAAAGGTTCACTGTTCCCTGTTGCTTATAAAGGCTGAACCTGTACCATAGACAGTGCATGGATAGAGCATGGGGTAGCTGGATCTGTACATACTTATTCTGAGAAAGCAAAACAGATATTAGTTGGTTTCTTAGAAAGAAATACATTTTCCATAATCATTGTTTTAAAAAAAAGTTTCTAATATCTGGGGGCACTATCATACACACTATCATTTGTCTTTGACTTTCCTACCAAATCATCTATAGTAGAATTTGGGGATTTTCAAGGTAATTATAAGGGTTATTATACGATGTTGGAAGCAGTTCTTAGTCCACTTCTAAAAAGAGGACATTTTAATGTAAATTAATATTCTTACCTAGAATATCAACTTGGAATATTACTAGATTTGAGCTGTGAGCGATCATGTTAACAGCTTGCTCGGAATATTGACAATTTGTCAATGCGCTTGGTGCCTAGACACGTTGTACATATGCAAATGCGGCTATCGAGTTGTCATCAGGTTTCTTTTGTTAATCTGCCCACACACTCGGCTTGTGACATTTAAAAGTGATTGAGACAATGAGCTGAAAGGTGCGATTCCATGCTCCGCTGCAATCACAACAGATTGGTTTCACCAGTCGCAAAACGCAGCTTTGATACAGGAGCTGGGTCACTGGTCTTTGCCTGCTCCCACAGAGCAACACATCTGCTGTATTCTCATGACAAATCTTTGGATACTGCTGAGAAAGCACTGACGGAGCTGGAGTGAAAAAAAGTCTCACTTACAGCAGAGCGTGCCAGCAGAGGGAAATTCATGCTTTGTACGAACTGTGCTTTTTTTTACTGCCAAATGCCTATTTATCATCTGGGTTTATTTAACTTTCAATAGCCTACTTTTCGAATGTACAGAAGAGCAGGACATTTAAATATTAACAGTTTAGAATGATGGCCGTGGTGTGGAGCTCGAAACAAGAGCAGCTGAAAGACTCTCAGCTCCATTTACGCTGTCAGAGCTTCTGTTTCAGCATCAGTCACTTCCACTTCAGTGACAACACTTGGGTCAATGGCATCCTTGGGGCATTTGTGGTGCTATGGTGAGGAAAGAAGACACAAAACTGGTGTGTGTGTGTGTGTGTGTGTGTGTGTGTGTGTGTAATCAATACACAGGAGCGATGACTTTCAAAAATAATGGATCGCAGTGTATGTGATATGGTGAGGGATCAATTTACTATGACAAAGTGTATTCAAAGTAGGGTTTTCATTTCTAATGGCTACAGTAAATTAATTTCTCTGAGCTGTAAATGCATTTTATAAATGACACCAAACACAGCACGGTTTGAACTGTGCTAACCCTCAGACTTTAAAATCAACACAATAAAGCTGGTATGCCTGTTAAAATGATGATATAAGAGGTTAAGGAGTGTGGTCACAGGTGTAACGACACCCACCACACCTATCAGCGATGCTGGATGTGGTCAGAGGTGAAACAGGCTTGAAACTGTCAATGTGACAAAGCGAAACACTTTGCTTTTCAGCGGAGGTTTAGTCGCCCTTGAAGGTTTCCTGCAGACTTGCGAGGATGCATGCTTGCATGTACATGGATGCTCACTTACGAATAAAAACTGAAGGCTGAAACTTTTCTTGGAAGAGGTCCAACACACAACCTCTTTGGTGACTGCCACATCTACGCTCAGCCTCAATGTCCTTGTGGAGCCCTGGCCTTAAGAGCCATGTTCTAATCAACACAGAAGGGGAAGCTATTTTTGATTCTTCAACAAACAAGTCCCACACAGTTTCCACACCAACACAGGAAACAGGGTACAGTCATGAACAAAAGCTCAAGCTTTCTCTATTTCAAACAAACGTGTCCACAGAATCCAGATAAGATTCATTCTAATGTCATTCCAACTGTCTTCATTTCAGACATTTTGAAAGTGGCTGGACAATTCTGGGCAGTAAATTTGAGACAGCAACAAAAACCAAAAGACAGAAAATATCATATTCAACACAGAGACATGCACTGAAGCAGATTTCTTCCAAAATGCATCGCCCTTCTGTATTGATAGCGAGGCTCTACATCACTGAAAGAGTCTCTGTTTTAATCGAGAAGACAGGATGTTGTTTTATTTAAACGTACTTGCACATGATACATTCAGCTTCATTATTTGCATTAACCTTAATTTATTTTTGGCTGCTCAACACTCACCACACTGGTCTCTCACAGCAGCTTTCAGAGAGAACGGACTGTAGTATTTATAGGCGATAGGCTGCAACAGGTTTGTACGCATGTTCTAAAAGTATAAAACAGCTGAGACTGAAACAGAACAGAAAGTGCTTGTGAGACACTTCTGTCAACATGTGAGAAGACAGATGCCAGTTCGTACCTTTGTAGTTTGGGCCTCTAGCTGACCAGGTCTTACTGTTTTCACTGGTGCATTTTGATGCTCCCCTTATATTGATGTTCCACATTATATCATAGATGAGTTATATAATATCTTTTCCATCCTGTTCTCTACTTCCCCCATGTTTGTCTTGAATAGTCTTTGTTTTTAAGGAAGCAAAGAAGTGCTACCATGGCAACAATTTCACAACAGTTTTATTCTTTTTAAAAATACAAATTTGAGGAAAAAAAAAAGCTGAGGGTGTAAGGTGGTAAAGTGCATTCTGAAATTACCACGCTTCATTATCAGCTGCTGATAAGTGGACTTTGACACAAAGTACAGTGCAACAGAAACTAGAACTAAATTGGTCCGCAACATTTAACCAAAAAGTCCTGATCGTATGTATTTAAAGAACTCAGTAAGCCTCCTGTTCTTCTCAGTGTTCAAGGTCGAGGCTTTGCTCAGAGCCTCCTACAGAGACACAGCCTTCGGTGGTTTTCCTTTAATTTGAGAGGGTCAGTCAGTGACACAGTTGAAGGTATCCTTGCACCGTGTTTACACTGCCATCCAATTTCCAATTCATGAGAAACTCTGTGCAGTCATGTTGTGCGAGTGGGAGTGCTGCCTCTTTGAGTGCGATGAAAGAGTACAAAACAAACCATAAGATATGTGATTGCAGTATCTGCTCTTCTGATTGTCATTAAATGGAGTAGAGAAAAAAGAGTAAAAGCAGCACCGGAGCCTCTTTTGTTGAGTTTTGCAGTGCACACTCCATTACCAAACTTTCTCGGTCTGCATGTGCAGAAATTGTCACTCACATCTCTGCAGTAATGTCAGTACTGTACTTTCTATACGACACTATACTTAAATTGCTTGGCCTACATCATATTGGAAGTCAGCGGCTAATTAGATAATCCTCTTGAATTTATATATGTGGTATTTTTAGAACCTTATTTAACAGAAAATCTGATTTGACTTTGGTTGCTATTGTTATAAAAACTATATGCTTCACCGGCCAAATCCCCCCAGAGATCAACAAGAAGAAAAGTGAAGGGATAAATATTTTACATACCATATATTCTCCCCTTATCGCTTCTGCACAGATGGCAAACAACATTTAATCCAGCAAAATTGTCAATCCCCTCAAAAGCATGAAAGGAGGTAGGGAAGGGAGATGTGAGATTGGGAGGTGAAAATGTACCCGTGAGCAAACAGCTTCTCCACTCTCCTCCCTGTGTGCTTTCTGACAGTAATGTGAGGATCATTAAAAATACATGACACTTGTTGCTCCACAATTAGATGTTGCCAGTAGACTTTGTTTACACTGTGGATCAATTGAGTTAATGTTTAATACTATGTCATCAGTAGCTTTGCTTCCAGGAATACAAGCCTCAGCTCTTTCAACACGCAGTCCCTGAAGAGATTAACATTACCGTCTAATGACTCAGATACACTTGAACTGAAGATGTTCACCAGCCTGTGCTTTTAAATCCCACAACAGAAGAAACATTTCTACTCAATTTCATATTTAATGCATATTGAACCTAAAGACTGCGATGAAACGTTATGGAATATGATTTCATAAGCTAAAGGTTTACTGGTATATATGTGCATTTTGGGTGTAACTGATCAGATTTCTCATGAACAAAGGCGGATGTCATATACTGTAGGCTCCCACACTGCTCTTTCATGGCCTGTTTTGTTGACCTGCCATCCCAGTCTCTGCAGGTTTAGGTCGATTTAGTGTGACAATAAATAAGACTTAATGTGTGTTCTTTTAAGGGGCTGGGGAAACTGTTCCCCAGAACACAGGGAGACATTTCACCTCATCCATCTTTGATGATTTTGTTCTCCCACACTTTCCAAAGATTGCAGCTTGCCATCATGTTGAGAATTTCTAATGCCAGATCATTTGTCTGTCTTTCAGCCTGCACCAAGATTATAAGTGGTCATTGTCACTGCTTAGTCATATGCCTCTCTCTTGATCTTTCATGATCCTTAAGAAGACGGCATCCTTTTAACACCCACTGACCGCACATCATTTAATAGGACACACCACATCGTGGCATACACTAAAAACACTCTACAGACAGAACAAGTGAATGTACAGTAGGTGGGATGTGTCGATCCAAGGAGCTAATGTGATTAATATGCTGCTCTGGAGAGTTGAATTGTGTCAACATGCTGCTGCTGTGTGGGATTTTACTCAAAAAACAATGGCCATGGGTTTTTCGTCACACATCATTGACAATCTAAAGTACAGCTGGCTGATGCTTCACCAGCTACAACGCCTTGAGAAGCAAATTGCTCCTTTCTCATCGTCTGCCAACGGATGGGGGGTGTTGCATCATAGTCAGTGGGTCCCTGCTTTTGCTGAGCAGCACAAAAGTAAAGACGAATCTGAAATTATAAGGGCTTAGCACAGTTTGCACTCCAGTCGATCGTCTAAATGTGTGGTCAAACAGGCTCCTCCATCAACTGCAAGTGTGTCTGAGATTTGTCCAGGCGTTAAAAGAAGCGTTGACCCCATGTGGTGCACCACTGAAAAACTGTGCAGCATTTGGAAAAAAAAAAAAAAAAAAGACTAGAATTACAGCTTAGAAAAAATGAAATCAAATTGTGTTACTTGTTAAGGTCAGTAAGGATATCATGTGTAAGTGACAATTCAAAAAGCCCTAATTGCTGACAAATGACTTCACAGCTTTAAAGTCAGAAAACACTGTTTCTCCACTCTACACGCAGAGGAAAATGTATTCCTTTATGCGAAGCAATGTTCAAGATGAGTTAACTAAGCAAAAATTATTAGACCATCTTTTGGTGTTTTCACATTTTAGTGTTTAAGGCCATATTTCCCAGTTCATGTTTCAAGACAAAGCACTTGATGAACTGTATCACGGCCATGGCTGTAACTTAAACCAAGACATGTGTCCATGGCTCAAGCGGGTCATAGACATTGCACAGGTTAGGAAATGAAACACAGTGTACAAATAAAACTAGTCAGCACTGACAAGTTTGTAATTATAGATGAAATCAGTCTGTGGCCCAGCTTTGCTCTCTTTCTTTGTCAGAGGTTTTTCCATAGCTTTCAGACATCTACCTCATTACATTAATGTGATGGCAATTAACATGTCAGTCTCTATAAGCACTGCAGTCACTTTTAAGTCAACGTCACGATGGCATTCTTGCCCAGTCAGACGCACCCTAACATTTCTGTATCACCTCCAACATGGAAGAATTGAATGCCATCACGTTAACATGGAGCACAAGGTTCAATATGCACAGAGGGAAATTAAATGCACGTCTAATTAGGAGCACTCTACAAATGTATCAAGCAACTATTGTCTAAATAAATAACAAAATACACAGTGAATCAGCCATTTCCAGAGATTAAGATTCTTCTACAGTACAATCAAACCATCCTCTGTCCTCCTTACATTTCAAACTTTCATACATGCCAACTGCATGGAGTTTGTGTTATTAATATGCTGCTTAGGACCAATTCGTTAATTTGTCTTTGCTGAGGTGCTGTCTATATTAGAAACTACATATAACAGCACTTCAGACAGGCAGTGTTTAGTCCCGTCCACTGTGGCCGACAGTCCTGCAGGTTTCATTCCAGCTAATCAGGAAGTGTTTTATAGCCAGGCTGTCACATTAGTGAAATTAACCCCTAGCAGTCTTGGCCCACTGTTCTCTGGATTATGAGGAACAGAACTGAGACCCACTGACGGACAACACGACAAAGGTTACTGCTCACAACTCAAGCCAAAGCTTTGGTGTTTGTTGCAATAAAAATGTCAGATACCTCAGTGTGTTTCCATTTGAATGACCCGTCAAAGCACATCAGAACGTGTTCTGGGCTTTGGGATGTAAGGTCTGAAATGTGACGGGATGATATATGGCTTTGGTTATTGTCCGTTTCATGAATTACCTTTACCCAGGACATAATGTAAAGATAAGATGCAGAGTTAAACATAAGAAAGAAGCTTCTCTAAATCATTGTGGCAGCAGCCAGAAAAGATTTAACTCTATTCTATGCAAAAGTAACCACGGACACAATGTTTCTTGCAGTGCAATCATAATAAATGAGGAATATATGGTCTGTTAAAAGTTTGGCCTGATTCTCCACAGTATTCCAGGGTAATTTTCTGGCAGCCATTTATTTATAAAAGTGGAAATGAAAAGAAACAGTACAGTACTGCAGAAATGACAGTTCTGCTACACAGTGAACAACCCAGGTCCCAGAGAAATTGGGACGCTCTGTAAAATACAAATAAAATAGATAGAATGTAATCTCTCTTTTTTTTTTAACATAAACTAAACTAAAATGAGTACAAAGACAATACACTTAATGTTTTACCTCATCAACTTCATTTGTAATATATGCATATTCTGTAAAAACAAGTTGGGGCAGGAGCAACAAAAGACTGGGAAAGTTGTTTAGCCTCGACTGAAAGAATTCAATCTCTGCACAATAACTGACATATAACCACATAAAGCAAAAAGCAGCATTTTGCAAGTATGATGACAAGTAAAAAGACATATCAGTGTTGTGTCATTGGCTGAAAACGTTCTCAAGCATTTTGTTTATTTATTTATTTTGTATTGCTCGTGGGCAAAAGAGTTATTAAAGCTGTTGATAAAACTGTTCTGACTGACTCATTTCTCACTCATTTTACAATCTCCTGCATTCAAATACTACCAGAGAGGGGACAGAGGAGTTTTTGTGTCAGAAATGAATCCAGTAATGCTTTGCTCATCGTGGTTGACATAGACATAGCCAGCTTTAGCTTTGTTGCTGCAAGTGTGTGTCCCTGCGCTGTGAGTAAGTATTCATGTTTTCCAACTCCGTGTTGAACAAAGCAGATAAACAAGCTGTCACGACCTGATGGAAAAAGAGTCGCTGGGGCTGCCTAATGTCTCTCCATAATCACTATGATATATTAAGCCTCAGCAGTTATGCTGATGGGGCCATTAATTAGCCCAATCCATGCATTCATGAGGAAACATTTCTGTGTCAACATGCTTGTCTCCATGCAACATGTGGGTGGAATAAATCTGCTCTTCGCATCTCAAGGCTCTGCAGTGGTATTTTCACCATTAGGCTCAAATGTGTTCTATTTACATTAGGACAGTATATAATGTGTGACAGTAGAAACGTGTCCACCGGTAGAGATCTGGCAATACTTCCACCACAGGAGCTATCCTGAAGCTGTATTTACACACCGTCAGTCACAGCGTCTGCAATGCTGCCCTGCTACACAGCGAGCCAGTGGGCGGGCTGATGACATCATGGAGCGATGCCGCTTCGTACTCTTTCCTGTTTTCCACTCTTTAATTCGTATCGGGGATACGTCCAAGTACATGTTGGACTGATATCAACACAAAAACAGTCACCAGTATGGACGAGTCTTCCTCCTTCTCCTGCACAGACTAACCAGGCGCCACCCCTAATCTAAACCAGTCACAGTATTTCCAGTAAATGAGGACGTCTGACACGGACAAAAGTGCTACACATGTGAAAGAGCAGCTCTGGACAATGTCTGGACCTGATTCTGTGGACACTGTCCAGAGTTCACATGAGAAAAAGGCTTTATTGTCTCTGCTATAGGGCAGCATTATGTAACAGTCCAGCTGCCTCACAGGTCACATGGTCTGAGGGCTGTTTACCACGTTCTTGCTGGTGGTGATGAAGCACCGCTGTTGCATCTCTGTTCTTATCTGGAACCTTAAAGCTTCCATTTTCAGTGTTGGTTTTACTGTTTTGAGTCTTTTGTTTTTAACTTAACTCTTGTGTTGTCTCATGTGAGGCAGTTTTTTTTTGTTTGTTTGCATGGAACTTTCAAATAGAAGAAGAAACTAATCAAACATGCTCAGATATTCATCATGTGGGATAAGACGGTGAACGGACACATCATTTGTAAAACCTGTGCATTGTGCTCGCTTCATATTTGTAGTTGTGTGTGCCTGATGTGTGAGCTATGAAGCAACAGCAACAGTGGGAAATTTGTTCCCCAAGTTTGTCCTTAAGGTGGTGTGTCTCCCCAAGGCTTGGTGCCATTTTATGGACGTATCGCTTATAGTAATAACATAACATCCTATATTGTACAGTACAAAGGACTGGAGCTAAAGTGAATTGTACCATGGCGCTGTGTGAAGGTCATGCAGTGTGAGATACATTAAAAAGATTGCTTAAATTGCCCCTGGCTTATCGCCAGTCTCCTAAGCTAAGCATTGGCTCAAGAAATGAACGAGGATGCATTTGTTTTGCAACATGGGCATCTGAACCACCTTCTAAATGTCCCAACTGCTAAGTCATGGTCGAGATCAGGGAATGAAAAATGACAATCAATTGTAATGTTTTGTATCCGTCGGGGTAGAGGTCATTTGTAGTCAGCCAGGTGTATATACTGTATTGTACAGCTATGCTGCTATTTTAGAATTAGTATTTTGCCTTTCCTTTGCCTTCTTGATTTTTATTTTAGTCTTTGAGTTTATTTAAATAACTTTAGAAACGGTATATGACTCCTACCCTTCTCACAGCACAAAATTATCCAATAATGTGAACAAAGTAACATTGCATTCAATTTCCATAGTGTACCAGACATTTTCATTATTATGTTATATTTTATAGTCAGTATTCCACAGATTAACCCACTCTACTTTAAATTCATTTTTATTACTTGTCCTAACCCATACTCTTTACATGCAATTTAAATGTACTAAAACATACCTTTCAAATAATACTTGCTGTGTCTGCCATGTCTGTTTGCAACGATACAGAGTAGGTACTACGTAGTCCTTCATTCCTTTATGATATTCTGTGGCATTAGTGATGTTGATGCCTTCACAATCAATTTTGGACCTCGCTTTGAACCTGTTGCCCTCAGGACCACCCTGCTGCCACTGAGTTCCACCGTCGGCCTACACCTCCTCCTCCTCCGGGGGGTCTCTGCTCCCCCGGCTCGGCTGTTGCTGCTGTCCCTTTGGGACTCCTCTGCTGTGGCTCCCCCGGTTGCCTGCCTTCTGCCCTCGCTGTGGTGTGGTGCCACTTCAAAAATCAGTCCTCTGAGATTCTTGAAGAGGCATTAATGTGCCTCGTGGGCCTCGCTCACACGAACAGTTACGATTCATTATTAAAATAATGTAGCAATTGTGGAATGGTTGCTAATAGGCTGAAGAACACCATTCACACCAGGAATCAGGATCTGCACAATTATTTTCTACAGAGAAGCAGAGGCCATGCGGCATGCACAGTGGTGAGCTCTCTCCCACTTCTTTTTTTTCTTTTTCTATCAAAATATACATCTAACAAAATACTGCTATAGATGAAAATATGGACAAAAAAGGTGCACATTAAGTAAGGAACCCAACAGTTAAACACAGTGTAACACAATTAAAATCACACACAGTGTGGCAGTCCCCTGCAGTGCGTCTCCGACAGATTTAACAGATGTAACAGCCAAGACCAATGGCAAAACTTAGAACACATTAGCAATGATCTATTGTAATATGTCCATACAGTTCAGGGTGGAATAAATTACTTTTAAATGGGCTATCTTAACCAAGGGGAACAGAGCATCTCAGTGCTTCCACTAGCACAAAAGCTGTCCAACGTAGTGTTTATATTTAGCCATGAGTTTATTCTGCAGAATTAGTTGTTGTGACAGAACATCGTTCAGAGCTGGCTGACAGCTTAGTGTCCTGAGCCGACACTGTGAAGCGATCACTGCCACACCTTTGCATCTATTGGCAATCTCTGTCACACACTGCTTCCTGGTGTCTGGCGATGAGGTGCACAAATTCCTCTTCGAGAGTCTTCAACAGTTGGTGTCGACGTGGACAATGACTGCAGATGCAGAGTTGTGAGTTTGCATGAGCTGCTGAGCGGTGGGCGTAATGTCCTTTATGCACACAACTGGGTAGCTGAAAGTTCAGCCACTGCATACGGCTACGTGCCGGACCGTAGAGGTGCCGACAACGCCGGCGAGGGCAGAAGACAGCAGAGGAGTCCCAAGAGACAGCAGCAGCAGCTGAGCCAGGAGAACACAGACTCCCCAGGGGAGGTGGAGGCAGAAATCAGTGGCAGGAGGGCAGTAATAATATAGATAATATAGTATGTGCCAGTCTGTTCTATAGAAACTCATCAGCATCTAGTCCTCAGATCACAGTTGTTCAGGAACTAATTATCAAAGATTCATTCCTAACTCGTTCCTGAGTACGACTCACATTTTTCTGTAGCATATTGTGAAGTGTTACTGGGAGCATTTCCCATTGCCAGTGAGCTGCCACCTTCTTTCTCTGTACATTCTACTGTATGAATCCTGTTGCAGGACTTTCACAGCATAAGCAGACAGCCACCATGGCTGACTGGATGAAGCGGAGAGTGCCACTCAGAGAAACTCAGACTTTGCAAAAGGAAGGAAAGGGAAGACACAGGACTGGAGACACTTTGATTGATAAATGCATCTGGGAGCTAGAGTCCATCTATACCAATGACAGACACAAATAGAGAAAAAAAAAAACAAAAAAACATACATTATTACTTTAATTGGCTTTCTTGGATGTCTCAACATCCAAAACCAACAGCCTCCTCCTCCTCCACGTATTTAAGAGTAGCTTCACACGCTCCATCTCTGGTGATATGTTGGCATCTTAATGTGTCAAAAAATATTAGCTTTACTGAAACGTCCCGGCCCACAGGAATAACATATGTGAACTCTTAAACTGAGTAGTAATTCCACTTCACAAGCAGCAGCATCTACTTTCTATTTAGTCGTGGGCGCGATTAAGAGCCGAAACACTTGAGAGTAATAAATAGTTGTAATATATGAGCTTGGACATCTTCCAGGGAGCATTACTCTTTCAAACAGTCAACTCATCATTGCTGCATTGCATCCTTGTAGTGTAACTGATGAGCCGCCTGTACAGCTGCTACGCTGTCTCTTGTTGCCAGTTACCACAGATTTGTACTTAGTTACCCATGTCAGTTCTGCTCAGAGCAGTAACTGAGCAAAGACGCAGCGTGTGAAAGAGACTATTGTGTTGAATTAGGCTTCAAGATGAATTACCTGTTGTTTGCATAGTTTAATGGGGCTTCCATCACGATTTTTGCAGCATAAAGTCATTAGAGAGGCTGATTGAGAAGAGGTCCTGCATGTGTCAAAAAGAAGGATTTTGTGGCAGTGCAGTAATGTAATGGTGAATCATTGTGGTTTTGTGCTCTTTGTTGAGGTATTTTGAGGCCTGTTGTCCTTTAAAAAGGTACAACAGCTGAGAGATTGTCTAGAATTTGATACAGACTTTCATGTCCGACCCAGAATGAATTCTAATAACTTTGATGATGCTTTAACTTTTCCTCTGGCACCATCACCAGGTCAGAATTCACACTTGACCAAATACTGGTAAAACTCTCAATTCCCATCAGCTGTACTTGTGTTTAGTGCAAATTAAAAGTGTTTGCATGCTACCAGTACTCTGCCTCAGAAATGCTTGTCAGCTGGTCGAACAACTACAGAAACTTTTCTGATGCGGGATGAGGGGGGAGCTGTGTCGGACCATGTCTGTAACTTTCCAAAACCGACAATCCAACATTCACAACCGCTTCACGCCACGAGTGGTCAGCTGTGCAAAGGCGAGGAAGGAGCCAGAGTCTCTCTCAGCACCCTCACTTCATTTGCTACGCAGCTATTTGTTGTCATGGGAACAAGTGCAACACTACAAACGTTGTATTCCTCGCAGTTGTCTTCCCCTTCTCTACATCTACATCTTCCAGCATAGCCATTTGGAATAAACACTTCTGATGTGCTACAAGCTTCTTCTGATCAAGTATACCCCAGCCCTCAGCCTGGTTTTCTCATACCCAATTTATTTCTCTATTTATTGCTATAAACAAACAAACAAGTGTTGCTGGGATGGAAATGTAAAATGCTTTAAATTCTTCATGGGGACTTTAACAGAGTGGACAAAGTGTTAGACAACAGAGAAAGACCTGATAAAGATGGATTTTAACAGTGAACAAGAAAGAAACTTGAAACACTGAGCCGAAGAAACAAAAAGTTTGGGCTGTTTCATTGAAACATAGTTAAAATTTCATATTTAAACTTTCCCTGACCTTTTCAAATTGAAAATATACAGTCTATAATCACAACAGACTGTTTGAGTTAGTTCGCCTTGTGATCCAGCATAGGGCCTTCTCAAAATTCACTATCAGCAGCTGCTTGTCGACTTTGTAAAAAGCAGCTGTCTTACTCTAAAACCACCACAAACATGTCGACTCATCCACTCGTTTGCAAAGTGAGGCAACAAGCGGCGCAGAGTGAGCTGTAAAACAAACCTCTGCGTTACTCTGGGTTGTGCTTGAATTCATTTAAATGAATTTCGTGTTTTTGGACAGTCATTTATTCTGTTGTGTTCATGCCATGTTAGACCTGTTCCTTTCAAAACAGAGAACGCATCAGGAAAACTCATATTCAAACTGTATGTTAACAAATACTAATGCTGCTCTCAAATTGACAACTTAAGCAGATGCACATTACAGAAGCTTCCTATTTTCAGCAAACCTTACTAACCGCATTATTAATAGAATATCTAAAGCAATACACAACTTCTAGAGCACGTATATGAAATAGAAGATGCTGTCAGAAAAATAGATGGATGAATAATGACCATGCTACCAAAGATTACATACTACATTAAAAGTGCCATGTAGTTGTCAGAAAGCTCAACACCCATCAAAGTAATGTATTACCTCGTACTTACTATGTTTGTCGTTCAGCTACTCTGCGAGCTGTTGACTGTGGAAGGAGGCGGATGAGCTTTTGTGTCGATAAGGAGCGCACCACCATTTCAACAGCCAGAGCCCTCAACTAACAATGAAGTGAAGACAGAAGCACTAGTTTGAAAACAAGGGACAATTAATGTGCGCATGTCGAGTGACCCAATCACCACTGCTGAAGACCTCAGCACACAAATACGAGCAGTGGGGGAGAGAAGTGCGGACGTTCTCTGCCCTGATGTGGCAGATCATTATCTTCACAGCAACAGCTGAGCTTTCCAACTAGCTGTAGTGTAACAGCTCAGGGCCGTTAGCTGTTCTACAATCACTGTAAACGCATAGCACATCGCTCCAGCACCTTTTCCAGTATATATGACCCCCACCCCACCCCCTCCAATAAAAAAATTGAATAAAATACAATAGATTGAATTAAAAAGTGCCTGCACTTGACCTGGAAAAGTTGGTTTTCATACTGAGTGGCTGTATTTGGCTCTGATCAGAGTTGCTGACAGCCCTGTACGGTGCATTGATTGTGAGATAACAACCTTTGTGTTGCAGTGTCACCTGCAGTATGTTGTAGTGCTGAGCCTGAGCTGGAACAAAGAAAACCTCTTACATCGCGTTTCAGCGCTCTGATTTGGGTCCGCCCTTTGAACAAACACAGACATACCCTTTAAATTTCAGATGATGCTGCTGCTAAGCAAGCCTGTTATCTTCTTGAAAGATAAGCTCGTGCGAGCTCATTTCCATTTTTAACCTTTATGTATGCACAGTGACTCAAAATACCACACGCTTTTACAGTGATGCCCAATTGATGCCCAATTCACATAGAAAAAAAGAAGGTAAACATAAAAAGAACAGTCAAAGGGGACAGAATAATAAATAATGGTGGTTCAGATACAGAAAAGTATTATTGAGAATGATCTTGAAGCTTCAGAGGTGTATACATTTTTAGATCTTTTTAGCCGGCATCCAACCATTTTCTAACGTCTGAAGCAACTGAGAGTCTGGGAAAAAAGCTTTCGCATGTCTGGCCCCATTCCAGTTTTTTCCAAAAGCTCTGAACCTTATTTTTGAATCTTAAGTCTCCAGCGGTGGTTAAAAAAGGATGACTTCATCTCAAACTTTATTGGATTTTTAGATTTAGGCTTAAATTTATTTGCACTTTGCTAGGAAAATTGTTTCTACGTTCCGTACAGCCTCAAGAGTACAACAATACATCAAACTCTACAGATACATGTATCCAACAACACACACCCACCACCAGCATTCTCAAACCTTGCATGCGCAAACACACAAACTTAAAGCACATTACAATTTAGATCCTCTACTCAGTTCTGTTAAGGCAGAGAGGACCAAACTTCACGTTTTTCCAGATGCTTGCAGTGGTTGTGCTGTTGAGGTTTTGGAGGTTGGAAGTTGGCTGGCCAATGATCTTGTGGTGTGTGACATTTAATTTTACTATTATTTCTTTTGGACTAATTCAAGCCGGGGGGCACCCTAACAACAAACAAAGCAAAACTATTTTTATCCAGTTTATGTCCTGAACTCTTCTAATATGCACCACAGCAGCGCTCCATCCAGACCTTTGGTTCAGTTCTAACAGTGTAGGTCCTGCCGCCGTATACTCAGACTGTCAAACAGGCTCTGCTACAGCTGAAGTCTACTTATGGCTCCAGAGATTGTGATTTAAATTTGGAGGAAACTCACAATATTGATCTCAGCATGCAAAGCGTTGTGCATTGTCCATACAAACGAGCAAAAAGGACTATCTTAATGTTCAGACACATCAAACTGACCCGGTCATTACAGCAAGATGTTTGTCTCGATAGCTGCAGTGTTTTTCGATGTGGTCGACCTACTAATGGAAGAGGCGTTTTTGGGAACAGTTGTTCATCTGTCTCCGTCGTCACTTCTGTATCCAAGCAGAAATGTTTTGACTTCTTGGTTGCGTTTCTGGGAGAAATAATACTGAGACTAGAAATAGTTATTTGGTTTTATCGCTCACCCTCTCTACCTGCATGTGTGACCAATGATTTATTTGATTTGATTTTCAGCTATGATGGTTCAGAACCTCTTATCCTGGGTGATATGATCATTGACTGGTTAACGAACACTTCAAAAAGTTTTAAAAAATCTCTCTCAGATCCAAAAATGAAAGAAAAGGCCACACTCTTAGATACTGTCTTATCCAAAAGAAATGTAGTGCAGTTTTTCCTCTTGACTTCAGTGACCACTGCAGAATACACATATATCACTGTTATTTGAAATGGCAATTCATCATTTTATGTCTCTGCACTTAAAAGCACTTAAAAGTAAAAGAAAGCCAGCTAAGTTCAGGAAAACAGTTAAATCATAATTCCACTTCATCCTTACCCAGTGAAATTGTTCGAGGCTCAAGCACTATCTTAGCTGGCAAGCATATATGTGATGCATTCAGTGCACACTTTGTTTCTCCAGGTTATGTAATTGAAAACATCTGTTCTCCTCCCTCTGGCTCCAATCATAGTGCACCTTGCCGGGCAAACAAACCTAGATCTTTTCACTGAGGCATTTTACAAATGTGAGTGTTTAATGCTCTTACCTCAAGGCTGCTCTTGTTAGCCTCTCCATTTTTAGCTAAATGCTTATCTGTGGAATGAGAAAGCATCCCCGACTTGTGGAAGGCAGCCTAAGTCTTATGTTCAGTAAAATTACATGAATAATTATTGACAAATTTCAAGACTTTCATGTCAAGCTAAAGTGTTAGAGAAACTGATAAGAGATCAGGTGAAAACACGTTTTCTCACCTTTGTTTTTTACATTTTTTTCAGTCAGGTTTTAGACCTGTAGTTACTGTGACAGCAGCATCAAGTGTTACATGACATAGCAGGTGCATTAGAAAATAAGTAGGATTGTGTTGCCCTTTTTGACTCTACTAAGGCTTTCGATACTGTTGATCGGCAAATTCTCGTGGAAAGCGTGGATTCTACTGGATTTGATAAAAAATTGTAAAATGAAAAATTTCTGGTAGCCAGCTGTTGTGGCTGGTTCTGTTCTAGGACCACTTGTATTCGCAATTTTCATCAATGACTTAGGTGACAAAGTTGGAAACAGTAGAATTCATCTGTACTTGGATGACACCTTTTTATACACAAAGCACCCTCTGTTGCACACAGTTCAAATTTGCATTTTGATTTCTGAACTGCACAGCAAACTTTGACTGATCATAAATTCCAGTTAAACCCAGATTAAACAAAATGCAGGCTGTTCTCGAGAAAACTGTCAGTCCAACTGAAATTAATATTACTACTCTTTATGGGACCCCCAGTTGAAAGGGTATCCCATCATATATACCTTGGTATCTTGGTTGAATGATAAGCTGTGCTTTAAAAACACATCTATATGAACTGTGTACTGTTCTCATTATGTGGCAACACAATTTAGCAGCACGCCAAACTCTGCTCAGTAAATGCTTGAGAGCTGTGGATCTTCTTTGTTGTGCTACTGGAGATGCATTCATGAAGCAAGAGTGAAAATGTAGACAAACATGAATTTTAAATAGACCACAATGTCTGAATCACAGTCTCTCAAATTATGAAAATGCACTTAGTACAGCTTACATTCTCTTGTAGTTAATCACCTCCACACCAGGCGAGCACATATTAGCAGTTAAAGACCGAGACTCTTACAAAGTTCTAAAAAGGCATCCTCCTCACTAATATCACCAAGTCCAATTAGAAGATGAGGTTACATTAGACTAAAACCTAAAGGATGGCAGAATATAAAATGTATGTGTCCACATATGTGTTTGTCTACTTAAGGAGAAAATGGCCTTTTCCGGTCTTCCTGTACAGAGAGATCACCTGCAGTTGGAACAAACCAACCACAAGGAGGTGCAAGAACATTCATCATTTAAAAGAGGTCCAAGCCTGAGGAAGGGCAAACTGACCTGTTAAAAGGAAAACTGGTATTCTTGTTTATTTTATTTTTTTATTGTTTTTTAATAGAAACAAGACCTGTGGTAGTCGAAACTGCAGAGAGTAAATTGTCCAGTCAACCTTTCTACCCTTTATGGACCATGGTGATGTTATTTATATGCATTCTTCTGCCTCCACTCTTAAACCGCCAGATGCATTGTGCCCTTAAGTTCATCACTGGGGATGGTTCTAGCATGCATCAGTGCTCACTTTATGAGAAAGTTGGGTGGCAGACATTAACAGTCAGAAGAGAACAGCACTGCGCTCTGTTTATCTATTGAGCACTTCTTGGCAAACTACCTGAGCATCTCGTGCCTTCTTAGTGGTGTGAATGTAGGTGTGTTCTTTGAATTGATGCTATCACTTATGTTGCTGTCCTTGAACTATTTGTTGTAAAACTTGCTGATTTCATTTAATTTAAGTTATTGTTTATTTAGCAGGAACAGTGCACAGTATGTGTATTGTAGTAGATATAGCTAAAAGCTAATTTTCTGCAACCTTTGTGCACCTCTATTGCTTGATATGTACTGTAATTAAATATTTATTAGCCAATAACATCGTTAACAACGTTGGCACGATGTAAATTCATGTACTGTGGGCAGAAGTAGTAGTTTATTGTAGATGATCTTGCAAGGAGCAAAGGCAGGAACAAATAGGGTGGACTGTATGGGACATGGCTTTTAGGCATCCATTGATGCCCAGGGGCCCATTGTCTCATCATTCGCCCATAACCACACAGCTGCTCCAATTTTTCACCCCATAGCTTGGAGAGGTCACTCATGGGTCATGTTGCTTGTTCTTGTCCTCAGGGGGACCCTTAAATACGAAGAGGAAACACTTGTTTGGGGAGCATAAGATTTGTCCCAGAAGGAGTTTCAGCGGGCTTGAGGCAATTGACATGGCCAAGAAATATCCACACAGAGGCACCCAGTGTTTCCCACTGTGTCCCAGACTGACACATGAAAATAGGCCATTTAGACCCCCACCACTACCGCCACCCTCCCTTCTGTTTTTACAAAGCTGGAAGAGAGCGAAAACACAAGCTGGTGGGACGGGGCCAGCAGCTCCTCTGATGATAATCGAGGCTCAGTGTCTGAGAAAGTATATGAGCTTTGCTTAATTGAGCTGGACACAAAGCTAAGCCAGGGATAAAAGTGCCCCTGTGAATAACATTAACACTCTCACAGTTCTGCACATCAGGCCAAATTTGCAGAAGCACTCACTTCCATGTGTCTAGTCGAAATGTTTTTGCACACCATACAGTAAATGTAATAAATCGCACGCCACAGACCAGAGGACTAAACTACAGAAAATTGAAGTGGCTCATTTATAGTATTAAGTTTGCTACTGGCTTGAACATGTCAGACATTTTTCAGCCTTGGTAGAGTCAGGTGCAGGAATCAGTTGGTTCATTTATCAGCTAACTCCAGCCAAAGTTCATTAAAGGCCTGATACTTATCTCTGGCATAGCTTGGTCTTATCTAATGAGGAGGAACAAAACTTTCAAAAATGTGAAACGTGAGTCTCACAATGTCAAAGGCATTTAATAGACTCTACAGTGGACAATGTCAAAAAGGATGTTGGAACTTCTTAAAAAATCAGTCATGCATTCTTCGAGTTCACAGCTCTGTGACGTACCACTGTAGTAACTTTTGTCTTGTGATGATATCACAGAAACAGAGGGCTCTGTTTTTTTTCAGTTTATAGCTTTGGGCGACAGTCACGCTCACACATGTGTCATTACTGAACTGACCACCCTATGATCAGAGGAATAACATACAGAATATATATTTATTTTGTTTCTGTTATACTGAGTAGGTACTCAGATCAAATATATGTTCTTTAAAGTCAACCTCAAAGTTTGTCAGTCTGAAGTCTTGATATGGTTCTTTTCTATCTGAAAAATTGGTTTTGAATGGCACCCATATTTGTAGGGCCTTGGTCAGACATTTCTCAAAGGAGTTCAGAAGCCAGCATCGGACGAGACATTCTCTAGTCCCTTTTCCCCCAGTTCTGGTAAACGAGTTATTCATTTATATTAGAGTTTAGACATCATCTTACTGAAGATTACGTACAAGGTTACAGTCGGTTTTTTCAGTACATGTAAGTGCATGCAAGTGCAATGTGGAAGAACCAAATATGTATGCCATTTAGGGCAGTCAACAAATATTCTGAATTCAAATTGCAAAAAAGTCCAGACATTCGATTGTGAAAATGAATATTCAGAAAATAATATGTGGAAAAAAACAGAGTTTCTGTTCTCCAGTGATTAGTGTTTGTTTTCCCAGGAAAATCCAACGTATTTAAACCTGTGCAGTCATAATGTACTGTGAAAATGATTCTTGAGTTAGATGTGAAAATGTTCCATCTCCACACGCTGTTTCCTCGCTGCTTTTCTGAGGTCCGCCATCTCTCTCACTCCTCTCCCGATTCTGTTAATTAAGGGTTCATTTCAACCAAACCAGAGATGGTGATGATTGTGAGAACAGTGAAAGCTAAATCAAGAGGATTGGTGAGCTATTTTGTTTCTGTCGAGTATAGGTTAGGTAAGTATATATTGTTTCCGCTGATAAAATGACTGTTTCTGTGAATGGAGTCTGGTGGCTTTTGCAAGAGCTTTGGACAGCTGATTCTGGTTAAACATAAACGTTGAGGATCTTGCTCTTTAACAAAAAGCTATCTCTGCAGGGACCCTTCCTATGATGTTGTCAGACAGTAAGAATAACAATCTGAGCCAGTCAGTGGCAAAATCAAAGACTTTTAGTGGACATACTCTGATGGCGCACCCGGAGGGATCACACTGCAGTCCGTTTCGTGGCTGACGACTGCAGCGTTCTCGCTCAATACTGAAAAAACTTCAAAAATTGTTGTTTCCAATAGTCACATCACAGATAATATCTGACTGGAATTACTCCAGGACACGTGGACCTGCACCAACTGGAAACTGCACACAATGTCACTTTCATTGATGAATAAAGTGTAGGTCAAACTGAAACAAGCAAATAATGCAACAACTCAGTTTAAGAAAGTATATATATATATTTTATGTGCATTTTGCAATGTGTAGCCAGGTAGATCTTTTCATGATTATGTTGAAATTAATATACCTATACATGTACTATGTCTGTTGTTGTATTGGTTTGCCCTCTAATGGACATAATGCACAAAAATAGAAATTTGAATGGTTTTGAACCAATGTATGTACGTGTTTTTTTTTTTTTTTTCCCCCAAGGAATTATCATATGTAATCTCTGGACAATTTTCCACAGCCCTAATGCTGTTTCACAATGAATCCCAGCTCACCTGTTCAGCACAACATACAAATATCCTGTAATCACTTGAAAGAAGCTCCATGGTCAATTTTAAGTAAATAAACAACATAGATCAATTTACAGCTACTGATGACATTTCTTAGACCTGACAGCAAGACAGCAACACCTATTAAACTACAAAGACGCAGCTTAACAGTTTCCTGTACCTACAAATCCAACATTTAAATTTTAGTTTACAGTACATTCGTAGTTCATTGCTGTGGATGTACAGTACATTCTGTATCTGAAGCCATGATCCATCCTTAATCTTTTGTAAGATGAGCATTGGTCCAGTTGGCCATATGAGCAGAGAACCATATTGACAATTGTAACACAGAGGAGATTCAGTGTGTTACACATACAGTGCTAACTGACACTTTTATTGCTTTATGATATATTCCTTCCATAAAAAAACGACGCCCAGCAGCAGAATGTTTGCTTTAGTATCATCACTTGGCAAAATAAAAGTCTTGCCTGTTTCTTAGTTGGACAAATGTCAGTACATCACCAGCTAACAGCCAAACATGAATATTTAATGTCATTTGTTCATATTCATTAAAACCTTGAAAGAACTCAAAACAAACTGGTCTGAAAACTGTAAATAATTGAAATAAATATAATTGATATGGTCTGAATTTAAACACTTCATCAGAGGAAAATCAGTGTCAGATTAATGCTTCAGTTCCAAATCACTGGACTCTGGACAGCTGCACAGATACATACAAATGAAGGTGCCTTTTGCAAATAATACCCAGCAGCCTTTCATCAACTTATTATGTCACAGAGTTCAAGGAGGGTTGTGGGGCTGATGGTGCAGCTCACATGTCAGGCTGGGGCGTTTCAGACCTTCAAATTTTCCTCATGGCCCAGGTCATCTGTCAAGAGCACATGCCAAATATCATTCGGCTCAACTGTGGCCGCTGATGACTATGTAGTTTTGTCCTCAGCTCTATGTGCATTTTTCTAAAAGTTCTGAAAGACATGGCCATTATTGAATCATTTTTCCTCAGTTCTGCACTTTCCAGGCCTGTATGAAAACAGTGCACAGGGATTAATGAGTGAATGCTATAGAGATATTGCAGTATGAAACAGAATGCCCTTGCAGTCTATTTGCTCCAGAACATCATGTCTTATGTGGGAGGAAATAGAGATGTTCCACAAAAGCTTATTTTGAATTCAAAAAGCAATGTCATGTAACTGACCGTGGCATTTCTATGTGTTCACTGGCAAGAACTCCTTATGGCAACAAATTCAGTTAGCCATATGTTCAATATAAGGTAGATGTGCATGAGTGGCAAAGGCTATTACAGTATGCATGTGCAAGACTGGTGTCTTAAAACAAGTGTGACAAACTGGATCGATATTGAGATTAAATCATTGGAAACTTTAAGAGCACAAAGTGTTGTCAAATCAGCGTTTTCTGCAGGGTTTTACAGTGGATGTGCCCCACCCCACCTGAAGTGAAGAGAGCCTCAGCAAACATGACCTGAAGCAAAATACTACATACACACACACACACACACACACACACACACACACACACACACACACACACACACACGAGGTGACTGTTTAATGCACAATTATACAATTTTGATTTTTTTTTTTGTCTTTACACAACCAAATATGTTATGAGACAAGAGCTGTCAACATGAGCAAGAGACCAACTCCTTTATGGAGATTTTGTTGAACTGAAATCTGTGCTACAGATGCAGATGAAAATCAAACCAAACTTGATTCCAGGGTGTGACCTCATGTTGCACTTCAAATGCACTCAGAAAACATATCGATCCACTCTGATGGTCGAAGCAACACAGATCTGACAAAGAAAAAGCGGGCTATGGGCTTTAGTTGAGATTGCAGCTTAGATTCAATCATCATAAATAATTAAAAGGGCCATTAGAAACACAGAAAGAAGATGATGCATCTGCTTACAATAATCTTTTTCTAGCTTGTAAGGGGAAGAGAGGGGCTCGCTCATAGCCTAAATGTGCCCCTTTAAAGGTCATGTAGTTGCTTTGATTTCACTCACACTGTTTGCCTCCTTCAGGATGTTTGCTACACCATCCCTGCAGGGAATATTGTAATGTTCTCAAGTTCTATGTGCTATTTGAAAAATAAGGGAGGTTGAGAAATGTGCCTGCATTTTTGAAACACAGGTTTTTGGGTTCATGGTTTTCTGCTGATTTAAAGAATTTTACTTCTGAGGAATAACATCACTATACACTGTAACCTCCAATTCCAAAAAAGTTTGGACGCTGAGCAAAACAAAAATGAAACAGAGTGCGTTACTTCGCTAATCCTTTTTAAAACATACTTAAAGGATAACTTTCGTTTTTTACAACCTGGACCTTATTTGTAGCATTAAATACGTGGCAGCGGTCGGCTAGTTTAGCTGTAGTTTGGCACAGCTATGGTTCGTTATTGCGTATTTGTAGCCACAGAGTTAGCCGTGTTGTGGCTGGCTGCTCGCAGCGCGGCGTTCGGTAATGACATCATCCATGTCAGAGGTAGTTGTCTAGAGACGCCGGATGTTGATAACATGCCACCACGGGCTCAGAGGGGAATAGCACCAGCATATCTTAACAAAATATTGGAATATGAACGAGTTTTGCCGCAGATTATGCGTTATATAGAGGCTGCGCATGGATGCCCCGAGTACTCGCATTATACGGATATACGCGCCGCTCCTCTGGGGCTAATCCTTCAAAACAACTCCCAATGCCACCAAAGTTGTCTGGGTGAGTAAATGGGCGTATTTAATGCTACAAATAAAGTCCAGGTTGTAAAAAACGAAAGTTATCCTTTAATTTAAAACAGTACAAAGACAAAATGCTTAATGCTTTACCTCGTCATGCTCCAAAAACACCTGTTTGGATCATTCCACAGGTAAACAGGTTGATTGGTAACAGGTGATTGTATCATGATTGGGTATTGGGGCGTCCTGGAAAGGCTCAGTCAATCGATTGTTGTGAAACATGATTATTGTATAAAGGATATTAGTGCATGGGCTTGGAAGAAAGGTTTCTGTATTAGATCATTCATTCTGCAATGTCCTAATAAAGGTCATCATTTCTTCAACAAATCAAATGGTACAATATTTTTTTTTGCACAGTTAGTCGTCACTGTTGTATTAATACAAATGTAGAAACTAATTACTGACAAATTCTGTACTGTACCTTTTTGTGACTGTTTCTCAACAAACAGACTTTTTTTTTTTTTTTTAATAAAACATCAGATTTGTAAGCACGGTCCACATGTGTGCACCGTTCTGGCTTCCCAGGAAATGCTGCTTCTACATCACTGAGAGCGGTTTGTAAACGGTGTCCTTGCCTGCCTCAAAATTCAGGTGGGTTTGCTGTATCATAGCCACTGGAGCCCAGAGTAAATTTAGTGGGGATGGAGATAAATGAAAAGAATGATTCCTGCAATATGGGCTGGCTAGCCATCCTCAATCTCCAATTCTCTGTAGTCTGGCACGCAGAAACAGTCAGTGGCAAAGGCTAAGTGGATAGTTGGGTCTAATGGCCTGGTGATCCTATAAATAATAGCTACACTGTTTCCTCCCCATTGATCACACAGCCTTGGCTGACTGATACTGGGAGTTGCTGTATGTTGGATGGAGCTGACCTAAGACCATGCTTGGCTGCCTTTCCCTCCACATGTTTCTGGTGCATGATCTATCAAACAGGGGGCCCGTACACCTCGAAAAATGACACAGCCTAATTGGCTGCTATGAGAGGCCCATCACTTAAGGCTAGCGTGGAAGAGGGTGAACGGACTGACTCTGGACAAGGTTAACTAACTCCACCGCTAAATCTCTGGCCTTGAAAAGTTTCTAGGCTTCAAAAAAGACTATAACATGTGAACTGAGTGTATTTCAGAGAGGACTTTAATGTGGGAAGTTCAGGCCCGATTCATTTGGAGGAGCAGAAAAGCCCTTCAGTTGGCTGACTTTCATTAAAACGGCACGATTCGTTCATCAAAAGAAGCTTTAATTTTTTGCAGATCTGACATCTTAATTTGCCCACACAGGTCGGGTGTCAGGGTCAGAGGGCCCTGCACAAATCTATCTGAGGTCTGGTGATTTCCATTTAGAAATCACTGAGGTTGAGGAGACTGAAGGGCACAGGCTGCATGCTCTACTTAAGTACCACAGTGTGTGTCCTTCACAGTGGGGAGAACACGGCAGGGCACGAATACAGGGAAGATTCACAAAGAAACAAAGTGAGATAGTAATAAAATTTATCTGCTTTACTGTGTCACACATCATGGAGGAAGGAAAAATTCAACTTTTAAATATCAAATATTTTTCGGTGCTCAAATTCTTACTGGCTTTACTGGCCGAAAGGATTTTTCACAGTACTGCGAGTTATTACGAGTTGTTTTATGAGCAAAAATCAAACTAGTTCACTCTAAATTTAAGTGAAGGGTGTCAAGTACTGTAACACTGGAATGATACTACGTGAGGAGGGACACAAGCATCACTGATTAGATTCAGATTATGACCAGTCACACACAGGGATGTAGGTCACTGTAACGTGATTCGTGAAGATCTGAGTAATCCAGGCCAATCAAGTCAGACTGTTTTCACTGCTTTCATGCACTTCACATTTTGAACTGCCTGCTGTGTGCTGACTGAATGTAGCTGTGCTAGTCCAGTATGTAACACTCTTGCTGGATAGAACCAAATGTCCTGTCTAGAGTAGGGCTGTCAAAATTGAAAAAAAAAAAAAAAAAGATGTTTGGTTATTCCTTGAGAAACAACAAAAAAACATTTATTTTTGCACATTATGTCTATAACAGGTAGCAGACCAATACCACCAATACCTCTTGCACATTATTTCAAGATAAACATGTTTTTTTTTAAGTATCTACATACCTACACATTACAAAATAAAGATAGAAAATATATTATTAAATTAAATTATTAAATTATTTGCACGTTCAAGCTCGACCTACATTTCATTTTCAGTCAATGAAAGTGACAGTTTCTATTTCAGTGTCCCAGACAAACGGGAGGACTTTTGGTCAGATACTATGATTATGGACCCCATTTTCCCATGTTGTTGTGTCTGAGTGACTAATGGAAACAACAATTTCTGAAATTGGTCCAGTATTGAGCGAGAGCTGAGCCACGAAATGGGCTGCGATGTCTGGTGTGATTTAAATATGTTGGACTTTCACAGATTTTCCCGGTATGTTGTAGCCATGGCAACATTATACCTGCTGTTTATATCCCCACAAACTCCAAAATTATAGGAACTGTAGTAAACTGAGAGCATGTGGAGCATGATTATCCCCCCAATCAAAGTAATATAAAGAACAATAACAGGAATTAAAGAAACAATCTGTGAACCTTTTCCATGTTGCACAGCTGTATCAGCTGTACTTACACTGCCGAGGCTCAGAATGTCCCCTCACCGTTTAGGCTTTGAAAGCCCCTGAGAGAGGGATACGTACACTACACACCACTATTAAGCTGCATGAATTTCATGAAGAATTTCACTGAAGCCCAGCCACTGAAATGAAAACACTACTTTAATGGAACAAAGCATGACACATTAACACAAAGGATCCTTCTTTTTGCCACTACAGCAGCACCCTTTAATGGAGAATGATTCTACTGAAGGAAAAGCTGCGTTCCAGTGACCAGCAGTAATGAAGATTTGTTATTAGTTCATCCTTGGAAGGAACATTCTTCCCTCCATGAGGCGAGAAGCAGAACACTGTGAACAAGAGGCTTCAGTAAAGTTATCGATGAAAAGAGTAGTCTGTTCATGCCCATAACAAAGAAACAGTGCTGGTTTCCTGCTGATTGAACAGTAATATGTGTAGGCCTTGCTTTCACCTACGGTACATCTGTTTAGAAGGGAGGCTGTTTGAAAACAAAATGTTCCACCAAGTATGCAACTCACTATTGTATTATTTTCCTCCAGAGGGCATTTTTAAGACTAGTACTTGTCGATACTGCAGCTCACACACAACAGATGGGTTGTGATAAATAACTGCACTTTATTAGCTGCCCATGTTAAGTCATTTATAAATAATGTACAATGCTTGTGTGGCAGGCAGTTATGGAAGGAGGTCAGTGTTTGTGTGTGTGGAGTATCACAAGACAATAAGGAAGATGGTTTACCATGTCTGTTTATTCCACCTCTTTTAACCAAATGCTGACAAAGGAAATCTAAGGCCAGGACACAGGCTGCCAGAAAAAGAGTCGAGGGTAGAGTCTGACTTCCAAAAAGGGCTCAGAGACACTCTTTGTGCACATTTAAATAAAGCTTCTAAAATGTTTAATGTGCTTTAACTTTGGCACATTAAAAGCAGCGTATTAATGTTAAAACTGAATATGTTACCATGACAATTTTAATTCAATAAGCTAGCTACGTTACCTCTGGACCTCTGACTTAGTGAAGAGTGCACTGTTAGACTCCAGGCCACGTTTTTGTCCAATAGTTTTACACTAAAAAAAAAAAAAAAAAAAAAAAAAAAAAAACATTTCAGCTTCAAACTGTGAGAATGAGACCAAACTTGCAATTACTGAAAAATAATGGCATGTCTACTTTATTGCTGCTGAATAATGAGCTACTTACTGGGTTGGTCCTACCGCTCAGTGCAACATGTAACATGTCACGTGGAGGTGACAAACACTCTCTCAGCAATGTCTTCTTTCTTATTACCAGAGTACTGCCTAATCCATGTCACTGAGTAAAGGTACGCGTCTGAATGTACTGAAGGCGGGGGGATCAGCTCTCAGTAACTGTTCAGCTGCAAACTGTGCAGCCAAACATTATCAAATTCTGCTCAAATCCCAAAGTTCCCAAGGATACCTGTGATGTCAGGCTGAATTTGGTGGAAATGTGTATAAAATGGTGCACAAGACATCTAGAATTCTCCCTTGTGATAGAAATGTGTGGCCATAAAAACATGAATATTTCACTTAGTGTACACATTATATAACTTCAATGAAGAACTGGAACTATCTGACACAAGATATCTAGTAGGTGAGATACCGTCAGACAGTCTGAAAAACAGTGAATTCAACAACCTTAAAACTACTTAATGGGGAATCGAAGGGGAAACCTGGATGTTAAAGGGCTAATCTCTCAGCTACAGTCAGAGATGCAATCTTACAAAAGTTAATTAAGATTATACTGCATGTCTTTACTTCTTAGTTCTTCTCAAATATACACTCTGGAATATGAACTCTCAGCTATTGAGTTGCAAGTCTGTGGTTTAAACAAATATTAAAAGCACATCTAAAGAAAGCTAAAGGCTTTGTATCTCCTGCTGTTCAAAGAGGAAACAAACCTAGAGCAGCAGAGCTGATATTTGGTCGCTGAGTATTAAATATGGACGAATGAAGCCATCTACATTCATATCTTCTGCCCTTTCAAAATGTGGAGTGAAAGAAATGGGATTATCAAGCACAACGTATAAAGTGCTGCTGCTCTAACTCAGAGAACATCCATGTACCAAAGCTACAAAGGTCTTTAATAATGTGATAACCTTAGCTTCAGGTTTTGTGTGCTTTATCTGCACATTCAACAAGCATAAAGGACAAGTGACATACAATAACACTGAGAGTGGTGAAATCTGAAGAATTCACACAACCCACTAAATACTTCAATGATATTTATATATATTTATATATTGAATCGCAGTGGTATATATATATATATATATATATATATATATATATATATATATATATATATATATATATATATATATATATATAATTCTATACACACACACACACACACACATATATATATATGTAAAATACCATCCTGGAAAGGCTCAGTCGTTCACAAGCAGGGATGGAGTGATGTTCACCACTTTGTCAACACATCATTGATGGTGTCATTATTCTATAGCCATTACACTGTGCAATCAACATTTATTTGTAATCATGTGCTGAAGGCAGTTTAAAATACGCGCCTAGTCTGTTTTTGATGGAGGCCACAGCAAGCAACACAGAGCAGATCGAGCTGACCAGAAACACAGCAACAGCATAGAGCATCCGCTAAATTTTTAAAATAAAACACCCTATGCACTATACCCGTTTCTTCACCATCACTTGTCTCATATAGTTCAACAATAATGTGTTCTACAAAATACCATCATTAGGGTGATAAATGTCTTAGCATATTAAAAATAATGTGCTTTAACCTGCCATAACATGCAGGTAGGGGGCTACACACCTACTCACAGATCTAGAGTCACATCCACTAACTGTTATTTTCCTGACTCTACACGAAGATGTGGAAGGCAACATTATGAGCAAAGCATGCTAATTTCTGATGATTGCAAGAACCAACACAGAAGTGTTTATTTCCTGCCACCATCCGAGGAAGCGCAGACGCAGCGCATTAGCTTGATAGAAATGTCCCCACGACACCAACGACTGGAAAAAATGACCAAATCAACAAAATCTGAGCAAGTTCACATATTTGGGCAGGCGACATGCTCTGTTTCTGAAGCGCTCCCAATGGGGTATGAAGCCGTGGGAAGGACGGTTCAAAACCACGTCACAGGCACAACGTCACATTGCCATGCCCGATGAAATAAAGGCGTCAGGCTTAATTATAGCTGGCATCTTCTAAGAAGTCATTATCATTCCGTTATCATTAGTGTGACCTCGTAATAATTTCTGTCACCTTTCCAACTTTAAAGCAGCCAGAAAGTTTTGGCAGCAAGAAAAAAGATGAGACAGACATTAAAGGCAGCACAATAGGTCACCATGTAAGTGGTAGTGGAATGTTTAAAGGGGATTATGAGGAATGTAGAGCCTTTTTGGATTTCAAATTACAGCCTCATTCAGTCTGATAATTGCCATCAAGCACTCTGCTCCGCATTTAAGAGAGGAAATGTAGTCCTGCAGTCAGCCTCAAATCTACATGAGGGAGGTTTTCTATCTAATACAGAATTTCTCTTGTTTGCTGTTTGGTGTACAGGCCAACGTACATCCCTAACCAAAAAAAAGGAAGAACAAACTAACCTTGAAAACTTTTTTCTTAAGAACTGTACATATCGACCACCTTCCTCTCATGAGTAGCCAGAAGGTGACTGCATAGAGACGTAAAGAAAAAGGGATGATACTGGTCTACATTCATCCCTATGTTTTACATCATGACCTCATTACCCAGCAGTCCATTATGGAGGAAGAGTTCAAACAAACAAGCAGGTGAGCAAACAAAAGGGCTGCTGGCAAATCGGATCGTCAGGGATTCCACAACTCTCTGTTGTAATTACCCAGCATTCAGCTGCCTCTCGCACACAGCCCCGCCTATCCACTGGCCTCACGCTTCCTGAATAGTAATACAGAATCTGGGTCAGTACCAGGTATCGATAATGCTATATGCAGTTTAAATTTGTCTGGCTGGATGCTAATCAATAGTGCACAATTGTCAGGCCTTTACAGTCACCCCTGGCCCATGGTGATGAACATTGATTCAGACTTAAGTGGACCTAAAAGCTGAGAGAGAAGAGCAATGGTATCAGGGGTGGGTAAACAAAACTCCCAGGGAATAAACAAGGCAGGGTGGGGAAGAGCCCGTGTATTTATCTGACTTACAGCAGCGTGTTTCATTATTATGAGAATCAAAGGAAGGCAGGCAGCGGCGGGGACGAGCAGCAGGCAGCTTTCTAACGGGGTGGCTTTTGTTTAGTGTTTTTATAAATTCAGTTTATTTGTTACCTTATCTGGCAAAGATGGATACAAATGAAGCAACACTTGGCGCGTGTCAGCTAATACTACCAACAACTAGCTCTCTCTCGTCTGAGGCCTGGTTAATTAAAGATTTATTTCAGATTCCTGCCTCGAGAGGCGGTGTTTATAGCATAAGACAAAGTCTCATGAAGAAAAAGTCAAGAGCAACATCTTCCAGAAGCAGCGTCCTCTTTATAATCTCTGATCGTTTTTTACTGGAAATACTTTCTAAGTAAGAACTAGCTGCTATGAAAACAACGCTGCTGATTTTTTTAGATGTTATTTTTCCACTCTGCGAGGATCCAGGGTTCCAGACTGACTTTTTCCACTTGTAGCACTGTTGTAGGAGCACCACTTAAATCCACATGCAACGCAACACATTCTGTTTTTTTGTTTGTTTGTTTTTCCCAGTATAAATTGTATTACTGTTAAATGTGTTGGTAATTATTCTACAATTTACAGAAGTAACAATGTGCAAAGGAAACAGGCTGAAAGTGAAGCAGTGCTTTAAGAGAAATCCATTTTCCATGATTTTTTAAAGGGGGGGATACATCACCTCCTACAACCAGCTATTATGAAAAATATTAATTGATAAAAAGCTTAAAATTACTGAGTGTTTCCCCGTTCTCATTGGAATACAGCCTCTGTGTGTAGTGCACAAGTATTTGCGGTGGGAAAGTGTTTTTTTCTCCGTTCATTTTCATATGTATTAGTCCATTAGCAGATCCGTTGTGCTGCTCTATCGCACACAGAAACATTGAGGCGTTTTAAAAGAAGTTTTTCCAGTGTCCCACTGAATCCAGTAACAGACCCCAGGGTCATACAGACCCCTGTGGAGTGTCTTTCTGAGTAATAGGCAGGTGCTATTACTGCTGTGTGCAGTGACACTTGTGGGTGATTAGTACTGTCAGATGTGTGATTTGGTTATAACTCTAAAGCTTGCTCTAAAATATGGAGGTTTTGGTTGAGCATTCATTTAACAATGTTTAAATGTACTGTACTCCCCAGGGGAGTGCGTGAGAGTATGGGCAGAAGTGTAGATGTAATACAAAAAATACAAAAACTTTCAGTGTTACTACATTTCTCTGGTTTGTGAGTTAAGTTTACGAACTACACTGCAGACTACTAACAGTGACAGACTGAGTGACCGCAGGCTCATATGAACGGGTCCACTGCTGACAGCACATCGACAGGTCCACATTACAAACGTCTCATGTATGAAATAGCTGTCTCCTCACCATTTCCTCTACTTGTGGTGCATCTGGTCCATGGGTAGAGTAACAGACATGTGGTGCAGCAACAACAACTGCACATCTATGTATTGTGGGAGTGCATCAGATGATTGATTGCAGAATATATATATTTTTTTCTTGTGGAGGCCCCACGGCAAAACATTACCAGCTGAACCACTGCTGCAGGTGTTTCACATGATACACAATGACCAAAAAAAACAAACAAAAAAAAAAAAACAGGGGGGCATATTTGGAAGTTGCACTGTTAAATGTGCAGATGTGCTTTCTCTAAAAATAGTCACAAAATGCTCCTAAACGGTGCAGTCTGGAGCTGTGGCACCGCTAATGAATCACATTCATTTCTGTTGCAGTGGAGGCAGAAATCTCACACACAGCTGAAAATATCTTCACAGTAGATACTGGAGCAGCAGCGCCCTATGGGCTCAGGTCATTGTGCCTCTTCCATGGATGGGGCTTCATGAAACTGCACTATGTCACATCTGAGTCCATGGGGGGACACGAATCCATAAAAGACACAGTGATCCTGGAATCGTCAGTGTCGAGGCTTTGTCTCATTCTGTTCATCGGTAGGTTGGTTTAATAGCACATCACAGCCTTTCCAGATGCTACACGTTTCAATGCGTTATCCATGACCTTAAGCTGCGTCTCTTAACTTCTCTGCTTACTTGTTAAATACTCTTCAAGCACCCTCACTGTCGTTGTTACAATGGGCTAGAGGGAAGCGGGAAACCGAGGGTTGTCCTGTGCAGCTAGCCTGTTGTAGCTTGGAGGTAACTGATTATTAAGGAGAATTAAGATCAGTATCAGCATGTCACTGATATGTAGTGGTTTAATAGAAGTTCACATATGAACCACAAATAATCATAGTTTGAAATACAGTTTTATTCCCCAAATCTCAGTATAGAGTTGCCGAAAGGTAGACAAGGGAACAGCAAGCGATTTAAAAGCCATCGCTTTCGCCTCCGTTGAGTAAAAATCCTGTGTAAGCCATGAAACTGGGCTTGCTTGTCATCATAGAACGAATGTGATGTTTATTGCAACTTCGGCAATATCCGCTGTTCACTAGTGACGTGAAACAAATCAGATAGTGCTGTCGGCAGGTCATTGACCGAGAACCCTCAGCGGCGACTACAGACAGAGAAATGGCTGCATTAGAGTCGAAGGAATGGCCTGTCATCAAATGCCTCAACAGTTAAAAGAAAGCCCATTTTCTCCCGCCAATATTCAGACCAACTCCAGAGCACACTAGATCCTCAGTGAATCCCCCCTATGTATTTTACACACTCATACACACACATATATGCATACATATCTACAGTCTGATGCATGTATGCATCGCTCATTTGCACTGATTAAATAGAGTCCAGAGTGGTTGTGTGATTGCTAGCTGCTGCTGCTGCTGGTGCTCTTTTAACCAGTGGAACAGAGGAGCAGCTGTTCCTCCATGAATCACTTTGGCAAGCAGAAGCTTGACAATTGGCAGTACAATTTATATTGTAAACATGACTAATTTCCTGATCTGTTTTCAATATGTCAGAGCTTTGCCCTTTGAGAGGTGAACAATTTGTTGTTGTGTTTTTTTCCGGCTAAGTAAAAGCCGACATTTATCTGAACTCCATATCCCAAACGACCTGGGGCACTGCTATCACCGTGAAGGATTGATTATGATATGGCGGCAAGTTACACTCAGCGCCTCAGGCTCATTGGATCCACCCATAAAGAGAAAGCTGTTGTTCTGGCCATTGAGATTGGAGTCAGGGATGGTCTAGAGGGCCAGAGTGTGCAGACAGCTGATAGTGTGCACCAGAGCGAGAAGAGAAAAGAAAAAATGTCATTAATGGACTAAATCTTCTGCAAGGTCCAGAAGTGATTCTTCATGTTGGATTGAAAACAAAAATATGGTTTTGCCAAATTCTGATACCATAAACTGTATGTAGGTTCTTAAACACATTTACAAAACTGGTGGCATTAGCAGAATTATAAACAATGCTTCCGAAAAACTGTTTCCCATAGAGCTTGTTGATTTCACTAACCCTAACCCTAACCCTAGCATACTAGTAGGCTTTGTCTTCTTTATCTCTGTTTGTTCTAAAGGAGCAGCTCTCTGCTAGGTTTCTGTGGTGTGAGCCGGTCCAGCTGATGTCCTGCCAAATCTGACCTCATGGCTCACATTATAAAGTACACATGCAGCCTGCCAGTCCACTGAGTGGGTGATGCTCTCGTTTGTTTATGATAATTACAGTCCTGTCTCAAAGTTATGTGACAGTGATTTATTACTCTCCAAAACCTCCTCATAGCACTTGCACTCTCCCTGTATACTGTTTGTTTGTTTGTTTGTTTTATAAGAGAATATATACATATATTTCTCATACAAGCCAAACTCAGAGAATATAACTGCATGATGAAACTGCATTGTCTGTCCTATGGCTGGAAAATATGAATGAATGAATTTCATTAACTTTGATCACAATTTATGAAAGAATTGGTTTTTACACTTGTCCATGCTTGCAGTTGACCTCTTATGCATTCTTTGTATTGAGGAATAAACAGTGAGTGAGTCCTACAATGAGTAGGATTCTGAGTAATGTTTGATTTAACATTTTCACTAGTGAAGAACCCTTTCAGTAAAAACACTCTGCTTCCCACCTCTTGACAATTCCATAAGTCATATTAGAATTTTTAACCTATAACACCTAATAGCTTTTATTATGTCCATCTGTGCGATGCTTTTGGGTATGCAGTGATATTAGCAAAGCTTGTGTAATAGACTGCTGCAACTACAACAAGCTGTACATTCTTCCTTTGTGTGCCCAAAGACTGCGGCACAGGCGAGACTTCTCCTGATCCATGGCTGAACTTTGGGGTTAACTTGTCACTGTGCTCGCCTGCTGCTAAACAAAGTGTGGGGCCTGTGCTTGGTTGTTGGGCTGCAGCATTTATTCTGCAAGCTGTAGCTCACACACAACATTCACTGTTATATTAATGACTTACAGCTAATATAACTCTGCACACCTGCCTCACACATGTGCAAAGGAGTCGAGCTACACTTATAACAGTCTCCCGTTTTCTTACAGTATTACATGTTGGCGTAATTTTGTTGTGTGTTGTGTTTACTGATGCCCATGTGTCTGACATGACTGGTTTATTTCCTTTTTTCATTCTTTCTTCAGATGAAGAATAGCTGTGGTGCAGCAGCTGCAGTAGCTGCACAGCTAACAGCAGCAGCTGTAATGAATATGAGGTACTTTGAGACCAGCAAAACACTGGAGTCTAACTCCTTGTATCTGAATGAATCAAGCTGATTCTGATTCTGACTGCCCCAAAGCTGATTTTTCCTGACAGCTCATGTGATTTCTCCATCCATGTTCAAAAAGTGTTCTGGTCTTACCGGGTCTCCTCTGGACACTCACTGTTAACTGTATCGCTAAAAGCGGAAAGATGCTGAGTTGAATGTCTGTCTGGAATGAAGCCACACGATGCTGTCGGACTGGGATTGGTGGTCTGTGCTTACACGGAGATGTGATTCATTCTTGTATTTTCAGTTGCACTGAAAACAGCCAGTTTTGGACCTAAAATTCCTGACCTAAAGTCAAATGTAGGCTGAGTCAGTGTTGGCTTCAGAACATATCTAAGCAGTCCTGGTCTGTTCAAACATACTGTCCATACGTGCGCTTTAATACGATCATTTTATTGATTTTGAAGCACAAATGTTAGGGAGCGTAACTCATGCCACATGCCAATCACTTCCTGTATCTGCTCCTTCTGAATGTCTTGTTTTCCCGAGCTCTCGTCACATCATCAGTTACACGCCGCAGTGAGTGATGAAGCACTCCTCACTTCACTCTTGCTCCATTTTCAGATTAGAGCGACAACTGACCGCAGAGCAGCTGACAAGGAGCGCTTTAAAGTTTGGCTTCATGTGACAGCCAACTTCGCAGAAGACAAAGAATGCAGAAAAACGGCTTCCTGAGAGGCTGGCGACACCTTGGAAATGACAAAGCATTAGTTTCCGTGGAGGAGGATGTTGTGCTTTTTGACACATTGCAGTCACTTGCTTTGAGAAAAACAGCGTGAGAGTGTGGCTTACTCCCAGGTAATCACATCAGACTCCTCACATCACTGACTAAAATGAGTTTGTGCTCTAATGCAGCATTACTCAAGTAAATCACTTCATATAGTCCACAGGGACAAGATTTTCTTTTCCTTTTTTTTTATTCAGCTGCTTCCTTCAGCTAGTTTCCCTCTCCTATGAACCCTCAGAATGTAAAACTCGTTTCTCTTTTTAAATGATGCAACAAAAAGACAGTAAAGGAACGTCTCCATATCACCAAAAAAAAAAAAAAAAGATTATTGTGAAGGATATTCATCACTTAGTGCAGAAATGAATCATTCATTTCAAGACAGACAATTACTGATCCTGTTCATCGTTATTCATTGGGAGTCATTTGTTGGAGATCTTAAAAGAGAACTTTCATGAATAGAACATTTGAAACTGAAGTGCAGAAAACAACCGGCAGCTGATAAAATAAGGAACATCTTTTCTTAGAAGGAGCGAAATGTAAAACGGGGACAGTGACTTTGCTCCAGAACAGAATGTGCCTCAGTGTCATTTATAAAGGTAATGGTCTCTGCAGTGGCTTCCACATCATGGTGGGTGGAGAAGCTTTCACCTTGTGAGAAGCTGTGCGGTAGGCCGATTTGTCCTGTGGAACAACAACAACAAAAAACCCAGCTCACACTTTAGAACTGCCATTAAACACTGTTACAAGGTTTTGATTTATTAACTGATATAAACATAAAGATGTCAAATTTGATAACTTCCCCAGGACTCCTCTGGCAAGGTGTTAGAGCAGCTGGATCCATCTGAATGAATGGCGACTCGCAACAACCACAAATTAAAATGAAGGTCAGAACACACGGGGGGATGACTTGTTTTATCTTCATGATTTTATATCAATCCACACTGATCAAAGTTTTTTTTTTTTTTTATGCTGTCTGGAGGAGGGATTTAAAAAGAAATCCTGAATGTTAACATAATACATGACACACACCCACCCCTGCCACCGAAATTACTGTTATTAAATCCTCTCAGGCGAGGGTAAACTACGCCAACAAATTCACATTCAGCGCTGCGGGACGAAATCTCCATATCTCCACAGAGAGCAGTCTTGACAGCTTGACAACCATGAAGTTTTAAGTCAATCCGCTGGGTTTCTGAAGGTTTTTATGAGGCCAAGCAGTCAAAGGACTTCCTGAACCCACAGAGGGTCTGCAATCCCGGAAGCCCGAGTCACCCTGTTGGCAGCAACAATGAAGCACTCATACGGAGAGATTTTTGGCATCTATGTTTCGTGTTGTAGCGACATAGTGAAGTTAGCATGCTAACCAGCTAGCTGCGGCCCATCCTGGCCCATAGTGTGTAGTTTCAGTTTTTCACACGCTCTCTTTTTTGGAATAAGAAACAACATAAACTCACAAAATATCAAGAAAATACATTCTTACAACTTATTAAACAGAAAAATACAACAGTGCACCCTCTGAATTCAAGGGGAGCAAACGAAAAGAGGGAACAAGCTGCATAAGGTCAGTTCTATAGAAATTTAAACACTTTTTTTTCCTCAGAAACATGCTTCCACCATCATCTCCTGTAGGAAATGTATGTGAAGCCATCATCTCTGTCATGGCCAAGACCTTGCTGTCACAGTACTGCAACTCCTTTATAGGTTTCACTCATGAACTGTGATGCGCTGCACAAAGCTCAGTACAAAATGCTACAACATGCTCAACTGCACACGTTCTCACAGGCTCAGGTAGATTTCTTTAAAAATTAAAAATGAAGAGGCATGAAATCCTGACATCAATTGATTTAGTGGGACGTCAGGTAAACTGCGGTGCCTCACTGTAGAGAAAATAGAGCGTGTAGCCTGGATGCCGACGTGGACCCGGTCGACACAGATACTTCTATGCTAGTCGGGTTATACGAGAAAAGCCTGCTTTATTTTTTCATGAGGTGGTTGTGTAACTACAGCACGACAGCTGACAGCAGCTGTAAAATAAGATACAGAGAGGGAGAGAAGAAGTTGTGGGTAGAGACAGCCAAAGAAAGACATTTTACAACCTGTACTTAAAATACTGCATCACTAATGCCCTTATTGATATGCAATACTGAGCCTCCTACATTCTCCCATCGAGGAGTTTTGGTGCTGTGTACTGTACTGCCACAGCGTGTGTTCACTCTTCCTCTCTTTGACCTAGCACTGCAAGCCACATATGTATCTCTCTGAAGCGTCACCACACTCTGTGCCCTATAACTGCATGATTTTTGCTAAATATTACATCGGCCCCCTTTTCCTCAGTGCGTGGAGCAATCGAGTCCTGAATTTCAGGCCAAGCGTCATGCAAAACAAAACAGTTGTCAAACCCTGATGTATGAGCTGCGCAGGGTTTTCTGTTTCCCTGGCAATGGTAAAGATTAAGGAAGATGGAACTGATGCTCGTAAATTGTCGTGTTTATAAGCTCCTGAATGGCTTTTATCATTCAGAGGCTCCCCCACTATGGTCATAATTGAATCACAACCCTTTTGTCATGTGCATAGTTTATCTGCCTGTAGGGAAACACAGCTCTGACAACCATTTTGCTACATCCCACTTGCCATTGCCTGATTGTGGGATTAAATAGGACATAATTAAATTATGACTGCCGGTGTACTAAACTCACAAACCTCAGCAAAAAATGCCCACGCAGACACACAGAAAGGTAGCAGTGTGGAGCGATTTCACTTGTCTTCAATGAAGACATTTTTACTGTTTTTTTTTTTTTTAATTCAAGTGGCAGCAGGCAAAACGGTGGTACTTTGGGCTGTAGATAGACCGCTAAAGAGTTAAGATTAGCAGCATCACAATGCAGTGCAGTTCTGGTTCAGTCAAACACTACTTCCACCTCATAATGTTCACTGATTGGTAAAGTTAACTCACCTGAGCACATCAACTTTAACTCAGTTTCATTAGCTTCCAAAGCTTAGTCAGTCCCCTAATCACTGATGTTGTTCCCCCTCCAAGTCTGTGTCTGACTTCAAATGAGGTATGGTAAATATGCCATCAAAATATTGTCATTTTGCACCCGGTTTAAAAGCGGTGAATACCATGTGTTACACCCACAGCAGACAAATCCTCTGCAGCAATCAAAAGCGCATGCAGCCAGACAAATTAAAGCTTCCTGACAGTGAATAGAGCTTTGATTTCTTCTCCAATCCCACACAAGGAATTTAGCATGTACACTGTGGGGTGAACACCGTTCAAGTGACAGTAAACCTAGTGTTCAAAATGGATGACAATACAAATCAATATTGATATTGAGCTAATTTCTGAAATGGACAAAGAATAACTAATTTCAGGAAAAATGATCCTGACCTTTTTAAGCTACATTCCAGTTACTGGTTACTGTTTTGTATGTCGCATGTTCATCCTGTAAAAATGACCAATGATCAGTTGTCTCCAAAATCACTTACCAACATGTTATTTAGTACGTTAAAACAATATGTGAGAATTTTTAGCATGTCTGAAACCAAAATTGAATTGCATATTATTTACAGGGGGATATTACATAATGAAAGCACTGCATTAGTAGTGACTCTTATAAATGGCATTTTTGTTTTATATATATATATGTTGTTAATATATATGTGTGCACATTATTACCTAAGAGGGCAAACAAATACAATAGGACATACAGCTTGTATAGGTATATTTAACATGTCTTTTAAAGACATATCATATTGGTGAATTATTTGCTTGTTTCCTTTTCAATCAGTGAAAGTGGTGCTGTGTGCAGAGTTTCCACTTGGTGCTGATCCATGTGACCTGGAAGATTTTAATGTCCCAGATAATTGGAAGAAATTCCTGTCACATATGATCTGATTTTTGACCCTATTTCCCACATTTTTGCATGAGGGTCACTAACGGAGACAACAGTTTTTCAGGTTTTCCAGTACTGAGCGAGCTGCAGCTCTCATCCGCGAAATGGGCAGCAATGCAATCCCTCGGGGCGTTTGTGCACCCTCAATGTACGACCGCCACAAGTGTTTCTTTTTTTTGCCATTGACAGGCTCAGATTGTTAATGTTTAACAAGAAAAGCCACCAGACTCCACTCACAGAAACAGTAAATTTATAACTGTAAAACACACTTCTTTTAAATGCGACAGAAACAAAATATAACTTACTAAAACCTTCTTGGTCTATTAAACATAGTAGAAATTCACAAATATATGTATTTAAAAACATTTGCAATTTTCATCAAAAGCATATTTGGATGTTGTTGTTACATTTATATGCAAACTGTTTAACCTGTATTTATAAAGTGCCTCTTATGTAAAGAATAAACAAGCTGCGTTTTTTAATGGGTTTTTTGAAAGTCCCCTGCCCTGGCTCAACTTACTTTTTTTTTTTTGTTTGTTTTTTGAGCGAATTATCTGTAGCCAACCAAATGGCTTCATCCTTTTTTAGCCAATCACGTAAGCATAGATTCAAGGGTATCATTTAATGTGATCACGTTGTGTTACATCTACGCACTCTGCAGTTATGACTGAGAAAACAAAGAGAGAACTAACACCAAACAGCCACAGGTAAATGACAACTCTCCTGTCATGCACGATTTAATGTGTTTGAGTCATGAATGCTTGCTAAATTAGTGATGTGGCATTTCACATTAGTGTTAGCTAAAAAGTTTGCAACAGCTACTCTGCATTCATTCATTACTCTACAGCTTCCAGAAGACTGTCACTATGAAAGTGGAATAACAGTCAAGGTGAGGTGATAAGTGCAGGCTGTCAGCTTTCATTGGATGATCTTCACTGACATAAAGCATGAACAGAACTACAGAGAGTTTGGCTCATTGTCCCTCAGGGATTCTCCAGAGCATTTCAAAATATTAATATCATATTCAGTGAAGTAGATACTTCTCATATGTAGTTGAAAGGTAACATACAAGCTCATACAACTCACCACGGTTGATATCTGAATAAATTAAAGGACTAAGACATCAATGTTTTATGCTGGAAAATGAAAGAATCCTTCAATATGCAACATATCTCCACCAAACTTTGTATTGAGCTTACTATGCTGTGAGTCATGAGTCATGAGTCTTTTAAACACACAAATAAACTCCTGCATTATAAACAGCACAAATGTAATTGTCATCGGTCACAGCTTTCCTATCTCTGTGCACTGTGCTATAATTAAAATACTCTGGTTCAAGGTTGTATTACTGTTATTTTTATCATTTTAGCTGCCAATAAAAAAGTGTCTCATACCTTTTTCCGATTCAAAATTGCAATATAGCGAGAAAATGAGTAGTTCCGGATGTAACTCCTGTTCTATGAGTGCGTGTGTAGCCCTCTACCAGCATGTTATTGCAGCCACGGTAAATCACGTCATTGTCAATATGCAAAAACTTTTATCACTGTAATGACGGTGCTGCAACATGTCGTGGTAATGAGTGAAACCAGTGACAGTGACAGAAATGTTGTGCCGCAAAAATTGCCCTTTGAATGTAAGGAGATCAAAGCTGTCATGGAGGAAACAGAAGCCAGAACTGATTAGCAACTGACTGTTATTGGCCCTGGTTGAAGTTACACCGACTCCCCTCCTGCTGTGTCTGGCTCCTAAAAACCAAGACCTTGTTTTAAACCTCCATGGAATTTCTCATAAAGAACAATGGAAGTTTTCTCAAAATGGAATTAAAATGATTAATCCAACATTACTGCTGAAATAAAACCAAATGTGAGTCTGAAACACACAACCTAACAGCCACTCTAGGACTCTTCCCTTTTTATGAACTCTAAACTCCTTTTTAAAGAAGCATGGATGATTATAAAATGCTTTTCTCACTGTTTAAATGTGTGACTTTGTATTCTTGACCATGTTAGAAGTTATATCAGCCATAACCAAATGCTGCAGGTTAATGGTTTGATATAAATATGACATGTTTAGTGTTAGCGTGCTCCACTCCACACATGTTTATTCTCTGTGGATGTTTAGAAATGAGATACAGTTATTTAAAGAAATTGCCCTTAACATAAAATCAAAAGGGAAGCTGGTACCATTTCTGTGGGAGGGTACCCAAACAGGGAAAGATGAACCCTGGAAACCGCCTCCCCATGGGCAAGCAGTCCTGCAATGGACAGAGACTTTTTGCGTCTTCTTGCTACTCTTTCTGTATAAAAGAATGTCACAGAACAGGCAAAGAGGATTCTTTTGTTTACTGGTATGAAGAACACCTGTCTCTGCTTAATTATCAACTTCAACCGCTGAATCTTCACCTGCACATCACTGCTTCTGATGCCACCAAACCATCACAGCTGGTAAAATCTGAATCATGCAAGTAGCAGCTTTCTCTCTGCTAACTGGGTGAATTTATGATTAGAACTGGCTTTCATAACCAACCGTGACTCTAAATTTGTCTCCACTTTTACCAGCTGCTCCTGTGACGGCCACTGCTAATTCTATTTGATTCATTCATATGCTGCAAGCTCTTCCTGCCAACTCTGGTTTCACCTTTATTTATTTGTTCACTGTTGGTGTCCTGGTCTGTATCTTACTCTTGATAACTTTACATGCAGCAATTCCTTGTTTTATTACTTTTCACCATGAATTCAAGTTCATTCTTTTTCAAAGGTAATTAATGCGTTAGAGTAAATACTCATGCCTGATCAACAAAAGTTGAAAGTATTTATTAGGCGAACTACAAATGAATATTTCTGGATGAATACAGTGTTGCATGTAATAATTCTAATTTAATGCCATATTTCCCCAAACAAAGCAATATAGATGGCACTCCAACTCTTGAGTTTGAACAACAACATAGCGAACATGCAAGGGATCTTCACCTGTGTCTATTGATGTTATCGACAGATAATCTCTCTAATAACAGATCATAACACAGTAAGGGACTTGTTTTGGATAAAGAATAACAAGCAAATTGTACAAATTCGAATATCAAACCCAACCAACATCTATTCCGCAAAGACGAAGACTCCGGCATAATTAAACAGGAACTTTACATGAGCACTTTTATTTGTAACTGAAAGTGTCCTCTCTCTGTTTTGCTTGTATAATGTTGGTTACTCTTAGCATTAACCATAAACTTGATTGCTACACGGCTCCCCTCTTTAATCGGGCAGAGGCACGACTCCCATGAGTGCACTGAAAGTTCAGAATGAGCATCTTAGTGTTGGCGAGCCAGGCAAGCACTCTGAAGCTGCAGTATCCAGACAAACATAACTAACGTTATGATGCGACCGTCCGACACAGACAAGATCACAAGCTGCACTCCAACACGAAGCAGCACAAAAATCCACTCACATTCTCACATATGTTAAATGTGTGACAGAGTCCATTTTAGTCCACCAGTACACTGACTGAGTCACTAGCTTAGCATTAGCTTGTAGCAGGTGCAGTCCTTGGTGAGGAGAGGAAAAAAAAACAGGCGGCATCATAGCACAGGCAGGTATCTCATAAATCCCAAAACCCAAAACTCCACCAGCCTAACACTGCTACTCTGAGCGTCAACTATAATCTTGACTGTTAATTCAAACTATTTTTGGGCCATGCAAGAGCACAGGGACAGCATCATCTGTGTCACTGGGCCCATTCTAATGTCTGCTTCAACGGCAGGACATCTGAGCACTGACATGTGATCCAGCACCTCCCTATTACGTCACATCACTGCAAATCTTAATTTTCAGTCAATTACAGCCAAGGTGCACCATATTATGATGCCTAATCATATTAAGGAGCAGAAAATATAATGCAGAGGTGGTAACATAATACATCAAATTCTCACTTTAATCTAGTCCAAGATGATCCATTACCCGATGTGCAAGAAGAGCTTGCAGAATTTGCCTACAAGGGGAGGCACCCACCAGCCAGTCCACCTTTAAAATAATCCTTTCTATGCATCGATTCTTCTGTTGGAAGACACCCAGTCTGTCGCAAGAGTTTTGGTTTAGTTAGAGTTTTAATACTGTCATTTCTTAAAGGATTTGTATCGAAGATTAATTAACGGCCAATCTACAGTAAAGGTGGGCTGGCTTTTGAATATGATCGTATCATGTGCACATCATATAATGCGCCACTTGAGCAAAGTGCAATTCAAAGAGTCATTAAAGCATCAACCATGCACAAGAATAATAAATAGCATGTATACAACAAGCCCCCAGGTCTTTCATTCGCTGTCCCGAAAACAGAGCCTGTACACTAAAATGCAGCTCCTCTCAAAGCACTTTACCAAGTGCATTAGCAGGCACAGCTGGTCCTGTGATGTTTTCTGCCCGTGAGAAAATCTATGGCTTGGAAGAGGAATAGATTTTCATCCATTTCAAAATTATACAAATCACTTTATTTAAAAATATTACATGGTAGATTTAGTGTTCATGTTGCCCCTGCAGCTCTTTTGAGAATAATCACAATTACACATGTGAATTGGTGGCTTGTCTAATTTTGCAATGATTACAAAGAGTTCAGAAGTGAGTGATGGGTTAATTAAGGCTCTGGAGAAACAGATAAACACAGTGAATCTGCCTGACACAGTGCACGTTCGAAGGTAACTTCAGCTGCCCTCATCTGCAGTAATTTCACAGAGGATTGTCTCCACATGCTAATTCTACCCTTTAATACTTCTCTCTCAGTTTCATCCCTCTTTTTAATAAGCTTGAAATTAAAACAGCAGCAGATGCTGGCCCATTTTACAGGAGAAATAATAAGGCCCAACAAGCCAAAGAGAAAGGAGTCAGGGGGTTACATCAAACAACAGCCATATCAAAACAGAAGGTATAAAGACATATACCGTGGGGGTGAGGACTGAGCCAGAGGTTAGCTAGATGCTGATTCCATCACTCCCAGTTCCAAATAATTGTTTCATTACAATGATGTTTCACTCTGGTTATGGCATCTTTACTTGTGAAGTATACCGCCACACTCCCCAGGGCAGGGCTGTGCCGAATACCATTTTCGGGGCTTTGAAGCTTCAGTGAGAATTACCCATGAATATTTGAAGCTTCAGGGGGGCTATCACACTTTCCTCAAACTTGTGGTCATTATTTACTTACATCCCTTGCTATCACTGCACCTATGAGTCTAATCAGAGCCGAGGACAGGAGGAGACATAACCATTCCATCCCCATCTCCAAAGTCTCAAAAGTCAACTTGCAAGCAGGTGAGTGTTGAGCAGCAGCGTGTGAGGAAGGTCGAGCTCGTCACAGCCCCGTGCCTGCAGGTGGAGCAGAAAACCTCCCCGCTACGATGGTTTTCAGCCATTGAGGAGCTCCATTCCTCGTGCTTTATCAGTCATCTACCTCTTTTTCAGTGCAGCCGACGCAATGTCTCCATCTTCTTCAAAAAATACAAAATACTGATTTAAACGTTGATTACCATAGCAACGGTAGAAGCTTTGAAGCATTCAGGTCAGGCGCACCTCAGGGATTCCATTCATTTTTAAACCCTGCACAATTTGGACATATGTAAACTTCAGAGATATGTCTGAACTCAGGCGCCAGCCAGTGGCAGCCCGCCAACAGAGGGTGCACATGTGCCAACCTTCCAATAAATGAGCAAATGAACTGGTTTTTACTTTTTAAACATTTTAATATGACTTTAAATGAAGATATACTGTATGACATTAAACACAAAAATTAGGACATTTTGTCCTCTTTTTCCTAATGTTCAACTCCCCATTTGCGAAATACACACTAATGTGAGGTGGCAGTCTATCAGGAATTGGAATCAGTGTGGACTGGTAGCTTGAGAGGTGCTAGTTCACCTTCTGGGCACTGCCAAGGTGCCCTTGAGCAAGGAATGGAAGCCCTAACTGCCTGGAGTGTGGACTATGTGTCAGCCCTGTAACCTCACTTCTCTACTCTCAACTACACGTCTGTGGGTCCAGTGTGTGCATGTCGGTATTTCAGGCTGATGTGTGTGTAAACTGTGGAATGGAGTGAATTTCCTCCCCCAGGAATTGATTATGTCGTTCTTCTTTTTCTTCTTTTTCTAATAATTTAGCACAAGCATCCCGCCTCATTTAATTCAAGTAAAAAAAAGGCTGCCTTAAATGGACAAGAGCACCTTAAAACCAATAAAACAGTGGGCTTAACAAGTAATCAGCTGATGTACCATTTAAGGTTTAACACAAAGGAGACTGTCCCTGTTTGCATTTGAGCATCAGTAAATGTAGCTCATCACTGAAGAAGCGGAGACTTAGCATTAATACTTGTTTTATCAATATGAAGGGGACACAATGCATTAGTTTGAGCTCTGACTTTGTGCAGGTTCTTCCTGTTTACATAGCTGGTAGTATAGTACAATAGCCTTGTCGGACACACCTATCCATTGCCAAAAAGGAGTCATCACCAAATTCACTGGTCCAGTCCAACAGACTGGTGACAATGCGACACAAAAATCATGCGATCATGTCGTAACTGTGGCAGTTCTACCCAGTGTACAACTGTTCTAGACAAAACAGACATTTACCACCAGCCCATTTTCAATACTGAACTTCACAACAAGGGCCAAGCTAGACTAGATTTAAATAGCAGCCCCTCAACACAAAGACACTTATTTATGTGCATATTAACAGCATTCTTCAGAATACCTAGACTGAGAACTGGTCTTTGACATGGAAAGTATATACTGTAAGGACTGCTGATGTTAATTGTCCTACTTTAAATTAAACATTACTAATTCTTTGCAAAGTCATAAGCAAAAAAGTTTGCTGTATTCTTATCATTAATAGTAAAATGCAGCTAATTTGTCTCTCCATTATATTTTCATTTTCTGCAGCTGGAGATTTAAAAAATGCTGCAATTGTTCCGTTCCAGATAATGCTGTCTGACTTGAATGTTCTGTGTAAATGGCGATAATGCTCAACAGTAATTTGATAGCCTCGTTTTCTGAGGCGGTTTGGGCATCTCGCGCTTTGCTCTAATTTATTTCAACTTTTATTAAGTCATTGTTTTTCAACTCGTGACTGTGGCCAAGTCGATATCCAGTTGAAGGCTGCTGTGTGTGTGTTTATTTGACCACAGAACTCTGCAAATTATGATAACAGTGATAAAACAAGTTGATATCATTGCAAAACTGTTTTCCCTCCGGCTGCAGTGTTCATGTGTCCACAGGTTATCAGGGTACGTGTGGACCTTTATCAAAATGCTGTCATAATACAGCAGGGATAATGATCTACCTGATAATGATAATAATGATAATGGATACCCTTTTAAGGGTATTGTTAATCAATGGATATAAATGTGCCAGGCTGGAGATGTGTTGTGAAAAGAGCTCAGGCAACCCTTGAAATTTAGCTCAGATGATAAAAATATCAACACCATCGAAAGGCACATGAGCTTTGGTGGCCTTAAGTGATGCTGCAATAAATACTTCAAGGTACTGTATATTGAAATGGAGAATTCTGGTTTTAGTGCTGTGACATTTATTTTAAGTGTTACGCAGCATCAAGATGCCTGAAATTGAGTCAAAAACAACTGTAATTTCTAAATGACGGTAAACTTAAGATTTGTCCTCCACCCACCATGAAAGCTGTGTTACAGGAAAATTACTAAGGGACAAAAAAGACAAACATAGAGTGACAGCAGCTTTGGAAGCTGCTAACAAAATGATTTGTAGTGGGTGGGTTTCATGCATAGCACCTTAAGTATAAAGCAGCACCACTAATGTGTTTTTGTTAAGCACCAAAGATATGACTCTACAGGCCACAGTGTTAAAGACAGTGCAGTAGAGAGCGCTCTCTAGATCAGGACTAATCAGTTTTCTGAATACTGAAGGAATGGCCAGTGCATAATGATTGACAGAGGCGATCCAGCAGTATAATAAGCAGCAGCTGAAAACGGGATTTGCAGCTCCTTGTGAAAATTTTGCAAGACGGCTATCAGGGATAATTTTTGTAATTTTGTGTGACCGCTGCAAAGCTTCTTTTCTATGTAAGAGAGACAGGAGGTTAATGAAAAAGTCCTAATCTTTTCCCTGTATAATTGAAAGAACGGAAGGTATCTCTTCTAATAAAGCATGATAATGGAGACCCGGACATGCAGCTGGGTCCTTGATGACCTTCTCACCACTCTGTTTTTATCATCTGTACTGTGGTTAAGGTTACAGCATTTGTGCCCCAGAAAGAGCAGCTCAACCCTGTGCTGTTATTGGCCTTTCGACAGAGCCTGTCAGCAGCACACTGTCACTGCCTGAGAAATATGTGACCCTCCCCAGGCTGCACTGTGTATTACTGTCATGAATTCCCAAGAAATTAGACTGCTCATACTCTTTCTGTGTCGTCCTTCATATTCAGGTCTCAGTCTCCATCTCTTGAAATTGAGGCACCGTCAGACTTAGAATAATCAGACTTATAAGGTTGGCATCCAGTGCTGCCAAGTTGTCTCCTTGTGAGGGAGGGTCTGGTCTTGAAAAAGCAGAAACGCACCACTCACAATACTGCAGTTTGAGCTTCATTACACTGATCCCTGCTTGGAGTAATTATCAAAACTCATTTGTGTTAACTACAAGGCACCAGGTGGCAAGGCCCTGAAGCACATCGCAGATTTTTTATGTAAAGTCATAAGACAAGTGCCTTCTAACTACTGGGGCCAAATGTGGCCCCTAAACTCATTTTATGATATCATGTTGATAATATTCTTTCATCTTGTTTTAAGACTCAATTGAACAGTTTGTCACTCTGACCATAATCTGTATTTACTGTCCCCACTTAAATCATTTTCAGGGTTTCATTCAGAGCACACCATTGTGACAACGGCCCCATTCAGGCATAAAATCTTCCATTACCGTGACCTCTCTGCAGTCCAACTGTTCCCAAAAAAAGCATAATTTTCTAGCCCGCTAAGTTGTAGCTAGATAGCAGTTGAGTATTGACTGACAGCTAATAGGAGCAGATAATACATACATTTACTTTTAGGCACACACCAATAATATCGTAATCATCTTAAGCAGTACCTTTGGACATTGAGGAATGAGCCGCAGCTCTCCTGTCTGTCTGTGAAATCCTAATATTAGCTAAGCAGCCTGAATGTGGATGATTTACATATTCAGCTTCAACTGCTGGTAGCAAACAGTTTGTCATTGCTACCACAAATAGATAACCGCATATGTCACCACTGAATATAATGCCACTTTTGAATGCAATGATAAAAGTCATTTTTGTGTGATATACAGTGGGATATTTGCATACAGGACACTTCAAATTGAAACACATACATATACATGTCATGTAAATATATATGTTATTGCCACTAAATGTGAGCGACAGTAAACCGTTCCAGTTTTCTGGATTCAGATGAATTTTCAAGTTCTTTAAAGCTCACTTCAAGCAAAATACCATCATTATTAATGAAATTCTATTAGTAGTAGTAGTAATAGTGATGTGGGTTTTGCGGTGAGAATGCATATTCATAGTTTGTGACATTCTTGAACTGAGGTTTCTTTTCACTGTCTTTTTCATTCTTACAGCATAATCACTGTATAATTCAGGCATGATATATTACTATAAGTACAGGTTATGCTACTCAAATGTCTATACATGTTCTAAGATGGTTTTTATTAAGAAAACTTTCCACCTCCATTAAATAGGAAATGAACCCAGAGAGAATTCCACTGGCACTGTGTTTGGAGAGCTGCTATAACTTGCAGCTTCTTATCTGTTCTGGTCGGCCAAGTCCAGATCCCCAGTTGCCAAATACACATCTGAGACATCCACTTGTTCTCAGTGTTTATTTCTGTCAGTTGTATATGTCAAACGTAGACACACTGTTAAGAAACACCCTTTTTTCTGTCCCTACATAATAAGAGTCTGAATACAGATCAAAACAGTGTCTCATGCTTGTGAAGTAAACTGCTAACTCGTGTATATTTCCCAGCATAATCAAAGCTAAATATACATGAAACAACCTGTAGCCTCAGATAGAGTGTAATCTACATTTGTCATGGAACAAATGAGGCAGTGCAATTTTCAAAGGGAAGCATAACGAAGCACAGCGTTTCTCATTTATAATTATTTGATTATCTCTCTGGCTGCTTCATCAGTGTTATGCACCACTGGGCTTTTACACAGACGCTATGGCAGAGAATCCTGGAATTCATTTAGGTGGGAGAAAACTAATGTGCAATTAATGATATCGCTCTAAAAACATTGTGATTCAAGAGTCCTTCAGACCTAACTAGGCACAAAGTTCGATTACAATATCAATATGAATTTATTTTGATTGCTGTTTGGCTGAGAAATACACGTTCAACACTTTGTCTGTTAGTGTCTGAAATGTCACCTGGGGAATGTGGTTCTAAAATTGGCTCTGAGGCTGAGTCATTGAAAGGAACAGAAGCTGCTGTTGTCAAACTGCACTTCAAAATGCTGAACTTCAAAATAAGTGTCAGTCCTTTCGGGTTACAGTACACTTCAAATGCATTCAGACTCCTGGTGAAGACGCATGTGTAAAAGCTTAGGCTGAAAGTGCACTACTCCAAATGCACGAGTTACCAGCACAGCATTTTTCCAAAAAATTAAAAAGAATAAAACAAAATAAAAAACCCAACAAGCTCAATGGGTATTTAACAGTTACTTTAAATGAGCTACTGTCGAAAATGCCAGTTGGAGGAATCATCACAGTGTGTTTGGACTTGTATGTTGCTTTGACATCTGCTTCTTTGCTCTAGCAGCCAGCACTATTCGGAAAAGCTCTCAATCAGCACTGTTGTCCACTTTCAGTCCTTTAAATGTTCACACAAAAATCAGAGATATATTTTCTATGTTGAGAGATGACTTGAGTTATGTAAAGTATCTTGATGCATTCATTGTTCTCGATGTTTGTACATTTAATGCTGTAGTGTTTGATGACCTAAGGCAGCAGCTACAGCTGACTTAGGATGGAGGTGGTAGACCATTTAGAGCAGGCATGTCCAAACTATTCCACAAAGGGCCGTGTGGCTGCAGGTATTCCTTCCAACCAGGAGCACACCAGGTTGGAAATTAATTGATCAGCTGATCTCTGTCCTCAGCTGATAACTAAGTCATCCCTTGATGTTGATTGGTTGGCCTGGTGTGCTCCTCCTTTGGTTGGAATGAAAGCCTGCAGCCACACGGCCCTTTATGGAAACGGTTTGACATGCCTGATTTAGAGCTTTGTAAACTAGAGACACAATTTTAATGTAATTCAATCAATTCTAATAAAGACAGGAAGCCAATGTAAAGATGCTACTTTGGGAAACGTGCTCTGTTCATTGTTTCTGTAGCTGCATCTTGTACAAGATTAATCTGTCACAGGTCTTTTTGGTAATTTAGCTAAAAGAGCGTTGCAGTAGTACAGGCAAGAGAACAACAATGCATTACTCCAATTCTTTACATCAGGAATAGCAAGATATGGTCTGACTATGCAATATTTCTGAGGTGGAATAAACCCTTACTGACATCGTTGATATGCTTACTGTGTTTAAATCATGGTACGTGGTGACACTCCAGAGCTTTAAGTCTGTGTATGGCTTCATGTCACATGCTCTATAACAAGACTGTCATTGTATCTGACGTTTTAAATGGCTTGCATATTAAAAGTGATCATCATACAGTATTAAAGGTGTAACATTTAACATCTTGCTGCAGCCCTCCTATGCATTGGTAAACTTGTGCATTAGTAAAATATATTCCAATCATGCTTTAAAGCTAGACAGCTCCAATTCTGTACCAATTCTGACTCTGCAATCTGAATTGATTGCTGTTTTGTTTTTTGTTTTTTTTTTTAAAAAAAAGGTATTTTACAGTGTAAATTTCGTGCAATGTTATCTTGTAGTTTATTGACGTAACAGTCCAAACGTGAGTCATGTGTGAGGAAGTGAAGTGCGTGAAATGTGATGTTGCAGTGCCTTGACTGGTCGATTGTAGTGAGATTATTTTCGCTTGCTGCAGGACTTGGAGACCTCATTTTTCCTACGGTGACACAAACATTAAGACCGTAGTCGTGCATGAGGTCATCATGAGTAGTAGAACTATGCCAAGACAGCAGATCAGCAGCTTGGAAGATGAACAAGCCTTTACTTTCTTCTTTACAGGACCTTTAGCAGCTCAGCAGGGGGAGGAGACTGGAGGTGGTGCTTCAGAAATGGTTAGTGCAAAGTGAAAGAGACTGTGAATAACATTCTTATGGTTAATTTATTGAAGTCAGTATTTTAATTAGTGCTGTGCCTCAGAGGGGAGTGAAGACCAATGAAAAATGCACAATGTTGCTCGAATACAGTATGTACAACCTGTGATTTTCAGGTGATGCAGCACTGTCTATGTGTGTGTGGGTGGGTGTGTGGGTGTAAGTCCTGGTGTGCATGTCAGGTGTGGGAGTGTGCGTGACAGCACATAATATATTCAATTATTTCATAAAAGGTGGAAAAGGTAGGCAATCATAACTGAACACCTTTAGATTTTTTGTGAACATGCTTTGATCTCAGGTGTCAAAGGTTTGGCTATCAAATCAGCAGCACTTGTCAGGCAGTTGTAAAGAACATAGATAGATGATTGTGGTAAAAAAAAAATAAAAATAAAAATCTAATACTGCCATAAATTCCTCCTCATTGATTTGCAACACTGTTTGAAATAAATTAATACAACCAGATATATTAAAGTGATTGCTAAGGCACCACAGCATGAACAGCATGTTCAAATCCTAGAAATGCTCATTTCAAGCCTTCATTCCTTCTTTCATCAATGGACATGGTAACAATAAATAATCAATCTGTCATCTTTTAAAAAAAGGACAGATACAGCAAAATCTTTCAGATATCTTTCTACATTTGACCTTTCGCAATGAACTGGATTTACACTCAAAGAAGGGGGCACATCACTCTACAGGTTTGTTGTGCTGGTCTCATGTTAGCACTGTGGCATCTCTGCAGCCCGACTCTCAGCTCCTGGGTCTGCACAAAGTGGGCCGCTGTTAGCTTGTTCTTCTGAAGGTGGCAGTCCTATGACACGGCATGCCTAGATGTGTTCAGTATTGGCTCACTGGTTACTGAATGTGAACATTGTGGTATACAATGCCTCTTTAAACCAGCAACACAAGTTGGATTGATGATCATCATGAATGTGAAACTTCGTCTAAACTCTGACGCCTTACGATAAACTCAAGTTAAGAACAAGGAAACCTAGCGGACTGTTGATGATTCACACATGAGGAAAATGTGCTGGCTGTCATTCAAGCTGTAAGGGCTGCTTTAACTCTTCCACTGTTATTTCTAGTCTGCCCTGAAGAATCAACTGTTTCACCCAAAAAAGACTTCAACCTTGCGCTGCACTACATTAAAAAACACCTTAGAAGAAGGAACAAAATGAGAAAGAAAAATGAAAATTATAGGGTAATTCTGGAGAAATGCGGGCTGGGATGACAGAACAATGGGATGACAGGAAAATCCATGAACCCGATGTCAGCTTGCATTTGAATACACACACGCAGACGCCCTAAATATCTCCAAAGGGAAGAGAAATACATAATGGTGATGGAATAACACAAAGTTAATTCCTCATTTAATCGATGTCTACTCCAACTAACAAAAGTTCTCATGAGACATCCAGAGTACAAAGCACTCTCTATTTTAACATGTCACCTCCAAAGAGGACAACAAGAAAGACAGAAGAGCAGTCAGAGCCACCACTCTATTCAGACTCCCACATGAAAGTGTCTCTGTGTCACACCCATGCCTCATACCAATTTCAGCTATGGTTTTATGAGTGTACAGTATTCTGACAATATGACAATACAAGTTTGATAAACACAAAGGTAACACCGCAGACAGATGGAGGCTTAGAGGAAGATTTGAGGAAGTTTTCAAAAAGCAATTAAATTTAGCTTTTCAAAAGAATCTCGCTCATTTCATTGGTTGTTTCCAGACACGAGCTTTTGTCTTTCATTACATTTTTGGCCTGAATGGAGTGTTACCACAGTGTGGAGTGGCTGTGCCATCCAGTTCACCCACAGCTCAATACCGAAGTCAGAGGTGAGATTTCCATCAGCTACAAAAAGGTGTTATGACAGGTAACAGAGGAACTGACTCAAGATTGAATAGACAAGAAAAAAACAAAGAATATTTGAAGTTTTCAGTTCTAAACTGAGCACAGCAAACTTAGACAGCAGCCTTCACAACACAGGCAGAGACTGATATATACAGACAGAGATAGACAGAGAGGAGAGAGATGAAGACAGATGGACAGACGGACAGATAGATAGACAGATCATCTCAGAACATTTTCTCTCTGTACGGCGACTTCTAAAAGTCAAACCTCTCAGCTCCAGCTAAAATTATCACTGATTTACTGCTACTGACCAATAACAACACCAAACCCCCGCAGACACATTATACCCATTACGAACTCTGGGGCGGTACAATGTTTTGTTCTGAATCCAACTCTAAATACGTGTTTTGACCTGTTGTAACATGTCTATTAATGCTGAAATGATAACTGCAGCCATCAAAGACACACAATCATTGTCAGTAGCCATCGAAGAGACACTGCCTTCAGATAAGATGCATTCAGTCAAGGCCCCTGCCACACTGAGCAGCCACACCGATGCACAGAAGGCGAAAATAAATGAGTCTGAAGTCATCTTGCACCTGATAATCATCACCTATGTTACCTTGTTATCTACACACTCCAATAAAAATCAAAAATGCTTAATGTCAGTTGCGTTTGCGTACCAGGCAGCAGCTGTCATTGGTCATCTGTACAATTTCTCCTAAACACATGTTTCTTGTCAACACAGATGTCCACAAAACCAGAGACATTAAGCTGCATCTCTGACGTTCTGCCACCTACAAAGAAAAATCACACTGACTTTTCTCTGAAAACTGGCTCCAAGATGTGGAATGAAGCTAATGATGAGTGCAGACATGTGGTGCAGATATGTCATTTGCATCCACAAAACAGGTGCGTTTTATACCGGCTCAAAGATGTTCCAGTCATCCAGCATTTGATGAACAGGAAAAGAGTAAGAGCGCTGAATGTGACTAACAAGCTAGCCGAGCTGAAAAGGCCACTTGGCCACTTGCTTAACAGTGAAACAAGGTGAATGAAGAACAAAGGCAAGCTCTGTGTGGTGTTTTTGTCATGTGAGAGGGGACTCTCACATCTCAATAAATAATAAGAAGTACAGATCTGGTCTGTCATATTCGTCTTCCTGCCCTGATGCACATTCACCTCAAACTGAGAGGAAAAGCATGTAGTCTGTGAGTAAACACGAAAATGAGGTTAACAATTAAAGCAGAATTAAAATGCTGAAATGAGACATAACCTATTTGAAATACAGTAATGTCTTCAGTACAGTGATGTTTTACCTCATTAACCTCGTTGATGTTTGCACATGGGTGATTATTCTGAAAGACATGATCCTAGTGCCCCAAAACAGCCCTGAACTAATGCACGATTTCCAGCTGTTTGACTAGCGTTTGTTAAATCTACAGTGGCCGGATGTTTGAGGAAATTACTGCTTTTCTTTTTAAAAATGTAACAATGTATTTGTGAGGCGTCTCTGATGATTTGTATGTTCAGTCAGGGCCAGTGGGCTTGGGGCCGGGGGCCACAGACAGGGTGGGGAAGTCAGAAAGTACTGAGAGATTAACTAACACATTGCTGATTTTGTAGCAAAAACTATATTTAAATCTTTCTCTGCAAATGTTTGTATCCCCAAGTCATAACTAGAGCGGTTAACTTGCTTCAGTATCAGCGAGGAAAACTCGAGACTGTCCTCACTGGACTTCTTCCTCCCATGCGACACCTTGCAGTGGTGACTGTATAATGACCGTCCACTCGCAGCAGCAAAGGTGGGAATAGTGTGACATTGTACCACTCGAAAAATGTCTTTGGGAGGAGGGAAGTGGTTTGCAAGATAAAGCCCTCATAAAGCAAACATAAAGTTGGTGTCAAAGGTTTACAGAGAACTGCTGTGACAGTGACAGTTCAGCCTGATACCATTCTGGAGAGCCTGCAGGCTCAAAATGTCACAGTGAGCAGCCCAGCGGTCATTACCGCAGCCCTGACAGATGACAACTTTTTCATTGATGTTGCCCAGCTACACTAAATTCATTAGACTGTTCTTAACAACTCTGCTCGCCAAATTCACTAGACAGTGGTCTTTTTTAGGAATGTGACATCTGGAAAACAGCAGTTCAAGGTAGCTGAACAGCACAGCTGCCACACAAACCCACGGAGACGCAGTGTCAGTGGACACTGAGGGATCTATTAGTGAATTCATCTCGGGGAAGCACTGAGAGGAGAAACATTTGCCGTGTCAAAGCTGCTTCAGAGGTAAAGACACCTTTGTCAGAGTAAATATTTGAGTCTAAATTAACATAGGCTCATGTATCCCACTGGGTTGGGTCTACTACTGCAGTGTGCACTACTGCATGTAGGATGTACGTCATTGATCACAGGGCTCCAGATGAACCTTTGCCACTAGCTGCACTGGTGCAGCTGTGATGTAAAATTTCCACAAAGCATCACCATGCAACATAACACATTTATGTGTCTTCCACCTGCACTGTATCACTGATAAATGCTTTGGTAATAAACAAACAGCGCAGTCCAATGTGCTGTCTTATTTTAAAGGAATGTGAAGTAGTGCCTTCAGAGAAAGTCACTTTCCATGACTATTTAAAGGGGTTCTACAGCACCCCCGAAATCTAGATATTTTAAAAACCATCAATTGATAAAAAAGTTGAAACTGTGTTTACATCAAAAAAACTATAGTGTTTGTTTTTTGGTGGGATAGAGGCTCTCTGTGTAGCACACAAGTATTTGTATTAGGAGAGATGTTTTGCTTTGTTTTTTATCTGTTAATTATCATTTGTATGAGTTCATTATTAGATTAATAGACTTCATCGCACATAAAAACACTGAGGTGTTTTCATAAAGCAATAAGCCCCAAGAGGCTGTGCTTCATATTGATCTCAAAAGAGCTGAGGGATGCTGTTAGACGGGACGCTGCCCGACGTGCTGAACACAGACGCAGTGGAAAGCATGCTCAAACACTGAGCTGATCACTAACCCTGGACTGGATACCATCACTAACTGTGCAGCTGTTGAAGCAGCGTTCACTCTCCTGTTTGCTGGTACAGGGGGGTTGACTCTAGAAACGTGTGTTTTAGTTGTGAGGTGTCATCTCTCGCTGTAGTCTGTGCATCAGTAAGTAAACCATAGGGTTCACCTGGTTTTGTCTGAAGGAGAGAGCCTGGCTTAGCTCCATTTCGGCCATTGTTTTAAAATCAATAGCCAGATCTTTCTTGATGCCTTAGGGCCTCATCGTCTCCTTAATGGTCCCGGCCTCATTTCTTGACTTTTCCAGCTCTTCAATTTCTCTCCTTTCTTTTTTATCTTCTTCCTCTATCGTATCCACCACTCCTCCTACCACTCACTCACACTTAGCCCACCCAGTAAATCAAAATTCACAACAAAATCTGACATTTGGAAACAATTTGTTTTGCGGTCACAAGTGTGTGATTACAGAGTATTTTACAAAAAGCAGCTCAGCCAATCATAATCAAGGACTGGAGCTATCATAGAACAAGTTTGTCTGAATCCAAGTAATAGACATCAGGGTCACACAGGCTCCTGGAGAGAGCCGGCGGCCGCTGTTTCTGCTGTGTACAGTGACACCTGAGGGCACTTTCTACAACAGGATGTGTGATTTATCACAGCTCTTGATTAAGGGATAATGTATAGTGAGCAGGTTCCTATGGAGAAATAAACCCCGACAGGCTGACACACAAGCCTGACGCGAAACATGCAAAAGTGCTGTGTTCTAAAAAATAAATATGGCAACTAGAGTTTGCTTTAAAATGTGTCGGTTTGACAGAGCATTCATTTAACCATGCTTAAATGTACCGTACTCCCCAGAGAGAGAGAGAGAGAAGGGGGGGCAGAGAGAGCAGGAGCATGAAGCATGTCATAAGTTCACATCCATGTCTATTAGTAATTCTCGTAAAATTAGGAAGCACTTACCACCTCTGCTAATCAGTTTCCTGGGGAAAACCCTGACACTCATTATTTTCTTAGCTGCAGCCAAGGCGAAGCTAAATGCAGACCACGTGCCTTTGGCGAGCAGAACGTTTCGATTTACGTGTTCTGCTCGTCCACAGATATCCAAATAAACAATCATGCTAATTAGCTCATAACGATGAATCAAAAATTCAATTGAGGCGGCTAAACAACATTTCCTACACACAAGCAGCGCGGGGGGATCCTCTTGTTGAACTGTAGGAAGCCACATGAAGATAAATACATTTAATTAATACATATACTTTGGATTGGTCTCATTCATTTCTTTTACATTAAGCTATATTTCTTGCATGGGAAATGTTTTTGTTTGTTACTGTGTGACACAACTACAGGAAGAAATAATGGAAATGTCACACAAGCACATCCCGCTGAAAAGCAGACACTAAGCACAAAGCCAGCACTTGACCTTGTGGATGAGATCAGGTATCGCTCAAATGAAAACGCCGACATGCTTGACTTCGTTGCCCACCAACCACAGTCCTGCTGACAATAAATAATTCTCAGATGTGCACTTGGAGCTCGCCTGCCTGAATTACACCTTCCAACTGATAAATGGTTCCAACGTGAAGAACAGCAAACTGCACCTCGGTGAAGTAGAGGGAGAAAAAATGATTCTCTACAAAGACAGATGCCTCATACATATTTAAACAGAACGAGGAAACAAGAGGTGAGAGCTAATTCTCTGGTGGATCCCAAATTATACCGAGTAATATAAGGCTCATGCTCAGAAAATATTTAGATAATGAAACAAGCAGGGGACGAAGGAGCAGTTACAGAGCAGAGACAAAAACAATGGCTGGCCTTCCTCAACAGAACACAAAGACGCTTACACGCCTTTTCTTCTTTCTCACTCACCAACCCAGCACACTTTCACTACTCAATCCATCTGACATTTATCTTAAACCAAAAACAGTTCCTGGTTCCTGGCACCAACCTAACTGCCTTTAAATCCTGCTTTCATCCAAGCAGGAGCAGGTCCTCAGCTGTTTGACCCAACCTCAAACTGACACTGTGTCCATCAGTCTTACAGATAGTCAGGAGCCATAACAGAAAAGGTTTCCATTCTACGGCCCAGTGTACCAATAAACCAACCGAATCCTCACCCAAAGAGTCCATACTCTGCGGCTCGACCCGGTCTCATGTCCACGCTCAGTGGCCACTTTATTATGTACAAATCTACTGCAATCAAACTGTTTCAGAATAAAGTATACTTTTATGAAACTTAAAACTTCAGTTTTTGCGGACACTGTCGTAAGGATGTTAACTAACATATTATTTATATTAGCACTGCAGCTGGAGTTAGTGATGGTGTTGTACTGGACTGCATTACACTGACAGCTGTTTAATATTCTGCCACAGTAAAAACATATAAAGACAGATAGATAAATCAGTAGACAGAGAGATAAAGTACTTTAATGATACCCTAAGGGAAGTTCTAGTGTTGCAGCGGCAATTAACATACCACAAAACACACATGAATTACACTAAGCGGCCTGAGGTAGGTGAGGAAAACACTATTTAAAAAATATATACACATGTGCATATTGACTACTGTACTAGATTAAAAACAATATATTATAACAAAAAGTTTAGAATTAAGATAAGATGGAGCTCTCACAGTGCACATTTAAGTTGAAAGTGCAAAGTTACTCACTTCTTACTCACGTGAGTGTAGATTGATGTGCTTAGTCTAAACTACAGTTTGACCAAAAACAGCTGTTCATCAACCTAATCTTTGCCTTAACCCCAAGATCAAACCTACAGGAGACCTCACATCTTACTGTAGCTTCAAACAGAGATGATTATTATTCTTGTTTTTGGTTTTTTGGGGTTTTTTTATGGTCCGCAACTGTGAACAGACTTTCCAGCAGACTTTCAAATGACTTTTATCTGACTGTTGATAAATTCTCAAATTTTCCATCATAACGTTATAATGTAAAATATGCACAATTAAATAGTGATAAAATATACTGACATCAAGATGGACTAAATTAAGTCCAGCGATAATAATGTATTCAAATAGGGGAAGGGTCTGTCTGTGAAATCAATGTAGTATCTTGCATCAATAGATGCCCAGCGGCGGGGTGTCTAAGCCCGGTTGGGCTGAAGTTTGCTTTAGGCGCTTTCTGCTCCATGTGAAACCAAAAGTCAACGTTTACTTATTATTTTAACTCAAACCTCCGTCTTCTCCTAAACCTAACCAGGTCATTTTGTTGTCAGTGGTTCCCAACCTTTTCTGTACCATGGCCCAGTTTAATGTCTGACAATATTTTCACGGCCCAGTCTAAAGGTGTAGCAGATAAAAACAAAATAAAATGATAAGATCGGCATTAAAAACTGTGGTATTTTCTCTTTAATAATAATAATAACAATAATAATGAACGTAAATCCACTTTTTAATCATGTCAAGAGGACCTGGCTGCAGACTGGCACTGTCAGGCACCACCTGTTTTTCAAATAATGTGAAAAAACACGATAATGGAAATTATTTTTTCTTTCTGTGCGGCCCAGTACCAAATGACCCACGGCCCACAGGTTGGGGATCAATGCTCTAAACCTCACCAAACCGCAACTGAAAACTGAAAATCTAAAAAGAAAAAGTCATCGTTGACTTTTGGTTTCACGCAGGACTCACACCCCGGTCTCCTGGGGAGGACGTTTGACCTATTCATCCATGACGACTTGCACCCTACCTGGACTTTGTCCCTTTCAATACAACGTCACCCGACTTCCTCAACGCTTTCTGGCAGGAAGCCCTGAAGGCAAACCTGTCCCATAACTGCCAAAACAGTTTTCCAAGGCTGATTTCCACGCACAGAGGTGTGAGACCAAATATAAAAAGAAAAGGAAAACAATGAAGCTTAGCGAGATGTGCTACAACATTCTGCAAGACCACATCACATCACACAAATACCAGGCTTTAGTGAGTCCTGTTCCTTTAACAGATTTTATGTTGTCTGATTTCTTTGTGAATTTTCCCATAAAGCATCTGTGATGGCAAACTCAGACTGAAATACTGCAAGGTCAGCCATTCAGTTGTTTTTTATGAACTTCCCCAGAAGAGGTGTGTAGGTGGAAGAACTCATGTGATGAACCGCTAATGCAGTAAATGAGGAAGAGTGCAGAGTTTGCAGACGTGAGATGTTCTGACAACGAGGAGAGAGCAGGGCATCAATGATTAGAAGCATTCTGCTGGGGCATCTGGGCCCTCATCATCATCTTCATCAGACTCTCAGTGTGTTAAGTTGCTGTCTCAAGAGCTCCTGTGATGTGGAAATGACTGGATTGATTTTTCTGCTTGTCAACGCTCCCTTTTTACTGCCACCTCCTTAAAAGATGCTTGCCTCAACAAAGGACTCACATGGCACTTAGATCTGCAGGCCTCACTTGCACACAGCGCCAATGTGGATGTTCATAACCAGTTGCGCTGGGGACGAGTGAAGTTAATCTGAGGTGCCCTCGCTCTTCACAAACTTTACTGACTTTCATGAATTTAATGCAGCTGTACAGTGTCTGACATTTGACCACAGGATACAAATCGTAACTGTTATTGTCGTGATCTGCGCCTTGGCACACCTGTTTTTTGTTTCTCCTTTTGTGCTGTCATAGTCCGTTTTTGTCACGTCCTGTTTTATTTTGAAGGTTCATGTTACGTTTCTTCTTTTGCTTTACTTCCTGTGTTTTCCCACCTTTGTAATTGCCTGATTTGTTTCACCTGTGTGTCATTAGTTGTCCTCCCTTGTGTATTTAAGCCCGTGTCTTCCCCTCAGTCTTCCGTCCCATGTCTTGCCACTAGTGAGTGTTTTTCTCAGTGTTGTCTTAGTTCTTGTCCATGCCACGTTTCATGTATGTGTTGTCTGTTGTCCTAGTGTTGTCTGTGCTACCCTGCCATGTCATCTGTCTTGTAAGTGTTTTTCCTTGTCTTGTCTTTGTTCTTTAGTGTTGTCCAGTGTCATCTAAGTGTTGTCTATGTTCCCTTGCCATGCCGTGTCTCAAGTGTTTTTCCATAGTCCCTTGTGTGTTTCATGTGATTTTTGGATATTTTAGTTTTTTTTTTTCATGGACCCTTTTTAATGCTTTGAGTTTTGGATTTATTTTCTTTTGGTGGATGGCTTTTTGGATTTTGCTTAATTTTTCATTCTGGTCTCAGGCTCCTTTGTGGATTTTCTTACTTCCATGAACTTTTGATTTCGGTTAGATACTCACCTGCCTACCTGCTTTTTCATTTCCTCAGTTTAAATAAATCTGCTAAATCGCAGCAGCTCTCCCTTGTGTCTGCATCTGGGTTCAATCCTTGTCCCCTTGAAACCCCACTCACTGACAGTTTAGTTGTTTTATCACTAATATAATTAATTAAACATTTGTACTTTATCACAGTTTAAGCATGTCCATTTGATCACAATAAATATGAAATATTATTATGGGAAAGAGGACATTCTACAAGTGGTACAAGGGAAATATAAATATATATATATATATATATATATATATTATAGGCCAGATCCGAAGCAGATTCACTGCCCGCCCCGAGGAAGCAGAGGCTATGAATGATAATCTTACAACTCTAAATGGGGGTATTTACTCAGGATTTGTTACTTTTTTAGGCACTTAACAGTCAAATTGCACTTGTCCTTGTTTACTACAGGGGTTCATGAGGGGTGCACAGGTGAAATGGGAGGAAAGCCGCCCTTCTGATAATAAACACAGAGGGAGAGAGGCTGTAGCTGGGTCTGAAAGCTGTGAGAGGGACAGAGAGTAACAGAGAGATGGTGTTTTAACGGTTTAGGCACTGAAAACACTAAATAATAGTATTTAAGCCATCCACTCAGCACCACACCACAAGAAGAATGATCTGCAGTGTGACTGTTTTTGCCACAATTATAAATGGACTTTTTGCTTGAAATGTCATTTCTCCAGACCTCTAATGGCTCACAACAATATTTTTGTAGATCTGATTACATCAGATACATACAGGTCACAGTTTGCAGTTCAAAAGTGCCTCCAACTAATATTCAAAGTTCAGCAGCAGTGAGCTCTTTCTTTTGTGCTCCATTACTTTCAACACACCTGTCAGAACAGTCCTGCATCAGGTCTTATTTAGCTGCAAACAGAACTCCAGCTGAACTCATTTACACATGTAGCGTTTGTAATTAGGCCATAAATTCAAAGATTGCATTGGCACACAAGATAGCTTCAGTGGTGATGATTTGCAGCAGGCTCACAAACTATCCCCAATAAACACTTGCATCTCTTTTATCATCTTATAAGATCACAGAAAGATATTTTTTTCTACAAGGGAACCGAACAGTACAACAATGTAGGAACTGTCTATTGTGTAAAACATTTAAAAAATGATCGGTTATAAATGCACACTAACAGTGGTCACAAGTTGATCTGCCAGAATTCAGTGTAAAATCTAAATTTGCTCTATTTAAACAAAAAGTTCTTCAGATGAGTGTGTCTTAAATTTCTAGTGAAAGACAAAAGGAAAGTACCTGAAAACAGCTTGGATGTTATCTTCCTGTTTCTACAAGGAACCACCAGAGCGTCCAGGTGAAAGTGCCCAGTCACACCAGCACTCAGACTGTTCACTACCGATCTTGTCCTGCTGCAGCAGTTGTTTTGTTTCAACTTTCATCATCAAGGCAACATGGAAATATGGAACATGCAGTCTAAAAAACTCTGCTCTTCCTAGTACAGAGTAAGTGTAACAACTAACATTTAAGTTCCTAAGTGCAACAAGACAAACCTTTGGGGAAAAAGAAATCCTGCATTCTTGAACAAATTACACAGAGCTGTACAGGAACTTTGTCTGCACATGGCACTGGCGCTACAGAGGTTGAAAATTTAGTAGAACATGTCACAAAATTGTTGCACGAGTATAAAGTGTCTGTTATCGCCTAAAAACAAGCACAGGCAGTCCATCATTTAAACAGGCATGTGACTGGCAAATGACTTTAATTTTGCATACAGGCATCATTTAAACTTGAACAAGAAATGTTTTCAGACAAACATTTTCTTTATTTGCCCATAATGGTAAACTGCAGAGACATAAAACTCTAACTATACAAAACATCCACATATTACCCTTCAAATGAGCAGATGTCATTCATATTAAATTCACATGGATGTTATCAATCATCATCAGCTTTTTATACACTGATGTAAAATTAGAGCTGATATTAGATTGTTCTCCTTTCAGCACTAACTTATTTATTTTCACTTGTACAAAAGAGTGAGATTATTTTATCAGAAAACTGTTCCACTGAAACTCTGCTGATGCACTGGATATGCAGTTTATTTCTCTACATAATGTGCAACTTAAAATGTAAATTAGCAAATTGTGAATATTTCAGTATAATTTTGAAGCCTGCCACAAAGGAACTTAATCGTCTAACTTTAGTCTTTTGTATGTAATTAAGTCTTCATTTTCAAAATTGTAAACAAAATTATATCAGAGCAGCCAGTTAAAGGATACATGGAGTGAGAAAAAAGAACATTCTTAAAAACAAATCACATCGGGTAATCTAAAATTAGATCTGTATTTTAGAACTATTACTGTTACTGCCTGCACAAATAAAGCAGTTTGACATGAAAACCCACATTTTTTGCAAATCAACCCACAGAAATCTGTAGAAAATTACGCAAGTTACGAAGATTTTAATAGTGGACAGACCTCCTGACTTGAAAAACAATATATGCATTAGGCGGCGGGGATCCCGTATGACGGCTGTTCCCTAGGATTTGCAGGAAGGGATGTTGGATGTATGGACTTCATGAAACCAGGGCCATAACATGAAGTGGCGCCCCCAGACATTTTTTATAGGAGTGGCCAGGTGGGACTACTGAAAATCTTGGGGGCGGGGGGTAGGCGGGTGCTCGTGATTGGCTAGCACCTGAGAAGCTTATTATACATGTGCCTTTAAAATGGTTATAATAGCACTCATATATGGCATTCAAGGGCGGTCCTGACAAAAACCACAAAAAACAACATTTCAGAGTATCTTTTCTCAGGCTCTCTGTATGTGTCTCTGTCGCACACACACACACACACACACACAGACAGGTACAGCCATCAGAGACATGCTTCCACTCCACTGACATTGACAGCTTGTCAAAGTGTGGACCAGGTCTGAGAGGACGCACCTTGCAATCAGCCCAGCATGCAAAAGTGAATCAGAATGCATTATGGGAGGCAACACTGACAGAGACACCGAGCTGGTCCCTGATCTACCCTGCAGACAATATTAATTATTAATATATTAATTATAAATATGAAGACCTTCATTCCACAGTGCTTCTATCGACATGTACCAGCCTGCACTTTGTGTTTCATGTCTCTTTCTTGTGTGAAGCTGCCTGTTGTTCCTCCAAATCAAATGTATCAAATTACGTTTCTTTGGCTCTATCAAAGCTGCAGAGCTGAGCGGGAATCAGGAGCTCATTTTTGGATACATTTGTGAGCAGAAACAAGCAACCTCAAATCTACAGATGTAGAAATCTACAAATCAATCACATCTACTTATGCACAGAAATTACTTCGCTTGTTCCTTGCAGTTAGAATCAAGCTGTTTTGGCAATGAGAACTGAAGACGTGGCATCCTGTGACTAGCCTGCAGCGCAGGATAAAGCTTGTCATGTTCCACAGGTGTTATTTTTACCTCTTGATCAGATATTAGAGGCTAAATAGCTGCATTTACAGAACTCTTTTATCCAGAGCACTTTACAGTTTTGCCTCTCATCCATTCATACACACACTCACACACTACAACACGATGGTTAGGCCAGCGCCCGGCAAGCTGCTAGGCACAATTTGGGGTTCAGTCTTTTGCCCAAGGACAGTTTTCACTCATATCGCTGGTGACTCATACTCAATTCCAGAAGCCACCTCTTTTAATGGCTGTGACCAGAGCCGCAATAATTACTCAATAAATCAATGAGTCAATCAACAGAAGATTTATCTGCAACTATTATGACAAGTCATTTTTTACGCCAAAATGCCAAATAATCTCTGGTTAATGCTTATTTATTATGAGGTTGTGTTGTTTGTCTTTGAGTTTTGGATTGTTGGTCAGAAAAAGCAAGACATTTGATGACATCGCCTAGGAGTCTAGGCGCAAAATAAGACAGCGTCCTTCACTATTTTCTGACATTTTATTGGTCAAACAATGAATTGATATCGATAAAACATCATCTAATTAATCAGTAATGAAATTAATTTTCAATTTCAGCCCTAGCTGTGTCTTACAAAGGTATGGCCTGCAGAGAACTGAAGGCAAGCGGGACTACAAGTCTAAAGTAGGCTGGACAAAATGGGGCACAGCTATAATCTGGACAGCACAGAAAGCCCTGCAGTGCGTTCAACTACGTGGAACTTTGATTTTTATCTGATTGATTTGTCTTCGCTGTGAACCAGTAACATTTCTCCAAAGACGTGAACAGATATTTGAAGACAAATAATCCATTTTAAATGATGTTGTGCTTCACAAAATCTACAGTAGAATACCAACATTACTTTGGCAATCACTGCAGGCTTTGTCATGCTGTTACAACCTGTTCATTGCTGGCATATTTTTACTTTCCAGGGTAGCTAGCTGAACTAAATGCTGCACTCTAGGACTCTTGGTATTTCATTTCTTAGTGTATTACAGGGATGAATGAAAAACTCCAGGAGTGAATTTCTCTCTGAATGAACCCAAAGCTTCCACAGCTCTATACCTGCACCAGTATATTGTGTTCCACTGTGACACCGACACTCTCAGACATGACGGAGTCTGTGAAGAAAAGTAGTGGTGAGCAGGAACATCCCTGCCTTACCTCCTCTTTAAAGCTCCCCGGTGCATTGACGATGAAGAATTTCCTAATCTCCAGTACAGTAGATCTCAGCTCCCACTATAGAATCAAACATTTGAGCGCTTTAGGTAAGTGAGGTGAACCGCTGCTCCGGGGAAGATAATCTGCTTTGAATAACACCTGATTTCACTTTATCCTCAGGAGGATACTAGCATTGCCTTGCATTGCCACTCTATTTGGTTAATGGAGCAGAGATGCCCAGGCGGAATAGAGTGTATTCTTATCGCAGACTGACTTGGCGCTTGGAAACAAATCACTGAGTTATGAACTGCCCTGAATATAATACGGCACCCGTGGCGTTGTACATAACTGGTGCGTGTGCATATAGAAGTTGCATCTGCAACAACCTTGGCATTTGGGAACAATCAATTCGCAAAAACAAGGAAAATTGATATTTTTAGGTTATATTTCACTGAGCAACACACACTTGCTCTATTCTTCATCATTGTCACCTAGTAAATATGCATGGAGGAAACTATGTTTGTAGCAAAACATGGAGTATCGTAGTGAATGCAAGAGGAGCAATTTGTTAAAGTGCTCAATAAAAATTGAAAAGAAATGACACGTAAGTAAAAGCTTAAAAACGATGCAACAATCTGTTAAGTGGTTTACAAGATAACATGATTCTAATATTCATTTCATGATATCTAATAGTCAATATAGAATGAAATACATGAAAAAGTCTCAGGCTGTGTTTGTGCAATGTTCATTAAATGTTCATTCAGCAGCTGCACAGGGCATCAGTTTTCATGGTCATTAAAATCAAAAGTTGATATTCTGATCCGAAGGCCATGCAAGAGGAAAGCGTGTGCTGAGCGTGTGTTCAGGATTGAAATGTTGTGAGGAGGATGAGTGTGCTCACTAGATTTTATAGCAATCTACTAACTAAACTGTGAAGTGTCTTGTTCCGTCACCAAAACAAACAGGATTCTTTGGATGACCATGGCTTCATGCCATTTGATCGTGCCTTGCTCCTCACTAAGGACATTTCAATGCTCTTATTTCGTTTTGGAAGCATGAGGAGCAAGAAGGAGGAGGAGGAGGGGGAGGAGGAGGGGGAGGGGGAGGAGGAGGCTTTGAGGAAGCTTGAGGACGAGCTGAAGGAAATCTTTTCCTGGGCCGACAAACTGTTTTAAAGGAAATCTGCTGATTGAAAGCTGCGGCTGATCTTGTTCCTTTACAGCTACAACATCACAGCTTAGTACCAGCACACATTCAACAACCAGTTTATGTGTAGCTCTACGCTGCTGACGGTTTTGTTTTTTTGTTGTTTGTTTCCCGACTCACCATCTGTGTTAACCTCACATGGAAATGGAAAAGGGATCAGGGAAACTAAACTTTCATCATTCATCACCAGAAATAGATTTTTTCATGATGTGCCATGTCTGACCTGATTCATGGTTAACGTTACAGACGAGGAGAAGAGAGTGTGTTGAAATTTAATTGATCTTCCATTTAGTCTCCTGTGATGCTGAGAATCCCAGTGTGCTGGACAGAAACTATGTTTAGATTTTTTAAATTGAATAATAAATAAAAGACAAAGGTGAGAGGAAAAGACAGTGAAGGCACCTCAGATATTCCACATATCTTATTATGGACCCAAAGTGTTGGCTCAGAGGAACGCTGACTGTGATGGTGGCGTCAAACAAAGTGTCAGCGGGACACCGAAATCTGAAAGACTCATCCTTTGGGGAATACAACTGGATACTGAGAGGATGTTGAGATCCAAAGTGTTAGGCAGACAGACTGACATCCTACCAGGAGGAAATCCAACACAGCCATGATTCTCAGCCTTCATCCCACACCCGAATAACAGAGTGTATTTCATGTTCATGCATCCATAGTTAAATTGCCTGTCAAATAAATCTTGCTCTTTTATGATGGTAAATAACTCTTGGTACCCGTTGTTGACCTTGACCCCCCCATCCCACACACACACACACACACACACACACACACACACACTCACATCCACTCTTCCCAACACCCATAACCCTCAGCAAAACACAGTGAGTTCATCACATCCAGTATCCCCATTGACCTCTGCGGGGAAATGAAGCAGGCAGTGCTCTCACAGAAAGGACACTCATTTCCAATGCAGCAACATTGTTTTTCACTGAAACCTTTTGAATGGACACCACACCTCACAGTATGGACCTACGAGGATGAGTATGGGCTGACATTTTGCTTTTAATAGATAAGAAAAACTGCACGATTCTTAAGATAAAGTATTACTTTACTGCACACTGGAGGAAAAGGTTAGCGAGCCGCCAGTACACTATAATTTTGCCAGTATAAGGTATAACTGAATTATCATCTCCAAATATTATAGTTATTAAAATTCTGGGCACCAATGCTTAATATTTCAACTCTACCTTGTAGTGCATCTCCTAATTCTAATCATAACCTTAAACCTGAGTCCTAACTTTAAAATGACCTCGCAAACTTTAAGTAGCCACTTGTGGAAGTGACGACAGTCAGAATGCTGTCACTCTGGTGGATTTCCTCACTTGTGTATACTGTGAGAACAGATTTCTACATAAGAACTGAGACCACACACACACACACACAGAGCAGGCAGACAGCGTCTGATCAGCCATGAAGAGTGTGCTGGAGCTTTAGCCCGGAGCCCTGCCTGTTCTAACTCCGCTCTGCCCGTCTCTCCACTTTGATGTGTAAAGTCAGTAAAAACTTATTTTAGCCAGAGGAGATGTTTCTTGAGCACAATTACTGCTGAAAAATATGTTTGTTTTTCACCTAAATACCAGCTGGCTTTGGAGGAAAACAGAGGTGAGCTATTCACATCAATGGGATGCGCTCGTTCGATCATTTATTTTTTCTCACCGACCGCTCATGTGAGGGAGGGACATCCTGCAGCTGCAGTGTATGTTTACTGCTGATGCTGCAGTTTATCACACAATGACACAATTTATAGAACCATCACAGATGCAAGGACATATATACATCTGGACGTGCAAACTTTTTCTTTTTCTTTTTGTGGTTTTTCTAAACTTGCATTACTTTTGGAATCAAACCCTGACTTCGTGTTGAGCATGGTAAACAGAAGATTCTGAAGCACAGCCTCACAGACCTGCTGACATAACCACTTCATCTTCTTATGAAACTGGTGCCAGTACGACAGACACCTGAGATTCAGTACTGGTACCAAGCATCAGCTGAGGAATTTAACATGTGTTTCTACAAAATCCTGCAAACTTCTCAGATATGTCAGTTCATTTCAGTCCAAGTGAAAACAAAACTTTACCTAAATAGCACAACAATTGGCTAAAATGTATAAAACACAGGCTAAAATGAACTAAATGATCATCAAGGTGTACAGAGCAGGACACTGAGTTTCACCTGATTTCACCTTATCCCTCATGAGTCATATGCTCAGTGGAATAATGTATGTGTCTACAAAGGAGCACAAACACTACCTGCAGCCAGCTTGTGACCTAAAACCATTATTTGCAAACTGTCTTAGGACGGCAACTGATAATTATTTTCATTATAGATGAATCTGCAGACCATTTTCTTGATTAATTGTTTGATCCACACAACCATAAAAAATAATGAAAAATGCCTGGTTAAATGTCTTAAAGGCAAATATGTGTGTTTTGTCCCACAACCACAGATATTCCATTTATTATCATACAAGACCAATACAAGAAGAAAATTCTTGACAAGCTAAAACAAAATGATGTTTGATAGTTTTCTTTGGATTCCAGACATCACTAGACGTCTGTGGAAGCTCTGTATATTGCACTATGCCTGAGTCTGGTCCACCAAAGTAGTGGTTAGGTATATCCATAGCTAATCCTTGTGTTGGTAAACAGCTTGTGTGTGTGTGTGTGTGTGTGTGTGTGTGTGTGTGCGTGAGTGTGTGTGTGTGTGTGTTTGTGCATGAGGTGCCCTGCAGTATTGATATCTTGGCGCTAAAGGGGAGGTGCAGAGAATCTTTTAAGCACATAATCCAGAGCACTCCACCTCTCCCCCACCCATCTCCTCTTCTAATACCCAGACAGGACTGGAGCCATCCTTAACTCGCCGAGACGCTGCAGCACAGCTCGGCTTGTGCTGCCCATGGGTCAGTATGTTTACTGCAATCACACGCCAAGATGACGAGTACTTGAACCATGCTGGTGGCACAAGCATAGGGAGCTCCGGAGGGTTCAATATTAAATTAAAAAAATGAAACATTTTGACACAAATATATTTCATTTGTGCAATTCTAATCAGAAGAAATGTGTTGCCATTTTTGTTGATTATAGAATTTTGAAATTAGAATTTTATAGGTTATAGGTTTTATAGTTGTATCATGAAGGCAGCACCTTTATTTCATAATTCATAGTGACTTATCAGTCAGTGTTAGTTGTCAGTTGTAACAAATCTGTGCATCTTTACCTCCAGTAAGCAGCAATTTTGTGATTAATAATTACTTTGGTGTTGCTAGCTAACAGGAGCCAACTAAATATAAGTAGCAGTTGTTGAGTCTGCTGTGAGGCTGAAGACACATGTGATTCTCTTATTAGTGATCTACACGAACAGACATGGGAAGCAGTGTAACAACTAAACACTAGAACCCAAAGATTTCTGTGTTCTTCAACAGAACGCAACAGATTCAAGTCATTGACCTCAACTAGAGTCTGTGAGCAGACATCTCTTCACCACAGGACTCATTTTCTGAGGGTCGACTCCTCCAGTCCTTTTTGGAGCTTTCCTGCCCCAGGAGCAGAACAAGAGCTGCTGCTCCTCATCCCAAGTTAACCAACGGAAATCCTCGGATAACAGGAATCATGACATCATTCCAATAGTTCCGATATCATGACGAAGAGCCCCGATAACATTTATATTTTTGTCATCACAGCAGTGCCTCGCTCCCAGTATGAGACCCAAATGGCCTGCAGTGAATGCTGCGTTCAAGTGACGTCGGCATAATCAGAAAAACTCTTTCTCACTGGGAAAAATCAAGAATGCCCCCTCACGCCAGAAAACAACTTGTTAACTCGGTGATAATTTTGGTAGTTGCTGACTTGAATTGATATTAGCAGTATTTTTCCACATGTTACACGTAAAAAATAGAAATATGAACTTAAAAAGGCTGAAAGAACAACGAGCAAACGAGGAGAGATAGCTTTAAGAAAATGTTTGAGAGGCTTGCCAATAGTTTTTCATTGGAAAAAATAAACATCTCTTCATTTAAAGAGTCAAAACTGTTTTTTTGTTTTGTTCATAGTGTTGATGTCATGATCTTAGGTATATGTGTGTGTGATCAGTATCGGCCTTTAGCAGCTAAAAGTTATCGGTTATTGGTATCAGTTTTACAAAGCAGTTATCGTGCATCCCTAACAATCACTTATCCTTATTTTAACCTAACATACGTTTAGTGACTGTCCTGATGGACCTGAAGTTTAGCTAAATTATGTCAGTTAAGAAAAAAAAAGATGAACATTTTTATTAAAGTTATATATCAGTAAGATGCTGAAAATGAAAAAAAATCTATCAATCATCATCAGTCTTTTTATACATTGATGTGAGATTAATTATAAATTTTGATTGTTCTTCTCTCTCGTAAAAACATGCAGCACTAAGTTATTTATTTAAAAAAAACTGTGAGATTATTATATCAAATTATAAAACTGATATACAGTCTATTTCTGTACATAATGTGCGACTGAAAATGTTAATCAGCAAAATGTGACTATTTTAGTATTTAAAAACACTGCCACAAATGGACTTAATTTTTTAAATTTTAGTGCTTGTTATTATGATGTCTTTTTTATTTCATTAAAGTCACCCTCCAGTCAAAAATGTGTTTTTCCTCTTGTTCCTAAAGCTGAATGTTTGAGCTTCACTGTGTAGAATGATGCATGTGTAGAGTCTGACACTAAGAAGTTGTTTTCAACTTTATTGTTTAAAGTGTACATTTTCCACAAGCATGATTTGTGACATCTCAAATAATCTGAAATATTCAGGACACATGTGTGATGTGGGAACCTGAAGCCTCCGCTGCACATGCACTGACAGAGGGCTTTAAAGTGCAGCAGGAGACGTCTTGTGTGCAGAAGTTAAACCAGTGAAATAAAAAAATGTCTGCATATTCATACATTCTGGAAGTTTTAATGAGGGAGAAGGAGTATGTGCCATCTTAAGGATTTTAATGTGATTAGACTTTTTTTTATGTATGCCTTAATGCATGTGTGGAGGGGATCGTTAAGTCTTCATTCATTTCTAGAATTAACAACAAAATTACATCATGGCAGTCAGTTGCAAAACATCAGCTTCAGCTTGGTCATTTGGACAATAGCCCTAACAGATGATTATGAACTTTACAGGATTGCTACCAGAAAGCTTCAAATTGCTGGGGGGTTAAGGCTATAAAAATCCATCTGCGCAATCCAACCTGCCCAGCACTCATTTCAAAATTCCTGGATAGCCGGAAAATGAATGTTCACACAAGGGCACTTGTCCAATCAGCCACACTTCATTACAGTGGCTTTGTAATTTCCTGGACAGCATTCAAGGCAGAATTAAATCACTTCAAAGCAAGACAAGTGTGAGAGGGGAGACAGAGAGAGAGAGAAAAAAGACATCTTCCAGAAATTAGAGACGATGAACCGCCACTGTTCCACAGTTCAGCAAGTCCTCGCTATGTAATCCACTAGAGATATGACATTATTCCCATCAACAATTCAGAAAGCCTGTAAATGTAGGCCAAGCTCTTTCCCAGAGCATGTGCACAAGTTAATGTCAGGACGTTCAACACCAGACAACTGCTCCTCGCTCCTTTTTCATTTGTTGGTGAAATGTGTGATTGCAGCTCCTGACATCACCCAACCGTTTTCAGCCTGCTGCCTTTTAGCTGTTGGATGCCTAATTACACAAGTCTGATTTGGTAAATTACAGTGAAATTAATGACCTTTTCATCTTGTTTCAAATTGCTTAAGATAGATAGCGTCATATGATTTCCTCGATGCAGAAAACACGGACGGAGTCATAGAAGTTGATGACAAAAACGGAGTCAACTGCCAAATGCGGAATTTCACAGAAATTGCCAAACTATGTATGCAATTTATAAAAATCAGGGTTTTCCCTTCCATTATATGATTTTTTTTTTCACAGCACCTAAGCTGAAAGAACAGAAAATAACTCTGCTGCTATGTTTTTTACACACACACACACAGTCATGTCGAAGAGGTCCTCAGAGAGAGAGAGAGAGGCAGCGCGGTAGCTAGAGCCCATCACTTTAACAAACTCTCAGTGAAACCACGTCGGCAGATGCAAGACGCAAGCTCATTGAAGACTTCACAGCTGCGTGTGCAGAGTCAGATGGACTGCTGGAGAAAATGAAATAGTTTCTGCCTTTTCTGGTCAAGCATTGTAAACAAACGTGAGAGCAGCCTCTGTCAGACCCACAATGTGCTCAAGCTGTCCCGCACACGATCCGTTTGGTAAAATAAAAATAGTTGTGTTACATCAAATTCATTTTAAATATTTCTTTTGTTGAATTGTTGACATTTTATCCATCCATCACGTGATTAGACACTTTTTCCAATGACAAAATACGCTGGTATGCATGTTTGATAAAGGTGTCCCACAAGGCTTAATGTTAAGACCCCTGCTAACTGCTAGCTGGTGAGCATAGGGGAGCATTTAGGAGCTAAAGAGCCAGATGTTTACATCAGGAGTTGGCAGAGACCGAAAAAAGAGAACACTGGACTTATATTCATAACTCCAAATTATTGATAATGTTGCTCTGTAACTGCTGGATGTGTAAATAACCAACTGTCTACATATAAGTTCAGCATATTAACTTAAAAGATGATCATATGTCAACTCTTGTGACAACAACCTGTTTCTGCTGCCCCCAGCTGGCCAAAAGTAATAATTATTGCAGGTTTAAGGTTCCACTTAGTGGCATTTTCAATGATGGCTGTGTGACGCCTGCTTTGTGTGACCTACTCACCTTGTTGTGATGTTACACAGATATAATTTGTTCACTCTTGTAATGGATAACACTCACAGAATAAGTACAGCTTACCCAGCATCCTGTTTGTATCTGTGCAGTCTGCATGTCAAAATAGATCTGTGCCATTTTGCTAAAAACATGAGCAATGAAAGATGTCCAAACTCTCCGGATATCTCAGGAAGATCTCAGAGCTGCACCACACCTAAAGCCTGATGAAATCCACATGCTATACACAAACAATCAAAAAGAACCATCATGCACTTCAATAAATAATGCAGGGAAGGATTTTTTTCATGTATTGTGCATGTTTATGTTCATTTAACTGACTTCAGTCACTCTTTACTATTTAGACGATGTGATAAACACTGAGAGAAAAAGCAAAACAAAAATCAAATTACCGCTGTGTAATTAAATGAGAAAAATGCTTTCAGCTATATTACAACTCTATTAGAAAGGACAATAAAATCTTGTTAACTGATGAAATTGTATCGTGATCCTATTCTGCTGCCATTCTCGCTATTACAGCCTCTTCATTTTGTTGGTGAAAAGCCCTTTCTGGGATTGTAACGTTGAAGACAATAAGTGAAAATGTGCAACTGATGGATGGCAGCCTGGCTAGACGATGCAAGGTGAAAGAAAATGGAATTATAGAGAGAATCGTTAGCATCCCTCTGTGAAATCAAATTATCAGCTTTCCAATCTTGGCCCATGGCATGTGAGGAATAAAATGAATGTACCCTTAAAAGGAGAGCTGCTTGAACTCCTAACATGGGCTGGATAGAAAAATCTTCATGGCTGACACAAAAACGGTTCCATTTACAACACTGATGAACCAAACAAGCTGATACAAATTCATTTGTTTGTCAAGCATACATTTATACATGCAAGCTACATATCAACGCGATTAAAAGCTTCTACCTGCTTGGAAAAGAGCCTCATCCCTGTAGCATTTAACCTGAATCCTGAATGCATTCATCAGGCAGCTAGGAAAGAAAGGAATGAATGGTAACATGATGTGGCTCTAAGACCAGCATGGTCTGTGCAGGTAGATAAGCGTCTCGGGAGATTGTCAGCCCACCTCAGCCACTGTGGAGACATTCATTAATCGCAGTCTCAGGAGGCAGCATGTCTCTTTTAAAGTCCATCTCAGTGGGGAATGAATGTGCTTCTTATTCGGTCCAGATTGTCACATATGAAGCAGTGCCGCCAGTACTTTCACATACATGCAAAAAAAAAAAAAAAAAAAAAAAAAAAACGTGACAAAAAGCACAGTTCAACCTTCCACTGCTCAGAATTCAGTGTTATATGTTAGGAATATCAATGCTCTCTCTCTCGTAAATAAACCTTTCATTATGCTCAGCGTCTGTGCATTTGACTGCTGTCCTTACATTTCATGGAGAGATTTAACAACCAAGACCAGGGGTGGCCAATCAGGAGGAGAGCTTTTCAATAAAACACAGAGAGCAGTTTAAGCCTCATCCACATGCCTTTTCATATTTTCCTTTACTTGCCTCATAGTTCTGTGTGCAATCAAACTGCATTTTCTAAAAAATCATAATCTCCAGGCATCTGCTTCTGGTTATACAGTATGTAATCAACAAAAAGGAATACAGCTGCACTTTGTTTTTGTTTCCTCTGTAACTAGAAACTGATATCATGCTCATGGTCTGGATTTCTTTTTTTTTTTTTTTTTTTTTTTTTACAGTATTTAAAATAACTCACATTGTTGCCTAAGTATTGGTTTTATGTGCTGTATGCGCCCACATTAAATGTTGTAACCCTGGACTTTTGCTGCACTCTCTCCACAGGAGGTTTCAGCAACAGGTCAACCCGGGGAGTCAGAGTTTAGATCACGTCGAGACAAAACTGATAATTAGTTATTTCTACATCATTTGCACATATCAGGCCACCGCACTGAAAACAACACAAACACAAAGGGAAGTGGCAGCTCTGACTTTCTTTAATTTGAAATGTGATACCACCCTCCGTTTGGCAGTTGTCAAAAAGGGCAATGGGGAGCTTGTTAGCGCAGAACGCAGCAGGGGTGGTGAGTCCCACATCTACAACATCATTTGTGCCAGAGGAACGCAATACATCCAAATCTCCCAGGGACTATAAAGGTAAAACAAATTGGCTCAGCTCGTTGATGGAGGGTGGCCTACCAGCATCACGTATGCTACTGCTAATACTTTGTGCTTTTAACTTGGCTCTCATTTCCCATGTGCTTTACATGTGCTGTTGAATTTTCATGGTCCGTCTCTTTTTTGTTGTTTTGTAACCCCGCTACTCTGTAAAAAATCTGTATTAGCAATCACTGCTTTGCGTTTTAAAGTGCTACATAAATACAGCAGACTTAAAGGTCACCGAGGTTGAAACTCCCGACGTCCGTTGACTATGTATTAAAAGGAGTCTGCAGTGAATGTTGAAGAAAAGCTTATTACAAGCTGTCCTCGGTGGGAGCTGGAAAAGAACCAGGTCTTGACTGGCTGGCAGGCAGCCTGATCACACAGGTTCTGGATGGTCCACTGTCCCACTTACAGGCCTGGATTCAGCACGTCTCAGGGGGATACAGAACAATAGAGAAAAGAAGGAAAACAAATCTTTGACGGTGATTTATTTTTAACAAACGTTTCATTTATTAGCGCCACCGGAAATGTCAGCAGTCTTATATCTTAAACAAATGTACTATCCCCTTAAATAATGCCATGCAAAAATGATGCTGCTGACATCAAACTAAGACACAGTTCAGGCCGTATAATCGCCTGCTTACTCAACAACTGCAGTTGTCATCCAATGATCCCTCTTTGAAACTAAAGAGCCGGAACGGAAATGGGCAAATCATGAACTGCAGAAAATTGAATTTATTTTGAAGCAGCACCTAGACAGCTGGACAGTATTACAAGTTGAGCATCCAGCCTCATAACAGCATGCACTTTATATTCAAATGCCTTTTCATCCAGCGAGATGAAATCAAAGAACGGCCACAGAATGTGTGAAATAATTTCAGACTGAAGCAGCCATTACTGCTCAGCCTGGAGGATTGATGTACATCAATGCAAGTTGAGACTTGCCAGTCCCACTGACCTGTGCCGGGCTCAATAGGGAAGTAATAATGGCACTGCCAATTTGGAGCAGGACAGGACAGGAGCAAAATTGTAATGTGCTCTCCTTCTACAATACAAGCTCTATTTTGCAAGCCGGCTTACGTGTGGTAATATGCAACTGATCAGAAAAAATAAAGAGCTTTAGCTGCAGAACATGGGGAAACGTGGGATTGTTGCTGTCTATCTCATGTTGATACTGAGCTGCTATCTCACTGCTGCCACTTAATCCATATAACCCAGAACCCAGATCAGCACACGACTGACCGCCGTCTCATTCAGTTTGTCTCGCTGTGCTGTTGTGGAATCCTGAGCAGTCCCCCTGTCTCATTCCCTCACCGTGAGTTCACAGTAAATGAAGCAACAGCCAGGCTGAACTCCTCCTCACCTTATTGATGACCTGCTGGAAGCCAGAGGACCCCTGGGGATGCCTGGACACCAGGTTATGAATCAGTGCGAAGTAACAAAAGAATTCAAATGTCCAGGCCCAGACACTGCTCATGTTCTCTTATCAAGAGTATCTGGTCAGAAATGATGTCCGGTAAGAGTCAACAACATCTTTTAACAGATTCTTATTTGACCTTTGCAGCACTATGACTGGTAGTTTAGGAGATATTTACACTGTTTACCAAAGCTTGCTGATAGAAACATACAGTACTGGGTCCCCTTGTGACCACCTGTACATACAAACATCACGCATGTCAGCTTCTGGAAGGCAACAGGAAATCAGGAAATCTCAAACACTAGCAAGGAAGGACATGCAGTCAACTGAAGGAAGTTAGGTATTAATCACCATCAACAATAACAACTAACTAATGAACTACAGCATTTTTAATGACGGTACCATGTGATCACAAGTCTCTGAAAGCTGTGATGGGACACAGTAACCCCACCTGATGCATCACTCTTGTAGTTTTGCACCTGATGGGACAGTTTTTAGTCTGACCTCAGAAAGACTTCTTTTAAACTAATTTCCACAGTTACATCCATACAATGTGAATGCAGCACAGCAACACTATGACCATCCACTGTTCGTACTGCTGCCATGCCCTCCACCTCCCACACATCACAACTTGCCTTCTCCGGGATCCAAGAAAACCCCTTCCTTTGGCCACTGTGATTATTGCTCATGTTACTCTGGACATTCCCGACAACACTTGAAAGCGGCATAAATCCCTCTGTGTCCAGTAAGCCTCTGAACGCGCAGAGGAGGGGAAAGGTCACCGCAGACAATCTCCCATCTTAAGGAATTGCTAGTCAACCCATTTCCACGGGCGCATCACTTACTGTGTGTTTTTTTTTTTCCACCTGCAACATCCTCCCTCAGTCCTCAGCTGAGGCTTGACAGCTTGTGCTCTTTCTCTCCTCCCAGACACACACTTTTCCTCTCCACCTTTAGTTCTGCACCGTCACACAACAATTAAAACCACTAAGTCTCTCGTTAACAGCTGCTGAAGATTAGCAGAGTATCGCTTCTGGATTGAGTGTTTTCCAGAGACTAATCCTCTGAAATCCGCCTTTTTTTTCAACGGCAGGAACACGATAAAACAGACAACACTTCAGTCCTGACTCGGTTCCCCCTCACACTAAATGCTTCAATTATAGGAGCTTGCAGGCTGCGCTCAACTTTGGGAGCAGAGCTGAGACGCAGCGGCGGCGGCGGAGAGGAAGGGCTGAGAAAAGAAGTGTGGACTCACCTGAGGAAGACCGTCTCTCCTTGCCGGACGGTGATGTTGTCCATCACCTTGTTGTCGGACTGAGAGTCCCCTTGGCTGCGGACTGGCAACCCTGCGGGCACAAGAAGCAAAATCCTCAGAGAGAGAAGAAGCGTGCATTTGGAAAGAGCGACCAAGTAGCCTCGGAGAGACATCGTCTTCAGCCTTTAAGAAGTGGAGGGGAAAAAAAATCCCACAGCGAGACAATGAGTCGGTTTTCGTCCCGTCAACAGCCCCGTGGAGATTATTTCGCCTGCCCCCAGTTCATTAGTGTTAATCCAGATCTTCTGGCCAGGTAGCCGCGGTGAGCAGGGCGCAGAGACTCTCGACCCTATCTGCCTGCACTGTACATCCACTGCTTATTGTTTCCACAGGAAACCTGGAGGACTGGATCCCTCCTCTCTGCCGCTCGGCTGCTGTCCCTGTCTCCTGTCTCTGCCCCAAGTTTCTAAACATGAAAAGTCAGGAACAACGAGCCGAAAGATCCGTCAGTCCGTCGGCGCTTTAGCCGTTAATCTGCAGCCTCGGTGTGCCTAAACAGCAGGCGAACATCAGCCCAACACGACAGTCATGTTCAGGAGAACAGAGTGAGGTGCCAAGTTTGCGATTAGCATCGGCCGTCAGTGATTGTTTGTGTCTGCGCTCTACAGGCGATTATGAGCGCTTTACGCGCGGCTCCGTCAGAGGCGGACAGCTGGGGCAGTGGTGGGAGCGAAATGGATTCACATTTGCATAAAATACCTCGTGGAAAAAAGAAACACCTAAGATTGATCATGTGGTCGTGAGTCTTTGCGGTGCTTTCATGGATTTCAAGGAAAAGTGCCACTGGTACATAAACGATGTTCATAATGGCCATTTTTAGCTCTTATACCAGTTATGTTCCTGTATTATACAACCCCCCACATATTGTTACGCACTGTTTATGTGTCATATAAATGCCAGTAAACCCATGCAGAAACCTACAGAAAAAATGCAAGCATCTGTAATTGTGTTGCATTTAACTCCATATTATGTTCATTTTCAGTTCATCTGTTGATTATGTTCTCAGATATGTTAGATAATAGAAAAACATGTGGGCTGCCAGGCTGACACATTCACATTGTTTGTTTTGTCCAACTAACAGTTCAAAACCTCTCAGAATGTCGTTTTGTTCCTTTAACCAAACCAAATCTTTAATAATATACAATAAAAAGAATAACCCAAGAATAGGAAACAATCTAATTTTAACTAATTCCAATGGAAGTTGCTGCCTGGTACATAAAGGTGTGCTTTGAAACAACTCACCTTACACATTTCAGATTTTTGTCATGCATCGTACTGACCTGCACCGAATCAGCCTTCTGAATCATCTTTATTTATGCTGCTGTTTCACGACATTTGAATATTTACCATTATGGCTTTAATGGCCTCTGTTGGCCACTGTGTCAGCTGTTCAGCACAGTTACATCCATAGTCTATCCTCAAGGCGTATTCTTTAAAAGGCCTTCACCAGCTAGCATACAAAGGCATTGGCCTTTTTTTAATGGAAGACATTCTGACATTTGACAGGAGGAAAATCTCAGCTGTAAATGAATGATGGCTGAATTCTCTTCATCTGCTTTAGTTTCAGGGTCAAGACAGAACAGAACAAAACTATCATGAATGTTAATTGTCACACCTGCGTTTTCCCTACAATGAAAAGAAAAAAAAAGTCTGTTGAGAAAAAGTTTTATCATGTGAAATTGCGCATTCCTAAGTTTCCTAAAGGCACAGCTCAGTCTTTGGGTCTCTGAATGTTATGTCAGTGTCAATGACTGAACGTGTAAAATGTCAAGAGAATCTGGAGATAGTGATAAATAACTTAAAATAAATGCGCTCCTCAGATAAAACATAAAACCAGGTTTTTAGCAGCCACTTAAAGATGAGTGGTAGTTGAATCAAAGCAGCCGTTAAAGTCAGAGACCTGGAGTACATGAGCCAAGCTGTATTATTGTGGACAATGCTGCCATTAAACAGCAATATATCCCATCCATATCTACATTTTATTATTAGATAACAAATTACAGTGATAAAGAAAAGGGTGTTTGCAAAATAAACTCAGACTTTGTATGGCTGAAATTATTTTTTTTTCTAATGGCTTTGTCTCATTCACACAAACCATGTATACATTATGTTTTATAATTCACGCTTTTCATTTCCACCCACTTTCAATCTGAAGCCATTTGGCTTTTCATAGAGGCAGCTGCTACACTGAGATGAATATATGCGCAAACATCAGCTGAGTGTTCAGCATTTGTAAACTTGTGCGTAACATTTGCAGATTTATATTGTGATGTGTCTGCTTTAATTCCTGTTGGGCCTTTGCTGTGTGCATGGTACACCAGGCTGCCTCTGGCTCTCTCAGCACAATCACTGCTTGATTGCTCTGATTTCATTTTAATAACCTCTGAGGAGCCTGTCATCTATAGTTCATGAAGTAATCAATAAAAGACGGCCCTGTGGCATAAAAAAAAGGGTTAAAAACCTGGAAACAGGCCAAACCTTTTTCTTGAAACAACTGGATCATGACGGTGTCCCATTTTTAGCATGTTGATGTCAAAGCGGTTCACAGGGCCCAGAAAGACAAAGTTATGGCTTGAAACCAGCACGACCAGGAAGCACCAGTTCAGATTCCTGCGCCTGGATACCGACATAAACAACAGACGCTCCAAACAGATGTGAGCTGTGCATCGAGATGGTGTTGAGAAGGAGGAGAAAGACACGGAGTGGTTGTCATGGCAGCACTTGGGGACTGCACAAAAGAAGTGATGTGCTTAATTATACATTATAACCAACCGCCATAATAGTGCAGTAAATTACGTTGAACATAAGAAAGAGAAAAATAGCACGCTGTGTGGCTCACACGCATGCAGGTGAAGCGAACAGACCATTCTAGCCAATGGGTCAGTCTCTTTATAGGCTCTTTGTCTCGTACCCACACGTCGCCACAATGTTGGGTTCATCCACAAGTCACTGCAGCAGCCTGAAGGCTCACAGTATTCAAGAATTATTCAGTTTCTGGCAACAAAAGGGTCTGACAATTAACTAGGCTCTAAGTGTTTGTAGTGTTTATCTGTCCTTCAGTGTGAAGTGTAAGTGTTCGGCCCATTGGTTGATTTTATTCTTGTTTTATTTATTTATTGATTTATTTATTTTAATTTAACAGGGACAGCATGACTGGAAATGTGGCAGAGTTAGCCACGAGCCTGTTTTTCATCTGTAGTCCCTGGACAGATGTAACAAAGTCGCTGAAATAGATATTAATGTTAATAGAAATATGGACTAAATATAACAACAAAGTGCTGCATTAGACACTAAGTGGAATATGCACAGCACAGACATAAAATACATAAATCACTGGCAGAATAAAATCAAAGTGTGCAGGACAGGACGAGCCTGCAGGTACACGAGGACAGACTGGTGATAGCAAGTTCACATCACAGACAGACTGAGGACAGCAGCTGGAATTGATTTTTAGTGCTGACAGAGCTGAAGGCTGATTAACCATTTACTTAAATGAGCTTTAAGTAAACTGTATGTGTCCAGTTCTCTAAGAGTTGCTGGGATAAAGATCCATGCTAGTGTAGCTCTAACAGAGAGAGAACACAGACGCATTCTCAGTGGAATAATGCAGTCCCATCTTGTTGAAGTGATATGCAGTTGCTCTCATGTTGAACACAGGAAACTCTAGTCATAATCTTTTACATAAGACAAACATCTACAAACCTGTATTTACATATGTACATATTTTCCCAACTCAGCAGTTATATTTTTTAATACTTGGCAATGATGAAATTGTACCAATGTTTGTTTGTGCAAAGATTACCTGCAACCAGTTTGTTAAACAGTAAGTCTGGGAGATAATTATAGAATGCATGTAGACATTCCATTTGATGACATGTAATGTTGAGCGAAGCTTCCAGCTTCACTCAACATTACATGCTGGAAGCCGCCTAGATTACATTTTATCGCAATTATCTACGAGCCATATCAGGCAATACCCAATATAATACCAACATAACTTTTCTGTTTTGTTGTAGCAGCTGGGATAGCAGTATGACAGGGACAATGTGTGAGATATGAGCTGAATTTTAGCTCAAACAATGAATTAACGTTGTCAGCATAATGTAAAGAAGTAACAGTTCTGACGTTATGTCGAAGACGACAGAGTCTTGTGTTGCAGACATATGACCTGAATACATTTGACTGCAGCTTTGATAGGCCCACACGAACACCCATCCCCTACCCCAGCATGAACACCAAACAGCCATTCACACCCCCCGCACCACTCTCCCCTCTCCCCACGGACCCCCCACCAGCACTCAGGATCTGTGAACTGGATGTGTGTCGCCTCTTCTCAGGAGACAGAAGATCAGGAAGGCATCAGGCTTTGATGGCGTGACCCCCTCCCGCCTGAAAGTCTGTGCTGATCAGCTGACACCCATCTTCACACAGCTTTTCAACAAATCACTGGAGCTGCGTGGAGTTCCCTCATGCTTCAAACACTCCATAATGATAATAATACAGACAGGAGGTCAGACAGCTGGTCCTCCGCTGCAGAACAACTGGAGTGAACACGCTGAGAACTGTGGAGATAACAATGGACTTCAGGAGAAGCCCCTCAACACTGCCCCCATCAGCATCCTCAACAACACTGTTTCCACTGTGAAAACCTTCAGATTTCTTGGATCCACTATCTCCCAGGACATAAGATGGTCTTCAAACATAACCTCAATCATCAAGAAGGTGCAACAGAGGATGTACTTCCTGTGGTGGCTCCGTCGTTCACCAGTTTTCATCAGAGGGACTATGCTTCTGTTATTTTTGTGCCAGAATTTTTCTAAGCAGACACAGGGGGCCAGACAGTCAAATAAACAGATTGAAAAAATGTGCCTATTATTGTTTAATATTTTCACTGTCTCACAAAATGAATGTTATTTTTTAATTTTTTTTTTAGTATATATCAGTGTGAACTCCTAAAAAACTCTGAAATGATAACAAGATACTTAACTGGAAAATGCTCTCTGACCTCAGTCAACAGTCAGTGCTCAATACAAAACCCCCAGTTCACCTACCAGTGAATGAGTCCTCGTCTCAACCAACAAATCCTCTTCAGAAAGTAAATAAACATACTCAGTGTGAGACTCAATACAACAGTTAGCCAAGGAAAATAAACCAAAGTGAGTGGCTAGTCGGCTCCAGTGAATGGCGAGCCTGGGGAGACGAGCAGTTTGATGGTTGGTCCACACAGTAGAGAGGATGGAGGGGGGCAGCAATGGGATTCTGGGTGAACTATGAATTACTATTATGAGTTTTTGCCTCATTGCCAGGGGTTAGCAGGCTAATCAAGGCCCACACTCAGGACAGACATGGCTTCTTGAATAAGTGACTAATGTAAGATACATGCATTAATGTTCTGTGGGACAGATGTGGCCAATGGCCGCCTGTTGACGATCACTGAGTTATGGACTGGGTCCAGACAGACTTGCCACACGGTCCAGATGCAGACTGAGTTCTGGTCCTTTAGAAGCCCTGACATAATACATTAACATATAAAGTTTTGTCAAGTTGACACAGTTTAATACACATCCGAATCTGACAAACATAATGCACGTTCAGTGGCAGAAGATCTTTCTGCCTGCAAGATTTTCAGCTTTTTCTTTCTTTGTTCATTTCTCCATCTTTGCTTTTCATTGACACAGAAACTGAGCGTCTTCACCAGATAGCTTGAAGTTCCTCTCCTGGCATTGATTAAACCCCTAAAAACTCTTCTCTGTTCATCAAAATTACATATTTATAAGTTGCTGTTTTTTTCATGAAAAAATCCATTCATGCCTTAAAATGGCTTAGATGTAGCTCTACACCTTTGACTTCATTTCATATGCATGCAGCTAGGAATATGCAAATAGCCCCCAACCCTCCACTGTGCGCCTGCAGCTCAAGCATACCTGCTTACCTTCAACTCTGCTCATCAAACACACAAACATCTGCTTGTTTTCTGTTTCGCCAGCTACTGTATGCGACACAGTGGCAGGTGGTAATACAGGAGTAATTCAACCACACATGCTTGAACTGGAAACCAATTCCGAAGAAAAAGAAGGGCAGCAAACTACAAGTGGATGTCTCAGGATGGTAATGCATTTTATGTATCGTTCTCTACAGTAGAAACTTGTGCCTTGACTATAACACCTAATGTGTGTTAACAGCTTGTTTGTGATATGCAAAGATTGGTTCCTTGGGTGTGTGACATACGAGTCTTTGGTGCACTGCAGTTCTGAGTTGAACATGCTCAGCCATGCTGTCGACTGCTTATTATGCTCATACATCTTATATTAAATAAAAAACACCAAATGGACATGTAAACAAGATTAAAAACTGTATTTTCATTGGAGGGGGTCTGTAAGTTTCCACAAGTCATGTCAGTCATGAACAAACACCAATACAAATTTAGTTTCACTTACTGCCAGTGGACTAAAGCATTGGCATGTGCTGGACAGAGCTATTGTCTTGAGACAAAGAGATGGTTTTTGTATAAGTCTACTCATCAGATATGAGCTTTGTGACTAATGAGTCTCCATACCTAATGTGACAGTGCTCAATGGCTGTTACTGTCAGTGGAAACACCTTCATAACAAAGCTGCATGTGGTACTCAAACTCTCTTATTTTTGATCATTTAATAAGTGAAAATAAACCAGAGTAAATAATCACAACAGATGATGTTCCTGTTTGATCCATACATGTTATGCTTGATGCAATAAAACGTGGAAGGGAAAATGTGGAAAGGCTGCTTGTCTAACATTCACTAAGCTTGATTGGTTTAAGCTAATTACTGCAGGCTCTCTGTCTGTCTGTCTGTCTGTCCCATAGTCTCCTGACAGCTCCACCGCTGGTACTTTCACTCATTTAATCCCAGCACTCACCAGTGCTTTTCAATACCCAATATATCTGCCTCTCAGCACTTTTACCTCAGTATGTCACATTGCCGAGGTAACAAAGTCATAAAATGTGAATCACAAGAGCTGCAATCAAAAACATATTACTGGTGAATACAATCTGACTTATGCCATTTATCATTTGCAGCATTTTCATCAATTTGACTGTCATTAAAATCTGAAATAATCTACTTTATGTCCAGGTTTCCTCATCTTCAGATGGAGGTATCCACAGGGCGGGAATGATAATACATTTTAATTAGTTTGACTCTCAAGGTGCAAGTTAGTCGTTTGTGTCTGAAAGGCCTCAAGAAGCTCTGCCTGGCCAATAAATGTCAAAATCCATCATACATCTGAATATGACAACCTGAAATCATTACTGGATGAAACTCAAAAGCTTTCTGACTTCAAAGCACACTGACCACTTTTCTCCATTTGAAAAAGGATCATTTGGTAGAAAAAAAAAATCATCATCATGTATCCTCTCGACTGCAGACTAGCGATGTAAAAACATGTCATTTTTAGTTTGGAGTGCTATTATACGGATAATATGGATGCTATATTGTATCAAATTCCTTCCCTGCCAGCTCTTAGCAGTACAATATGTTATGAGGCTAGAGAAAGTGGGTGTGCTTCAGGCTTGACAGCATCGAAGCTATTTTATAGTCCAGATCTTGAAATGGAGAGAATGAGATGTCACCACCCAGAACAACGAGCCTCCAGGCAGCACATTTCCCGGGAAGCTATACAGTCACGTCACTTGACTCGCTCAAAGCGCTGCAGCTCATAATCGAGGTTCCACCTCCACACAGACTATAAATGCCGCTGCTCTGCAACCCTCTTTATCTCACCTGAATGAAGTTGTCAAGTAAATGAACGAACGATATAAAGCCTCCTGTGGTGACATCTAATGCTCTCCATCTGAAACACCGCCTCAGTCACTCACTATCACCATTTGGATCAACACATGCTAAGTCACCTGCGGACATGAGGGAAAATGTGAATATCAGTTAGACAGCTTCATTTATTGTACATCATTCCTCAGTTTTGGTGGGAGTAACCAAAATGCAATAAAAATGCTGCAGAACTGCAAAAGTAGTTCTTTCAGCCCAATTTGGTTAACTTATTAATAATCTGTGTATGGTGATACACAAGCTGCACTAATTGACATTTTTATTTTACAGTGTAGCAATGGATCAAATGTGTAATTTGATAAAGGTTGTTCACATTTATGAACTCACGGTGCAGTTCCCCTCAACTCTTAGGATCATTTTTTTCACCACTTTTAGCTCGTGTTCCACGAGCTCTGCTCTCATCAACCTCATTTCCTGCTCCAGCAGAGAGAAATTTTTCAGTAAGAAAGAAAAAAGAAACTGACAAAGCAACTGCCACCTGCCCAGCACCAAACAGCAGACAAAGGTAGCAGCTATCTGGTGAACATAGTGGAGCATTTAGCAGCTAAAGAGCCACATATTTCCCTCGGGAGCTGATGAAACAAAAACAGAGCTTAAGAGTGAATATTAGACTGAGATTCAACAGGTGGCCGGAAACGTGACTTCAAATGAATGCAAATGTTGCCCTGTGTCTGCCGCATGTTGTGTTTTCAGTGTGTTCTGCCGCCTCCAAGTGGCCAAAAAATGCATATTAAAAAAAAGGTTATTTTTAAAACTTTGTTTAAATGTTCAATTTTGATCAGCAATGACCAATTACAAGCTGTGAACACTGAACTTGAAATGGGGCTGAAAAAAAACCTGGCACAAAACATCTTTAAGGACAGAATGTGTTTTGCTTTTTCACTAATTAAACAAGGCCACAACCTTAATCGAGTGTTTCAGTCACCTAAAACTAACAACACATGGGACGCAGGACGCAAACTCCAGTCTCCAGTGTCCTGTGTCTTTTGCTTTGTACTATGTACTCCATCCACCTAAACTTCCCCACTATGGATTACTACAGGATTTCACAATAGAGTTGTCAGTGAAAATGATCCACTCAGCCTGTATTTGACAAAACAAAACAGTAATTTCATAATCAGTAAAAAAGCTGAAGACATTTTAATTTGAAAGTGTCCTGTCCTCAGTTATTTGGGTTTAAAAGATGACGATGACTAAATGGAGATACTGTGAAATGTGTCTAGCTGTGCCCAAAACTAATGAAGTACTAATTGTGAGGTAAACAAAGACCACAAGGAGAGAGAGACAACAAGAGTGAAAACAAGGCCCCATCTACTTGATGATTATGATGTCTCACTAAACCAATGGTAATCATGCAGGCCTAATTGGGTGGTTTGATTCAGAGGACCGCGGGGAAAAGCTGGGTGAAGGCAGTAAATGACACTCCTGCTTCAGATGCTGTCAAGATGTCACCGGGCAAAATGCTTAACCTCCTTCGACTCCACTGGAGCAGACTGGACAGCTTCCTGGCCTGACCCAGTGTGAAGCAGTGCGTCACTGTGGAAACACATTTACTCGCTCTCCACCTCGAGGTGAGCTGACGTTCTGTTGGGGAAGCAGAATCTGGCTCTTTAAACACAAGATTCTCAGTGTGTCTGAGGGCAACGAGGGACCTTTTATCTATTGTAAACTGAAATGAATGACAGGCAAAAAGACTGACAGATGAATGGCATCGATGTTTAGCGTGTCATGATGTCGCTGCTCAACAGCTCTCTATAGGACTGACTTGCTAATCAGCATGATTAGTGTAATGACCACTATTAGGCAATCCTCCACACATGTCAATCAAACTGTGATGGCAAATAAAAGAGCATACTGCAGTGTACTTTCCGCAGAGGACAAGTGACGGGTTCAGTGTGATGCTACACAGCAATCAAACCCATTTGAATAGATCATGAGCCTCACCACTTTTCAGCATTTATCTGTACAGTAGACATAATGCAGGTATGCGTAGGTGCTGATGTTTCAGAAATACTATCAAATCAGCAAAATGGTTGACAGTCAGTGTATGTAGATATGAAGAGATTGTATCTGCAGAGGAGGCTCAGGTCTTAAGGAGTGCAGGGGGCACTCCTGAGGACCTTTTTGACCCTGTAGTGGCACCAACCATCTGCTATGGAGAGGCATGCTGGGGCAACAGCATCTCATCTGCTGACACGAAGAGACTTTAATAAGTGGTTAAGAAGGCCAGCTCTGCACTGGGATGTCCCCTCGACCGGATGGAAGTGGTGGGAAAAAAAATCCACTTCTCTTTGTTGCCAAACACTATAATCTTTTGCCTTATTTAATTGAAGAAAAAATTGGCTCATCCAGTTATTTATCTGCTCTCAACAGTGACACAGTGAGTCTGTTGGTCTGAAGTAATCTGTTAAGGGTGTATATATCTGAATATGGATATATATATGGATACATCAGAGTGTTGTCTGCATAACCGTAATCAGTGTTGTTGCTCTATAGAATCTGGCACAAAGGCAGCACATAGAGGTTAAACAGAAGAGGTGTGAGAACTGATGCCTGGGGGGTTCCACATATCATAGCTACTCTATCAGACTCATAACTGTCAATGATGGCAAAGTAACTCTCTAAATCTGAGTTTTATTCAGGTCAGCCTCATAGTTTTTATTTTTTCATAAAAATGAGCAATATTACATGTCTCTGTGGTAAGAAGTTTAGGAGCTATCTATTTTGGGTGGTTTATAAGTCAGTCAACCTTGGCAAAATGACTGTAAGTATTATTGATGTTCCTGTTAATCATCTTAGAAAAATGTAGCTGTCTAGCCCTGCATAACTTATAGTTATAACTACAAAGGCTTTGTTAATATGGGTCATAGTGTATTTGAAGTTTAATTTTTGTTCGGCTTCCATCCTGCACTCTCTTTTCAGAGCTTTTGCCATCATAGTATTTCTCCATGGTGACTAACTGGTGCAGCAATGTCCATGACATTCAAAATGTTGAGGTTAAAATCACCCAGGAGGATATCAACTGTCTCTGCATTCATGGTTGATGACATAGGTATTCCATCCATAAGCTGAACCCTAGTACTCTCATTTATATATCTTCTCTGAACAGAAACAGAGCTAATTTAGACATGCGGTTAGGTCAGTCAGTAAAGGGCCAAGTCCTTTACCTTAACAGAGGAAATGTCAAGACATTTAGAGATAGTCAAATCCAAAGTATGGCCTTCAGTGTGCATAGGCTCTTTCACATATTGTGAGAGAACAGCAGTGTCAAGTTGTGCCTAAAGCTCTTTGCCATTATTGACAATGTTAATATCTATGTGGACATTAAAATCCCCTGTTACCAAAAGAAAGAAAAAAGCTGTACTCAAGAATGATAACTAACAGCAGTTCAGCAGAGTCCTCAATAAAATTTGCAAATGGTTAAGAATAAAATTTTGCGAGCACCCTTCAAAATAAAACTAAGGACAGTAGCAGTGGTTGAGAACAGTAACACTGCTGCCTTCTGCTAGTCATGTCTCAGTAAGAAACAGAAAGTCAGAAATTTTGCATTATAAATAATTATAAAGGATTATCTCATTATGTTATCTTATTAAATTCAAAATAAGATATGCACCATTATAAGATAGAAATCATTAAGACTGGACCTGATTATTTAGAACTCTTTACAGTTATATGGATTTTGAATGTTTGAGGGGAAGTGGGCCTGAGGCTAAAAATGAGAATGGTTCAAATCTGAGTTAAGAGGGTAGCTGATTTTCAATCGATTGATTGATTTTATTTGATGAATAAATGCACTGCAACTCTGCACTGCAGTGGTTACAGTCACCAGGGATAAGAATGTAGGACGCCACATGTGCATAGTGCCGGTCAAACAGGTAGTACAACAGACAACACAATAACCTGATATGCAGCCATTTGCAGCAGAAGGTCTCTGCAAGTCAAGGCATCAAATGACTCCAATGAAATATGAAAATGCTTAGCCTGCAGCTTTGCCTTGCATTGCCCATTGTTGCAATGAAGCAATGTGGCTATCCAATCACAGCTCAGCCTGACACAAAACAACTTATGAGTTCTTGACCTTAAATAGTAGCTTGATCAAATAGTCCAAGCACAAGGTGCTTTCTAAAGCAAATCATAGTCTTCATCAGCAGATGGAGTTTGTTCAGTTGTCATGGAAATGGCTCAGTTGTCATCAAGCAATCACTTCAAAGATGGTCTTTTGTGATGTGAAGGACATCCATGATCTCTCTTTAGCTGTCCATTGACACATGGTCAATGATTTTGACTCTTTTCTAGTCAATGCAGTGGTGTTGGTGTTGGCGTTGATGATGATGTTTTAGCCTGGTGTTCACAAACAGCAGAGCTATCTCCATAACAACTGCGTAACCTCAATCTCCACCAAACCAGTTAATTGACCTCGTGTTCAGATGATTCTGTTAAAAAACTGGCTTTGTTTTGTAATTCAAATGAAAATGAAAATGTTGGATTTGCTGACTTTTACTTCCAGTTAGCTAATTGTTTAAGATAACTGTCTGCACATACAACCTTGACATCTACACATTACAATTCCATACTAGTAATTACCAATTACCACCAACCAAATACATTTGGTTAAGAAATGTAATTTGTTGTTCACTATCTACATTTCATCAGGGCGAAGGAAGTGGTACGAGTTTGTACTACAGGAAAGTCATAGCGAGGCAGTCCATGTGAATGGTGGACTGTGACACCAGAAACCTGGGTTCACATCTTGAGTAGGACCAGGTTAGGTCTAGGCAACAAAAGAATACATGGTAAAATACAGTAAGCATGTCTCATCACATGCTGCATGTCTCAGTTGAGTTGTTCATTAACACATGAGACCACAATCTTTCTCTCAGCTCTGTGAGTGCCTAAAATGAACCATAAGAAAATCAATCATACTTCAATAAATGTGAACAAATATTGTAGAATGGATGAAATATGTTGTCACTGAATATTTGCAGGTTTGTGTACATCATGCACATTGTGCGACTTGGCAGATACAGCACATTCATTAACAATGAAACACACATACAGCAGTATGCCTGTGTGTGTGTAAGGCAAACCAATCATTAAGTGCTATCAGTCTTTTTAATGTGTTTCCTGTCTGCTTTCAGATATGGTTCGTCTTGAGAAAACAGTAGATATTTGCTGTGACTGTTTGCTTGATTAGCCCATGCTTCAGACAGCGGGATGCTTACCTTTTTAATGTTCTAACCCTGTTTCCTCCAAACCCATCAAATCAGATTTTATATAACAAATGTCTGCTTTATTTTCACTGCAAATATGGCACCATAACAGAGATTCACAGATATAGAGGCTGTATTTATGTAACAGGTGCTTTGCAACCTTTTCAACACCATATTATGATGGAGAAATAAACAAGCAGAACACCCAATAGATGACACTGCCATTGGTTGTCTTGACAACAAATAAATGCAAAGAGAAAGAAGTTGGATCATCTAGAATGAAAACCCACATGCAGTTGGTGCTGAAAAAATGACAGGAACAAACAGAATACAGCATCCAGCGACAACAGAAAGCAGCCGCTGATCAGCTGCAGTGTGCAGTACCTTCCACAGTGTAATTTACACTTAAGCTGGAAGCCACAGGCCAGATGTGCATGAAATGGATCACGCTGGTGTTCTGGACAGCGAGTTAAACGGTTATCTCTGCTGCTCTGCACTGTGATCCCTCTTGATGACTTCCAGATGGTCATCCTCCATCTTTAAGACTCTCTTTGTCCACCAGGGAAGCGGGGGTAATGAGGTCTTTGTCATTGGCATTAATGAAATATCGCCGAACAGACTGGAGGGAGCGAAGCAGAGGAAGGATCTCAGCAAGGAAATCAGCTGGACACCTCGACCTACTGTATGTGGCGAAAAGCTAAGAATACCTCCTGAAAATCTCAGTCATTTGAAATGTGTGGTGAATCGTTCGCACATTAATCACACACACCTCTCCCACTGTAGAATTAAGCTCGCAGTATAATTGGATCTCAGGAGAACATGGTGAGGAAAAAAAAAAAGACAATGTGAATGTGTTTTTGCGAGATTTCTCCATCGTACGCAAGTGATTGCATGTCTAAGTAATTGTGCTGAAGCACTTGCAGATGTGCGGACAGGAAGCACTTGACTTGGGGTTTGGGCTCTTGGAGAAAAACAATAATTAAGAGTGAACAAACAGTGGCGATAACAGCTGTGGGAGAGGCACTGTGGCTGAGTGGCTGTGAAGCTGGCTGGTTGCGGTCAGGGAGAGTTTTCCAATTGGCACCGAATCAGAGGACAATTGCGCCTGGAGGCTTGCGCTCTGCTCCACCCCTCATCCCCAACACTCACTAAGAGCAAGCATTCGCCAAGATCTTAATCACGGTGGGCTCAAGCAATCAATATCAAAGTGGCCCTTACATGTTCCCCAGGAGGAAGTGACCATTACTTTCTAATAAAGAGATTGATGGCGGCAAAGTCGTGTTCATCACCTCTTAGCGATGGTTTGCTGACTGCAAGGCACGTTAAGTGCAGTATTGCAGTGACACGTCCTCAGCTCAGATCAGTCGTCCATTCGGCAGCACCTCGCCACAGAGGCAGCAGCGGTTTCCCAAACATCTCATTTTGTCGCTTGCCTCCGTATGAGAGCTGAGTGTGGAGGGAAATGGGTTGAGGCCATATATCATGCAGGTGAACAGCGACACATCCATGTAAACAACTACATGTGGTCACCGCGAGCAGTGTTCCCAAAAGTTGCCTTCAGGCGACAGACGCACTAATTCACACAGGTCAAAGCAACATTAGGCATAAACACACAATATGAAGAAAGCACTTTATCTTCAAATGTCTTAATAACCGGGAAGCCGGGGAACAGCTCAGTAATTATTAATGACAATGGTGTGGGCATGTTTGTTTATTCATCTCAGCACTTATTTTTGAGGGGGAGACAAACACTGATACAACAACACATACACACATACCCACACACACACACACAAACACACACACACACACACACTTGCTTCCCTTGAGTAGAGGCACTTTAATAAACCCATTTTTTGCTGCTCTGTGGAATTTTTTCAGTAAAGCTTTGTAAAAGTGTCAGCTTAAGGCAGAAAGGTGCACACATCTAATTATTATGTGGTTATATTCTTTTTGTTGACAAAATCAAGCCTCTACGAGTTCTCCTACGGGAGTGGAAAAAGAAGCTTACTGTGACTAATAACACATTAACCAACGAAATATGCAAAGCCTTGTGGCAACCTAAACTTTTGACTTTTCTAGGCGGAGGGTTTTCATGCATATTCAAGAGGAAAAAGTTATTGAAACATGTGTGAAAATCACTGAACCGAGCTGAGACTCGAACAATTTGCATGCTTTTGTTTAGAACAATATCATAAAGCTCTGCACTCTGTTAGCATATAGAGACAGGAGGCAGCACTAATCAATAATATGTTTAATTATGGTTTGCAGATGTCCTGCTTTACAATGGGGACTCTGCTTCAAAGGATAATTCTGGTTTATTCCAAACTGGGTCTTGTTTTGGTAGTTTTCATCACTTATGGTAACATTGTACTAAAAGCAGCAGCTGAGACTTGGGAACAAATTATGTCATCAAGCCAATAGTTATTGGATAATTTTATCATACATTATACGAAATTATAAAATAAAATTTGCAGGTTAATTTTAGGGTTAAAATATTTCTAAAATATCCTTTTCACCTTATCCACATTAAATGTGTAATTTTTCTACATTTATTAATGATATTTAGAATATATTGACTTATAACATTTTAACCACGTGTTCAAAGTATTTATTAAAGTAGATGTGAACATCCACAGCAGTTTTAAAACTGCTGAAGCCAATGATTATATATGACTGCATCTCTGTAATACTGTGTTATATATAATATATATTAACTCCTCCTAAACCAGGGATGTATGTGTCATGTCCAAGAAATTGTGTTAAGTTATGTTTTTGTCCTGTGTCCATGTTGTCTTGTGACTTCCTGTTTTATTGTGAAACCTAACTCTCCTCTCGTTTCAAGCCCTTGACTTTCTGGTGTCCTTCCCGCCTGTCTGATTGTCTACCCCGCCCTGATTGTTTCCACGTGCTCCCCATTACCTCATGTGTATATATAGTCTGCGTTTCCCTTTGTCCCGTGCCAGTTCGTCTTGTCTTGTGCAGTCTGAACCTACGCCATTCCATGCCATGTCTTGTTTCCGGGTTTTATATTTCTTTGTTACTTAGTTAAATACCATAGTCTTACCTTGCTTTATTTTGATACTTTGCCTTGTCTTTTCCTGTCACAGTCATTTTCCTCGTAAGAGTGATTTTTGTTTTTCCTCCTTGAGAGCGATCTTTCGTTATTAGAGTAGTTTGTGTCTTCCTCTGTAAAGAGCGATTTATTTTGTTACTTTGTCATTAAAGATTGTTTGATTTGCACTTTGTCTCCTGAGTCGTGCATTTGGGTTCAAGTCCTAGTTTGGTAGTGACAGTATGCTTCATAGGAGGAGTCATAATTGTTGGTAATTACATTTATCAACACACTTACTTGTATTGTGTTGTAAACCATTTATGAATTATATATAAATAGGAGGTTAAAGGTGCTGTCACCCCTTTTGAATTCCTCCCTGAGTTTGTGACTATTTTGCACCACTTTAAGCTGAGACTGATGAAATACTGCTGTGACGCCAGCGCAGTGTGTGGTTTACAACCTCGACTACAGCTCACATTACACACTGTGTGCTAATCATGCCTTCCTCTCACATGATATATTTGATTGTTTATCTTGTGCAGCGACTCACAGAGGACCGGGTCAGTGTCCCTGGAACCTGCTGCCCAGCTGCAGGAGGAATTATAACTCCAAATGCATTGTGCCATCAAAACAGAACAAGACAAACAGACCTTAACTGCCTCTTGATCAAATACTGAGTGTGTAACACAGCTGCCTTGTTTACTGTTAAATAATGTAATGTCGGCACAGGTAGTGTCATGAAGTCACTTTTGCACTGACAGTCAAACAGAGCTTATAAATGAAACATGTGCAGACTGCATGGAGTTCAGCCTCTTACATTGTAGTGAAACTGTAATGTAAAACATAAGAAGAATGGATTTATATGGCAGTGCATGGATGATGCTGCATTTTCATTATCACCTTATCTTACCACTCCATTTCAAAACGCATACAACAACATGGAACATCATCCATGCAACAGCAATTTCAGATATATGCTAAACTCACTTAACTAAATTCAGTGACATGATTTGCCTGATCTGTCACAATGAAAAGAAGTGGCGGCCTGAGGGCTTCAAAAGCTATACACCTGCAGGTCAAGGTCATGCATTCATTTTCGCCCCGTGGCTTGGCTCAGCACTTCTGATTGTCTTGTCTGTTTCAGCTTAAACTGTTTCATGTTTGGTAGACTGGTGACAACTGGACAAAACAGGAACATATGCACCCAAACAGCAGTGACAAACCCAGAAGCCTCTGTGAACACTGGATGTAGAGAGGAAAAGAAGTGCCAAGTGAGAAACTGGGAACAAGATGATAGTAGGAGCATGGCAGCAGTGCTAGACCACACACACAAACACAGACACACACACAAAACCTGGACACTTCTAGGTTACCCATCAATTCTTCTCTCATATCTAAAGATGATACAGCTGCTGTGTTACTTGCATCTTGTGCCATGGCAGAGGGGTCATTGAGATTAAATGCCAACCTCAGACCTGCCTCTTAGTTGATGAGGCCTGTCAAGGCAGTGGGAGAGTGAGGGATTGTGCTGAAATAGAAGCACAAGTGTGTCAGATCCCCTCAGCCTGCCAACAAATACAATGGTTTTGTAGTGTGGAGTCAGGGCAGGTGTTCCTCCAGCACATTAGACTCCACTGTGCTGGACATAGGTGCTCAGCAGGATTAAGTGGTTAATTAAAATGGAAGCATTCTGGTTTAGGGGCTTTAAATCAGCAAGAATCCTTAATCAATACCCTATTGGTGAAATATGTTCTCCAACCATTAGATCTGACATGTACCCACAAATTGCAGCATTTATTTAACAATCTACTATTTCTATTTTCAACCAATCAAATATTTGATCAAATATGTTTTTTTTTTGCATTAATTAATACATATTTCCAGTGGGATCATGCAGGTCTGAGGTCTAAGCTGTAATGGACGTGTTAGATCACTGACTTTTTGGATAAACTCCAATAGTTTCCATCCATGGGACATGGGATCCATCACACAATCAGGGCCAATAAACACAAACTCAGCTCTTTTCAGTTAACAAAGCCACAGAACTAAAGGACAGAATTTGAACTTTTCTAACTGATGAACTGCAAGTGACCTTTAGTCGCGAACAGTCCGGTCGGCTTGGAGGAGCAGATCATTCACCGGCACGGTGCCTGGCGCCGCTGATGGATGCGTGTACCCTCCACTTATTCACCTACGGCCGATATGCAGATGCTGCTCATTCTCGTTTCATCTGGCTGTCCGCTGGTGTGCAGTGGTCTTGTCTAATTTATTGTGGTGGGTATACTGTGACGACGCCCCCAACCTCGCACGCACCCATCCTGCAGTGACACCCCATAAGCACACCACTCACTTACGCATGCAGTACATGCATTCACACATAACTGAGGGCATTATAAAAGACTGGGTTTGTGTTATGAGGATGTAACCTTCAGAAACAATTTAGCCAAGCAGATTTCCAGCCGGGGAGATCTACAGGCTTTGGACTCCGAGCTCATGGGGCTGGGGTGATATGCTTATCTCTGATACTGTCACAATACTTGGGTGCCGATTCATATGTATTGCATTTCTTGCGATTGTTGATTGTGATTCTACAAGTATTATGATTCAATATTCTGATTTATTCAAGATAGGAATTGTACCGCAGCCAGACGACCAGTGCTGTTATGCCCCTACTACCACACAGCCAGTTCAGCATGCCCCGTTTTCATCTGGCCATTGTGCCCTTTCAAAAAAGTTGTGGATTTCCTCAGTTAAAACTACACGAGACCAGCAAATAAACACAGTCACGTTTCCCAGTGTCTCCATGATCACGCTGGACATCAACAGCAGTGCGAAATACGTCCCACTCTGTGAACACTAACAGCTAACCCGCTAGCTAACAATTCACATCTGTTCGAAAGGACGTAGTGCATTCAAAAACACACACGAAAATCCCAAACAAATACAACAACAGAAGCGTGCAACAAATGAAAAAAAATCTGCCGAAAGCCAAAACAAACACAAATCTGTGCTCAGATAATCACCTGTCTGAACGTCATTCTCAGAGCCCTGCGCACTGTGAAGTCCTCAACAGTCTGCTCTGGGTTTGGCTTCTTTGCTTAATCATTCTCAGCTCGTAACAAAACCAGCCAACTTGACCTCTCTGTTCCACTGTGCTCCTCAAAGTTTTCAACATGCAGAGCTGAATGAGGCTCTGCAGGCCTAACCGCAGGAAGGCCTCTCACACCTCACTGAAGGAAGAAGTTCCTCAGAAAACCTTTACAGTCTGAGTCACCGCTGGAGGATCCAACGTGAGCATTTTAACATTTAGTCAAACCCTGGATACACTCCCATGTTCCAGCAGCATTAAGGCTGCTCATGTTGGCTAGCTCAGCTTTTTCAACTAACATTACACTAGTTGTATCACCAGCTACTTATGAATATTAGCAAATGTAGATTAGATCATAGATTGGTTAGACCAGCATTTACATGTAGACAGATTCATTTTTACTCTCTATTACAGAGGATTATTGCTTTGGAGTGACAAAAATGGAGGAAAAAAGGAAACACAAATTTATGAGGCCCTTTGGCAGATGAGGTCCCAGGCAATCGCCTGCATTTTAAACCTGCCAATGTTTCTATCAAACCTTTCCAAATTTAGATGAAGAGGTAAGGTATGAACTGATAAAAACGAAATACCTTAATTCAACTGTGACTTAAGATTGCTTACATGTTTAAATCTGGCGCGTGGGTCCCATATACTCTGAGAGGGTCATGCTCTCTCCACAATACTTAAAGATTGTCATTCCTCCCCCACTTTTTGCTGTGTCAGCCAGCTGTCATCATAACTCCCCTTGAACACCCCCAGAAATAATCCTCTTGCTCAGTCAAGCAGTGAAGGGCACCCGGACACCTCCTAGTCAAGTCCGGATGCTCATATGTAGTGTGTTACTTTACTCTGTGTGTGCGTGTGTGCGTGTGCGTGTGTGTGTGTGTTGTGCACACACATGTGTGTGTATGTGTATTAATTCATGTTGTGGGCACATAAATCTGTTAACACATTCACATTGTGGGGTCTAGCCTCGATTATGCAAGTCCCCATAACACAAAGCAATATGTTTCAAGGCAAAGACTTAGATTAAGGTTAGCGTCAGGTTAGTTTATGTTAAGGAGTGGTTACCAAGTCTCAAGGAAATTAATGTAAGTCTATTTAATGTCCCCAAAATGGAAACATGACTCATTGTGTGTATGAGAGAGAGAAAGTGTGCATTTGTGTTTGTGTGTGTGTGTGTGTGTGTGTGTGTGCGTGTGTGCCTTTGCCCTTCGCTGTCAGGAGTGGACCAACACCAGAACCTTGTTTTCAGCCTCTGACAGAGCTGCTTTTCTCCAGTCTGTGCAGCTGTGCTAGACACACTCACATGCTCACATGCTCACAGTGACAGTGCTAACATGTGAATGTTTGCACTGGAATACAGCTGAGGCAGGTGGGAATGTCATTAGTCTGCAGGCATTTGATGAACCAAACTACTGGGCAAACTGAAATCTTGACCTGACCATGGCGGCTGGATGAAACATTGAGCGATCATCAAAGCAATAACGATTCATCCTCTGGGAACCCCTCATGTCTGTAGGAAAATTATGACAATCCATGAAGGTATTGTTGAGATATTTCAGTCTGTACCGCAAATGTCAATCTCGCTGTGGTGCTTGGGGAAAAGTCAGGGTATCATCACAGTGAGTAGGATTCATCCTGTGGGAACCATGGATGACTGTATAGAATTTCATGGCATATTTCAGTCTGGATGTGGAGCCGACTGACTGACATACTAATACTGCCATCCATAATGCAATTAATTACCTGATGTGAGTTTGTTGATTTGATTACAAATGTTCGCAATCTCATCTCATTCAAACAGAGGCAGCCTCAAGCTTGAACTTTCTTTCCTGAAATGCATGTATGGATGGGAATAACAGCCACGTTAATGCTGTCATTTATATACAGACTGATCATTGAATGCATATCGATAAACCATACTGCAAAGTAACCTATTGGTCCATCACCTGAATGCCCCAAAAGGAGATTAGTATTTCAATTTAAAACGATAACCTTCAAATTAAAACTTGCCATGTTATTTATGCATTAATACAGTAAATGACTCCCCAGCTTCCTTGACATTTCAATTCTACAATTGAAGCAAAGTTTTATTGCTACCAGATGTTATCAATGGAGCAAAAACAAGAGAAAGGGCAGCACCTGGACTGGTGACATTTTCTTTCAAACTAGCCAAAGATGATTAAAGAAGGGTCCAGCTCCTGCTGATCGCGCTGTCCTTAAAAATATACGAGAGCTGTGGTCTCTGTAATTGAATTAGCATCCAGAAAACACATCTATTTTAGGATTTCTATCACACATAAAGCTGTTTCTATGCTGCATACATACTGTATGAATTTAGTAATAGTTCATATTCTCACTGAGTTCTCACTGAAGCTTTTTATTTCTGGGTCTTGTTTCACTCTGCTGTAATAAATCAAATTCCTGTGTACATTATACATTTGGAGAATAAAGTGATTCTGTGTCTAATTCTGATTTTTGGTACTTGAAAAGTCAAGTACAAATAAAAGGAATCCAACACTGCTTTTATCACAATTAAACATACACCACCACAGAGACTAATGAAGCTGCAGAGATGATTTTAAGACAGATAGATTCCAAGTGTTTAACTGGTGCTTGTACGATGCCCCGGCAGGAAATCTCCAATTTTTACATAAATAACTTCACAAACAACAATGAAGAGGTCAAGGGTGAGAAGAAAAGCGGCCAGACAAAGCTCCTGTTAGCAAACACACAAGAGCCAAGGAGAAATTAAGCATAGACAACAGGTTTTACAGGAAAGATAAACAAGCAACAGGCTGCAGTAATTGCCTGATTCACCGCCGCTGCTGATTGGCTTCTCTACGTTGACACACTATAGTGGTTTATGTTTAGCTGTGGCAGCTATCTTAATGCTTTCACCCCCTTTCAATGTATTCTCTTCAGTCATCTTTAATGGGCTCTAAATTTATCTGTGCTGTGGGGTGTCCTCGGGTGTTCACATGCCGTCTGTGTGAAATAACTACTCTGCTGCAAATGACATTTCAGTGAAAAAAGGAAAAAGAAATAAACACTAGCTTATCCAACTGCTACATTTTTACACCTTCAGAGCTTACATTTATTTCCTTAACAAGGCAACTAGAAACATACCAAACCCTGAAAATGATGCCGTCCCACTTGGGGCAAGGGGGTATGTTAAGTGATCAGTTTAGTGCCCCTGTCAGGTCATTCAGTGTAATTTTATTGAAATCTATATTATATGTAAACAGATATAATATATAAAATGAATAAACACATAAAGGATTGTTAAAGTATATTATTATGAGATTGTATCAACAAATTAATACTGATTTATACAAGAGCCCCTTTCATTCCCTTGTGACTGCATAAAATAACCAAATCCATGTGTTGGCTGTTCAGCAGGACACAACACACATAACCTGAAGTACAGACCAGACCACACTGTTTAAAATTCTATCGATACCTGCACCCGTACTCCCACTCTCTTCTTCACACTCCACTCTTTGTCTGCCCTGGTTTCCATAGACAGCATTTGTGTAAATGAGGAGTAGAGTTGTGACCCGAGTGAAATTTCCTTCCATCTGCCTGGTGTAGCCCATCAGTGCAACACGCATGTTACGCAGTATGCAGCGTGTAATATGTTATCTCTGCTAGCGCTCATGTTTCATGCCTCAGTGGAGGAAATATCAATTCACAGACAAAGACCGTAAATAATGGCTGAAACTGTTTGATATGTATGGACTGCAAATATTTTGCAAAAGCAGCAATCTTTTACAATGTGTCCCTCCTTACCTACGAAGATGTGGATGATCTGGGTATACATTTGAAATCTTATAGCCCACCAGGCTTTAACCTTCAACAACCTGGCCAAACTAACCATGCAAATAAATCATCTGGCATTTTATGATGTGGTTATTGTCAAATTAGAAATTTATTTTATGTTTTTCAGTTTTAAGCATGCAAGCAAAGAATTACCAAATGGAGAATCCACAGCACAAACTGTATGCAAAAAGACAGTCTAACTAATTTCGTTCTGGTGAAGAGAAAAATAAATCAACTAGAGCTAAGCTGTGCTGTATTTTGCAAATAACTCACCCCAACAACCCTTGACAGTTACAGGATTTTATTTATTTATCTTATGCCACCGCAATTTGGTGAAATTATCTGTAATGATTACCTTGAATTCGCTTTCTGTGGATTTGAAGTCGACTTGGTGGCCTTAAATTATGTGGTAGGAAATGTTCTGCTGCACGAGGCCATAGCAACGCCTCCTCTGGAGCTCTCTCTCTAATCACAGACACCCTCGAGAGTGGAGCATAGAAATGCTCTGCTTTAACGAGCTCCCACTGTAACATTTGCAGCTTTCACTTAAAAAGACTCGTCGTCAAAGATAGTTTCCCTGACAATTTGGAGACAAAACATATCGCAACTAAACTCTTCCTAAACAAAATGTGACACCTGCAAGTTTTCTGTTTCATTTGTATCCCTCATCTTGCTTTCCTTTACCTTTTACGGATTGCATATAGCATGCAAAGCTCTCCATCCACACACATACACACATGATCCCAAACTACTGCAATGGAGGAAGTGCTGGCAAGCTTGTTATAAAATTACCATGCTGAAAGGGAAACAAAGTAAGGCAGCCGGTTTGATCAAATTTACACAATACACATCATGCGTGTACAGCACCGGCTCTTTTTCCTGAATAACACCCCACAGGTTTGTAGGAGTGTTGTTCTCTCAGGGTGTGTAAGATGAGGACATTCCTAACTGCCTTCATTTCCTCTTATCTTATTGATAGAGGCTGTATATAGAGAGACATCATCCATGATGGAACAGTAATACGACTGCACCCTGTGATTGGCAGTCAGTACTGTAAAACACACACATCAGCCCAGGAACATCGTTACAAACAGTCTGAGGCCTGAAAAAGGACAGATATGCATGTAGGGTTGATAAACTGGGGGAACCTTTAGTACAGCATGTAATTAAATTCTTCCCATGAAAAATAAAGATAAGGATTCCATTAGCCCCTTAAAACATTCTGGGATAATGAATTTTTGTGGTTGATGGAGCACCTCATGTGGGACAGGTGGGATTTACTCCCAGGCTCGACTCGGCAGTGCGGCAGACAGGCACTGCTCCCAACCACAGGAGCCAGCCACGACATTTGATGCACCATTGGCACCAGAGGCAAATGAGATTACGGCAGGGGGAATGGAATTGACTCTCTCCTTGACAGATTTACAGATCCCCACTGGATAGAATACAGGCGAAAAGGCTGTAAAACCCATCATCTGTGGGGTGAATTACACACGGCTTGGAACAACTTGTTTGGTTTAGGAAATCCACACACCAGCCTCTTTTGATTTACCTGCAGCCCCTACCCCTCACCCACCAAGCCCCTAACTCCTCACCCGTCCTCCTGCTGGAAGCATGCATGGGTGGCGGTGTTGTGCTGCAGCTGTGATTCAGGGATCTCATCTTTTCATCAGTTTGTTAAATTGCTGCACAGAGCTGTCCTTGGCCTGTGATCTATTAGCTGCTTACAATAGAATAATTCTATACTGTATTAATAACTGTGCATCACAAGACTTGTAAGAACATCGATTTCTCTGTTGGCCAAATAGATACAATCTGAATATGAGCATCTAAGACCGCTGGCGTCTCTCGGTCCCTAAGCAATAACATGTGGAGGTCAAATAAAGCTGCACAGTCGATTCCACAATAAAAGTGTCCTCACTCCACTTTGGGAATTCTGAGAGTCTATACAGTAAAGAAACTGTATTAAATATTTATCTCTCAGCTCATGTTGCAGTCAATCCATCACCTTGATCTGTGCTATGTTGATGCATACGCCCCCGTTGCTGGTTTCAAAAGGCAGAGTTTGTGTATTAAAACCACATTATTTGTCAGTGTAGAGAAGAAGCTGAGCTCTTGCACCCACAATCTGGTGTGCACCCCCAACCAGGCACAGGTGAAAAGCTCCACACAAATGATTTTGAATGCATTCACAGCCCAGTCAGTGCAGATCATAGAAAGTCGAGATGGTGTATTGTAGCAGATTTGTGGTAATGGGATAATATGTCTTTGAGGAGCTGAGCTACATTCTGTATGTTCATCAGATCTGCTCAATATATGCCACCATGGTGGTTACCAAAATCACAAAACATGACAACAGCATGTTTATAACCTTGAACATTAGATAAAAGGAGAAATAAGTCATATTAATTGAACTAACTGAACAAAACCTGTGAAAGAAACTCCATCACAAAAAGCAACCAGGAGTCATCCTGGAGTGTATTATTCATGACATTGATTAAAAAATGTTTTGCCTTAGTTTTTTCAGGCAAACTGAATGCGTAACTGAGTGTGAGGCTTTTCATCCAAGACACTGGAGGTGCTGTTAGGTAGAACACAGAGGAGGCAGCGGCAGTAATCAACAAAACAATGACAGACTGTTGTCATTGGCAGTGACTATGGGATTCATTATAATTCACAGAATGCATAATTCATATGCATGCGCTCATTACAATTATATTTCAATCAAATGCCCTTGATTCAGGAGATTTTAAACAAAGGACTGGATGCTTTCTGAAATGGTATCTTGCCTTAGCAAATTTCAGACATGTAGGAGCAATCTTACAAATCATGGAATTAAATCAACTAATTACATGCTGCAATGGGCAGTTCTGCAACAAAAGTTGTTCCATAGTTGTTTGGAATATGTACTGGATTATCCAGTGTGTACTTGCCTGGTAATTAATTAGAAATGTTATTTTGTTTGTGGTTATTATTAGCTAGATACAAGAAACATGTCCATGATCCCCCGCTATGCTTTAACACTTATCTGAAGCTCTGAAGTTTCAACACAGAAACAGCACGTCCTATAGATGAAATACTTCAGTCTGGATGAAAATGGTGCAAAAACAAGCTTGGGCCAGACTGCATGGAGGTCTTTCATATGTGGATTTCCCAAAGAACAAGAAATCTTTAATCTTACTTTTGAATTCCCTAGTTTTGAGTATCAGTTAGCTTTTCAATTAAATTAACTTCACAAACGTAACAGTTTGGGACGCTGGACATCCTGTTTAAGGAAGCCTTATCTACTAAACTGCACTGACAGCCAAATTTGATTAAAAAGCAAAAGAATGCTCTTTTGAGCAAAAGAATGCTCACATCTAAAAAAACAAATAATAATTTGCATCAGTTTATTAAAGCATTGCATGATCAAATTAAACACACAGGCTTCAGGTATGTTTCACCCCTGGCTGGCCTCTGAGTCGTTTACCAAAAGGAAAGCAAAGTGCTGACAAAGATCCAGTAATGGTGAGTCTAGTTTCTCAGTGGAGAGCAGCTGAAGCTGTTACAGTTCTCACTAGAGCCATTGCTCCTCTCTTCGGCGCTCTCTTAATAGTCCTCAAATCACTGCCTGAAAACAGGCATTTTCCTCGTGCCATCTTACTGGCCAATGTGTCTTTTGTTTAGTTTTTTTCATAACTCTCGTCTATCTGCCCTTAACCACTGCGCCTCAGCTAGCTTTTCTTCCTGTCTCAAAGGGGATTTTGCATCTGAGGTCAAAGGTTTTCTCCTGGGCTTTTCTGAAGAGGTGGCTGTTTTAGAAGCGGTGCTCATGTTGCAAGCAATTTTCCATGCATCCACCAGCTGCCATCGCCACAAATTTTGACAGATTTGGCTCCATTTACAGCGCAAGAACAGTGCTGTCTTCAGGTTCTGTGCCATTAACCGATTCAGCAGAATTTCTGCAACATCCAACCAAGCGGCATGCGGAGAAAAACAAAGCCTTGTTGAGGCTGAATAGGCTGCCAATCTCTGCAATCATCATGTTTGTTGACAGTGATCATATGAACAATGATTTGATCATTTTAAAAATCCCATAAGTGGCCACTTTAATAACAGCCCTCATGTATGACAAAACTGAGTCATTTCCCATAAAAGCATAATAAAGGAAAGTTAAAAGCAAAGCACACAAAAAGGTAAGCAATCATGGCGTGTACTCATCAGCATCAGCAGACATGAACCTGAGCGTAAAACAGATGCTATTTAATTGACGGGGAAATTAACACTAAGCGTTCAGACACCAGTCTAGGTCGATGGTAGTATGCATTGTACTCTCACAGCAATAATGTTGATTCTTGCAGAGAACTATCAAACCTTATGTATTCTTATCATCATGAGAACTGCAATTCAAAGTGCAAGTTAACCATGTAAATGATGTAGCAGTCGAAATAAAACAGACTAATTAAAGCTGTGCTTCTGAATCAGCTCTGTCAGTAAGGAGGTGTCGATCACGCACACAGGAGTCGAGGATTGTCCTGGCTAACATGACTGACTGCAACAAAGGCACAACCAAACGTTCCACTCACATAATTGTGACAGCGGCACTTAAGCCAGGTTTGGCATGCAGAACATTAGAAAGGAACTGTAGTTTGACAATTGTGGTTCTTCGTAACAGTCATTTAAATGGGTCTGAGACTTGAGAAAGAAAAGAGAAAAAAGACTTTGTCACCATTCACATACTCAATTATTAAGTGCAGATTGTGGCAATTTCCCCAAAGAAACGGTCCCTTTCAAGTGTTGAAGGGAAAGAGCTAAAAGCAGTAAAGGGGCATTAGTCTTAGAAATAAGGCCAAGCTAATGAGGGTTAGTCAAATACCACTGCAGTCCCCTATAAAGGACCTTGGTATGAAGGTTTGAAGGCACATTATTCCCTTGGGATATTTCTGTCAAATACATGTGGACATGGAAAATGAGGTTGCCATCAATGAGATGAATTAGGCCATCTTAAAAAATGAATTGCAAATTTGAGAAAAAATGGTCATAAACTTATTCAAACCAGAGTTGCAGTGCATTATTGTACTGCAGTTTACTATTTTTAAATGTCAGGACAATGTTGCAGACATGATTAAGATGTCTGTCTGTTGGTGTCAGTTCCTTGAAGGGCAGTCTTCTTGCTTGTATTTCTACAATGAAACAGAACTCATGTCTCCAGAGATTTGAGTTCTGCAATGACCAAAATGCTCAGTGGTAAACTTAATCCCCTAATTTTACACAAGTTTATTTTCTATTAAAATAATTCCAGCTCTTGTCAAAAGAGTAGCACAGTTAGACTACTAATTTCCAACTTTGCAATGGAAGACTGATAGAAAGGCAGACTGTTCTGCCGTAGGTTGCTGTATATATTATTATGCAGTCATCACATGCCATGTATTTATTCAGTATTTGTGGTCTTCAGACATTTTCTGTGTGTTTTGTAACCATGGATCCCACATAATCCCTGTGCCTCTCTTCATTATCACCTTCCTCCTTCATATTAATTAACTTAGCAAACAAGAATTGACTAGACAGCCACAGGCAGGGCCTCTTAGTTTCATGGCAAATACCAGGGACTTGCACACATGCACAATTTTAAGTGCAGCAAAATGCTGGTTAGAAGGGCAAACCAAATCTATCTTCATTAAAAATGCCTTTTCGTGTTTTGTGCCAAAGTGGCATCTCAAGAGACCGTCCTTAGATCCCTGCACAGGAGCAAGAGAGGCACGCCTTAATGCATGTCTCTATGTTTAAAGTTCAAACAAAGCATCTGAGTCCCCACTGACCTCCCACTGGATTCCACTATATTCTGATAAATCACAGAGCTGCCCAATGAGATACTAACCTTGGTTTTGTAGAGCACAAGGTAAATGCTGATGTGCAGAGTTGTGCCTGTGTACTTATTGTAAAGCTTGAGTCAAGGCTGGGCGTTCTCATTAAGTCGCAGAATGGCTTCTAGCTGCACATGAAAGCATTCAAGGCCTCAGCGTTAAAAGCAGAAATGCTGGCACAACATCGCATCATTACCTGGTGTCAAAAAGGTGTGACCCATCAACAACAACGTGAACGAATGTTGTGAGGATTTTGATTCTTTCTCTTAAACATGTCGGCATGATGGTAAAAAAAAGATAAATGCAGCATGCTACAGATTCTGTATTGTTCATAAATGAAAGCAAAATGGCTTGTGACACCCTCAGAAACAAACTCTAATTTCATACTACAATCGACCACATTGCACAGGGGCCACTGGGGTCAGCGGCGCCTGTCTTGCTCTATTGCCTGTTGTTGATAAGTGGCTTCAAATATCTCCAGCAGGGAGAAACGTTACCCGTGCTTTGTTTCAGCTTCTGCTTTAATTGATCTGGCGGCACAAGTTGGCAGGATGATCAAGTGGCTCGTTAAGCAGAAGAGGAATTAGGTCTGAGTGTGTCAGATAGGAGAAAGTCGTGGCTGCCCCCGGGGCATCTCTGTGGTTTCCCATCGCATGACACCTGTGCTCTCAGAAGGAGCCGTGCTCGTCCCTGCTACCAGCCAGGACATCTTTTTAAAAGGCAACTGGGACAAGGAGTGAGCATTTAATAGATATTTTGTATGGAGCAAAGAAAATTGAGCTCTGCACCTATATATTCTTGGAAAAAAGGTCAGTCATTGCACGAAAAAATATGCAGAAGTCCTACAAGAACAACCGATTTATTAAAAGAGACACTTTTAAGGTGAGGCAGTGGCATTATATCCTATACTGAGGAACCTGATCTACCTCTTCACCTAAATGTTTCCCAGGAAACTCTAAAGAGTTAAAAGTGAAACAGAAAAACAGGGAGGAGGGGGGATTAATACAAGATTAATAGCAGGCTACGCTGCAGGTCACAGGTCTCCAGCATCATCTGTAAGACTCACTGAACTCGATTTGGAGGAGAGCGCTCGTCTGCAGCAAGGCAACATCCATTATTTCTCCTCCTGCTGTTATTGGTAACATTAGCTGTATGGTCTATACTCATCTGCTGTCTCCCAACACATCCTGAAACAAATCCTCAAACTAATAAAAACCTTACTTTTACTTCTTAAAGTTCAACAATTGCCCGACCAATAAGACATGAATATTACTGAAGAAATCCTGCATGGAAATCTACCTCGCCAAGCGGTCTCCACTGAATATTTGGAAAGTAATTATTCTGTTCACTTTTTGAGCTTCAGGGCCAGAGCTGCACTGTAAATACACTTGCTACATAATTGCCTGTCTTGAAAAGGAATCTTTCTGAAGTATTTGGCAAATAAACACATTGGTTTCTCTTTGAAGCGAGACCTACTTGGCGGCGGCTGTGACACACATGCACTCACACAAGAGAGAAAGAGGTGGCCGGGCAGCGAGGACAACAATCCCAGAGTGTTCTTCCAGCTATCTGCCCTCAGATATGGACACCGAGGCACCGGACGGCCAGCAGAGCTTGGTGCACGGCCATTCTTGATCTCTGACAGCATGTGTGATGTCAGCCCAAGATGCACAAAGGGTGAAGAGGCTCAAACCCTCAGCAGATGGGGGAAATCTATCTCTCACAGTTAAAAAGCTGCTCACAGCGAAGAAGTTTATGCTATTCCTTAACTTACCTAAGAGAGCTGAGACAACAAAATCATCCAGATGACTGTAGCAATGTGTGATGCATGCTTTAGATGTTATTCAAAGGTCTTGGTGGAGATCATTTTCTCATGGCTTTAACCATCATTATGGGCTTGCAGAAACATGTGCTGTTAAAAGATAATTCTCAGACAACCTGCTTTATAATTCTTCTTGTACTCAGATGCCACATTCCTTCCCAGCACACCAGGAGAAAGTCGATATGGGCAATTTCTGATAGATAGAGTATGTTGTTGTTTTTTAAGGTAGTTTGCTGTGTCAAAAATGCTCCTATTACTCTTGGCTCAAAAGTGCTAGAGCGAAGTCTATGGCTGACATGCTATGGGTGTACTAGTGGGGGCAAGTCCCATAGATGATTTTAATGTCTTTTATTTAATCACTCAGCAAAGGTGGCTGATTTAGGCCAATGTTCTTTAACTTTAAAGGTTTTTGGAAGCTGAAAAAGAAAGTGCTGTTTTGCATTTGGACGATACTTTAAGGACAGACATTGAATTACATTAGAAAGCATTAAGATCTAGTTACGTGGCTAGTATGCTGGAGCCTACTATGAAATACTGCTGTACAAGAACAATTGAGAATTTAAACTTTTTTTCCTACTTGATTTTAGCGTTTGATTGACCTTTGTTAATTTAATTTCACTTTACAAATGTAAAAATGTACAGTGGCTACTTTGATTAATTTCAATTTATGCATTTCAGTTCTCATTCTCTCAGCTCACCTAGTGGCCACATTCAGTTGCTGAATGGAGCCTATTCTTTTTCTGGTGGAGTATTATCCTGTCCTCATAATTCAAGCTGTGAGAAAGCCTGATAATGGTGCAAAGAATTAATAACTTTAAATAACCCAATGGAACTTGATATGCCATTTGGGAATGGCCTTGAGAACAATTTTTCAAAAGGTTACTAGAGAGTTCAGATGTAGAAAATTAGAATATTCAGCAGGATTCAACCGTTCATTTAATAAGAGCTACTGTAAGCTTTGAAGACAATAGAATTCAGAACGGAAGGTATGTCTTTGCCTTTGTAGTGTAAATAGTATTTCCACATTACTTACACAGTGGGCTAAATATAATAACAAGCCTTGCACACAGGTACAACAGGAAAAGTCAAAAAACAACAATTCAGAATCATGTTGTCCTCAGATGTCAGCCAGCATAGCACACAAAATGCCAGTTTTCTTTGCTACTAGCCTGACAAATATAAATTCCACTGCATGGGGTAACCACTTAATCTCAGCAGATAGGAAACGATGAGAGCCAAACGAGCCATTATACTGTATAATGGTTGTAACCATGAGCATATCAACATCATAGCTGCTGAGATTATCTGCTTGACAAGGACTAATAACACAGTTCAAGGGCAGTGCAATTAAAAGGACATTATCATGAGCTACAGGTATCAACGTCATATCTGAGTGAGCACGCATGCTATGCAAATATGACTCTGCAATGCATTTATTAAAAACACTGCGGAATAAGAGATATGTAGGGGGACTGCAGCAATCATCCTCCGCCAAACATCCTACCATAAGATCTTATTTAAAGCCCCCAACTCACTAAATTACTCATTACCACGGACTCAAAATTCCTCCGAAACCAATAAGCACGAGCCATTATGCATTAAATGAGGGAGTGAGAGGGGAAAAAAAGGGATTTAGCCTGTTCATAATTTGGCATACATGTGGTGAGGAGGCAATGCCCCGAATGTGCACATCGTCAGTAGTCATTACAGGGTGAATTTCCTTAGAGAGGTCACAAGAGATAACAAGCTGTCCTCGCTGTCCCCAGCAGTAATAATGCATAAACCACAGTGCATCTACCTCTGGGTGCTGCAACTGATACCCGACACTGGGCTTTTTATTTCCAGCTTTAGAGGAGAAAAAGACACTGCAATCCTTGTTTGACAAGGAAACCAGCTTAGGCTGTCAAAGCTGTATGACATCACACACGTAGCATCCATCTTTTATTACTTGCAGTCACAGGAAACAAGAGTATTTTTTTCTCCCAACATTCTCAACACATTTAATACATGCTCCTTTTCTCATAACCTTGGCCCAATTTACTTCTTTCTCCTTGCTTTGCTGGATTCCTGGCATTTCCGGAGGGGTGAATGAGGTCATGGTGGTGCTCAATTAAAAATATGAAGTCATGAACAATCCCTCTGCAATCGATCCAAAAACAAAGTCAGCCCAAGGTGATGTCCGACACTCCTCAGCTGTGTTCCATAATCAGGCAAGCTTTTCCTGAGGTGATCACAGCTCCTTCCAAGTCAGTGAGCTGGCTTGATCCCTGGCAGAACAGTCAGTAAGGGGGGGTATGCCTTCATGACAACTGCTCAGAAACCCAGTATCTTACACTATTTCATTTAAACCCATTTTATCTTCGTTTTCATTGCATTTCAACATATTTTCTTCATTTTTGATTTTTTAGAAAGTATTTTGGAGGATACATTTTTGGTCCACATTACTGAGAACAATTAAAATTCCATTGCACAGCAGTGTGTGTTCAGGGTTTCTGTTGAAGAAATTAAAGAAAAAGATGTCGTCAGCATGAGGAATTTGGACCGGTACAATTGCAGAGAGGTTGAGCAATAAGCAGTGAGCCTCAGACTCGTGGTGGATCGCAGGGGCCGAGGTGAGCCTTTGTCCCCTCTAGACACATCCCACCACAACTACTGCCTCAGTTGCTACATGAATTTGATGTTCCTTCCTTGATAAGTTCCGACTACTGGTAGATACCAGTCCACAAACTACTTATTTATTTTCTTCATTGATTGAAAAAGGCCAGAGTACAGCTCACACCGGAGTACAGCTCAAACATAAATGTCACCATGTGATGCACTGTGTGAGATTATAGTTTCAAGCTAATTCGCGTCTGTAGTGCCTTGGCAGCTCAGAGCAAAAAACAAACAAACAAACAAACAAACGAACAAACAGCACAATGACAGTAAGGGGTAAAAACAATGAAGTTATCAAGAAATAAAAAAAACACAACCGGCAATACAAAACTACACACAAAAGCACATCACAAATGTGTTACAAGCAAGTCGCGATGACCATAATCCAGAACATGAAAACCAGTGAGTGCAGAGCGGAGCAGCTTTTCACAGACTTTTTAAGTTGCTTTTGAAAGTGCAGGGTGCTCCATTGATTTGTGGCTGTTACAGAAAAGCTGATTGCCCCAGTGCAGCGTGGTGAAATGCTATGGTACAACCCCTCACAGAGGATATTCTGGAGGCTCTAATAGAATTTACTGAGCGAGTGGACACAAAGTCACATAGCAGAGGAGAAGCCAAGCCAATTAAGATTTTATAAACCAAACACAAATTTGAAAATAATCTAAAATTCTCAAATCTCAGTAAATTGTATTATGTGGTACATTACAGTGATGGATTTTTTTTTTCTTTTGTTCAGAGTCTTTAAATTTGTTTGTTTAAGGAGTCAAGATATCTTCTGACTGCTGAATGGAGGTGGGTGAGTCAAGGTGACAGAGAGAGAATTACAAATTCAGGGTGCATAGCAACACAGGCGGCCATTTCGCAGATGAAGAACTTCTTGTATGTCAGAAAGTCATCAGGGGCTGCTGCTGTTGCCGCGGCGATGGATCGCTGAATGCAGCCACGCACAGGAAAGTCACCTGCACTAAGTGACAACTCCAGAAGCTGCAAAGGTCATTGGAACTAAGTGCACACAAGTAGGGGCAGATGGATGTGATGCTGAGGTTTACTGCCCCGTCATTAAACCAAGTGTTGGGCCTTGAAGAAAAACGAGGCTTAACGCCGGAAAAAAAAAAGGGAGCCGTTAAAAAAGTTTAATTATGACACTCAGTAATGAGCTGAGATACAAGAAGAGCTCATGCAATTTCCTGAAGTAGAAATCTGCTCTCAATAAAACATCTTTCAGAGTATAAAAAGCTGCCAGACATGTTGATGTAAACCAGTACACAGAACACTGTGAGCTCGTCGTGTGTTGAAGGATTTCACTTTCGGCTTTGGAGTCAAGATAATGTCTCACGTCTCCCCTCCAAAATCGCCAGATTAACATATTAATACTCAATGACATTTGCTCTTTCCCTGTTTTGCCAATAGCAGATCATTTTGTTCCACTATTCAACCGTAATTACTGTAAAACCATTCTGTTACATGAAAGAAAGAGCCCTGAGGCATGGTGCCTTTGTTCAACATTTACATAACAGCTCCTCATTACAATCTCCAACTGTAAATCAGACATTCCTCATGTCAGCACAGACCACAGCCACTGTGGAATTCATCAATACCCTGTGGCTTGTTTCCAACTGCTCGCTTACAATTCTGATTTCAAACAAATATTCCATTATGACAAGAGGCACACCATATGGCACAATGGCCTACAATGCTATGGCCTATGATCACCACACATGCTATATTTTAATTCATGTATCTGCGAGGTGCACAGCTCCCTATGAGCTGCTTGGTTTGCACTGAGCCAGGGGTGACTTAGTTTACCCTCTCTTCTTCATGACATGATAACGTTGCACTCACCAAGGCAACAGCAAATCTTGAAACATGAAGCTGTGGAAAAAGTCGGACGGGGCAAGAAAGGAAAGCATGTGGGTGTTTTATTAGCCACACGTACTGTGCTTGAAAAAGAATAAGAATTAAAGCAGTTTAAATAATCTGACTGAAAGGATGGAATTCAGTCCGAATTGGATGATTCCACACCTTAATATTTACATCCAATGCCAGAAGTAGTGTGTCCTTTATGTACAGTAGCCAAGTCAAGGATGGACGTGTAACATGTCAGGCTTTCATGCAAGAGATCTACAACTACAAGCTTTCCCTACACTTGCACACAGTTGCATGACACTAACCTTCAAAATGTTATTTGCCACAATCTTTCCAGAAAGTCGGCCATGCATATTTGCTATTTGTCAATCCTGTCTCCTAAAAATGAAATTTATATCTTTCTAAATGTTCCCATTTATGTTCACAGGGAAAGTTGCGTACAAAGTGCAGGACTGTTAAACCAAACCACGATCTTTCCCGAACCTGAAGCGAGTGAAGTGAGAGCTGAAACGTGACAGAAGGTTTGATGACACTGCAGTCACTGAGCGGATATTGTATTGCAAGATATTTTGGAAAACCACTGAAATATGTGTGCTGTCAGTGAACCTTTTACTCATGTGTTCAGAATCAACATTTTTGTCACCTGCCTGACACAATTACCATAATTTCCTCATTATGCTTCCTTTAAAATGTATTTACTGTTGAAAATTATTTGTATATCATAGTCATTTCTAAAAGAGAGGGTTGCATTTATGGATATTATGGAAAATGAGAATTTAGAAAATGCAGGCATTGGACCTAATTGAGGGTTTTGCTGAGTTGTCCAGTATCAGTGTGTTCTCGTCTGCCGAGTCTTGTTTGTTTGTCTGCCTGCTCATTTTTCCTGCCCTGCGGGCCTTTGCTGTAGCAGTGTCAGTATCTTTCAAGATCACAACATTTTGTTTGGGGAGTATAACAGCCGAAATAATGGCTAAAAATATGACGCAATACAGCCGAAGTTGCAAAACACACATTTATTTATGAAAATGTTACACATTATTTTCATAAGGTGCTGTACTATGGGAGGAGTGTAGCCCAGAAGCTGCCGTATGAAAACTCAAACCGGCAGGGAACAGAAATACAGCTTCTCTGTGCCCTCACCACAACACACAAAGACATAGAGCACACACACACAGACACACAAAGCACATTTCTGCAGCTCACAGTCGGCATTGGTGCCGGACGTCTCGCTTCCATACAGTGTTTGTGACAGTGACATGACAGCATTCTTTTATGACTCCCTTATATTCCCCTACAGTGACAGCGGGGGAATGGAGAGAGCTGCCAGGAATCATGGAGAGGACTCCCTGTCAAGCATTACCCTGAGGCTTCCCCTCCCTCATGTCAAGATAGATAACCACTCGAACCTCATGGGAAGCAGGGAGAGAGGTGGAGAGAGAGACAGAGACGGAAGCAGAGAGAAAAACTGAGACAGACCAAAAAGTGCCACAAAAAAAAAGAAAGACTCGCTTTCTAGGAAGGCTAGATTATGCAATATCTTCGAGATGAGATATTATGCCACAAATGTAATTTTCTCTGCAAAAATGAATAAAAATGAGTTGGATTTCATTTGAGAGGACTGAAGAAGGACATATGAAGATGTGAATGTCATATTTGCACACCCCCTTTTTGGTGCTAGCAACAGTTAATCGCAACTTTTTTAATAGCTGCCAGTGTGTCCTTGACTGTGTATCTAGAATTATGTCCCCTGCCATATAAATAAAGGCTTTAATCTTTTAAGTGAATGAGAAACTCTAATGGAGGGAAATGCAATTGTAGTAGTAAAGCAATGTGCCTGATGGTGTTTGCAAAGTCTTAAAACCAGAGCTTTTATTACTTTACCTAACTTCACCTAAGCTTTTGCTAGTGGTTATTTTTTATGTGAGACTGGAAGACAGTATTACTTTTTGATTATTCTTAAATTTCCAAGCCATTCTACAAATTTATCTGCACATATTGTTTCAAACTCATAACCAGGATACACTAGTGCATTTGCATTTTCTGTGTTTAACTACCAAAGTCAGCTTCATGCTACAGGGTGGCAACAAAGGGGAAATACTCCATAATTATTTTTAAAACTGACAAACAACTGACAATAACATTGCTTGGAGAGGATGATTTAACCGAACATGTAAGAGAGGATGGTAGAATTGCACGCCAGCACACACCACACACATTTCATTCAGCGTTACTCCTGGCAAACATTCGCTGGTAATCAGACAATCAAACTATCAATTTCAGTTACACTCTCCTCAGTGCCAAAGAGCCATCGGAATATCACATGGAAAAACAGGAACAAACCTTTCAGTTTGCCTCTGTCCTCATTGCAAAACAGCAAACGGGTCAATAACCCATCATTATAGAGCTTCACACTTGGCTGGCTGCAAATTGACTGCCTGAAGGATTAAGGATAAAGGCGATGATGCCAATGCTGGAGATGAGACAACATTGCTCATCTTCTCTACCTGCTAAAAAAAACCTGGGGTTCACTGAAAATACTGGAGTATGCAAAAGAACGAGGAGGCAGCGTGACAGGATATAATCCCGTCGATTGGGCTATTGTTGGTGAAATAGGAGGGCATATACTTATTTGGATCAATGTCCTTCAATGCAAAACAGAAAGTAGAGCAAAGTAGTAAGTGGCTCAAAGGCACAAATTGGACAAAGTCACTTTTGAATTTAAACTTTCGATTGTCCTCAGTAGGATTTTTGCACATTTTTCTTGTGTGTTTGGTACACCTGCGCACTTTATAAGGAATACAGTCTAATCCTCAGGAAACAACACCTCCAGGTGAGGCTACTCACCATGATATATATCGTGATTTCCCTGAGATCTTCTCTCTCTACTGATCCTCACCCTTCTACTTATCTACTCTCTAACTCTCTCAGTGCTAAGTCCATGTTATATTAGACTTGCTGCTTTTTATCTTAGAAAAACAATCTGAGCATTAGGGGTAGCCTCTGCTGCTGCCCTGCTAACTTAGCTCTGAGCCTAGCCTAGCCTACCCGCTTAGCCTCTCTTCACCCACATCTAACGAGAGCTTGTGAACTGTGTTACCATGGTTTTATGTCTGTTCTGCCTCTGCAGAGACGTGTCCATCAGTTAGCACAGCTCACATGTTACCCATCAGCCCTGGCTATACAACGTTGCCTTAGACGTCACATGCACTCCAGATAGCTTCATCCAAAGGCTCGACAGCTAGTGATAGCCCTAGAACAGCCTCGTCAGCAGATGATGCAGAGTTTGGCCATGGTCAGCGGTGTGGGAAGAGCTGCGAGAGCTAGCAACCAGTTGTGTCCTGGTCAGCAATCACCCCTCCTGACTGCAAACTGGTTTTCTACCCTTGCCAGCCCCTCTGATAGCCCCACTGACCTCCATGCCTCCTTTCTGAAAACACTACATCTACTTAGCACAAGCATGTCTGAGCATCTCTCTCTCTCTTTCTCTTCTCACTTTCTCTCCCTGTTTCTCCTCCATGTCCTCTCTTTTCCCTCAGACATCTGTCGGCTGTCTTGGGAATTCTCCTTCCAGATGTTTTGGACCTGGATCTTCATCCTCCAGGAGACTAAACCTCTCCTCTTGTCTCTCTCTCTCCTTCTTGCACGTTGCCTCTCTCTCTCTCTCTCTCTCTCTCTCTCTCTCTCTCTCTATTTGTCCTCTTCCAGTATTCCATGATTGAGAGGAGGTTATGTGTCTCAGTCCTGTCCACTTGGCGGCGGGCAATGGCTGTGCCACAGGATGTAGGGCGGCTGTCACCAGAAACTCTGTGGTTCGATTCGAGTCGAAGCATCTTTGGGCAAGACACTGAACCCCAAATGTCTCCTGATGCTGTCATCTGAGTCATCAGACTAGAAAACTGCTATAAAAATACAGTCCTGGAAGTTGCTTGAAGTCATCCCTGATCCATATTCTTCTTCTCCATATTCTTCATAGAAATGTATGTATCTATAAATTTGTTGTCCCTAAGGTTAAGTACAAGCTTGTATGTGAATGCAACGAATATATTAATTCCATAGAGCAGTTGTCCCCAACCTTTTCATCACCATGGACCGGTCAATGCTTGACAATTTTACTGTGTCCCGGGAGGGGAGGGGGTGTACGTAGATTGTTTATATTGCAAATATAATAATAAATGTAAATCCACTGTGTACTCATATGCAACTTAGCATAAACTAGCAGATTCCTCGTAACATTGTGCCAACAACATTGTCTTTTAATCCAAGGTGCTTGGTCAGCAAAGCGGTTTTGAGGCTTCATTGCCTCATTAGAGAGCCAGTCATATGATGCAGAGTGGGCTCGCTGTGTGGGAATCACCTGTCCACAAATCCATATTTCCAGTCCGACTCCTGGTGTTGTCTGTTAAAAGCTTTCTTTTTCTTCCGAGATGTAACCAAGATTTTTCAAAATAAAAGATCTTTCAGACTCAGATAATAAATAAAACGGAAATAATTAATTATTTCTTGTGCAGCCTGGAACTAATTGATCCATGGACTGGGTTGGGCAGCCCGGGGGTTGGGGACCACTGCTATAGAGGATTTCTGCAGTAAGCAGGTTATACACTGATGTTTTCCCATTGAACCATGAATAAGTTTTTATTTGACACCTGAAGTTTTGCAGAATTTATCATGTCGCAACCGAACACAGAAATTGCATGAAATGTTAATTTTTTATTTTGTATATTGTGATACTAATATTGGAAAAATATTCTTAAATGATATATGATATTTTGATAATGTGTTTTAAAGTGTTTGCTTGTTTTAATATTCCTAAAATAAAATGTGTATGTAAACATCAGGAGCAGTTTCAATACAGAGAAATCAAAGTCTGCCCTCAAAAAATAGTGTCAGCTGATCCATCACAGTCCACACAGGACTCAACGTACAGTACTCATGTGTGTTCATGATTAGCCGATGTTCTTTATTACTTTATGGAATGGAGAGGCCACCCATCATCACAGACCCAGTATCAAAGTGGGGGTTGGAAAGCGTTATCTGTTGATGTCTCGACACCCAATGATTACAAATCCTGAACTCATCTTTTTCTGTCTTCTTTCATCCTTTCCACTGATCAGAAGAAAAGTGTTGATGTGAGGGGGTAAAGGACTTGGAAGAAGCAGAAATCTTTCATTTGGGGGAGAAAACGTGAAAGGATGGGAAAGAAAAGTAATTGTCAGTCAGTGTGGCTTTAATACAGCAGCATATCCCACGGGAAGTCGGAGGGAGTGGCAGCGGTCGGAGGGAGACGGGAGCTGTTTCTGATTCGCTGATATGGTTTTATTATCTCTTTGAGTCCCGAACAAGGTGCTGGCTGGCTGACTGGCCTGCTTGGCGGTATAGCTGGGGCTGATGGGGCTAATGGAATTCGAATGCCGGGGCCCCATCTCTCAGTTGTGATGGCTGGGTGACAGGTCCTGATGGATCGCTGGAGCTGAAGGCTCGCCTGACAGTCACGCTCGGTTGATGAATTGTGAAATGAGACAGACATACAAAAGCTGTGGGCAGCCCAGACCTGGACTGACCCCCACCCCGCTCCCCCACCCTCCTCCTCCTCCTTGGTCAACCGGTATGCTCTGTACGACAGCCAGCGCTGAGACGCTCGCATCCATCTTCCACCCTGACTTGTTGCTGGGGTAATGTGGGCGGCTCTGCTGGGCGCCACGGAGACACATCGCCCAGCCTTGGGACCCGGCCAAGTTTTGAAGTCTTTTAATGACGGAAGTGGGCATCTATCATGCTGACATTTCTCCTGAATGTGGTCCTTGCAATAAATCCCCTTAAAGAAACTTCTGACAGAAGTGTATTATCTACTTCACATCAGCATCTACATCAACCAAAAGGGCTCAGATTCTTGCAGTTGAGAGAATTGTAGCATTTTAGAGTAGCATCATTCATCTACAACAGATGATTTCAAAGCAAAAACCAACAACAGGACTCAGAGATGAAACTTACGGGGCCTAAATTTTCTCAAGAAAGGAAATGGTGGACAAGGAGATAGAGAGGGCTAAAGAAATAATAGTTACTAAAAACACACAAAGAGGTAGAGAGTGAGAGTCCACCAGAGGGCTGTCTACAGCAACAATTACAGTCTCCAATCATAATCATAAAAAGACACAATTTAACAGTTTGATGGTGTTGCTTTTATTAGCTCATCTGAGCAGATGGCAGCTGAAGCATCCTGGACGTTTTTTTTTCGAGGGCCGAGGATTAATGGAAATATGCAGAGAGCTGGAGGATGTCAAGAAAACGGCTGCCTGTGGACATTAAAATGACTTATTACCTGTTTATATGAGAACACATTTTTTTCCTGTTTAATTATTGCTGTCTTTCCTCTCTTTGTGAGTCAGCCTCGGAGGTTTACGTGAGCTGTAATTGTCTTCAAATTCATTGAGGAACTCAGGTGATGCTGCACCTTTCAAGCACACACTGATGTTAAGAGCTCTCCTCTCCAGTGTTTACCTCCTCTGTCTTGCTGCCCCCCCTTCACATGTGACATTTATTTTGACCCTCTAACTCTCTTCCTCTCCCAACTAGTGTTTAAAGCACTGCAGTTTAATTTTTACTTGTGTGATTTCTGTGAGACTGTGATAACGATTGTCTCTTACCCACTAGTGAGGCTGATATCAAAGAGCACAAAGTTAGAAGTTAAAGTTTTAGGATGAATGGGAGCACTCAAACGTGGTCTGCCGAAGTTTTATGGAGCTTAAAGTGAAATCCCAAGGTTTTTTCTCACGTCGGGGAAGAATAGGTGTTTTGAAGTTAACCTTGATTTTGCTTTTTTCCTCTCTACAGTCTCAAGTGAATGTGCGTGAGATGAAAAAAAAATCAATTTTAAATGAATTGAACTTCATTTTGTGCTCAAACATGTTGTGAGGCTGATGAAAGATCTTTCACCTCTGTGTTTTTTTGGCAGACTTACATATCAGTACATAAAATATAAATGTTTAATGTTTTGTCCTTTGGTGTTACGTACAATCCCTGGCCTCGGCAGTCCGCATGTCCAAGTCTCCTAGGCCAAGACGCTGGACCTCAAATAACTAATTGAATGGTGGCACCGTGCATGGTTGCCACCAGTGAATGTAGAATGCTTTTAGTGGTCGGGTTGACCACTTGACTGGAAGAGTAAGTCTGCAAAGTCACAATGGCCTTTAAGCGGTTTAAGCGGTTTTGCCCACTGGAGGGCTTACTTATTTTTCTAAGACTAATGAGGTGCACAGTAATCTACAGTTTTCACAACCACACCATTAGAAATCCAAGCAAACAGCATGCAGTACAGACAGGAGGACAGAGTTACTACACCAACTCAATCTTTGCTGAACAGAAATAAAATTCCTTGACGCTGAATATTTTCCAGAGGAATTCAGATTCTGCCTTTGCATCACGATGTTATCGCGCTAAATTGATCTACCGCAGCAGCAGCTAGTGCATCGGTTACCTTGAGGTGTCATCCGCGCTCTGAGCCCGCAATATGGAACAGCTGTGATCTGTGTGAGGCATCAGTGGCAGAACAGCAGAGCTGGATTTGAATGTAAGGAAGTGACTCAAAAAACAGGTGGGTTGTCATTTGCTCACATTTAAAGGTTGAGTGCCTTGATCTCTCTTGAACTGCTCTTCCATCAACATGTAGCTTTTATCTGATAAAACACGGCTGTAGATCTTGTTTACTGTCGTTAAAATTTTCAACAGCATTCAAGTTAGCAGAGTAAATGAAAACAGGAAATAACTCCCCGCCTGAGCTGATGAAAGTTTCATGAAATATACAAGAAAGGGGAATACAGAAAGATAACTGAAATTTGGCAGTTTCGAATGACAGCTCAATTATTTACGACATTTCATCTGCATGTTGGTTATTTACCGTGATTGCTGATGAACACCATGTGCAAATAGGGAGGGAAAACTCGGCATCGATGTCTGATCAGGACAGGGCCGGGATGGGACGGAGAATGATATCTTTGTAAGAGGATTTGTCAGATTGGGTTTCTCAGTGTGAGGACAGGAGACGCTGCAAAGACACTCGCCCTCCATCCGGGCACAATTAATGAGGATCATCTGCTTTCGGATTCCGGGGACAAGGATGAGGACATTTAATACCCCAGAATGATAGGGAAAGTTTAAAGGCACCGATGATGAGTCATGCTTAGGGAAGAGGGCATGCACATGTACGCTCACCTACCAACAACCTTTTTACACGGTGTAGACAGATCATAGAAGGTGAGGAAAAGAGTATGAGCTTCGTCTTTGCCCGCAGAGTCCTTTAAACCCAAATCTTGATGAAAATGAGTTGAGAGGTTGCAAAGCTCACACCCATATACAGAATCCCCAAACTTAAATGTTTACAGGCACATTAGTAAGCTGTCACCTGTTGCGCCAGTGATACATAAGCTGTTTTTCAATTTAGAGTGCAGTGTCCACAATAAACATTATGATAAAAAGTGTGGGCTTGGTCCTAAAACTCTATCGATTTTGTTGCACCACAGAAACGTAAGGTTCATTGTAACAACTCTGCCATGAAGTGCAAGCTAAACAAAACATTATTGCAGAAAACTCTGTTTTCATTTCCAGTGAAAAGCACCATTCTTTATGCAGTGTTTATGACAGTGTTGTCTCTCATGGCCAATTGTCCTTGAACACTGCTTTGCAATAGCAAAGAGGCTAAAAATAGTTAATGTCGATCAACAAACAACAACAAGGTGCACGAACTAGGACAACGCATTACGATTAGGTGATAGCTATAATAATAATAATAATAATAATAATAATAATAATAATAAAGCATTTTTTATAAGCGCCTTTCAAAACACTCAAGGACACTATACAAAGATAACCTATACAACCTTAATCTACACGGAGTGCTCAAACTGTGAACTGCGACATATGGTAATATTTCTATTATTGGACAGAAGAAATTGTAATAAGAAACACATGTTGATAGCCTGCCAAACTCTAATGAAGTAGCTGTTCATTTGAAAGTTATCTTACGTATATATTTGCTTGAAAACACTAGCATCTAATGTTAAATTTGATCGGTATTCAAAGTGGGAACTCACTTTGTTAGCCCTATGACATAGTGTGATGTGATGTTGTCATTAGTTTGTGTACTGTTAGAGGAGGTATCCCTCTTTTCGAATCGATGCAACATGTCAACCACTACTTTACAGAGAACTTAAAAACTACTAAGGGCTTGGTGATTTAAGTTGTAACTAAAGCCTACATTTTAACTTCAGATGGTGCAACTCTTAAAACAGGCTACGTTTGAAATTGCGCATAGCCATCGCAACCCATTGCTGCTCCAACGTCCTGGCCTGATTTGATTGTATTTGGGATGTGACATGTATGTGGAACGCCTGGTTGTTCTTATCCTGTGTAATCTAATATTGTCACAGTTTCTGGTGCAGGTATGCCTGACTCCTCCAAACCCAGACACACTGTCATTTCTGTACCAGCTAAGCTATAGTAGGGTCATTGGGTCATGAAGGTTGAGGAGGAGGCTCAGGTGAAACTTAAGAAGTAGGTTTGAAGGGAGAGAGAGCGGGAGAGATTCTGCATACAGTTTTGAGACGGTCTTGAAACTTCTGGTAATTTCCTGTCAACTGTGAGCTTCTATAAGAAAAATAAAAGTAACAGCTGTGCAACATCAGTCAATTTTTATTCGGCACTGAACAACAAATCTTGTGGAAAGTGAAGTACAGTAATTATGGACAAACCTTGCTGAGCGTCTAAATATTAAGCTTAAAAAGACTTTGGAAAATCTGCATCGTGGAAAGTTCCGCTGACAATCCAACAATCACCAGCATTACTTTGATGAAGGAAAAGTCTAAATCTGATCATTATGATGCAGGATCTGAACACATAAATAGCACAGTGTTTCTAAGCTGATTTATGGATGGATTTACAGCCCCACCACTATAAAGAGTGGGTTCTGAATACAGCAGTGTGTGTATGATGGGGGTGTTTAGATTTGACTAAGTTGTGACTCTAAGTGCTGTGACATTTGCGGTAAATTGTGTCAATCAAGCGGAAGGTCAGTGGGAAAAAATTAAATAAATTACTGCAAACAATGGGATTGTGGTCTTATCTGTTTGAAGCTGTAAACTTGTTCATTGCTGAAGGATGTGTCTGTTTTTATTTACCAACATAAACCTGATTGTGTATAGCATAGTAGTATACATCTTAAACACAGTAAAAGTCCTCCTCCCATCTCCCGAGCTACTCAAATAAGTGCAAAAACACGCCATCCTCCACCGAAAGTCTCTATGATGTGGAAGCGTCAGTATCCATGAAAAACCAATTAATGCTGCTTGGAGATAGGTATTCAAAACGATGTGCTTGCTTAGAAATTACAGGATCGAGGTTCATACCATTGTGTACCTAAGTCTCCCCCAACTGTGAGAATGCCACCCCAGAGGGATCAATTAAAAAAACTGATGCATAATTTGTATGAGCACATGAAGAAGAAGCAGAGAACACTGGATATTCATGAAGAGAGCTCGAGCGTGTGGCGATGACGGCGCCGAGCGGTAACAGGGTGAGGAAAGCTTGTCGCACCTCTTTTGTCAGCCCCTGTCTCTTATTGAGACCCAGCAAACTGGCACCTTTGCAGAAATGCTAAGAGGGGGCAAAGGAGCACGCAACAACACTGCTGATTGATGTAAACACACTGTTACAGTTGCTTGAAATTGGCCCCGTTCCATTTGCAAATACATCTTAAACAGGCAAGCTCCACTCTAACTTGTGACAAAATCATTTTTCTCCAGCAGGAACAATTGATACGCTGCCGTTTCTGTTTCCACAGCAATTTTCTCTTCAGCTGGACTCTGTATGTTGACCCTTTGAAAAGACCTCAAACACTATTAGCTTGGACTGTTACCTTGTCTTGTAAGAGAAGCATATCCATGAAAACTTTTGCTTTCTTTTTAAGCAGCTGCTGTCAAACTGAAGGTTGTGAAGGATTCACTTAGTTCTGCACTACTTATTAGAGGAATGGATATCCACATTCAATCGCAGGGAAGGATCCAACACATGAGCAACTTCTGTGATTTCACACTTGTTCAGATAAGTGAGTGGAAATCCACACAAAATACCTCACCCTGCACACCGTTTGAAGATGCTGGTTTGTATCCAGGCCCTTTCAAGTCAAATTTGCCTCCAGTAAACTCTAACACAATGCAGAGCTGTGACTGATTTCGGAACTCAAACGATGCCTGCAGAGCGTGGCACATATGGACAAACATCGACCCCGTGGTGAACATTTCCAGAAGAGAGTGAGAGGAGATTGTGGTGGGGAGTCTGTCCATCAGTTTAGCACTTAGTCTGATGACTCAGTGTTCATTCTGAGTGGATACAGAAGATGCTGGTGCTCCAACTGAACTTAAAATTATAGCCAGCACGCCAGCTCCGCCTGCAAGAGGGCAAATTAAGTAGTCAAGTCTCATCAGGTCTTTGTATTGTGTATTTCAGGTATCTTGGCTGGTTTCCAGGTTTCTGTTTTCACAAGATGGACAAACAGAGTGAGACAGTGGATCGTTGGATTGGTGGTTAGCACTGTCGCCTCACAACTAGAGGGTTTGATTCCCGGCATCAGGCAGTGCCTGAGGAGTCTGCATGTTCTCTCCGTGCTTGCATGGGTTTCCTCCAGGGGCTCCAATTTCCCCACCATTAAAACATCTTAGGTCAGTTCTCCTGTCAGTGCCCTTGACCAAGGCACTGGCTTGTTTGCTAATGGGACAATAAGTACAAAAATGTACCATCGACTCCTGTTCCACAACTGTCTCAAAATCATTAGCCATTTATACTCTCAGAGGAGGTTAAAGAGAATGCAATACTACAATCGACAGCCTCCTCTATTTTGACCTCTGCAGCTCTCCTGCCCATTGAAGGTCAGCACTGCTAAGATGGCCTGCTATTGCTCAATGGCACAGATTCGCTGTTCAAAACTCCCAGAAATTGAACTTTGATGAACTGATGCAAATCTTTGCACAGACCTATGTTGCCCTCACAAGGAAATTCCACTAGTCCTAACAAATCAAATCAACTGCAGTCAATTTTTCTCATGTAATAACTTTGTAATGACTCGTGGGTCAGAAAGTCACGGTGTTGGTGCGCGTCATGGCTGGTGTGCAAGATGGTCTCTCGTTTTTTTCTAATTTCTATGCAAACTAATGCAGCAAGGTGCTTTGAAATCCACATCTATGATGGAGGAGGAATCTGCAGTATAAGCATGAAAAATCTGTCAAGATGTGGTTCTTGAGATACTGTTTGTGCCAAGACACAACAGATTTCAGTGATACTTCACGTAACATGTTGATGTCATGAAGACACTGCTCCTGGTGAAAAATGAGGATTTAATACAGCTTCTCAATGGGCCATATTTTGCTCCTGTTATTGGTGTGTGGGTGAGAAGCAGCACGATTCAGCAGTCCACCACCCACTGTTTCCTTGAGAAATATGAAAAGTATGCTATTAACAAGAAGTATAAAAAATATGAAAAATTGAAGCAATTTACTTTATATGTGCACTGCACCTTAACACCTGTGCATATCTGCAAATGAATATGGCCATGAATGTAACAAAATCATCCAATAGTGACTTTATTAGCAATTTGACCAAATTTGAAACGATTTGTTTGATTTAATTACAACAGGAGAAGTATGTTAAATTGATTTCCATCCAAAATCATTCAAATACAAAGAAAACCTATGTCACTTACCTTTCCGCCTTGCCCCCTACAATTTGGCATTTAATACCTAAGCAGAAAAGTTTTATTTCCTTGCCAAATACTACCTTGTTAAGTAGAGACCAGACACTGTTGATTTTTACAACCAGCCTAAAGACCAGCTCGATACTATTATAGTACAGCACCACCAGGTCCAACCACCACACTGGCAGATGATACAAAAGCAGAACACAGGTAATGTTTCAGTAAACTGCATATGTTGACTATTCCCCAAGAACCCATGAGGATTCCCAAGAGTTCTGGCAGGATGACTTAGCCAGCTGCGCCTTAGCCATATGTTTTGATGTCATTAAAGGAAATGTCCTGGTTATACCTGATGTACCACACACGGAGACGGTACACACCAGCAGAATCATTTTATTCTAATGTTAATATGTCAAAAAAAAAAAAGCTAAGTGAATGTTGTAATACCAAGTGACTTCTTTCATTCATATATTCATAAAAATAACTCAAAACCTGTGGGCATGTAGAAAAGCTAATTTTTAGTGACACTTAATTGCAACCTGTACACATAATGTATATATAATCGGTCTGTAAACCTTTATTAAATGGATGATAACACATGATATTAAAATTAAATCCAAATACAAGGGCATTTTAAAGCTTTGATTATTTCATAACTCTGTTTCTGAACGCTCCTTTACTGTTGCACTAATGTAACGAATAAATGCTTAATAGCATAACTTCACATAGCTGTATGATTAGACACAAGAACACATGTATAGTGTACTATAAAGCATTTATTAGCTCTGTATACACGTGTAAAAATAATTCAAAGGTGGGTTTCCAAGTGTTTATAAATGTGTTCATGGATGCTTCACATACATGCAGTCAGACACATACATTAATAAACGCCTGAAAATGTCCTTATATTTGCTCACATTAAAATGTAATTAAACTATTTTCTGTACCATACCACATAAATGATAACTGGGAGGGTTAAAATAAAGTGTTTCTCTCTATGTGGCAGGATTTTCATTGAAGACAGATCTGTGCAAGTTGAAAATTTATGATTCCTAAAAAATGTATGAGTCCTTATGATTTCTCGAAGAGGTAAAGGTAGAGAAACTGGATGAAAAAACAGGAAGAACTAAAGAGACACCACAGGAGCATATTCCCGCCAACACTTTTTTTTTAACTTTTTAACTTTTTTTTAACTTAACTTGATCTCAGCGGTCATATTAACGGGGAGAAAAAATGTTTCCCCACACAGTACACATTACCTTGCTGACACATAATAAACACCTGTCTCAATAAAAACTAGTTTTATAAATATCATCTCTTGAGCTGTGTTGCTGCCCACCCCACATGCCTGAATGCTGACTTAAGCTTATGTTACACCGTCCAACAGAGGTGGAGATTTCTAATTTGTGGTCAGCAACATGTCCATCACAAGCTTTCTTTATTTAAATATATGTCGGCATAAAGCCCCAGCAGGTTGTCTGTGCAGCCTCCACTGAGCGTCTCATGGACATTACTAGGCTTTAGAGGTAACTGTCCTCAGCCAGTCTGAGGGCCTTTTGGCCAGCAACCTCCTGCTGCCACTGTTTGGTATGCAGAGGATGAGATGCATGTTGTTCGGCTGCAGCTCCCTCGCTGACTAGAAAGCTCTCCTGTCTCGCTCTCTCTCTCCAGGCTAATTGACTGTAATGAAATTGCTGGAGACAATCTTGAGAGCAGACTTAATTGATAAAGGGAATCATGGAAATGAAAAAAAAAAAAGAAGAGAAGGTGACAGAATGTGTAGGCTTTTGGAGAGTCCTGATGACATTTCTTTCTATCTCTGTGAAAATAATTGCATCTGCCTCTGTGCATATGAGATTGGAGGCACTGAGGTAGTGGCAGGGGGATAGTGGTGTTGACTGTGGGGCGAGTGATAGTGTATGTGTATCCCCTAAAATCTACTTCAGCAAACAGCAAGCATTTTAAGCAAACAACTAGATTCCAACCAGAGGAGAATGCTGTTTATTTATAATAGATCCAGTAACCCCGCCATCATCTCAAACATTTTTAAAACTAATCTCCTCTCATTGTCAAGTGATTATCACAGGCATCATTCTGTGAAAAACATACAGTATTTTAAAGTTCACATGCGGTGAAGGCTGTGAGGATACAGCAAGAGGACCCCCAGTAAGGGGGTGTGATGTTGAGCCCTATTGACCAGTCACTGCTTGACATCTGATTGCAAAGACGATGGAACGCTCAAAATATAAGATGCTTATTTTTATCTGAAATATTTTCTTTGTCTTGTGGAACACTATCCAACAATTTTCAAATGAAACAATCCAGGAAAGTTATTTATAGAATTAATTAGACTTTAATATCAGCAACAGCATGAGCTACCTGCTACACACTGATCACAGTCCCACACAGAGAGGAGCATTTCATGGAAAACACCAGCATCTTCACTGGAAAAAGGTCAGGCATCTGCCAGTTGCCATGGCTACTAACACTTGACATATGCTAATGTCTTTGCATGGGGCAACATGAGGGACACATGGATCATGTTGGTGTCTGTGTTGTCTTTACTCACACTTTACCCAACAAGCTAATCTCCCATAAACTCAGTGTATTCCTTAAACAGGTTCACTGACGGCGGCAGCATCCCACTTTTTATCCGTGGCTCGCTGTGCTCGCGAATAAGGTCAACACAAAGGGCTCCACGCTGCCAATGTGGTGGCTGCATGAACATCTGTGATGAGAAGCTGCCGCAGTTGGCAGGAGCCGATGCCAGCTGTGTAGACCCACGGATCTGCCTGTCCCACTGGAGCGCTGGGCCACAGAACAGCGGAGTTGCGAAGCGAGCTGACTGTCATCTCATCAAAATATCACTTTGCTGCCATGCAAGCTGCTCACTGCCAACACCTGAGCTCCTCAGTGCAGCGGGGAATAAAGGGAAGAGAAACACAACCGCAACAGCCAATGGCAGCTTTTAACTTGCCAAGTGGACTTGAGAAATGTTTGGAATATTGCTCTGCATTGTCTGACAGCACAGCTGAAGTTCCGCTGTTATGTGACGCTGAATGAAGCAGTGGGGTGTTGTTAGGGGTTATTTAGGCTGAAAGCACAGACAGATGATGGATTTTGTGCATTCTGACAAGCACTCAAATATAACTACATTTTAGAAAGACTGCTACATGTTCCAATTACCCCTTTCTAAATGGGACCATGTTCAAATGCATTTCTTTTTTTTTTTTTTTGTCTTGGAAAAGAACAAAGAAAAAAAATGCCTCAATTGGGACCAGAGTGCTGATTATGTGGAGTGCTGAGATATCCCTTGTTCTTTTAACAGATGCAAGAAATCATCACCACTGTACTATTAACTTTCCATACATCATGGCCTCGCTGAGAGTGAAGTGTGATGACGCACCTAAAGGGCCATTACACGCAATAAGTGATTGCCACCTGGAAGTCATTCATTTTCAACAAGGAATGAACAGGCAGAGAGCTGCAGGCAATCTGGTAGTCAGAGCAGGGCTCGCTCATCAAACAGAAACAGTCACACTAGAGTTATTATGAAAGACTTTGCTTGACCGCTGTAAATGACAGCTCTGACTTCTCAGTTGTGGTGGAGAAGTGAAATATTGCTGTGTGGTTTCTATTGATTAAAACACTGTCACTGAAATCATGGGTGGACATTTGCATGTCAAGGTAAATGGGTTGATAAAACCAAAAGCAATGTTAAACAAGTATTGTATGTATGCTATCCTACTCCACAATAGCCAGGATATTCCTCAGATTGTAGAGTGTATTTTACTGGCTGACTTGTCAAGGACTGGTAAACAAAACAACACACAACAGCCAATGGTCATCCACTATCTCACAAAAGCAATACATACAATACTAATACAAAAATGGGCGTATAACATCCCTGTAAATTCCTGTGAAATTGGCTAAAATGCCCATCCCAGGCATGTCCAAACTAAACTGAAAGCTGTTCTTGAACCATTTGGAGTACATGCATGGTTTTGGTCTCTTTTGAAAGGCAACACTGAGGTTTTATCCCCAGCAGTCAGAATCACTGTAACTGCTGCTGGCATTGAGTAACAGAACTTTGAACATACTGAAGCAGAAGGTTTTTATTTCCTCCTGAATATTCTTTTTTGCAAATGGATGCCTGCAGATGACTAAATATAGGCCCTATTAGCTGGTAAACACACTGGGGCAGCTCAAAGCCTTACCCTAGTCCAGGTTCAATAAAAGCAATACCACAGAAATTAATATTTTGCATATGTTTTTCTAAAGCTATGTAAAGGTGTTCTTCAAAAAAGGCAATTATGTTTAGGCACTATGTTAAGACCATCTTTTCCTATATTAAGTTTATATATACTTATACCTATATGTCTTTATATTGAGGCCATTTGTTATATTTATCATTTCCCTTCCTATATAATGTTCCTATTTGCACTGAATTCTTTGATTTGGTTGTAAAGTACCCACTGTACCCCCCTAGATCATATTGAGTGCCAACACTGTTCAAATTCTTGCTTTCCACAAAATGTGTATATGACATCTGCACATGGCCAGTAAACTATGATCAGGGTTAGGTATCAAACTAATACATTTCATCTGCCTTGCCACAAAGGGTGCACACTACTTCATACTAAACATTGGCAAAGGATGTTCATCAACCTTGTCAACCTTGCCTTGGCCACAAAATACCATTGAGGAGATGTCCTCATTTACAATGGTGTTGAGATGTAAAACAATGTTTGCAACAAAACAGCTATCAATAAAAACAACAATGTATGTTAGCAAAAAGTTCAAATACAGGATGATAGTCATGCAATGGACAGTCCAACAGGGAGAGTCCAGATTTAAGGTCTATTGTGGATTATTCTTTGTATAAAGTGTATTGAAAGAGAATTACATTTTCTTGAGATTATGTGTGTTCAGAGTTAAAAGGTATGATATATAGGGTGGAAGCATCTGCATTAAAGCTTTATAAACAAATACTGGTCCCACTTCACAGCGAAAGATGGCCAGGTGACCTTATTGTAAAGACTGTAGTGCTGTAAGATTCACCAGTTATAAACCACAGGGCTGAGTGGTAGTCAGCATTCAGTGATTACAAAGTAAAGGAGGCAGCTTTTCCATATAAAATATCCCTATACAGGTAAACATGTTGATTCAACAATTCTCATTCTATGGTGAATTGGGAAGCAATTCTTATTTCTCTACAGAAAGCCAAGTCTTGTTTCCAGTTTAATGTGATGATGTGATGCTTGAAGTTAAGATTATTGTCCAGACAGATACCAAAGTATATATACTGAGGCACTCTCTCTATAATATTCCATTAGCATCCATTTGGTTTTGTTCAAATTTAGCACTAACTTATGACTGTGTAGTTGGAATGAACCTAATGAAGATTGTAGACATTCAATGGCTGATTGTGTGGAAGAGGCCGTACACTATATAACTGTGTCATCAGCATAGATGATGACAAAGATTTCATTTACAGGATCCAGAAAAGGAAACAATATCATTTCTGTAAATTGAGAACAATATTGGACACAGAACCTTGCAGAAGACCTTTAGTAATATTTAATGTATCACACTGAACGTCACCCATTTTTACACACTGTAATCCATTAGAGAGGTAGTTTTGAGACCACAGGCAACTGACAGAATCAAAACCAATACAGGAAAGTTTTCTTAAAATTAACGTGTTCAACAGCACTGAATGCATAAATGCAAGTGCAGAACAAGACATTGTGCTGTCCAGGGCTTTGCTGCAATGTCACTTAAAGCCAGAAACGATGTATAAACCTAAATCCAGACCAATAGGGAGTGAGTACAGAAAACAAAAGGCGTTTAAGAAAAAAGCATCCAAATTATCAGCGCCAGTTGGTCTCTTAGTATCAGTAGTAAGAAGGACATCAATAACTTTCTTAAGACGAAAGAAGGCCATACTGAAGCTCGGTTCACCCTGTGGTTTGAGCTTATGATTCAGTTCACTCATAGTATAATCAAAGAGATGCCCTGAGGAAGCAACAGGACTGAATGTTGAAAGCAGTACAAAGTTCTTCATGGGCTGTTAATAGACGGTGTCCATTCCTAACGTGAGTTGAAAAGGAACTATTATTGCTGTTGCCGATTTAACAAAGCCACAACATTGTTTTGTATCATGAAAGGAACTACTGAAAGGGTGTAGGTAGTGCAGCTGTATAGCGATTCTTCAGCGAAGCTGTTCGAACACAAGCCAGTTGGAGCGGTTTGTCAAGAATGGAATTTAAAACAGCAATAAAATGATTTAAAGCAAGTTCTGCATGAGGGGTTTTGATAACATCATGTATGGTACTGGGATACAAGTTATGCAGAGTTTTTTAGATTATTTCTAGTTTTTAGATGGTAGGTTATTTTTTAATGCTCACATCTCTGATGCCAGCTGTAAGACAATGATCACCTATGCCTTGGTCAAACACACCACTGAAGATGTATTTATCCGGTTCCATACAGGGGCTGGACTTTGACATATCATGTGTGTTTGGTTGTGTGGGTTCAAAAAATAAACTTTGTCAAATTCCTACCAGTATAGCTGGGACACACCTACAACTATACTGCTATTACTGGGACCAAGTTCAACTTTCAGGACAATAAAATCAGACTATTTAGGGGTGAAACATTCTTCAAAACTGCATCTCAGAATTTGGTTTTAACATAGACACCCACACCACCCCGTCTACCCACCCTGTCAGTTCTAAATCAGTTATAATTATGAATAGCTTCCTTATGCTTCAGTAATATTTTTTCTTTATCTTTTCTATACCTATACCTATTTTATGTAATACGTTTTTTATATTTAAATGCATAGAGCCCAAGTCTCTCCTCAACGTAAAGGAAATAAGGTCTAATGAGTTTGGGGCAGAGGTTGATATATTTGGAACAGAGGGACAATACCCAGATGTGGAAACAAGTGCTACTGCATTTCAATTATCTGGGCTGCTGAAATTATTCAGAATATTCAATGCAGAAGATGATCAATGAGATCTGTCTTTGATTCTGACAGGAATTACTTATTCAGGCGTAAGAGTAAAAACTGCTATAATGCTATAATAGTCTGATTGGGCTGGACATTTACAGCCTGAGGACCAGGTATGGAAGGTGGAGAGAGTAATAAGGTGTGTGGCCAATAGTGGGGGAAGTACCAGAGACAATACCTTTAGGAGACTGCATAAAACATGAGCTGATGACCAATGAGGAGTGAGTATTCAGAGCAGAAACATATGTGTTGATGACTGTAAACAGTCTCACAGCTGGGCTAGACAGACTACAGTGAAATATGTTTCCTGACAACAGTGAAGCGATTCTGGCTGATTCTTCTGAAGAATGCAGAGTGCTCCCAGAATAGATTAAAATTAATTTCAATAAAAAAAAGAAACTTCTGAGCGCTACATTGAGCCTGAAGCTGTTTATATAGACTGAGGAGCCCGCTGAAATTCCTAGCCCCCTGACCAAGTGTTGGAATGGGACTTGAAATAAAAATGTTCTCACCAGTAGCTTTTTCAGAAAGTCCAGTAGAACCTCTTTTCATCAGTTCGGATAGTTGCTGACCAGTGTCAGTGCCAGCATGGACAGCAACCCTCTTAATAAAGGGATGTTCTGTAAGCAGGGTAGGGGTGACAAAAATTTGTTTGGAGACTCTTGCACCGGTGCTTCAGGATTTGTACCCAGCACCCAGATGAACATTACTGTGAGCAGGCTTAGAGGAGGCAGAGTCTCTTGTTCCTTCAGCAACCTGCATTATGAGGATTTCTTTTCGGGATCAGGGTTGGTAAACCCCAGCCGATGGGATGTGACAGACCCATCAGTGAAGGGAAATCTTTGTTGTCCAAGATATCAAAACCATTTGATGGCGGGTCAGTGGAAGCAGTCAATGACGATAAGAAGCAAGGATGGTTAGCCAGATCAGGATATACCAGGGAAGATGGAGAAGTCAAGTTTTCCAGACCTTGAAATGTATTGCCAACACAGGCAGCCTCCTGTGATTGGAGGTGGTGTTTACCCTGTCTGTTCCCTCTACCCTTACTAGTCTCACCCTGGACCCAAATCTCTTGGATGGATGGAGTCGAGCAAACTTGGGTTAAGGCCTTGCTCCCAGGCTGAGCCACTCATCCTCCTAGTGTAGTTTGAATCGCACCACAGAATAGTGGTATCCTTGGACTGGGCAGAAGCTGTGTGGTCTGTGGCGCATAACAAGATGGTGCTACTAAGCTGTGAAGAGCAGAGTTATGCAGAATGAATCAAATTCCATGTGGCTAGTTAATGGTACATAGAAACAAACCGTCCACATTACAAGAAATTACCATTTCAATTTGAATGCATCACGGGATCCCAACTGGGGGAATGACAGATGCTGCTAAAAATTCCAGCCATAGATGGTATCAACAAGAGGGTTTGATACAGGAAAGTCTCAAGGATTCCAATTTTAAGACACAGAAGGACATCACTCATATTCTGGCATTGTTGTGGTTGCCTGTAAGTTTAAGAGTTGATGCAGAGATTATACTGATTGCTTTGAGGCCTCATCCAGGCCTTGCTCAGAGCTATGTCCTCAACCTTTGAACCCATCAGGAGCCCAAGCCCAGCCCCAGATCTTCAGACAGTGCCCTGTTGGCTGCTCATAAGAACAGAGTAAGACAGCAGGTGACCTGGGCTCAGCTGTGAAGACCCCAGGCCTTCAGAGTGACCTGTCTGATGTGAGAATTACTACACCTGTGTTTTGGTTTTGTCACTTACTCTAGCCTTCATCACACTACACAGCGACTTCTTAGTACACGGACTGAGCTGAGGATACAGAAGCTGAAAAAAATAATATTTTGTAAAAATATGCAACATCATAAAGAATATAAAAAGTTGACGTCATCATATCCGGAGCAAGCGAAAATAAAATCTAAGCCCGGCAGATTGACATTCATTATCATGAAAGCAACTGAAGCTTTTTGTAGCTCATAAACAATGTCATGGTGGGTGTGGGACCCACAGTGCATCTTTACACTGTGAGAAGAATTAAGCCTCCTCAGTGTGATAAGACAGCTCATCAAATGTGCTTAGAGTGGATGTGGTCCTCAGACGCAGATTCAAGAGAGAGAGAGAGAGAAAGAGAGAGAGACTCTTCACTTCTGAAGTTGAGAAGATTTTAAATAAGCAGCTGGATCTTAAACGCAGCGTGCATGCTTGATTGTACAATCGAAACAATAGCGTGTCTTAATGTCTATCCACATCCAGGCTTAGAGCAGCTAGCTGAGTAGCCACATGGGGTAAAACAGTAGGGCTGTAAACTGGCATGATCATCATCTAGTAATGCATGCTACTGTGAACCCAGATGTGACTCTGCTGGGTGGTGAGGAGCAAGAGAGTCAAAGGTAAAGGGCTGTAACAATAAGATACTGTGGGAAGACGAGTTCAGACACTGGCCTGTTCCACTCGATACTTTTGGAATAACGAGGGGGGGAATGTTCAAGGATGCTAGTTAGAGTGATGGAAATGGCTCTGTGATCCTCCATTATCTGTCTTCCTTTCCTCATAATGTACCTTTCCCTCTGCCCCATCGATTGCGGCCACTGGATGTTGTCATTAAATCAATTCTCCCCAGAGGAGAAATGGTTTGTATATGAACAGTCCTTGCCCTTACTATCAATGACAGCACTAGCAGCTGCATTGAAATGGATAAGGATGAAACCAGAGACAACTGGAGTGCACAGAGCAGGAAATTTATTTTCTGCTTGCTCGAGCCATTCTATTAGGCATGCATGTTTGTTTCCAAATAGGGCCGCATGCCACACGCACGTGGGCCGCCAAGCACAATATTATCTGACAGTCACTTATTCTTCCCCTTTTCAAGGATGAAAGTAATTTCAGAAACATTGAATCCCCACAACATAAAATCCACTGAGGTAGGGCTTTTTATATTTGTGAAACAACAAAGAATAACTTTGAAGTGCACACAACACACAACACACCACGGTAGGAGGAGATGTGGAATTTTGATGGGCCGCACGGTTTCTTTAAGCCCAATAATTTACTAGTGCCTTTTTACAGTGGTCCAAATGGGTGCTGCTCTATGATTAAAATGCTTTTAACATATGACACAGATTGCTTGTGGCTTCCGGTAATGGCAGGGTGCTTTTGACCTGCTGAGCGCCATCGCTGCAGTCATGTGGTACTTGCAGTCTTATGGTCTTCTATGCACTAGCTATTAGATTAATTTCAAAAGTAACATTAGAATTAGCCACAGTCATTACCTCTCCACTTCACTCCGGTCCCTTAAGGATTAATTCAAGAATGTGTATTCACAATGATCCAGACACCAGCACCCATATTACTCAGAACACCCCTCTGAAAAGAAGATGTAATTCAAGGTAGAACTGCAACATTGGCTCTACGGTTTTCTAACATCTTGTCATGGAATCCCAATAGGAACATTTCATTGTCTTCCTCTGCAATACATCATCAACTTATTTGACATACTGCAGAGTGGGTATGTCAATCTGTACAGAACCAGTGTGATACTCACGACATCTACAGCTGATTTCCTGTGTCTTCCTACTTCACTGAGGCAGAAGTCCTTTTTTTTTTTCCTGCATCGAGCAACAACGAGGGCTATGTGCAATACAGTAGAGCTCTTCTGCCCCCAAGTGGGCAACTATGTCCCAGCTCAGTGTTAAGAATGCACATTTCACACACACGAGCCTTTAATACACACAAACACACACAGAAAAAAATGTAATTTGGCAGGATCATTGTGCAAAGTCACCATTTTTAAATCTTAGTAAGTAAGAAATACCTGGAGCGCCCTGCTAAGGTGCACTGGGGCAGACACAAAGCCTTACACAGGAGGTAACCAGATTAGCCAGGCTTTTGTTTCGCCATGAAAACTTAAAGTCTCACTGACTGTGTCCATTTTGCCCACTTTGACACCCCCCTTTGCTTTTAATTAGTGCGTCTCAGGGGGACCCTTATCAGTAATGGACTATTCTCTTAATGAGGCTGTTATTAAGTCGTTTTCCTGGGGGCAGATTGGGGGGGACTCACTGCCACCTATGGCATGCAGGCTGATAATACTGAACCTCAGTTAATTCCAATTCCTGTTTTGCCCCTAAAGGTGGACTCAGAGGTTTTCAATTCCTGGCCAAACACCACATGCAGATACTCATGCTGTCAGAAGAATAGGAAGGTGTGGGAGGAAAATCTAGGTGAAGATTAGGTGAGAAAGAGGAAAAAAATCCTGATGAATATTATGTGAGGAAGAGTAACGGGTTTTGCTCCCTTGCTGGTACCTTCCCAGAGTGGGGTCTCGTTCTAATAACTGAAGGGGGGGATGCTCAGGATGGCTCCCTTGGCCTTTCAGAGACCTTTCTGGCTAGCTTGTGGGGTGGTATGATCTGCTGTAATGAATGGGACTTGAAGTGAATGGGTGCTTTCAGGGATGGAGTAGAGGCAATCTTGGGCGGGAGGGCCCTGCCTCAGGGCTGACGTGGTGAGGCCATTTGGTAGCTGTGGATCATGCACAGAATCTGAGATTTAAAGAGCGGATCCCTGTGCTAAGAGGGCCTGACTAATGAAATCACCTTTTTTTAACTTTTGGGTCACTAAACAGTCTCTACGTGACCTCCTTTGTCACTACGTCAAGGTTATGAATTAAATCTGAAACCGCTATGGTGGTGCTTTTCTTTTAAATTTGAAGGATGGTGTATGGACACTCAACAAAACAACCACATTATCTAAACAGGATGTGCAATATGTTCACACATTACAGTATATACCATGGGCTGCAATGAAATAAGTGTCAGCCTTAAGCTCTTTTGCCTTCCTAGGCATAGTTTTCTTTAATACAGCATATGTTAAATGGAAACTTTCAGATTCTAACCTGTGAATAGTCTAAGAAAAAACAATATGCTTCATGAAGAATCCAATCAAGATATCTTATTTTAAAATTTCTTCTCTTATTAATTAATAGGTAGCATTCTCAGAATTTAATGATTTTTATCTTCTTAAATTTTAATGCCATGTTATTCTGAGGGAAATACATTACAGGTACAGCTTTGGTTCAAAACCAAGTGTGGAATTACTTCAAACTCTGCTCGGGTCAACTTGAATCTTCAAAGTGCCTCTAAAATGATGATAATAAATCCACATTGTTCGCAGGCCAAAATCAGCACCCAGCATGGAACTGATTACATTAGACAGACTAGAACATAGCTAGGTTACATAGAATGCAGAACTCAATAGTAAAATGATTTGATTATTAGATCCTTGTATAATATGGACAAAATATCAAACAGGAGCACTGTATTATTTTGGAGTGAGGCATGCAAACATTTTTCAGGGTCAGCACTGTGGTGGAGGCTAACAAACTACAGCTTTCACACCAACTACAGGTGCAGTCCATCAAATCAATGAGCCAGTGATTTAAAAAAAACAAAACAAAGACAAAACAACTATGATTAAGGGGTTTTAGTAGTTGGGTCTAATAAATCATTCTTTACAATGTCTACTTTATTTCACTTAGAAACAGTTTCTGTGCAGAAAAGCACAAGTAGAAAATTTAACTGGAAACTTCTTCAAAGCACTCAAGCAGTCTGTCTGCACATACATGTGTGGGTGGAACATCATTCATGCTGAGCCTGAGCTGACCACATACTGGTCAACAATCTTATGCAGTTATAATAGAGACAGTGTTTTTCTCCAAAGGCTGGATTCGGCGTCCACCCGACCTGCAGTACTGACTAACAGTGGGTTAAACTGAGCTGAGACGTAAACCTCTTCTAAGTCTGGCAGGTTAGAATTTCAAAACTGCAGCCTCTGAGGGAATGCTATTGACGTTCAGCAAACCATAAACACTAGCCAGTACAGACAGCAGAGTATTCTGTGCGATGCATGGCGCCACTCAGCTCACTATTGTATTTCTGTCTACAGTACAGTAGGCTGGGGTCTGGCTGCTATTTTGGAGCCAAGTACAGAAGTTTCTGTTCCCAAGCAGCTTTGTGGCAATGTCCATCACCTTTAAGTGTGTCACAACAAAAGCATCAGGACAAAAAGCACATATTTCCTCGAGCACTGTCTTCTTGTTAAGGTGAAAATTGCTTCTGAGACAGAATTTGGAGCATTTTAAGGCTTACTGAAACTGAGCACATTATTCTCTCACACATCATCTGGCTTCTACGCCATCCACAAATAACCTGGCAATCCGTTTTTGATGATGATGCTACAGAACTAACCCAGCTGAGCTGCCTTCCTGATGCCTGCATGTACTTCCTGAACACATTTCTAATCAAGTTAAACTATGCTTGTATGGTAGCTTTGTGTTGATACAGTGTATTTGTAAGAATGAGGTTGAAATTGTTCTATATTTCTATTCTGAACAAATACTGTAAAAAAGAGACCAAAACCAACATGTTGTCTCTCTCAGTTCTTCATGATACCGTACACTGTGGCTCCATTGGTTCCTACTGAAGATGTGAATCTTTAAAAAGAGCTCACAAAAATGCACTTCCATTTTTGAAAAGGCTCAGTAATGTCCTTAAACAGCTGGAGGATTAATGCACACTGGGAGCTGTAGTCAGTATTTGGGGCAGCAGGACAGTGTATGTGGGATTGTGTCTGTAGTTCTCAGCTGTGGAAATTTTAACAGCCACAAAATGCTTGATAGTTATGTACATACTGCCATACAAACACAGATGTTACAACCATTACGTGGAATAACAGAAAAGAGAAAAGAATAGGGGATTCATTAGAGCTCTCTATAACACTGAAAGTATTTCTTGGTTAGTCTGTTCAGCTTTAATTGTCACTGTCTCTGAAAATCTACCACTTGAGCTTTATCTATAACTCGCTGGGGCATGCTAATGATTAAGTGGATCATTAAGTGGATACTCTACACAGTCTGTTTCCACCCAGTCCATACTGAAGTCTGTCTGAGTTGGCTATATGTTCAGCTGTTGTACATTGGTAGCTTGTTAAAAAGGCAGCAACTTTGCAGAGGAGGACAAATGCACAGTGAAGAGATGCTTTCAGCTCAAGAAAAAGGCTGGCGCGATCAGCTAACAGGCCAGTGGGTGAACCTGAAGATGGATCCACAGGGTCTGATTAGCTGATGCTGAAACTGGGACTGAGTGCTATGCTGGCAGAGGATGGATAAACTGAGTGCTCCATCTCATTTAATGTGGATATGATCTGTCCTCTCCACATTAAAAAAAAAGTCTCTGTGTGTGTGGGTGGGCGTGTGCGTGTGTGTGTGTGTGGATGTGTGGGTGGGGGGGGTGATTACATGGTTCAGCTGAGTGATTCAAATTTAAATTAGATGTTTGAATTAGAATAACCGAATCAATACTGAAATGCTACAACACTGACAATGAGACAAAGAAAGCCTAACATGAAACAGATCTGTTTTTTAATAAACATGAAAATGTCTCCTACATCCCAGAGAGACAGAGCGAGAGGATCCGGCTGACATCGCGGAGACAGAACGATCTAATAATGTTTTAGCTGGTCCCAGGACTGACTGGGCCTGCAGGAGTTTCTTTCAGCAGAAAGCAGCTGGTAGTTTAGAGTTTGGGATCTATTCACCATCACGATGCATGATGGGAGTTTTAAGCGTTACAAACTTTCTAATGCCTCCTGCAGTGTTAAACCTCCATACATCTTCATAACCATAAGCTGCTCTTTCAAGCTTTGGCTCCTCACATGAACAAGCAGTTAATTTAGCGGGAGGAAAGTGATGTTAGTACATCTTGTATTCAGCTTATCGCACTCGCACTGCAACACATATCCATCAGAACAAGCCATTTCTTTCATTCTCTGTCTTTCAGCTTACAATGTGGAAAGTCATTCTGAGAAAAGAAAAAGATCCCATTCATTTCCAAATCATTTTCAAAGACATTTCTTCTATTAGGCTAACCGACTAAAAAACTGAACATGAGACACTGAACAGGAAACAACACTGGACAGCACTGTTTTTGGAAGATTCTGGGAAATAGAAACTGTGATTTGGCTTTGTTTTACTGTATAACTTTACATATACATATTCAGTGTAAGCTGTAGTGCAGGAGGTTGAGTGGTCATGCGCTAATCAGGAGGTTGGAAGTTCGATCACTGGTCCCTGCAGTCTCCATTTCAAAGCATCCTTGAGCAAGAACCCCAAATTGCTTCCAATGAATGTGTGAATGCTGGCTTGGTTGCAAAGTGCTTTGAGTGGTCAGTAAGATTGGAAAAACACTGCATAAATGCAATCCATTTACGATTTACAGAGAAGGCTCTGATACTAAACCGCCGTAACTACAAGCAAATAATAAAGATAATAATACTACACACTAATAATAAGTGTAAGAGCTAGTTATTTGTTTGTTTGTCATTTAATTTGTAATCTCTATATTTTTCCTGTATTTAGAAGACATTAAGATTTTCTTTAGAAAGTTACTTCCTTAGTTTACTTTGTTGTGCTAGTTGTTTGTTTAGTTTATCTAGTTAATTTCATGGGTGGTTTTATATTGAATTTGTATTTTATTTGAATTGAGCAACTGTTGCCCAGGCTACAGAGAGCCACAGGTATAGGACCAGCATGTTGCTTATGTAAATGCTGTTTTATTGTCGATCACGGTAACTAATTTGTATGAAAGGTGCACATTTGTAAATTTGATTGGCTGATATAACAATGAAACTGGATATTGAGATATTAAGAAAAGAAAATATGAAATTAATATTTATAAAAAAAATACAATTATATATGATAACATGAGCATTGTAAGCTTAGGGATTCAAACCAATCACAGTATCAAGTCCTCATGTGACATGACTGTAGCCTGTGTTAGAAGAACCACACAGGAAAGATCAAGCTCGAGAACGGTTATCAAAAGAAATTTCAAACATTTGACCTTGCTGACAGTAATACTCTGTACATCACCTCTGAAATATCAGATGTAGAATTGGGATTGGGATATTTGACAAATTCATTCCTTCAACCTCGACTGCAGGAAAGTGACTGGGGAGAATTAACTAGACCCCCTTTTTTAAAGCTCTGTGCCTCATTCATTGATGAACAAATATCTAGTTAATCCCTCCATTTCTACTGAATTTACCCCTTAGGTCTGGAAATCTGCACAAAAAAATAATCTTTATAACTATCAGCCAATTTCCAAAGTGTCATGTCTTGCTTAAGTTTGGGAGTCGTTGGTTAATAAAAAAGTTCATATCATTCCTCCCAAGAACTTGGGTGTTAAGTCCACATCAGTCTGGTTCCAGAGGTGAACGTTACACTCTCACCGTTATTACTTTGTTTACAAATGATATCTGCAGTTGACGAAAGGGAAATATTGTGCTGCTCTCTTTGTAAGTCTAACAAAAGCATCTGATACTGTTGATCATGCCATGTGCCCTAACTCATGTAAACGGTTTCAGGACCACCTGTCTCATAGACAGCGATGGGGGTTCCACAAGGTTCAATACTGGGTCCTGTCGTGTTCACAATTTATATTAACAATATTACATCCTCTATATCAAATTGTAACACTCATCTTTATGTGGATTATGCAGTTCTGCATAATACTGCACAGGCAGACACGGAAATCCAACAACAAGCCTTTGATAATCAGCAAGATGCCCTTTTTAATTTGAAATGTGTCCTGAATGCTAAATATGTGCTTTTCTCCAGAGCCACAGATATTGTGGACAGTGGTTTGCATATCATCACTCTGAGTGGACATAGGATTGAGAGAGTCTCAGAGTATAAATACTTTGGTGTCTGTCTGAATCAAAAAACTTTAAATTTCACGTTGAACCATTTGTCAGTAAGTTTTGACAAAAACAGGCTATTTGTACAGAAACAGCTATTTTTCCTGTACTCAGCAGGAAGCAGATAATTGAGGCCATCTTGTCTGTGTTGGATGGTGGTGATGTTTTCTGTAGACACGCCTCTGCCTCCACTCTTAAACCCCCACATTCAGTTTATCTCTCTGCCCGTACATGCATTACTGGTGACACTTCTTCTACTCATCATTGCATCTTGCATTAAAAGGTTGGAAGGGCATCTCGAACAGCAAGACGGACAGGACTGGTTTCTATTTTTATTTATAACACCCTTAATGGCATCACACTATTATATAACACTTCCTCATTAAACTGGTCACATAGTATAGTATAGTCCCCCGTGCAAACACTGAATTTTGGAAAATTGCTTTTAGTTTTTGTACTGCACACACTTAAAACGTTTTACAACACTCATAAAAAATTTACAGAACTGTACCAAGAGTTCAATTTAATCAACTGATTACGAGCTACTGCACTCTTGAATGTAACTGTATTTTGTCGTGAGTTTGTTTTCTCATCAATTCATTTTGTGTGTATTTATTCTGTTTTAACTGTTCTGGGGTATGCTCTCAATCAGCCTTCGGGATTTTAAATAAAGGTTGAATGAATGAATAGGTGAATGCAAGCCTGGCTTAATTGTTTGGTAATCAAAAACTGACATGCGACTGAAACAGTCGTCAGTGCAAAGCTAAAACAAATAAACACAGCAAATCATCCACAGCATGTTCCGATAACGCTACATTCATCCTGAGACTGACAGAGCTCACGTCAGCCTGATTCTGTTCCATCCATACAAATGCCTGCAAACACATCATTCACATGAATGTCAGAGAGCCTAAATGAAATGACACACAAAGATCGCTGGTTGATTAATGGAATATGAAAGCCAAGCTGACACCAAAATAACACAAACTGTCCTGCTTCATTCCCAGACACTTCTTGTTGTGTTCATGTGATGAAGATAAATAGGAGTGCCTTTTCCTTACAGAGACAGAAGATGGGGCTGGTGCTCTACATGAAATATGCTCAGGTTTGACAGGCCTGCTTCTCTCTCCTTTCCTTCAGAGTTTACAAAAGTCAAAAAACTATTTTTGGGCCAAAGTATTCAATCAAAGCCAATCAGAGTCTCTGACAGGAAACAACATAGTCCACAGACCATAACCAACGATCAAATTCAGGCTTGTTTTCGTATGGAAGGCCTCCCTGGATCTCCCTATTACATGATAACTAGACTTATAAACAGTATTTATTCGGCAGTCAGATAGCTGCGGGGGACCAGAGAATGCTGTCTAATCTATATGTACATTATGAATAAAATAATGTGTGCAAGCACTCTTTTGCTCTCACTCTCAGCATCTTTTTGTTGGGTGAGGGAAGACAAACAGCATTTATTAACAGAAAATTCAGCTTACAAAACTGTGCCCTGGAGGAAGTGGTGAGTGAAAAATTCCAAACATATACTTCGAAATTTTGAGGGATTTAAAGATGAGCAGCAGAAGCGAGAGGCATGGAGGCTTTGGGCTGAATTGTAAATACATGTGTTTTCAGTGTGGGTATCAGCTGTGTGCCCAGAACACATATACTTGCTCCTCAGGTGGTTCATACTCAAAGTTTCTTAATGAATGACAGAAATCAGCAAGAGTTTAAGTCTTTCGGAGCAAGTCCAAGTCAAGTCTCACATCTTGGAATAGAAAGGTCGCAAGTGCTAAAGGACAAGTCCAAGTCATCTGAAGCATTTTGGAATTTGTTTTCCACATCAGCCACTCCTGAACTGTTATTTATTGCAACATTACAGTATTTTATATATATGCCGCTCACAGCTACGCAGCTGTGTGAACAACTTGTCCACTGAAGTGAACTCTTGACATGAAGCATTCACTGCATATCCACCTCCAGTCCAACTTCATCCCCTTCAGCCCAGCCACAGGGCTGCATCGGAAACGTCCCTCTTTTTCTTTAATGGTTCTGGGTTATTCGGATGGATATAAATGTTTTTGCCACACCATTGAGCAAGGTGAAAAGCGGTGATGGAAATGGCTTAAAAAAAAGGAAAGAAAAAGCATTCCTTGTGATGCCTCTGGCAAAACTAACTGTGCTCTCTACTAGCTTTTATCACCTGCACACTGGTCAGCCAGAGAAGCCCTTTGGCAGCCACTTGAGGTCACATATATCTTTATACGTGGAGTTGTATCAACATGACTGAAAAGTACCTTGTGCACCTTAGAGTGCACTGTGGGACTGACCGCGTTACCATTCCTACAAATGTGGCCACGGAAAACTTCACACCCAGTGGCAATGCAAGCTCTGGTGAGTGTAAATTACTGCAGTGAGAATGGTTTTTGTATGTCTCTCCTGTATTTCCCTATCACTGAATGGACCCACTGGCAGCAGGAGAATATTTCACTGTTGATCTTTCAGAACCAGATTACGACAGTCCAGCAGGATAAAAACATACCTTTTCATACACAAACAATCCAGCACACGATGAGAGCTTTTGGCACCTTTGTTCACAAGTGAAACTGATTATTGTGAGCTCCCACAGGCCTGCATCTCTGGACTGAGATTCTGCCACACCATGCTGTCCTTTCATGTGTCTTTCATGCAAAGTGTTGTCGCCATGGCTTGCACCAGAAACGTGGGGTGGTAGGATGCAAATCTTGAGTAATTCCTGGTCGCCAACACTAATGCAGCTGGCTTTTCATGCATTTAGCCTTTGCCTCACACTCTCATTCTCCAAAGCAGATGATGACATACTGATACGCTAATCAAAGACAGCCTCGACTACCTGCTGGACCTGATAAATATAAATGAAGAAGATGAGTGTGCTCTGCATTCACAGCTCAGCAGAAAGATGGAATTCCAGCCTTATCAAAGGTCTACTGCTGGAGGTATAAATAAGTCTTTGTTTGGATTTCAGGACTACAGTGTTGACTCTTTTGATCGTATGTTAAATGCCACCACGCTTATAAACAATCTCAGCCGAAATCCTCATTTTCTTTCTTCATATAACACTGGAATTGATTAATGTGCTTGCGATCATTCTTGCGTTGCTGTTACACGCCTTTCTCACTCAGCTGAATTTCTGCCCATATTCACACACAGCTACCAAGCATACCATGGCCTTCGATTCATCTCCCGCTGATCTCCCAGCTTATCAACACACTCAAGATGTACTGAATAATTTCAAGAGGTGCATTGCTGCCTTCCACAGGCGGGATCGAAGGCCACGCTCTGGCTCAGTGACCAGATTTGTGCTGTGTCGAGCGAATGCGTCAAGGCTGAATCTAATTGCAAGACATATCATCAATACTTTTATTAATGGAATCGCACACTTCTTGAGAAGTGGCAGTGTGATACAGTAACAGATTTTATCCACAATGAATCTCCTGAACAGTGAGAATCAGGTTAGGGTTTCATTAAATGTGACATATCGTATGTTTGTATCTTACGTTTCTTCTTTTTTTTCCCCTGGGGAAAGAAATGAACAGACCCCTCTGCAGACATCACAGAAATCATTGTTGTTTCTCATTGGCAGGTAGCACAACCACTGCCAGACACAAAGAGACAAACAACACCCTGAGGGACAAAGACTGCACTACCAAAGGAATCTGGATTGATTAATCAAGTGTGAAACTACAGTATCCCTGATACACTTTACAGCAGAGTTAACTACATTAACTCAAGTGCTGTGCTTACATTGAGTAGTTGAGTGTTCCCATCTTATGTTCATACTTGATGCTTTTTAATTCACTACAATTATCATTTTTATCATCAGCTATTTAACAGATTAAGAGTTTTCAGACAAAATGTATTGTATGATTACAGTTTTCCATAAGATGGCTGGACACTAAAAGATTTCCTGCCAACCTTCAACTTGCTGTTTCAAGTCAGGTCACCATCACTTTTTAGATCTTGGTCACTTCTGACTACATCTTTTAACTGGGTGAAGGATTTTAGTGATCAGACCTCTAGACCTGTAAGTTATCAGAGAAAGATGCTAAGCTAATGTAAGCAACAGCTCGACTCACAGAAAACAGAAATCTCTGTCTCATCAACTCATTTTAGTCCTTAAAGTCTTATTTTTATTTAAAAGACGAAAATGTGTTCCAGTCCAGTAGAGATTTACCAAATGTATTCAATGCAGTGTTTTCTAAAAACGAGCTTCTTTTTTCACAATTCCTGTGCAGAACCCACCTTATTCTACCTCATTTTAAAGAGCTGGCTTTAAGAAAAAACTGGTTGAAATATTCTGAATGCGCTGACTGATTTTGTCACTCGTTTGAGTGACAAAGAAGTAACAGTGCTATTAAGCTACAGAGTTTTGAATGTATCTGCCAACAGTAAATCAACTGTAAGTGAACAAAATTGCTTACTTTTTTTGATAAAATGTTAGAATTTAATCTTGCAAGGCTATATAATGCTCTAGGCTCTCAATTTTCTTGCCAATTTCCTCACTGCCAACTCCCACTGTGACCTGCAGTCACGATGGTTTTCAACCTCTCCGTTAGTCTGCGGACCTCACTGTTATACTGTAGATAATGTAAATCTCTGTGGTCCCCTGGTACACACAGAGCTGCCAGTTGTTCTTTGTCACCTGCAGTTTAATACATGCAGATGTCCCCCTACTGAGCAGACATCCTGACCAAATCGTAGCAGTTTCCTCTGCAGCATCAGGAACAAGGTCTCTTGCTGGCTTCTCACCTGCAAACACAGCAAATTGCTGGCTGTACCACTGCTGAGAGCTGAATCTGGGCCTCTGTGGTTGTGCGAGATTGTTTTCCTGCATGCCGCGCTGAAGAGAAGTCATTTTGTCACAAGAAAACCACTCCCTCCTCATGCAGTAAATGACCAAATTTAGATATCATAGACACTGGAGTGAGGAATAAGTTGAAACACGATACCTGACAGGACAAAACTGTCTGATAGATAGGAATGTCTGCACACAGCTAGTGCCTGAAGGAGCTCTGCGTCGTCTGGAATTGCAGCAGTAAATGTTTGTTCACACTATAAATATAACAAATGTATTTGTGTTTCAATCTCCCAAGTGACATGTGCTATTTAACAGCAGTGAAAAAACAGTGACATGTCGGCTAGATTTAAATAGGCCACAGGGAAATTACAGGTTGCACCTCTGCGGTGTGAAAAGTCAACTTTTCTCTCTAGATTGCTGAACAAAAGCCCTCCTCTCCAACAATAAACTGTCAGCAGTACTAAAGGCCATGCTCATATTTGTATTTGCTCACTGACAGGATGATGTATGTGTCATTAAGACTCAACTACACAATTAAACTGTGTCAAATTAGAGAGACAATAACAATGGGAGGCACGTGGGAGCAAGAGAATCTACATGCTGGTCCATTAACCCTCCCTCCTCAATCCTCCAGCTCCGAGCCACTCACCCAAGCTGTTGCTAAGATACAAAAGCTACAAGAGCAGGGGAAGTCTTTATGGCGGAGGCAGTAAGGAGCATTGTTCTGGAAAGTCTCGTCCATTGATCTGTCAGGGAATTTTAAATATAATGGACATCCATTAAATGCGTCTAAATGCGAAGTTGCGGAAAGATAAAAATCAGCTTTACTGAGCAACAGAAACAGAAGTGAGAATTCTCCTAAGCAAAACATTCAGAAGTAACATAACCTGTGAGGGGGGATAGCAGTGACATTTTCGCCAAGCTACTGCAGAAGATGCTGTTCATGTCCTCTGTGGTTTTCTGACTCACGGCACTTACATAAGGCTGGTATAGTTTTCAAAAAACAACTCCTGACAAGATACCAGGTATTGTGCTGACCTCTGCTGATGGGATTCAACAGAGCTCATAGTCAAGAGCAAGGCTGTGATGACAAGTGCAGGATTATAGAGAGTAAATTATTTTACACTTGAATCCCACTTGATCCCTAACCAGTGGGACAACAGCCCCATCAAATATAGATTAAAGTGAAAATATCATTCAACATAAGTCTAAGACTGAATAAATAGAAAAACCTTCACCCAAGAATCTATAGTGCGTGCTGTTTCAAGCATCTCATGAACTTTCAGACAAAGAGATATGGTTTTTAAAGCCTCCCTCCTGCTCTTTTTAATGATTTGGAAATTAACCCGTTTCCCCCAAACATTAAAGAACAGCTTAACACTCCCTGAATATCTTGCTTTCACTGACCTCCAGTGGTGTCAATTCTCCCCTTGATGCAGTGAGTGTACTCCAGGGTGTGTCAGTATACCGTGACATCATTGTTGGGTGTGGTCACAGGTGTGAGAGTGCACACTCCTGGTCCAACCACACCAACATCCACAAACGTTCAACTTTCAACCAGAGAGGGGAGTGAAACACAGATTTTCAGAATATGTTGCTCACCAGTGTGGAAAATGTACTTCTCTAGCCAAAATTTCAAAATACTGTCTAAACTATATGCTAGAAATACTCAATTCTATACTATATTGTAGCCTGCATACTCTATAGAGTACTGTCACTTTCATTAATAAAGTCACAAATAAGCAACATGTAGTTGCAGAAGAGCAAGCGGATCATAGAGACACACTGCTGCCTGTAGCATTCCTATAATATTTCCATGATCATTCAGTAGTGTATGTGCTGCTGAAAATACACCCCCGGAACAAGCCACCTCTACAAAAACAGACATATGCTTGGTGTAACCTGGGAAAGAAGCAGCTGATGTGAGTGAGGAAATGAACCTGCGCTGACCACATCATGCTCAGCTGCTACAGTTACATACCTCAAGGTCAAATTTATACTGTTACAACTATTGTGTGTGTTTTTTAATAGGCATAATTAAAAAGCTGAATGTTCACATCCAGTAAAAGAATACACCTGCATGTATTGAATTTAATAACAGTTGTATCAAAACATGTAACAAACATCAAAAGCAGGACAGTGAACCAACATGGAGTCTGTAATGAGCCGATAAATGATAGCAGTGTTTATGAAGATTGGAGTCAATTTGTTTGTTATTCAAATATCCATTTGGTTATTTCAGGGGTGCAAATAGTTCATGTTTGTTTCGAGTGATGTTCATTTAATAACGTTAACTGGCTACATTAGGCCATAATATTCTCTTTTCTATTTTGCACAACTTTCATTATGCGTCCTTGGCAAAAAATCTGAAGCAGTCAGACAACTCAAATTGGCTCTGCTTGTATTGTATTGTGAGAACACCTGCCTGCCTGAATGAGGTCCACTGCATACATTTTAAAGGACTCTAACAGAATGAGAAATTGTTGAATGAGATTGTCACAGTTATGCTTAAGGCTTCCTGAATCAATGTCCTTCCGGACGAACACATGGTTGTGTGTATTGGCTGGTGGTGTAGGGGCAGGGGGTGCTCCCATTGGGTCATCCCCCCTTACGAAGGAAAAAAATCACCAATTGGTTCCCACCTTATATGTGACTCAAAAGAGCTTCTCTGAAAGGTCAGTGAGCATTGCTTTGAAGTCAGGTTAACACAGGCGTGATAAAGGCTGAACAGTCAGACATGGTGAAACACAGATGGATGGAGCAGATGAGTCAAAGGAGAATTTCAAACCTCAGTGTCTGCAAACACACTGAGGTGATCAATGAGTCATACTGCACATATCCTGTAAAATTTGTATCAACATACCTCACCATGCATTGTGCTGTCTGTTTGCACCTGATAGACTTGAAACGTCTCAGAAAGTGAATAAAAGGGGGGTGAATGAGAGATGGAATGAAAGCTGAAATAAAGGAATGTGCAGGGGTGATTTTTCAGCGTGCAGCCGTTCTGTCGCCCTCGTCCTCTTCAAACGTCCTTGGGCTGTCATAGAGTTTTGCTTTTGCAGGCACTGCAGAGAGATTAGTTTGTAATGTGCTTCATTTTCCTCTAGAGGACAGTAGAGCTGCAAATAATTCAATAGCTAAGGTTGTTAAGCCCAACAGCATTCTATCAGGTGGCTACTGCTTGCCTCTTTTGGTTTGTTTGCATTTACCAACATTACCAAATTGTCCATCGGGAAAATTGAGCTTGCAATTCTTTGTATTAATCACTGACACTGAGTGTGCCTGAGGCCCACCCACAAAGCAGCTAATTCCACAAACCCAAGTCATGCCGGTGGAGTGTATGAGAGGATCAAAAAAGCAAAGAGCAAAACAGAGTGACTCATTTTCACAACAGTTTCTGAGAGTTGTTTCCTATTCACAGCAACATACTTGAAGGCGTTAGCCTGGTTGCTAACATTGTGCTACCAGTTTTCTATTAATCCGCCCCACAATAGGAGGGCAAGGGCGCCAGTCTGAGTTCTTCCTGAATGGTTTGTAGAGGCCTCTGCCCTCTACAAACCAAGAGGATTACTGCAGTTGTTGCAGTGAGCTCGGCAAAGGTTCAGCTGCACCAAGCTACAGAAAGGTGACGGAAGACAGAAGGACAGGAGAGAGACAAACAGTCTGTCAGTCAGCTTTCGTCCTTCCAAAGACAAGAAAATGGGAACACTCAAAGGATGCATTTGTTCAGTGATAGTAGAGAAATATGAGAAGATGCTACAAGCAGGAGGATCAATTTTCTGTCCTTGTGTGGCTTGTGTGGTGTCCCCGGCTAAATGCAGAAAGATTGTTAGAGTGGAAGAGTGGAATAGCTATATTTTGCCATCTGAGAGAGGGATAGATGGAAAAGACGGCTTAAGTATGGATATTTGCCTCGAAAGCAGAGGAGTAGATGACATAAGCAGGGCTTAATTTGTGCTGGATGCAGCCAGAAGGAGAATCAGACACCATTCAGCTCTTTTCAGGCACCAAGGTCCTTTACATCTAATAATCACATTTACAAAAATCCTCAGACAGCTAACCTGCACTATCATCCCTTTGCTCTGCTCACTCACATCAGACCTGCTGATTTCCTCTCTCCATTATGATCACAGCTGAGAGTTGTGTTGGACTTAAACCCAAGAGCACAAGCTGGCAAACAGTGATTCAAACAGCTCAGGTGGTTGCCTTTGAAGGAGGTTCATAATACATATAACAACAGAGGCCCTGGCTATCTCAAAGACCGCTTTCACAGGGTTGGAGGAACTCATGCTGATTGGACTAGTATTGCTGATCCTAGATTCATCAGCAATACTAGCAGCAGGGGTATCTGTTTCTTTAGATTCTGTGGTGCAAGAAACTGGAACAAATCACTGTCGCATATCAAAAAAAATCTGTAGCCCCCACAGCTTTACAAAGTTTAATAGTGGCCGTTCTGATCTGTAGTGGCTTTATTGTTGGTTTTCTTGCTGATGATATATATTGTATTGGTTTTATGCTGCACCTGCACCAATGCTTTCTTTTCAAGGACCACAATGGAAATAAGTGTTGGACTACTGTCTCCTGTGTCATTGCATCAAATAAACAACACTAAAAACACACCGCTAACAGCCTATATAGAAAAAAGTTACCAATTAATTTAGTTTGGCAATTATGTAAAAGGTAGGTAAACTACTTCACACTCTGTTGAAACTGATTTATTGATTCACCTCAATATCAGCATGTTATTGAGACCTGTTCACTTATTACATATGGCTACTTCCACACAAAGCACGAATATTGAAGCTCTTGATGATGAACTAATGCAAACTGACTTCTGCCGCAGCAGCAGCAGCACAGGCACTTAGTTGTCTCAAAAAATAATACTGCCCTTCCCATGCACTGGCACGAGGCATGAGACTCTAATCTTTGACATGGTGCATCAGCACGGAGATTATCTGTGTCTGATGTCCTTATGTTAAACAGCGATCTCACAAGTGTTCTGAAACCTGCACTGTGTTTCCTGTCCCAGTGGATTATCTCCCTCTTCATACTCCAGCACCTTGTGATTTAGAAGTAAATTAAGCACAGAACATAAAGTGCAGATTTGCAAATATTACACAAAAAGGAAAGCTTGTTGGCAGCTGAAGGAACACAGAGTTTTGAGAGCATGTGTTAATCTTTTAGCATGCAGTTAGTAAGTATAGATGAGGAGGCTAATTAATGATATTGTTCCTGGTAGGTCATTCATACAAATAGTAAAATGCAATAATATTAAATTAAAACAATGCTCATTAATAAATGAAATAACAATAACAATAAATCAGGCCACTCAAACCAGGGTCTGTTATAAACAGGGCATAATGTTAATATAAATATTTGTTTTAATCAAAATGCAGGCTGCTGTGCTGTTGAAAAATGTTTGATTGCTTACATTCAAAATGTTTTCTGTATAATGTAAATGTCTGCGGGCCTTGATGAATGAATCCCATTGTGGCTTTTTGTGCATCTACATGGAGAGTGGGGAACTGCACCACTCTAATATAGGCCTACTGTAATGCAGTCTTATTAATATAATGGGACTGGAAGCTATTGCAGTTTATGTAGGCAACAAGCAAGTTATAAATATTATGAAAGTCTATAAAGAAGATTGACTACAGTGCATTTATTGGGCCTTAATCTAAAAATGCTATCATCAAGAGTGAAGTACTTTTAATTAGCTTATTATGCTAAGCACTGTGCATTTGAAAGGGAGTGTCTGGTGTAAACACTTACTGAATTTCAAGCACAATGGAAGTGAGTGTAGACAGTTGGCTGCAAAGCATGTTCTGGATCCGAGAGTGAAAACAGTGGATCCTGAGGGCAAGCTGCAACGATCAGCTCACTAAAATGAAAGTTGCTTCTCATCTAAACACGAGTGGGCTACAAATATAAAGAAAGTCGATGGATTCATTGATCTTAATACATTTTTGCAATCAGAATATAATAGTGAAACCCACTTCATATGACAAGATAAAGATAAGAGCTTGTAGTAGAAATAAATGTTGAAATACAGAGGAGTTCCCCCTAATTTACTGCTAAAAACTGCTACTCAAAGGGAGAGCTTGAAACTGTCTTACCAAACCCTGAACATTTCATTATTGCACATATTGCACTGTCACAGCGCAATGATGGCAATGTGGCACAGAGGATTTTTTTTATTGTTATTCAAACAGTAAAAAGAATTTCTCTAAAGCGCCTATATCTCCCAGCTGAAGAAAGTCAGCAAATCAATTATCATCATGAGCGACTGCGGGTATATTATGTTAACAGTAAGTGAGTCAGATAATAAAAGAACAAGGCCTTCCATTATGTATATTTTGACTCAAACTCATCAAATGCTGTCATAATGATGACCAGACAGTCTGCTTAATCTGTCATTGACATTTCATTCTGCATCATAATTGAGCTTCTAGTTGAAAGTCAGTAACCAAAGAGATCTAAATAAACTTTCCTCTGTCAGGGGCAGTCCAGATGTGTCCAATGTCTCCTGAAACAGCAGGTCACACAACAGATGGCCCTATGTAAGATTTTCTTTGGGTCCCCTCCCTACTTTGCCTGGAGACAAGAACTATGACATAAAAACATAAGCTATGTATTGTAAATCGTTTAAATAGTTTACTTATATGCACAACTATATAAAACTATTCTTTGTTTTATATAACATGGCAACTCTTTGACATTGATTGACTACCATAATGAGGCAAGAACATTCCTGCAATCTATAAAGTTCATGACAGTATTTCAATGTGTTCAATGAATGGCAACCCCCCAAAAGCCAGAAATACCACACATTCCGCAACTGTGGGGTACATGATGGCACTGACTCCTTTTTTCAAAGAATTGCATTGAGAGCAACAGACATGGATGGTCACTACTAATCATCTTAGACAATGCGGGTCATGCTGTTTCAACTCATTCACGCTGTCAGGCACACCCATCTCCGGTGAACCCCACGCATTGTACATTCCATGCCATACTACTCTTTCTTTCTCTCTCTCTCTTTCTCACACACACACACACACACACACACACAGGAAGCAGAAGGGGGACAGAGAGATAGTTAACAGAGCACAACAAGTGGATCTGCTGCAAATACAGATACAGTAGGTGATGAGACCAACACGAGACCAGGGCTGGACAAAGCAAACTGCCAAAGTCCAAGAATCAAAAACAGATCAGCAGCAAATCAAAAAGGCCACTTCAGCTACAGAGACAACAGTTAGAAGAGCATGAAACAGTGGCTGAGACCACGCTAAATGGGACAAAGTTGCCTTAGTTAGCAAAGAAGCACAGGCCACTGGTTGTTGCTATTATCCAACAAGCACCCACCTCTTCTTTCTGAGGATGTTTGAAAACAAATCCATCCTTAACATAATTTCCCACCTTAACTAATTCAGTTTGCTCATTTTAAACTGCAAAAAATAACGGCAACCACAAGCTGCTAGCATTCTCGCAAAATGTGCTAACGTGAGTGACGCAGTGACATGACGTGTGACATAGTAAACCGTGGACATGGGGCCCCCCTGGGGCACAGAGGTGTCGATTGCCTTGACATGATGCAACTGCGTATAAGACGTAAAACGGTTAAACAGTACACAGACCTCTAAAAAATGGGACAAAAGATTTGAACTGATTCCAGCACTGCCAGAGAAATGAGGTACTGAAAGCAGGATGAGAAACGTTTGGCTTTTCTAAAGGGACTGGAAGCCAGTGGATATTTATTCACAGTCTCACAACAGCACAGATGTTTCTTCCCAACTCAGATGGGCCATATTAACATCAACTTATTACAAAAGTGACAAAACATATACTGAAAAAGTCATTTAGGCTGCCTTTAGTATGTGCTAACATAGCTACAATGATAAACTTTCCATCTTTCTTGGCATGCAGTCCATTCCTGAGACAAGTTCTTGATTTCACAGCAGTAGGAGTGACATAAACCTGTTGCCATTGCAAATTTACCAGACTCCTCGGCAACAATATGTCTTGTCATGTTATATAACATAATAAATGCTAAGAGTTGTATCAGACCCACTCAGTGCATGGCAAATGAAGTAACTCGGAGCTGCAGCACCCTCCTGCAAGGAAACAGAGAGGGATCATTACATCAGTCTAAATCTGGGGGAAGACAGATTGTTGATGTCAGCTGTGGAAATATGTCAGAGGGAACACCTCAGCCCTGGCAGAGCGAGCCTTGGGAGCCTGGAACAAGAGTGAGAGGAAAAATCTATTTATTTGTGCTGCTCCCCTTTGGGACGGACAGAGTCACCTCCAACAGAGCTGCTGCTGTGGTCATCCCTGTGTGCAGCGAGCAGGCCATCCCCAGTGATCCGCCTTTGATCAATTCCACATATATTCCATCCAGATAATCTGCAGGCGGAGAAGCTAGTCAGGGATCAGTTCAGGTTTTTGTTTAATTTTTCATGTGTGAGGAAGTCTTTAAGTACAGGCAACCCAGAAATGCTTTTTCAGTACAAAGGCACAAAGTAAAATGAACTCCTTTGAAAAGTAAAGAGCATTCCACCATGTGGCTTTCTTGTGTCAAGCAGGGATTCAAGGTCCTACGAAGGACAACAAGGAACATGTATTTGAAGCATCAGTAAAAAACAAACAAACAATATGATAAGTAAAACAAGGACATGCTGAGGCCCCCCTGTGCTGCAGACAACCATGTCAGTCTCATGGTTCTGTATCTGTGGTCCGTTGGTGAGGTAGTCCACGATCCATGTTGTGAGGTGATGGTGCCAAAGGCACTTGGGAAATAAAAGAACGTGATTCTTACAGTGCTGACAGCCTTTTTCGGGTGAGAGAGGGATCTATGTAGAAGGTAGATGACAGCATCATCCATGCCAGGGTGATAAGCAAACTGTAGCAGGTCCACTGATGGGCTCACCAGGGGGCGGACACGGACCAGGACCAGCTTCTCCAGGTTTTCATCCAGTGTCACGTCAGTGCCACCGTCCCGTAGCTGTAGAGGTCCTTGGTGTGCAGAGTCTGTGGCATTGGTACCATGCAAGATGTTTGCCAAAGCTGATTAATCCCCACATCTCCCTCTGCATATTCTTCAGCTCCTCTTTATTTACTGACCAAAATAACCTATTGTTTTTTTTTTTCCTTGAGGAGAATCTCTATGTCAGGAGTAATCGGCGGTTTGTTGTTAGAAAAACAAAACAACAAGTTCATTATACAGCATGTGGGACTGTCAGTGTCCTCCCCATGAGCATTACAAAGTACTTTCTACTTGATGGGTCCATGGCAGTGATCAGGACCAGTGGACACAATCATAAAGAATGAAAATAACCAGTTTAAAGTCCAGTACAAAATCAACAAGTTTAATGCCTGTACTGCACAGACAAGCCAAAAAAGTTATTGCATTTATAAGTACTAAAAAAAAGAACTCGAAGAGAAAAGCTCAATGCTGCAAACAGTTATATATGAATTTGTATCAGTCATGCTATCTCTAAGTGTTTATCTCACTTATTACTGCAGTGTAATACACTCAGAACACAGAAAATGATGCTTAAACTGTTGACCAGAAGCATCCTGTTGTATAGTTAAAACAAGCAATTCCATTGCCATTGCTGAAAATATAGTGGTTACACTGTTCCATGGGATTCTTCCCTCTCCAAGGTTTGATTTTTTTAAAAACATAATCATATTGCAGTCATTTTCTGTGCAGCACACACGGTCGTACTGTATGATGTACAGATTTGCTCAATCCGCCTTTTATCCTCACTCATGACCAAGACCTAGAGACTGTTGAACTCCTTCACTTGTAGCAGCAACACACTCCAGAGGGAGCAATCCACTATTTTCTGGCAGAGACTTGGAGGTGCTGACTCTTATCCCAACTGCTTCCAGCGCACCTGAAATCACATGTGCTGGAGGTCACAGTCTAATGAAGCCAACAAAGTCAAATCATCTGCAAAGATCAGTAAAGCAATTCTGGGGGTCCCCAAACTGGACACACTTCCCACACCAGCTGCACTTCAAGATCCTCCCATTGACAATCAGAAACAAGAATGAGTGACAAGGGACAACCCTTACACCGCAGAAAACATGTTTGATTTCCTGCCGAGAGTACAAACACGGCTCTCACTCTAGTTGTATAAGGACCTGATGGTGCTTAGCAACAGTCCCAGTAGCCAATACTCCTGCACAGCCTCCAACAGGACTTTCTAGGGGGCACGATTATAAAATTCTCCACGTCCACAAAACGTATGTAGATTGCCCACCCCCTTGTCTGCCAAGACAGTCCAGCAATGTCCAGAGCCTTCAGAATCTCAGGGTGAATCTTCCTTCCTTATGGCAAACTGAAGATCCATCTCCACGGCCTCTCCAAACTCCTCCCTGACACAGGTTCTTGCTTTGGAGATCAACACAACCGCAGCCCCTCTGGCCTCTTAGTACCTGTCTGACCACTGAGCCAACCAAACCTCCTCCCAAATCACAACTAGATGCAGATTTCAGAAAGTAGAAAAGTAATTGAGAAAAAAAAGGGAGACAGAGAAAACCAGGAGAGGGAAAAAGAGCGACTTGATGAGACTCAAGTTAATCAGAGCATCCACAGAGTTGTTGCATCACTGTGGTGCATCGTTGATGAGACTCTGAATGCTGCTGTTGAACATGAATGCAAGGTGTTCTGTAACAGTCAACACTTTATACTGCGTGGACGAAAGACAGAAAAAGGAACGGTTTTAAATTGCAAGATATACAGAGGACTGAGAACATATACTAATAGCTGCAGTCAGATTTTCTCATTAAGAAGAATTATGGGCCTCAAGTCAAAGAGCCCTGACCTTACTAATGGCGAATAACCACCTTATTGTATTTCATGTGATATATTCTATATCATGGAATATATCACATGATTATAACCACAATAAATATTTTGAACCTTGAAATCATGTCTGCAAACACATCTATTCAAGCTGCATCTGGGATATTTTTTCCCTCTATGTCGACCAAGGTGAAGCCGTGCTGCTCCTGTAAACATGCACATCTATATAAAACGTTGACATACAGGGAAACGTATCCACTCAATCACATACAGTACACACTGGAGATAGGGTGATAAATTGGGACAATTTTGTCCGTTTATTAAAAATCCAATAGTGGACAGTCAATACCATCCATCTCTGATGAGGTGGCCACCCGTACAACCCTTCATGAAATATGTCTCTTCTTCCCTGAAGGGAATACAAAAGAAAAAAAAGCACTACCATATGGGTTTCCAGAGCAAAGAAACTAATGGGGATGCCTGCATGATTTTATTGTGTTCTTATCCAACCATGTCCCCTATATAAAAATGACACTCGCAACTAAAATTGGTTTCGTTCCATAATGTTTTGCAGAAAAAGTCTACCAAATTATGTTTTTGGAATCAATATAATGATGAAGCTTTTATATTAAATACAGACATGACTACAGAATATTCACTGTCAACACCAACTGTTCTTATTGAACAAAGTTGAGCAAAACAGCCTGAAGCTGTAAAACAAATTATTTTTTTAAGAAAGAACAAATAAAAGCGCAAACTTAAAACTTGAAAAAACAATCAATCAGCACACTCTTGAGACTCGCTTGAGTTGTGTAATCCATCATGATGAACATCAATCAATTTTTGTTAAAGGTACATTATCATGAGGAGGGGGCTTTCCCTATGTACTGGCAAAATTCCCAATGTGCCTCTCTCCATCTGGCCACCTAATCATCCCCCAGTGTAACTGGCGTAATGCAATAGAGACCCTGTGAGCACTTTGTTTCTCTTCCAATGCAGGGTGCTGTGCTTTGCAAAGTGTTAAGATAAATGTGGCTTCAGTGGAGACTTTTGGTTGTCCATAATGGCAGAAGCACTGTTAAAATGTATGTTTTATCCTCAGGGAAACACTGAATGCTTGTAATTATTTTGTTTAGATGTGAATACCTGCACAAAATGTCACCAACTAAAATCCCCAAATATTGGTTGCTAGGTTTAAACTTAACACAGGCTGAAAGCACTGCACCCAGGCTCATCAGTTGACATACACAAGACAGCCCCCATGTTGATGGCAAACCTTCTGTCAGCCCTGGATAACAGTGTGTGTGATATTCAGGCAAATCACATGGTGAGTGTCTGAGTGCCTGAGGGCCCTCCGACCTTGGGAAGGGAGCTATGGAAGCACATTGCAGCTGATGACTCTATTGAACCCAATTGAGGCAGAGGGAAACACTCTTTAGAGGGACGGCCAGCCAGCTGCTACTGAAAAACACACAAACAGGGTGCACAGCAATAAAGACACACAGGGCCGCTTTATCCACAAGCTGTCATAAGCAGAGCTTTAACTACCACCCTTAGGTACCATAGGTGCAATGTGAGCAGTTGAAGGAAATGGGGAGACTTTTTCAATTGGCTTTTTGATGTTTTTACTTTTTATTTTATTTTTTGCCACGCCAAAATTTCAAAGTGATGGAAGTGACAGCGTGCTCTTTTTTGTCCAACAATTGCCTACAGTTTATCCCAAAATAACAACTGTGCACTACCCACTGTGCACCCTGTGCTGTTACATGTCAGCTGAATATATTCAACTGTGATACCTTTCTTGTGCTACTTAGATTTAGAAGCAAACATAGATCAATAAGTCCTTGTCTGGCAGATTAAATTGGGAGCATGAGAAGAGAAATGCTATTTGCTCTGTGAATGCTACTGGAGAATCCATCCATGCTAAGAGAGAAAAAAAAATTATAACATGCACAGCCCCACATTATCAGTAGGCATATTTTCGGTATAACACATTGGCTCGATCATTAAAACAAACCCTTGAATGGTGCATGAGCAGATGAGATTTTCTGCAGTGCTGGCTGTTCATGGTTTATTTAGGTTGATACGTATCATGCTGGAATTAAGCTACTTCGATGCGTGCAAAGGCCATCTAGATAAAACATAAGAATTAATGGAATATAATCGTCCACTGCAAGCGACAACACCACTCTACACCCCCCCAAGAATAAAGCAATCTGTGCATAATGGAGCATGCTGGAGGAAACATCATTAGCAAGAATTTGATTCTTATCGGAGAGTTTTCACATCGATCATCCACAATCCACACTGTCCTGCTTGACAACCATTGTTCTTTGCAACATGACATCGTTCATCTTTATTGCTTGCTGAGCAGAAAAGGTTATGTGAACTAACCTCTTAACAAGTGGCAAAAAAATGCATACACAAGTTCACAATCTATGTCCCACATCCTAAAGAAGAAAGTCAGGTCCATGATCATTTGGAGGTGGGAACAAGCAACATCCAAGTGTGGCAGGCTTTTTGTCTACAAAAAAATCTAAAACACAAGCCATCACTTCCCCCTGTGATCACTGTGTACTCTTCATAGACCCAAATCATATCTACAACCTACTTCATGCTTCACGGTTACCAAAAATCTGTTCAAGACCAAAGCAACCCAAAAGAATGAGGCGAGGTATACCTCATTAGAGAGGGTACTGCCTCATCCATTTGCAGCAGCTACAGCAGCAAAGATTCATCACTGAAGAGGAAAACGAGCCCAAACTTTCCCCATAATTCATTTTCTGTTTAAGAATGTATACTCTTTTTTGGACCGCGGCAACTGGACAGACAAATGAGTCCAATTTATTCCTATTAAATCGGCTGTATGGCGGCGGGTGGGGTCTGTGCCATATGGCAGTCGGGTACAGTGTGACATGAAGCACACAGCCGCAGTAGGCACACAGCTGTTCAAGGAAGAAGGCAGACGGATACCTGGCTGCTTTCCCCTAATGGATACAGGGATATGCTCCATTTGCTTTAAAATGCAAGTGTGTGCACTGAGCATGTTGCAGAAATGCGAGTGTGCTCAGATGCCTGGGTGTGTTTCATTGTCTGGATGTGTTTCACATGTTTGAGTGTATTTTAGATGTTCTGGTGTATTTTTGATGTTTAGGTCTGGACACAGTCTTTAATTTTGGGTTGTAGAAATTCAGTTTTTAAAGATTTTCATTGCGTTACTGCTGAGCTTAATTTGTAATCACCCATACGTTGTCAAATACAGTAGATGACAATTAAAGCCTCAGTAACTACCTGTAAATTCTGAATATGGAAACACGAATAAAATGAGTGACTCAAAAAAAAAATACAGATAAAACTACAGGATCTGTAGTGTTTTTTTGAAGAATTGGCATGAAGAATTTCATACCACATCTCTCCATAAGTCATTTAATTATGTTAAATTACTGATAAAATTGGGGGACATATTGGAGACAATGTTATTTTGTTGAACTAACATTATCAAAAAAAGATTGCATTTCTCCTTTCACTGACATGAATTATTACTATACTAAAAGAAAACCCAAGAGCAAGAACCTTACAGCATTTTCTCGACTTCAGTTTGTACGGTGTGTTTGCTTAATGAGCTTCACTTGTTTTTCTTTTTCCCCTGTCAGAATCCGTCTACTGCTCCAACACAAAGTATGCTGCGTTTGATTTTGTTGTAAACCTGAATCATGACTAGCCTGATAATCACACTGAACTGCAGTTTCGTTCCACTTCATACCTTATACCTGCCATTTGTGTTTATTTTGCCGTAACCGAGTGAAAAGTAATGTTCTGGTTCCACGGATGCTGCGTAGTGATTGCTACAGTAAGAACAGTTTTGCACGACAATCAGATAAATATGCCAATTTAAGAGATGATACTTTTAAATCGATGTGCAATAATCTGTATGGCTGCGTTGTGCTTATCCACACTTGTTGCCACCTTTGTGGCCATTTGTCTGTTGTTATTTTTCATGGATGCATCTATTTTTTCTGGCTTTCACTCAGGAAAAGGACAAGCCTGTTCTTAATGCTGGCTACAAATCTCTTATTGGCTCTCTAGTTTTCAGGGACACATCAGCAAACACAACACCAGACCTTTCTGAACCACTGAAAAATTAAAAATGTGGGCAGCGTTGGTCATAAGGACCAACAGCAAAGCTGCCACAGCAGTTTATAGTTTATGCTTGCACCAACGATTGTGACGTCTGTAGTTCCTTCCAGAAACGGTGCCTGCTTGCAATTCACCTCCCTTTAATGGGTTTCTTTCTCATTCCAACCCACCAAGAATAGAGATATTTAATTCACTTTATCGCCTGCTTTCAAATTTCAATTAGTGCCTCTTAAACTGCAATACAAGATATTCCCAAACACTGCACTTTCATGCAATTTGCTGTTAAGTCAGCAAATGCCTGCTTGAGAATGCCTAATAAAGTGTTATGTGCTTCTGCAGAAATCACATGAAAACAGGAAAACACTTCACTGTTCCTGTGAACTTCTCAAATACTGTGACATCTGAAACACTCAGACAAGTGCACGGTGCATAAATAGACACCGGAGGCTGAGAGCGAGTCAGCCTGGGATGCATCCGTGACCGTGTTCGAGATGATGGTATGCAGAACATTAACAGACTTTGTCATCTGCTGCGCTCCAGTGTTGCCTACATGAGATACGCCCACTCACTTTCTCTTTAGATTTGCCCTTGACAAATCTTCCACTCAGAGAAATGACAAGCAAATAAGCTCGAGTATGTGTGGATGTGTGTGTGTGTGTCTGTTTCTGTGTGTGTGTGCGACAATTAATTTCTTTGTATATTACACCCGTAAGTGCTAAGGCAGAAGAGGGAAAGTGCTCCTCACATAATTTGCCAGGAGTACCTGCCTTAGTTGTTATCTGTGATTGGAAAAGGAGGCTCACGCGTTCGACGATGGATTGCTCCAATGGAGTCACGGTGGCAGCCTTGCCGGTTGTTTAAAGGGCCATTCGGATGCAATCTGAGAGATTTCAGCCTGGATTTATGCCTCCCTTATTGCTGGGGCTCCTCACTCCGGAGCTATGGTAAACGGAAATGAATTATTGTGTCAGGAAGCAGACTTCTCTCTCTCCCTGAGCCGAGCAGTCTGGCTTGTGCTGTGCATTTCATTAGCACTCTGCAGCACTTCACCTGCGTGTGTGAGGGCCATTAACACTGTCATTAGAGGAGCTTGGTTCATGTCATGTTGAGGCCAGAGTGTGTCCCCTTGCTGAGAAAAAGCTAAGTGAGAATTATTCAGTAGCTATGCTGAGACTAATACAAACTGTTCCACATGCCAACTGTTGGTTGGTCTTAAGATATTGAAATGGCATTCATCAGAATAATGATTTGGGGGGACTGACAGTCCTGATGTTATCGGATCTAACTGCAGCATTTGACATTGTAGAGAATAAACTACGTCCAGATAGACTGGAAAAGTGGGTCAGGCTCTTAGGAAGAAATCCTCAGGTGGTTCAGGTGTTCAGGTCATATTTAATCAGCAGGGGATATTTAGTCAATATCAGTAATAATGAAGCTGAAATAATTCCCATAATGTGTAGAGTCCCACAAGGATCAGTTCTTGGATCCCTCCAACTCAACCTTTCCATGCTTCCTTGCATATTCTCCATGACTACAAGGTTGCTTATCCTAGTTATGCAGATGATACCCAGATCTATCTAGCTATTTTACCAAATGACTATGGTCCTTTAGACTCACTGCGTCTGTGCTTTGAGAAGGTTAACAACTGTATGCAACAAAAATTTCTTCAATTAAATGCTGATAATAAATAAACTTTATTTGTATTAATTATGCACCATTTATACAGGTACTGCAGCTCAAAGTGCTTTACAACAAAGAAGTCACATGTACCAGTGAGTGCTTCACATAGAAAGGACATAGAACATAAAGACAGGCAAATTAATGTAACATAAGATGGAGAATTAAAGCCACTTGATAATGATGGTCAAAATAAGATAAGGATAAGGATACAAAGAAAAATAAAGACAATGCATGCCAGGAGATGGTAAATAAAACCACAGATTAAAATCATAAAATATAGGTAAAAATACATTACATAGAATGCATAAAAGTAAAACACAACAATTTAAAAGGAGTACAGCTGTGCATAGTGCAAGACAAAGCACAAATTGGTCATAGCCCATTGAGGGTTTTGTATATAAGCAGTTAAAACTGGACTAATGTGCTCTCTCCTCTTGGTTCTAGTTAATAGCAGAGCTGCAGAGTTTTGAATGATCTGAAGTCTCTCAGTGTTTTTTCAGGAGGCCAGTAAATAGTGCATTGCAATATTCAAGTCACCTTGAAATAAAGGCACAAATCCATTTTTCATCATCTTTTTTATTGGTAAATGGTTGTTCTTTAGCTTTGTTTCAAAGGTGGAAAAATGAAGTTTTTCGTCACCTTGTTGATGTGGGACTTGAATCTGAATTCTGTTCTGAATCTAAGATAACACCAAGGCTAGTAATCTCAGATTTAATCCAGGGAGTTCATTTCCCCAGATTATTAAACAACCCAGTAGTAGGAATTCAGTTGTGTCCTCATTTAACTTCAGGAAATTATTGCTCATTCATTTATTTATTGCCAAACAGTAATGGAGTCTATAGCTGCAGCATCATTTGGATCGGCAGACATGTACAGTTTTGTGTCATCTGCATATCTGTGGAAACATACATTGTGCTTTCTAATGATGTCACCAAGAGGCAGCATGAATAGTGACAAGTTAGATAAGACTGCAATAATCCTTTTTAGCAATAAAACGGAAGGCTGGCGCTCAGTGTCTGCTTTGATTCTGAAGCACTAAAAACTATGACCAACACTAACAATCTTGTTGTAATCCTTGATGTGGATTTAAATAACAGTTTCCACACAAAATATGTAACAAAACCATAATTTGTTCATGTTAAAAACATATCTAAAATGAGAGGCATCATGTCCAACCAAGACTTACACACTTTTATCTCCTGTAAACTGGACTACTGTGATGCACTTTTTACACGCCTCTCCAATAAGACCATTATGCAGTTGCAACTCATTTAAAATGCTAGCTGCTGCTAGCATACTAGAAGCTGCTGGCATGCTAGACAGAACACATTCCTTCATTTCTCAGATCTTTGCTCTGGCTCCCAGTTAAATAGAGAATTGATTTGAAGGCCCTCCTTATTGTCCATCTGCCACTCAAGGACCTGGGCCAGAAGTATACTGCAGATATGTTTGCTGAGGCCTGGTAGATCTCTCAGATGTGCAGGGGCTGCTCAAATATTGGTGGCTCAAAGCAGTTATGCCATCCACAGCTGGAATCAGTTGCCCTTGGAGCTAAGGTATGCCCCAACTGTGGCCAACTTTAAAACTAAACAAAAGAATGCTCTTTTTTGACGCTGCTTTTGACGAATCAGGTTTATGGTACTTTTATTTATTTTGTTTAACTGACTCTGAATTTGCCTGTACTTTTAAATTAAAATGTATTTTAATTTATCCTTTTTTATTTTTTACTTTTATATTTTAAATCTGATTTTTCTTATTTTCTGTCTGTAAAGCACCTAATAAATAGCCTCTGTGTATGATAAGGTTGCCTTGTCTTGCCTTAAAAACAAATGTCATCTTGACCAGTCACTTTTCGCTGAAGGCAGTATCTTACCATGATGACAAAGTGTTATGCTGTTAGCTATGGATGTAGATGTAAATACAGACATGAGGCCTTTTCATGCATGGCAAAGTGAGTGTTTGCTGTTGTGTTTGCTGTCCTAAGCTACGTCATTGATTGATTTTAAAACTTATTTTGCAGTTGAAGTCTTAATCAACAACATATGATGAGTAGAATGGACGTTCGCCACCATTGCTTGCAGTAAACTCACTGACACATTTTCACTTTCATTTCAGTTTCATTCGAGACTGATTTCTGCTGTCTGTCTTATACTATCCAACAGTCCTCAAGCACCAGTGGAGACGCTTGTTTAATTCCTGTTTGCTCACAGGCTGTATGTCAAGTGTTTTGCTGGATATTAATTTATTCATCTACCCAGTTGACATAAATGAAGATAGAAAATAAAGGGAGAGACTGTTGGTCAGTTTATTACTGTGGTTGTTGCATGAAGGATTTCTCTTTTCTTTCATTTCCACCATGAGGAGAAAAAAGTTTTTACTGACTGATCTGATTGTAGAAGAACAACATCTTAAAAATGGCTCTTTCACAGTGTTTCATGGTTTATGAATTTGATTTGATTTTCTCTGTGCATAAAATATGGAGACTAAGATGATACGGTTAAGGTGGATCAAGACGAGCATTTATTCTCTCTCTCTGCATGTTTAACCTTGTGCTGGTGCCTTTATTTTGATGACATTCAAATCACACCTGAGCCATGTTGAATGTTATGGAAATGTTACTATGTCTGACCTAGTAAGACCTTGTAAATCATTGCGATTTTTATGTGAGAGTGACCAAATTAATGTGGAGGGCTGCAGGTCTGAAAAGGGCTATAGACATAAATATAGACTAAGAAAACATTTCAAACACAGAAGAACATTGTGCATTCTGTTTACATTTTTTAAATAAGACAAATAAAAACACCAGGAGTGACAACATCCCTGAAAATGTTACATATTTATTACATTTGCTTAACATACTTTATGTTTTTTCCTATTTTCTTGTCCCATCAAATGGCTTGTAAAGCTGGGACTCTGACACTCTCCCCAAAATACCCCAATCTCTCCCCAAATACATTTACACATGTTGAGAATATGAATATACAGGCATAAAAATATTTTGAATTACAAAAAACGTTTTTCCATTAAATGTGTCCCACGAACATGTATGATACCATCCCATGCTGACTGATTTCTGAGTAGTGTCATGTCTCGTCAGATCTGTTAAGTGTTTTTGTTCACGAGCGTCATGTCTTGTCTTACACTTCCTGTTTTATTGTGAAACCTAACTCTCCTCTCGTTTCAGGCCCTTGACTTCCCGGTGTGATTCCCGCCTGTCTGATTGTCTACCCCGCCCTAATTGTCTCCACCTGTTCATTGTTACCTCGTGTATATATAGTCCGCGTCTCCCTTTGTCCTGTGCCAGATTGTCTTGTTGCTTGTCCTCGTACCAAGCCTTGATTTATCTAGCTCTCTTGATCCCTGTCTCCTTGTTTGTGCCTAGTGTTTTTCGTAAGTAAGTCATTGTTGATTATTAGTATTTTTCTAGTCTTAGTATTTGATTCTGTTGTTACTTTGTATCTAGCCAATTGAGCCCTTTTTGAGTTTTTTCATTGCCTACCAAATTATCCTTCGCATCTTTTGTTTGTACTTTGTTGCCATACGTTGTATGTGCTGTTGTTTATTATCCTGAGCGCCTTTTGTTCAGTAAATCATTTCCTTTTTTGTAACCTCGCTGTGGTGTCTGAGTCTGCATTTCTGAGTCCTGAAACCTTGTGCCTCCGGGCTTGTCAAGTAGGCTGAGAAGCAGCCTTATTCGGATAAAATCAATGTACAGCTTGGCTTGCCAGTACATGTAATGGCCATGCCATAAGCCTGTGAATACAACTTGCTGTCAGTTTTAGGGGTTATGAAAAATTTGCCATCCAGTTTTAATTGTCAGGGTATTTTGTGGCATGAGTAACAAATAACTTAATCCAGTTGATGTCAGGTTCAAGGCCAACTGGGAGCTCAGCCAACAGCGAGGTCAGCAGAAAGAGAACTAGTTGCCAAATTGCCATTGTGCATTTTTCAAACCTTTACCCGTGCGGAGCCTCCTGATGTTAGTCAGCGCTCCTGCAGATAAACACTCGCAGAGCACAAAAAACATAACAACCACAAGTTCCAGTTATGAAACTCACTTTGCTTTCAAATCTTAGTTCAAACAAGAACACACACAACAAGACTCAGACTGGAGACTGGAAATTATGCAGGAAGTGTCTGAGCTGTCAATAAAAATCATTTCGTGTCCACAGAAACATTCAGCTTTAATTTAGGTGATCTGAACTATAGAACCGTCATATCTGGGACAAAGTAAACTCAGATGACAGGACTAAATTCATAAAGAATCTTAATGCTCAAACAAACTTTGTTTGAGAATAATACAGCAGCACAGACAAAAATGGGACTGATATTTTCTTCACAACACGTCTGTCTGTTCACCTTTCCATCAACAACCACCTCTAAACAAAAAGAGATGGCATGATTAAAATGTCACTGTGGCACGGTTAATATCGTTAATCTAGCTACTGGCATGTCATCTTTAGAATGATAAAATAATACCTCAGCAATGAGGAATTATTCAGGGTGTTTGTCTCTCTGGCAGCTGACAGCAACCATACTTCAACCTTTTGTCTCATGCTCATTACTATTTTCAGATAAAAAGAAGAGTGTTTAGTAGTCCCACTGCACTTTGGTACTTTTCACACCATTTTAATCTGTAATCACGACAGATTTTACAGCGAAGCTTGTTTGTTTTCACTTCAAACAGAACTACCTGCCATACCTGCAGCACATAACCATGCAACACTTCAGCACTACAGCTGAGAGTCATTCGCTCAGGGCCAAATTATAGTTTGCATGTATTGACTGAATTCTGTGCTGGAACACATTTCTACTCCTTTAATTAATAGCTGTCTGTGCACACTCTTACTCTTATTGCATCTCAGCAACAAGATGCCTCCAAAAGTCATTATCAGAAAAGATGGAGCACGAGGAGATCACTGAGAGGGAAAACTCAAATTGGTCACATCACACAGGTTTGTGTGTGAATGTGATGTGCTGGATTCATGTAACGATCTGAAGTGAGGTGGGACACATAGCCCCTCTGTACGTGGGTGGTAACCTTTAAATACATCAACAGCTCTGGATCCGATCTGTACATTTCTGATATTGTTCCTTTCATTCTACTGATGTTACAGATGCAGGGAGAAACAAGGGAACTTTTTTGTTGTTGTTGTTGTTTTGAACCATCCGCATTTATAACACCACCTCCAGCTCTCCTCATTATCGGATACAAATTGAGAATTTAATACATTTCTGCATTATGTCACAGAAAACAGCCCCTAAAACAACCACGGTCAGTGAATTTTGAGAAAGAAAAATGTGATGCTCGGCTGAGCATTCCTAAAGCAACAAGTATTTATAATATTGTTGCTAGCAGCCAAAATGTGTTCAGAAATGGATTCAGATGTCCGTACTGTGCCTAAGGCTTTGCACACAAGATGTTATGAAAATAATGTTTGCTGGAGTGAGATCATAAAACACCAGCGTGCAGCACTCTGCAGTCACTCCGTCCAACTCCAATAAAGCAATGCTAACGCAACGCTAAGTGAAGGACCCACATGCTGAGAATTCAATGCCTTCTGCTCCAGTGTGTTTCATTTTAAAGTGTCACATTTAGGAGCCCTAAAGCGGGTCACCTCATTTTATGGCACATATTTGGGTACATTTATGACCCTGTACTTCAGCCCCATAGCTTCTGTAAAGCTATTGACTTATTGTAGAGTTGAAGATGTCTCATAAACTCTGATGTCCCTCTTCAGCTTGTATTGAGCCCACTTTGTGCCAGAGGGGGGAAAAAAAAAACAACAGCAACAACAACAAAGCAAACAAACTAACTGATTTCCATTCAACAGATTTTTGGGCAAGTGTGTGTTTTATGTGCGTGCCTGAATGCATGCAGCAGATGGGGAGAGAGAATTATCTGAATACCAGTATGGAAATGTGATAAATATTCCTGGAGATGAAACCATCTAAAGCTTTCCAACACTGTGAGTCCAATTAGAAGATGGTAATTAATCTCATGTAGCTATGGTTGTTCTGAATAATGAGACACCAAAAAGTGCAATTTATGAATCTGAGTGGGACTAAGCACCCTGTTTATTATTGATCACTGACATAACTCGATGATCACTGCTTGTCCTCAGAGAGGGTAAAATGGCTAAATATTAGATTTTCTGTCACTCTTTCTTTTTAAGAATTCAGAGCTTACAGCACACTTCCAGGGAAGAAGTCTACTGTCTTTCTTCCACTCTCTGAACACCAAGCTTACAGTGTACGCTAACCATAATGAAATATTAATTAAGCTGCAGCTGATAAAACAATATGTTGATATCGCATCATCAAATGGCATATGCTAATCGCATATTCCCGGCCTTCATTATAAACTCTGCTACAGTAATTCCAAACAAAGTTATGCCAGCGCTTCATCAGGGCCGCTTCCTAAGGGGCCTGGGGTAATTGTATCATCAACTGCAGCAAGTCATCTTATCCACAGTTTCACTCCACCACATGGGGAGCGCTCCGAGCTCCACTCTGATAAGAGCAAGTCTCGTTCTGAATGGAGCCGATGTAGAACTGCTGTGGAGGAGAGCAGCTAGGCAGTGCAGCATCCATACGAGTGTGAGCTTTTTCAGAGGAGAGCGAAGGCTGCAGAATATGCCCATAAACATCATCATCATCATCTTTTAGCCGGCAATTATTATGATGAATCTCAGAAATTGTAAATAAGATTTGTAGTGCTGAAAATAATGACTGCAGTGCATCTGCACGGCGAGATCGTGCTGTAGGTGAATACCAATGACTGGATCATCAATGTGCTGAGATTTCTGGCTTTCAAAACTCGTCTTCCTCATCACTCATTTGGAACAGAAATGTGATTATTGAATGTTGTGGCAACTGTATCTCCACGCAACAACGTCGATATACAACTGCAAAACACCTGATTACACTCGAGAGCAATTTTTTTTTCCTTCGATGAGGAAAAATGAGGGGGGGTAGGGCTTAAACAAAACGTGAATCTTGTCCCAATCGTACAATCTACTGCCTTTTTTTTCCTTTGGGGAAAAACTGAATGACTAAATGAAACATACTTAAAAAGCATGTGGACTAAACTTGCTTGACTTTTGAGTGAGGTGTTGCTCATAAACACTATTGTCTCACCATGTAAAACACAAAAGAGAACTCACAGCTGAGAAAAGATGAAGACAATAAAAAGAGACTGTGGTGGGACAGCTCCAACAATTGCTCAGATAACATAAACAAACAAATCCTAGAAAATGTCGCGTCTTCTTCTGTTTGGACAATAGAAATTGGCAGCAATTTTCAGTGTTGCAGTTTGCTTATAATTCGGTGTTTGTACAAAGCAATAAAGTACATACATTTCTTTTATATTCCCTAAAAGCAGCACAGTCACAGGAACTGGTGTATAGCAGATGGTGTACAGACACAGACTTTGGTCCAGTTCGATACTACACTGTAGTTTTGAGTGTGTTCAAACTGAACAAGTGAGAAAAAAAGCTCCATACTGAGGTTTCCCACCTGTTTCCTGGTGCTAGATCTTTTTTTGGATGTCGTGTAGCTTTTCTGTCCTGGTTTTGAGTGATCATTCACGTGAACTTAGTGTTTCCTCTCGTTGTGACAGGGATATGGAGGTAGCTCTTTGAGCTCACAAAGGCCTGTTGAATTGAGGGCTGTAAAGCAAATTTCTAGACCTCATGCAGTCAGTGTCCAAAGACAGGATTAGACAGGGACATTAAGATAACCTGAATTGCTCTGATCGTCCTGTAGCAATCTGTTTTTTTTTTACGAGTTCAAGATAATGTGCGACTCAGCCCATCTCCCTGACCTTGCAGTCCTCGCTGTGTTTCAACCACTGACATCTCCTACGTGCTTTAACCTGTTGAATTAAAGTTACTGAAAGACAAGACTCGACTTTGTGCTTTGCTCAAAAGAAATTTGGTGAAAACAGGGTTTAAGACTGACAAAGAAAAAGACATAATTAAAAGTCAGTATACTAACTTACTGAAGTGCATCATTTTGAGAGTGCTGTTGATGGACCAGAGTGACCAAGGCACTGGTTTAGAACTGGAGTTGGTGCCTGCCCACTGATTCTAATACTTAGCATGGGTTAAATGCAGAGAATGAAATTCCCTATGAGTATCAATGACGGATAACTTATCTGAACACTTCAGTCAACCTAAAAAAACTTTACAAAGGTTTAATGCATGATTTTTGAAAATGATTCTTGCATGCTTACAAGCTTCAGGTTTCATGAATGTATAATGGATAAAAGATAAAACCTTGACTCGTCTGATGATATGATTTGCAATATTATGTTACCCACTATCCAATTTAAAGTGGAAACCCTCAGGGTAGCTCTTAATGTATAAACAGGTGAGTCCTACAGCAGGAGTGGCACAACTTGTGTTTCTTCAGGTGGACAAGTTCATTAATTTGGAAAATGCTAACAAGCTGTTGACATTATGTGCGACAGTAGCAGTCACTTTAATTCGTTCAGCATAATTAGTTGCTATTTTCTTCACACTCAGCTTTGTGTAGTCAGTGATCCATTTATGTGCTGCTCTTGGGAAGACGTACTTGGAAGGCTGGGGGCATTTGTAAGCAGTGAGATAGTGTTGTTACATAGTGAGAATATGAGGCGTTAGAGCATGTGCTCATTTGAACCCAACAGCAGACCAGGTGCCATTGTTCTTCCTTTAAAACAGACTGCAATGCCATGCAACCCTATAGATAAGCTGCCAGAGCAGTGTTCACTCCCATACTAAGCAAACTAAGAATTTAGTGCAATTTATAAGCGTATTGACTTTTTAGTCTGCTGCCTCAATAACTTAGACTTGTGGCTCAAGATAAGACTTACAAATCATGGTAAACAATACAACACAGTGACCCGACATTGCATGGAGGTGAGGCCTTACTGTAGCGCTTGTGAATCTTTATTTACAACTATCAGCCTGGATAGCAAAATCTGTGTGGGCTGCCATTAAAGGTGTTTCAATATACTGTTTACCCCATCTCCCCATTTAATTAAGTGTCATTGATTTGTGTTGACTAGGTGCTGTTTGTGTACCTTTTCTCCTCTTGTAATTTCACCATGTTTCCACTCTGCCGCGAAGATGCACACCCAAATTAATCTTGCATTTAAGAGCCATTCTCTCCACCAGCAGAATGCAATTGCTAAGATTTGTTTTGTTTTCCACCAGGCTCAGACTGGGCCCATTCAAACTACCAATAATTTTCATTAGCAACACCATGCGTTTGCCCGCATGCCCTGTTGATTGGATATCTTATTAAAATTAAGTTAATGGATTGCTCGTCATTTATCAATGCCTTCCACTGCCCACATTTTTGAATAGAAATGCAGGAGTAATCTGGATTTCCATTTAGTTGTCTGATAAATGTAGGAAATTTGCAATTTGGAAGAAAATTAACCATTATCAGCAAGAGACACTAAAACCCACAAGGGAGTCTGACAGCCCAAAAACTTTCACAGAGTTTGCAGGGCAGTTAAGCAAATGTTAGCTCTGCCCCACTGCTAGATGTCAACCTACTCTATATTTACTCCTCTTTCACCTGTAATTTCCCAGGGACTGTTTATTCAGAAGGAAACACCAGCTGAAGCAGATGAACACGCACCCCAGAGTGAGATTTTTCATTTTAGTTCAACTATATGTATATATGTAGTGGAACCATGGACATGAAATGTTTTAAAAAATAGAATTGGTCACACTGTGGCACACATTTGAGTGCAGCGCAGTTGTATTTATGGCTGGAGGTGTGTTTGCTGAGAGGAGCGGCAAGGTATTCACTTGTTCCTCACACTGGCGGGAGGTGCCAGTGGGAGATAGTGAGCAGGAGATTCCATGTTTAGCCTTATATTTGCAGCCTGGTAGCCAGCTCCACACAGTCCAGGACCAGTTTGCACACATACAAATATGGACAACAGGACAGCAGCTGCTAAATGACCACTTCTTTCACTTCCCCTCCTCCACAATGATTATTTCATCCTGTAGTGAGCTCTTTTTAGCAGGTTTCTGTAACCTTTAGGCTAAATCCATAGAATACGTGATATGCTACATGTCAACACTGTAGCCGTTTCTCATTATGTTTAATGTCATCCCGTGCTGCCAAGTACTTTCCTCATTCCTGCCCTTACAGGAGACATTAGAGGAGCCAGAAACGTATTATTGTATGTAATGAGATTGGGAACACCACTAAGATATGAACCTGAAGTTAAAAACACCACCAGGTAAGAGATTCAATCTAAATATAGTGAAATGACTCTATTCATACAACATAATAATAAAGCAAAGTAGAATAATAAAGTTGGTAATATACATCTGACTGAATTTTGACATAAATATACTATCTGACTAAGAACAACCAAATAATATTTTGTGTTTGAGTTAAGTGAAGTGCCAGTTTATTCCTATTGAATGACGTATTGAAAAATGACCCACAGCTGAGGCATGGCAGATGGTAAAAAAAGGCAATTTTTTTTTTATCAGCAAATACAGAACTATTAGTGGCAGAGAGAGATGGCAATGACACTCCTCCCTGAATTAGATTAGGTTAAGCATTGTGTGTTCCATGTAATTATGATACAATTAGATAACTCTAACAATTAGAGGTTAAACTTAGTAATAATTACCTAAAAGTTACTTGTAAGATTATAATTTCATTACCCTGCATTTTGAAAAAAAAAAAATCAAAGCTTTCCCTCGACAGCTAACTAAGTGAGGCCTGTCTGTGTTGATGTGCCAAATCTGCTGGAGCTCCCTCCTAATGCCTGTCAAATGTGGCCCACCTGCGTTCACTTAGTCATTCTCCAGAGACCAGACAATGGAGGCAAAGGCATTTGCATCAAGAACTGTGATAACATTCCAGTGAGTGAGAAATAATCCTTCATTACCCTCAGATAAAAAATGGAGCCTGTCAACTTTCATGTTTTCCATTTTCCTTTCCTTTTCCAGTTTTGAATCGGACTTTGTTTCATGGGCAGAGCTATTGTAAGAGTTTAGAGCTTCTCAGAAATGCGTAGAAGAAATGAGTACAGTACTGTATGTGGACCTTTGGATGACTTTCGTTATATTTGTGCATTACATGAAACAATGGCCTTCCTGCAGTGCAGTGAGCTTTGTTGTTCAAACACAAAGGGTTGATTCACAGCCTCACCTGGACCAAAGGCAAACAAGCCAAGAGCTTGTTACTTTGCAGCCATCACTCCGACATACAAATACAAAAATGGCACACGTGTTTGTTTGGAAATCAATGAGCTTTACATAGACACTGCAATGACTGGGTGTTTGGCATGATGGTGGGCTGACAATCAACACGTCACTCCATCATTCTATACTCTGTCTGTGATGTGAATCAGCTGGCATGCATTTATCCCTATAACACTGGATAAAATCAGGCATTACTTTATCTACATTATTGGTACAACTCCAAATAACTAAAGAGGCAAAAACATTAATAATTTAAGAGGATTTAAGTCAGGTTGACCATCCATCTATTACCATTACCCACTTATCCTTCATTGTCACAGGGGGCTGGATATGCCGCCCAGCATTGGGTACACACACAGAGGCAGAAAACTATTCAAACTCACATTCACACCTGTGAGCAATTTAAGAAACCAATTAACCTGCATGTTTTCAGACTGTAAACTCTGAAGCAGGTAAACTCCACATAGATAGACCCCAGCTGCCTGGTGGGCTCAAATCTAGAGCTGTCTTGCTGTGTGCCACCCCCAGTTTGCATAGGTTATATCTAAGTAGAAGGCTATTTTTACAATGCATCATTGTGCAAAATGCAAATAAAACTAGCAATTACCAAATTTATGACAAATAAATGAACGCAAACAAACAGTTGGTTTGATATTATGTGTAAAGTGTCATGAATGGAGCTGTCAGTGTCTTGGTTACACTTCAGCTGTGGAATACCAAAGAGTGTGTTCAGATTAGTGAACTGAAGAAATGCACGTGCAGAACCGATCATATTAGTAACGATGTAAACAGCCACAGCCGGTCGACGCCTGTTCTTTCACTGATTAGGAAGCTGTGAGGCAGAACTTGCATCATATCATAGAGTAAGTTTGTATGACACATTTAAATTCTCTGCAGTTCTGCTTTCTATTACGATGCAGAGGGAGGGGGCAATTGTGAAATAATTAAGTGTGATAACCTCGTATCACTAATCACTAATTAGATTCACACCTATTGTTTTTCTCAAAATAGATCAGAATAGAATTGGGATGAAGCCTTATAAATAAATAAATCAAAAAATCTGCAACAATAGGAAAAAGGAACACAGACTAAGCCTTCCATCAGCAAAATAAAGATACATGCAGACAATACTGTACACTGACCACGCCATCTTATCAGTCATGCATAAACAAACCAACCAATTCATTTTGCTTTTGCTGACCACTTTCTCTTTACTTTCAGTCATTGTTCATAGTTAGACTGAAGGCCGGTCTGCAGGGAGCCTGATGGCGTCCCTCTGCGATGTGTAATTACAGAGACTGTGTTTATAATTCCATGCAGATGTTCCGTCCATAATCTGTCAAGTGACAGTCCCTGCAAATAACCCATATTTTGCTTAACAGATTGGTCATTTGATAATATCAATCAGCATGTCAGTAATTTGGTGTGTTAAGTTTTGTGAAAATACTTGATTTTCCTGCAGTTCATTCTTTTTTTCTCTCTCTCTGAAATAATGGCAGCAGTGGAAATTACTAATGCAAGCTTTGATAGCGTTTTGCAAATTGTGAAAGCTCATCTCTGCATGGATTCAGAGAAACAGCAAGCTCAAATCTGCAAATTTGAGTGAAACATAGACTTCATTGATTCTGCAAATGTGCCAAACAGAACACATGTCTGAGAAAGTGGAGACGAGGCTTAAAACACAAAGTAAGTGTTTTTTTCTAATTTTTGCCTCAGTGGTGACTATCCTCTCTGCTCATCCATAACTTATTGTACGTACAGGAATGCAAGGAAAACAATGTCCTTTGAAGAGATCAGCTTGAATAAAAACAGCTGGGGTACAGAGACTGAAAGCAAGCATTTGCTTGTAAAGAGAAGGAGCTACAATGGGGTGCTTACATATTATTTTGTCCTCACTGAGACTCATGACCACCACACACAAGCACGCATGCACAAAAGTGGCTTGTACCCAAGTCATTAAAAGCCACTCTAGAGTTATTCTTGTTATACTGTGATCACCTCAGAAATTGTCAGCACTTTCGCAGTGAACATGCATCAGCTGTGGCTTGCTTTTCGCTTCTTCTCTGAGCTAAACGGATCCATTAGTGTAACCAATTGTCCACAGAGTGCACTCATTCATTTCTCTGGTCTGCCACAGTTACTGTTTCAAGGAGTGGAAAAGGCAACGGGATAAACACTCTAAGGACCTCGCTAACTCGGTGTGGCATCTTGTATTTTCTCTTGGAAAAACCGCTATGCGCAAAATTCTGTCGAGTGTATCTGGTCAAAATTGAAGGCATTAGCTTCAATCAGGTCCTGTGAGCTACGGAACACTTTTCTCTGGCGATGCACATTAGCTCAATATCCAGCATAATGCATCACTGGAGAGGAGCTGGAGAGACAGAGCAGCTCGTGAAAGGGTAACGTAACTGCAGAACATGAAGGCCATATCTTAAAGCTCAATAACTCCTTCACCAGGGAAAAAAGCATATGATAAAGGCATATAAATATATACAGTATATATAAACAATCCAGATTCCAAAAAAGTTGGGGTGATTACAGGTTATAATGACGATCATGAGAAAGGCTCAGCCATTCACCCATTCACAAGAATGGAGCAAGGTTCACCACTTTGTGAAACACATGATTGTATAAACAACAGGAGCACTTTTGGAATTGGACTTGTAGAAAAGATCAGTGTACAAGTCAGCAAAGTGTCATATGATTTCCAGTGAAGGCTTTAAGTATGAAGGAATGAGAAGTACATTGTGAAGAGTGTAAGCAGCACAAACTACACAAATGAACGTGAAGATCATCCATATTCATGAAGTAGAATTTGCAGTGTTGCATATCATATAACATCTACAAAAGCTGAAGATGAATTTGTGATCAAACCGCAACAGATTCCAAGGTGAAAGAGGCTCTGCTCATACCTATTCCTGTATAGTAGAGATACCTATACACAAAGAAAAAAGTCTTATTTTGTGCTCCCCTTGATAATAGCTGTGGAATGTGACAGCTTTTATTATGGCGAGACAGGTGGAATGAAAGCCCAGTAAATATGTTGACATTGAACAGATGTGACGGCACCGGCATTGAAATCCTGTGTAGATAAAAAAGAAAAAAACTTCCATTGCTGCTACCTGCATGGTGCTGAGAAACATGAGCTAATAGTTTGTGTATGTAATGAGTTCACAAAGGGTTTGAATAATGTAAACTGTTGAAATAATGATTTTCTAAAAGTTACAAAAATCATACAGAACCTTGTTCAGGTTGAACTTGGCCACCCCCCTGCACATCATCATCAATCGAATGCTTTCTGGGAAGGCACACAAGGAATATTACAGTCAAGAGGAAAAATGAAAGCGGCTGCTGTGTATGTAGCAAATTCAAACGTTTGCATAATTGTCACCATGAGGATGATTTGACATTCCTTCAAAAATAACAGCTGTGATCTGATTCCAGCCTCCTCAGTATGGACAGGCTGTTGCTATGTTTTGAAATCTGTGCTACACTTGTGTTGGTAAGCCATGTTTTGTCCCAGATTTGCAATAAATCTAATTTATCTGTTCAGTCTGGCCAGCATGGGTTCAATGAAACATCATCGGAATCATATTGAAATGCTTAACGAACAGTTTATCCAGAAAGGTATTTTCAAGAGGAATCAAGAAAGCAAAACAGATAAACTTTTTTTTTATTATTAGACAACATAATTATTAGACACGTACCTCATAGGGAGAGAGCACCATATTACAAGTCCAAAACATTTATTTTATTCAATCATGCATTTAGATTCCTTCCTTAGACTATTTGTAAATTCTGGCGTGGATATTGCTGACAAGCTGAAGGAAGGTAAACGTCAGGTAATAGAAGGTAACTTTGTGTTTGTGTTGCAGATGCTGCATGTTGTGATGACAGTGAATGAAGAATCTGAAACAGCTGATGATGAGGATTATATCTTTATGCCAAGTGATCAATCAGATAATTCCAGCGCAGAGCTGGAGAATGAGTATGATATTGCCAGCTCAGATGAGATGAACCTGACAGCCGTGCCAACAGCGGCACGCGAAGTGCAGTGAGCACCACCCAGTTACAACGATCAGAATATAAAAGACCATGTTGAAAAATAGATTTTTTGGCTGTGAAAACCAATTTGGAAAAACTATAAATGGCTAACATTGGTTTTGAGCACATTATTACTTCTAACACTATGTTCCACAAACCTTACAAGTCATGCTATTTTATGCTACTTGTAGCTTCATCTGAGTTAAATAAATACAGCGTCTCCAAGGACTTGAGGAATGTCAGCACATTTTGCAAAACCTTTCATTTCGATATTTTGTTCAAAAAACCATTGTGAGAGATTTAAGGGAATCTATTGGCAAAATATGGTAGAAAAGTATGTTTTCACTAGTATATAATATCATGTAAAAATAAAAATGATTATGTTTTTGTTACCTTGAGATGAGCTCTATATCTACAGAGGGAGCAGGTTCTTTACATGGCCATGCTGCACCGCCATGTTTCTACAGGACAAACCAACCACTGGGTCTACAGACGGCCTGTCACATTTTCTTTACAAGTTTCATGGCCACCGTAGGTTCTCCTGCACGCTTGGAAAGGGAGGGGTGAGGCAGTAATCAATTCACAACTAGATGCCAACCCTACAACCCCTTGGAATTCATCTCTGCTATCTGAGCATAATAAAAACAACTAAACTTTTTTTGGCAGTGTAAAAATGTAAATGATTTCAGAATAGTATTCATGTCAGGAATATAACAAATCAGGTAGCAGCTGCAGCCAACTGCAAAAGACATCTCAAATTTCATGGTGGCGCTGTATTAACACTGATCTCCTGTGTTGGTGCACCGACACTCTGTTAACTCTGTTGCTTCGTTATCTGGTAGGTGCTTAGAACTGAACACATGCTGTTTCCTTTTGGGGTGTTTCATAAGGACAGATGATGTTGCAGACTGCTGAGCATAATTTGATCTGGCAACCAAATGCAATTATGCGTGATTGGAAGGTACTGGCTACGGTATGAATCCATCAAGAAATCCTTATCTTGAGAGGTACACAACATCCTGGTACACAGATCAGCTGGTAGCTATGGCGAGTACAGTCATTGTTTATCGTCTGTTTTTTTGTTGTTGTTTTCATGTGAACATGCTGTTAAAATTTGGAGTAATGTCAAATGTTAATTAAATGCATTACTCCTATGAACCCACCACTGCAATCAAATGTGTTTGGTCTGTTCCTGTCCTCATTGTTACCTGGTGTACTATGAAATGCATGCTGGCAGCCTGATGGGTCTAAAATCCCATGATTTGGGTTAATAATCAGCTCTGCTTGACTTGTGTTTATCCTTTATTCTCATGTAAACAGAGATCTCAAGCAATTTTTTTTCTTCTCTCCATTCTAAATTGACGTGCCTGTGCACTCTGCCCGTTTGAATAGACAGGGATTGAAAAGATGATTTAAAAACAACCTCTTTAACACGGGAGTCTTCACATATGAAAGCACTCAGCTCAGCAGTCTGTGTTGATCCTCTGGTTCTCATGTCAGGTTGCACAGCTCTCTCACCCAGTGCTGGTTAATAGGGTGGGCTTGTTCTACGGTCACACTTGTATACACCGTTGTATAACAACTAAAATGTAGTTATGCTCAAATGCGATTCCCTGGTTTTATGTAACTAAAGCACATTATTAACTTAAACTATGCATTTAGTGTAAGAAATTACTGACCAAACATGCTAAGATATAATTTATATATTATAATGTGACACTGCAGTATAGGGAACAACCTCTGAATAATCTAATAGATGGTTTTAATTATTGATCTTTGCACATTTCAAAACAGCATATATACTGTACTGCATTTTTGAGAGGGGGCAATGACATTTCACACATTCTAATATGTTTGCATCAGTAGTTTTATCTAATTTAAATGTATTATTAAATTGGGTAAAGAAATAAGCACTTTTAATTGCTGATTACTGTCACAAATCCTGATCTTGCAGTGTAGTCTGTCGCATTTTGCCTTGCCTAGCCATGAAAAGTACCAGCAGTGGCTGATAATGATGGGAGCAAAGGACAAATGTCAAAGAGGGAGAAAGTCTGCACAGTGAGGTGGCTGGGGTGGATGGGTCAAAAACAGGACTCTCACACAGGACATCCCTGCATCTAAAGTGAGCTGACCATTATTTCTGGCCCAGCCATGCTAAACTGGGCTTGGAACTTCCGGATGTTGTTGGAGACTTCCTCTCCAGATGCCAGCCTGGTAGTTGGCACGCATAGCATACATAAGGAGGCAGTCCTTGCATGATGGCAGCTGGCTGGATTCAAGCTCCCCATGATGGGAGCAAAGGACAAATGTCAAAGAGGGAGAAAGTCTGCACAGTGAGGTGGCTGGGGTGGATGGGTCAAAAACAGGACTCTCACACAGGAGGCAAAACATGACAATGACGTGACAGACAGGTGCGTCTATAACATCCTTTGGCGTGACACCGGATCGCTCACCAGAAAAGCATTACTTCACCTCGTGGCTCATGACAGTAAGCCACATTAGAAACCCGATGAACTGTAGACCTCGGTGCAATAGGTCAGCCAGAAACCATCCACTCCTCTGCACCATTTTGCAAAAACAAGCAAGTTCTTCCTGTTTAACTGTCTTGTCCCCACAAGTCAAGAGTCCCAGCAAAAAAAAAAAAAGTCACATTCAGTGAGCCTTTGTCCCAGACATGTTGAGTGGTTAGAACTGATGGAGAGACTTAGAGAGGTTATGGGACACAAAGCCACGCAAAGACCACACATAGCCGGTGTGTGAATGTGTTAATGCTCGTAATGAGCCGGTGGCCTAGCCACCATTTGTGAATGGGTGAATGCAGACTTGTGTTGTAAAGCGCTTTGAGTGGTCGGAAGACTAGAAAAGTGCTGTATAAATACAGTCCATTTACAAGCGAGTATGTACTTAGAGAGACCTTGTGTTGTTTAATGGCAAACATTATCTAGTTTAGTGTTACCTTACAAGTCTTAACTATATTTTTGAGCAACTCCCAAGGTTTCTTCAATGCCAAGTGTTGAGAAACATTCAGAAAAGTTCTCACAGCCTTTTACTGTAAACATTAAATCCGACAATGCAAGAGCAAGGGAAAAAGCGAGCAGCATGACCTTTCACAGAGTGCTTAAACCATACCATGCACTGGCAGACGTGTGTTTCTTCCCTGATAGTCCATGAGCCAGACCACCAATCACAATCGAACGGGTGGGCCATTTCTAATTGCTATTTTCTTCTTCCTATATATGTTCACATTATTTATTGGCATGATAGCCTTTGCAGACTGGTAGCTTAGTGATGGTTATCATGCGTTGAATATTTAGACTCCTTATAGCTGAAACCTGTGAACTGTGTATGGTACATGTTTGGCATTATGGGGCTTGGTGACTTTTGTGAACCACTCAGGCTGCCTAAATCAACCCAATATGTTCTAAACATGTGACAGAACTTTAAAAAATGTATTCTTGGTTGCTCAGATCATATATGTGACAGTTTTAACCCTCTTTCTTTAAATTATGCATAGGCGGAAATAAGAATTTAATTTTTCTTCTATGTATCTATTCACATCAGAGACACTAGGTAATACTGACATTCTTTCACAACAGATTTGAAATCTCACAGGCCTCAGCTTTCATTAGGTGCCAGACTTATGCATGTAGGTCTTATAATTTTGGAGATATACTCATTTGAATATGTGCAGGTTGTTTAGGCAGGATGTCCATAGAATATAATCAGATCATAATAATCCCATATATGATGCACGTTTCTGAATTTGATGCAAATTTCAATATACTTACAACATACTCACGAAACACATCTTGAACATTTTTACTTTTGAAGCAATACTTGGAACAAAGAACAGTATACAGTATATTAGATAATACAGATGACAATTCAAACATGTATTGTTCAAACAACTATCAACTATCAAGCTCACTCCTCACTTTCAGACCTGTCAGTCAGGTCTGCATCTGTGATCAAGATTTCATGGTCATCCTCTTGGGGTTGATTGTCGCATGTTTGCAAGTTGCACATGTTGGTGCATTTCAAGCCATTGCTCATGCACTGGCACTCCGGGAGCTTACATTTACGGCTGCATTTACAGGACAGCAGCTGTAGCACTGCCTCAGGTGCTGGACATCCCTGCATCTAAAGTGAGCTGACCATTATTTCTGGCCCAGCCATGCTAAACTGGGCTTGGAACTTCCGGATGTTGTTGGAGACTTCCTCTCCAGATGCCAGCCTGGTAGTTGGCACGCATAGCATACATAAGGAGGCAGTCCTTGCATGATGGCAGCTGGCTGGATTCAAGCTCCCCACGCCGTGCACAGAAAAGCTGGTAGCGGGCTGTGTTGACATCCTCTGTTGATGTGGGTGCTGAGCACAGTTTGCAGGTCAAAGCTTGCAGCCTCTTGAACAGGTCAGTGGATAACTCCCAGGACTGTCCCAGCTCCAGGAACATTTCTTGGAAGTGCTGTGATTTTGTTATGAGCTTCAGGGCTCCAAGCTTCCCCCTGCCAGCGAAGGCACTCACTGTATCACACCCAGTGTATGCATGCATGCCAATCAAAGCATTACAGACCCTGTCTCCAGGCCCTTGACGTAGCTTGGTGATGTCAAGATACCTTCTTTGTTCTACATTTCTCTAACAAGGGACATGAGATATTTGCAGAGAACGCCAGGCAGAGCACCAGGACATCAGTATCATCAGCTGCTACTACAACAGCACTGTAGCCTTCATCTGCAGCATGGGCTACATGCAGTATGATTCTTGTGTCAGCCTCTTCATGGTTTGACTGCAGGTCTGCAACCTCTGCCCACTGATCCTTGGTGATGAGCAAACAGCTTTCCTCACTGGCTACATACAGCTGCTTGTCATGCAGCTTGTGCCTCAGCTTCAGTGTCTTCAACTCGGCCACCAAGAGGCTAATGAGGTTGGTGTTATTGGCAGAGCTGCTGAGAAACTTTCTCCATTGCTGCATCCGGTGACCTGGTGCAATTTTTCGGAACTGTATTTCTGTGGTGCACCCCCGATTCTCTCTCTCTGCATTCTTGATTGAGTCCTCTCGATATACATTGAAGACCACATCAATCCTTTGGCTTCTCGCCCCTTCATGTAGGATTTGTGTCAGGAATGACTCTGCAAGCTGAGCGGTCTGCTCATTGCCCTTCATCTTTTGAACCAGACTCATTCCATCAATGATGGTAGCAGATGCCAAGGGATGGTCTCTGCTGGTAAGACTTGCTTCTCCAGCTCCCTGGCCAGAGTGGCTTTGCTTGTCTTCCTCAGTGTCCCGTCTCCATTGGCTAGCACCCATGGCAGTGGCCCGAGTGGATGGGAAAGGACCTCACTTATCGGGAGATGGCAGCTCTCCGCTGCCAGGACCATGTGGCCAAACAGCTTTCTGTCAGCCTGCAAAACAACCATGTTCAGGTTGCTTGTAGAAGCCTTCTTTCGGATATCTGAAAATGTCTTCAGTTTTATCTTTGTCATTTGTCATGGAACTGGGTCTTTGGTCTTTTGTCTTCTAGTCGATCCTGCTTGAAGGTCTCGTATGCTTCTGTGCCAATTTGTTTGGCATCAAGAAGGTCCCTTACAACATCTGGGGGAGAGAGGGTACCTGTTGAAATGCTGACAAACTCGGTTTCATTTGGGTCAAAAGGGTTCATCCAGTCATCTTCAAGAAGCTTCACAACGGACTGTACATCTGCCTTATCTCTGGTGATTCTGGTTGACTGCAGGTCTGGGTGGTTGAGGTGGGACTGTCCACGTCCCGTCATTGCTCTGAGCTGCTTTAGGAACATGCAGCGGTACTCAGAAGTCAGGTAGTACCTCTCCACAGCTGCCTGTTTCAGGCTGAAGCCTTTTGTGCCTCCTGCTGTCTGGGAATCCCTGTTGACTGTTTTCTCAATGGTTTGATCCACACGTATCCGGCCATAAGTATTCTGGCTACCAAGCTGGACACTGAAGCCACTCTGCATGAACTGCTGGTACACCTCTGGGTGATCAATTGGCAGACGTGTCATTTTTGAATAGTAGTATGGCAGGAAACGTGCATAATTCAGCTTGTCATAAGCAAAGCACCATGGGATCATTGCATGGATTGATGCAAGGTGGAGCATCCAATCCCCTTCTCTTGTGGCACGAAGCAAGCCCAGCATGATCTCAGCCAGACTGAGGTAAGACATCCAGAAAGCTGCCATTGGGTTGCCATTCCTGAGGGAGTCAAGATACTCTTCAAACAACTTGAAGATGTGAGTGCAAGATGCATCATCCATGAGCATTGTGAAGGAAGTCTGGGACACATTGTTGTGGAAAGTAGAGATGCTCTCAAGAGCTTCTTCCAGATGTTGAGTCTCTGCCCTGTGGAATTTGCACTCACCTTAAGCATTTGTTAAATGTCACTTTGTCAAGTAAAGGAACAGATTCACCAAAGTCCTCTGCTAACGTTATTTTCTGCTTACACAACCAGCGAAGAAGCGATGAGTGAAATTCTGACACACAGAGGGTTTGGCTCCATCCAGTCGCACTGACCAATACTGCAGGACCTTCCTGCAGCTGCAAAGGTTATTTTATTCACTGGTACTGGCAAAAAATATGCAACATAAAGAATGCCCATTTTTGCAATAGAAATCTTGATACAAATTACACACTTAGATCTGATTATGGAAATTCCACCTAAAACAACCTGCACATATTCAAATGAGTACATCTCCAAAATTCTCCAAAAAGACCTACATGCATAAGTCTGGCACCTAATGAAAGCTGAGACCTGTGAGATTTCAAATCTGTTGTCTGAAAGAATGTCAGTATTACCTAGTGTCTCTGATGTGAATAGATACATAGAAGAAAAATTAAATTCTTATTTCCGCCTATGCATAATTTAAAGAAAGAGGGTTATAACTGTCACATATATGATCTGAGCAACCAAGAATACATTTTTTAAAGTTCTGTCACATGTTAAGAACATATTGGGTTGATTTAGGCATCCTGAGTGGTCCACAAAAGTCACCAAGCCCCATAATACCAAACATGTACCATACGCAGTTCTCAGATTTCTGCTATAAGGAGTCTAAATATTCAACGCATGATAACCATCACTAAGCTACCAGTCTGCAAAGGCTATCATGCCCAACTGTGAACTACAGACATGTAGCAAGTCAAAAATACAGATTAGAAATGGCCCACCTGTTCGATTGTCGGGGGTCAATTTTGGGGCCTTGGCTCATGGACTATGAGAAGAGCCAAACTGGAAAACTTCCCAGGAGTATCTGTTTGGGTTTATCCACCCTGAGGTCATCTGGAACCACTGCCATGCGGTTTTGCGGTAGCTTCTTATGGTGAAGATGGCAACCCAGGCCCCAGTATTGGTGGAGGACAGGGGAGAGGAGATGACAACGAAAGAGGACACAGTGGTAGCTGCACTGTCTCTGCTGCAGTGGCTAGCTTGGTGGTAACGTCAACACTATTTCCCGTTTCATTACTTTCAGAACTGCCAGCAGCAGCTGAATCTTGTAGTGTGGCTGCACCAGATAAGTGAACATCCTCGTTAGGTGGGCATTTCTTGGTGTTTAACTGCTCTCCTATGTTCATTTCCACAGAGAAATGTGATTGATAATACTTTAACCAAACTAGCCAGATTTTGGTTGACGCGAAACTACAAAACTCTTATTTCTCCTGGGAGGGCCTGCCATTAACGCCTGGTCTGTCCAAACGACATAGATAACAATGTTTGAGATGGGTAATTCAGGCAGTATCAAGGTGAAAGACAAGCAGAGAAGTCAATCAGAACAGTAATATCAGGTTGTGAACATGTACGTTGTACATAGGAAAGCTCCAATCATCAGTTCATATTAATATGCACATTTGGCACGCCTAACCATATCAGACACTGGCGCTCGTCTCAGCATTACACTCCTTCAGTGTGGTGTCTGTGTGCTTCGTCAACTAGCTAAAATATTTCAAACACTTGTTTCAGCCGTGATGGCAGCAGTCCTCCAGCTGTCAGACTTCGATATTGCTGCATTCACACCTCTCATGCCTAACATTTTGTGTGATATCAGCAGAAAATGTGAACTTTCGCTGCATTGTGTTTTACTTGGCTGAACCTTACCCGCTGTATTCCATTAAAGCTAATGTATCCATTCCCTGGCTCGGCCCCCGGTGAGCTACACTGGGCTGTTATGTCAGCCGCTGTGGTGAAACACATGGCTGACTCCTGATGACATTAGAGACATATTTGTGGAGTCAGTATAGGCCTGACTCTACAGGTATGTCTTATATTTTACACTGAGTGACAGCCAGGGGATAGAGGTATGCTAATGTGACATTTTCCAGGGTGTACTCTCTCTCCCACACACCCACACACACACACACTTGCACACGCTCATACACATTCAGATTAGTGTAGAGAAACTGCTACTGATTAATCAACACTGCTCTTTTGCAGCAAGCATAAAGGCTCTGGTGTAAATTAGCAAGTTATTTCAGTAAAGTCTGGGGCATTTGCTTGACACGTTGCGTACCTTCTCAAAGCAAAAATCATCTGTATCATCAGTCGTTGTGCCAGCTTTGCAAATGCCATTGGCTTGGCTAATATTCCTGAAGGATCAACCGCTTTCTGTGCGCGAGTGACTGAAAGGCACACTAGGTTTTGACTGCTGTGCTGTATTGCCACTGAGCCGCTGCTCAGTATTCATGTCTTTTTTTTTGTCATCTCACAGTCAATTCCACTCTAAGATCTTGTCTGTCTCAGAGCAGTAAGCACCTGTGTAGCACTGCTGCTCTAAATGGAGTGCCTGTCATAGGTGAAGCTCAGTCGCCCTTCTTGTAGACACGTTTGCTTGCATTTGTGCAAGCGTGTGTGTTTTTGTGCATAGGCTCGTACCTGTGCACGTATGTTCACATCTGACTGAGGCTTACGGTGGACGATTAACCACGTCTGGTAATTTGGCAAGAATTCACTCAATTAGCTTCTTCCCATTACGCTAACGAATCATTTCAACAGCATCGCCTTGTGCATTAGCATAATGGTGGTGCCAATGGAGCATACTGTATTAGAATGAAACGTCTCTGATACCTGCCTCTTTTTTTTTTCGCAGTGTTGTTTGTTGTAATTTCTTCTCATTTGAATCTACACTGAATCAGCACGTAAGGATTTTAGTGCTAGGCCCCCAGACATAATATTAGCTGCTCTAGTGAGAATAATAGCGGAGGGGTTACAATGCTTCCTTTGTGCTGTGCAACAGAGGCGTCTGACTCACTCATAAAGCAAAACAAAGTGCTCTTCTTATATGTCCAGAAGCAGAGCTAACGTAGCCTCTTTGATGGACAGGGTCATAATGGCTGAGAGACAATGAGAGAAGCACACTAAACAGTACAGAACAGGTATAAGACTAAAGGCAGAGTAGAACTATTGAAATTATTTTAAAGAGATTACACTTTGCTTTTTGGGCTTTCCCTGTCCGTTGGTGTGTAATATAGCTTTTTCGTGCATGTAAAATGCCTGCAAAGTTACAAAACCTAAAGTCCATGTCAAAGACAGTAGTTTTCTCCTAAAGAAAGACTAGGAGCGATGTGGGACTAATGTTGTAATATTGCTGTTAGACAAACTGTGTGAATGTTAAGCCTCATTTGAAGCCAATGGAATATAGCAACATTGTGTAGCTTTGATTAAGACACAGCAGCTGGACCATACAAAGACCATTACAAAGTTAGCTAGCTGGCCAATGCTAGGGGCCTGCTGGACTGTGGAGGCCAAAGCTAATACAGATCAGATTTATGATAAAATGTTTGGTGGTGAAGTTTTTATTTTAGTAGTGCTCATTGTGGTGATTCATCGTAGAAGTTCAGCAAGCTGGAAGCTAAAAACATCGGCAGAGCTGACAGGAAATACGGTGAGGCCTGTGTGAGCTAACCAATCAGAGCATACCGGGTTTTTCGGGAGGGAAGCCTAACAAGGACTGGTGTTAAAATGGATTGTTGCAGACACAGAGAATATCAGTGTTGGAGCAATGGACAGTTCACGAAAAAGGAATGTGCGTTTGAACATTAAAGCTTGTAAAACTGTTCTAGTAGACATCTAAAATAAAAGTATGAAAGTGAGCGTAGTATGGCCTCTTTAATGTTCAATACTCTGTATGAATGTGGTGTATTGTAGGAGATGTTTTTAGATTTCCCACTTCACAGCGCTGCTATCTATTTAGCTACAGTTATGATAGGCCTGTGCAAAGACTTAGTGCTACATGGAAAAAATGCAAAGCATATTATATGCAAAGAAAGATAAGCAGTGAGTTTCAGTTGTTTTGAAATTAATTTGAGCCATTTGCTTCCATCAAAACCAGCCAGTGGTAAAACTGAGCAGTGCCTCAGGTTGGCAAACTGCCAGTTTGTTTACAAAGAGCTAAAGTGCTCAAGTAAGTAGCCATCAGAAAATTAACAATTTATCTCAGAACTGTTTCTCAAGTCTTCCATCATCTCAACCAATCACAGAAATTACTATAATGGAACCAATTTTGTCTAGAAATGGTGGTGCAGCGTAAAATTAGACATAAAAGCTTTATACAGAATGAAGAATTGAGCTGAACATTAAAATTACTGTTCGAACATATACATAACAACCCAAATGGGATTTATACAGAAGGTATTGTCATTCTTAAACCACAGTTTACAAGTGAGTGTGACTCAGAGAGAATGTTATTTGAACATCCATGAGTCTCTAAAGTACGTTATGCTGCACGCAGTGACTGTGCAAGCAAGACATGTCTTTTGTATGGTTTTGAAAATTTTAGGTGTCTTTTTCTTAGAAATAATTACTATTGTTTCACGTCTTCTTTTTGTCTCATATCATACTTTCCACATCCTCACAGCCTAACAGTTTCTGTAAAATGATTATTAATTACAGTGCTACATACATGCTAACATGTTACATCTGTGTCCCTTCTCAAAAAATTACTTTCTACTTCACTGGACTCTGTAGGTCACTTGCCACAGATGCACAGGTAAAGACAAACGTAAAACAGATCATGTTCACAGCTAAGAGAGTTTATGCATAAGTACTAATACGCATAGACTAGAGACGTATAAATAGCTGTGTTTACCTGAGGAAAACTTTGTTGTTAATTTTCCTTAAGACTTTGTGTCAGATTCCCTTTCGATGTGTTTCCCTTACTGATGTGATTTTCACGGTGGGAGTGCAGCTAAACTCAGTTACAACAATTTACCAAAAGAAAAACACCCGCAGAGCTGCATGCAGACGGTGGTGAGCGGTGACGGCTCACACCTGCGGGAGCTGACCAGTCAGAGCAGACTGGGCTTTTCAGGGAAAGAAGCGGAGTGTTTCAGACGAACAGACGTGACGCAGCAATGGACAGTATGCGAAAAATAATGTGTCTTTTCAACATTAAAGCACGTAAAAATTTTCTAGTGGTGTTTGTGGTCTGGTCTGGGAGTTGGGTCAACAGTTTCTCATGGTCTAGAAGTATATATAAGAAGTAAATGTTATACTCCTCCTCAGATACTCCTGAATATGAGACAGATGCTGTCTGATGTTCTCTTTATTACATTTCACAGTGATTGTACCTTATATGACTACATGTGTCAAATAAAGCTGATTGATGCTATTGTAGTCAATAGAAATCATAAATGGAGTTAAAGTGGCCTCCAGTGGCCAGAGTTCAAACCATTTTAGCAAGAAAGGTCCATGTGATGAAATCCCTAAATTGCAGTGAATGAATGAATGACTTATAAATACAGAGCCACAAAATATTTCATGGCATATTTGTAAAAATATCAAACCAGCAGAAGTCACATAAGAGCATCTGAGAGAGGGTAAGCAAATGATTAAGGGCATTAAATCTGGGTCCCTCCTGGATAAAAGTATAACAGAAAGACTAACAGTGCGTGTCATCAGGATATCCAAATCACATTCTGTTGGAGCCAAGAACTGTAATTAAAAACTCAAGTATTCCAGAAAAGGACTGTGCCATGCCAGGTGGCAGCACAGTCGGCACTGGATGGATTCATGCTGAAATGTTCTCCGGGGTGATTGCTCATTGGTTAACTAATATGATATTTATTAGTCATTAAGGATTTTGAAGTCATCAGTTATTTACTTACATTTAGTTACATATGACTATCGTATATTAAGTAACATTGTTCTACTAAGTGATGGAATACTGATTTTAAAAAGTTGACACCACCCACAAACACACACATCCACACACACACACACACACACGCACACACACACACACACATCGCTGCAAGTAGTTGCTGCATATCTAATTATATAATACCATTTGAAATGCAAGACTTACTGTTCATGATTTGTTATCCAAAGTTATCGAGTGTACAATAAATAAATGAAAGGATGTACATGCTTTGACTGTAATCAGTTTAGAGGACAATAATGAGCTGACCCACAGCAAGCCATCCCTCCGTCAGCCATGAGCATGACCAATCAGAGAAGAGTCACTGTGTGCCTGTACTGGTGCGAAGGGTATTAATGTCTGAAGACTGGGGAGGTTTGTCTACCCCATGCCCTCACAAGGCACAATCCAATCCTCCATTAATTGCACTGATTGGTAGCTCATATTTATTTAATTTGAACTCAATTAGACTGCATGACATGCAGCCAGATGGAGTCGAGCAGAAATGCAGCGACTTCGCCTCAGAGCCGGTGGCCACAATGTCGATTGAGAGACGACTGTGTCGATATGGCGAAGACACGGTGTGAGTGGTTGCCAATTAAAGCACAGCACTTAGATGGCTCCAACGAAGAGAGGCTGCTCATAATTAAGAGGTACAGCATCTCTACGGGACATTTTAGAGATCATTTGTGCATCAGAAAATATTTTTAAAGAATTAAGGCAACTTGAGTTGCAAAATCCAAAATATTTTGTCTCAGTAATTAGTGAAAACTGCTGTTTTAGAAACATTTGTCCAGAGGATAGAGATTATTATTATTCTGATATTAAATTTAAAAAAAAAATATTTAAAATTATTTAATTCATTTCTGGGATAATAAGACTGGCTCATGATCTTATACCTCCACATTGTTATTATTAACTCTAATATGGGGTGATTTGACCCAGTAGGGAGCGTAGGTTGTTCACTACTCTCAGGGTGGGTGGTTGAGCCTCCTGGCAAAGTCTTCTTGACCCCCAACATTGCTTGTGGTGGTGGAAAGGATGACTGAGAGGTAAAATTGTAAAACACCACATGAATGCAATCCATTTAGCATAATGTCTGTAAAAACTGGTGCTTACATCAAGTTGGATGTCTCTTTGTGAATTCAAATCATTGCTGTGGAAACTGTGTGCTCTTTCTTCCAGCTGTTTTGGGGCATTTTAGAACATTGATGTGTTAGTCTCATGAAGTCATTTCTTTGGTTTTAGACAGCTGTTTGGTTTGTTTTATGGCATTTAGGTTGTTGCTAGGTCTTCTCCATGATTGTATTCAAAATCTTATTCACGATTTACATGATTTACATTTCATTTCTGTTTAACTTTGTTTTTTTGGCCCATCATGAACTATCTGTCTTATGAGGTTTCCTCATTCTTATTAGTTATCTTGGCCAGAACACTATTGATTAATTGCTGTTGTAGTCAACAGGATTCCTGCAACTGTTGGGTTTCTACAGGTGGGACAAGCAGCAGTAATGCAGAACACAACCCCTCCTTCTTGGTCAAACACTATATTTAAGGTAAAAATGAATTTGTAATCACTGTTAGAGAAATAGTCCCAAATAAAAAAACAGTGGCACTTATTCTGTTGCAATTCCAGCATTGCACAGAATTACAACAAAACTGCAAATTTGGTATAATCCTCTGCTGCAAATGGTTTAGGAATCAGTACTTCCACAAAGGACAGAATCAATGTACTTGATTGCAACCAATGTACCCATTTACACACCAAAACCCTGTAAAAAAACCACTTCCAAAGTCACCCCACAATTGTTATCAACATTGTGGGCGAAAAAAGAAAAGAAGTGTGCGTAACATTCAGGCATTTGATTTTAAGTCAGTGTGTATGTTAGAGAGAAGCAAAGGCCCTATCAGAATGAAGGCTGGGTACTGTACCAGAGCTGGGTGTGTAGTTGAATGTGATACCCCGAGGCAGTCCACTTTTCAATCAGCCTGAGCAATTTGTTTCACTTACCTAGAGAGAGAGAGGGAGAGGGAGAAAAGAGCAAAACACAAATAATTATATCATGCATTCAGAGTGTACGCTGCATTAGCACGAGGAGTGGATTCACTCATTCGTTTATTGTGGTCTGCTTTGGCACTGACTGGCCAAAGGGGACTCACAGTTTGATTAAATTGAAATATCATTCAGGAAGTGATAGTGTGTGATATGCAGATGTCTGAGCGTAAACAAACTGATCTACTGTATGTGGTCGCCCAGTTATTTAAAATGCAATGCAGCATGCAGAAGGCAACAATATCCACTGTGTCCTCCAAAACTTCAGTCAAGGTCTTTAGTCAGACTTCAGTCAATTAATTTATCGATGACAATATCATAGGTAAATTTAATTTCAAGCAGCTGAATCTATATCGCTGTTGCATTAAAAGGATTATAGGAGATAAGCAGGTTGAAGAAGGGACTGGATGCAGCATGAATTTCTGTTCGTAAATTGACTGTGCTTGACTGTTTGGTGTTTATTATTCTGTCTCTGAAAATTGATAATGAACCTCAGACATTGCCATTTTTACTTGTACAGCAGATGATTGACAGTTATTGTGTTTTATACTGCAAAACTCTAAGTATTCTCACATCATTCACAGTCTGGTAGAACAGTTCAGATAATCAGACCCACAAAAGATTCCGACAAACTGTCAATACGTGAGTCAGTAAAAATCATTGGCAAACTCCTTCCATCAGTAACATCTTTCTCAAAAGAAAAAAATGACCTCAGATCACCTTTTCTAGCTGTTACCCTCTGGGTCGTGCTAAAAACCACATCCCAATATGGTCCTAAACTCCTCAGCTCCACATTCAGCTGAGGATGTGGACTGGGTCCGTGTGTTTGTATCCATGTTATGGTACTGATTGAACTGTGCTGTCACACACACAATCTGATAGCAGATTCTACCATGTGGCGTAGCTGTGTGGTCATTTAAGTGAACTGAGTATTTCAATCAAATATCAACATGAATTCTTCCTTCACCTGATTGGACCATGAACCAAAAATCACTTTAAAATCAACATTTTATTATATGTCTCATTGCGCTCCACACAGATCAAGATCTATGAACAAAGTCACATGTGTCACGCGTAGGCTACCTGCATGGCCTAGCTATGAATTGCACAAAATGGCCTACATCCGGCCTTTTTGATCTTAATAGTCTTGCATTTTTCACAGGTTTATTGCTCTCTAGATCTGTTCCAGTTCTATATTTGCTTGGAGGTCCAGAAAAGTTAATTCTTTTGTAGGATATTCTTCCCAGGGAACCCAGGGATTGTTTAATGTGCCATGCCTGAAAGGTCAAGGCTGCTATATTATATCGCTGAAATTATATGACTGGATGACCAATTAAAAGTGGCTCTGATTAGTAATTCTTGTTTGACACCATATTTCCCAAAGCACAGCTAAATTTTCCCTTCACTGTGTCGTTTTATGCTTATCGTCCTGTCTGTGACTCTGCTGGCACATAATGAATGCAGTCCGTTGCCCTCTAAGACTGTGGTTACCAACCTATTCAAGCTCTTCTTCTTTCCCACCTGGAGGTTTCTGAGTGTCCTTGCCTTGTGGTGGTTTGGTCACCAGTGACACTAACTTAAACAGTTTGTTGTGTTAGTTGACTCCTCCAAATGCTTAATGTTTCAGTCAAGAGCAGGGGTTAGTCCACAGCTCTTGTTTGGGTTTCCTCGCCTAACTTGGTATGTTACGTACACAATTCAGGCTAACCCTAGCAACAGGTTGGATTAGTCTGACCAGCTATCTATTTGTTTGTCTGGTTGCACTGAAATATATTAAATCTGCTCAAAGTTCCAGTTGTGTTCTGTGGCCAGCTGCAGGTCTCACTTGGATTACTTGGCTACAAGTGCAATTCAAGGTAACAGGCAAGTGGGCTAACTGTCTAGGTTGGATTGGCCTGGGCTGCTTGTTTCTCTGGTTGTGTTTGTGATGTAAGTCTACGAGAGATTCTGATTTTTATCATGTGGCTTAGTCACAGTTCTCGCTCAGATTTTTTAGCTTGACCACCTATAGTTTTGAGACCTAGTGTAGTGTGAACTGTGAAATTTTGCCGTTAAGAAGACATAAGAGATACTCTGGTAGTTTGCCAAGTGCCTTATAGGTAAACAGAATGCAACAGCGTTCTCTTCTGAGTATCTGCACAACTTTCTCATATAGTAATGATTGATACATTCTAAAACCTTTCTCATTTATGAACCTAAGGGTAGAATGCAGTACATGCATGGTTTTGCTCTCTTTCAAAAGGTAACACTCTGAAGTTTTATCCCCAGCAGAAACACTGTAACTGCTACTGACATTGAGCAATAGACGTTTGAACTTTTTTTTTTCCCCGACTGAATATTTGTTTTGCGAATAGATGCCCGCTTGAAAACACAAAGGAACCAAGTAGGGCCTTACCCTAGTCCAAGTTCAATAAAAATTAATACAAATACTACAGAATATGAATATTTTTACACATTATTATATTTATTATAGTAGGAAATGTTCAATTTGGCCGGGGAGGCTTGGGGCTTGGCCCAGGCAAACCAGTGTGGAATAAAGCAGGTCTAAAGGAGAAAAGAAAGCTTGTAGTGGAACAGGTGCGTAGGCAGGAGGAGTTGTTAAGAGGGGCAAAAGCAGTTGGTCAAGCCAAACAGGGACAATGGTTGAATTGGGAAGGTGTTGAGAAGAGGAAACTTAGTTGGAGGGACCTGTGGAATATGGAGGAAGGCCGTATTAAATTTCTGATAGGGGCGACATACGATGTGTTGCCAACCCCGCAGAACCTAAGTCTCTGGGTACAGGGCGATCAATCGTGCCCACTCTGCTCAGGTACAGCAAGTTTAAAGCACATTTTGTCAGGTTGTAGAATTAGCTTATCACAAGGCCGGTATACATGGCGGCATAATCAGGTGCTGAGAAGCTTAGCCGCAGGCATTGAGGAGAGAAGGAAGCAGGTGAATTCTGGAAGTTCTAGAAAGGAGAGGTTAGATGTGCAGTTTGTTCGAGAGGGGGAGAAAAATAGAGCTGCTAAGTCAGGGAGAAAGCAGGGAGGTGGCTGCCTGGTAGGGGCTGATGATTGGCAAATGCAGGTCGACTTGGGAGGACAGCTAGTTGTGCCCCAGGAAATAGTTTATAGTAATCTGAGGCCAGACATTGTCTTATGGTCCATGAGTAAAAAGACTGTGTATTTTATTGAGTTAACAGTCCCTTGGGAAAATTCAGTGGAGGCAGCTTATGAAAGGAAGAAGACTAAGTATGCAGATTTAAAGACAGAATCTGAGCAGAGGGGATGGAAGACCAGGGTCTGTCCGGTTGAAGTGGGGTGTAGAGGTTTTGTTGCAGGGTCAGCTGTTTCACTGTTGAGGGAGCTGGGAGTGCATGGGCAAAATTTAAGAAAGACAGTGAGGGAGATGTCAGATGAGGCTGCTAGGTCTAGTCAGTGGATATGGATCAGGAGAAATAATAGTAGTTGGGGGGTGAAATAGGGACAGTGGGGGGGCAGGCAGAGGACATGCATGCCTAACCCGGCAAGAGAAGAGGTTAAAGTCTGAACAAGACACCTCTCCTCTGCTCTGCTTTCCCCGCCCCATCTTCTCGCTCTGCCAATAGGAAGAGAACCAGGAAGTTTAGATAAGGTGGGGGTGTGGCCAGCTAGAGTCTCTCTTTGGGACCATGCGGCCTGTTCAGGTGAGTTTGCGTGGTAAGACACAGAGTTGGCTTGTTTTTTGATCTTTTTGGTTGTTTTCCTGTTTTGTCTGCTTCTTGAAGGAAATGTTAGGGTTTGTTTTCCTGCTCTGTTTGCTTTTTGAAGGAAATGGTAGGGTTTGCTGCTTCTTGAAGGAAATGTTAGAAGAGGCTGTTAAATCTAGTCTGTGGTTTAGGCCTCCACCTTCAGCACCTTCTAAATTTTCCACCCCCTACCCGAACAAGGGTCTGTATCCAATCCCTACTTTCATCTTTTGACTCTACCTCTTTATTTTCTATCCCCTACCCGAACCAGGGTTTGTATTCCCACCCCACTTTTTCTTGGTGCAGTTGGTGAGAGGCAGGGGTAGATGATGGTAGTGTGGCAATCGGCAGTTACATGTGGCATCTAGGCCTGTGGTAGCATTGTAGCAGCTAACAATAGCTAAAGCGGTGAGAGTATGATAGTATCTTAGCAGTTAGTATTGGTAGCTAGCAATTAACATTAACAGTATAGGTGAATCTAGCGTTATTGTCTTCTTCTGTTCCTCTTAGCAGGTAGCAGTTAGCACATAACATTAGCTAAATGGTAGCATCGGAACTGTATTGTCTTCTTCTGTTCTTCCTAGCGGTTAGCAGTAGCATTAGCAATAGTTAAATGGTAGCATCGGTACTGGCCACTACCTAGAGTATCTCTGGGTCAGTTGAACGTGGCGGTGCTGTTTGGATTGTGTAGGAGCAGTGTGAACTGGCACTAGGGGGGGTGACTCTGGGACGCCGGAGTTCACTGCCTAACCTCCTGGAGGTGTAGTGGGACTAAGTAGGCGAAACACTGTTGAGGGGAGGTTTCCACCTGATGACCCCCAGAGACGTGTTAGGAATCACTGCTCTTTGGCAGGTATAGAGGCAGATTAGAGCTCCAAGGTTCTTCACTGAGAATGAATCCTCTTTTTGAGCACAAGTATCTTGTGTTTAAATTAACTCTGATAAATGTCCAATAACAATATTCAGGTAATCTATTTTTAAGTTATTTGTATTCATATTTTAGGTATCTATACCAATATTTATGCTATTTATCTTTATATTGACACCATTTACTATGTTTATCATTTGAAATCCTGTATAATATCCCTATTTGCACTGAATTCTTTGATTTAGCTGTAAATGGCCTAATGAAGCAGCATACCCTTGTTTTCATCAAATTTTCGTTCAACATGGTCTCTTGTTTGCTGTATAGATGAAATGGAAGGTGCTAATTGGTCTTGCAAGGTATCAATTAAATGGTTAGAGTGCGACAACCATCTTGAGACCAACATGTTGCTAATGTGTGCATACTTACTGTAATAGGAGTTATAAGAACGGATACACAGAGTATTAGCACATCTGCTGGCCAATTTGAAACGATAAAACAGCTTTCCATGGATAATTAGTGTTTGGACTACATATTTTAATGGATCCTTGGATTGGGTGATCTAGACCTTTGCCAGTGTAACAAGACCCTTTCTGATTATCGTGTTATCCATTGTTGAATTGCTATGGCATTTTACAGGTGCGAAGTCTCAGTTTCATAAATGGTTGTTCATTTGTGTGTTGTTGCCGTTGATTGTACCTGCTGTTGGGATTTTATCTTGAAATGGTTTGCATCAATTGTTTCACAAGAGGGGCAGATCATTTAACACTCCTAAGGCCCATCCATGGGCTATTGTTCTCTTTCACTGGGTTAAGCTGAAGCAGAATTATGTGATAATGATTTAACAGTTTTTCAAAACTGTGATTCCTTTCAGACATTGTGTGGTAGGACAATTTTGACAGTGGGATGCAGGACAGTTAGGTCGAGCCAAACAAACAAAACAAACTCATATGTTTTGAAAAAAATTGTCCCATGGTTGCAGGTTGCAATTAAGCCAAGCCTTGGCCCCCCTGTAGGGGTCAAGCTGACCTCCTTGACAGACTCTATGAAGGCCCTGTGTTTGTTATAGGAGACAGCCATACTCCTGAACAAAAAGGCCATCACAGTAGCACACCCACATAAATAATGGTGGGTTTTACTCAACATAGTTCCTAATATCAAAGAAAGACAATTCTCCAAGAATCTTTACTAGACTTAAGGAGGTTGAACATGCATCTAGAAGTCCTCCTTTTTCGGATTCTGAGAGTGGTTCAACTCCATAGACCTCAAAGATGCCTACATTCCCATACCTGCTCACCCAGAAAACAGGAAATTTTTACAATTTGCCTTTCAAAGTTAAGCCTACCAGCTTTTCATCCTTCCATCTGGCCTGTCCCTGGCCCCTCACATTTTTACAAGATGCATGGGGCAGCCTTAACATCACTATGCCTAATGATGAGAGTAAAAATTCTACCTTATCTTGATGACTGGTTTATTTGCGTCAGGCTGTCTAAGTGAACACGCACTTTCTATCAGTCCCACCTGCGATGCCTTCCTATGTCCAAATACCTCTTTCTTACCAAAGGTTGTATCCCCTAGTCTTATTAATCAGGTAATAGACCTGGGGCATTAAATCCTCCCCCATTCACATCCAGCTGGAGGAGAGGGCCAATTTGCTGTGTCCAGTCCAGGCATTGCAGGTGTACATTGAAGCATGACAGAAAGGACAAAGGCCAGGCAAAGGCAAAGGCTTTCCTACTGGGTTGCTGACACAATCAAACAGGCTTATGAAGAAGCAGGTAACCCTATCCCCTTAGTCATTCTAGCAGGGGTGTGACCGTGTTGGGCAGCAATGAGGCGGGTATAGCGATCCATGATCCGTGCAGCATCACCCCGGACAGTGCCTTGCACTTTGTCAAGGTTCTATCACCATAATTTAGGTTCTGGGTCCACGTTAGCATCAGCCATTCTACCGATGGCTTCTACAAGTTGACCAGTCGGTAGGTATCTGTTTCAAGTGAAACTACTTGTATGAGTGATTCACTTCGATGAATTCCTGGATGACTGGAACCATGGTTACCTTCATAACTCCTGCTTATAAGATAACCTTAGGCAGAGTCTTATAGATAATATAATTTCACAATAGATTTAAATGCTGTTCATTCTCTTGGCTTTATCTGTTCTCAGTGTGAGAGCCTTTTTTTAGAGCTTCGTGCATTTGCCTGGGCAACAGCTTTACAAAACAGTGTATGTTTTATACACACAAAAATGCACACACTAACTAGAACTGTAATGGTTATAGAAATAATGACAGTGACTTGCTTTGGATTAGGCTTCATTTGAGCATCAATTATCACATTGCATCTATAGTCTATCACTGATGCATTGATTTGCTTGTGACAGCTAAGAGAAAATCACTGATTTCTAGGGTAATTATTTTTACCCTTTGCTCTTTGAGATAGAATCACACCCTTCAAGTCTACTTGCATTGTTGGTGCTGATGGAAATTGGACATCACCCTGATATAAAGACTCAAATGTCAAATGCAGCATTGGCTGGGCCCTTCAAGATTGTCAGATTAGAGAAGAGAGGCACTCAATGACTACTTGACAGTTTTGTCAAACATGAAGAAAAAAAAACCTCTTCCCACCTTCTGTTGCTTCATATAATCAGTGGGGAGCAGCCATTGATGAGGTGAGTCGGAGGTAAAAGCATTATTATGCAGAAAGTATTAGCAATTACAGCTCTTTCCCATAATTACAGTGTGATTAGACGAGTACAATCAAATTGCCACAGCTGATTCTATTGTTACCAAGAGGCCTCAAACGAATTTTCAGTGTTCATATCATGAGGTCACAATTGATGATTACATAACAAATGATATTCTCTAACTGTCTGAATGCATTATAGTTACAAAGGCGATGCAGTTTGCAAGTGATGCAGTTTAAAGGATCAGACAAAATCCTTTGTGCTCATTTAAAGAAATGTGGGCTGTAACAATACACGTGAGATAGCAGCACATGATATGATATTCCCGCACACATATGATATGGTAGCCCATGAGTGGATGATATATCATGTGCATTGAACTAGTATTTCAGATTCCTCCATCTGTTCTTTGTTGACATTAACTCTCTTGAGTAAATATGGTTTCTGCTGAATACATTTCAACCATATGTCTAGAAAGGCAGCAAGCTATGAGTAATTGTGTAGACAATCTGCAGACTACAAGAACAGGTGTTAATAGATCTCCTCTTAAACACTTGAAATAATTGAGGCATGTAAAACATTACCACAATAAAATTACAATGACTAGACATTTACAGCATACTGTAGCTGTGTTAGACTTCATGTTCTGCAACAGTAAGGTAAGCATGTGAGGACATACTTGTTGCAGCCCTCCTTGAAGAAGAGGGAGTACAGGTAGATGTGGCTGCTGCTGCACAACTAAAGGACACCACATTATTTTTGTAGACCATATGGAATACCCTGCTGTATGCTAAACCACACCAGCAGAAAAAGTACCATGCTCCACATTGTCACAATTCATGACACACTAAATCACATAGTTACCAACTGTCAACACATCAGAGGGAGCAGAGCACTTTATGTACGAGACATTATAATGAGGGAATGTACGAGCAGTACGTTTAGTTTTCAAAGGATGGATATTGAATTAAAGAGGACTGTTGTTGATAGCTGTGAGGGAGGTACACATTAACAAACTCCACACAGGGACCCCAAAAGGGTAGCAGCAACCCTGTGATGTAAAAGAAGGAGCAAAGATAAGGACTTGTCTGCTAATTGCGTGCCGTTCAGGCTCAGTCTAAATGGGCCTTGACAGCTGTGAAATATTAGGCTTTGAGACAGGGAGAAGGCAGCAGACTGTAGATTGAGAGACAGTTAAGATGGAGGGATAGAGGAGGAGGAGGGAGGGCAGATAAACAGTGGAGAGGGGAAAGAGATGAGTGATGAGAGCGACAGAGAGCCCTGGCAGCCATGATCACTGTCAGCCTGCCAAACTCACATCTATGTTACCATTTTAAATGTTCAGCTTGCTAAAAACAACCATAAAAACATTTTGGAATACTTGATGTGCTCTCTTTGTCACCGAATAAAATTATTTCTTGAAAATGGCTTTGAACAATTTGGTTGGGATTGAATGAACTAAGCTTGGTCCTCCATTGAATTGTTGCAATTACAGCCACCTAAATAAACAGCCAGCAAGTCAGCCCCCACAGATGATGCATCCCTTAATGAGTAACACATCTTGTTTTAAGCCTGAATCTCAGTGGCTTCTTTGCATCAGCTTTCATTTCTTTGAATTCAGTTATGACACAATACATGCATCAACCTTTCCTCTGACGAGATAACGTGTGACTACATGTCAATGTCAGTGATGTTGCTCAAGATGTGACAATGGATGTCTGAAAATGCAAACTGACAAAATCTTGTCATTATTTCCAATCTTTATCTTGACCTCATCCATCAAGACAACACATGTGACTTTCTGTTGTGAAGACACACCTCTTTCATTCTTTTCAAAATTTCCCACAGGCTCTCTGCCACTACTGCAAACAAATTCCCTGTGCTGCAGCCATTAGTTTTATGTGGTCATAAATGAAAGTATTGGACAAATTAAGAATTTTACCTGACAACGGCTTACAGGAAATGTTAAGGGAATCAGTTAAAGTTCTTATAATTGATGTTGAGGAGGACATGAATGTCTGTACAAAAATTAATGACAATCCATCCAGTACTTGTTGAGACATTCCATCTTAATCTATCAATGATCTACAACAATTTCAATAACACATCATTGTTTCAAACCATTCATGATGCAAAAAATGTCATTAATTTACTAGTTCAAGCTCCTCTAATTTACTAGTTTTTTTTTCCCATGGCATTTTCTGACATTTTATAGGCTAAAAGATCAGTGAATTAATTGAAATAATCTACAGAATCATTGATAAGGAAAATAATTGCTAATTGCAGCCCTAGACCAAAATTCAAATTGACTTTCCTTAAAAAAAAAATAAAAATAAAAAAATAAATGTCAATGAAAGACCTGACAAAAACAGCAATAGATGAGAATATTTTACACTGAAATGCCTGTCCGCATCTAATCAGCATCTGTGATACTGGACAGAGGAACAAATGAAGGAGCATAGGAGCTGAGCCATAGTCCCGCAACAATCTGGACAAGCTGCAGCACAACACACACACATGTACAAACACAGACATGCATACATGAAGGAAAGCGAGTCTGCCTTGTCATTTCAACTACACGCCTTGATCAAAGGAACACCTCTCTGATGGAGATGTACAACAACACCTGTCGATTGTGTAAGACAAATCAACTGACAGATCCCCACTGCAGATGACAGATTCCGACTACAATGGTTATCGGCTTTATTACACAGGCCCCTGTTGAAAAGCAGTCTGGAAATTAATTTTATGCCTGATTTAGTACATGCCGGCGCTTGACTGCACCTATGGCTGATATCATCAACATCAGAGCCACTTCATCTCGCTCCGAGTATCACGACGTGAAAGAGGAAATAACAGTATTTTCTTAAGGTGACGTGGAGTCAGATGCTTAGCCGAGTGGCGGGTTCACCCTCATGAGCCCTATCTCATACGGTAATTTGTCATTCTGGGACAGGGGGCTTCCTGTGTGTGTGTCATCTATCTTTCTGGAGGGGGGGGGTAAGGGGTTGGGAATGGCACCTCTCTCATGTGATTTGGTCATTTTCTTATTTGTGTAATTTGGGAAGTTATATACTGCATGTTCAATTAAAAGTCAATGGTGTCCATATTTTTAAATAATAAAGGTATTTATTGCTCTGGCTCCTCTTATTAGAGACACTTGAAATCAATGTGTGTCTGTGTGTGTGTGTCTGTGTGGAAAACACAATGATTTTGATGGTAGTTTGAAGGTTCTAATATTTACATGGCAAAGATTTGGCTAAAAAACAAAAAACAACCCAAGAAGCGTGGAAACATACATTTACAGGGAGCCATTGTTAGCTCGTCTGTGGAGTGTGGAGTATTTTTATTTGCACCTTCAGCTCTTTTGCAGTGTAGGAATTTCTTGTCTGCATATTAATGCTATTTAATGTAGAAAAAGCACATTTTCAGTTCCAATTGTGCATAAAAAGTGGTCTTCAGCTTTACGAGTGGAATGGAGTAATAGTCATACTTTGCTCTCCTAATATTCTTGTCAGATGATGTTTGAATTTCTGCAGCAGTGTTAGTTTTTTTTTGTCACTATATCATTCTTCAAGTTTACACATTGAAATTCAAATGAGAGTATATTATTCGCTGAATTAAGGGATCTGAGCCATAAATAAAAAATAGTTCAGTCTCATGGGAATTCAAAGCAGTTCATAACAGACTCAGGTTGAGTTTCACACACCATTTGCAGTCAGTCAAGCAAATCTCTAGATGAAAGGTTAAATGATGACAGGTATCTTTCCCTCTTTGATTCCTTATAGCTCCAGTTGGCAGAAGAAGTATAAAGGTCTTATGTATGAATTCAGATTGGAAATTTGCTTTGATCTTATCAGTTTCAGGTATATCCAAGACAGATTTTGAGGAAAGATGATGAAAACAATGCATGTTCTTGACAGAAATCAAGTAGAATCCGTGTTTATATGCAGGCAATGCTCACAAATACGCTTATGATTATTTAGATATCAACCACAAAACTTTGATTGGATTATTTTTAAGCTTGAAAACTTGGCTTTTAGCTTTCTGTACCTAAATTAAACTGGCAAGACACACGTTTTTCGCTTTAACTCATGAAGTAAATGTTGTTTGCACAATGTAATGGCTATAGAATAATGACACCATCAGTGTTTAGATTGGTCTCCTATAAGCCTCGGTTTCACTATGCAAGTTTATCTGCCACCGGGTCCAATCTCCTGGGAAAATGAAGATTGACTGCTGATCCATTTCTATCTGCTTTCAGGTCTCCATTATACACTAAATGTTTTCTTGTACTTTCCCTCCAGCATGTCAATCCCTGCTGTAGTTACTTGTCTGGGCAAAGCAATTCTCAAACTATTATATTATGTTATTACAAATTCACTTTACCTCTTCAGTGAACATGCTTCTTTCTCCTCTCTTTGGAAACAAATGTAGTGCATCCTGTGCTGTTGGCAGTTCTGGGGCTCTGAGGAAAATGGAAAGTGATCTGACTGTCTTTGCGACAGTGGTGCCAACAGTAATACCACTTGAAAACACTAGGGGGGGTTGAAAAGGTGTTTTGACTTTAAGGTACGCTTGCTGTGTCGGTTGGTTGAGGGTTAGGGTTAGACAGCCTGAATCTTGCAAACTTGGCATTGCCACTGTTCCACTGTCTCTGTGATTGCAACCCTTATTGATAGGTTAGTACTGTTCACTTTTCCACGCTGTACCACGTAGATACTTTGTTTTCATTTCCGCCCACAGTTAGCTTGGTCGGCGTCTGCTCGTAAATTTCAGTCGGAGCTGACCTGATTGTGCAATCATTATCATCCTGTTTCCTTGGTAGGCTTGGCTTTCAGCACAAGAAAGGCACACCAGAGATCACAAATATTGATATTCACTGTCGAAAAGACCCCTTCCCAGTGCCTGCAGGCCATTATAGCGATAACAACTAAAAACAGAGCAAACTAGGCTGGAGCAAGCAGAGTCTACTCACAACATGACATCATCAAACATTACTGACATGTTTTACCCCCCTCAGTGTCAAGGCTACACTTTGAATCAAGACGTATTACAAATTAAAATGAGCAAATAAACGAGTGAAAATAAACCCACTGATGCCTGATTTATCCAGCTGCAGCCTAACAAAGCAGCCTTTTGCCCATCACTTGTTCAGGAACGTAAGTGAACTACACACAAGAGTTTCCGCTGTTCTCCTTACAGCCAAGGTTAAACTGAATGGAACATCCACCGCAGGTGATTAATGCATGGAATAAATGTCAAGCTAACTTATTAGCCAGTCGAGAAATAATATGAACCTTTAACATGAGGGATGAGTCCATTCAGCTAATGCTACATATTAATGACTAGCGCATGAGCCCTGCGGAAAGATTCATGGGAGGGACTGTTTTGATTTCCTTCTTTATGTATGAGCAAGTGATGTGTTTTCATGTAGCACTCAAGTTATTTTTAGTTCAGTTCAAAGTTATTATTGTGAATGTTGTGCAATGTACAGTAACCAGTTACTCATGGCGTCCTTGCTTTCTGTTGCAGTAAAAATCTCTCATACATACTTCAACCAGAAGCCATATCCAGAGTAACTCAGGACTTTGTTTTTAATTCTTACTCAACTTAAATGTCAACTCACATTTGATTTGATACACCAGCATATGAGGTGATTTTTACAATTAACTATAAAGCATCAAACCCAACTCTGTCAATATTGAATAAGCCTGTCATATTTGAGTTATTTTCCTCACTGAGAGAAACACAAACACTGAGGAATGCTGATGACACGTCAAATTAGGTTAAAACGCTATTGATGTACAAAGGCAGGAAGCTGCAGCATTCTCTGTGTTTATTATGATGTACAGGCAGGATGAGACACTGCGCAGTGTGCTGAAGAATATCTTCCTTCAGCTGAAACGCATTTCCCTCAGCCTCCCTCTGGCTATATTTTATTCATGCTGACTCTACTGTACTTTAATCAAGCAATTACACTTGTGTTGTAATTTCAGTGCATTCAATTAGCCTTTACCCTAGCAGTCTAAGTTTGACCTCATACGGCCTCTCAGATCCTGCAGTGAGTTCTCTTAAACTGTCTTCTGCGTGTGTCTCAAAGTGAAGTCACAGCTACCCATAATCCTTTAAGTCAGAGGCATCTCTCAACCGCAGTGCCAGATAACATCAAACAATTACAACTTTCAAGAATCTTTGATATCATCCTTTCAATCCTGTCCCACCATAACATTTGATGCTGCTTAATATCGTGTCCTGAGGGGAACAAAATTAACTCCCATTAGAGGCTATTAGTATTTTAATATGCAATTTCTTATTACAAATTAAAAGTCAATTTGACAAAGAGTGTAGCAACATGCCTGCAATCTGTGCCTCAATACATTAAGAGCTCTAACTGCTCAGAGAGCAGTTCTCCCATTGCAGTGAGGCAAGTGTGGGCTTTTCAAGTCAGAGCCCAGCAGCTAAATCGATCTTTTGAATTTAACCGCTCCAACAAGGTCACTGAGATCTTTGTTTATCTGTGTGAATTAAGACCTCCACGAGCAACTTACTTTTTAATAAAAACTATTTATCCAAATTCTCAGAGAGTCATTCTAGCAGGACAAACAGTTGTAGGGTCCGTTCAAGGACAGAATTAAGTCCTTGATTTCTTTTCTCCCCTCTTGGTAGACTTGGTTGATTGGACAGGCTTTAGCTTTGCACAAATACAAGCAGACTGCAAAGCACAGTCTGAGAATGTACTAATGGAACTGAAAGGTACAGGTGGTGCATGGCAAAGGAGTGGATTTGTCATCTCCCTTTATTGTGAAGTGAACATTTTAGAAATGGAGAGCACTATAGGCTCCTGGTGTAAGAGCTGCTCATTGTCAGCTTAACATTTGTGCTAATTTCATTTGTAATTATACAGTGTGTGGGAGCAAATGTTTTTCTTTTGGTTCGGAGTAATTACAAACTTACTTGAGCATTGCACATTGATTTTGAGCCAGGTTAGCAAACGAAAAGTTGCAGCTAGTGTAAAATCTGACTTAATTTGTCCCATGACTCCGCACTCTGCATGTTCTTAAATAAATGCCTCACAATGCATGGATCAATGTTCAGTAGGCTTTATGCCAAGGTGATCATGCTCTGATAAAAGATTCAATTTATCTTGTGTTTTCTGCAAAATACATTTACAAAACACTTCTCACAAAACTACAGAACAACTCCACACGACCATTTTAAGCCAGTATGTGTATCCAATTTGCCACACTTTCCGACACTCATGACAACCCGGCCCACATGCAATATGGGTAAGAAGTCACCTGCATTGCTGCCCTGCAATTACAGTTTCCTCTTTTGACATTATAATATGAATCAATTGATGCACTGTCCTGTTAAAAGAGACAGAATTGCTAACTCACTGCTCTTTGACTGTCCTGAATGTCTGGGATTTATCCTACTTTCACACACACACAGCAGCTGCATGATAAATTGGAATTCAGACAACTTTGTGTGTCCTGCACAGGGGTGCTCCATTCAACTTACCTGCGATGCAGTGGGGTTAATTATGTCTGCATTTCATACCACCTTGCTTGAACCCAAATTCCTTACTATTGATATTCGTTTAATTGCCAATAAAACAGGCCTGTGGAACTTCCTAACTTTGCTTCCTTTTCAGCCTTGCTCAGACTTGGACTCCTGAACGTGTTTTTATTATCACCATGCTGTGTTGCATCAGATTATTTTTGGACATGCTCTCTGTAGACAGAAGTAGTTACACTTGCTGATACGGGGTGATTAAGCAGACTACTTTGAAATTACTTTGAAGATCCATCCATCTATTTTCTTCCGCTTACCCCGGCTTGGGTTGCGGTGGCAGAAGACAATACAGCACTGCAGGCATCACTCTTCCAAGCAACGCTTTCCTGCTCCTCCTGGAGGATCCTGAGGTTTTCCCAGGCCAGATGAGATTTGAAATCCCTCCAGCGAGTGTCTCCTCCCAGTTGCACGTGCCTGGAAAACCTCCAACGGAAGGCTCCCAGGAAACATCCCAATCAGACGCTCAAACCACCTCCACTTCTCCTTTTGACGCAAAGGAGCAGCGGCTCTGTTCCGGATTCCCTCGAGATGTCTGAGCTCCTCACTTTATCTCTGAGGCTGAGCCCAGTCACCCTACGGAGGAAGCTCATTTTGGCAGCTTGTGTCTGTGATTTCATTCTTTCGGTCACAATCCAAAGCTCATGACTGCAGGTGAGGGTCGCAACATGGATTGGCTGAAAAATCGAAAGCTTTGTCTTCCCTCTCAGTTCCCTCTTCACCACACTGGCCTGGTACAACACCCACATCACTGCTGACACCGCACCTATCCGCCTGTCCAACTCAAGCTCCATTTTACCATCACTCGTGAACAAGATCCCAGCATACTTTAAGTCCTTCGCAACTCCAAACTCAGAGGGAGCAATCTACCTACTTGTAAATCTACTTTGAAGATGCTTGAATAAAAATCATCAGAGCCAACAGGTTTTCAAATAAAGCAACAACCACCACATGGTGAATGTGCACTCAAACAAGCCCAAATGCTCGGAATTAGATCCATATTTAACCCAGTATCACATCAAAATATGTCATAGCTACACTGGTCCACAGTGCAAAACACATTTGTTTCATAATAAGGGCTCTGAAATGATTCTCTACATTTTCTCTCTTCTTTTCTATTGGCCCCCATCCATCACATGTCAATGTTTTCACTGTAAAGCAGAAGCTATTACACATTTTGATGTGACACATCAGTAAGGGTCTGGAGGTCGGGGTGGTGGATAGGTTAATCAAACTTTGCATCCTCTAACAGACCTGCATAATGTTTGGTTCTTTTTATTAACTGTAACCGCTCTCTTTTCGAACACAAAGTGGTTTCCATGTGTAGATGTTGTAGATTACAACAGTTTCAAAATCCTTTGAATTGAAAATGCAAAATACATCGTCAGTGAATGTAGTCTGGGGTTTGCAAAATCATCCATTATCAATCATCTCGTTTGGCGACTGGGTTGCCTCAAACGTTAGCTGCTAAATGCTCTACTGTATTCATTATATATTATATTGTTTAAAGCAGCTACCTGCTGCAGAGTTGGGTGAATTATTTGTGAGTTTGTCACTGTGGGGGACACTTTTCACATCCAAGGAGTCATCTGATGTTAATGTTTATATCAAAATATTAACTTTAGCCTCTTTATCATCTTATAATGAAACAATGATACTCAATATTACTACGCAGGAGTTCATTAGAAGTGAAATTAACTACTGAGACTCCAACTTCTAATGGAAAAAATGGTACTGACTTTGTATTTAGAGGACACAGGTAATACATAGCTAAAATGAGCAAGCAAACCCCCTGGACTCACTGTGTGTGTAGGACTTTCACTGCCCCATGGCACAAAATGACAACAGGATATGAGTTAACAGCATTATGTCTCAAAGATGACTTTCAAGCCTGTACTTGGCTTATCAGCGCAGAAAAAGAAAATAACTTCACCCACTGACTGGCATTTGCTCTGAGGTGGTTGCGCACCAGAGACCCATCACAGTTGTTGCAGTTCCTACCATTTGCTGGCAGAGGTCGACAGGAGTCTTGCATTACTTAATGCCTCTTTAAAGTACACACAAAGTGTTGCATGTCATTTCCTATCATACACACAGGCAGACTTGTTGACCCAGCCATTTTTTTCAAGGACAGTGGCTCTCATGTGAGTCCTCTTCACTGTGACGAGACAGAAAGGAGGAAGTGAGGCAATGACACACTTGATGTTTTCACAATCATCCTGCCAGGGCAGAAAACGATGGAGTGGAACCAGCCACACTAGCACTGCTCTGACCTGCAGTGCATGTGGTAAGACATGCAGTTCCACAGTTTAGCTCACATTTGCACTGTGAGATTTTTCTCACTTTCATGTTACTGTACAGTACCGTTGCCTGCTTTCTGATAATGTATATTTGCCTTATCTGGAAGGTTTATCATGGGCTTAACTGTTTTAGCTGGGGGATGTGTCACAAGGGTAAAAAGCAGAGCTTAGAAAAAGGCATGCAAAGACACACTCCTGTCTACATCGGTGCAGCTGAGGTGGCCATCTCTCAAGTCTACCTTGGTAAAGAAAGCTCAGAAATAACTTTATTTTATAAGGAAATTTAAGAAAGAAAAATTCCTGTTCCAAGCTCTTGTCAACTTGAAGCATTATGACCGGAAACATTACAATCTGGCCTGGGATCTGCACAACCCAGGACAGGTGGGACTACAGCTTGCATCTTGTTGTGCAGTCCTGTGTTGTGAAATGACAAATAAATGAACCCTCACCTTTGAACCTTATAGTGAAAAGCCTGTTTTAAATTAGTCTCATAAACCAAACCAGGATTAAACTGCTTCATAACACCAACTCAGAGCCAATGGTGGCTGCTTTACATTGCACATTAAAATAAATCAATGAAATCAAGGGATGTCCATGATCCTCTTGTTAAAATTATGTAGTTAGTTACATTAGTTAATGTAGCCTAAGCTTCCAAACCTCGCATAGTCAACTGAATGATCACTTAGCAAAACTCAATATGCACACTGTGGAGCAGTGAACACAGACAATTAAAATGTCTTTATAACTGAAAGACAACAGGCATAAGTATGAAATAAAAACAGCTATAAATGCTCAAAATTGTATTGATAATTTGTTAGTGATTCAAACAAACAAAACAAAACTAGAAAATTCCCCCTGGGAAATTTTGAAAGGGACACGGGGTGCGTTCGAGCCGACAAAATTATCTACGTTTTAAAGTTTGAATGAAGTCTCTAGGACAAAGTATGGCCGAGCAGCGGACAATTGAAAAAGGCTGAAATTTGAGGAAATTTCCCCATTCATTTCTTATGGGAAATTTATCGCAGTTGTTTGCGTCTTACGTCGGCCTTCGATGGTCATAGCTCGAAAACCGTAAGAGATATCAAAATGTGCCGAGGGTCATTTTGAGCCGACAAAATTATCTACGTTTTAAAGTTTGAATGAAGTCTCTAGGAGAAACTATGGCGAAGCAGCGGACAATTGAAAAAGGCTGCAAATTGAGAAAACGGCAGATATCAGAGGTAGTCAGTCCCTGATTAATGAATTGCTCTCAGCTGTGTTTCTGTGGCTTTCTCCTTGTCTGTCTCTGTTGATCACCTCAGCTGTCTGTGTCTGCTTCTCTCCTCTGCTTCATGTCTCTGTTAACATGAATTAATGAACTGAATCAATAAACATGAATGGAGCTAATGCTAACGGAGCTAACAGAGCTAACACTAACTGTGCTAACAGCTAACGGTGCGAATATAGCTAACGGCGCTAGCGCTAACAGAGCTAACTGTGCTAGCAGAGCTAACAGAGCTAACGGCGTTAACAAGGGGGCGGGGGGATGGGGTTTTCATTATGCATTTGTCTGTGTGTGTGTGTTTATGTATCTGTCATTGTGTGTGACTGCGTATGTGTGTGTCTTCGTCTGTTTGTGTGTGTGTGTCTGCTTGAACTACACAAGCAGCCCAACCTGCTCCTACATGGAGATGTGTCTGGTATATGTGTGTCTGAATGTGTGTGTGTGTGTGTGTTTGTTTGTGTGCGTGTGTAACTTCTGCCCCACCTGCTGATAATTACCTCTCTACCTCTCCCACTTTTTACCTGTTCCTGTTCAGTTTTGACGTGCTTGTTTTTAATCACTTTTTAGCTGTTGGTTAGCCCTGCTTGTGTGTGTGTTTGTGTGACTACTTTCTCAACCTTTTTGGCAAAGCGCTTGGTGAAGCTGAGTTTAACTGTTTGTTGGATGGAGATTGTTTTCAAACAATGCCCTTGTTTTGACTGAGCTCGTTAAGATAATCATTCTCAGGCTTGTTGTCCTGCAGATGTGTGTGCGTGGGTTATTGACCGGTGTGTGTGTAAATGACAGTTGCACCTGTTAAACTCCTCCCTTGAAAAGCGGCTTTTTCGCTGTCGGTTTCTTCCGAACAACTTGCGATTGTGTCAAAACCGTAGCTGCTATCAAAAAACCGATTACACTGTGAGATGCGGACAAGTCTGGGCCAGATGTACGTGTGTTTTATGTCCAGATATTCTTTAGAAAAATGACAAAATGGTCGACTTAAAAAGACTCTGCGACTCAGAGAACAGGAGTTTGTATTGTATGCAGTGAGATTTGGGTTCGGCGAACCTCCTGAACTAAATCCTCTGGTGAGAGAACCGTACCTCGTATCAGAGTGTACTATAGATCATCGGACTCCCGAGAACTTCCTGAGTCCGGCCATCTCCTCGTTTTATTCCTGACACAACAACTTTTCGTTTTATGGCGATCTAAAGACAGGAGGCATTTCTGCTTTGCTCACAAAACAGCTCTGAATTTTAACATGGGACTTAATGGGAGAACAGGAGGGCGCTGGCTGCACAAAACGTCTCACTATTTAAATTCAGTAAGTCTCTCGGCTTTTTCGAGGACATCACACGAAAGAGGACAAGTTTGTCTACAAAATGAGCCCAAAATTATGCGTGTAGAGTGTAATTTGTGGCCGTAGCGACGAGAAAAAGAGAAGATTTTCAGATCGTTTTTAGACTCTGTGCCACTCTAGCACGCACTCTAGCACGAACATTCCGCGCAATACACACCCATTATAATCTCAAAATTTCCCGCCAAACGATCACTGTCATTGAACAGTGACTGATCAAAAACTATAGGACCAATCAAAATGTGGATGAACACACCAATAGACCAGACTTGGGTCTACATTTTAAAGTTGAAATGAAGTCTCTCGGTGAATGTATGCCTGAGCTACAGATGTTTGAAAAACTCCAATTTCAATCTTGTTTTTTTCGCCCGTCCCATTCATTTCTTATGGGAAATTTATCGCAGTTTTTCGCGTCTTACGACGCGAAAAACTGCGATAAATTTGAGAAAAGTAATAGCACACCGATCCCGAACAATACGCACGTTTTGATATATAATTTGCGAGGGTTTTCTCAAAGCTGTGGGACGAGTTTGAGGACGAAAACTTGGAGGAAGATGAAAAATAATAATAATAAGAAGAAGAAGAAACGCGCGGGATAGTAATAAGTGACTCGGGGCTACGCCCCGAGTCACTGGCTCCTGCAGCTATTTCATAGCTGTAGGAGCCAGTGACTCGGGACGTTGCCCCGTGTCCCTAATAAATAAATAAATAAAAATAAGAGAAGAAAAAGAAAGAATGCCTTTTGGCTGATGAAGAAAAAGTAGACATGGTTGCAGCCATGTTTTTATGATTCAATGATAAATAGATTAAACAATACCCACCCGCCACAGCCTGTTCACCCTGCTGCCGCCTGGCAAGCGATACACAAGTAACCCCTGCTGTACCACCACAATACAGCAGCGCTTCTTTCCTCAGGCGGGGAGACTGATCCTCTGCACTCCACCATAAAATAAGCTTTTTCATGTGCAGCATAAAGGAACTACTGCTTGCATTTCATTGCTCAGCCCAGTGTCATAGAATAGCAAATAAATGACCTTCACCATCATTTTATGAATAACATGAATAATGTCAGAGCTCTTTTATTTTTGTTATTTTTATTTGAAAATTATTGTTTAAGATGCAACATGATATTAAACAACTTCGAAGCACCAAATAGGACTCCAGCTAAAGGTTTTATTATGCTGAAATAAAATAATAAGCAATAATTACCATTTCCTTGAAAATGAAGTGAACTGGCTGTTTTCCAAATCCACAGAAAATTACCTGGGTTCATTATAGCTGATTTCTTATCCCATATCCAACACTACTGCTCCACTGTTGTAAGATTAAAAGAGCAACAGTGTCTGTATTTTTATGCTAATCAGCTTCAGGCAACAGTATCATTATTCTCTTGTCGTCCAAGTAAACACATTTCCACATACAGGGGGTCAAGAGATTTTCACAAACACCTTGCAAAACTGTGATGCAGCTCAACATAATATCTCTGTCACGTATACCGCTGTGGAGTTTACAAATAGGACTGTGAGACAGGTTTGGATTTACTTACTGTTAGCCAAATCAGTTTGTGAGACATTGTTGCTGTTTTTGTAACTTCTGTGAGACCTCTGATAAAGGGGAAACATCTTGAAAGTTAACAAAATTTGAAAAATATATATATTCTATAGAAATAAAACAAGCAAAAAAATTATTAATTCCTAAGTAACTCATGCCATGAGCCCAGTTAAAGGAATGATCAAATTCTGTTTCCATTTAACAAATTTTTCCTACACTAAAAAAAGGACATGATGTGGGGAATACATTTATGTTGATTACATTACACTAATTTAGCAGATGCTTTTATCCAAAGTAAGTGCTTTCAATCACGTGGATACATAGCAAAAATTTAAAGAATCATGCAAGTATATCAGCTTCATCAAATATGATCAACTGCTTCCAGTGATACATCTAAAAACACTGGCTAGACAAAGCTTTTTTTTCTTCTTTTTTGGGGGGCCAAAGTGCAGTCTGAAGACATGAGTTTTCACTCGGTCCTGATCACAGTCTTTAATGAGTATTTGAGGGTGATGTTGCAGTTTGGCAGTGTGTCTACTAACCCATGGAACACATCCGCTTGGTCAAAGTTGAACAATTGTGCAATGTGACCTGCAAATCCACTGCAGCAGCTCGAGGTCAGAAATAGCAAATGCACAAATCTGTGTTCAGCTTTCAGTACTTTCGAAGCTTCCAACTGAACCTCTGAGGCTTGACCATACAAACGAACTTTCAGAAGTGGGGGGTGGATACTTCCCCCTAACTCTGTATCCAATCATAGGCAGACAATCTCACACAAATCACTGTCATAGGCAGAAAAAATCACAGACATTCCTAACAGCTTTGAACCTTCTGACATGTTCACCGACAGTCTGGAAATCTCAGTTACTGCAATAAACAGTCCATTTTGTCCTGGCTGAACTCTATGCATGTCACTGTGTCACTCTTACCACAGTGACACTCACAGAAGTTAAACACCGACAGACTCACAGGCAGATTACCACCACACTGAGGTGTTTTATTCAACGTGTTTTTAATGATGCATCATGTTTCAGAAACTATAACTGTCCATTCTGTGTGTCCTCAGAATCAGCTCCAGTCACTACTGTCGCTGTGCACAGTCTTTTAATCTCCTTATCTCAACAAGTTGATAGTGGGTTAGTTGCTGCTCTGACAGACAGTTCTATTTTTGTGAACGCGGCAGCGCAGCCAGACTGCACTCAAGCTAGCTCTTTCTAGTGTGTCGGGAGCATGCCAAGTGCACTTTTGGTTATTTCAGAGTGAAAATCTTTTGCGTTTGGGAATACTGTAGTAAAACTGAACTCAAACCGTCTCTATCACATCATGTTGCTCATCACAGCAACACATCTACTTGTATCATAAGTAAAAAAATGGAGCTCTGACTGACACTGACCAGAGTTATGCTGCCAGTAGCCTGATTACCCTGTGTACCCAGTGTTGCCCTTGTTGATTTCTAGTAGAAACTGTTGAACTGATTAGTTTGACGTGTGCATATGCACATAGGTTTCTGTGCCGGTTGAACCAAAATAACAGCAACAACATCAGCGCAGTCTTCAGATGGCAGTAAAGAGAGTCACATGTGTAAAGGCAAGGCGTCAGTACAGGCTACCAACTGTATTAAGATGACAGAGCTGGTAAGAATCAGTCATTAATCTTTAGTCTGCCTTGATGGCATTAATGCTGTATCCAGAATATATATATATATATATATATATATATATATATATATATATATATATATATATATATATATATATTTTACTGTGTGGTGACATGCCAGCTCTGTGATTTCAGAGTCGATATGAGTGTGTTTTCAACAAATGCAATGAATAAAATATTGGTATATATACATATATAGTATAGTATATCAGTATATGTAAAAATATACATACGTCGAGCAGTCGACCTGCTCTGAGCAGGTGGGCGGTGGACCGTGTGAGACGTACTCATTCTCGGCACCAAGACTGTAGTCGTGCACGGCGAGTCACCAACATACCAAGTCAGTGTAGGATAGGAAAAAACAAAACAAAACTAGTGCACCCAAAAACACACCAGAATAGAACCGTGAGATTCTGTTTCAGCAGCATAAGAAAACCCTGGATTTACAGTGTAAACTTTACCGGGCAGTGTAAAAACCAAATAAGTTGGGTAAATTATGCAGGAATGTGCTTGAGGATATACAGATAATGTGCCGCCTCACTCTCACTACTGGACACTGGGCTCCTTTCTTCCACAGAGCCTGTTTTTAGCTGGTTTTGGACAACTTACAGTTACAGGAATGATTTTGCTTTGCAGGATGTCAGGATAATTAGGTAGGTAGCCACGTGTGTGTGTGTGTGTGTGTGTGTGTGTGTGTGTGTGTGTGTGTATATCATTTAAATGTACCATATTTCTTATACTTATACTATACCACAACAGAATAATGCAATAATGCAACAGAAACTGTTAAATGTCATTGTATAAATATGTCCATCAGGAATTATTTTAAAAGGTTGCTGATCACTTCCAACTGTATCAGAGATGTTAAGTTATTGCTGATGCAAACTGGAGATTTCCTGCTGTTGTTGATTAAAAGCAGCTTTTATTGTGATGCAGCTATAGGAAACGTAATGTGCTCACTGAGTTTGAGGAACAGAGTTAAAAGAACTTTGTTAGCAATACTATTCAATCAATGCGATTTGCAGCTCTTTTATCTGCAGATGAGTTTTTGCAGAGATGAACAGAAACACAGGAAACAGTCACAGTGAGCTGTCTGATGATGAGCTGCAGATGAGAGGCTATACTGTGCATAGCAGCAGCAAACAGCACACCTCCAACACTTCATTTACAGCTTTTACCAAGTGGAAAAACAATTGCACAATGTCAGCACAGCTCAAACGGGCACAGCCACTCATGTCCCAACTCGACAACAAAAGTATAAATAACAGTTCACAAATTATCAGCTCCAGCTTGTTCTGATTCACAACAGAAATCAACAATTACCACACTCCTGAATCCACACTTCTCCGACACGTTCCCAACAACATTTAACATTAGGTTTGTCACAAAGGGAGAATTTACTGCAGGGTTTCTGTTATTTTGTCCATGCTTCCCACCACAAATCCTACAGCTGTAAAACATGTACATTTACTTTCTTTCAGAGCAAAGTTTTACAGAAAATGCTGCAGTATCTCTTCAACTATAGGTCAGCATCCAAAATAGTGCTTCTGACCTGTTCACTGTTCATCCACGCAAAAGAAAACCATCCGTTGGTTTTAATGAGCCTTGCTCCCATGGTGGTGCTAAATTAATGCTCTCTGGTTGCTGAGATAAAAAAAAAGTTGAAGTGCCTCTGCTCTAACGCCCAATGGCAATTGCAGCCCAGCTGGCTCCTGGGTGACTGCGTTCATTCAAAGAACCTTAACTACATACCCCAGAGGATGCTCACCTCTTGCCTCACACTAAATAAGCCTTGCTGTTCAGCCACCACAAGCTAATAGCGAAACAGAAAGGTGACATCGCCCCCAGGCAGAAAAAAAATGACTTCTCTTTTTCAGAACCTGCTGTGGTAATCTTTCTTCCCAGTATCGTAAATCCATATCCCAGGGGGCAGAGAATTAGTGCCGTCCTATCTCCACACATACAGGACTGATATCACTGACCAATCATTGCAGTCTTTCTGTCCTGCGAGCTGTTGATTGAGGCTTTACCACACCTGTAGTGCACATTTTGTACCACATGTATGGTGTAGGAAAACTCTCTAGGCGCTCTGTCATCTCTGTATCCCCCTTTACAGACGGCTCTTTATCTCAGGTATATCTCCTGCTTCTGGAGCAATGACACTGACTGTAAAATGAATGAGCTTCCTCTTCCAGTTAAGGTGCGTGAATACTCCTATCCAATTTCCTGAATCCGTCATGCACACAGATATTTTTGCAAAGGGAAAATTGTGACAAAGTGAAAGTTAAAGAGCTTTCTGCAACAGTAAGTCGGATAATGGACGTGCCAAATGTAAAACACATTAAAAAGGCAACAGTTTTCGACCGACTAGCTGTATTAACTGCTTGTAAAGTCACCTATAAAATGTGATTGAGTAATCGGCAGTGGGTGGGGAGGTCGAGCTCGTATCAGCCAGGGGGAGTCGGAAAAACAGCCTGACATTTGTGTGACCAAATGAACTGAGTCCTCTGCTCTGGTGCATTTGCATTCAGGTGTTTTGTAAATAACTAAAATTCCTCATTTGGCATTCCTGTCATAACACTAGTGAACATAAACTTAATTAAATGTATTACACCGAATAGTTAAGACGATTGTCCTGCAGAGTTTGTTTTTTGTTTTTTTCTATCTATCTATTGTTTTCAGGTTAAGAGCTGAATTATGAACAACAGTGTTTAACTGCAAAAAGGCCTTATTTAAAGAACCATGCAGAAATCTAGAAAAAGCCTGGCGTCCAATCATAATCGCTGTCAGATTAAGAAACACAGACTGTGAGTCTACAAATACTGCACAATAGGCACTACTGTGTATGCAGAAGTGTGGGTTTAATTAACTACTAGCAAACCACTTCCTGATATCTATCTTCTCTGGTTAAACAAGCCTGTTTCCCAAAATGTTTAACTCTTCCTTTCACTCTGAAGTAATTGTAAGAATAAAGTAGAGTGTATATTATGATTCTTAAACCGACTGTTACGCTGTGACAAGACCGCTGTTTACGTTTCGGACCATAATACAGTGAGTTAATTGCTCATGTGCAGGCCGAGGAACACAGTGTTGTGGTCTGACGGCTTTGAAAACATTCCTTTGGGACTCAATTCAGACCTTCAATGGTGTACCACGTTTTCAGTTGACTGGCTCTGCAGAGTGGCCAACCTCTAGTCCTTTCCCAGCTTTGTCTCCACATCATTAAAACTGATACTGAGTGGCCAGAACAGCTGGCCAAAGAAAAGCAATCAAAGTTAGTGGAGCAAGAAAGGCTTTTAAAAAGCTTCACATTTTGCACTATGCTTTAAAGAAATAATGCGTGGAGTGGGAGTGTGATTAATTTTCAATCCTCAGGGTCTGTGTTTGGAAGATAGCAAAAAAGATTACATATAAATGACGGTTTGCGAGTTGTTTGGCGTCCCCTGCGCCCCTGCCTGTAAAATATCACACCTCTTCCACCATGACAAATGTAAAAGCAGCAGCAAAACGAGACCTCTCTGCAAATCAGAGTGTGAGGCTTCTCTTCTCATTCATGATGACTGCAGCCTTGACCCGCGCTCGTCTCCGGCTGACAGCCACCTTATTGTAACTTCACTGTTACTGATCTTAAAACCACCTCTGGTGAAGCCTGGCTGACTATAACGCTGATGATTCAATTAAAAAGAGGCTCAGAGAATAGCATGAGTCTGACCAAATCAAATGAATTAAGACTGAGACCGAGCTCCGTGTGACAATATTTGATGAACAAAATTCTTTTTTGTAATGTGTGGCACAAATCCAGACTCTCAAAGAGAGTGATCAATAATTAAACAGATCTAAAATCCCTTACTAATTGCTTTTTATCGATCAGGTTCCAAATCTAGTAATTATCTTGTAAGATATTTGCCAGAAAACATCACGATGAAAATGAAAAGCGCAAATGAATAATTGCACAGGCTTAATTACCGGGAGCTGCATTTATCATGATCTTTGTTAACTTCGTGAATAATACAAGGCAAAAAAATGAGTGTATTACATGACAGAAACAAGCGACTGCAGGCAGTCGGAGAGGTGCAAGACACATTTTTTCAGTTTGCCTCAGTCTGCAGGTTTAAGCCTTTGAGGTGAGGGATCAGACTAGATAAGACCAGAGTTTAAAATAGCGGGATTCTACTTTTAGCCTAGAACAAGCCCCTGCCTTATTATGAATTAAGGTTCTAGGTGGCCTTACAAAATATCTGAAATGAGTGTTTCCGGCAACCTTAAAATTGCAAGGACACTTGTGTCTCATTTCATGCTGTTTAACTGTGTCCTTGCCTGCAAAGTTCTGAGGCTGGGTGCATGCTTTATATGTTTCCAGTAAAGTTCAGATTTACACCAAGGTCTCTGTGCTGAAGTTCACTGAGCACTGGTCCAGCTTCAGTCGTAGCCCGGTTATTGCCTGGCAAGCAGTCACTTCCCTTTGTGGTAAGTGATCTTTGCTTAGCAATAAATGATAACTCAATTTCCCATTTGAAGGGGCACAAACATCATGACAAGGATGTGACCTTGAAGCCAGTGAGATAATGCTGAATTTTTCAAAAACCTCTTCAATAATTCATGACACTTTGCTCTCAAACATTCCCTTCACCAGCTTTTTTTTCATGTCTTTCTGCTCTGTTAGTGCTAGGTAGTTAAGCTCATTGGAAGCCCCTTTTGTGAACTTGTTGTATTATTCATCAGAGGATGTCCCCATCCACATTCTAATGCAACTCCGATGCAATTACATCACAAATATCTTAAAGTGCACATGCCAGAGCTTAGGCTGCACGCTCGGGTGTGTGCGCATGCACTTTCTCTGACACTCGCGCATAATCATATGCATTCCCGAATATTATGCATGTACGGCACACACGCGTTTTAATGCCATCCGTCAGGGAAATAAAGAGCTATTATGCTTTGACAACCCTTGTGAAACTGAGAAAATGTGGCTACACAGAGAAACACATGCACACACATATTTTTTCACCTTGAATACACAAGTGCTACACTCTCCTTGTCACATCGCGGGTGCCGCCTCTTCAGTTTCTTCTGCTGCTTTTCATTTCAAGCTTACCTTGAGCTTTGGGAAATATATTGTTATTCAGTAGCGGGTAGAAAGCCATCACAGACAGGCAATATCCTTGTTTCTTTTAAGCTGTCACCATATTTGATGGTAAGCTGCCATTGCTGTGATGTTTTCACTCAGCATTCCGACGATGTGTCCATTGATGTAACATTATATTTTCTGTCTGTGGCACACTTGTCTTTTTAGTCTTTATGGTTATTGCTATACCAGCTACATATTTATTTTAAACAAGTCAGACCCATGAATCAATGTCTCACATCTCTCTTTCTTTCCAGTAAAGACCTAACATTTGTATTAAAGCATCCTCTTCTTCTTTATTTATTTTTTTTTTTGCGTAAATTGCTGGTTTAATTTGTGGATACGTACAAACTTGCATGCACCGAGGTGGGCAGAGGGGCTGTGCTCATGCTGCTTCCACTTAGCATGTAACTGTGCATGTGTTTTCATCTGCTTTGACCACATCTAAATGCAAACGTGCAGTGAGAGCAAAGAGTCATTTTTAGTCCTCTTGCCTTGGTGGAGGAGCACACACTGGGCTCTCCTAGATCTCAAAGATCACGTTTGCTTTATTGCTTTCACTTTGATAGACTGAATTTCAAGTAGTATAAACATTTAAATGCAAAACATAATTCAATTTTTAATGCAAAGGTTGCACTCAGTTAGATTAATGAGTGATTCTCACAAATAATCATAAAATTGAGCCAGCTCGAGGGATGTATAAAACCATTTTCTTTCAGCTGATTAGACAGGAATGAAATGTGCCATCCAATAGCTTCATAATTTCAGTTACTGCTGTATGATGCACTATGCTGCACTACGATTGTGTTTGCACCTCTGGTCACCAAAATTTGAATGTTTTGAGCAAACCCTTGCATGCACCAGGTTCCCTAGTTTAACAAAATCAAAGCATTTTATAGCTTTGATGACCTTATTTTACTGTAGCAATCACTAGCCAGTGAGACAGATTTTCTGTGGGAAAAAAACATTTGCATTTACATCTTTCTTCAATTGAAGTTAAGTAAACTGAAAAGCAGTGTTTTGCTGCTCTGTCTGCCTGTTTCACCCCTGACCACACCTGCACACGCCAGCAACCAATAACCACACCCAACAGTCCTGGACTACACCTGGACGTCACTGTGGCAGGGCTTTCAGGGGGTGTTAGGATCCTCTTTAATCCTTCTCTTTTGAAATTTCTGAAACACTGTTGCAGTTCTCAAAAACGAAGAGCTACCATCACATACGTTCATGCTGTGCAGCACAGAATTCAATCTCTGCTGCAAAAATGCTGCCACTGAAACGTGTCAAAAGTTTAATACTGTGTGAAGGCAACAGCAGATGTACACAGTGTTTAGAGAAACCGATCTGTGGACTGGAGAATCTTCACACGGTGTTCTGAAGATCATGATTTCAACCTGAAATGATTTCATCCACAACTGCTGGAAGAAAAGACTGTGTTTGCATCTCTGGTCGCCAAAATCTCACCACCATCATGTCCTCCCAGTTCACAATAATTTTTTATAGCTTTGATGACCTGGCTGTTCAATAAGAATCAGTATTTTTAGTTGGATCCACTGAATAGAGGCTAGCAAAACAGAATGTGTATGACAAAACTATTTATACCAAGTGCTACACCGATGCATAAAATTGATCTTTGTCATTATTTACAGGAATTCACGGTATGTCTGCTCTGAGTGGAAGCAGAGAGGCAGGCCTGTACATGCAGAAAAGCCATCAGTGTGAGACTTATGAAGCACATCTGCTCCTCACATCCCACTCTCACATCACTCCCTGGCTTTCTCACACAGTCACATTGATTTCAGTCCCCAGATTTCTCGGGGCAGGAAGACGCTCTCTCGGAGGCTGTCTGGAAGCAGCCCACATTTGCCCGAGCTACTGATTGACTGAACTGAGGAGATCCTTGTCTCAATACTACCAAGCAACTAGATCAAACAAGTATTCTCATTCCGAGCCTCTCTCTACCCCCTCTGCCCCGAGCACTCCGCCATCAGTTAGCCCCGGGTCCTTCGGTAGCTAACGTTTGACATAATTAGCTTCGTTGCGGGTATGGTTCCTGTGATCATGACAATGGTAATGCCGGTGGTAATATGGTTTTATGAGGCCTCTCATCCTCCCATCTGCTCTGCTCTCCTCCTCAGCTCTGGCTGCCCAGGCCTCCATCTGAACTCCCTCCCTCCGCCATCTGGCCTCTTCTGCTAATCCCTCCTTCATTCCTTCTCCCTGTTGTTGCCTGTTACCCCCTGCTACATCGAGAAAAGCTATGACTTGTGTCTTAATGGACTGACTTTGCAATTATTTTGCTATCTTTTCATTGATTACTCCATTGACATGTGTTTACAAGTCAAAAAAAGACAGATAGATAGATTCTACCGTACGTCAAAATATTAGAAAAGATACTGACAGGTGGATAAAAGATTTTTTTGATAAAGGTCAAGTATTGGGGCAATATAATCATTAAACAAATCTATTGATCTAAAAATAGTTTTCTGTATCTGGGACATAATCAAGAGAAAGGACAAACCGCAGCAGGACTGACCTTGAATCAATGAAATCAAAAATTCCCCTGAGCTTCATGTAGGAGAACTATTACTATTAGTCTCTCCGCACCACACACACACACACACACACACACACACACACACACAGATTGTTTATACCCTGCATGTCTTACGTTTTCACTTCTTGTTTTTCTGCTTTTTCAGTCGGTGTTTTACATAGCCTGCTTTTGCTTGGAAATGTATTTACTGCATCAATAACAATCCAACTGTGGCAGTGGATGTTTTAATGAGCAAGTTGCTGGGGGGAGGCAGCTGAGAGAACTGGGCCCTGCCACGGATGACAAGCCATGTATAGAATGACTTCATTAAGAGCTGAGCAGTCCGCCAAGTTACAGGATGCAAAAGTTCGTTAATGTCTTTAATGAGAGTGGAAATACACATCCAACGGTATCGACATGCAGAATGATTGGTGCTCCCATTTGAGAGCGAGTGGAGCATCTCATAGTGATGACAGACAGTTGCGCCATGCACACATGTTTTCACTGCAGAGTGTGGTGAACTATACAATGAAGTGAGTTTGGTATTAAAATATCACTGATCCCTGAGAGTATGGCAGAGATATTAAACATCACATCTACATTTATCTCCGTAATCAAGTCCTTACTTTCCTGTTAATGCCTATACATTTGGCATTGCAGTCATTTTTTTGCTGTTTTCTGTAATGAAAAGTATGAAAAACATCCATAAAAATGTACTTGCAATCCAAGTGCATCGTGTTTATGCATGACTTCTCAAACATTATGTTTAGAAAAAAGCCGCATTAAAAAAAAATATTTTCGCCGTTGGAAGGCATCCTCGAATAATCTTGCAGCGGTTTCCTCTCGCAAAAAGTCTGCGTTCACTGTTTGCTAGACAAGCTGCTGTCACAATCTCAGAGCATAAGCCACACAAACAAATCCCATATGACTAAATATATTTCAAAGCAAGCGAAAGTGTTTGTCAAATACTGTAAATGCTCATTTTCTCATATGAGACACCATTAAGTACTTAAAATGCTTGTCAGCTACGTGTGCATAGCCAACATGAACCTGATCAGCATGCATGGTATGCCTGCACCGTGTTGCATGAATACATTAATATGTGTTAAAACCACCTTGAATGGTATTTTTAGATTCATACAGAGGATATCGGATAAACAGAGGTGATGGAGGAGATGGAATAAAAAGGCAAATGGCTGGGGTTTGTTGTCATTATTTTCCATTCATAATGAGAGCTAATACATCGCTCATGTTCACCTGCTGTGTCAGAGTTTGAGAACGAAACAGAAACATCTGTCTGTGGTGCCATATCCTTCACATAGCAAAGTCAGGTGGTTAATCAAAGGTGAGACATTCTTGTATACCTGTCTGTTGTCAAAGACCATAATGATGCAGAGCCAAAAGAAATCCCATCATTCTGAAGCACAAATTCACTGAAATGTTACAGTAGACTGGACGGAATTTGTGCTCTTGCTTTGACAGTCCCAGTGGTTGAGAGAAATATACTACCACTTCAACTGAATTCATAAACCCTGCAACTACATGAAAAACTAGAAAATTCCCCCTGGGAAATTTTGAAAGGGACACGGGGTGCGTTCGAGCCGACAAAATTATCTACGTTTTAAAGTTTGAATGAAGTCTCTAGGAGAAACTATGGCGAAGCAGCGGACAATTGAAAAAGGCTGCAATTTGAGAAAACGGCAGATATCAGAGGTAGTCAGTCCCTGATTAATGAATTGCTCTCAGCTGTGTTTCTGTGGCTTTCTCCTTGTCTGTCTCTGTTGATCACCTCAGCTGTCTGTGTCTGCTTCTCTCCTCTGCTTCATGTCTCTGTTAACATGAATTAATGAACTGAATCAATAAACATGAATGGAGCTAATGCTAACAGAGCTAACAGAGCTAACACTAACTGAGCTAACAGCTAAAGGTGCGAATATAGCTAACGGCGCTAGCGCTAACAGAGCTAACTGTGCTAACAGAGCTAATAGAGCTAACGGCGTTAACAAGGGGGCGGGGGGATGGGGTTTTCATTATGCATTTGTCTGTGTGTGTGTGTTTATGTATCTGTCATTGTGTGTGACTGCGTATGTGTGTGTCTTCGTCTGTTTGTGTGTGTGTGTCTGCTTGAACTACACAAGCAGCCCAACCAGCTCCTACATGGAGATGTGTCTGGTATATGTGTGTCTGAATGTGTGTGTGTGCGTGTGTGCCTGTGTAACTTCTGCCCCACCTGCTGATAATTACCTCTCTACCTCTCCCACTGTTTACCTGTTCCTGTTCAGTTTTGACGTGCTTGTTTTTAATCACTTTTTAGCTGTTGGTTAGCCCTGCTTGTGTGTGTGTTTGTGTGACTACTGTCTCAACCTTTTTGGCAAAGCGCTTGGTGAAGCTGAGTTTAACTGTTTGTTGGATGGAGATTGTTTTCAAACAATGCCCTTGTTTTGACTGAGCTCGTTAAGATAATCATTCTCAGGCTTGTTGTCCTGCAGATGTGTGTGCGTGGGTTATTGACCGGTGTGTGTGTAAATGACAGTTAATGACACACCTGTTAACTGAAAAGCGGCTTTTTCGCTGTCGGTTTCTTCCGAACAACTTGCGATTGTGTCAAAACCGTAGCTGCTATCAAAAAACCGATTACACTGTGAGATGCGGACAAGTCTGGGCCAGATGTACGTGTGTTTTATGTCCAGATATTCTTTAGAAAAATGACAAAATGGTCGACTTAAAAAGACTCTGCGACTCAGAGAACAGGAGTTTGTATTGTATGCAGTGAGATTTGGGTTCGGCGAACCTCCTGAACTAAATCCTCTGGTGAGAGAACCGTACCTCGTATCAGAGTGTACTATAGATCATCGGACTCCCGAGAACTTCCTGAGTCCGTCCATCTCCTCGTTTTATTCCTGACACAACAACTTTTCGTTTTATGGCGATCTAAAGACAGGAGGCATTTCTGCTTTGCTCACAAAACAGCTCTGAATTTTAACATGGGACTTAATGGGAGAACAGGAGGGCGCTGGCTGCACAAAACGTCTCACTATTTAAATTCAGTAAGTCTCTCGGCTTTTTCGAGGACATCACACGAAAGAGGACAAGTTTGTCTACAAAATGAGCCCAAAATTATGCGTGTAGAGTGTAATTTGTGGCCGTAGCGACGAGAAAAAGAGAAGATTTTCAGATCGTTTTTAGACTCTGTGCCACTCTAGCACGCACTCTAGCACGAACATTCCGCGCAATACACACCCATTATAATCTCAAAATTTCCCGCCAAACGATCACTGTCATTGAACAGTGACTGATCAAAAACTATAGGACCAATCAAAATGTGGATGAACACACCAATAGACCAGACTTGGGTCTACATTTTAAAGTTGAAATGAAGTCTCTCGGTGAATGTATGCCTGAGCTACAGATGTTTGAAAAACTCCAATTTCAATCTTGTTTTTTTCGCCCGTCCCATTCATTTCTTATGGGAAATTTATCGCAGTTTTTCGCGTCTTACGACACGAAAAACTGCGATAAATTTGAGAAAAGTAATAGCACACCGATCCCGATCAAACCGCACGTTTTGATATATAATTTGCAAGGGTTTTCTCAAAGCTGCGGGGTGAGTTTAGGGACGAAAATTTGGAGGATGATGAAAAATAATAACTAGAAAATTCCCCCTGGGAAATTTTGAAAGGGACACGGGGTGTGTTTGAGCCGACAAAATTATCTACGTTTTAAAGTTTGAATGAAGTCTCTAGGACAAAGTATGGCCGAGCAGCGGACAATTGAAAAAGGCTGAAATTTGAGGAAATTTCCCCATTCATTTCTTATGGGAAATTTATCGCAGTTGTTTGCGTCTTACGTCGGCCTTCGATGGTCATAGCTCGAAAACCGTAAGAGATATCAAAATGTGCCGAGGGTCATTTTGAGCCGACAAAATTATCTACGTTTTAAAGTTTGAATGAAGTCTCTAGGAGAAACTATGGCGAAGCAGCGGACAATTGAAAAAGGCTGCAATTTGAGAAAACAGCAGATATCAGAGGTAGTCAGTCCCTGATTAATGAACTGGTCCCAGCTGTGTTTCTGTGGCTTTCTCCTTGTCTGTCTCTGTTGATCACCTCAGCTGTCTGTGTCTGCTTCTCTCCTCTGCTTCATGTCTCTGTTAACATGAATTAATGAACTGAATCAATAAACATGAATGGAGCTAATGCTAACGGAGCTAACAGAGCTAACACTAACGGAGCTAACAGCGCGAATACAGCTAACAGCTCTAACGCTAACAGAGCTAACTGTGCTAACAGAGCTAATAGAGCTAACGGCGTTAACAAGGGGGCGGGAGGATGGGGTTTTCATTATGCATTTGTCTGTGTGTGTGTGTTTATGTATCTGTCATTGTGTGTGACTGCGTATGTGTGTGTCTTCGTCTGTTTGTGTGTGTGTGTCTGCTTGAACTACACAAGCAGCCCAACCAGCTCCTACATGGAGATGTGTCTGGTATATGTGTGTCTGAATGTGTGTGTGTGTGTGTGTGTTTGTTTGTGTGCGTGTGTAACTTCTGCCCCACCTGCTGATAATTACCTCTCTACCGCTCCCACTTTTTACCTGTTCCTGTTCAGTTTTGACGTGCTTGTTTTTAATCACTTTTTAGCTGTTGGTTAGCCCTGCTTGTGTGTGCGTTTGTGTGACTACTGTCTCAACCTTTTTGGCAAAGCGCTTGGTGAAGCTGAGTTTAACTGTTTGTTGGACGGAGATTGTTTTCAAACAATGCCCTTGTTTTGACTGAGCTCGTTAAGATAATCATTCTCAGGCTTGTTGTCCTGCAGATGTGTGTGCGTGGGTTATTGACCGGTGTGTGTGTAAATGACAGTTACACCTGTTAACTGAAAAGCGGCTTTTTCGCTGTCGGTTTCTTCCGAACAACTTGCGATTGTGTCAAAACCGTAGCTGCTATCAAAAAAACGATTACACTGTGAGATGCGGACAAGTCTGGGCCAGATGTACGTGTGTTTTATGTCCAGATATTCTTTAGAAAAATGACAAAATGGTCGACTTAAAAAGACTCTGCGACTCAGAGAACAGGAGTTTGTATTGTATGCAGTGAGATTTGGGTTCGGCGAACCTCCTGAACTAAATCCTCTGGTGAGAGAACCGTACCTCGTATCAGAGTGTACTATAGATCATCGGACTCCCGAGAACTTCCTGAGTCCGGCCATCTCCTCGTTTTATTCCTGACACAACAACTTTTCGTTTTATGGCGATCTAAAGACAGGAGGCATTTCTGCTTTGCTCACAAAACAGCTCTGAATTTTAACATGGGACTTAATGGGAGAACAGGAGGGCGCTGGCTGCACAAAACGTCTCACTATTTAAATTCAGTAAGTCTCTCGGCTTTTTCGAGGACATCACACAAAAGAGGACAAGTTTGTCTACAAAATGAGCCCAAAATTATGCGTGTAGAGTGTAATTTGTGGCCGTAGCGACGAGAAAAAGAGAAGATTTTCAGATCGTTTTTAGACTGTGCCACTCTAGCACGCACTCTAGCACGAACATTCCGCGCAATACACACCCATTATAATCTCAAAATTTCCCGCCAAACGATCACTGTCATTGAACAGTGACTGATCAAAAACTATAGGACCAATCAAAATGTGGATGAACACACCAATAGACCAGACTTGGGTCTACATTTTAAAGTTGAAATGAAGTCTCTCGGTGAATGTATGCCTGAGCTACAGATGTTTGAAAAACTCCAATTTCAATCTTGTTTTTTTCGCCCGTCCCATTCATTTCTTATGGGAAATTTATCGCAGTTTTTCGCGTCTTACGACGCGAAAAACTGCGATAAATTTGAGAAAAGTAATAGCACACCGATCCCGAACAATACGCACGTTTTGATATATAATTTGCGAGGGTTTTCTCAAAGCTGTGGGACGAGTTTGAGGACAAAAACTTGGAGGAAGATGAAAAATAATAATAATAAGAAGAAGAAGAAGAAGAAACGCGCGGGATAGTAATAAGTGACTCGGGGCTACGCCCCGAGTCACTGGCTCCTGCAGCAGAGCTGCAGGAGCCAGTGCCTCGGAGCATGCCCCGTGTCCCTAACTAGAAAATTCCCCCTGGGAAATTTTGAAAGGGACACGGGGTGTGTTCGAGCCGACAAAATTATCTACGTTTTAAAGTTTGAATGAAGTCTCTAGGACAAAGTATGGCCGAGCAGCGGACAATTGAAAAAGGCTGAAATTTGAGGAAATTTCCCCATTCATTTCTTATGGGAAATTTATCGCAGTTGTTCGCGTCTTACGTCGGCCTTCGATGGTCATAGCTCGAAAACCGTAAGAGATATCAAAATGTGCCGAGGGTCATTTGGAGCCGACAAAATTATCTACGTTTTAAAGTTTGAATGAAGTCTCTAGGAGAAACTATGGCGAAGCAGCGGACAATTGAAAAAGGCTGCAATGTGAGAAAACGGCAGATATCAGAGGCAGTCAGTCCCTGATTAATGAATTGCTCTCAGCTGTGTTTCTGTGGCTTTCTCCTTGTCTGTCTCTGTTGATCACCTCAGCTGTCTGTGTCTGCTTCTCTCCTCTGCTTCATGTCTCTGTTAACATGAATTAATGAACTGAATCAATAAACATGAATGGAGCTAATGCTAACGGAGCTAACAGAGCTAACACTAACTGAGCTAACAGCTAAAGGTGCGAATATAGCTAACGGCGCTAGCGCTAACAGAGCTAACTGTGCTAACAGAGCTAACAGAGCTAACGGCGTTAACAAGGGGGCGGGGGGATGGGGTTTTCATTATGCATTTGTCTGTGTGTGTGTGTTTATGTATCTGTCATTGTGTGTGACTGCGTATGTGTGTGTCTTCGTCTGTTTGTGTGTGTGTGTCTGCTTGAACTACACAAGCAGCCCAACCAGCTCCTACATGGAGATGTGTCTGGTATATGTGTGTCTGAATGTGTGTGTGTGTGTGTGTTTGTTTGTGTGCGTGTGTAACTTCTGCCCCACCTGCTGATAATTACCTCTCTACCTCTCCCACTTTTTACCTGTTCCTGTTCAGTTTTGACGTGCTTGTTTTTAATCACTTTTTAGCTGTTGGTTAGCCCTGCTTGTGTGTGCGTTTGTGTGACTACTGTCTCAACCTTTTTGGCAAAGCGCTTGGTGAAGCTGAGTTTAACTGTTTGTTGGACGGAGATTGTTTTCAAACAATGCCCTTGTTTTGACTGAGCTCGTTAAGATAATCATTCTCAGGCTTGTTGTCCTGCAGATGTGTGTGCGTGGGTTATTGACCGGTGTGTGTGTAAATGACAGTTGCACCTGTTAAACTCATCCCTTGAAAAGCGGCTTTTTCGCTGTCGGTTTCTTCCGAACAACTTGCGATTGTGTCAAAACCGTAGCTGCTATCAAAAAACCGATTACACTGTGAGATGCGGACAAGTCTGGGCCAGATGTACGTGTGTTTCGTGTCCAGATATTCTTTAGAAAAATGACAAAATGGTCGACTTAAAAAGACTCTGCGACTCAGAGAACAGGAGTTTGTATTGTATGCAGTGAGATTTGGGTTCGGCGAACCTCCCGAACTAAATCCTCTGGTGAGAGAACCGTACCTCGTATCAGAGTGTACTATAGATCATCGGACTCCCGAGAACTTCCTGAGTCCGGCCATCTCCTCGTTTTATTCCTGACACAACAACTTTTCGTTTTATGGCGATCTAAAGACAGGAGGCATTTCTGCTTTGCTCACAAAACAGCTCTGAATTTTAACATGGGACTTAATGGGAGAACAGGAGGGCGCTGGCTGCACAAAACGTCTCACTATTTAAATTCAGTAAGTCTCTCGGCTTTTTCGAGGACATCACACGAAAGAGGACAAGTTTGTCTACAAACTGAGCCCAAAATTATGCGTGTAGAGTGTAATTTGTGGCCGTAGCGACGAGAAAACGAGAAGATTTTCAGATCGTTTTTAGACTCTGTGCCACTCTAGCACGCACTCTAGCACGAACATTCCGCGCAATACACACCCATTATAATCTCAAAATTTCCCGCCAAACGATCACTGTCATTGAACAGTGACTGATCAAAAACTATAGGACCAATCAAAATGTGGATGAACACACCAATAGACCAGACTTGGGTCTACATTTTAAAGTTGAAATGAAGTCTCTCGGTGAATGTATGCCTGAGCTACAGATGTTTGAAAAACTCCAATTTCAATCTTGTTTTTTTCGGCCGTCCCATTCATTTCTTATGGGAAATTTATCGCAGTTTTTCGCGTCTTACGACGCGAAAAACTGCGATAAATTTGAGAAAAGTAATAGCACACCGATCCCGAACAATACGCACGTTTTGATATATAATTTGCGAGGGTTTTCTCAAAGCTGTGGGACGAGTTTGAGGACGAAAACTTGGAGGAAGATGAAAAATAATAATAAGAAGAAGAAGAAGAAACGCGCGGGATAGTAATAAGTGACTCGGGGCTACGCCCCGAGTCACTGGCTCCTGCAGCTATTTCATAGCTGTAGGAGCCAGTGACTCGGGACGTTGCCCCGTGTCCCTAATAAATACATACATGAAAAACATCAACAACTAGTGAGGTGCAACCAAAGTAGGATTACTATTACAAGCTGTTGTCACTCATGGTGTCACACAGTAAAACCCTGCCTGTGCAGTTCAGTCAGATTAAACAGGCAGAAACTTCAACTATGTTAATCCTCTTCAAGAAAAAAGAGAACGAAAAAAAAAATAAAACCCATTAATCCAAACGAGATAAAAGCTCCAAACAAGCATCCCCCCATGCACGATCAGTGCTATTAATAAAATGTACAGATAAACAGACATAGTGTGCTGCTATAAACAAAGACGTTCTCTAACATCCTCATCATTATTTGCTGAAAGCCTGAAATTACACAAATATGGCATGAATAAAGAAATAAACAACATAATGTTTGTTCAATGACTTGATCAAAGCACCAGGCCGACACGGTTACCCTTATTCACTCACTTCCCTGATTATAGAGCAGTCACTATAATGTCTGCTTTTTCACCCTGCGTCAAGTGAGGGCCAACAACTACCGTCATTTTCATCCTGCACTCACCAGCGCTGTCTCTTCTGACCCCCCCACATCCCTCAACTGGATTCATTTAAACATAATTATCCCTCTTTCTTTAAATATTGCTGAAGAAAATCTCTGCTGGATGTCTGGGTTACTTTCTGTTTCTGCAGTGCTAAAAGCATGAAAAGCTTAAAAGTTTGTAATTTTTTATAAACTTTTATTTTCTTTTCAGATTGACTTCTGTAGCAAGTGCTTAATTAGAAATTACTGGCTATATGTTTAACAGTTCTGCTTAAAATCTGCTTCAAATAATTCACCTTCGTGCCACAAATGAATTAACGAAATAAGTGTGCAACACATTTATTCTCACTGCAACTAATTCATCATGTTATTTTACTGCGTGAAAGTTAGAGCTATAATTCAAATCATCCCTCATCTCTCACATTCACTTCTTCTCCATCTGCCTCTTCTCTTTCTCCCATTTCCTGATCTCTTTACTTGGCCAGTTTGTGGCCTCTTCAGCCTGTCACTCTGCTCTCCTTTACAGTCTCTTCTTCCTGCCCAGTCTTCAGCACTTTTTGCCAAGACCGAAAAAATATCTCAATTTATGCCCTCTATTTTCTTATTAATCAGCAGGCCAATCCAGCTATACGGGAGTCAAAATGTGGAAAGATATCTTCTCCTATGTAAACACTGTAGGAGCATGTACCTCATAAGCCACAAAGAATCAAATCAATAAACATGTAACGGTGATATTTAACCAATCCCATCATGGCTGAAGTATTCCCTGTTTGACAGTGATGGCTGCAGCCTGTTTGTGCGCAGAGCTGTGTGTAAACAAATAATTGATCATATGCAGTTTTGAGGTTATAGTCCCCACCTGACTTTTAGTAAAGCCCATTGATGCCATTGATTCAAATGTAAAGCAACACCCCTTTCTGTGGCACACCTACAGAACACAGTCACAAAGTAATGAATGCTTCTCCTGTGTTGCAAGCAAAAGAGGTGGCTGGGGCCAAAGCCCAGCAGTAGGGATGCAGCTGCCCCCCCCCCTGAAGATCCACCCCTGCTGGGGACCATGAATCAGTCAGTCCACTGGAAATGCCATCAGATATTTGCCAACATATTTGAGTTTGACAAAAATGGCGGACTGACCAGTTTACACTGTCATCTCTGGACCAAACCTTGTCTGTGTAGTGTTATTTTCATAGTCACCTTCATCAGGGTTAATGGGTCAACAGTATTTACTCACATTACCATAATAGCTAGAGGAAGCTCACAGGCCCCTGTGCCAAGGGCATCAGAAACTGCCCCTTACTGTTATTTATGAAGCGTCCTGAACTCTTTTACGGATGAAAACCTTCAACAGTGAGTGCAAGTGAGAAATAAGCAGCAGCCACACAGTAAACAGGATTAGCAAACAGTAAACATTCTTGCAAAGCATTCACGGCATGAAGGTATGAAGTCAGGCCCCTGTGCACCCTGTTCTCCACTCTCAGTCTCTGCTCCTGTGTTTGACATTCCTGTGCTGATCACTAATGGAATCCGTAGACAGCACCAGGCTATTTCTTGTACAAGTTCTAACCCCGAAAATTCAATTATCATAAAACCCAAACCAGCTCTAGGTTGCCATTTGCGAGTATGCCCTCCTGTGACTCTGGCCAAGTCTTTTTTAACCCATATGCTTTCAACCCCAGAGATGGCATGGGGATGATGCACTGAAATATCAGAAGACTGTGTAATCAATTTAAATTAGATCACCTGAAAATTCCTCTTTCACAGACTGACCGTGACGTCCTGGCTCTGACAGAAACCTGGTTTAAACAGAGTGTACGTATTTCCTACCACAACTTTAACTTACAGAATAGGCAGAGTTGGAGGAGAGGGTGGTGTGACTGTGCATGTGAAGTCATGTTTATGTGTTACTGCTTTAAATGCTGTCACTGTACCTCATTCTTTTGAACGTATTGCTCTGGAAGTCATGTAGTAACAATTCAGTAAATGTGGTGGGTGTATACAGACCACCTGCAGCTATTGGCACATTTACTTGCTAAATATAGGAATTCAGAGATGGTCTGTAGTTTTTTTTACAGTACCGATACTACGATACTATACTACACACCGTTAGAAAGCAAAGATTCACATGAATCGGTTGATGCAATCACAACAGGAGGCACAATACACGCCAACAGCAGACACAGCCACATGAAGCCGAGCAACCAGAGAAGCCAATAGCAGTCTGAGTTGAATGAAGGCCCTCCTTCTCACTTCACACCTGGAAATTGAGCCAATCACAGACAAATATTAAGATGATTGACACTTCCAATATTCCACTGCCAATTAATTCTGAACATGCCGATATGCCACTTCAGTGGGTAATTTACAGCTCTGGCACCTCAAATCATTGATTTCAGTGATAGTAACGAAACTACGCTCATTGCCTTTTTCAGAGAGTGCCTACATATTCCATCAGAGAAAACATGAAAATATCCAGTTTCTGTGTTATTGTTATCAGTTTTCATTGATCTTGGACTAGTGTAAGGCTTCATGCTGTGGTCCCACTGTGTTTTTCAGCTAATAAATCCCAGATACAGTCATCTGCATCTGAATCTCTTTGCAAAGAAAAAAAAAATCAATATTCAAGCGGGAAAAAAAATCTTCCTTCATGAATCCAAACTTCTATTGCTCAATGCCAGCAACACTTACAGTGACTCTGGCTGCTGGGGATAAAAGTTCAGAGTGCTACCTTTCAAAAGAGGCCATGCATGTACTCCAAATAGTTCAAGAACAGCTATAGGATAGGACAGTTTGACCTATTTTTACAGGAATGGTAAGGGGCTTGCCTCAGTTTGAGGAACTAGACAGAAAAGATCAAGCTCTGGAGTTGTTTTCAGAAGAAATTCAAACATTTCAATTAACAGGCATCTCGCAGTGACCTTGCTGACAGTAATATACTGTGCATCGCACCTCTGAAATATCAGATGTTGAATTGGCATTGGATTATTTTACAAATCCATTACTTGCTATCGTTGACAGACATGCAGCTACAGAGCTTTGGGTTAAAGATAAATCAAGCCCCTGGTTTTTCACAGAGTTATCAGTGAGGTTCAAAGCAAAGGGCAAAGCCTGGGCTCCAGTGTGGCGTACTGGTGAAGCAGCCCACTGGCTGACTAAATGAATGCACATGCTCCTTGAGAAAAGCAAAGGGCCACATCACATAGATTCAATCTCGATCTCTTATACAAACCAACCACCTACAAAATTAAAGACTGCTTAATGAACTAGTCATCAGAGTATGCCATGCTTTCAACACACATTTTGCTGCTGCTGGGAACCAGTTTAATATGGTTCACCCAGGATGGGCTCTTAATAGTCAGTCATTGGCACATGTACCCTCTTTAACCCATACTTGTCAGTTCATCCTACAGGCCTTAACTTCCTCTGCGTGTTGGAGGCTCATCAAGCTATCGACTGCAGGAAAGTGACTGGGAAAAAAAAAATAGACCCTTTTTTGTTTTTTTAAAGCTCTGTGCCTCATTCATTGATGAACAAATTAAATATCTAGTTAATCTCTCCATTTCTACTGGAGTTATCCTTCAGGTCTGGAAATCTGCACATGTAGCATGATGCATAAGGGTGGTGACAAAAATGATCTTCATGACTATCAGCTATCACCTGGTTCCAGAGCTGACAAAGGGAAATATTGTGCTGCTCTCTTTGTAAGTTTAACAAAAGCATCTGATACTGTTGATCATGCCATGTACCCACGGAGGCTTTGTGATACCAGTTTTGATTCTAACTCATGTAAACGGACCACCTGTCTCATAGACAGCAATGTGTGCTTTGACCACTGTCGAAGGGGGTTCCACAAGGTTCAATATTGGGTCCTGTCGTGTTCACAATTTATATTAACAATATTACATCCTCTATATCAAATTGTGACACTCATCTTTATGTGGATTATGCAGTTCTGCATTGCTTTGCTAATACTGCACAGGCAGACAAGGAAATCCAACAACAAGCCTTTGATAATCAGCAAGATGCCCTTTTTAATTTGAAATGTGTCCTGAATGCTAAATATGTGCTTTTCTCCAGAGCCACGCAGATTGTGGACAATGGTTTGCATATCATCACTCTGATAGGGTCCAAGTGTATGAATATTTTGGTGTCTGTCTGGATCAAAAAACTTTAAATTTCACGTTGACACATTTGTCAGTAAGCTTTGACAAAAACAGGCTATTTGTACAGAAACAGCTATTTTTCCTGTACTCAGCAGGAAGCAGATAATTGAGGCCATCTTGTCTGTGTTGGATGGTGGTGATGTTATCTGTAGACACGCCTCTGCCTCCACTCTTAAACCCCCACATTCAGTTTATCTCTTCGCCCGTACATTCATTACTGGTGACACTTCTTCTACTCATCATTGCATCTTGCATTAAAAGGTTGGAAGGGCATCTCGAACAGCAAGACGGACAGGACTGGTTTCTATTTTTATTTGTAACACCCTTAATGGCATCACACTATTATATAACACTTCCTCATTAAACTGGTCACATAGTCATTATTTGACGCGTTCAAGTGATTGGCTGACGTTCAAAGTCCCTCGTGTAAAATTTTGAAAAAATGCTTTTAGTTTTTGTGCTGCACACACTTAAAAGGTTTTACAACACTCATAAAAAATTCAAACACAACCGTACTAATAGTTAGTATTATATTACACAGAAAGGGCCACAGAAACTGTGTCAATTAATAATGATACTTATATATATATATATATAGTGCCTGAAATTGGCTTTTCATTAATTCTGGGGACACCACTTACATTTTAGGTGGCTAGCTGTGAGCTCAGTTGTGGCTAACAAGCACAGAAAGTCACAGTAATAGCAGCAGAAAGCCTCTTAATTGGACATTTCTCTGTTCTTGTTGTCCTCTCGGTCAATGCTGGACCAGGAGCTGAATGAAGGGGGGGCTTATCAAGCTTGTGATAAAGGAATATTAACCATGAACTGAACTAGCAAACTATGAACTTGCTGTCTCAAGAAGCTACAAAATGTCTTTCGACTATCAGTAAGTAAGTAAGCACAGGAGCTCAAGTGAGTGTATTTCCTTGCTGGCTTGTGCCACTGCTGTGGAAGAGAAACACAAACAAAGCAGCACACACACTGTAGCTTAACTCCCCCGCCTTCCTGCTGGCGGGCTGCAAGGTGAATCCAGATGACATGGCAAGTGATTTCCCTTTATTCAGCTGGCACTGGGGAGCCCATGGTGGCCTTCAAACCAAAGGTTTACAAAGGAATGAACAATACAATAAAGATAAGGGATTCCCACGTGTGTTTTGCACTTTGGAGGACTGTGCACAAGTGTTGCATGTCTTTGTTCTTGCTTTTAATATTTATGTGTGGTTCAAGGGGAATGTGTGTATCATTTCATGAAATGATAAAAGTGTGAAAGCCAGTTGTCTGTTACAGAGACATGAGGGGTGAATATCCATTGGGCACCAGTGTTTTCTGTGTAATTACTCTTTTTAACTTGTCTGCGCACGATGGACATTAAACTTGTTGAGTTTGCTCGGGTCTTTCTACTGGTTTTGGCAATGTTTTACAGTCATGTCCGGGATACTGAGCACAGCCATGACTCATTGTCTGCTAATAGAGCTCTATAACACAACCATGCTTACCGCAGGGATACCCGAAGTTCCCCACAAACTGAGGGGGAAGAGATGGGTAAGCCGTGCCGGTAGCACCGCGCTACGACGAAACTTTACAAACCAGTCCTCCCCTCAGGTGTCACGGGGAATGTGAGATCTCTCCACAGTGAGATGGATGAGATAGCAGTGCTGACGCACCAGAGGGAGTACCGGCAGTGTAGCATTATACTGTTCACAGAGACATGGCTATGCATGCTAACTCCAGGTATGAATGAGAAGAGGTAAGAGTATGGCAGGGGGCTAGCAGTAGTTGTTAAAGATAGATGGTGTAACTTTGGGCACATCACAATTAAAAAGCAACTTTGCAGTAAGGACATTGAGCTGTTAGCCATCAGGATGAGGCCACATGCATTGCGATAGCTGTGTATAGTCACTCAGTATGTTACATGCTCCACCAGAGATAATAAAATACTGCACTTATTTTACACACAACACCAAGGAGGCATATAACTCATGACCTCTTCCTCTCTGAGATCTGGTGCACCTCCTGCCTGCATACAGACCTCTCACACGAGCAGCCAGCTGTCTATCGCAGAGTAAAAAGATGGTCCAATGAGGCTGATGAGGCTTTGAAGGACTGATTTGATACAACTGTGTGGGAAGTACTTTTTGATGCTCATGGGGAGGACACTGACAGTCTCACACACTGTATAATGGACTTTATCAACCTCTGTGTGAAGAGTGCCGTACCCAGCAGGACTGTACGGTGTTTTTCCAACAACAAACCGTAGATTACTTCTGACATTAAGGCTCTCCTCAAGGAAGAGAGGTTCTTTAGGTCAGGAAATAAATCTGCAGAATGTACAGAGCCAGCTGAGGAGACGGATCATTGAGGGAAAAACAGCTATAGGAGGAAGATGAGGATCAGCTGGAGCAGAACAACATCAGTGGACTTTGAGGGCGCTTTCAAACCATTTCCCTTCCATATGGTAGGCGGTCCCATTAGTATGATGGGATATAAATTTGGATGCCATTTTATGTAGAGCTTTTTTTTCACTACATTTCATTAGGATGCAATTAAAAGATTAAAAAAACCCTTCACTGTGATCACCCGAGCGGTTAAAAACCTTTTTTTTAAGCTTGTATCTTATATCATATGTCATATGACGTATTAGTGTCACTATGCATTAGCCTATAATAATTCTAATGATAATAATAAACATCTTTTTATAAATAAACAAAGAAATACATGATCTCTATATGATTATGTTAAGATTATTGTCCTGTTGGGGAGTAAGAATAACCTGACCAATTAACAGGTCAATATCACAATGCACCATTTAGGTTAGAAGGTGTATTCAGAGACTGATTTTCGGGCCCGTAATGCTGACTGGCTAACACGCCCCTTTTTTAAGTTCATCATTGCGTGATGCGCAAACAATTCTAACAAATGTGACTGCCAAAATGGCTTTGGTCAAGCCACGGTTCATTTCTGAAGTCTCAAATCTGTGTGGGGAGGAGAGTTTAATCCGAAGCAGTGCCAGATTGATGGCTTCTTGATAAGATGCGATTAATTACTGACATTTGATTATTATGCTGTTTCCGTTGCACACAATGTAAACTGTTAAATGCACACAATTAATACCCTCAGGTGACAATGGGGATCCACTAAAGCCGTGGCTAGTTACACCATTTAAAAAACCCAGAGCACGCAACAGACACGCCCCGATAATGACGTGCACTTTTGAGAGGAAATGGCTGTGCCTGGGTGCGGCAGTAGGTAGACTACTCGACCAGCCAGAAAAATTTTGGAAAATTACGAGGCTGGGTGCTGTGTTGCACATGCTTGTGGTGAGGAATGCAGTCCCCTTTCAAGTGTCACAGATAGCAATGGTTGGTGGTCTCCTCAGTGATTATCATGAGATCAATGAAGCAATGACTCACTAATGTGCCAATGCTACAAACAGAAGCTTTAAGGGCTGAGGAGGGAGGCCATCGACTAAAACCGGAGTTATGAAAAGCAAACATACTTGTTGCTTAACTTGTTGAACTTCCCAAAATTCCTTTCATACTTCTGTTCATCCTTTTCTATTCCACTTTAAACCAGTGCCCTGTAATCATTCTGTCTTTAATAGAAGCCATGCGATTGTATGTTCCCCCTGACCCAGTTTCCTGACAATTTCTAAAGAAGCCTTCACAGCATGAGCTCTGTCTCCCATGAATTTTTCCTCAAATGCAATTTCTGTCATATACACTCAGGCTAGCATGGTTGGTTACATTTGAAAACCAGCCTGCAGCTACTGAGCCCTTTTGACAGAGATCCCTTTAAGAAGTGCTTTGGCCCAAATGCAGAGGCCAGTGTACCCCAGAGGAAATGGATGAGACAAATGCATTGTTCATTTTGAATGTGCTGTCAATGGGGGGCTGACAGGAGTATACCGCTGTACAACACATGCACTATGCCAAGGATCGCTGGCCCACTTGGACTTCAGCTGTTGTCTGGACCACTTCAATGAGTTTTTCTGAGAACTTTGAAACTTCTGACTAAAGCCTCTGAAAAAGTCCTCTTTCATGAAGAGATTGGCAGAAGATGAGATGAATGAGCAAAGTGCTTAAATTTAGAATATTGATGCCTGAGGACTTATTGACTCACAAATTGAAATTTAAAAAATGTGTCAAAAATCAACTGTTTGAATATCATTTCCTCTAAATAAAAGCAGAACATGTGTAATGAAGTCATTAAAGACCTTGAACATCACAGACAAAGCAAGCCATTGCAGAGTTGACAGGTGGAATAATAAGACTGATTTTCTGCTGTGTGGTGTTTATTCAAAAACAACAAAGATTTTTGACAGTTTGAACACATGAGCGATTAGGCCACATAAAGTCTGCACCAGCCATGAACAGTTGGAGAATGATAATCCAGCTCTCAGCAAATACCTGAGAAACATAATGCCAACCAAATTATGTTGGTATCAACAAAATGAAGACATGAATTATGTCAATAAACGTACCTGGGGAGTCGTAAAAATGTTGAATGTTGAATGAATGTTGGATTTAATTTTCTTCTCCCGTAATCTTGCAAGACAATATCCACCGAAACCCACACTCACCGAAATCAAGATCTTTCCCTAACTTTAACCAAAGTGCTTCTGTCGCCTGCCCCTCACCACAGACAGGGGTCTGGATGTGAACCCTGGATTCTGGGTTGATTAATCTCAAGTCCCTTCACCAGCAGACACTCTAACTGAGCTGCACTTTTCGTATTCTGAAGAACATGCATATTTAATGTTTGTTATCCACAGTGCAAGCTTTGTGTATTTTCTATTCCAACATATTTCACTCAGAGAGCCGGTTACTCTGTGAGCGTGAAGCAATGCATTGTCACAGTTCATCTGTACTTGGTGCCTCTGGCTTTTACAGAGTGGTGCACCAGAGCAGAGCTCCCTGTTGATCAGCACCTGTGCATTTCCTTCAGTGTATCACCTGTCTGTGGCCGTGCACTCACTCCAGCAGGACGTGTTGCTGCTTGCTTCAACTCTGCAAAAAGACAGCAATGGGGACCAGAAATAACTTGCACCTGAATAACGTCAATATGGACAATTCCTGTGGTAAATCAGTCCAGACAGTTGACTGTATTTTAAACACAAAGTGATTTATGGTGGGGATGATGTTTATCTACTCTGTACACACCTCTAGTGCATGTCTGCCCTGAAGAGGAATCCCACCAGTGTTGCTCATCCTGATGTTTCTTCTATTGTTTCCCTGTTAAAGGTTCTTTTGGGGACTTTCTTCTTTCTGCTGCTATAGGCTACTATACAGATTTTAAAGCATGAGATGAGGCAAATATGTGTTTTGTGATATTGAGCTGTGTAAATAGGATTGACCTGACTTTTTAAAAAAAATAACTAAATAGATACCTCCTAAGTTTACTAGCTGATGAGGAACTTCTGAGTGAAAAGCCGTATCACACAGCACTGCACTACTTGCTAGAATGCGTTCAGTTGCCTATTTGACTTCATTGTCAACTAATTTGGATGCAGAACCACACTGGCTGTGGAGTTAAAGTGCAGACTGATAGCTCTACCCTGGATTGTGTTCAGCTTACATCAAAGCTATAAGTGAAAGGTTGTTGAAATAAACCAATTGTGTGTGCAGGCATTCAGCTGCACCCAATAAACCCAAACACACTGCTCATCTAGTGCTTTCTCCAGGTCGTACTCTCAGTTCTGGCTTTATGCATTTCAATGGAGCTTTGTCAGAATCCAGCTCTCCTTACGCTTGGCTTCAGCGTTCTGAGCATGAACAACATTCTTGATAATGACTTGACAAGTTTCAAGTCATCGTTCTGCCACAGAACTTGCATATATATTTACAGTTTGTCATAAAAAGCTAATGTGTCATTTCACACTTGAGTCTACTGAGCAATTGACTTTTAGAATAAAGCTTACTGTGGCTGTGCATATTCTCCACATATTTTGTCTTCAGTACACTTGTAAAACAATCTTGTTATGGAACTTTTATATAGTGTAGTTTGAAGATGATGAATTCATAGCACGCTGAAAGCAACACTCACCACCGGACCTTGCCCCATTTGGGATGGAGCTAGTTTCTGGATGGTTCCACGGAATAGCTCAGGGAAGCAGCTGTGCTCTGCTCTTTTTAGAGCTGGAGGCAGTTTATCAGATATGCGTTTGCCAAACCAACCAGTTAGTCTGTGTGCTTGAGGTCTGTCTTGCAAAACGGGAAAATACTGTTTGGAAATCTCACCTTTGTGTCGCCTGTCAAAGTTTCGTTTCAAGTGTGGAACAAGCTCATTGCTGCCCTCCAGCCTCAGGCGGCAGTAATGAGCCCATTACGGCTTAGCGCGCCACAAAGAAGGCATAGCACGAGACACAAGGTGAGATTTATGCTTTATTGAAAAAAAATATATATGTATTTTCCAGCGTTAGTAAGAGAAAAGACTCCCCAGCTCCAATAAAAAGCAGGGCACAACTGTTTCCCTAACCTCTCTATGAGAACACCGTGGAAAAATCATCTTTGAACTTTGATTGTGTTCTCTAACATGAAAAGGCATTTTTTAAGAGGGAGCTAACAACTGATGAATCAATATGCAGTGACATAACATATCAAGATAAAAGTCCACATTCAGCCAGTGATGAACATTACATTTACTCAGTCATGTCTGAACATATCTATGCTCATCTAGTGTGTAATGATCCGTCTTGCCATCAGCTCAGTCTGCACAGCTGAAATAACTTCAGCCAGGGCTGCTGGAGCTCAGCCCATACAAAGCGCCACTCTATGCCACTTGCTCTCCCTGCAGCTGATCGGACGGATTTGCTACCAAAAACCTGGCCACTACACCAAAACTACTCCAACTCCAGCACTTTGTTAGCAAGCTCGGAGAGCGACAGACGGAGGCAAAATAAAGAGGAGAAAACGGGGGCCTTTGGCACTGTTAGGGCTGCACTTACAGAGATGCAGTGACAGTAACTGGCAAGCCACTTAGGGAATTTGCATGCAAAACAATCCATGGACGGCACCAAATATAAATCTAGGGAGCTGAAGAGATTTGACTGTGGGAGGTGAGAGACACAGACAGAGACGGAGGGAGATATTATAGCTGGATGGATAGATGGGTGGATAGACAGACTGGATGAGGAGGAGGAGGGGTGAGGGAACCTATTTCCGGAGGGCTGCAGAGCTTTTTAATTCCGGCTTTTCTGACTTCTCTGTGAGAGCGCCTTCTGCTTCTTGGTCATCACTTAAAGCCATCTTTCAGTGGGGATTTGGACAGTGATGCCTCTTGGCAGGCCAAGTAAACCCTGGCTAAACTGCGACTGGCACTGAGCATTTCACTTGACCCTGAACACACAAATTGAGTTCTGACTTCCATTTATGTGACAGTGACACACTGCTACAACATATACTAGGACAAACCAGATATTACTGGATACATATTCTGTATACCCCCTCTGAAACATACCAATATACTGTAGTCCAATGCTTTGTTGAGTTCATTGGATATATACACAACAAACAATACAACTGTGAAAGAACAGATTGTATCTTCATAAAACAAAACCCAGCCCACATCCTTCAACTCCAATTTGTAAACACAACACACCTTTCACTTTTTTCCATTTTTCATTTGCAATTAGCATTGCATCTCTCACCTGTTATTGAATTATTGAAAGTCTGGATTAATCTTACATAAGTGCAGTATTTCCCTATACCATAGTTTTAAAAGAATTAAAAAAAAACATTTCCACTGAGTGTAGTCCAGGGTTTAGCATAAAGGTCCAACGTTCTAGTCTAGCGAAAGGGATGTTCAATGCATACAGACCTGCAAATCCCCCAACCGTGCTGACTGTTCACGAGGCGATGACATACATGCAGAGATGATTTGGTAAAATCTTTTTCTATTGAGAAGGAAGCAGTGGACAGCAGATAATTACTTCAACTCAATGAACTGTGAATGTTATACCTTTATCCATTTTTTTAACCTTGTAAACAAACCAAGACATCTACATACCTAAACAACTGTAAAGGTTGATGGCCAATGACTACCAAAACAACATACATGACCATTGGAGAGTTCCAGCGATAGGCGTACTGCCCCTTCTTTGTCACATGGTTAAAGTTTTGAAACAATAGGAATAGTGAAACAATGGTTTTGGTCACACCGGACCACTGGTCATTCCATCACCATGTGGTTAATGTTGAGAAGTAATGTGGTAATGTTGTTAGGCACCAAAACTACTTGGTTAGGTTTAGGAAAATTGGTTGTGTTAAAAACGCCACTGTTATTTACGTTACGTAACTTAAGTACTTTATGTAAGTTTAAAAAAGTCAACGTTGACTTACTTTCATGAGGGACAGAAAACTGGTCCTTTCTTTGCCAGGATGAAAGTCTGTTTGAACATGCTTGCACTTTGTTTCCTCCAAATGGGAACGTTCCTGCCCTGTATCACCAGACTTCCTGCTTTGCTGCTGTCAAAATTACTAATGCCACTAGAGGTTGCAACCTAACAATTAACGCAAATATGGGTTGTAATAACTTAATTGAACAAACAACTATACGGCTGTTTTTCATACACAGTGTAAGATTTGAGTACAGTGTCTTTAAAGACGTTTTCTAGGTATGGCTAAATTAATAATGAATAATAAAACAATAACTGTTAAGACTGGAACAGCTAGCTGCCTGCATGTTTCTTGGCCATGTTTTTATCTGTACAGCCTGAAAATACTGTACATTCAGTTGTGTTTTTTTAAGATGACAGACACATAGACAAACTAACATGAGTAGGAATGCCAGTACCAGCATGGCCTTGGTGAAGGTGAGAAACCGAGACACGATCAGTGAAACGCAGTTTATTTTATATAAAACCATAAAACTACAGACAGTACTGTTTGAGCTCCACTGCATGACACTGATGACACTAACATAGTATCAGCATCATGTATATACAGCACAGGCAATGAAGAGAAAATGACTGGCCTAAATGTACACAAAACCTCCCCCATGGGAGACGAGTTTAGAGAAGTGTTGTTTTTCAGTGAATCAACTGCCTCACCACCTTTTGTCTCCTCCTGCTTGTAGGAGGACACTTCTTGTTTGTTTGCAAACGTAAAAAAACTGACAAGGCTGTACCACAGCACAGCCTGTGCTGGTGAATATTTCCATTTTAATTTTAACAACTTGTGAGAAGCAAGTTTGTTCAAGCTGCCCAGCCACACATGGGGCACAGAAATGTGTCACACCATCTGCTCTCTGCTCAGCTGAAATCCATGCAGTGGATGAAAGCAGCCTGCACCTGTAAACCTGAGAGGGTTTCTTTTTTCCTTTTGTTGAACCTGCACCATACATCTATTCTCACTGTTTAACCTGCCGATGGAAACTTATTTTCAACTTTAAAAACTTGGGAACCACTCTATGGAATTCATTTGACAAGTGCTGGATATGCTTGAGTGGGCCCTAAAGAATCAGAATCAGGCTTAAGGTTTGGAGCTTAAGGTTTAGAATCAGTGGGACTATGAGAGGAATCGTGACTTGATAAAGGATGTTTTGTGAGGAGGAATGGACTAGAATAACAAAAGGGATTTTCCCAGATTCCACACACTGATATGTATTCCTTGAAATTTCAACATTTACTGAAATATGTGCATGTTTTGTCAGACTTTGTACCACAAGATGGTATAAATAATATCAGTATTGTAAAAATTAATTCGTGAAATTACTCTGTCAGCAAATCATTCCAGGGTTGTGAACTGTGAAGAAGGTAAATGAATGTGGACGACAAACTGAGCCCTGATCACAGCTTGATATTCACTGAGATGTAATAGGCTTGAGATGTTTTGAGAGGGTTTTTTTTGCCTCCAGATGATGCATTGTTCGAAGTGTTTATGAATCTTGTGTTAATTAATAATGCAGAGAATGAAAAAGTCAACAGAAAGTCAAACTCAAGTATATTTTTATCACGATCAGGATGGGGATATTTTATAAGTGCTTTGCTGCATGCAAACACAGATACTAGTGGCTATCGACATTGTGTGTGTGTGTGTGTGTGTGTGTGTGTGGGATCAGGGATCAATACCAGTGCAGATGCTGTTATTTGTTGTGACTGCCTGGGAGATAGCAATAAATAAAGAAATAATAATTGCACAACTCGATGGACTACAAGTAAAAAGTCTCCATACAACGCAGAAAAGAAGACAGCAAAGCAGGATCTGTGAACTTTAAAGGCTTTGAACATGCACTCACCACACTCTAATAGAAATCAAGGAAAAAGAAAGTCTTGCCTAAAGCTGTAGTATGTGCCTTTCCCTGAGGCAATTAGAAAAATAACACAAATAGAAAGCTGTGTTCTGAAGCTATTGGCAAGGAAAAGATGTAACAATGCTGGAATCCAAAGCGGTTTGGACCCGTTCAGGCCTCCTAAAATCAATATAATCAAACACTAAACTCCTCTGTGGCTGCAAATTGCTATTGTAAGGCTGAAATGTGTTTTAAACTCAAACTGATAGAAAATAAAAAATAAATGGAAATAAGAATCAAACAGAAGGACAGCTATGTTTTTGTTTTTTTGTGTTTTTATTACACTAAATGTGGAACTTTCTAAGCAGGAACATGAAACAAGGCATGGACAAATACCAGAAACGAGCGCTGCTTTGTCCTTTTCTGAAGCATTCATCTATTAAAAATTCCTTTTAGGTGACAGTAGGTTCTAAAAGTTTTTATGGATGCATTCAGTCATTTGACTCAGCTATTATTCCATTATATGTCCCCCTGCTGTGTGGTCACCACTGTTTGATTGTCATTCTGTGCACCGGTGGGGATGTTTAAAATCCATTTTACCTTTCAAAAACTAAAAAAATGCTCCTTTTTCCAAGAATGCACACGTTAGTTGGGTAATGGGGCCAGTGGCTCACGAGATCTGTGTTGGCGGCATTTCTCAGGAGGAAAAGTAATGTGGGACGATAAAGTGAGATGCAGACTTGAATTGTCAGTAAACAAGTGGTGAAAGAACAGCTACAAGACCAAGAGACGCTCGTACTGTGAACAGGTTTAAACAGAAGGCAAAAAAAAGCCTGCTCATGCACGTAATGCTCGTCTATGCTCTTGTGGCGCCGTTAAAACCTCAGATGCGCATGCCCAATCTTCAAAAACCGGAGCTTTAAAAGCCTTGTGGCGAGCAGGGCAGGATGTGCAACATGTGCTTCACCTATAACCAATCCAGACTGCTTTTACTTCGGCGTTAGCACAAGCACCGCCACCGGGAAATGAAGGTGTGTGGAGCGCTACAGCTGACGCTCAAGATCTGAGGCGACGAGGGACAGAGGGGAGGTAAAGATGGGTTAGCAGCACTGCACAAGGCAGCTGGCGGCAGGGTTACGGATACATTGCGTTTAGCAGTGTGAGGAATACAAACGAAGAAATGTGGAGAGTGCATTTCACCCTCTGAACAAAATGTAAAGCCTTGACATCTTACAGAGGATTGACGGAAAAGCAGGACGGAAATCACAGCAGATCTTCTCCTGCACACACAGCTCTATGTATAGCTTTTTAAAGCCTGAGAAAATGTATTTTCCCTGAGACTCTGAGAACGCACACTCCCCATTCTCACCTGTCAATCAATCAAGGCACTCTGGATAATAATTTGACCAGGTGGGTTGTGATTTGAGGCTCTCAGCAAAGCAAACAAAAAGCAGGAGAGAAAGGAAAGAAAACATCACAAACGCTGGCTTATGAAATTCTGCCAAAACCTAATATTCAGTTTCGAGACGGAGCACATGAGGCATGTGAGCTCACCCGGGTTCAGATGAGTTAATTCATCATTGGGAAAATTCTGACAGCTGTGTGGTAAGAGGAGGAAATCTCTGACAATCTAAGACTAAAAATAAATATGAATCTGAGACCCCTGAGACAGAGGTGGGTTCATTTGAAAGAATTAAAAACAGCCTCAAGACAGGCTGGAGACTGTTCGGTCCCATAATGAGATACCGCAGTGTCTCCTGTACCATGTCTGAACAGCACAGGGGTAACGTCACATTGTTCAAGAAGCCGGCTGCGTTCGCTGTCAGCCGGTGACCAGACTTTTGTGGAGCCACGACCTACACCCCCAAACTGATCGTGCTGGAGAGCCAGAGAACTAATTGGGTTATAAATTGAACAAACAGTAAACACGTTTGTCAATGTGTGTTTTTATGCTGGCTGTGTGGGTAATAATCTGCGTGTAATAATGCCACAGTGCGACTGTGAAGTTTTTATTAGATCCTTGTTGACTTGCCATCGCAGCTAACCGATGAAATTACATTTACACACTAGACAACAGTGTGACTGTATGACCACAGTTTCATTGTCTTAACCACAATTTTAGCATTTGCCAAGATGATTTTCCTGAGATGAGGGTTGCTTAAATGTTGTGGTGTTATCACAGATGAAGGCTCTGCCACTGGAAACATTTATTGTAAATAATCCTCTTCTTCAATTATTCAAATTCTGCAAATGATTTTCCACCATGTAAGCTGTCTGGTGTGAGAAAAGCACACAAGGTTAATTGTCATGTTGGATGATTTTAAATAATTAATGAGGGTATTCAGCTGTGCCAGCTGCTCGTAAAGTGCATGTTATATCCGGCCCTGCTCCTCAGTTTACAGGGATTTTTTTTTTGTTTGTTTCATGTAATTTATTCATTATTCCCTGCTTTATTTTGATACTCACCTCTCCTCTTGTTGCAGATAATTTAATTTCCTGCCTTTGTGAGTTTCCTGTTTGTCTGTCCCGCCCTGATTTGTTTCACCTGTCCCTCGTTATCCTCCCCTCTCTAGTGGATTTAGTGTGTGAGTTCCTCCCAGTGTCAGTTCGTCCTTGTGTCTGGTGTGAAGTGTTCCAGCCTGTCCTCGTGTTTTGCTCTCCTGGTGTTTTTGGATCTTTGCTTTATTTTCCTGGACTTGTTTATTGGTTTTGTGATTCTTGCATGGTTTGCCTGTTTGGACGGCTTTCTCTGGATCTGATCTTTGCCTGCCTCACCATCCTCTAAGCTTTGCACCGTATTTTTGCGTGAGTAAATATTCATTTAACTGCTTTAGTTCTGCCTCTAGTGTCTGTATTTGGATCCTACAACTTGTTCTCCAGTTCCCCTGCTTGCACAAGTGGAACAGTGTGCAGGATTCTGGACGGGTGGGAGTGTGATCCTCTGGCAACAATTTGGTCTTGACGGAATTGAACAAAATCCATTGATAACATGGAGGGTGCCTTCATTTTTAAGTGCACCTTCACAGTCTGTACAGCCCAGCAGCCAGCTTAGAGCATATTTAATCATAAGTCAGGTTACATTGAGAGTCTCAGGTCAGATCACAAACTGATTTAACAATTATCGATAGCACGTCCATTCTAGTGCTGAGCTGTGCAGAATTTGCAATCCAATCACTAGAATAAATGTTGGTATTGTATCTGCAAATCATGGATATTTTTAAACTTCAAACTTTGTTTCATTACATTTCCATTTGAAGTTCTAGCAGTTCTGTTGCTAAGGTATGGTTAGGTTAAGGCACAAAAAACACTTGATTAGGAAAAGATCATGTGTCGGATTGAAATACCTGGTTTTCAGTCATCTCACCCAGCCATCACGCCACCACCATTCCCTCCTCCTGATGGCGGAAAAACTAATCTGAACTATGTCACATTGACGCCTATTGGAGGAACAGCGAAATGATAGGTATGAAATGAACAAATTTAACACACGTGGTTTGCAGAATTTTACAACGCCACTGATTTACGCTGGTGACTGGGCTCTGCTGCTATGTTTGACTGTGGACAACACTGGCAACAGTCTGAAACCAAAGAGACACATTTTAAATTTCCATAAGAAACATCAACAGCTGGCTTCAAACCGCCTCCACAAACAAGTCGGCAGCTGAGTCAATCACCAAGAGCTGGACATAAGGCTGGAAGGACGAAGAAGCATTCTGAAATGTCTCCGAAAATGAAAGAATCGCTGTACCAATATGATGTGAATACACCATAATCAATGGGGGACAAGACTTTGATGCACCACACATGACTCCTCAAATGTGTTTGTCAGAACTGAAATCTGTCACTAATACACCTTCAGTATTTTGGAGTCAGTTTGAACGTTCCTTTAGTATTCACAATAAACCTGAGCACCTGATGTCGTTTTATGACAATATTAATGTTTGGTACTGTAGGTGGAAAATTTACTGTGGGATGTTGCCCCATTTCCAGCAGATAAATCAGCACAGTGACAGTAGTGTCATTTAGTGACACCATTAACCATCATGTGTTAGCTGAAGTGTCTGCGAGGCCTGTACTGGAAACCTTTATGTTCCAGCTGATGGTTCATAAGTTACTGCTCCTGCAGCAGCTATCAGTGCCATAACACTGGAAGATTGATTTCACCATTTCACATTTGTGTACAGTCCAAACTGCTGTGGAAATGTTTGCTTAGCAGAAGGCTCTCCATATGCTGATGAAGCAGGTTTTGTCTCTTTGCCTGTTTTATTTAGGCTCCTGTGCTGGTGGACTACTTCACAGTACCTGGACTTGGTCCTTCTGAGGATGGAACGCTGCTATAGTGCTTGCTGTGTGTGTGATTACCGCAGTTTTTACTCTTCTTTTTGTTTTTTCAAAACTTGGAAGTTGGAAACGAGGCATCTTGTTCTCTCTGCATGCCTTGTTACAGGCAGTTGTAGCTGGTCACCACGTTTGCTGTTTGGGCTTTGTGGTAGTCGAGACAGCTTGTTTATCAAAATGCTCACGATGGGAAGCGTGTCGCAACAACTAAGCAAAGTTTCTGTTGAATAAAATAACTTCACATCAGCACATCGTAGCCTAAAGTTAAGCTGTTTAACTCCATGTGTTTCACCAGGGGACAACATTCCTATCAAGCGGCAACAAAACTTTTTTAAATGCATCTTATCCAACTAAAGTAAGTCAAACTCGCTAAAATACTCTGGAGCTCACGTCAGGGTCAACCACATGGTTAAAACCTCTAGTGCACTGACAAACTCATAGGCCTGTAAGAGCTCTGGGCTACACCTCACAAAATGAGATTTTGCAATCTAATCAACACTGGCAGCACATCCCGATGTTATTTTGGGAGCTAACCTCTACATTTAAGCAGGTGACAACAGTCCTCTTGCTTCGAGTCTTCTTGACCACGGAGCAGACCTGCGTTACACAGGGTCATATCTCACAAGACAGCCAGCAAGCCATCTGCAATATATGGCTGCAATTGAATCCATTTCCAGGTGAGGACCATGCATTGACCTAATTTACAGGGAGCGTCCTCAGGATGGCAAACACCAATTCAGCATCAAATAGGGGACGTAAGATGTTCAGCATAATAATGAGTGAGGCGCATTGACAAAACGAATAAGGCTCTTGCTGTCAGCTACTAAATGACTAACGATTAGCTTATAATTGCCTTGTACCTGGAAAAAAGTTTCAAGGAGCAAAAACTTACTTTCACTAAGATCTTTGAAACATATTTAACTTCTTAGCATCAGCCGTTTACAGACAGAGCAGCCTGCTGAAGTTTGGCTTACTAAGCTTGAAATCTTGCTAGTGTGAATTTCCCTCTGGCAACACGGGAAGGATTTATTAAAAATGATAATCCTTCGCATTACCCAAGTGACCTGCTCATCCTGATAACTTAATAACCAGAGTATGTGATATGCTTTGAGATACCTAAGTCGCTTTATTTGCTGATAGGCTGTGGTCGAGAGATTCACCTCACCCTTACATTCCTGCACAATACGTGTCTTAGAGAAGTTGTTTTTATGTACCAAAAGATGTGTGTATACTTTAACTTTATTTTCTTCCCAGATGTCTAGTCTCACTTACGCTGTGGATTACTATTTCAGTAAAGGCTGTCAAACACTGGTTGCATCATGTATAACGTTCTCATAAAGGAGGCTCTTCAGGCTTTTATCATAATCAGCAGGAACTGAAAGCTAGAGTTCTCTGAGGCAGCTTGCTGTGGTGTTAGTGTAGTTCATTGATGTGCTCATCTAATTCAATCCAGCAGGTTAATTCTCAGATCATTAAGATGGATAGGCAAAGTCATTGCACAACACTAATGGCAATTCAATCATGAAGAAGGAGACAGAGAGTGATCTATATGCTACAGTATGTTTCTCTCTGCTGTGGGAGAAAGCTTTAATGACACAAAGAAAACCTATTGAAAAATGAGGCCAGGCTGGCCCTAAATGTACTAGATCATAATGAAAAAAGAAAAACATCTGCCCTTCATACACCGTGTAGTGGAGATGTGGGAGTGAGTCTCCTTGTACTCTGCACAATAGCTGCTCATCAGGAAGGTCTGTGCGCTTTGTGTGTATGCCTGCATGAACACGAGCATTGTCCTTACACATATTAAGGTCAAGCTAATTTTACAAACAATGTCCTGATAGATCCACTGCTGGTCATGCTTCAGCTATTCCTTTTCCTCTGTCTTCCTACACAAACACACACAATAGAAAATGAGAGGATTGTGATTGCCATTGCATTCTTTGTCAATGTGCTTTTCTGTCCTTTCATTTCAAAGCCGCCTCACAGCCGCAACCACACACAGTTACCTGTGCAGTTCCAAGACCACTTTAATATGTTTACAGCATTGGTCCAATGGGTTTATCTGCACTGCTAGTTTCATAGTACCTAGAGACCAGTGGTAGAACATTTTGATTGACATAAGTATTATCGTATAACTAAAATACTCAACTTGCACTGACTGTCATATTATACACAAAATATACCATTGAGTGCATCTTGTTACCAGGTTTTACGAAACATACCTTTATTTCAGAAATCTGGATGATCGTTAGTTCCTGTTTTGAAATTAAAATATGCTGTCTCGAGTAATCTGAAGGACATGTTGTGACATGTAAACAACTTATCCAGTTTGCAATCTGTCTGTCTCCCCAGTTTCAGTGAGGAGGCAGGTAAAAGAAATACTTAGAAAAAGGATGATAAACAATGCAATAATGATCTCTAATGAAAGTGAAAAGTGAAACTCTGTGGAGAACACATTGTTTTACTGGTGTAAAAGTAGACTGGTAAAAGCGACAGCGTCCAGGCAGTCTGAAACCAAAGTAGTTCTGCTCATTGTTACTGATGCATCACATGAAATGCAAGCATAATTTCATTGGCAAAGCTGGTGGAGCTATTTTTAACCTCTTTATTCGTATCATGTCAGTAGTTTAAGCCTGTGGTTCCCAAAGTGGGTGCCACAACACCCTGCCAACCTCAAAGGACAGGCCAAGGTTTATTAATTTCTATTTTTCTCTGTACATTTCTCTGTAATGATTTTTCACCTTGAACCACAAAAAAGTACATTTGCATTCATATATTACTTTTTCAAGTATCAGAATGGAATAAATAAGCAATAATCAGTCTATTAAAAGCCCTGTTAAATATGCAGTTATGCCTGCAGCATGACTTGGACTTGGCCTATATTGTTTCTTTGAATATTGATTTTTTTGTCATATTTTGTTACATCGGTTTGCCAAAATAAATTCATGCATACATACATTCAAGGTGTTATTTTCAGCTGCAGTGTGCACATGTATGTGTTTTGTGTGGGAGAGCATGGTGCCAAAAAGTCATGATGAATGGGTGCTATAGCTTACAACATGGCGACTGGTTTAAGATGAAACGCAGCACTGTATTGTGTATGATGACCATATGTTCTGCGTGGAAAAAATATGAATGTGTTCAGTGTGTTGTTGCCAAATAAACATGGTTAAAAAACAACATATTTTTCCCTCTATATTCAAGAAGAGTACAAGTATCTTGAGGTCACTGCTTGAGTAGATATACTTTATTCCTACTTTCCACTGCTGGTGATGATTTCTCGAGCCAAAACTACACCGAGGTTTGTCTATGGACATCCCTGTTACTGCCTCCAGATGAATGCAGATACTCATTATAATGATGAGCAGTGATACAAAACACAGCAGAGTGATTTTTTTTTTTTGCACTATTGTCCTTCACACAGCTATAGGTTTATTTTTGATATTGTCACGTAAACATTCACCAACATTTTCAACAGAACAGTGCCGGTATAATCCACTTAGAGACTCTGAACCCAACCTGACATCCAATAATGACGGTGGCGTCGTCACACCAAGGGTATCATCTCTGTCAACATGTGAGCATATGTACCACATGCAGGGAGTGATATCTACCATGCGGATTAAGACAAATTAGCCAGCATTTGCTTATGTCTGGAGCAGAGATAATTCCTCTGAAATGTCCTTCGTCCCCTGCCGCTCAGAAAAAAGAGATCCGCTGCATATTTTTCATCTGAAGAAAATCCCCAGCTGAAACACAGGGTTTTATGTGAAACTTCAACTTTGGCTTTATGTTTTCTTATTGCATGCAAATGATTTCAGGCAGCGGGGATCCTTTCATCCTGACGCTGTTTGCTCACGAAATAAGCGTGCCATCGCACATGCTCTATTGTTTTCTTGATGCATCCTCTCGCCACTAAAGCTCATTGATTGAGACTTAGGTCTTGGAAATTCTTCATAGGGGACAAGGCACTCTAGAGATGCAGTGGGTAACAATGAATAACGAGCAGGTGGCTCACGGAGCAGCTTGCTCTACACCAGTCAAATACGTAATTGGTGGTGCTCGAGAGGAAGAGGGGAGGGAGTGAAGACAGAAAAAGACTGTAATAGGAACAGCAGTATTACAGTAGTTATTTTAAATCCCCCGATGAGTTCCATTCCACGCAGATAAAAAAATCCTGAGGGAAAGTCACATTGTTTGTTATGCCCTGCCATACCCCAGCAGGCCCTACACAATGCATATTAACATCACTTTCAAACAGAATGGCAGACGAGAAAATAGGAGGAGTCTTTCATCGGCTGGAAGCTCAGCCAGGCTGTGAGTGAGGCACTGGCTCGTGTTTGGGGCAACATTGCATGTTTTTCTTCTTTTTGCTTTGAGCTCAGAAGTCAAGAGAACATTAATTAATTGCAGGCAAGTCTGAGTCAATGGATGTTTAACATGAAGACAGGCTAAGACACAAACAATAGTCTAAGTCACAGGGCTGAGTACTGAACTTCAAGACTTTTAAGGCACCGAATGATACAATCGATTAGCAAAAAATGCCTTGTCACTCTAGGAGTCAAGCTCATCAATGTCAGTGAGCCATCAAGCATGCAGTATGCTTGTACCAACATCTAATATACTGTATATATGTATGGTAAAGTGTGCAGAGATAAAAAAAAAAAAAGGCTCTTCATCTGCTCCCACATCTTTGAACAGCTTCCTCCTTAGAAGTGAGTAATTGTACTGTAATCTACAATTCAATTTTAATTGTTTAAATTCATTTAGAATAGAATATAGAAAAAGCATCATTCAGGAATCGGTATTGAAGTCAATGTATCAGTACCAGTATTGAACATTTCTGTTCATACCCGGCCCTATCCAGTGATCTTCACCTTTTAAGCTCACCACTGACAGGCGCAGCTGGTCAGAGCTCTTTCTGCAGCACTATCACAGCTTCAGCTGCAAAACTAGCACAGCTACATTTGGAGCATGTGCTATATCCATGCATGCTGGGCCAGTAGTGTTAAATTTATGGGTCAGGATGCAAAAGAGGGTGCAGAGGGTGTAAAGACTAAAATGTATCCCCTAATTTTCCTGGAAATATATGGCCTTGTAAGACAACATATGCCAAATTTAGGACATCAGTTACTGAAAGGGTGTCCTAAAAAACTAACAATAAACATGGGAAACATAGGTTCTGAGCAGGGCCTCGTTAACCTACTAGTGGGCCCTGGGGCCCCCTTAAGCACCCCAGCCCATTTTACCTCAGAAGCCAACCAGAATACTGTCCTGCCCCAGGTTCCATGTCAGTTAGTGTGTGATCATGTGATCAAACACATTTATAAGATAACTTTATTAATCCCCCGCTGGGGAAATTTGGTGAAATAAGCTTTATGTAGACAAAATGTCAGGTGAAATATTAGTTGTTTTAAAACATTTTGACATAGAGCTTGTCTACAAGATTAGATACAAATACAAAATCCACTGCGAGGACCTCTCTGTGTCAGGCCGCTGTCAGGTTACATTTGGATGCAGTGATGCATATTACCAAGCAAATTTGCAATGATTCAAATTGCTCTAAAGCAATCCAGCTTCTTTCTACTTATTTTAGGGTTCTAGAAAGTTAATGTGCAATGTATACTTTGTCTATATATAGTACAATGAAAGCATAATATACAGTGTGTTCTGTATTTACAGTTAAACAGAACAGGATCTACTCCTCTCATTCTTCTCTTCTCCCAGAAGACTGCATCAAAGACAAGATCTGGAACTCCTCCACAGGTGATTACAGTAATTGGCAGCTAATAATGTCTGCTTTCATTATTGCAACAGAAGCAGCACTATAGACAATGAACAGAAGAGTCATTTCATGGACTCTTAGTACCAGTTTATTTATCTAATGCTCCATAAGACTGGGCTGACCATGCAGGTGGTGTCCAGGTCATTGTCAGTGGAGCAGCCCTGAGTGTCTACATGTGCTGTACTGTAGATAATGTCATACATTTCAACAAAAGCCATGGTTTTCTTTTTTTATAGCAGTGAAGGAGTAGGAATAACTTATATGAATTTTTATGATTTTGCTTAATTACAGTCCTTCCCAGAAAGTGACTCACGTAAGTGTGGATCACTTCATATAGCAGTGATGGATTACGCTGAGTAAAATTACCTTCCTGTATTATCAAGCATCTGTTAAAAGCATCATTTTGAGAAAACCAGTAAATGTAAATCATCCATGCGGTTGGTTGTTGACTTTGTTTATCATTGTCATTCTTTCTGAGTTATTCTCTTCCAGGTGTTTTGGCTGTTTATGACAATGACTTTTTTGGCTTGGTGCTAAAGGAGAATTTGATTTTGACTGGATCTCCACAGTCAAGGCTCTTTTGAAAATTAATAAGTAGGAATTAAATGCATCGTAATAAACAACCCATGCTCTCTATCCTATCCTGTGTCGTCATCTCTGTGCAGTTTTTCATATTGAGCTGTTGTGTACAAGAAGTGCACATCTGTTGCTTATTGAACATCTGTGCTAATTTGCATATTAATGAATAATTATGTTAATCACATTGTCATTGGCCCCTGCAATGTGAAAGATTAAAGATCTACCCAAGTGAGAAAAACCTTGTTTCTCCTATTACTAAGAACGCTTTTGGCTCTCATATTTCAGATAATAAGTGAAAAGTAGGAAACAGTCGGAGCTGTCATGTGAGCATCAGCAGAACAAGAACGATGAATTTAAATTCAAATTGCACTGTATATCCACTGATGAAGCAGGTTTTCAGACTATAGACCCAGTTGAAGGTGTGTGCACCATCTAACCAAAGCTGTGTTCAACATGTCTGATAACAGAATAAACTAATGTACATATATAAGCATTGTTTTGTAGGCTACCGTGACCTGCCAAAAGAGAAGCATTAGTGACTGGGCTAATTTTTCAACTGATATAGATACTAGTTACTTGTCTTTCTAACTATAGGCACAGTGGCGCATGCTTGAGTATGAACAGAACGCTCCCTGACTTGGATGCCCAATGCTCATTAAGGAGTATCAGCATGTGATGCTGTGAAGTGAAGGGCAGCACCTTCTGGCCTTGCAGGCTTGGGCGGTATGTCAGTATATACTGTGCGACAGTAGAAATGTGTCCACCGGTAGAGATCTGGCAATACTTCCACCACAGGAGCTATCCTGAAGCTGTATTTACACACCGTCAGTCACAGCGTCTGCACTGCTGCCCTGCTACACAGCGAGCCAGTGGGCGGGCTGATGACATCATGGAGCGACGCTTCGCTTCGTACTCTTTCCTGTTTTCCACTCTTTAATTCGTATCGGGGATACGTCCAAGTACATGTTGGACTGATATCAACACAAAAACAGTCACCAGTAAGGACGAGTCTTCCTCCTTCTCCTGCACAGACTAACCAGGCGCCACCCCTCATCTAAACCAGTCACAATATTTCCAGTAAATGAGGACGTCTGACACGGACAAAAGTGCTACACATGTGAAAGAGCAGCTCTGGACAATGTCTTTTGTTTTTAACTTAAGTGTTGTCTGGTGTGAGGCAGCCATTTTTGTTAGTATGGAAGTCCCAAATAAAAGAAGAAAATAATCAACCAAGTACAGTACAGTATGGTTAATTTAAAGTATGTCTTAATTGAATTTATAGAACAATTACTATACTGTGACATACAATCTTAGCGTTCTATAAAATTGCATATACCACAATGGAAGACTGTCGTCAGATCGCCGACTCCTACAGCCCAGTCTTTTGTCATCTGACACACATAGAAAACACCATATGCACAATACAGAGGTAGTCATGACACAGTAACTATAACTCATCAATCCAATGAGTGAAAGTGCTGATATCTCTGCTTTGTATCATGATGGCAGCGGTGTGTGGGCTTACATAGAAAACAACAAAGACTGCAGCTGCTACGTGCTGCCCTTGATCCTTTTACCTGTGCCTAAACATTTTCCTCTAATCTATCTAAAACATGCATGATACATGACTAACAGCCTTGTTTAGGTATACAAATACTAAAGCCTATCTCACACACACTTCAGATTTCTCTGCAGAGATCATAGACATTGTACATTGCAGCAGTTTTCTCTACCTGTGTAGCCTACGTTCTGTGCCAATAGACGAAGTAGCAGGACAGAATTACCCATATACAGACACTGCAAAGAGAATTTAAAAATTGTTGGCAAAGGACATAATCAAAGATTTTGCAGAACAATGCAACATGTTGTCTGGCAATAGAGTTGTACCATCCAGATTGGTTTGTTGCTTAGCTGACCTTCCACGTTTAAACTATTCATTCATTCAAGTGTTTTAGCACTCAGGCAATATCTTCTTGCTTGAGCACAATCAAAGACAAAAGAATGCAAATGCAAAGAACAGATAAAAGTGTCAGTAGTTTACTGGAAGGGCTTCCTGCAGATACATCAAATGTTGACTCAGCCAACGTGAATACACTAGAATGCCCATGGGAAGCCCTGACATTCATTCCAGGAAAAATACATTACAGCCAAACAGGGTTATAGTCTAGCACAGAGCCCTCCAAAACAGGGGGGAATATAACCGGCTTTGAGTCTTAATGATCTCGCACTGCTGGAAGTACACAGCTCATCTTAAAACAGCAATCTTGGAAATTGTGCTATGTGGCCTGTATTTCTCTGGCACTGCCAATTAATATTTACTCAACCAACAAGATCATTCATGCCATGAGGGAAGCTCTGCCCAGGATAATTCATTTTTCTGAGTGAAACGCCAGTCTAAAATCAAATCTTTGCCAAATATGGAACCTCTTGTTTGGAGTTGCATAAAATTTGGTTTTATAATGATCAGCAAATTTGCCTACAGTTATAAGCAATTATGTGATAGTCTTGAATCAGAGGTCATGTTATACTTGAATAAATGTATGGCCTACAACAGGTTTGCTATGTCGCTGGACCATTTCCAGTAAGAGTAAGCCAGATAAATGGGGAGTGAACTAATAATCAGCTGAATACAGGGAATTTCACCCACTAATCATGACTGATTTTACCAGCTGTTAGGAAATATTCCTCTCTCTTCTTCACTGTGAAAAGAGCACAAAAAATAAAATGCTTTATGAAAAAAAATCATTGTATTGAAAATTTAAATTGCTTTTAGTAGAATATGCTTTTAGTAGACAGGAGAAAAAAACATACCATACAGTACTTGAATAGATCTGCTTAGTTACATCCCATCGCTGTACTGGACTGATTTCATGCTTAAAACATGTTGATGCTGATTTTCTCCAGCCACTCACAGCCACGCAGACACTTCATGAGAAGTGATACAGGCAGAATCTATTCTCTTGAAATCACAGGTTGTTTTGATTCACTTGAAATAAGTTACTTTGGTATGTGCACAAAAACACACCTACTCAGTTGGTTCACTGGAGGCTTCCTAGAAATAAAAATGATTTCATTATTTAAGTTATTTTGCAACCAAATGTTTCAGAACATGGAGTATTTAGTAGCACTTGTGGGTATAAGTTTTCTTGGTATGAAACCTAAACTTGAATCTTGACCTTAAAAAAACACAAATAAACAGACTGAGGCATTGCTGCTGGCCACTGGGAGCTGCTCGCTGTATCCGCATCCTCAGAGTGTTAGCCACTGCTCTGCTCCACCAGAGAATTTGAGGGCTAAATCCTTAAAGGCACTTACTGACTCATTTTTCCCACCTACATTTTCCTGACTGTTGCGGTGGGCAAAAGTTACATCATAATGTAAAGCTTCAATAATTCATGTGGTATGAATGTTGGATGCTGAAAAAAAAAAAAGCCTCTGCTGAGCTGCTCAGTGCTGAGAGCAGAAGCCGGTCTTATACTGGGCAACTCCCAGCAGTATGTGAGTTTAACTGGGCATGGTGGTAATGACTATCCATCCCTCTGGACTACTGTCCTCAAAAGTCATTAAATGTTCATTAGAAATGTATTCTTATTTCACATTGCTCAGTTTTTTGAACAGGGTTTGGAAGAAATCTGTAAACATGCAATCAATACTTTTCTTTTCTTTTTTTCTTTTTCTTTTAAGTATAAGACAGCAGCTATCTGAGAAACTGGAATTCGGAGGAATAAAATCTATTTCATTTATTTCTGTGCAAACTAAAAGAAAGCACTGATTAGTATGAAAATATTTTGAAGCACATGTAAGGTGTGGTTGTGTTGACACAGATGTTTTTTCATTGCTGGAGAGGTGGTTGTAGAGATGAGAATTAGGTGGTTGACGGTGTAGAGTCATCTGCTGGGCAAAGGGTCCATAATTCCTTGCTACACCCTTGCGTAGAAATGGGAAGCAGGGCGGTGTTGAAAAAGAGCCTAGTCTAGTCTAAAATCTCTACTCAGCGTTCCCTGGATAAATAAAGGCTGAAAAAGAAATTGCTGTATGCATTTATTTGCTGCTCTCTCGGGGTCGGATGTAATGGGAAGCAATAAAGATCTCATTCATTCATTTATCACTGGTGGGAAGACTGACCTCGTTGCTTTGCGCTGGGGGCTTGGGGGTGTGGACCTAGTCGAACGGAAGCAATGATGCAGATTTCTCTCAGTGCTTGAAGGTTTCTGGTTTTGCCTTCAGCCAAAACTCACACAAATTCCACCGACATTTCAACATTTGTTCTGATTTCAAATCCCTACCAAAAGAGAATGACTGTTTGGACAGAGAAGTTTTGTTCAAGGTACTTCTGGCTTGTTTGTTCAGCATGATGCAACTCACACTGCTTCCTGAAGTCAGCTGCTGCCGCTATTCCTCAGACTCTCTCAGACAGCACTTTAATAGCGCTGCATGTTCTGGGAAGGCATAAGAATATGGCAAGAATAAAAATATAACTGACATCTTTTTCTTGGCGCTGGGATCTGGACAGTGGATTAAGATAATGTCACATCTATAAGACAAATCCTTTCCCCCTCAGTGCTATGGTGTGGTAATGCAATTTGAACTTTCTTTCATGGTGAAAGAATTGAAAGAACATTTTCCTCTCCCTCCAGCTCTGTTCTGGGAAGGGAGCAGCTGTCGATGCAGAGATGAAAGTTGAAGGTTTCCCCTTCCAAACGCTACAAAATTTAGTTTTTAAAAAACAAAAAAAGGGCTACACCTGGTATTTACTGTTCTCTGCTTCCAAGACATCGCTGTTCATTCAATTTCACATATTAGTGTTTCATAAACCAGCTGTTATCTCGCTAAATTTTCAGAATGACCTAAAAATTGATGTTTGTTTGTGTGCTTACCTGTGTGTGTGTGTGTTTTGTGTGTGCTTGTGAGTGCATTGTCGTCATTGTACTAAGCAGATTCCCTTTGATCATGCATACTAAGGACTTCCAAATTTCCATTGTTTGCAGGCAGGATATCAAAGCTTTCTCACTGTGAGACGAAGGCTTTTTTTAAGGGCAGTCACTGCGGAATACAGAAATAACTGAGTAACAGAGATTCACTGTAAATAATAAAAATAACCAGACAGAAAGAGAATTCTAATTTCCTTATAAGAAATTATGTCTGTCACTAAACAGACATATGTTGTTCTCTCACTCACATTGAGAGGTTAGGCGTTGGGTAAATTGAATAAGCCTGGTTTATTTCCAGCACAGGTGGATACCATAAATTCACCTCCACTGAATTTCCGATGTGTCCCCCAGATCTCATGCAGCATTTGTCAACAGCACTGACAAGAGAGAAATGTTTCCAGTGTTTGGTGATTCATTCTATGATACTGAGAGACCTCTGGGTCATTCCGCTAAAATGAGCAAAGAAATGTACCTGAAGGGGACCCGGACTACTACAGTATGAAGTCTCTGAGGTGGAACATCAATCGTCAGAGCAGGAGCCTCCCTGCAGCATTCATTTTTTTTCCCACATTTTTGTTGTCTTCCATTTAGCCAGTGATGCCGTGCTCCTTTCAAACTTCAGTGTTAGAGAGACAGAAAACATGGACTTCCAACATGTGCTCCCTGATCTCTCCTCCAGGCTCTCTATCACTCAGCCACGCCACGGGTGTGTGTTCAATAGAACCAGGGAGCGTGTGCATGCATTCGTATGACACTGTAGCATGTGCATCAGCCGGTGCCCGATCTCATTTGGCATGATGTGCAGCAGCCTAATCTCCTTCTTAACACCCTTGCAGTGTGATGGCAACCCCTCCCGCCACCAGCGCCACAGACACTTTAAACCTAGATAAGTGTATCAGCGCAGCCAGGAGGATGAATCCCCAGCCTGCCAAGAACACAAGCTTGCCTTTCTCATCAATCAATTTGACAAGGCCAGCCACAGAGCAGAGCCTTCCGGCAACCTGCCCCTCCCTTTACCCTCCACCCCGTCAGCCCCCCGCAGCCCCATCCTCCGATCCATTTCTGTATATACTGCGGCACCACACTGTAGCAGAACAAATGTGCTGAAGGAGAAGGAACACAGGAAGGGTGGGTGGAAAAAGACGCGCAAGGTCCGTGAGTGAGAGTTTACACGAAGTTGATGCCGGTGACCTCACAAAAAGGGAAGGCAGGAGAAGGCTAAAGACTTGAGGAGCCATGAAAAATGGCCTGTGAACAGAACCACTGTTGACGCTGTTGCATGCTGGGGACGGATGAGCGCTGAGCGTGCCTCTCGGCTTGCGAAGCGTGCTGTTGCAGGATGCTGTTGCCTGCGACTGGTTCCATGTGGTGACAGAGAGGCAGACAACCCAACTGAGAGCGATAAGGACACATGCTGACTAGAACGGCACACAGGCAGACTGTATCTGATCCTCTGCTTCACCCCTTTGTGGAGGAGCGAGGATTTTTCTCTGGACAGGTGCTGGGATTCTATCAGCGATCCTGTGATATTTGTTCAAGTAGAGACATCACAGACACATGCACCTATGGATAGATATGAATCCAGGATGAAACTGGTATCAGATTGCATTAGATCCGGTGTATTTATTTTGACTGAGTTTTATCAGCCCTAGAGCTGGTAAAACTCTACAACTGTATGAAATGAGAGCGCAACTCCATAGCAGCAGAAACTTGCATCACAGAGAAGAGCATGTAGCTGCAGCAGCAATATAGTATAACTTGCTCTTTATATTGTTTACTTATCAATCATATCTTGCTACCGCACTATCCCTGTGTTTGCTGTAACACTGTTACTTTCCCCACTGTGGGATTAATAAAGGATTATCTTCTTTTATCATTATTTATCTTACAGGTGAGGAGTTATCTAACAATGAACATCAGAGAATGAGCCTTGTCCTGCCAGATATAACTGAAAAATCAGCAAAGTGGAATTTACATAGTGGCAAATATGGTCCAATTCTCCTTGCACGCACCGAGTGAGGAAAGCTAGATGGATTACAGAAGTTGAGACTGGAATTCAAACACAGGCTAGTATGAAAAGCCAAATGTAAACATACCATAACATGATATGCGTGTCTGCCAAGTGCAGCCTTCACTGCCTGGCAGCCCGGCTAATGTCATAATCCCTACACAGGCAAATGGGTCCTAATCTGCCAATCACAGCTGCAGCCAGTTGACAGCACAATGCACAGCTAATAATCCTCCACTAATGTGTTTGTGTATTAATAATTCACATTCATTCCTGCAGGCTGCAGAGTAATCGTTATTGCAGCCACTGTCTCAACTCCAAATTTTGCAGATGTAAGACGGCAAAATAGTCAAGACACACACACAGAGGGATAGGAATGGGTCATAAAATACAAATATTGCTTCATGGAGATTACTGTTTACTGTCATAACTTCCATGTTAAAGTTTACTTGAAGTCATTTTCAACAGAGTAAGTACTGCTCGTGGACCTTCACTGATTATGGCTCAGTGTGGGAATAGTTTTAGCTCTGCGTTGGTAGATCCGCACATGGATGGAAGTGGCAGACCATTGTGCTTTATTACCATTCTTCATAAATAAGTACTATAGTATGATGTTGGTAATAATGAGATTTTTAGTTTTACAATAGTACCTGCCATGGTACAAGCAACGTACCATGGGATGGGCCAACACATCAACGCTGTGCCACTGTCAGCACCATGGAACAGTGCAGGAACATAGAGCAGTGCCTGTACAACAAGTGTACCATGGCAGCAATGTAACAGCTGTCATGGTACGATTTTACATGGCACAGTGGTACATGGCGCTTAACTAGGATATTGTATGAATAAAATGTCTGGCCCCACATACAGCAACTTCCATAAGTATGTATAAAATATAATATTGTATACTCTCAAATGAACAAGTCGTCGCTGTATCGAATTGAAGGATATAAAATAAAGTTGTTTTAAGTCAATTAATATACAAAGGCCATTTTTATGCAAAAATGACAAGTTCCAGCTTCACGATTTGCTGCTTGTCTTTGTCTTATGTGCTATTAAACTACATGTGTTTAGATTTGCTTATGTCATTTTAAATGACATGATAGATTCTAGATAATAGATATAATAGATTAAATTATTAGTTGGGTAGTCAAGAAAATAGATTAACTGGTTATGTATACTATATACCTCCCTGCCTAACTGCTGGAGCTGACTCGGGAACCATCAATAAATTGAGATATGTAATTCTTTTGTAATACCAACAACAGTTTAACAAAGTGTTCCTGAGTCCATGTAGTAATGTCCTTTCTACAATTATGTGATCACAAAGTGGTGAACCTAGCTCCATCCTTGCTTGTGAACGACTGAGCCTTTCCAGGATGCTCCTTTCATACCCAATCATGATACTATCACCTGTTACCAATCAGCCTGTTTACCTGTGAAATGATCCAAACAGGTGTTTTTGGAGCGTTCCACAACTTTCTCAGTCTTTTGTCAAAAGAAGAAAGACAGCATGAAAGGAGTGGCGCTCAGGTGTAAAACATTCTGTCCTTCTGGTGCTCTTCAGTTTTGGGGGTCCTCACAGTTTAGAATTGTAAAGAAGTCTGAGGCACTCATGAAGGTAGTGAATTAAAAAGCTGTTAATAATGCATGGCTGTTAATTGATAATACAGGTAAGCACATGCGTACTCATTTCAGCCATTAAGGATTTCTTCAGAGGAAAGCCACATGACATCACTTCATCTGCTTGTACTAATCATGTCACTTCTTTCTTAGTGATCATGTGACTGCCAACCTGTAGCTAAAAGAGCCCAAAGGCAACCATCTTGTATTATTCTCCCTAGAGAAGACCTTAATGGCTGAAATGTGTAGGCATGTGCTTACCTGTATTATCAATTAACAGCCATGCATTATTCAAGGCTTTTTAATTCACTACCTTCTTGAGTGCCTCAGACTTCTTCACCAGTTCTTTCCCAGTCGTTTATCGTTCCTGTCCCAACTTGTTTGAATCGTGTTGCTGGCATCAAATTCAGAATATAAGCATATATTCAGAAAAATGAACAAAAGTTGATGAGGTAAAACATTCAGGACATTGTCTTTGTACTGTTTACAATAGAGTACATTTCAAAAAGGATAAGCAAGCTATCACATTAATTTCTTTATGTTTTACACAGCATCCCAGCTTTTCTGGAATCAGGGTTGTAATGTAACCCAGTGACTCCAAGAATTACTCAACACCAATATCATATCAATATTAAGAATTATTCCACACTGGCCCAACCACTCACAGGTTATAACCTGGACATCTGCCTTGACAGCAGCTACAGTCCACTGTCTGAACAGGAACTCTAAAACTGCAGCTGAGTGGATTTAGTTCACACTTGAGATGAAGAAAGGCTGTCTAACTCCTGTCCAAAGCTTCCTGCCACAGCAGGTCCACACTGACACGCTGCACAGATATTATGCCAAAAACTACAGCACTGTACCCAAAATATGACAGGAACTCATAAAGACATTTGATCTATTTTCTTCTTTGTTCTGCTATCAAATGTTCCTGTAGTGTCAGTATGCCGTGCAGCGGTAATATGAAGGAGAAAATAAACAAAAACAAACACTGGATTCAATTTGGTTGCAGAAACTCAATATTAAATGACTCAGGAAGAGGAGCATAAGAACACCATCACAAAGACATCAGACATCAAAAAGCACAAATCAATATGTGCAATATGTTATTTATGTTAGTTTTCCATTTTCATGTTCAACACATGGGGAAAATGGACAGACATCCAGGCTTTGTCTTCCTCGATGTGCGATAGTCCTCCAGTTCCACGACTGAGTCTTTTTAACTTTTCCCCAGCAATGATTATCAATCTACTTATTACCATCCTCACCGACAGCCTCACAAGCACCCTTCCCAATATCAAATCCTGTGAGTCTATCTACCAGAATTATACACATACACAAAACTATATACAGATTTTTCAGCGTACATTATTGTGTGACTTGAGTATGTGCCAGTGGTGCCGCAAAATGCATTCATCTCCATTTGATTTTATTGTGCATTTTTAATGTGTCGTGGCATGTAACAACATCTAACGTTATAATTTCAAGCATCCTTATAAACATGAAAATGGAAGAAACTAGACATGATCAAAAAGACCCTATTAGCACTGCAGTTAAATGTGCCATAAAGTGACATGAAAAACAAAGTTCCTATGAAGGGGTGTCATTATTTTAAAAAGTTTGGAGCCCACTGGCATAGACCGCACATGAAATACAGTATTTGACGGATGAAAAGTAGATGTGGCACACTCTTAACCTGAATTCAAATAACCTGCCACCACTTTGTGTTTTGTACAGGTAGAATAAATCATGTGTAAAATGGAAATTCTTACCTCCGAACAGCAAATATTCTTTTTAAAAGTCAAATCGAATATTAGTGCTCTGATTAATCCAATAGCGCAAACCATTACTGTAAGTACAGAGAAACGATAGAAGTCCATTTGGACGGTCCTTGGTGTATTTTATGATATATAGATGTTGAAATTCTGAGTGCGGCTCCCTTTTTGAAGGCAATTTCTCAGAGTTTCAGAGGATGGGAAAATTCTCTGATGGCAATGCTGCAGATGTGCCAGTCTTAGAGAAGTTGTTTTATATGGAAAAACATTGATTTTTTTTCTCTTTTTTTGGAGGGTATACACTTTGAAAAAGTAAAGTACGGTACCTCGTCAGGAATGCCGGATTGGGAATCATCCTAAACATTTCCCCATTCTTCTCTCATGTTCTCTTGCTCGTGATGAGTTGGGATGAGTGTAGGCTTTACATAATACTTATAATACCCACAAGAAACTTCCAGCACTGTCTTTTCTCTAAGTGTGGAGACACCTTGTGAGCTCTGCTCACCTAAATCCCTAAGCAGTTTGCATTTGGATATAATATTTACATAATTACTTTGACAGACACTAAGCTAGATCAAAAAGGTTGCATGAATTATTGAGAATGTGAATTGTGATGTCATTTTATTTTTTCAGTTGGAAAAAGCAGCAACATTTTTTTTCTCCCAGATGCATTCAAATTGCCAACTGTGTGTATGTCTGCACATCCTTAGAACGATCTTTGTACTTAAAAATCACTCCCCATGCTTAAGAGGGTATTTGTCTGTGTGTGTGCAACACAGCGTACATTGACATTAGCGGTGCTAATGCCAGAGTAAAGTCACCAGTACCTCAGGAGAGGCAGGTCTAACATTACAGCAGACAGTCAAATAAGTTCCTTCAATGGCATGCTGGGAAAATGCAATGATCATCCATCCTGGCCTGAGAAAGGAAATAACCCTACCATGTCTCGCAATGCATCAGGGCAGCGGTATTTGTGAGAAGCAGCAGGAAAATATAATATGTGTCTGAGAGAGTCCCAGCTGGGCAAATAACAGTGTATTGTGTTAAACGAGTACTTTGGTGGTGGCTGAAACCCCCCAGTGGATATGTTGACATTGATTTGGTGCGGTGCCTTCAGGGAGCACCCCTAGCCAGGCATTTGTGACTATTCAGCACACCACTCACACTGCGGCACAACTCGCAGCAAGGTGAGGCATGACAATACACACTTTACAATACACTGCTTTTCCATTACAGTGTTTTCATATAGAGAGTAATGAACAGGTGTCATGTAGACTGACCCTAGCATAAAAAATAGACAAAAACAAATGGTAGAGAGCAAAAATGGAATTAGATTTTTTTTTTTCCCAAGGAAACAAGGACACACATTACCTGTTTTGTGGCCTTGAATGTGATTGAGTGTCTGTATATGGCAAATTTTATCAAAGACTTGATTGTCTAGTTTGTGTGTTAAGATTCAGCAAGGAAGAAAACGGGCCAAAGGTTGCCAGAAGGTTGCAGTTCTGTAAAGCTACAACAAATGCAATTGTTGGTTAATCCTGTCATGTTTTCTACTTCAAAATGACAAAATGAATGTTAAATCTCTGTGATACTATCAAGCATCGTGAGAAATGAGTGACAAATGGAAGGCGAAAAGAGAGACTGACAGACGAGCTACACCACACGACTATCTATTTTATGGATGTACTTAGTGTCACTACACTTGAATAGAAATACTAGAACCTCTAGCGATACATTCCATTTTAACAGATGTACTGTAAATATCGGATGCCTCACTATATTTCTGTCTAAAGAACTAAAAAATGCAGGACTGTGGCTACCTGAGTCAGTTCTAACAGGCAGGGTCGCAAATGGTGCATTAGGCAGGCACTTAGACCAATTTTAAAGCTGAGCTATTGCAAGAGAATGCAGACAGATGTAACCAATGTGTTTTTGGCTCGATCAGGTGATGGTTGAGGAGGTGGGGAGTGATGGAGTGATGGAGGAGGGGAAAGTAATGGAGACAAAGCTAGGGATGAAAGATGCAAAGAAGGAAAAGATGGGGAGGAATTGGCTGATTGATGACAGCCTATGAGCGCTGTTAGAATTTCCATCAATGCGGCTGTGGCTTCCAGCAGCCCTGATGTGTCTTTGCCCTCCGGTAGCGATGCAGCACACTCAAACCCACCCCGCCCTCCACCAGAGGAAATAAATTCAACCTGTCAGCAACTTATCACGTCTGCTGAAAAGGACATTGTAAACCAGCAAGATAAAGGTCCTGTTTTGTAATATGGGGACAGATGTAATAACAGATGAGTCAGCATATGGCAGTGGCAGATAGGATAAAAGAGTGCCGTAGGTGGGTGGTGGGCTCTAAAGTGCAGCGGTATTGGTGGACAGTGGCTTTTTGGCTGACCTTCCAAGGGCTCATGACCAACACTTGAACACAACACCAACAATGAATAAATGAACAGATACAGTTTTCATTTTACTCTGGATCCAGTATTCCATTATGAAGTGAATTCACATCAGAGGATTTTAATGAATGAGTATACACACACACACACAGAGAGAGAGAGAGAGAGAGAGAGAGAGAGAGAGAGAGAGAGAGAGAGAGAGACGTCTATTCAAGGTAAAATGTTCACATATTCATTTGAATTATCATGTAATGTTAGGCCAGTTAACCATCTACGCAATGCAGAAACACAAGACAATATCGCTTTGTAGTCAGCCGTCAGAAAAGGCAGCCAATCAAAGGCCTTTTTGATACAGAGCCATAGTTTTGCTTTGCTTTGATTGGCTCACAATCAGAGGCTGTAGCAGTGGTCAGAACAGAAAAAGTTTAAGAATAAGACCAGGAGCCCTAGGGCCAAAAACTCTAAATCACTGAGGCATTAAAATGAAAAAACAAAGTTTGAAAAAACAGTGGAAAAAGTTACCAGCTAGTGTGGCAGGTTACACTATTGATTTATCTGCCAAAGACACATTCTGTCGACATTTGGCGAGAGCTGATTTCAGTCCCTGGTTGAGGGTGTACGACAGGACACTTTTAGAAAGTTATGGCTGTACTGTAGAAGTCCTAAAAGCACCATGAGGGGAAAGCAAGAGAAGGGTGGCCACAGCCCACTGCCCTCTCTCTGCCTTTGGGTTCCCCACACCCCCTCACCCCCACAACCCCACTCCCCTTTCCTCCCCCAGCCCTCTGTAACCCTTCCACCTCTACTGTTATTTTGCCCAGCAGGGCTCTTAATACTTAATGTTGATGCACCGGCAAGACTCCCGGGAACATTGCAGGACCAAGAGTGTGTTCACCGGCTCTTGGTCCTGCACACGTATGCACAGACACACACACACACACACCCGCACACACACACACACACACACACCCGCACACACACACACACACACACACAGTCTACATCTCTTGCTGAGCAAATAAAGGTGTACTGGAGCCTTTCTCTCAAATGACAGGTGACAGTGCTTTCCAGGGGGAGTGCAGCCTGTGACATTGTCCCTTTTGTCCCCAAGCCAAGTGAATAGGATAGAAGGGAAGAGGAGAGAGAGGCAGAGGGGGGGTGAGTTAGATCCGCATGCAACACATCCAGAGGCTGCTCAAACCAACAGGCCAATGATAGGTTCGCAGAGGACAGCCTGACAGGGGCGGGGACATGCACCAGGTTTGCATTTTAATCCTGCAATTTCATCTGAGCATAAGATTAAAAGTAGATGACCTTAGGGTGATTTCAATGCTCTTCTCTTTCTTTTAGTGCAGGTAGCGCAAAGGCAAATTTTTAAATCCTGTGGCAAGTGGCCATTAAGAAGCCAAAAAAATAAAGCTCCATGCCACATGTGCCCTCCAGATTTTGTGTAGGGTCTGATGTGCGGATCAGACTAGAGTTCAGTTGATACACTCCAGGAAACATATTCACATGATAAGGAAGAAAACCCTACTCAATACTGAGTGACCAAAACAGTCACTTCAAATACGATGTTATCCTGCTTTTATAATGACATGCTTGTGTTTCAGACGGGGTGATGCAATTTATTTTTTTAATGATGATGGTAATCTTTCAAATAAAGAAAGGAAGCTAATGTCATATCATATAGCCATGGGGTGTGATCAGGCTGTAGGATTTATTCACTTTCTGTGTTACTGAATATCACTGGAAAAGAACTAAGAATAAAAATAAAAAAAACAATAAACAAATAAAGAAGTACTGCACTTACAATACTTACATGATAGTGCTGTACTTAGAGTACTTGCTGCACTGCTCCACTGTGGTGGAGTGCCCTTCTATGTTCGTCTATTCCCTAATAATTTAGGGTAATAAATCATGGTGGTTTTTAATAAGTCAGGCCTATGCATATAAAATACTTCACTTTGGAAATTTGGAGTTGAGAACGGGACTCGACATTCAGTGTGTCACTCTGACAGAGGCTTTAAAGGCTGCTTTTATTTTCCTGGTGTTGCTGTCTGTTTCCTGTTCGATTTCTCATCAACACAAAATGAATCGGCAAGTGTTTGAATGTTAATATATCGTTTCAGTAATTTTTCGCACAAAACTTCCAAACATTTGCTGATTAAAGCTTGTTTCATGTAATGATTTGCACCTCTTCTTTTTCGTTGTTGTGTTTTGGGTGGTAAAATAAAATAAGCAATCTGAATATTTTGGTCTGTGGCAAGTGGTGGTTGTGCATACCGTTCACTGATTTCTGCCATTTTATAGACAAATTGTGGATCGAATAATGTAAAAAATAATCAATAAAGAAAACTAAGATTAATAGGAGATCTTGGATGATCTTGATTATTAGAGGACAATTGTAATTCAGTTTGTTTTTAGTCTTTTGATCAAATCAGGTAATGATCACTGTACAGTAACCATCAATCAAAAATCATTCCTAATAAACCCAGGATGAGGAGCACTGACCACCCAACAGCCCAGCAACAAGAAAGTGTTGCAGAGCCTACCTCCTGCTGAGAATCAGTAACACTTGCTTGGAGATACTTGTATGGTCTTGTATTTATCTCCCCTTCCTGCTTGTGCAACCGGTCGCTTGCTTTGATATAGCGACCCAAACCAGCCTCCCCCAACACCTGAGCCTTTCCCCTGATTGGGCTGACTGGCTTAAACTAGTTTAGCTTAAACTAGACACTGAAGACTTTGCTCCACTGATCTTACAGCACTCCCCATCCTCAATCTCACCTCTAAATTTTATAAATAGTTATAGCTGTTTCCTTTGAATTGGTACACTGCAGCTTCAGCATGGCTGAAGCAGGTGGCCAGCTAGTCTGTAGTGGACTTAAGTGCTGCCATGAGCCAGAAACAGAGAAACTACATGTAGGCTTCCTTTACAATGATGTCTCAGTGACACATTCAGTGACGCTGAAAAAGTCACAATAAGCTGAGTTAAAAGAATAAGATTTCAAATAACGGGCCACATAGGCTATGATAAGATGGCTCAGGGGTAATATTCTCAGCCCGATTGTCTGAGAGTTTGTCATAAGACTGGAGAGACTGGGAGAATCGGTCCTTTCTGGGATCTCCGCATCATGTTGCTACGTCTTCTGACCACTTTCCAATTTGGCAAAATATCGATAAATAAATACATACACACAGAGAGGTGAGTCAACTTGCTTTACTCACTGGTCAGTCTATGTTTTATCTGTTTCTATTCCTATTAAATGCTATGTAGGAGCGTTACCATTGTACCCTTGTTCCAGTGGACTAGCTCCCAATAGTTGGGTGCTTGTTGGCAATTACTTGCATTGTTTTTACTCAAATGACTCCTTGCTTACATATACCACCCCCATACTGTGTTCATGTTGTGCAGAAGAGCAATCAGTCATTCTGTGATGGATGGGTTGTTTAAATTCTTTAAACCAATCAGTGTCGTCGAGGGTGGGACTAGACTGAGCCAAGCCGCTACTCTGCTTATCTTTATTTTTTCTCATTTAAAATGGCAGCAGAGGCCAAAATGCAATTAGCCAAAGGTTTTCCAGCAGATCACCTCTTGTGAGTCAACTAGCTGAACTGAAATCCTGATTTTAATACACAATTAGGATTAGGATCTAATTTATATTTCATGACATGTTCCTCTGCCTATCAAGGCTAAAAGTAGGTGAACAAATAAACATACCTCATTCAGAATAGGTCAACAGATAGAGCCTACTGATTGAAGGTAAAAAGATAAAAATCATCTGGCAGTGAAAAGGATCAGATAAAGAATAGTACAGCAGCTTGGTCTTAATAAAACAGAATGGCAATTAGCGTGCAGAGCCAAGTCTCCTCTTTCAAACCAAAGCTGCTCTGTCTATAAAACTTAGCTAATAGCAATATTTCACATCAGGACACTTTTGTCCTTCTGCCAGCACAGCTTCATGTTGTGCCAAGATCTTTGTCATTAAAACATCAATAATGGGAAGCTCCGTATTCCCCATCCTAAAACAAGTACTGGATATTCGATCCAGAATCTACAGATACGATTGGTGTACTCCTCAGTGGCCTCGCAGTCAGTCAAAATGTTGGCTACTATGTGAGCCAAACACACTCAAATGTAACACCAATGTTCCTTCTGATTTTTCTGTCTGGAGTCAATTTATGTTCCCCTTTGGGCTTTCACACCACATCAGGCTTTGGGGGGCTGCTCTGCCACTATGGAGATGTTCTAATCTGGTGTTCAAGGAGTTCAAGCAGTCTTAATCGTGCTCATGAAATTACAGAACCACATTTCATTTGAGGCAGAAAATCACCCACATGGCTCCCCAGAGGGTCTAGGCCCCAGACACACACCAGTTGATTGTTTAGATATTGAACAGGCCTGCATATGTCTCAGTGGAAGAAGGATCACTGAAGATGTAATAGAATATGGAACAATTGCCCAAGCAATACCACTGAGCCCTTAAACATTGTACATAGAGAGATAGGAGCTTCATACATAAGGCCGTTACATAGCTGAGTGGAAAGCCCAAAAGAATGTCAAAAACGAGCGCAGCTGATCAAGAAAATAATGGTGTTAAAAAATAAATAGTAATGTTTTTGTAATTTTATTATTCCATTTATTTTTGTTTGCTTGCAGGAAGTGGTCCTGCTGAGATTTATCTCCAAACCTGATCATCACATACAGTATGTCCTCTGCCAGAAGTTATAAAAGTTTGAGTGCATGAGAGGAAAAAAACAAAAAAACATGGTTATCACCAACACACACATGCGCACGCACACAGGCACACACACACATACACACACACAGACCACAGGCAGCATCTCCTGTGGATAACTTGGTTGAATTTCATCTTTCATCTTTCATGTTTTATTTACTATTTGTGTCTCAGTCAAAGTCCTGTCATTTCACACTGAGGATGCTTGGTTTGAATCATTTTAGAAATTAAAAACACTTCACTGCATTTAGACTACAAAGAAAGCATAAATAAATTCATATGCACATTGCATCTCAAAATTGTAACTGTATTTGTGCCCTATCATGTGCTCAATCGTGTGTTTTAGTCCTTTGGAGGCCCCCCTCTACCTCTCCCAGAAAAAACCCTCAACAATACAAATAAAAATCTCAGTGAAGAGCACTTGGATGGACACAGCGATGGGCAAACACCAAATAAACACACTGGTAGGAGAAAGAAAGGGTCTGCATAGTCTTGTACAATTAGAAAACTTGCATAATAGATTTCCATTTCCATTCAGGTTGGTTGAGTTGTGAGGCCACTGCCCTGACAGGTGAGTAGGCTTTACAGCCCCTGTATTGTTGTGAACAGTCAGCTCTCTCTGCATTTCAGTACAGAAACGAGGGTGATGGCAGTATGTAAACCCAAGACAGACCGTGCTGTTGAAATCTAAAGTTCTTTTGGCTCATGAATGTTCAATATAAGTTTAAGAACAAAACACAAAAAAGTAAAATACACAGACAGTGTAAAGGAGGGAGGGACTTCCTTCCCTAATGGCTCCTGACAGTATTACTGTAGATAAGGTTGCCTTAGATTACCTCTTACGAAGTGGTATGCTCTAGCAAGCTCTATGGACACACACAAACACACACACACAGACACACACACACCCCCTCTCTTCCCCATCTTTCAATGACGGCCAGAGTTGCAGCTCACACTGAACACACACTTTGATGTAATGCACCAGTCACAGTACTTCAGTCTGACATAAGTCACAACAACGTCAATTTACTGTTAGAGGGAGTGAATGATCTCTAGAATCAGTCCTTTTAGTTTGCTTGAGCACAAGGGATGAAAAACAAAGCAATTCAAACTTATCTCCATTGCCAAATTCAAGCTGTAAGTGGAAACCATGTGTTTGTGTGTCTACCCAACTGCGAGCCACTGATGATAGCTATTAAAGGCACAGTTCACCAAAATAACAAGAAAGAACAATTTTCTTTTATCTTCAAGTGGTATCCATCCATACATATACTTTAGGTTTTATTTTCCCAGATTTGGATACTGTACGTTACTTTCCCACCATTTATCAGTTTCTGCCTCCACCTCAAAACACTCAATGTGACTGAAATCACATCTGTGGTCCTAAATCATTGAAACAATATTTTTAAAAAAGTATATTTCCAGAAACAGTGTCCCTGATGCTCTGGATGATCCACAGTATCACTGGACTCAATGGGCTGCTCTCTCTGCTCTCTGCTTCCTGTGCCTTCAGGCTCCTACGCTCAGATGACTGACTGTAACGGCGGTAAAGTTGATTTGTTGTTGGCCCAGCTCCCGATGGTCAGTTTGACTTTACACCTGATGATTGAGTTAACTTTTTCATGGAATGATTCATTTTTTTGTTAAATGCCCCTCTTGTTTACCTGCCACTGCTGCTGGAAGGTTGATCAAATTCAATGCATCACAAATTTACCCACATTTGGCCGGCACCTGATGGTGCTAATTTCCCAGCCTGCAGCATGGTGGCCCAAAACACAAAGAACCTAGACATAAAAAAAAACAAACAATAGTATCTACATGGACAGATACCTCAGCCAAGGAGGTTATGTTTTTGGTTCGGTTCAGCTTCCAAAATTAACCTGTTCTTCAGCTAGTTAAGTGAACCCGTGGACCCCACAGCTTAGAGGGCTGCAGGTATACTCATGGAATTTAGAGTTAACTACAAACATAACTAATGTTCTTTTTTGTATTGATATCTCCCTCTAAGGCTATTGCTGCCAAAAAGCACAAACCCACCCACTTCACGGAAAATCAATAACCAGTCCGTACCTCACTTATGCGTCACAGCAAAACAGTGCATCACAGCACATCATATGCACACAGATGGCACAGAGGCAGTACAATACCTTATATTCACCATGAGGGAATAAAACTGCAAACAACATAAAACCTACTGCTGTGAGAAACGACGGTTAGACACTCTAACAGTCCAACAGAGAGGAGGTTGGAGAGAAATCAGTTGTCCGTGCACTGAGAGGCACGAGGGAGAGTGCACAGTTAAAGCACCCCAAATAACAATCAGTCTGACAAAACACTCAATAGAGAGTGAGTCAGAGAAAAATGAGAAACATACCACAGATAGTGACAACAGAGAGAGCAGGGGGAGTTAATAGATAACTGGAATAGTCCCCGCCTTCAGGACCGGGGAAGCAGCTGGTCTGAGAACAGCCAGGGCCAACCTTGAAAGCCAAAGAGCAGAATACAAAAAAGATAACCTGTCATTTCACTGACGGCAGAGACACACTGAGCCTGTGGCAGGGTACTCAGACCATCACAGACTACAAACCCTCACCACAGACCTGTGGCAGCGACATCTCTCCGCTGAACAACTTCACTCCACAAAAGACCATGCCTCCCCAACACCACCATCCCTCAGGAGTTAATATGGAAACTGGACCGGCTGGGCCTGAGCACCTCTCCCTACAGAAACTACAGGACTGAGGTGAACCAACTGGCCTTGTGGTGCAGAAATAACTATTTCTCCCTGAATGTGGGGAAAACAAAGGAGATTGTATTGACTGCTGGAAGAACCCACACCCAGCACCCCCCACTGACCATAAATGCTTCTGCTGTGGAGAGGGTGAGTGGCACCAAATTTCTGGACCTCTCCTGGAGAAACATCAATGCATCACTGGCCAAGAAAGCCCAGGAGAGCCTCTACTTCATTTGCAAATTAAAGAAAGCTAGATCCCCGGCACCTATCATGTGCTTCTTCTGCCGAGGCACCACTGAAAGCATCTGGCCCGTTGCATCACTGTCTGGTATGGGAGCTGCACGAGACTCTGCGGCGCATCGTGAACACAGCTGGAAAGATCATTGGTGCTTCACTCCCCTGCCTCCTAGATATCCAAAACACCTGCCTTACCCCCAAGCATTGTGGGAAAATCAACCCCTCCCTCACACAGCCTCTTCAGCCTCCCACCATCTGGGAGAAGATACCGGGGCCTCTGTGGGAGTTCCACAAGACTGAGTCAAAGCTTGATCCACCAGGCTGTCAGGATGCTAAAATCTTTCCCCTCTCTCCCACCTCTCCCCTCCGCCCCCAGAAAGACTGGACTGTAAGCTCCGTGCCCCCCATCCCCTAACCTCATCACACAAACCCATATGCAGCACCCAAAAAGAGACTATGAAATAAAATCTGCCTCTATCTGTTCTTGCACTATGGGCCCACATTGTGGGACTACGACAGAGAGTTGCAGAGGAACAATATCCAGGAATTCACATTAAAGAAACCTCTGACCATCCACGATCCAGCCACACAGGTTTCAACCTTGTCTTGTTTTTATTTTTCTAAGCACGGGCTGGTGGGTCCACTCTAGTCACGCTCCTGACACTGACATTTTTGTCCAGTTATTATTGACTGAATTACGCATAATGTCACAAAAGCCTTCCCGACATGACACATCATTCATCCAGGTTTTCTCAAAGGTGGATCAAAGCTTTCAGAAACCCGTGTGACTGTGTAACTAGCCCATAGATGAACAAATATTCACATTCCCTGCTTCATCACACCCAGCTAAGCAACAGAAAATATCTGAAATACAATGATGGCATCATAACTGAGGAAAACCACCAAGACCCAAAACCAGAAGACATGTTAAAAAAAAAAAAAAACTCACCTTAGAAGAAAAGGAATGAGGAAAGGCACTTAATCATTTACTTTATGAGAACAGAGTAGGGATGTGATGATGGATTGTTCAATCTCTGTAATATACTTTGTTAAAGAAGACTGATGGTATTGGCTTGAGAAGGTAAGTGTTTTTCCTTCCCACTTCAACTAGTCCAATAAATGTACCTGGAGGGCTGTTCCTCATAACGACACATTACCTGGTGCAATATTGGCACCAAATAGATGCCATTTCAATTTCTCTGTGTGACCACATGACAGAGTGTTTTGGGGGTAGTCACGAGTTTCATATTTTCTCGTTGTTCAAAATGTTTCAAATGTGATGCTAGTAGAGCTACGAAGGTGACAGTATGCAGGGCTGGTTGTAAGGTGATAGAGAGGTCCAGCTGGCAGGGAGACTCAGTGGAAGCATTAAGGCTGCTACATATAAATGTTTTATTTGGCATTTAAACATCAAGGAATCATTATGATATTAATTTTGAGTGTTCATTGTTATGTAAAAGTGAGACCATTAGGATTCACAGCACTATAAGCTCCTACCCAGCTTCATACATTATGCACCATGGAGCCAGATCTGGTAGGAAATCAGATTGATAGCCTTACTTTCAGTTTAAATTTCAACAGTAAATGGTGGAACAAGTGAAAGAGCAATGTTTAAATGACTTCCAACATGTTTATCTTCTTTAATGGATGACTCACAGGTGGGTTTTAGTGCAGAAAGGGTGTAACCAGAAGCAGGGGATGGCGGCTAATGTTTTTGCTTTATATCATGAGAGTGAACAAGGGTAGCAAATGGAGAAGTTGAGAAGAAAAGATTGGATGGATGACATACAGCGGGGCCGACAAAGTGCCAAGCTTCACTCATGGTACAGCAGAGAATGTGGAATCCGGCTTAGTTTGCTGAGCCGCCATGACACCCCTTGAGTGGTAAGGATGAGAAGTCAGTGAAGAGACAAAGTAGGAGTCTGGTAAAAAAAAAATGCAGCATCACATTTAAAACTAATGACTACTGTAAATGTGCTTGAGATTACTAAACTTCCTAAAATGCCTTGTTCAGGAGGTTTTTAAAGTCTGAACTCATATGCTGTAATACCCCAAGTAAAAACACCTCAAACGCTAGTACAGACGCAGTTATTAATCGTGATTAAGGCTGCTTTGAATAATTTAAGGCTGCCTTACATGCTTCTGTCCAGTGTTAACAGATATGAAAGCCCATTTCATTCCTGTCAATCTGCAGTGAATTGCCACCATTATTAGTTGTGTGAATGTCATTTTCAAGGACACACCGTGGGCTGGATGGAGCCTGCTTGAACATGGTGGGCACATGAAAACCATGTGGGCGGAGTGTACTGGATTCTTAATGAGGTCCAGGGACGGTCTCATGTGGAGGAGAAAGAATTGCTTTGTTACTTTGTTTCAGAGTGTGTTTTCAGAAAGGATCTGACCGATTTGCAAGGTTAGAGAGACATCTGCAAAGCGTTTGGAGCAGAACATCTGACGTGTCTTAAGGTCGTGTTTTAATTCACATTTCTCAATGGGACTAATTTGAGGTGTGCTGCAGTTAATGGGAAGGAGAGAGTTTGGTTCTTGGTGCCCTGACACTGACACCACTTTGAAATCAGCTTTTGTTGTACTGTCTATGCGCTATCAATGGCACCAGATGAAAACATTTACAAACTTTTCATGTACGAGAAACAGCCTTAGTTTTCATTTATCAAATACTGTAGCTTTTGAAAAATAATATCACTGAAATGAATAGCTGTGTATGTGCCACCTTTGACACTTCTGACAGGAAATGTGTGTTGAGTTTAAGGCACAGGCACATCTTTTTCACTACAACACAACACTGTAAGGTGAAACAGCTGAAGTCTGAAACCTGATGGAGAGATGTCAATTAAACTAAGAAACTATTTTCACTTGTTATAAAGTTAGCAGATCATCCAGTCTTTGAACTGTTGAACTTATCCCACTCATACTAACTGAAATCCTCGGCTGTGCATTGATTTTACAGTGAAACATAATGCCGGCATCATAAGAAATTACACACGAGTAAACGGTAAATGGACTGTATTTATACAAATCAAAGTGCTTTACGGCACGAGCCTGCGTTCACCCATTCACACAGTGGCTCGGGCACCTGCTCATTACGAGCATTAACACATTCACACACCGAAGCACAGCATCAGGAGCGACTTGGGGTTCAGTAACTTGCTCAAGGATACTTTGACATGTAGACTGCAGAGGCCAGGGACGGAACCACCAACCTCCTGATAGTGGACGACCGCTCTACCTCCTGGGCCGCAGTCGTGAGAAGCTCAGAAATACATTTTGTTTATTTGAATGTTTTGGTGACAGCATGTTTTTCAGAACATTTTTTATGTGGACATTTCAATATTTTGAGTCAGAAAAAGAAAACGTCCTCAAACTCCTCTTAGGCGAAAGACATATTGTAAAGGTCTGAGCAGGTCATACTGGACAACAGTCTAAGGCACTTTCACATACATAAATTACTGCTTTCTGAACCCATTCAGTGGGTGTTTTTGAAGGGTTTCTGTACTGTGATAGTGTTTTCTCGATAATGGGTGTTTTGACACACCTCTTCCTCGAGCAGAGCTGGAGTTGGTCTCCATTAGCAGAAGAGCAGAGCCCCTGGGAGAGCTGACAGTTGGGGGTGCTGGGTTGTTTGACACGGTTATCAGTAGGCGGCCTGCAGCCCTCCCTACGCTCTCATATAGATATAATGGCTTATTACAAATGAAAAGCAGCAGCAGGCAAGTATGAGAGAGAAACATTCAAGAAGGTTGTGAAAAAGGTATTGAAATTGAAATGGAGTCAGGTTGTTAGTGTGTCAAGGCTTATGGAAAGAAGTAAACAAACGGCTACCTGTGTTAATGTGTACAAACATATGTTTGTGGTGGATCTAGTGTGCATGAGCAAAAGAGAGTCTAAAGAGGATCCAAACAAGGAACCAATGATCTGTCAAAACTGGGACCACTTTTAGAATGCATCAGTATAGTTTCTTCATTGCATCATTAAAGAGTGAGAGAGAAATAAGAGAATAAGAAGGAATTTGTAATAGATTATGTTTTCTGAGTAATTTCCTGAACACTGCCTGACTCTCTAGGTATTTAGGCACTTGCCCAAAAAGTGATTTAAATACCAACAGCATGACGTTCAAATAAATTCTAATACAAACAACAAGGCAACTTTAGACTACTTTAGAGTTACTAGTGCAACTCGTGTATGCTCTCCCTGTGGTCTTGTTCAGCATACCTGCATGTTCGTGTCCTTATTAGACACTTACAGACTGCCTGCAGTCTTGAGGTGACGCACAAGCACTGGCTGCTGCCGTGTCCACTCATCCCTCGTCCCAGTCAGCCCTCCACCTCCGTTTTATATTCTGTGGGCAACGCACTGGGAAATACGGGCAGCCCAAAGGTGTCTGTGCGATCAGTGCTGACTTCTGTTTGAGGATCAAACCTTGTGATTATATCCCCAGAGGACAAAAGAGAGAGGGGGAGGGGGAGGGAAGGCGAATTGACAGCAAGAAGTTTCTGTCTGTCCTGGTTTTGGATTGTTTCTTGAAAAGACACTAAAAAATTTGATAAAATTTCACCAGCACATAAAGGTACAGTAAAGCAGAGTATACATGAGGTGTTTTATGCCATGTGCGTGTTCAGGAGAGATGTGCAGAGAGCTATGTGATTATTGTCATAGTTATTTTCTGCCTCCCCGCTCTGTGCAAGGTAATTTTTCATATTTTACATGTCGATTATAATGCGATCGGTATTGACAGCGGCAGGCATGGCACACCGTGGCAGAATACTGTGTGCAGTAGCCCCCCCACACAGGCACATGCACACATCCACTCAGCTGTCAGTTCATATTCAGCTGTGTGACACTCATACCTCGCTCGTGACACAGCATTGATTGATAGGTAGCCTCCTGGCCCTCTGTTTGTTTTGCTGTTGTGTCTGTGTCTCTCGGCAGATTCTCATCTCCAGTCGCTGCTATCTCTAGCTCCCCTCGCTCTCTCGTTTGTGTGATGGTAGCTTTGGCACGGGAGAAAAGCCTCCGACGGCACGGCACTAACGGGTGCCAGGCTAATCGCCAGACACGATGCCAGCCTTCACAACTTATCGTCCCTGCTCTGCTCCTCAACACTTGAACTGCAGCTGACTGATCTGATAGCTGACTGCAGCAAAAATGTGTCTGTGCACGCGGTACATCAGTTTTTTGACACTCTGTCAATCGTGATACAAGAAAAAATAAAACTGAAAAAACCTGAACTGTGGTAGAATTAGAAAGTAAACTGTGGCTGGAACGAGGTAGTGTGCATTGATAGCCCAGGTTGGCATGTACGTGGCAGCAGGGAGCACATAGCAGGCGGTACAGCTCAAACTCTCGTGATCTGATTTCTACCAGAACCCCAGCATATCGAGTTTGTGATCCAGGCTATGTGTGATGTGCTTACCATTCAGACAACCTGCACACCATGGGCAACAGCAACAATGGCAGAGCGGTGTCAGAGATTTTGGTGCGAATCCACAGCATCACAGAAGCTGCTGAAAGAGTCTCCAGATGGCTGTGGAACAGTGGGGTAGTGCTGCATGGGACACAACACAAGTCAGGGTCTGATCAACCTGAACTGGGTCAGCAGGGTGAAGGTGGCCAATGTTGAAAGACCCAAAAAAAAAAAAAAAAAAAACTTAATTACCTGTAACCTACATCACCAATTGTGTGTGCACCCTAGGCTGTACCTCAGGAGTATCTGGAGTTTTAAGGTATCACATCTATTTTACTGAATAATCCTCAGTCTTCAAAGGTATGAGAAGCAGTATGCCTTTTTTTCCACCAAACACACAAAAACAACACATTTAGTTTGAAGAATAAATGAGGTCTACATGGGCAAACTATGACATAATCAAGCTGCACAGGTTTCAATGTCATTGAAGAAACTGCCAATTTAAAAATCCAAAGGTCAGCCAAATATATTTTTGTTCCTTTGCGGGTAAAAGCAGAAATCATCTTTTTTACATATTTTTTGATCAGTTATTTCTCAATTTAAGTCGAAGGTCTTGCATGCGTCAGGACAACTTTAGTGTTTTTTTGGCTTCTTTTATTAAATGAACAAAAAACTTTAAAGAAGAGAAAATCCAAGGCTCTCTGACTGCTGAGTATAATAAAAAGCCTTTAATATTAAATGTATGCATATGCGTTGGCTCAGCACTCCAATGAAGTCTTTTAGCTAAAACGCGGTGCCTTGGAGTTTTGAATTATTTAAATTCATTTTATCATTATTATTATTTCTTTTTTGCAGTTGTCCTGGATATTTGCTAATGTTTGTTGAGTGTTACCTATAAAACACACACACACACACTTTTTGTTTACAAAGCTAAAGTGCATGCCAGTTTTTGTTTTTTTTTTCCTTTTTTTAAAGAGAGAGACAAAAACTGGGTTTGGAAAAAGCAGTATATTTCTCAAACAAAGGTATCAGAAACATACAATGTCTGGTACACCGTCCCAAAACTCAGCAAACATACTGACACATCCTAAATAACAATAATAATAATAATAATGAAAAGATACCCAGCCCCAGTGTTTGAATGTGAAGAGTTGACTGTACATTGGCATACCCCATATGCACATGGATATGAGGAACGACAGCATTGCTTTAGAATCATAATTCAGGCTATAGTCCTGAACACTGCTGCTGCTACAGTAATGTAACAGTAACAGTACCAAACTGCACCACATTCACCGTTTTAGGGGTGAAGGAATGACTGGGTGATATTTGATTTTAATAGAGGAGCCGTACACAATCAATCCAATATCAAACTAAACTCACTGACTACTGCTAGAGTGCAGTAATTATATCTGGAGGGCTTCAGATGGCTCACCACCACTGGGCTGAAAACATCAAGCATACTCTCAAAGAGCCTAATTTACAATCATAGCGCGGATACTCTCACCAGCAGTGTATTGTGAAAAACTTAGCAGTCTCCCTCGACTCCTGTCCACTATGAAAAAGCACAGGCAAGGGGAACATCAGCCTAGTGATGCAGAGAAATAGCCGAGACAACATGAATTCGAATGTCCAAAATCTAGTCCTCCTTGGGGACCGGGGATGGACCTGAGGCATTTAAGAACAGCTACATCTGTTTTTAGTGAACCCCAGGCAAAGGACAACAGAGTCAGACAGATGCCAACAGACCCAAACCACTGCTAATGAGCCTACAATCAAAGCAAACAGTAAGTCAGCTCAGAAACCCACTAGCTTAATTACAGCTAATACAGTCTTTCATATGACAAGGTTGACTTACAAAAATTTGCCAGCTTAATGTAATACCAGCACTTTAAATGTATGCCATAAACTGCCCTCTCATTTACAGTACTCTTTAGAGTCAGTCCAGCTGAAGACATCAAGGATCATTTTCATCCTTTCAGAAGAACCCATTTGCTGCAATTAATTCTTGATGAGAAGGAAAAGCACTTTTCACAGACCTGACAATTATCCAAGCTACAGTAGATAACACTTCACAGATCACAGACAACATGAAGCCTAACAGTTTGGGACCCTCCAAGTTTTATTGTAATTTTGTCAGGCTCAAGGTGGGTGCTGCTGCTGTCAATCACCTGACACGCACCGGGAGAAAGCAAAGTCCTCTCCAGGAGACATTTGCTCTGATGCCTTACAGTCTTTATTGTCACATGCATGCCTTCTTATTTAAGGCATTGTTGTTACTTGTTAGTTTCAAGTTAGGATTGATTACATCACATCATATGTATGTCATAGTGTTTCCGGGAGATTCTAGTTGCTGTTCTGTAACATTAAAAGTGTTTCTAGAGACAATTTATTTACTGACATCTGACAACTGCTACCTAACCTTTTACAAAAGAAATTATATTTAAGTCAAATAAGGACATATGGATGTGATAGGGTAAGAAGTATGTATGTATCTGTCAGCATCATCAATCACCAAAGAACAGAGCTCAACAGATCTCCACAGCATCAGCAGCAAAACCTGCCTCACTCTGCTTTGCTGAGCTGCCAACCATCCTGAAAGACGTGGACTCATGGGCTCCTGTGGGTTTCAGAATTTAGATTTCTGTTTGGTTCTGTTCTCAATGCAAATATATCGAGATCTTAAAACCTGAAATGCACTATACAATACAGCCATCAAACAACTGTATCAGTTTTATTCTAAAATATTCCTCATCCGCATAATTTAAGCTTGATTTCCAATAAAGTGTTGCTAATGAAGTGTATTGCCCCTGTTACATTATTTTTTGTTTTGTTCAGTTTTTCTTTCTGGATTGATTTTTTTTCTCCAAAACACTAACATAATCCTTCTCCTGTTATCTTGGAGAGTGAAGCTGAGACTAACTGGTGACTCAAGACATTAATGATGTCATTGAAATACAAATTAGAGAGCGTTCCATTATGACAAAAAACTATGAGTGGTTTAAATGAATCCATAATGTAATGGTTATGGAGCACTTGGAGTGATACATGATGATTCAGCGATTGGTGTCATGCATTACTCTGCTGAAGCTGGGCCCATACTTGCCTCAGGAACCATGTACAGTGTAACATCTTCTGAGGTGTTGAGTGCCTACGGGGAAGGTTCATGGTGAAAGACTTCGAGCCCGCAGTCCATCAACCAGCGACTTTGCCGTCAATCTCACTGGCAGCTCGTTGTCAGGACGACACACTACATGAGCCGATTCATGACTTTTTGTGGTGAGAAGAAAGAGAGTGTAGTTTGGTTCCAATGCTTTCAGCCAGTCGTCTTAATGCCCTGCATGCTTGCTTGCTACATATTGAATCAGGGGCACTCCTCCCAGGTGGCAGGGCAACCTTGTGGCGCAACCACTTAGTTCAAATTTCTGTGTCCACCCAGCCCATTAAGAAATACTGGACATATGTTCCATGCAAAAATGTATTCAGAGCTTTGGAAAAGAGTTTAGGATTGTTGTCTCTAGACGTTCGCTGAAGTCTTTTTGTTTCTCACTGCTATTATTCAGTAGCAACTCAACCATCTTCTTAACCTCAGCCAAGTATTTTGTGTGAAGTTGCAACTTCAGACACATTCTTCATTTGTTTGCAAGTGTCACTCAGAGTGTTCTTCATCACGTTTAAAAAAAAAGAAGTGACAGAGGCTCTACTATCCTACCAGTTTGTACTGATAAAATGTAGCATGTAGTATGCAAACATAAGTAAAATCTGCATTATGCTAAAAATGTCTGGATGTTGTAATGAAGCAGTCACAACAACAACTGGCCGGACCAACAGCAGGAAGTTCTGCTTACAATCGTTGTTATGCTACTCCATCTCTAACTTCACTTCTGAGAATTTTCAAGGAGCAAAATCAGCTGTATAGATTTTAAATATTGGCAGCTTTATGAAAATTGATGATGAATCGAAGAAGTCCTCAAGTGTTCTCAGAGTTGAGAAACTAGACAAGTGCCTGAGGGGGAGCTGGATAGCCAGCCGGCCAGTCACACTCGCAGACCCCCTGCTCTGCCCACGGTGACACAGACCACTGCAGCCAACACAGCAGACCGCTTTATAACACTTTCATGCTACTGTTATTCTGTCATTACATTCAAATTTTTGACGTATTCTATTTAAATTATGCAGCTATTGCCAAGCGGGAAATGTTTACAATATGACCAAACCAGCATGAACATTAACACAAACAGAAATACCATCAGTCTGCAAGTGAATAAGTACCGTCTGAGCATGATCGTACACGCCCAAAGCAACAGAAATACCAGGAGGGCTAATTAACTCAGCAGCTGAGTAAGTTATCATGATTAACACTAATCACAAACACTGTAAAAATAAGACTCAGGTTATCAGAAATCAGAATTTCCAGTTAGAAAATCAAAAACCTGCTCTTTATTATGCATGTTTGATCAAATCTTCAGGGCATTTTTAAGGACACTGTACAAAGTTGCCTTCCGTAGCATTTCATCTTACCACGAAACATTATAATTCAGACTATACTGTATGTTCTGATCAAAAAAGACATTCACAGCTTAATATTTCAACAGTTCACGTTCGTCTTTGGTGGTGAAAGATTTTAAGTAATCCAGCTTCTTCACCTCATCATATAATTATTTAATACGACAGTCCTGGTGTGAGACATTTGTGCATCTCTTCCTTATTGAAATATCTGGTACAGCTCCTCCCCTCCTCCTTTTGCTTCCTGAGGTTTAAAAGACATCTCAGGGTATTTTTAAAGTAATAATCCCATTAGAATGAGGTGAGTGTTAATTACTGCATATTTTTAGAGGCCTCCTGGGATATCCCACTGTGGTGGCAGGGCTATTTGAGACAGTTGCTGATAACTCTGTTGGAAAACTGCTCAGCCTTTAATCTCCTCATTAAGCATAAAACTAACTACTCTCAGTTTCAATGGCGATGCAGGCCAGAATATTAAACATAGAACCAAGTTCTGGTTTGAAGTGATTAATAACAGCCGGAGCTCTGCTAAACTGATGTGATTCAGTTCTTACTTTGGATAATTTTTCACAAATCATCGTTCTGAAGCATTTGAAGTGAACTGAGTTTCACTGCTTCTCCAGTCAAGGCTCGATGAACTTGAGTCTATTCTCTGGTTGACAGCAGGGAGGGTGTGAGGGGGAGGGGAAAAATGGAACAAAACAGACCAGAGGCTCAGAAGGGTTTCATTTTGTTGCAAAGCGTGCAGCAGACAAACATACTGATGGCTTGAACCATGATTAAGCTCACTCATCACTAAATATGGCTGTAAGCACTGAGTCAGAAAATAATATTATGGCGGATGTGGGTCGGAGGTGGCGGGTGCAGGGGGTGGGGTTAGTCACAGTGCAAGGGTTTTTGAGCTAGAGGTCAATTAGGTATGCTAAATAGTCTGGGCATCAGTTCTCCCTGCTGCTGATCTGTATTCCGCGCCTGACTCCTCCACTGATCTCGCAGTCTCCCTGCATTCCCCGCTCTGAGGATAACATGGAGTGAGGGGGGGAGGGAGGGGCGCGGAAAGGAGGAGAGTGTTCTTTTTATCCTCTGTGGCTTAATGGGGAAAAGGAGACAATATTCCCCTCCCATGTTAGCTCTTCTCGATGAAGCGCACATTATGTCAGTGTTGCAGGTACGCGGGAAATAAATGGCTGGCAGCTGGAATGGGATGGAGAAAGGTCAACAATGTGTCACGCGGTCAATCTGTCAGGCAAAGCCAAGACACTTGTTCAATCCTACATTGCAACAACCAGGGAATTTGTGAAGAGACAGAGGTAATGTGACTATAAACACCGGCCATGATTCCACATTCCTCTGCTGACGCAATTTGATCGGGCACTGTCCTCCACAGGAGAGGAAACAATGTCGACAAGAGCCTGTAAATACTTTTCTTGTTGTTATTCACTCAGACAAAAGTCAACGCAAATGTAGGATCCCCTGTGCTGGCAAGCAGGAAATGGACTTTGCTTCTCGCATTACAACAAACAGAGAAACAATTCAAATTTGTATGTATGATCTGTAATCATACATCAAAATCAGTGCCATCCATTTATTTCCCCAGGCCATGGTAACTGGAGGAGGTAAAATTAGCTATTACCTTGTTTTCCATATTCTATTTTTTCATACACCAGTGGTCCAATATGCTCAGGTTTGGGGACTCGTCTTCAATTTGGAGCAATTTAGCCAAGTGATGGGTGTAATTTGTTTCCCCCGTCAGGTTGCCATTTGCATTTAAATTCATCATTACCAGCCATGTTTTGCAGAGATTTCCCCAGATCGTAGGTGTCAGGACACTCCAGCGACTTGATGCAAACGGCCCATTATGAGTCCTGCAGACCAATTCTCATTCTTTTGCCAAAGAACACAGGAGGTGGGTTTGCCAGTAAATTCCCCAGAGGTGAAGACATCAGTGTAAAATGACTGTCTAAAGAGGCGGACCTGCACCATGTCCTGAATCAACTGGCAGAGCTGGGCTTCCGCTGCATGGGCTCTGACATTGCCCCTTTTGTGAGAATTGACTAATAAGCATGCGACTAGCGAAACAAGTGTAATTCTACAATCGCGCAGCTTTGTGAATCACCAAATGAGGAGAGTTTTCCTGAGAGGAAAAAAGCCAGCCCTAACATTTTTACATCTGCAGTATGACTTATATTAGAAGGCACTACTCCCAAGTGTGGCATTACGTTAGAATAACATGAGCATAGAAATTAGAGATTAAATCTATAGGACTTGTTTGTAAATCCCTAAAACACAGGCAGGGGACGGCCAGCCTCCAGGCCATATGCATCCCACATGTATTTATGAATTCATAAATATGAAGCAAGCAAAGAAGCAACTCAGAAATACAAAAAATAGATCTCTGCAATGAAAGGAAATAGCAGAAAATAGTAAAGACAGACCCTTCCTGAACACAACATGCATGTAGCAGTTACATTGATGGCAACATACATCATGGCAACTGCCAAGAAAAGAAAAGAAAAGATGTGGAGTCTTATGCTTTTTAAAAGGAATGTTCAAACAACTGTTTTTTTGTTCCAACCTTGAACATCATTACAGCTCGCAACATGCTAATCTGGATGAGCTGCAAGGACAAATTGGTTAACACTCCACGGCAGAGTTTGGATGCCCAACAAGCAGCCTTCACAAAACCACAATCTCAAAGCTCGCTACAGCAACCACCCTCTGCTTGAGATCAACAAACACAAGACTAACTGAACCAAACCTGGAAAACCAGCATCATCATCATAATCACTACCATCGTCAGATGCCTCACTACAGCAAGCAGTTCCAGCCATCGCAGAGGTTAGTGTGATATATGTGTTCAATAATTTAGTATGGCCCTCGAAGGATGTTATAAAAATTGAAATGGTCTCTGATAGGAAAAAGGTTCCCCAACCCTGCTCTAAAACTGATCCTTTGAGGGAAGTGATGTCGCTTTTGTTTTTATAGAGAGCAATAAATAACTGCTCACACATTACACATGTTATTATAGCAGGTTGTTGTGCTTAGGTAACGTGTTAATCCGATAGAAAAACAAGTATACTTACTTATTCAGCTGTGTGAAAAAAAGACATTAGAAAACAGCAACTGCCCTATAGAGACCTTGAGTTGGACAACAGCACTGTGTTACATTCATGCTGGTCTTGGATATTGAATTAGGACCATGTGCAGGCGCAGAGGTGCACGCTGATCATTTAAATTTAATGTAATCTTGCTTAGCTTTTCCTTATTGTTATCATAAACTTGGAATAACAAATAACAAAAATGCATGTTCACAGTGTCACTTTACTATAGGATTGCTTTGTATTCCCTTACTATCCCCCTGGAGTCTAATTCTGTGGGGTGCTTCAGCAGAGAGCAGCAGCGTCTATGCTGCAAAGCCACTCCTGCAAACTTTTCAAAAGTACAGAGGTTCTCATGCAGAATAAGCTTCACCTCAGCAAACCCTGGATAAGAGCGTTTATCTGGCTTATGAAGAAACACAGCATTTCACATTCTGTGAGCTGGCTGTTCCCGAGTCCTTGCCACTCTTTTAATGCTCATAATTTCAGCTCAGCTATATGCATTTATCTCCATTATGAGTTTGGAAAGATTTTAATCGATGCCACTGCACAAATCTGTGGGAGGGGAGAAAAACAAGCCTGTAGTTGAGAATGTGGTGCATTGGACATCCGTGGACTCCTGGCAGCTTTGAAGACAGCAGAGATTAGAGTTCTTTACAATTTCTTTGGGAGCTATTGGCACACAGGTGAGTCAAATCTGAGCACAGTTTTTCTGTCATGTTTTACTTTATATAACTTTGTGCTGCAAAAGCACTTATCCTGGACAGACACTGTTTTGTTTCGAGGTTTTGAGTCGAGCTCTGTCACATAGATCTAAAGCTTTGCTCATCTAAGAAAGTCCTCAAGCATATTTTTGCATGTGGAAAGACATGAATTGTTCTTATTTAGGCATGGTAATAAGAGTGTTTTTTTCTGGCCTCAAACTTAGCTGCTCTCAGCTGCCATTGAAGTTAGATTGAATGCCTTAACAACAAAAGTGGTCTTGACAAAACTTTGATGGATTTTCAGCAAGAATCCAGTGCACAAAGTCTGACTTTATGTAAGGTAGATCTGTAAATGTCAGAGAACGAAAGAATATCATCCTCTTCTTGGACTGCGTTCCTCTAATAGGGTGTGCATCCAAACTGAAACTACAACACCATACTGTGCAGAAAATCTGACCCACAGTTACAGCTGAGTATCCATGGACGAATATGAAAGCATACAAGCCAAAAAGGGTGTTCAAGCAAAATAGTGGCACCACAACGAGGCTGATCATTAGTCACTAAATCTTAGAGGGCTGCATCTGTTCAAGCCAGACATACAGTGCATCAGCTTCCTGAAACATATCTGAAAACAACAAATGACTGCCTGCAATACTGAATTCAAACATGAAAAATGAAAGTCACTGAGACATGGAATAGATGCTTAATTTTAATTGACAGCACTTTTTTCAAGTATAATGAGCCCTTTTAAAGGGTTAAGGGCTTTTAGTCCTTAGCATATGTCGTGTGACAAAAACACTGGCTCCTACATTTCCAAATATGCAACTCGAAAACAACTGTATGTACACACAGTACTTACTTATACCAAGAGTCCCAAGCCGTTAATACATTACTTTAAAACAGTATGAAAACAAATCAAAAGCATTCAACATATCCTACCACATATGCAAAGAATTTACAGTACATTCAAAATGTGCAATGCAACAGCAGTGAATCCTATAACCCCTTTCAGACAAATTCTAATCTAATCACTGTGACAGAAGAGAGATATTTGGACACTTAAACATTTAATTGGACACTGAAGAACTTGTCATTTTAAGATGTGTGCTTAATATACCCCCATATACAAACTCAAAATAATAACATAACAACACGTGAAAGTGAATAGGAGAGACTCAATTTTAACTTCATTTGTTTTGAGGTGAATTCACTGTGAGCAGTAACTACGGTTTCCAGGTTTCTGGAACATCTATTTGTATACACTTGTATTTTTTGGCATACCAATGTGAGAAAACAGATTTTTTATTTGGCAGCTATTTCTAGAAGGCTTAAGAGTTGAATCCTGTAACCATTTTTTCACCGCAAAGCCAGAATTGAAAATGTAAAAGTATTCAAGTGTTTGTTGGAGGGGTTTGATGCATCTCACATCTTAAAATCCCGTAAGTCTTCCATCTGGTGAAGTAATTACATGGAAAAACTAATCCATTCACTTGAGTTTAGATTTCCCATTAACAGAGATTTGAATGGATTCTGCACTGATAGTGGTAAATAAATGGCAACACGTCTCTAATGTATTGGTAATAAAATATGAGTGGACGTCAGAGGGTGCTGTCAAAAGTGCTGCACGGAGTCAACGAAAACCAGCAACAGGTGGATCCATTCTTTCAGGTGAAACTAGTTCTACAACCTAAGTGACTTATAGCCTGTTAGCATCGGACTGATTTATGCCCACTTGCACCTTGTGACAGCAGCATACTTTATCTAATAATTATGAGGTTTTGGAACTTCTGTATTTTATAGCACCACATCACAATGTTAAACATCGGTCTAAAGCCCAATTCAAACTGCTGTTTCAATAAGCACCCCACAGTGTGAAGGGAAACATAACTCAATTAAATATTTCCAAAATTATTATCCATATGTCTCTGGAACAATTCAATTATCATGTGTGAACTTTGTCGACACTCAAACAGACATCTGAATGAGACAACTGAAACTTTGATTTGTGATGCCGTCAATTAAAAGCCTGGAGTTGACTCATTGATAATGAAAGAAGATCATGAAGACTGAGGAATCATTTATTCAAGATTTTACATCTAAATGAGTTCTGCTTTCATTGAAGGGATTACTTCTGGCCCAGAAGTTGTCAAAAGAAAAATCTACCTTGATACTGATGTGGAGACATTATTCAGTTTCTTCCTGTTCTGGTTCATTTACTGTCCTTAACAACCACATGCATTGTTGCATTCATGCCGGAACATATGTTTAAAGAAAAACTGGCATTGTGATATGGCTCTGTTGTTTGATCTATCTCATGATTTGTTTGCCTTCCTGGCAGGCATCTATCTAGTCAATTCCCTGAGGTAAAGGTTCAGTTTCTATAGTAAGCATTCACAGGCATGTCCTCCAAACATGCCACAACAAATGCTCTAACAGCTACAGCACCGTGCTTTATACACTCAGCAGTTTGTTTTGGATACAGACACGGAGGTCAATTTTTCAAATCAGCAAACTGATTTACAGTCATGACTCAACCAAAGCTTCAGATGTGATCATCGCAGTTCATTGAGGCAAGATCATTTCTGGTAAAGGACTGTTCAGCTCTCCAATCCACCAGCAGAGACTGGGCTCACAGAACAGTATATGTATGTATGCATGAAGATAAGACACTGCAGTATGGCATTATGGAAATAAGGCTTTCATGAGCACATGAGCTGTCTACGAGCACATAAGGTTTCTGAAATTTCTTCCTCCATTTATCTTGTTTGTAGTTCTCGCAGACTCATTTTTCATTCTTCTTATAGCAAGTTGCTGGAAACTCATCAAAACTCCTGACTCCTGTCGAGCCACATCCATCACAGATCCCTGTTGGTCTGGCACAAAGCCGCTAGGTAAGAGTGCTGGATGTGGAGGCGGTGAGGTGGGTCAAAGGGTCACGAGATTTAACAAGAAGTATCTGAGAGCTGAGAGGCAGAGGCAAAGAAAGACCACTCTGGATTTTTTTTTTCTTTTATTTGTGTCTGTGTGTGGTCATTCAGTGTGCGGCGTGTCAAGAGTCATCAAGTGTATGTTATCACTGCACTGAGGGCTGTGTTAAAAGCACGTCAGATGATGCACGACACCGTCAGCCTATAAATGGCACACAGCGAGCGTGGTTGCTTCTTTATGTGTCCTTGAATAAAGGGCTTCTTTTTTACAAACCTTTACATGACAAAATCATTTTGGAATCCAGCGTTACTCATTCCTATCAATCATCCCAGTGAACAACCTCTCAATTACAAACAACTCCAACATCTGTCAAAATCACAGATATTCAGTCAGTATTTTCAGATGCAATATTTCAGCACTTCTTAATTTGCTTCCACATGCTGTCTTGATTAATTAATAAAAATGCAGATTCACAAATTGGGAACAGCAGAAAACGATGGGAAAAATAATTAATGACAACAGCTTCTCAAAGGTCCTCTCATTTTTGTGAATTCCATCACATAGGCCGGTGCATCTGGCGTAGTCACGAAGTAAACAAGTAGAACAAATAATGTTATTAACGGAGAGCATTGATTATTACTTTGGTCTTATCTAATTAGTGCTCCTGTGCTGCTGCAGCGTGCACCTAGATAACAGTTTGCAGCTTAGTGTTTGTGTGTCTCTGTAACAAAAGATGCAGTCATTGCAGAAATAATGCTTCACGATTACACCAAAGCCCTATTTTCTGTAGTGCATTGATCTATACTTACTGTTGACACTGAATCACTGAGTCCTTGTGGCAGGGTCGGAAGCAAAATATTTGTATCTATAATTTCCTCTAATCATTGGTTTTTGAGAGCAAAGCTACAGATCTGCCACTCACGCTGCCACCCCCTCCGAAGAGCCTCCCGTCTCTTCTCCTGAGACTTGGCAATCCACTGAAAGATCCCTTGGGTTTTGCAAATGAACCCTGCTGTTACCCCAAATGCAAAAAAAGCCTGCAGCTATAGAAGTGAATCACTCTTTGAATTCAGCATCTCATCTCTTTTTCTTTGTGCTCTGTTTTACCCTCCTCTATTTTTGGGTCCTAATTAGGCTCAAGAGGTACCAAGAGGTACAGGAGTTGCTATATACAGGAAAAAAAAAATACATTGCAGTTTTTCCAAGAAGGGAGAGGAGGAGTTGGGGGGAAAAAACATACATCAAAATCCGATTTGAAAAGAATTTGACATTTCGGAATTCCCCAGAAATCAAGAAGTTTTTTTTCTGTTCCTTTGGTTCGAGGTTCCAAAAAAAAATCTAAATAAATAAATAAATAAACTGCAAGTGGCTTTTAACATAAAGCATGAAATGTACAACTTTCAAGTCATCTGTCACAAACTTTAGTTCAAAAATTCAAAAGAAAATCTGATAAAGTTCAACTTGACAGCCTAAATTCAAGGCGAGACGAGTCAGAAATCGCGAGCTTCAAGACGCAGCCCAGGATTTATGCTTATTTAAATGATGGCAAGGGAGTCAAGTCAACTAACGGCGGACTACATGTGTGATCACACAGCCATATATACCATATGTAATAAAGATTCATCATCATCTTCATCATCTGGCTATACGCTCACAGACAGACTAAATCTGCAGCTTGATGTTTCTACAGCACTTCAAACCTCTCCTCCTTCTATATTCTTTATTCCCTACACGGTTTGAGATGTGACACCCTTTTAGCCCATATGCTGCTTATCTAATTCAAATTCTTTATGGTTTAGTATTTTGGCTGCTGTTCAGTGATTCTCTTTGCTCAAAATTTAAGATACTGGTGAAAATATGGCTCTTCAGAGCCAGTGCAGCATGCTAACATGCAGTATTGTACCTCCATTGAGGCAACTTGTTGGAAGGAAAACTTTTCCAGAGAAGTGCTGACTGACTCCCAACATGAATTCTGGATGAAAAGGTTTTCAAAAGCCCATTTCTTCTAGATGGCCTCAACATGTGAATATACTACCACACAGTTAGGTGTGTTAAAACACTCCATTCCTGCTGCTATTTTATCTGAATAAGTATGCTAGCAGAATAATCAGTGGAGCATGAAAACGCTGTGAGTGGTGTATTACATAGAAGAAGGCTGGTAAGTGGAATACAGCAGAATGATCAACATCACAGCTTGATTTATTTTGAGCAAATTGTAAAAATGTAGCATTAGTGTGAATATTTCAGGTATACAAGACCACAAGCATTTTATCTGCTGGACTGACAACAGGAAAAGGACACACCAGCTCTTCCTCCTCTGCAGGCAGAGGACGTTTGTGCATGGACTCTGCAACTTTTAGAGAGAGAGCGCCATCAACGCCCAGTGCAGTAGCTACATTAGACTAGCAACCAGAGTACTAGAGCATACCAGCACAACAGACTGAAAGACTCGTCCCCTGAGGAACCAGGTCCTGGAACTCTTCATACTCAACACTCGACCCACTGTACCACGCCTGTGCAAACTATCACTTTTGACATGGTTGCATCTTCACCACTTACAGATTGCATTGCTGCATTCCCAGCAAGCAGGTAAAAATGATCCTTTCCCCTGTGGTTTTAACCTTGTACAGAAACCATGCACTAAGTACAGTGTTATATTCTATCCTGTATGGCTGCAACAATTGGAGCATGCTTGAAGACTAAGAATTTCAGTATTTCATTTCCATGTGCACTGTACCAATGTAAGAATAAAAACTTGCATGTCTTCAGGCCTTACTGATAGCAGACAAAAACACACACACATGAAGATACAGCAGAAAACAATATGTATGCAGCAAACAGGTTACATGTACAGCAGTTGGTACAGTAGCACAGTAACACAGTGGTCTGCGGTTGCTGGATGTTAACGGGGCCAATCATCTGAATGTGTTTGCCTGTTCAGCCAACTTTGCTTGTTTTCAGACAGCCGTCTAAAAAAATGCCTTCATGGTTTTTGAACTTGTTGTAAATTCTCTTAACTTGTTTTGGTCTTCAGTTGGGCCAAAATAATCGACACCCAAGTAGAAAAAGACAGCTGAATCAATACAATTAAGCAACTCAGACTACAGGAGTAATTTGCTGAGAGTGTGTGTAGGCTATGACCTGAACCCTCCTGTGTGTTCATTGGACACATTTACTGCAGAGGCATTTTAAAGCCAGTGACATTATTTGTCCTCCTGTTTCCTTTACCTCTCTTCTTAGTTTGGAAGTGACCTCCAGAACAAGTTTGAAGACACACAGACCTGCCCTGAAATACTAATAACACCTCCTGCTCCTGATCACAGTGTGCACACTGCACTCAAATGATAATGCAGCAATAACAGCAGGGTGTTCCAGTGAATTAAGATGGTACCTCGTACAATGCAGCCACACTATGATGCAGTTCACACATTATGCTAAACAATAATATTCCTGAAGCCATCGCACTGTCTTTCCAATGGATGCTTATAAAATAAATGGTGTTTACAATACTGAGCAGTTAGTTCTGTTTGTTATTCAAGAGGAACACACAGGACCTTTATTTTGACACCAAGTTTTGCATCGTCTCGAAATGGATTTAAAAAATTTAGCTTTAGACAATAAGAGAAAAAAAAAACTCTGTCTTCTTCTTACTTTATCTCACCTCATATCGTCTTTTATCATTTGTTGCTGTCCTAATTAACTTTTGCTGGATTATAATGAACTTTATTTTGATCATGCAATGCTCTTTCTAAAAGCATATGTTTCAGTGGTGATCAGATCTCCCAACTGACAGCTTGAAAAAACACGATGGGATTGGAGAAACTCATGCACATCTGGAGCAATGACCTGTTTGACACGCATCCATATGCTGCGTGCAGAGTGACCTCAGCACAATAAGTGACAAGCAGCAAGTTTAAAATGAAGCAATACATGAGGTGGTGGATGGCTGGCTGAGAGTAGGTTGGCTGATTAATGGGTTAACCTGAAAAATTCTTCTTAAATGAACAATTGAATGGAATATTATGTAAAACTGAAATACAAAAGAGGAAAACTTCATTTAATCGTGAGATCGCAGCACTGAAACACTGAAATGTTGCCCTATTTGTCCTAAAATAACACTTAACTGCTGAGCAATTTTCAAAATGAGGCATTGCTGAGTGAACACACACTCATTTTTTTCTTCAGTGGAACTGCTGGCCTGGTACTGTTTGGGTACAGTTTGGGTATGCTGTGGTATGAAGTGAGTTTGTTCCTTTAACGTACTGTAAGCAGTACATGGCTGCTGAAATAACCAACAGAAACCCAAGTAAAGTTTGTGAATGGTGGTTAAGGCACGTGAGCCTGCACTGTAAGTACACACCGAGCTCTAATTTCATGGATAAGAACAACAAACAGAACAATTACTGCGGATGAAACTTTTGCGGGAGGAAAAGTGGAACGGTTCCTGCCTGCTCTATTCTATGCACAACAATAGTTTGCTCATAATTGCTGTAATAGCATTTAAAAAAAAAAAAAAAAGTTAGGCTGTGGAAGTCAGCCCCCCCCCCCGGCGGGTTTTGTTCTGTAAAGCTTATAATTCCTTATAATACTGGAACTGCATATACTTACAGGCACTTGCCTCTATGGCCTCAACTGCACTATGAGAAAAGTTTCCCATTATTATTATTAGGAAACTTTGTGGAGTTCAGCATGCATGACTGTCATGTCTTATCCAGCTCATATTATATCAGTAACTGAAAATAGTTTCTTCCTTGAATCTGACTTTGAGTTCATCATGATTTGTGAAATTTGTTGACATGTGACTTACAGCATGTCACCACATGAAAGCAAAATGTGATGTAATGACAGATATTTCAGATTTTTATAGGAATGGAAGTGGATAAGTGAGTGAGCCAACATGTAAAACCTGCGCAGTAAAAAAAACCTCACAGCATCCTTTAATGACAACCCTTCATGTTTAAGGCAATGCTTTTGGCGCCTGCACAAATATGTCATCAATAGCTGCCATTATGTGCTTTTAGAGCAAACATGTTGGAGTAAAATGCGCTTGTATCTTGCAGTTAAATTAAAAGGGAAGGTTTAGCTTGTTTAATACAAAGAGGAAAGTTCAGGGACGACCAATGAAAGAGTGAGGAACTCACATTCTTGTCATTTGATGGAATCGTTCATATTTAATATTTGTTCCATACTATACTGCAGTGATGCACTGACAGGGGCTGCTTTTCAAACCCCTTTAAATCTTTGAAGAGCTTTCTCCTAAAACATTTAAGGGGCTGGTTACATTATAGTTCCCCTGTAGCCTTCATTACACTGCATGTCACTACCATGTGTTCAAAGATGAGAAAAGTTTATTCTAAAACCTACTTGCATATTCTGCGAGGCTTTGATCCAGTTGTAGTGATGTGATATTTCTGTCCTGACACTGAGGACACAGCAGAGATAGCCTGTGTGCTGTGTAAAGCTTCAGTGTGCCAGGGCTTGACCTACATCTTTTTTAGGGTTTGATGTTTGTTTTTAATTATTGATTATTATAATAATCAGTAGGAATCAGTAAAGGATGGAAGTCAACATGTGAATGATTGATTATGTGGATGGCCTAATTCCTTAAAAATCCAGTCATGAACAGGAAGATGTTGAACAAGAGAGCACGGAGTTCTCTGACTTTCTGGCTTCTGGGTCTCTGAAGAGGAAGTGTGAGAGAAACTGTAATGAGCTGAATGACTTTGTGGCAATAATGTTGTGTTTGGGTGGTTTAACATGAGCAGACTATCTTATACGCAGTGCACAGCAGAGGAAAGCGCGGCTCAAATGTCATTGCTAGTTTCCGAGTGGTCAGTGGTCATTTACACGGCCAGCACCCACGTGATGTAAGTGACAGATGTACCCCCGTTCATCTGGGCACTCGTAGGCATATTCATCTTAAGATCAAGTGTGTTCACAAGTATTATGCCTTTGCACGTTGCTATCTTGAGGTAGCAGACAGTGATTATGCCATTGACCAACAAAAGCTTGGCTGAAAGTCAATGGTGCAGCATTTTCTTGCATTATTCAGACAGTAAGATCCTCCCACACCTGCTTCACTTCAGGAAGCTTTGCCTGCTGCTGGATTGTCCACTCAAAAATTAATGTTTCCTTTGCTGGAAACTAATCACCTCTCAATCTGCCATTTAATTAGCAAAGAGCCAGGTGCAGGCACACCTGAGCTTTTAAAAGGAATGGGAGATAACACTCTGATTGGTTTAATTCATATTTCACCTGAAACACACCTATGATTAATTGAGAGACTAAAACCCCTTTGCACCCTGCACCTTACTTTGTGGCCTAATTATGCACCGTTTAACTAGCAAAGGTGCAACATTTAGATTTCTGTAAGTATTTTCTACAGCTACATAATAGGAATTTATTTAAAAAAAATAATGCCAATAAGACATGAATCATAATTGGGGGTTCTATGTTAGAACAGCTTTGAAAACCAGTTGGTGAAAATGTTTGAAAGTAGTTCAGACCCTTAGTGATGTGTTTTGGGGTTTTTTTGTGTTGTTTTTTGTCTTATATGCAAAGCAGATGCAGATCTGTTTTGCCACAATTACCTCCAAATTAGTCCAAGACCTGAATCAGAGGTGCTGCTGAGCAGTGAAGGCGAAAGCTCTGGGCACTAAGATACTGTCGGGGCACACAACTGCCAGGGGGAATAAATAAATGATGAAAATAAATAAATAAATCATGAAAACGCACTGATACGTGCAGATTGCAGACGCAAAACACCCTCCATGTTTTCAGTGGATTATGTTGACTTGTGCTCCTGCTCAGACCAACTTGTTGGCAGTGGATCACATTCAACTCTGTCCAAATCCTGCAGATTTGATACACAGATGGACACCTTCATTAGTTATTTCAATCTTCCTGCACAATACCTGGCTTTAACAGTCGATGTCCTTGTGCGGTTTGCACTGACTAGAAAATCTCCAAACCCCATTTTGTATTTTTTTGTTTAGTAATTTAAGGACTGTATCAGAGCCTTTTTCCATTCGTTAAATAAAGGCTGAGACTTCTTTATATGACTTTAAGATTAAATGAGGCTCTTCAAATATACAGCTGAGGAGCAGAACTGCCGAGCTTAAATGTATTAATTAGCCTATATTTATAGTTCACATAACTATAAAAGGCAGCACCAACAGCTGCAGCAGCAACATACATCAGCTGCCTGTAGACTGTCAGTCAGAGTGTCTCTGCTGCTCTACTTTTGCAGCACATCCAAATAAACACCAGTTTATAAACAGAAAATAATTTGTTCGATTCTGAGGCAATTGGGTTAATTAATTTTCTCTTTAATCATTTTTGGATCTATGACCAATTTGCCAGCGATACATTTAATCATTTGGTCACCGTTTGAAGACTTCACATACTTCTACAGAGGGCAGGGGCTGCATGTGCATCAATGAAATGTCACAAAGTGACACGGGACAGCATATCGTCAGTGAGTGAACAGCTGAGGAGACATTCCACTTTTAATCTTCTAAGAAAAGTGGCCTTTGTGAGAGATTATTTGAGTAAAGCAGCACAAAGCAATGGACATGTAAGCTGCCACTTGACTTAATCCAACGTCTCGCAACAAAATACCACCGATGATGAGTACAAGGGAGCCATCATCAACGTATTGAAAGATGGAAGCTTGTTGCTTGTAGAAATGTCTTCTTCTCTCCTTTGACAGATTAATGGGGAAAAGCAAAGCCAGAGAGTGTGATGAAAGTCAAAGTGAACTCCCCCACCACCGACCCTCCTCTGCTCCACCCCTCCCTTCCCAAATTTAAGAGCCTTAGCATCCACAGCCAAGGGTTGAGCTCACATCTATGTTAATGGAATTTCAAAGGGAATCAGAAGTGTCACAGAGCGTCTGAAGATTAAGAAAGAGGTAAAGCCATCTTTGACATGGACTGAATCAAAGTTAGGCCTGATCCTCAGCAGAATAGGTGAAGATGCACTTTTTGAGTTGAAAACTGACATTTCAATTGGATCAACACCAATCCTGTCTCATCACCACTTCTTAGCACTTTGGATCAGGGATATGTTACAAATTGTTCTGTGCAGTTGTTGTCAGACTTATCATTGGTTTGGTGTTTAAATTTAGTAGATCTTTGTTTTTGGTTGTTCATGTTTACATTTTATATAGTCTGTATCTATTATTCATTTCTAGGTAGAGGTCCATAGTACATTTTGAGATGAGACAGAAATTATTAATAGGGATTTCACAATTTTCTTCATTTTCAATGAGAACTAATAATATCACACAGCCACAGGAGGGTGTGCATAATTTTCTGATATCTGCACAGCTCTGATGTACAACAAATAATGTGGTTCTGAAAAACAATACACAAAGTAGTACTAGCAAGGTCCAAACCTCTTCTTCCTGTTCATTTTGTGTTTTTCAAAGGCCAAAAACAATGAAGTATGTTTCTGTCTGTTTGTTCGTCGTATTTATTAGTCCTCCCATGCAAGAGACTGAGTCACTGAGCACCTATGAAAGTTTCATTCATGACCCACAAATGTGTCAGCTGTTATTGTAAAGGCATTAACAGTGAGTGAGCAACAGCATACTGACAAAAACAAATAAAACCACTGCTATTAGTCTGCATTTTGAAAAGGCCAACGCACACATCACTATAGACAGGATGTTAGTTGACTTTCATCATGTTGAATTTAGACACTCCAGGTACCCCTGTGCACCCCCGTGCACAGTGGGAAACTAGGTTTGGACTCAACTCGGTCATTAGCGAGACATAAATTCCAAAAAGAAACACTAAAAGGAATATATCATCTCCAACAAGCTCTTCTTCTTTCATCCGAGCAACATTCACTTAGTTCAGAATTTTTTAACAATACTTTCTTTCCATTCATTTCTGTTGGGGTGCTTTATCATGGGATGCCTGTGCCCCTTGTCTTAACACAGGTCTTTCTTCACAAAAGTAGTTTCAAAAAAAAAAAAAGAAACCTTCGAACCTCTAACTGTTAATCAATTCTAATCCCCACAAAAAGCTCAGGAAAATCCTGTCGACATAAATCTGACAAACTGCACAGTCACAGCTACTGATCCTCAGTAGATCCTCCCAAGTGAGTCAGCCTAACTTTTTTCATTAAGACATAACAGCACATGGAAAAATGTGATCAATGCATTGATTACAAACAAAAGCATCGGCTTTGGAAATAATTGCATTTGAATGAGTTGTATTCTGACAAGACAAAATAAAACATTGTTTGCTTTTTTTATCTTAGGTATGTTTGAAAGTCAGCAGACAAAAAGTTATTTAAAATCTCCAGCAGAGTCGCTTTTCAACCTGGGAACAACACTGTAATAACAGAGAAAGAATGAGAGAAGTAGTTCACAGATCTCCAGAATCAGAATATTAATGATACTTTGAAGCCCCCAGCTAGCAACAATGATCTATGAATTCAATATGCTCTGATAATTCCCTTAGCGAACGCCCAGTGGATAAAGCACGAGGCTCACGCAGTTACATTTATTTGTTCAATGAAGTGCCATCCTGAAACAAGGCCAGAAAAAGCAAACAGCCAGAAAGACAAAAAGTCATTAGCCAGTTAATAATGCCACGATAACCATCTGTGTTGTGGGAATATTTTTCTAATCCATATCACAGTTTAGCGGTGCCCCCCTCTAGAGAACAAAACTGTCTCTTTTCTGATTCTGTGCCGCCTTTGTTCTCAGTCTGATATATATCTTATTTAACAGTTCATGATTATTTCTGTGAGCGCAGAGCAGATTTTGATTAATATTTTCCCCTAGTTTGGAGACGGTTCTTATGAGGGAGATGCCCTATTTCAATATACTCTGTGCAACATTAAAACCAGAAGAAATTGGGAAATATAAACTCTTACAGCGACAGCAGCATTGTCATTCCCGAAAGCAGAAGAGATTGCATCAAACCTGCTTTAAAATATCAAAGTACTGAAAGTAAGGCCAGCCAGGCCTTTTATATAATACATAAATGCCAGTTCAAATGTTATTCTATTTTCCAAAGACAAAATAAATAAAGAAAATAAAGAACAAAGTGAACAATGTGCAACAGCTGTCTCCAAACAACCATTTGGCCCTTAAATGTCAGAAACAATCAGATTTAACAAACAAGACATGCAGGGCCTTTGACTTCGACTAAAAAGGACAGACTGGTGCTGTAACAACCCAACACACAAACACTGAATCAAACGTCACAGGGCAAGTGGAAAATATTACACGTACAACACTTCCAAGCATCAGTGAGCCTGAAGTGGGTGATTTTAATGTTGCCGAAGTGTGTTGCCCTCCATACTAAGGACTGTTACATGATCTCCATAATGGGGAAAGGGCCTAAAGGTGGCATTTCATATGCAGGGGAAGGTGAACAAGACCAGAATTACCTGGCACAGCTTATCCTCCAGACCTGAGGAGAACAGCTTTAAAGCTAATTGTTTTCAGGCAGGTGATTTTCTGACCAAAATACAACAGACAAAATGACACAGACCTTAAAATTGTTGCGAATTGCAGAGAAGGAGAGCATGTAGGTTAAAGCTTGCATTACTTATAACACCTTACAGTAGGCCAACACACAGTCTCAGTAAACCTGTTAGGATTGAGGCACCTTCAACATTCAGAGATGAAGACATGAAGCTTCACTGCTTTTCAAAAATGCAGCAGTGAGTAATATTGTTAATATTTAACTATATGAACAAAAACATTTTAAACATGCCAGTTCTGTTAGATTAGTTGTCCAACACTTAGCAACAACTGCTGGAGAATAAAAACCCAGGATCTTAGCTTCGTACCATAGCGCTTCACTCAAATACATAATCACCACATGGCAACATGTTTTTAATCAGCATATGAATAATAAAACGGTGGCGTCTAAGTCTCTGTTCATAGGAGACCAAGAGATTTTCAAATCCTTGCATCTGTGATTTACAGCTGGGAGTTGTTAAAGAACATCTCGTGAATATCAACACTGTACAACAGAGGCATCTCGGCTCACATGCTCCTCCTTTTTATCCGCCGTACTTTTATTAATCCCACTCTAATCCTCAGCTAAATTTTAAAGTCCACTGTCCATCGCTGCAGGATTCCACCAAGGAAGACCATTATACTCCTCTTTGTTCACTTAAGCTCTGCTTAAAGCAAACCGATGGCCACTCTTAGATGGAAAAAGTTTCAGGATCCTCTTCTGAAATTCTTATATCCTCAGAGATCCTTCAAAGTGATTTCATATACAGGCTTTACTTTAAAGGCAGTTATGAGTCAGATTTTATGATGGTCTTTGTATCCATAGACGGCAGCAGCGCTTTAGGTACATGTATTTTAAAGTAAAACCGGGTTTTAACAAATAACATGATGTAATGTAATGTAATAATATGAAATAACAAAAATGTATGGCCCATGTGTCATATGCAGCATATTAACAGGTGTCTTTGAAAGCTTTGAATACATGTAGAAATGAAAGACAAAATGATGGATTCTCCGAGTCCAAAAAACAGCATTCAGAAGTCACATGTGCTGGACGTTTTGTGTTGCAATCATAAATGAGTATCAGATTACAATGTTTTCCTTCCCCATGTGGCACCTGGTCTTCACTGTCCCAATTTGCCTGGCTTTTGAAAGGGAGAGACATATTTCACAGGAGGTCTGCTATCTTGCTGAAATGAGATTTTTTTCCTCACTGGGATTCTCCACCCACTGAAATAATTACAATTTTTCTAGGGCACTGATGTATCTTTTTTTTTTTTTTTTTTGCTTTGCATGGAAGAGGCAGAGACTTCCCTTGTGAAAAGGGAGCAGAGTGGAAACCTGAGTCCAGGGGTCACTGTGGCATTCATTTATCTTGCTAGCCCTGCTGGGTTTGACGAGCCCAGCTATGGCTGATACTGTAAAAAAAAAAATTCTCATGCTTAAGTCCGTCTAAGCTGCATTATGCAAGGTCTTGATGTAAAATGTGTATTGTCACCCAGGATCACAATGTGTGGCTGCAACACAGAACGGCGTCTTCTCTTTGCTAATTCAAACACTGTAAAATGACCACATGTGCATATTTGTCACTTCCATAAGAAGTGATAAATCAGAACTGCTTCTGTTTGACTAATATACTTGAATTACATTTCAATTTCTAGTATTTTTTTTTCTTTTTTTAAGCACAAGAATATTTGACTGGTTAACTTGAAATACATCAAATAAATCATCTTGCATCTTTTCTGTGCAGTTGTGGTGACTTTTATCTGAAAAGTCGAGCAGTGTATTGTCCAGTCTGTAAACGACTGTACGGCATCTAAGATGTGTTGGCTGTTGAACAGAAAGGTATTTTTGAATGCACCTTCCAAATACACACCACTCTTTGCAAAATGATTTTGTTGGGAATGTCATGTTATGTAACAGCTGGTCCTCATATCAAGAATTTGAAACTTTTCTCCTGCACATGAACACAGCGGACCAGCAGACTTTTTCTTTTTATCTGCACTTTTCAGTCTGCAGTGCCATTAGCATGCACCAAAAATGAAAGCATGATGTTTATTGTGATGGATTATGTACTGTATCTCAAAAACTTCTCAAGTCTCTGCATGCTGACTTTACATACTGCACAGATATGAACAGTATCTGCACTAGCTGAAAGGTGGTGAGAATGCTTTCCTGAATCTAAAACCTATGGCATGCTTTGAAAAATGCTTACTAGGAACAAACATATAACATATAAACATATGTGATATTCAGGAAATGGGTAAAAAGCTTTTACATGTTGGGGATGTTTGTTGTGTCACTGTGACTGACAGTACGTGTCATTTGCTGTGGTTTAGTTACAAACAATGAGCCACCTGTAAAGCCTTACCCTTCACTTTCCTATTTGAAGAGTCTGGAAGGAATTTGCTAAATTATGTATCAGAGGTCATCTCATGATCCACCTGTGGTGCACCAGAGATCAATACATCATTTTCTTGTGAGATTAATGTCTGTAATATGCCACAATGCTCCTAACCTTATGGTCTCCATGAAGGGTCTGTGGTGAATTCTTATGAGCAAGGGGGTACATGTTGTAATGGCTGTTAAAATGAAAGCCATCAATTCAAATGTAGAAAGACAACGTCAAGTAATTCCAGAACATTAATATCTGACTTCTATCTACATCCATCTAATATGCAGAATGTTCAGTCACATTAATATTGACAAAGGGGTGGACAAAATATTGCACACGCCCTTCCATAGAATAAGAAATATAATTCAACAGTACAGCAAACTATAATATAATAAATTATAATAAACCCTTATAATGATCTCAGAGTCAAATCAATGCCTCTGCAGCAACAGAATATAATTTACTTCAGACAGGTAAGATATGCCTAATTAACTGTCAGATTATTATATGATTCGCAGATAAAAAGTTATTTCAAAACATGACAGAAAAATTGAGTTTGAAAAAACAAACATTTGTTTGGTTTTAGGTTTTGTTAATGGTCTTGGTTTTATGAGGCAAATGAAGGCCCATCGCCAATAAAAACTGATGAGGTTCAGTCTTTTGGAGAATAGTTTTCATACCTTTATGCTATGTAAAGTCAAAGCATGCAACATTTCTTTCATATCAGCACTGGACTGTTTCCCCGCTGTCGCCAACACAAGCTAAAAAACCTGAGAGATTATACGACTTTCTGAGCAACAGTCAGGTCTAAATACGAGTTCCCCACAGACACAGGCAGCGTGGTCCTAATGCAAGCCACATCCATCCTCTGTCTACCTTCTGCTGAACGAGGCAGCCAGAGGATTTAGCAATTATCTGTCGAAGATAACCTAGCATCAAGAAATTCATTTCATTTCATCAAGCAATTTGTATTCTCCCCAGTAAGTCGCTGCTCGAGTCTGTTCAAAACCAGCCCAGGATTAGATTAAGAAATTGACTGCTGCAGGAACTTTCAACGCCTCTGTTTTGGTTAGTTTCCAGGGATGTGTGCCTCTCATACTGGCAGATAAAAAAAAAAAACAACCTCATCCTAATCCCACCCAAGTATTGGACCACATATATTGCTTGTATTTTCTCAAATAGTATTTCATAGTAGAATCTTTGTCTAATTAAGGTGAATACCTACAAAGCAACCTAATTTACAGGAGAGCAGAGTGGGTTAGTGAGGGCCGGTATTTTCAGTCAACTCCAGGATACGCAACCGTACGCTGACCTATTCCAACTTCCCCAAAAAACATCACTGACAATGATCAGAACCGTGATCTGCACACAGCAATCATATGAGAAAGAAGAAAGCATGTAAGAAACAAAAACATACCCAATGCATGCTTAATTTGTTTACATAGATTTGTATATTGCAAATTATAATTTACAGTACAATTTGTAGTCCGCCAGTGCCAGACAGCAAATTGACAAAAAAAATACATTTAATGATGATTTCCAGCGCAAACAGGCCTTTTCATTGGAAAGCCGCCGCACCTCCGCTTAGGTTTGTACACTAAACATCCTCCAAAAGGAAAAGTTCGTTTAACTCAAAGCTGTGTGGCTCATTCACAATGTTCCCTCTGAGACTCAACATTGAATTTTATGACACATCAATGATCCTTGTAGGACTAGTATATCACTTGCACTCTGTGATGCAATTGCATGAATTATTCAGAATGGTTTTCGTGTAGAGAGTGCATTGTTTCAATAAGTATCAAAGGCAGCCATTAGTAATAAGGGATGAGGGAAAATAAAGAGATGAGCCTCTATCTGCACCAACCTTTCTCTGATGCTATCTGCTCTGCTATAATTATGACAGGAACAATAAGAAGTCAGGGGAGACATAAATGTATTTCTCAGCCTGCCTCTTGTCTGCAGATCGCCTTTCCTCTGCCATCTTGGAGGCTCCCATCACAGATGAGCCTATTCATAATCCAGCCTATCACAATCTCACTTTTTTTTTTTTTTTTTTGCAGCTTCCTCTTCTGTTATGACATCAATTCATCTAAGTCTTTAAACCTTCCTCTAGTGGCAGTAACAGGGGTTCTGGAGATGAGACACGGAAAAAACTTTCTGAGTATCAGTTTAGATGCTACTTCATCAAACAGCAGCAAAAGATAAAGTGGATGCAAAAGCTGACAAAATGAAGTGCAATTTTGACAACATAATTTTGACATCATCTCCATTGCAAGTGTGGTGAAAGTAGAAAGCTCCTCTGTGAAGGCGCTTCTTTCTTGCTGTTCTTTCTGAGAACATTAACTGCTGTGGCTCACTCATGCCTAACTGCTTCATTTCCTAGTCTGATACATATAAGCACAGACCTATGAAGCCCTCGCTGATCTTAGGTCCCTGCAGTGAGTGGTCTGTGGAGTACCGGCAGCACTTAATGCAGCGTCCATTGAGAACCAGCTTTCAGCAGATGAGATGCAGTCTGCTGTGACCCGGACCACTCAGGCCCCGGGGAGCAACCAGCAATTTCCACAAGGTCAACAGTTAAAGAAATGACGAGGACGGCCAACACAGAGCAAAAAGCAGAACGAGCGCTCAACATTCAGCCGGCTGTCTTCTCAATTTTCCCACTGGCTTGTCAGTCACTGGTGTGTCCATCACTGAGTTTTTCAATTGAGAATGACAGGAGGGGGGGAGCAAAAGGACAAGATATGACCTCTAGAGAGTGCAGTATTTGAAAACCACAGTGACTTTCACACTGGGGTGGAGCACACAGCTTGTCATCTGCTGCAGCTTTTCTCTCAGATGATGATAGCTGTGAGACAAAGGAAACAGCGCTGGGAACAGTCCTCACCAAAAAAAAAAAAAAAAAAAAGAAAGCAGTGGTTGTTTCTTCAAATGACACAATACATTTCCATGACAAGCATTCTGTTTAAACAAAGTTGTTTAAATAAACAAAGGCCATGCTCTCCAGAAAAGTCCCATCATTAATCATTTGATCAAAAGGGGTAAAATTATCTATGGAAGTACTGTGGTGTTCTCATTCTGAGGTGAAGAATCTGACAGTGGAGGTAGAGGTGGATGGAGCGCAAAGCAGAGCTTTTGCTCAACTCCATCTCTGGAACTGTGGAGATTGAATTTGAGTTTCATGTCTTACATTGGTTTCCTTCACCAGTGGCCACAATCTTTCTGATACAGTTGTTTATGTGTTTTGTTCTGGATGAACAAACAGCCTGTTTCCTAGTTTAGGAATGAGAACTTGCTATGTATGTGTGTATCACTTGCAATGTTACCAGCCCTTACTAATACTCATTGAAAGCTGAGTTTGGCTTAAATTTCACTTTCCACATCAGCATAGCCATGAGGATCTGTGTGATGTAACTTTTGTCATCGTAGGCGTATGCAGACCTCTGATGTAGTGCAGCACCATCCACTCAGAACTGCTGCTTCCAGAAGGTTTCCCAGACTTACAGTAGCGGCAGGAACCTCAATGTCTGTCATGCACCTAGTTAGTTATTTATTATCAATATAGACTGCCCATAAAGTTAAAAGTAAAATATTTATTTACCTCTTCTCATGAAATGACTGTGACAATGTGATTTATTCTAGATAGATAAAGTGTACACCTTCTCAAAACTTTATTGATCAGTCTCTTCCAAACATGTCGCAGTGAAAGCTGTAATCTTCTGCACTCCCTATCCCAGTGAGGTTGTACAGTGAACTGTGTTGAACAGTTAGGCGTGGACACTTGGTCAGTTGTTGCTCAGTAACCATGCTGAAGAAATTTTCGATTCACAGTTTGGCGGGAAACATTGATTCCGCGGTGTCTCCTCCACAAACAGCGTTGGCGGCTCGCCGGCATTTTCCATTTCTACGGCACAGATTAGCAGTTACCGATCAGCCCGTCTGGTAGTTAGTTGTGGTTGTCCTGGATATTTTCATGGTCTCAGATGACCCTGATGATGATATTTGAGGATTTTACAGATGGCACTCTGCGATATTCCAGGGAAATCAGCAATGTTGGCTAGCTTGTGTCCTTCCTGTCGGAGTGCAAGCACTCTTTGACATATTGCCAGTCGCGTGGGGCGAGGCACAGCCGAGGGAACTTCTGTGTCAAATTTGATTGAAAATTATACAGCCAATTCTGAAAACGTGGACTTGCTGCATACTGACTTTAAGCAGGAAAAGGACAACACAGCGAATGTCTGGCCTTTTATAGCGCCAAACAATTGTTAAGCATGAATTGGTTTCACCTTGATAACTGGGACTCAGTATGTAATCACTGCGCCTGGTCAAAGGTGCCTACAGATGTGAATAAATATGTCAACTTTATGGGCAACAGTGTATTTAACAGCATAAATTCTGAAATTAAAGTCTTATTTGAACTTGATGGCTTTTAAGTTCAGTTCATCATTCCCAAAAAAATCAATAATATTATCACTAGCAATATATTCGTATGTATTGAAGTGAGGATCACATTGAAAATACAAATGGCACGATGAGTGTTGTGTAAAAAAAAAAAAAACAACCTAACCTAAATCAACATGTAACACCTAATTTGTAGTGTTGACAAAGGGATGGTAGGTAATGTAGGGGCCGGGAGACCTGCTGGGGTGGCACACTCGCCCAGAACACAAAGGTCCACCGTAGTGCTTATAACGTCTTTGGACTCTTACCGGCCAAGAATAGCAGATGTTTGTGAAAACACTGACTGATGAGTAAGCAGATGACGCTTTTATTTCTTACTGTTCATCATTAATTCCCCACCCGCTTTCATGTTTCACGTGCTTATGTTGAGTAACGCACGTCTCGGCCAGATCCTGAGCAAAGCTACAGCTGCTGTGCCACGCGTCACTCTCTCTATTTAAATACGGACTTATCATTTCAGCTGCTGTGTGATGCTGCAGGTGTTAAACAAACTAAAAGGAAGGAACCTGACACACTGACAGCTGTGGACAACAATAGAACAACGGCACTGATGTTCCCCAGAAATCCGAGATACATTCAGTGATACCTGAGCGACATTATTCAGATAGATAGATTCAGACAGTAACCGAACACGTTTCAGACCTGCCGGAGTCCCATTAATAGCTACATTTTGATTGACATTTCAATACATTATGTTTTAGATGCGCCAGTGTAGAAAAGTAAAAGAAGTAAAGTACATGTGCTGTGTGCTCACCTCTGCTGACAATAACCACACACACTGAGGCTTTTGTGCTCTCCGCAGTTTTCATTATGGAGCAATCTCTACAAAAAAACATTGTGTCAGTTGTCCATCTATTGTAGTACAGGCAGGCAGGCTACACTGAATGATATGCCTGGCTAACAGCAGACCAGCTGCACCGATGAGAGCAGTGCACTGTACCCACACCATCACACAGTTATTTCCTCCTGTATAACGTCAATTCCCGCCCGTGTTGCTTTCTGTTTTCACACAGTTCTGTTGAATAAACATCTTTTGGCTCTTTCAAGGCACAGAACAGACATACAGTAATCAGTAGTTTTTGCAGAGGTGTCTTCAGTCTTCTCATTTGAGCACTCAATTTGAACAACCTCTATTTCATGTCAACTAAAAACAACCACTTTAGCTCCTCATTTCACTGGACACAGACGTGTCTTATGTATATATTTTCCTTATTTTAAAAAAGTAATTAAAGGGGTGCTGTGCTGTCCAAAAAATTTATATATATATTTAGTTATTTATTTATTCATTTATTTATTTATTTATTTTGCCAAAGGGCAATGTCAATCCATAGAGGGCTGCTATAATCAATAGTTTTATGTTAACAATGGATGGCATGACTGTTTTTTAAAGGGTTCGCTCACAGTGATGAACTCCCATTGGATTATCACTCAACTTTACAGTTCCCCTCAGCTATATGTAGACTTAGAGCACCATTTCAGCACATAGTTTTGGTTTTTTCCAGTCCCCAACTTTACTTGGTTCAGTCCTTCCACTCTCACAGCTTTGGTTTTTGTCAACCAGTTGTTTTAATAAAGAAGCTCTAAAAACCCATTGGACACTACATACCAAACAGGGAAACAGGGACAGGGAAGCTTTGTGTCTTGCTGACAAATGCAATGGAGCATCTGGCAGCTAACGAGCCAGGTATTTCCCTCAGGAGCTGGTAGAGACCAAAACAGAGCAATAAGGGAGTCAATATTGGACTTCTGTTCATCTGGATGAAACATTGCTGTAATATGCAGTGACAAGAAATTATTCACTCAAATGGCACCAGGAAGAAGAAGAAGAAGAAGAAGGAGGAGGAGGAGGAAGAGGAGGAGGATGAACGTGAGAGGGGTGGAGAATCAAAAAGAGTCTGTGTATCTCATCAAATGGGAGGAGACTTACCTGCACTTAATGAGGAGCAACGTCGGTCAAAGTCAGGCTTTTTACACAGTCTGGACAACATGGATTTTATTGTATCACACGAGGGAAAAGCAATGTGAGCCAGCAAGATAAATCTGTCAAGCATAAGCACACCCAAGAGGCGCAGGAACATGCTCATCCACCAAATGACTGTATTTATACTGTCTGTTATCTACTCAAACAAGAGAAAATTCCTGTTTACAATATTGCTTTTATACTTGACTGTGCAGGTGTATGTGACTGCTATAAATGTAGTGCTGTTACTATTATCATTATTTGGACAATTAATAGCAGTAATACTCGTGTTACACCACCTACTACTACTAGTTAAACAGGGCATGAATCACACAAGGCTGGAAAATAAAGTTCAAAAATGTACCATAACACTCTACAGCTGCGAAGAAAGCAGGAAAAATAAATTAATGATAAAACTGAGTGCTACACATATCAACTGGCTTTTCATACGATGCCTCACAGGCATATTCCTCCACTATCTTAGGCTTCAAGCATGCCCTTCTGCCTTTCTCCATCTCCCAGCAGCTTTGGAGCTGACATGGACCACCCTTTTCCTCTGACAAATATCAATTACAGGCTTGGCTGAGGCGAATTGCTGAGAGTTCAGGCTCCGGTGGGATCTCATTGTGCATTGGATTGCCTGACTCTCACCATTGGTAAGGATCTGTAGAAGCATGGCCCTGCCTGTTTTCATGGCAAGACCTGACACATCCTTTATAGCAGTTTGACCCTGACTGACATGGCTGTGAACCCCAGAGGAGATCAAGCACTTGTTTGATAGTGGTCGGCCTACATTTGTTACACAGCAGACTGATGTTCTCAGGTCTCTCTTTAAGATAGTAATTTAGTGGAAATACACACATATCATGTCTTTTGCAGCTGCCAGTGCATCACTTTGTCTTCCACTGAGTGTCGGCTCTGAGCGCTGATGATAAAATGAATCACGGTTTGGCATTTACTTACCAGCCTGTCATATGGACAAACAAAAAAAAAACAAAACATGCATGACTAACCACCTTTTCAGGTGAACAGCTAAATCACTGTTATAGTCCAGTGCATGGATATGATTTCTTTCCCATATCATATAGCTCAGACTTTGGTGCAATATAAATATATTGCACCAAAGTCTGACCCTCAGGTTACGTTTAAAACTACTTCCTGTGACACAATAACCCACAGATTATGACAAAATTTGAAATTTTTAAATAATTTCCATGTCAAAGAATATTATAATAAAGATGCTTGTATAACACAGGAGTCACACAGAGACAGTCTGGTACAGTCAGTGTGTATTAATAGACATGCTGAGCCCACAATTCAGACTTCAAAACCCATGCCTGAAAAGGTTAATACATGCAGAAAGGATCTGTTTCAATTTCTGTTTCAAAATGTATGACGGATAGTGAGCATCTATAAAGGCTCAAGGCGCTAAATGTTATCAGTACTATCCATAACCATTACATACACAGCAACCAGGTCAGAAGGACAGAAATAGAAGAAAAGACAGGCTAGTGGTGATCAGCTGATACGAATAGGCCGACGTTATCTGAGCAGAGACTTTACATCAGATATTTCACTGCAGTTGCCTTCAAACTGAGTAGAAATGAAGCATATCTATTCAGTTTTGTTGGAAACAACAAGAATGACCACAATTGGTTATTATCAGTTAGTCTAAGGGGCAGCTGCAGAGGGCAAGCCACAGAACATCACCTGCAAACACTGGAGGAAATGCATCTCTGCAGGCCGTGACAATGCAGGGAAATCGGGACCCTCTGTGCTGCTGTTGAAGGGCGTTTGTTTTGTGCTGAGTGTGCAGCAACCATCACTGAAAGGTCAACACAGCCTCTCTGCAGGAGAGCTGTTGAGATATCTCTTTCACTCAGCCGTCCTTCCAGCGATTATCTCGCTCCGATATCATGAGTCGTAAAGTGCTTTACGTATGATCTTGTGAGAGATGTCCTTGTCTGGTGATCCTCCACATAAAATGTTCTCCAAACTTCTGAAAAGTTACATCTATCAAGGTGTCCTCGGTCCGCCTTTGTTCTGGCAATGTACAGCACAATTCATCTGAAAATCCAGGCCAGGTCCATCAGCTCCGGCGGCCCGTTCTCAAACACACTTTTTGAGAAAAAGGAAGAGAGCGAGGCAGCTTAGACCTTCTGCATGATGTATGGATGCGGTAGTCAGCCACACGGCACAGCGGCCTGACCCTTCAGTAAGAAAATATCAGCACAGCTGCTAATTTTGATCCCTCGTCTTGGCGACAGTGTCCATGTTTGCCATTCCCTCTAAGTTACTGTCGCAGATTCCTCTCGTTTCTCCTACTGAGGCCACAGCAGCACCTCACTCACCAGCTAGCTGTGAAATATTTTGTTAACATGTCTGTGTTGGCAGTTGTGTCTTCATCACTGTGATATCCTTTGACATTAGAACTGCAAACATTCATTGGCAGCTGGGTATTCATTTGGCCGCGTATTTGACTTTCCCTTTCCCTCCAGTAATAGATGTAATACAGATGGGATATTTCTTCAGGCACTTTAGATTAATGAGCACTGTTCATTTAAATGCCTTATTGATGCAAATTTAGATAACAGCTCAATTAGGGTGCTACAGCAGCGAGTCATTTATGTATACAATGAGGCTCAAGTGGGGTCTGGCAGTTTTGCTACCCTAGGCGTGATTTTACTATAATAGCTCTTATATTACCTACAATAATGCTCTGACTTCAGCAGTTGCTATATGCAGCAACAGACCATAACCTGATACAACACCACAGGTAAAACAGATAGCAAGAGTAGTGTCTGAAGCGCCCTCTACTTATATGCACACCTGGTATATGCGCAATGACTAAAGAAAGCACTAAATAACAGCTGGTCCATGTCAAATGTTATTCTCACCTGATGAGGAAAGCTTACACAGCACGTTACATCATCTTCCCTGTCTCTGATGGTTTCTCATCTACAGTATCAAAACATCCTGATCAAATCAAATACCATCATTCATATCATTATCTCTGTCACTTTCTTCGTGGAGACCAGGCTTTGCTGATACAACCTGTAGCTGTTTCAAAAATGCTAATTAAAAAAGCCTATAATGATCCGTGCTGGTGGCTCTGTGGGTGACAATGGGTACATGCCACTTCCTCGCTTGACGGGGAAACCATTAAACCGTTCCAGTCTGCCAACATGAAAGCCACTCCAGCATCCAGACATTATTGTTGTGTTCAGCAGAGTTAAAAAGTGGCTCTCCAGGCCTGATTGACAAAAGAGCCATGAACAATTTCATTCATTAGAATTTTTTATTTTTTTATCATCTGTTGTTTTTGTTATAATGTATATCATGATAAATATATCCAAAGGGAGAGCCTGTTGCCCTTATGTACTCTTACTGAGTTTTAAAAAGGGGGAGAGGGGGTTGATGATGATAATGTTATATGATAGAGAGAATTATCAAATAAACAACACCTTTAAAATACAAGATAAAATGCATCGACATGTCGACAGTTACACTAGTGGAACAACATCATGCCATCCATCCCAGAGTGTGAACTGTAGCACAAAGCCATATGTCCAAACCAACAATAAATGGTTTTTCTACAGATGGACATTTGCAGCCTGTGCATTCTGTTCAGCTGATTATCCTTCATAAATATACAAGCACCCTCCTCAGTAGAGCCTTGCTAGAATTAACCAGAAGAGAGAATAAAACTCAATTCCATAAAAATGTTTAACAATAGATAAAAAGAGCTATGGACACCACGCTGGGTACAACAAGCAGTATTAGGCTCCAGACGTGAAATAACTGCCACTGTAACAGCAGAATGAAGCATCACCATGGCAGAGAACACAGATGTAGAGACAATCTAAACTCCACAGCAACACACTCATTCAGGCAAACGGAGAGCCTGCACAGTCTATGGCACAATGTGTACTGCAGCACGCACACACACACACACACACACACACACACACACACACACACACACACACACACACTATGTTTCTCGGCATCACAGCAGCTGATGGTGTCATACTGTAAATGTAGTATAAAAAAGTAAAAAAGTCATAGCTCGGTTCACCATGAGAATATGAGCATTGAGTATTTTAGCTCGACCCAGCATGCACCTGTTGGTCACACAACATTGTGGGTGTGTTTGATTTGATTCACTCTGCAGGCTCGGCATCAGTGATCAGTGATTAATTAGAGAAGATATTTAGGTAGATTTGTTTTTACTTATACTGAGATACAATGATGTTTATCCATAAGGACGTCATCCTTCATTTAATTGCATTTTTATGTGTCTTTCCTTCTGTTCGCTAACCTCTCGCCCTGCTCTAGGTGCAACCACAGCCCTGCCACCCCCTGACATTCAGCCAGTGACCGCACACATTTAACAAGTATCTTTTGCAGGGTGTCTGCTGATTACAGAGCGTCTCCTCTTTTGACATGGAGCTCCGCTCTCATGTGGCCGCAGACACACGAGCAGTTTCTTCTCTGCTGAAGCTGCTGATTTAACACCTTTCTTTTCTCTTTCATGACTTTTTCATGTGTGAGAGATGCAACCTGAAAATGCGACTTGAAAAAGCAGCGATGCTGCGATCTGGTAATCTAAAAATGTGATCTGTGTTTCCACCCCATATTTGATTATTCCCAAATATCTAATGGAATGGTAAATGGACTGCATTTATAGTACTTTTCTACTCTCCCCACACACATAGACACACACTGAAGGCACAGCCATGGCAAGAAATATGGTGGTTAGTATCTTTCCCACGGATACATTCTACCTCCTGCACCACAGCCGCCCTGTTGCTAACATGCCAAACTAGATGATAAACATGGGAAACATTACCTGCTAAACATCAGTCTTTTCCACATGTGTGCTCTTAAATGTGTTTTAAAGTAACATTTATGTATTGCTGAGCCTTGTCAAAGGGTATTTTATGTTACTTTGGGACAGACAATTGAGTTTTTCTATTTCTATTTCAGTGTTAGCGATGTCAGTGTTGACTGACAACACACCGTATGTGAGTGTAAATCCTGCAGCCCCCTGCTTAAAATAAAAACTTGGGAGCACACGTACAAAAATAACAGATGGTTTTGTCACTGTTATTAAAATTTGTATGACTTTAGGCCAACAGTTGTATGTGCAGACACTTGCTTGATTGGCAGGATAGCAACAGCATTAATACATTTAATGAAGGCACTGAACTTGGCAAGGGATTGTCTTATAGGCATGTCAGCCCAGGGCTCAAGGACTGTAATTGGAAACAGACAGATAAAGCCTGCTAAGACTAACAAAAGAAGCTTTATTTTTTCCTGTAGTGCCACCAAATTACAATTGACTGTGTTGGGTTTTACATCCCAGTGGGGATTAGAGGTCATCTGTTACAACAGATTTCAACAGTGGGTGTTGGGAGCATTTGTAAATGAGGATTTTGAACTTAGTAACCACATCCGAATGGAATGCCCCGGGATCTTTGCTGTTTTAGCCACCAGCTTCTTTGTGTTTCTGTTTCAGAAATAGGGTTAGATGTGTTCAATTGTTCAATGAATTGAATAAAGATCACAAAAGTTATACGAGGAGGACCTCCAAACGACACTTGCTGGGACAGATTTTTTAAAAATATTGTTAGGGGTGCCATTTAGGACAAAGTCCAGCTGTGATGCTTCCCGAAGATGTGCAAAACTTCCTTTAAAAAAAAAGAAATTTTCTTAAAAACACTTTACCCACTCAAACAAAACCTGTGTTTACAGACAAGAGGGAAATTTGAGTTCCTACCACAGCAAGCATTCAAGGGTTCAGTCGAGGTTTGCTTTAGCAGAGATTTGCTCCTGGTGGAACGGCTGTCAAGCACATTCATTTCCAATGGGCTCATGGCTATCAGACAATATCAACAGGATTGCCTGGGGAGTAAAATAGTTGGAAGACGCTCATCTGGTAAGTCTCTAAATGGGATCTGTCTATTGTAATTGTGTTTATTCGATTAGTCTTTTCATATTTCTTTCTATTTCTATTTCTTCATCATGTCATCTTTTGTTGCCATTGTTTTTCTAACTTCATTTTAACCTGATCATCTTTTCAATTTGATGTGGGGTTTTTCTTTGTTATCCTATCACCGTGTCATTCTGGCAGAAATTGACTGAGTCACTCATGGAAGTACATATTTATGTTTATATTGTGTATGCACATACACACATACCAACATGCGGACTCAGGTTGTTTGTCTCCTTCTTATTAACTTGATTCACAACCGAAAATATTTGCTTACATATTTGCAGTAAGCAAATATTTTTGGTCACATTTACATTCACTACTGACTGTAAATGAAGATAAAAGTACAGTAACCACTTACATGGCAGTCTGAATACAGCAAAACAATGCATGTTATGGAGCAGGTTTGGTTTTTGTGTCATGTCTAAAATTTCAGGTCATGTCCAGTCAGGAAAAAATCTCTAGAGAGAAAGAGAAAGTGCTCTTCTAAAACCTAACAAGAGGTGGAGAATAACTTCCAGCCTTTTAGAGAGTCCTTGTTTTTGTATAACCAGTAAAGAGACAAGTTTAATGGTTGAACATGTAATGCATGTGTCTATGAATTCTGCTTTATTTTCTTATTCATCTCTACAACAGTGCACAATCTGGATCTTTGCAGTGAGTGAAAGCCGATGCTTGTTCAAAAGCCCCTGCCGATTTGTCCCATTTTGTCATCTGATGATGAGTTGTTTTTCTTCTAACAGCAGCTAGAAGGTTGAATCCAAGGTGATACTTCTTGTAGTGCTGCATCTGTATTCCCTGTACTCAGGTCATTCTCCCTCAAAGTGGCTCCACTGTGAAGCGGTTCACACTGTGAGAGGGCCAGAGGAAGTCAGGAAGCTCATTGTGCCAGAACAGGCAGATGTGCAAACCGTCAGTAATCAAACGACAACAAATTCAGTTCAAATTTAGCACATTTCACACAAAGTAGGTTCAGTGTGCTTCACACACAACAATTATGCACAAGGCAAAAGACAACATGAAAACATATTAATTACAGAGAAAGAAACATTTCTGAAAATGATTCACATGCTGCCCACCCACACATCCCCAAAGAGACAGAGAGACCGACAGAGACAGACAGAGACAGAGAGATGGAGGCACTGGCTAGCAACAGGCCTGAGAGAACAGGTAGGTCTCAAGCTTGCTTTCAAAGCTTGTGGTTCAACTTATATCATCAGGCAGTATGTTCCGGAGAGTGAGACCATAGCGACTGGATGCACCTTCACCAGATTTACTTCTGCTCAACGGTACAGTACAGAGACCAGTGTCTGCTGGTCTGAGGGTTCTGGAGGGTTTGTAAGCAGTGAGCAGGTCAGAGATGTATGTAGGAGCTACACCACTAATTACCTTGTCGGCAATGAACAATATTTTGAAATCAGTTCTAGCAACAAGTAACCTAACTGTGTTTATTTGTCCAGTGATGGTCTGCGTCAAGCAGCATGTGTAAAAAAAATAGACAACAAATAATATATAAAAGTGTTTCTTAATGGGCACACGACACACTATTGACTAGAACTCTTGTTTAAAGGGAAAATCTAGAAGCTGCAGAATATTCCCAATAGTCTTCAACAAGCCACAACCCTGCAGCAGATAAAGGTGCAGTACGGCATTATAGCTTCAAATATCTAAACATCTGAATACACGAGCTCCACCACATTCCATACGTTCCCACGCATGCAAATACGAAACCAAGAGGGCAGTTCATGCAGTTTATTTTCCTCTCCGTGAAAACCCCTTTGACCCAATTACATCATTTTTTAGAACAATGGTTTACTTCAAATTGTGCGCCATATATTACAATGTCATGAATAATTCAAGCGAACATGCAGAGATGTAATCTGCATCTCTAACACGATTAATACACCACCAAAGTGGCAACCTCTTCATATCCATTTATCCATTTACCAATGACAGAAAGACACAGTTGAAAGCGATTTACTGCAATGCAACCTATTTGTATAATCCACTTCTTCCCCAGAGCTTAGAGGGTGAATAGCACAAACATATTGACAGAACACTTCATACTTCATGCACTTCATGCATAACCACCAGCTAAATAGATTTTTGTCAAAGACAGCATATGTGAGGCTGCTGCTCAATCACTGCAATATTTGCCGACAACTGAGGGGGCAAAACAGTTGTTCCCATGATGCACTGTGACTCAAACACCTTGACACAAACAACCCTGGATCGAGCAGGGTACTGCCATCCCCTGTGTCATGCCTTCAGCATCCAGTTAACTGAACTAGTGAGATCAAAGCAGGAGACCCTCCTGCACCAGTCGCTGCCAAACAAAACTGAAAACTCCTCCAGTGAAGAAATCTCGCCCAAGGGATTCCTCAGACATAGACATTTATGAGACCATTAACCTTGTCAAGACAGTTAAAATAGATGGCGGTACATAAAATGAGTAGGATCCCTGAAATGCCTAAACGGAGCGAGGCAGTAAGGAAAGATGCTTGACAAACAAAGATGAATGTCTGCTGGAAGCTGGATGTTTACAAAGAGAAGAGATAACTTTAGAAAGTTTAGATGACATTCATAAAATTGTTCGGGTCACATTCAATGATGATAGAAATGGTGTTTGCAAAGGTGTGCTGATGCTCTCAATGGTATCTGATGACGAATGACAACTGACACCGACAAATAAGATAGAAGGGGTTTGCTGATGAATCTGCAGATAATGACTTTCTGCCATTTTCCTGTCAACCTATAAGAAGCACAGACAGACTAATATCCACTGGCATATATGAGTCTGTGCATTGTTTTGAGCAATTATATCTCCTAGTTTCCATGGCTGCAGTGTTTCCCAAAACAACCATTATCTCATGCTTTCATTTCCTGTGAATGTCAATATGCCTTCTTGGTGAAGCAATCAGTGAATAATTGGAGTACCTCTTTGAATTTGAGTAGAACAAATGAACTACAGAGAAATCATTACACAGGTTTCTTTTTTTTTTTTCTTTTTTTTTTGATGGTGGTTGGGGGGGACGTCCTTAATCTAATTTTTTTTAGCTGAATAACTGCTGAAACCTGTAGTTTAATTATTGGAGCAAATAATGAGCAATAATACAGGGTACAGAGGCAGGCTGCACGAATCTGTCCATTTATTCTTATTAGTGCCATTGAGAACATACTTAGATTCAAAGGCAGGAAGTAATTATTAGCTTTAGAGGCAGCTTGATACTGCTGGACAACATCTGAGAGCACTCTTGAAAACAAAAATTGTCTTGAAGATAATGAACAGCATGCGTCATATGGGCACTATTAATTTGCTAGTAAGGAGTAGATGAGTGCATGTCCGTCACAATGAATGGCAGATGAAGAAAACCCGGCTTGTAAGGAAATTCAGTCCCCCTGAGGCACACCAACTTTACACACAGTTAAAGGTATACTCTGCTATAATACCTCTATGAGCTCGCTCCTTTACTCTTTACTTCCCTTGGCCGCGGACAGTGAAGGGGAGAGAACTGACAGTATCTCCTTGCTACTATCTAACCATCCACCCTGCTTTGACCTTTCCATTAATAATAGTCTTTCAGTAAGGGCTTGCACTGCGCAATCTGGAAGGCTCCTCCAAATGGTGTACAGCAAAGGGCTTTGGTCAGTGCTTCACAGAGATTGGCCGGAGAGGGAGAATTAGCTTCTTCTGGCACTACTCCTCTCAACACAGACATAAAAGTTACAGGTGACTGAGGAGCCCGTGAACATGAAATAGGACAGGCAATGGAGTGGGAAGAGAGGTCCTGGCATCTTTGAACGGATCACATTCACTAAATACTTTGGATTTCTAGATAGAGATGACAAACCATTTGAGATTTCATTGCATGTCATCAGGATTATTGAGTGTTAGACATTCCTACACACAAATCTGCACAATAACAGGGGTTGAAGTTGTTGTCCTGCTATTCAGTTGCATTGATCTGAGTAGTGGCTTGCTGTCTTTCTGGCTGTACAAACCAATGCTCCTGCACAGAAAGGGATGTGTTTTCACTACACAGTAAAATACATGCAAACTGTGAAAGGTGTGTAAAGAAACACTGATTGCTGATTACTTAAAATGGCCAATTTGAATAAATGACAGGCTTCAACACAATCCTCACCCACCACCCTACATTTCTACTGTTCTATAGAACACTATTTCCTGCACTGGCACTGGACATTGGCATTGGACGTCAATCATGAATTGGCAGATTGTCCAATATGGACGTGATTTCTATGACACTGGGCTGAATAAAGCCTAAATGTGTACTATATGTGGGATTTAAAGCAGATCTATTTTGAACATTGTCTGAAAGGGTAATGCCATTTGGACTAACCAAGCATCAATAATGTAAGTGAAAACTACTCAATTGTAGTGACTCTTGATGCTCAACCACGCTTCATTGACCTTTGGCAGCTGTATAGGGTGACAGCCTACATGAAGCTATGGATTTCACTGGAGATGAAACAGTTAGTCAGTTGGTTTGGGCAGCGTGGTGGGTCAGTGGTCAGCACTGATGCCTCACGGTCAGTTCAGTCCCTGGTTTGAGTCCCTGGTTTGAGCAGGGCTTCTCTGTCTGGAGCTTACATATTCTCCCCATGCCTGGTGGGCTTCCCCTGGAGCACACCCCCACCATGAGAACATTACTAGGCTTAGAGCTGGAGTTGGTCCCCCGGCACTGCTGAGTGGCTTTGCACCTACTCAGGGATGAGTTAAAAGCGGAGAACAAATTTCATTACATTATACTGAATGTGATCGTATGTGAGAAAAAAGAATCTTCTTAATTAACGAATTAGTCAATCGACAGAAAATTAATCAGCAACAATGTTGCTAACCCATTTATCATTTAGGTCATTTTGTAAGTGAATAATGACTAAAATCTTTTCTTTGTTTTATATGGTTTTAAAGTATTTGGGAATATGTTTGGGTCAGTCGAAAAATGCTTTTTGACAAACCAGTTTGACATCAAAATCTGTAAAAGCTAGGTCGGTCCCCAAGTGGCTGTCAAGTTTCTTTCTGTGAAAAACATAAAAACATATGTTCCTTTTACTCTCAGGCAATATTGAACAGTTTTTGCATTAAAATGTGATTTGTTTGAACAATTCCTTTTTATTTTTAGTCAGTGAATGTGTGCAATCTATAGTTTGTTGCTATCCCTTGTTTGAATCATTGTTTTTGCCTTGTGTAGTTATCTGAGCTGTTATTTGTGGTATTTTCTGCAGCAGTTTGTGATGTTCTTTCTATAAAAACAGATTTTATAGCATTAAATTGGCTTCAACACATTTCCCCAGTGGTGACATGTTTCTTCTTTTCGTTTCTTCACCAAACAATTAATCAATTAATTGAGGAAATAATAGGCGATTAGCCAATGATAGAAATAATCTTTTTGCAGTTCGAGATTGCAGCATTTATCAAATTAGCCTCATTATTTAAGGAATGGGAAATGATCTTGTTACTGAAAACTAGATGTAGCAGTACACATATTTGATGAATACACATTCAGTAGAACTTATTTTGCAAGAGCAGAACATTGATCTGAAGTAAAGCTTCTGTTGCTGTCACATTCTTTCACTCAGCATTGAAAACACCTTGGTACACCAGCCTTTTCCAACTTAGTGTTGTTTCTTTGTTTATGAAAACTTTTTTCTCTCACTTCTAAGTTTGTTTATCATATTGAACAGTTCTGAGTGCGGAGTGCAATGCTTTATAAACCTCAGGTCACAGTACCAAACATCGACTGAGATGTGATAAAACAATGCTGCGGAGCAACCTGCAATCATGCTTGTTTATCTTATAGGGTACTCCTTTTGACCAGTGGAACTTTAATATCTAACCTACTCGTGGCCAAATGTAATCCAATTTTATGCGTGACATGACATTCAACACATGCTGCATCCCCACACATCCTGACAGCAGCATCAAGGTGCTGCCAAAATTGAAAAATGATGGAGGCAGAAACCATAAATGTCACAGCATGTAAAACCTTGTTCCCTCACTTCGCACAATAGAAGGATATTTTGTGTATGAAATGTAAATTTCCACCTGAGCTATGCATGATATTAACCTCTGAATACCCAGGTACGTACACGCTGACAGGGCACCTTGCTTTGTTTGTGTTATCATTTCCACTGATTGCAGTTATGTCTTCATTGCATTTCAGTGCAGCTGAAGCTTGTTGTTGTTTTTCTGTGGTAATTAGGCCCAAGGTGGTTTCAATTTTCTAGAACTAAGTAATACATCACATGGAGGCTTTCTTTTTAAGTCATCTACTTGCTAAACAGTTCAGAAAACATCATTATTGTCTCAATATGGAGGCAGTTTGATGGACTTGAAAGAAAAAACATCTATCTTTTGAGTTCTGCATTCATTTCAATTTCATAACCATGTGCACTTATGAACATGTTTTCTTCACATTAGGTTATAACTGAAATCAAAGCTGAAAACAAATGTTAAATATTACATCCAGCGTTGTCATCCAACAGCTGTTCTAACCACTTTAAAAGACACTCTTCAACTTTTTGTGGCTGTTTGCAGATCTCTTCACCGGTGCTTGTTAATTCAGGTTCATTATTGAAAGGCTAAATAGGGAGACGGAGAAGACATTAATCACCCGACGTCTGCAAGAGTGGGTCTGTGGATAGCTTAATGGCACATTGTCAAACCGGAGTGTCTCCCTTTACCCAGTATTTATCAGACGAACAAGCAGAGTGGCTGATGACTAGGATATGCACTATAAGTGGGAGCCTCTTTTGCCTTTATGAATCCGCTGAGTGATCACCGAGCAAAATATTAAATTATGTCACAGAAGGCTGGAGTGACAGGAGGTAATCATCCTGCCTGAATGATATGTAATTGTTTTCTGAATTGTAATTATAGGGTGAGAGAAAACATTGGCCTACTGTAATTAACGGTGGAGAACAAAGTTTTTCAGTGGAAAATTGGAATTCTCTGGGGATGTGAGCCCATAATATGAGCACAGAGAGAGCAGTGTGGAGGGAAAGCAAACCAGTGCTGCGATTTTATGAGGCAGAACAACACATATTATGAGTGTTTATCCAAACTATATACATATGTGGATGATGAATATGGGTAATTCCTCACAAAGGTAGGGCTCATTTTCAAAGTGCCAGTGAGGGTCAGGATGTTAACTGCATGGTTACACGATCATATTATTTTCTCTTCAAGCCATCAACATCCCCTGCACTGCTTCTTGCCCACACTGAAACAGCTCAGCTGACTTTTCTTCTTCTTGCCCTTCTTATTAGTATGTTTTTCTCCATCAAGATGACCTGTCGGTTCATGCAGCCTAGCACTGGATAATAAAAGGGTCAACGCATGATAATAAAACAATGTCAATAAAAGATTTCCATATTCATTTTAGAATAATAAAAACAATTCTGAGGAAACAGACATGAAGTGGAGGTTAGAGCTTCCACAGTTTCTAGCAAGGACAGAAACTGGAGGGAGTAAAAGGCTTCCATTGTGCATCTGCTCCACTAAAGCTAAAGGTACAAACAAATGTATGGGAGCAGAACCTTTAAAGTAGAAGGATCATACAGAAGCATTTACACTACAATAAGGAAAATACTGAAGAATAATTAGCACTGGCTGCATTTAAGCTTTAAAAATTACAACTCTACAATAAAAATAATTCTACAAGGATCAATGTGAGACAGCTTTTCCTTACGCAGCTTCGTCTACTAGAAGAAAAATGCAGTATGTTGTGGGGGGGAGTGTAATTGCTGCTTGGATAATGTTCAGTAGCAAAATTTTTTACAGTGAAGGAAGTGCTAAGTTTATGGATGCACGTAAGTCATAGGGAGGTAATCAGGGTGGATGCACCAAATGCAGGTCTTGACACCAAACTCAGAGGTTTGCACCCTGGATGAATATTACAAAGTCTAGGTCGAAACCTAGCATATGGCTGCTAGTCAATGAGCTAAATTGCAACCAAGTTATTACAAAGATAGTCAGTGGTCTATAGCAACGGTAAATGTCCATCTGCAATTTTCTGCAGTGGTCCCAGTAATGTGTGTGTACTGCACATCACATGACACAGGTATGTTTGAGTCAAAAATGGTTTAAATGCAGCTGCAAGAACAAAACTTTCTTTCCACTCATATCTTAACATGTTGGATTGCTTATGGCAGGATGTGGGGGGACAGTGGCCAACACACACCGGCTCTCCACGTAAACACACCGAAAGCGCTTACTGCATGGAAGGTGATTCAATATTTCCTTCCACTGCTGCAGAATCATCACCTTTTGATTTATGCAGACAACAAAACAGCAGTATCTGTGAGCGTGCTCAGCTCAGCCTTCCAGCTGTTGCGCTGGGTGCACACACACTAACTCTCCACCGGCTCAACGAGGAGCCCTGTGGAACATGGAGAGCTGCTCCATTTCCTCGACTGAGTGCGTGACCATCGTCATCAACTTCTCTGTGTGAACTGAGCTTCGAGCTAGTACTTGTGAGGTGTTAACTTGCGCAGCACTGCCCAGCAGTGGCAGCCTCAGAGGGCTGCACTCATGCTCAGAATCTGGAGTTACGGTATGTAACTAATGTTCATGACTATTAATTTTGAGAGAGCACTCCCTCACTCAGGAAGTCAGGGACAGACTTACAGGGCTGATCTGCTTTGCTGCCAATAAAATAGACATGTTTAATCTTTTGCTGTACGTCATTTTTGACTTTTTAAATAATTAACCAACAGCACAATCTTTCCCTGAACTTAACAAAGTGTTGCATTTAGCGAAACAGAGCATGTTAAAACATTAATATTGCTCAAGCAGTTGTTACGAGTGAATGCATGTTTTGTATGAACACTTTATGTTTTTCTGAAAACATATTTGCTGTTACAATTAGAAGTGCAAAAACGCAATTTCTAGGAGACAGACTTGATTTATGAAACATTCTCGGTTATACGCTACTGAATTAGGATTAGGAAGGAAATCTGATATGTTAATTTATGGCATGAAGGAAGATTGATTTGGCACTCTTTTACTTGCAAAACTGGAGATCAAGGCTTTAGTCAATCTATTTCAGTAAAAGTAAAACAAATAGAGGCTGAGCAGCACAAATGGATGCTTAAATAGCAGTATTCACATTGTGAGCAAGAAATGAAGGGTCTATTGGAAATGTCTACCTTTTGAGAAACACTAACAATAGCAGGGGTGTGAGTTAAAGGCTGTCATTTGGGATTTTATAAATTAGTAAATTATAACGTGAACTGAGCTAAACTCTAAATAACCTCCTAAAAATCTGTTTAGAACTTTCATATTCGTTTTCATACCATGCATGCCCGATTCAAGGCAGTCTGTGAGGGCCATATGCTAATCATCTGAATTGGCTTTGTAGGACCTTGTACTAACTGACAATTAATACCACTGCCATAACCTGCAAAATGGAATTTAAAACTGCATAAAAGCATCACATAGCCCACACTTCAAAGACCAGCACACACGGACTAAGTTGATAGAAGCAGCGTGTGATGTCTGGTTAGGGGGGAAGGAGGCAGGAAGGCTCAAAGGAATGCTGATATCCACCTTTTGGTGAGCAGCCCAAATCTGAGCCCTGGTCGCTTCGGGCTATTGGGAAGAGGAGCCATGCGAAACAGCATGGAGCATAGTAATCATAACTCTCCCGCTCTCTCCTGCCTTGCTCCATCCCATTTTCCGTTTTCATTCTCTCATTACTCTCTCGCTATTTCCTCCTTTCCTCTTCTCTCCCACATCCTTTATCTCCCCCATCTCATCCTTTCTCTCCTTTTCCTCTTCCCCCACTGCCCCTGTCTCTCACTGCCCTCCCTCCAGAGTGGTCCTAAAAGCACCTAGCAAGCCGCTCTTTCCCTCTCGCTTCTGAAGGCAGCCGCAGAAAAAAGCAGCTTTATTTTCTTAGGAATAAATAGGTTGAGTCCCCTGTGAGAGACAAACAAATCAGCGTGAAACACAGATGGGCCTGTATCATGCAGAAGAATATGATTGTGGGCTTGTGAAAGGAATGCTTCCTTTTACCTCTTTACCAACCCTTTCACTGTCTTACCTCTGTGGCTGTGATAAATAAATTGGTCTTGTCATTGATAGTGCCCATCCTTTCTCTATGCAAACAACTGGCATGCTGTATCGACTACCTTGTATTTCTTTAGGGGTGGAGAGGGGATGTTATATTGCAGTAATAAAGTTATCCCTTGGGGAGGGAAATCTCATCATATATAACCTAGTAATTACTTTTCAAAGTCATGCGGTGCAGGAAATCAATAATGTTAGAGTTTCTCTGGGTATTACGAAACAAATGGCACCTCCACCAGGACTTCTGCCTCTGACCTTTGAGTCATTACCATTCTGCATTTTATGGGCAGTGAGTTATGTCACAGCCCAAATAAATGACTTTGGAGCATGCAGCCAACAAATGAGTCCTTCGTGACACATTGTCATATCTATTTCTGCCTTTAATCAAAGGTATATTACCATTTATGATTGGATATTGGTTGTCATATGCGGTGGGGTGTGCAGGAGCAGCGAGGTGAGAAGGAAGCCATGTGGTTTTTCAAGATGAAAAGCACCTTGCTTTCAAACAATCAGGTTCGATCACAACCAAAGCATATTCCAGTGAATAGAATGACTTAAATTTCCTTAAAACGCAGCCCCTTTTCTACCAGTCTTTCTGCTGCTGACCTTTTTCACCTCTCTCTTGAGGACAAGGAAATCAGGGAGCTTGCCAAGAGCACAGCGAATGCTATTTACCAGTCCATCAACTGTTAAACGTGCGTTATGATCCATCAGGCCACTCACGGCGAATCAGCTCGGCATGTGGAAGCCTCCACCGGAGAACAGGAACTGCGGGGTACCATTTTACCCGTTCAGTAACGCATACACACATATACACACCCACCCAACCAAATGCAGCGCACACACAGTCAAGGACAAGGTTAGGAAGACACATGAACACAAAACCATAATGCACACTGACACAAAGAATATATGCTTTTGTGTGGTCAGGAATTGCTTGTTAAATGACTCCAGTGTTGGTGTGATGGTAAGAAATCCACTTGTAGAGCAATATCTATTTGTATACTTGCTGTGTTACATGAAAATCAGAATTTCAAATGACTTGCAATCACTTTTTTCCCACTGGAGTTTTATATTTGCCATGCAGTACTTTCATCTGTAAAGTCATGGCTTTGACATTTCTGATTTTTAGAAATATCTTTTTTTTTGAGCTGGCCTTGGCATAAATAATTTAAAGGAAGCTCTTTCTTTCTGTATCTATCAGACCTGGTTGCCGTGTCTGTTTTTGTCTCAGTAACCGAAACAACATGACTTAAAATGCAGGAAAAAAAAAAAACACCTGGCAGGGAAGCATCTGAACAACTGGATAGTGCGCCGCTGTAAGTGGAGTGGTCAGGTGAGTCCTGTTGTATAAACTGCTGGCATCAGTGGAGTAGAATAAGCAGATACAACCCTATCTACTTTACAACACCTGATCCACCCTGAGTCCCAGAACATTACGAGCACCTATTGTAGAAACAATTTAATATGCTGCAAACGTCTGGGCTCCTCTCATTTCTTCACGCGACTATACACATCCAGAGCACATCAGTATCATCCTCCTGCAAACATGCATTGAGCTCTGAATCAGGTTCTCGCCACCTTTCAGCACGTTGATTTAATCACAGTGAGGCCTCTACCAATCTCGCACAGACCATTACATAAACATGCAGCAGGACTCACGCTGCTGATGTGTCATCCCTCTGAGGATGGATCCCCTCCCCCGAGCGAGTCAAGCAATATCTTAAAAAGTCTCAACAAAGGAGTGGTGGGTGGGAGCAGGTAGCGCTGGGTGAGAGGGTGTTATCGGCATGATGCAGTAAGCACCTCTTTGCAGCTTTCTCTGAACGGCTTTAATTTTTCTTTAGGCTGACAGGCACCAGGAGAGCACACAGAGATCCATGACCTTAACTCGCCTGCTGAACTAGGCGGATATGTGTTTGTTTGTGTGGTTGTGTGTGTGGCAGTGGGGATAACTTAAGGACACTGTGGAGGGGCTACTGTGGCTATGTGCACTGCGTCTGCTTGTTGCATACAGATGCCCTCAGTGTGATGCCAGGACTCCAGCTCCTTTAGTCTGAGGGGAGAAATGATAACAAGAACAACTTGGGTAACAATTAAAGAGCATGATTGCCATATGTAGACATCCCAACAATCGTATCTGTTTTCATTCTCTCCCTCTGTCTTTCAAGTATGAAACTACACCCCCACATTTTCAATTTGTCCAGCTAATCCCTCGTTATTCTGCTGTGCAGTGAGCCACTGGCCAACCTTCTGAGAAGAACTATATTTCAAGGGCTTTCCAAGATAATGACGAGAGATTGTGTTTTTGATAGAGGGGATTTCAACCCCTATTCTTCTTCACATTGGTAAACAAACCCAGGTCATGGCATACTGTGCAGAACACTTCATCATTGAAACTGGTCTTCTGAAATCTGAGGGAAAGAGGGCATGGCTCAGTTTGGTCAGAAACGTAGGAAATGGAAAAGTGATGAATTCTTTGTGAGGGGATGGAAAGCTTGGGAGACATGAAGGGAGCATATAAACATTTGATCTACATAGGTATGGGGGACCATTTAAATGGCCAATCCAAGGTGAAAACATCTTATTTCAAAACTTACAGATGCACATAATCTTGTAATTTTATCACTTTCAACCACTGGACCTTGACTTTCTGACCACAAACTGCAGGTGCAGTTCGTTAGCGTCAGGCAAACCTGTTGACCTTATTCCATATCGAAAAGATCCAGCACACATCCTGTCACTGTCGGCAAGAATGCACATCTGCCTGATTGGGTGTATCTCAAAACCCTTCTTGAGATTCACGTGTGAATATCCAGCGATCGATGTAAGAACTCCACTGCAAATAATATTAGTCCATGTCATTGCACAACAATCCAGTTAGTTAAATTTTGGACAGCTTAGTAGAATTATTACTTCATACTGATCAGCTAACTCTACTCGGTAAAAAGTAATACCCCGGTCTGGAAGACACAAAAATCTGGAAGGATTGGGACACATCTTGAATCTGTGGGGTACTCATTTAAAAGATAATAATATGGTAATTCTGCGGCTTTTGTCTATTCATAGACATTCATGTTGATAGGAATAAGAACATAAAATGACACTAAAGACTAGCCCTATGCTAATACAGTGGCACTTGCCAGCAGTTTCATCAGACAGTTGGAAGGACATCACTGAGGAAAATGTAAAAGCTGTTGACAGAACTCAGGGCAGACAAAGCTTTTTATGGATTAAAAAAGCCTTTGGACTCATATTTTACATTGCTGGCTATTTGGCAGCCGTTGTATGTGGCATAAGTGGATCTATCCCACATAAAAGAACTGACAGAAAGAGCAAGGTACATTGTGTGAATTTTTTCAACAAGAGACAGGGCATGGAGGGGAAAATACTGTCACTGAGCGAGCACAGCGGCCCTTGGTTAGGTGAGAGGAAAAGTGCTTACTCTCCAAACAGAGTGGCCTCTATTAGATTTGCAGGTTGAAGTCTGCTCATCTGTGTGTCTTGTAATATGATTACAACATTTGCCACTCCCTGCTGTTGCAAACAGATGCTCTCTTGGTTTGCACACTGCCAATTTCAATATTATCTTTCCTATGTTTCTTAGGGTTAAGATGGTCTCTTTTATATTTAAGTTGTCCATAAGGAGTCATGCCAGGATGTCTACTTAGTCACTAAAGAAAAACCCACCTCCTTTTAAAAGGATGAAATGATCAATAGGATATCACTACCACCAATATGGTCCTCTCATGTAAAATCAACTACTCAATTCTATGACAATCCATGACTTTTTAGGTGTAAATGCACAACATTTGCCAAAAGAAATGACAGGATTTGACGTTCTACAACTCTGTTTCTCTTTTTGATATTCTACAACAATAAGCACTTCTTTATTGTCAAGAAATGTTCCCTTAGATGTAAAGCTGGTTCAATCAAAATATTTATATTAGCAACTGATCAAATGACCATGTAATGTGAAACTAGTTGCTCACTGTAGAGAATATCCGTCTGACTTTGCAGTTCCCCTCAGCTTTTTAGCCTCTTTCAGCTCTTTGTTTTGGAGCCTGGTTTCCAGCAGCAGCAGGTAGCTGTCTACCGTCAGCTGCTGCCTCTAAGTTACCAAAAAAAGATTAATTAATGCTGCTTTAATTTATGTTTCATTATTTGAATATGCTGCAGCACTGAAATACAATAGTAAAGGTTGAATCATTGTGTACTACAAGCAATTATCTGTGCTATTAATGTAAATGTAAATGACTCTGAGCTTAATCATGTGGTGCAGTTTACTAAATGTGCGTGCAATACATTGAATTTTTTGTTTGTTGTGTAAGATTGTGTGAGAACTGTTGTAAAAAGTAAAGGAATAAATGTTTAGCAAATATTCTAAAGAAAATCAAAATCGTAAAAAAATAGCTGACTTTATAGTTTTGCAGCAATATTTGAGATATTTTTTTCTTAGTGGAAGCACGAACCTTGGTGCAGGTGGGTTTGTTTCTAAAGACAATCACTGAACTCTGCTTTTGCCTGCCTCTAGTCTGCATACATAGACTCTGGGTGGCTATCATTTAATCAATCATCATAGGTGACTTGAGGAGAGAATGATAAGTCCTATTTCAACACCACCTTCAAGTTAAGGCAAAATTCAGAGAAAGAAAAATGGGGCAGTGTGGGCTAAATGACAAAATACCTCTCCTCAAGAACAAGTGCTTACTGAGATACTTTGAGCTGATGTTAGAAATGGAGAAACTCTGGGATGTTGTTTGGCACCATTTACCTCAACATGTTCTGATAATTGGTGATATCGATCTGGTACCCTCTGCAACAAAAAAGTACCAACCTTCAGCATCCTGCCCTGATGAGGACTGTGTTTGCCATTCTGCACGTTTGACAGTTTTCTCCTTCATCCTTGGGGCGCTGCACACTTTGTAAAGTTATTTGGTTGGTTAGAAGTAGAGAGCGCTGGATTAGTATGAGTGCATGGAAAACAGGCTGCCAGCCCTGCTCATAAATACAGGGCAATTAAAAAAAAACACTGACCAATTCTGCCCACTGCAGATGCTGTATGCATGGAAATAAAATCCTACTATAAACTTCATTTTAACAGTCAATTTAACTTAACACCTGATGAGACAACATGCTGTTCAGCTGTCTTCTGTCCTACATAATATACAGTTGTGCTCAAAATAAGAGCAGCGTGTTTAAAAAGGTGAGTAAACGTCAAAATTCTTCAAATTAATTGTATTTTAATGAACACAAATGGATTGGGGACACTGCACATTCTATTTCAAAGCAAGAAAACTGGGAAAAGTAATTGAATTTGATAATATTTTACAGAAAGTCAAGAAATATAATGTTTAAAAAAATAGCAGTGTTGACATCTGTCTTTACAAACTCAAAAATGTACTGTGTAAACTAAGAAATGCTTGAAGATTAAACTTTCCTGATAACTGCTTCACATCTGTGGTGCATGGAGTCGACCAACTTCTGGCACCGGTTCTTGGTTTTGGCCTCATGAACAGCATTTTTATGTCAGCCCACAAGTTTTCTATGGGATTAAGGTCCGGGGATTGTGCTGGCCTCTCCATTACCTGAATGCTGTTTGTCTGGAACCATGATTTTGCCCGCTTGCTGGTGTGTTTGGGGTCATTGTCTTGTTGAAACACCCATTTCAAAGGAATTTCCTCTTCAGCATACAGCAACATGACTTCTTCCAGTATTCTGATGTACTCAAACTGATCCATGATCCCTGGTATGTGATAAATAGGACCAACACCATAGTGTGAGAAACATCCCCATATCATGATGCTTGCACCACCATGCTCCTCTGTCTTCATTGTGTACTGTGGCTTGAATTCAGTGTTTGCAGGACGTCTGACGAACTATCTGTGGCCCTTTGACCCAAAAAGAACAATCTTACTCTCATATTAGGCCATTTCTTTTTAGGCCAGCCAATGTGTTCTTCGGCATATTGTAACCGCTTCAGCACATGTCTTTTTATTAACAATGGGACTTTGTGGGGGCTTCTTGCTGATAGCTTGGCTTCACATAGACGTCGTCTGATTGTTACAGTACTCACAGGCAACCTTAGATCTTCTTTGATCCTCCTGGAGCTGATCATTGGCTGAGCCTTCGCCTGTTTGGTTATTCTCCGATCTATTCGAATAGTCGTTTTTCTTCCTCACCTTTCTGGTTTTGGCTGCCATTTTAAAGTGTTTGATATCATTTTAGCTGAACAGCCTATCATTTTCTGCACTTCTTTATAGGTTTTCCCCTCTTTTATTAATTTCTTAATCGAAGAACGCTCTTCTTCTGAACAGTGTCTGAACGACCCATTTTACTGTGTTTTTCACGGACAAATGCACAGCCAGCATGTGCAGCGCCAGTTGCCTTGATCCTTAAATAAGGGCCACCTGTTTAACACCTACTTTTTTTCACAGAAAAAAGCAGTGCTGAGAAGTGAACTCAGCACTGCTATTTTTTTTTAACACGCCCCTTTCAGTTAATGATTCAGTTTCACAGAATCAGCAGCATGCACGTCATGCCTGTTGGATGTTGGTTTTCTATACCTTTACTAAACCTTCTAGAAACTTACTTGCACTGTAGAAGTTGAAATTCTAACAAAAACAGTGATTTATCTTCCTAGTGATGTGGGACTGCTATTATTTTGAACACAACTGTATACAATCACACACACACTACACACACACAGATATATAGATATCCGCCTAATTATACACACACACACACACACATATATATAGGTGTGTGTGTGTGTGTGTGTGTGTGTGTGTGTTTCGTTTTTATAGCACACCAACCTATGGGGACTTCCTGTCACCCTGGGGAAACAAATTGAGGTACTCATGGGTCAGGATTGTGTTTTGAGGGTCAAGTTTTGTTTTAAGGGCTAAGGTTTGAATTACGGTAAAGGTTGTGGGTAGGGGTTGGGGTTCAGTAGCTGTGTGGAGGGCCAGAACGTAACATCGGTTGGGAAAAACCAGCCAAAGAAAGCTTTCCCTCCACAAAAAACAACAAAAGAGAACCGCAGGTTTGATAAAAAAAAAAAAAAAAACAGCATGTGTGTGTAAATGAAAAAATATTGATTATGTACTTTTCCTCAACATTTGGGAAAATGACATAATAGCTGTTATTTCAAAGATGACAGAGGCCATAATGTTATTCTACCCTATACTCATTACATTTTTTACACACAACAATCAGTCTGGGAATTCAGCAAGCGGACAATCCCTGCTTATTGTGGTTTATTATGGCATTATTAAAAACATGTGGTACTTGCTAAACAAAATATTAACACTGGAGCAAGAATCTCCAGTGTCTCATTTTCGGTGCTGGGAGACTTATTTCAGCAGAACGTGTGAGATGGCAGGATTGATCTGATGCTGCGACTGTAATTGCCAACAGAAAACAGGCTTGCCTTCTCCCCCTTGCATTCTCTCTCCCTCCTCTCCTCTGTATCTCAACAATATAATCTCTTGTTTCAAACATGACACAGCGAGTGCAGATCCTCCATTGACCTCCCACACCGCTGTGAGGCTGGAAGACAAATACAGCTCAATGTGGCTGAAGGCTCCTGGAAATGACCCCTGCTGGTTCACCTGCCTTTTCTCCTCCACCTTTTCTCCCTCTCTGCAGTCACACAGATATATATTATATTTCCTAAATGATAGAAAGCAACATTCTGACTGTTATTTCCTTAGTGTCTCACCATTATTTGCCACATAAATACCAATTAACATTAATTTTTACAAAATAAAAGTCAAAAACCGAATCAATATTTTTTTTTAAGCATGAGTGCGTAAAAGGTCATTAATCCATGAATAGTACAAATAAAAAGATACCAATTAGTCGTATTTTGCAAAAATTGCTTTGGGCAAAATTTGTCTGTTACATGTTTCACTCAGTCAGTTCCACCCTTACTGTTACGGATACACAGTGAAACAGGAAATATGCCTGTACACAAAAAAGACACTTACTAGTGGCAAAAAAATCGAATAAGATTGTTTCCCAAAATGTCAAACCATTCCTTTAATTAATCTGTCATGCCAACACAAATCAATTTACAGTATCTACTTGACTTGTACTGTGCAGAATATCACCAAACACTATTACTGCATATATTTGGGGTTATTAGTAGAGAGTATTGTGCTGGTTTTTGTACTTTGGTTCCATTACTTTGTTTCATATCTACCTCATTGAGTCTACTTTGTTTTGTGCTTTATGTAATTAATTTGCTGCTGTAACACTGCAGTTTCCCATTGGGATTAATAAACACTTGAGCTGAATCAAGCATTCATGTAGTTAAAGTTTAATTACACAGTAGTAACTAAAATAAGTGGTGGGAAAGTCTTTAACACTGAGCACATGCATGGAGTTCATTAAATTACGTTTACATTAGCTGAGAACAGCAGAGTTCCATGTAACATACGTTCAGTCAAAATAAAACTACCCAATGAACTGAAAATTTTTCACATGGATCAATCTGGACGCAGATTCTTCATGGTTATAGCTTCAAATATGTTAACCACATGTCCACTCAATAGCATGCTAATTAGTGCAGTGCAACATGTCAGGTAACAGTTAGCTCTTCCACAGCCCCTCCATTCATCCAGTCAGACGGTCAAACAAACATGACCAAAGGGGAAAAAAACACTCTCCACAGAAATCAAGGTCAATGTCGTACAATAGAACAGAATAGCACAGAATACAACTATTTCCAACATGTTAAAAAATATGAGTACCAAAACAAAGCAAGAATAAACAACAAACACAATTCATAAAGTGTAAACTTGACGTGCTCGTCACACTCCTCGTCCACTCCAATCCCAGATGATGGAGTGGGGCTTTGAAATTATAACACAGCCATTTCAAATCATTTATAAGACAACAGAAACCATGATGCATTATCAGCATAATTTTACTTATAGCATATATATATAAATCATGCTGATATATATATACCTGTGTGTGTGTGTGTGTGCAACATACGTAGCTAACATGCTCATTTTAAGCCTAACCATGATCTTTCCCTGAACCTAACCAAGTAGTTTTGTTGCCGAAACCAAACCAAAGTGCACCTGTCTCACACCAAGAACCACGTGTTTATTATTGTTCTAATCAAGCTTTATTTTGAAAGTATAACCAGATGTTATTAGCTATTATTGCTAACTCTACCAGGGAGTCTGCACATTGAAAAATTATGCTAAAGGGGTAGACATTGCCTTAAAATGTGACACACCAAGTATCCATATGCAATGAATTGTAATGATTTCTAACCAATGACAGGCGGCTGTGATAGCCAGTAATGTCCCTGCGTATTTTATCTGGTTATATGGCCCAGAGTCTGTCCCCCAATTGTCTTTTACATTAATGATGTGTCTTCTTAATTAAATGTATAATCCATTTGAAACCACGTCTGAAGATAGCTTTAAGTTCAGATTTGCTTTCTAGCTAACATTTGACTGGCCAATGCGTTGGCAAAAAAGACACGTTCCTATCATTCTATGTGTGTTTTGTAGTGCCAGATGTAGTGGGATGTTGTGGTGGTAATCATTGGTTGTAGTGGTTCCTCATTTCTGAGCTACAGACCTTGCATACAAACGAAATGTAACTTCTTATTATCAGGAAAGATGTAAATATTTAATAAAAAGTAAAAATCTTTCAAGTCATCTGTCGAGTCTCTGGGGCAGCTGTGGCTCAGGGGGTACTGTAGGTAGAGCGGTCAATCCCTGACCCCTGCGCTCATGCTGAAGTGTCCTTGGGCAAGATACTGAACTCCAGTTGCTGCCTATGGCTCTGCCATCGATGAGTGAGTGTGTGTGCGAATGGTCATCGCTCCTGGTGAGCAGATGGCACCTTGGACCCTAGCCTCTGCCACCAGTGTGTGAATGTGTGTGTGTGTGTGGGTGAACGCTGTCTTGGGTTGTAAAGTAGTGGGTAAGACTAGAAAAGTGCTATATAAATGTAGCACATTTACCATTCAAGTCTTTCATCTGTATTAGCCAAGAAAGTCTCAGTGCACTCCCCCACTGCTGTTATAAGACCTTTGTATGAAAACCGCAGTCAGACTAAACCTTTAATTAATTATAATTAGAACGTAAAGCTCATAAGCAACCATGTTTTTTCATTGGTTTCTGGAGCTTGATGACCTGAAATTGCAGAGGTGGGAATGTGCGATTTCCCACTTTGAACAAGGCATTAGAGCTGGAGGGTCCACTGCTCCTTATCTAATAAAGCAATTGTCTGTTTGGGACGAGACTGAAAGGGGAAGGGAAGGCACAGAAAGAGAGAATATTGATGGCCGAGCTTCCACCTCTGGCTTGAGCCAGGAAAAAGACAGAGGAGTGATTGCCAAGCCCTACACTAAATCCACTTCTACTTTATCCCCTTGATGGAAGCCTGTGACATGACTTTACAAATTCACTGCGAAAGGGTCCAGCATCACCAATAACATGCTCTGGCTGTGCTCTCATCGTGTCTGAGAGGAGGCTATGACTTTCCAGATCTTAAAATGTGATTTTAGTTATGCAGATTTGCCCCTGCACAGTTTTGCCTGTGTAGGATTTGATGTGAAAGCCAAAATGATGCAGTGATTCATGTGAGCACGTAGGCGGGAGAGCCACTTAAGAGAAATCCTAATCACAAGCCTCCCCTCCGGCTTCCTGCAGGGGTTTTGTGGGGGATTTAAAATCACAACCACTTAAGAGTTACTGTTAATTAACTTCACAACTAACTTGCTTGGCTTAGTTAAGCACATGCAAACGCCCAAACCCCACAAGTAGCCAGCAGAAAAACCCTGGATGACAATTCCAGCCATAATTTCACATGTGTCCCATTATATTTTACAACAAAAGTAGGAAATGTGACATAGACCCAGTGAACAAAACCATGTAGTAGCCCAGCCAGAAGCTTAAGGCTGTTTGCTAGACGGGAACCCCCACAAAGAGGGCAGTTAGAGCCAGAGCAGACTGTATTTGAGCTGCAGAAATGTCAATTTCTCATGCTGATGGTGTGTCGCTCTGAATGACATTTTTTGTACGTCTGTTATTAGGTGGAAATTTGGCAAAATGAAATTGAATGTAACACTTTGAAGCTGGTGTTCCAATAACTGAATTCAAATCTAACTTCATTATTATTTGTTTTTCCCAATTTAACCGAAAGGTTGCAGGTTTTTTGTCCCCCACTGCACAATGTCACAATTGCGGGCTACCAAAAAACATGTTTAAAGGCAATCACTGATAAATGCACAGGTTCTACCCTGCAACGGCTGTTCATATTGGAATTGTTGCTACTTCTATCAAGCCATTACAAAGTACATGTGAAATCGATAGTAGGAGCAGAACTCATTTGACTTCTACTTAATAGGCCAAACATTAAGGGCTACAGTACAGAGCAGAAGCAGCTGTATGAACAATGAGGGACAATGAAATTGCCTGGCACAGGGAAAAGTATTGTCAATAAAAAGAGCCACATTAAACACTTTTCAAGACCAACTCTTCAGAACACAAGCATGAAGGCCTCCCTATCATTACCTGATTGCAGTCTATCTGTTCTGACCTTGAGTTCTTAATGACACCCTATTTTTGCTCAGGTTGGAGAGTCTAAAAGGTCAAACATGTCTGAGTCTGGGCCTAATGATAAGCCTGTCTGAGGGATCTTCAAGCACTGGTCCTGTCTCCTCTGGCCAAGGGCAATGACGGTGATTTTTTCCATCAATTTAATGGGCCAAGCCAGACGAGCTTTCAAGAGGCTGCTTGTGAACTAAAATCTAGATTTTTAGAGATGCATAGGATAATTAACACCACAGTAAAATGATATCCAGACTTGTGACTTAATATAAGAGATCTTATAAAAGTGATCGGTTTTATTTATTTAAAGGACGAAGGGGAAGATTTGATCAATGACAGAGTTTGTGTTTACAATAATATCCATTGTGAAGTAGATGTACATGCACTATATGCTGAGCTATGGAAGTGGACTAAAAAGCTCCTACAGCACCTCATTGTTCTGTCACTTCCTGCCAGTCAATGCCATACAAAGACAAATGTGAGGGCCTGTGATGCGTCTGTAACATATTTTGTGGCAATTTTGGCTTTATTTGATGTCTGACAGCAGACTGTGACAGGAAACATGGGGGGGCAATATGACGAGGGACACTGTGCTTACACCCTGTACGACAGCTAGTCCACTTGTAAACAATTTGTAATCAGTCTAGAATGATGAAACCACAGATCATATCTTGTGTAAATACACTGGCAGAAGATTTAATTCCTTTTTTTCTGTGGACCGTGAATTTCTTCTTTCTTTAATGCAGACAAAGGTTCCATCAAAATGTCTGCTGAAACTGCTTTGCATGGATTATGTGCAGGTAGTACTGCCAAAACTGGTTCAACTTTCAGACATTTTTAGCCTAAGGTACAGTATATGTAAGGTTTTGATCTTGCAGAGGCATGTGGTTTATTTTCATGGCCATTAATGCATTTGCACATAAACTATTTTCCCTGTGCAGAGGCAGGCGTATTGTGTGGATAGTCATGCCTCACCTGGAGATAAAGGCATTTACACAGAAAAGGTATACAGCATTTATTTGTGTTTACTTGCCCTCTGAGGGGAAGAGATGATGTAAACCATGACTATATGTTACAGACCTACACATAATGGTTTAGCATTTGTTGAAAATGACATTGGTTTTCTTATTGTAATCCTCGTCCCTGTCCATCTCTCTTCTAGTGCAGCCTTGTTTCTGCAGCTCTTGACAGGGAGGCATGCCATTAGAAAAATAAGGTAACAGTCCTGAGATTAAAAGCGGTGTTTGTTTTTTCTTGGTTTCTTGCACAGAAAAAACAAATACATTTCCATATAAACATTGCTACAGAACACTGCTTCTTGCTTCACTCCTGAGTTCTGTAATTTTGTACAAATCACATATTTATACACTGCATATTTCACACTGAATGTATAAGTCTCCTGAGATGCTACAGTAGATACAACATAGACACTAGGACCACGGTAACAACAGATATTATGCAGTATTGATTTTCATTTTTTGGTATTTAGTTTTGTTGTTTTATTGCATTTTTTTTTTTTTCATTTTTTTTGTTTTTTTTACTCCAAGAACACCTCATTTGAATTACCCACTTCTGTCTGGCAGAAATCTGACAATGAGTCAGAGGAAATGAGCCCAAGGTTTATGAAAAAAGGCCTTAGCATCTCTTTGCATACTAATGGCAATATTATTTCCCAGTGCTTGTGGTACCTCGTTGTAGAGCAAAAAGAACCCCTGTGAAAACAACTTCCAAGAGGCCCACCATCTGGTGGGAGAGATACAGCGTGTCAGGACTTTCAAAGAGGTGTTGTCGAAAATGCTATGAGACAGGAATGATTCATTTCAGTCTGACACTTCCCAGAATTTCCTGATTTAGATATTATTTTAACCTCTCAGCTCCACCACCACAACAGTGTGTCAGCCTATTGATGATCCCAGTGTGGGCTTGCCTTATTTTAGAACACTGTGCACATACCAATGAACTTGTCCACCGTATCTGCTTTGCGTGGGAGTGCGTACACCGAGCGGGGAAAAAGCGGCGCAAAAAGCAGGAACCGCGAGGATGCATTACATCATTTATGATAAGACTATGTACCTCTCTGAATGGGTTTCAGCTGACAGTTGCTGATAGGGAGACATAAGAGTGCAAGGATATTGTGGGAGGAAATCAGACACGCCGAAACCTTTCTCCAATCAGCCTTAATACAGCAACAAGCACCTCAGCTATTACCATGAGAGCAAATAGGCCTCTGTCAATCTCCAAAATTGAGCAAGATGAAGTCACAACAGGCAAGCCTTTTTTTCCCCCCTCGCTGTCTGGGACACTCAAGCACAAAAAAATTATGGATGGTGCCAGCTGGTGTCCACCTTCCCAGAGGGCATTACCAATGCATGGCCTTCCGAATAGCCGCAGGCTAGCCTAAAGGATATGACTGTCCCAATCTGAGACAGTTCAAATCCGATTCTGTGTCAGCCATTTTTGTAAGTTACTTTAAATATCCTTGTGAATAAATTACTAGAAGATTAGATTTTTTTTCCACTTTCAGAAAGAGATCCAGGGATTCCTCAAGAGAGTGTTGAGGAGACTGACGAGAGCTTTTGCTTTGTACGTGCTCAGTCCCTCGTACCCATCACACCAGTCCTTAACTCTTCCATTGCACATCCCTGAAATAATCCCACAATATTCTTCTGTACTGTCAGTAAAAGTCATATGGAGTCTGAGTACTCATACATGAACACCCACAATGGTTCTATTAAACTTTATTTTAGGGTCTGAAAATTGATAACCTAGCATTTTTCACAGGTTTTGCACTCGCTGGTGTTTGTAATTTGCAGCTGAAGTTGAAAATTGCACTGTGCTTTTTGCCCAAAACTCTGTTTAGATGCTTCACTTCTGAAACAATCCAGATAGATGCTGGAGGAAGCTGACTCTACCAGAGTTGAGCAGCACTTGGGTTGGGGTTAATGACAAAATTGGTGGAAAAGAAAAAAGAAAGAAAAAAAGTTCTACCCCCAAGCCATTTCAGTAAGCAGCAGCAAAGATGGGAGATAGAGAGAGGATGACATGAGGCCAAAGTTAAGACAGATGTGGATCTGAACTTACAGATGTGAATGTATGGTTTAAAAATGTCATGATTTACCTGTCTTCTACCTCAATTTACATTAAACCTCAACTAAAAACAAATGCTAAAAGTAGATACAACAGATCTGACACTGTTTTTTAGGAAATAGGCAAGACTATTAATAAAATATGAAAAAACTTCCACATGCCACACATAATACATATTGATATTTTGCGACCCCAGCCACACACTCCTGTATTACCACTTGCCACTGCGTAGCTTCCAGCAGCTGGCAAATCAGAAAAGAAACAGAGGTTTGTATGTCTGGTGAGCGGGCATGCTCGAGCTGCAGGTGAGCAGCAGAGGGGTGGGTGGAGATAAGAGGAGGGGGTCAGTGCATACCAAATGGAGGCAAAAGTGCAGAGTTACATCCTACTCATTTTAAGGCACAAAGGGATTTTTTCATGGAATGTGTTGTTTGGATTAGCAGATATCAGTTTTTAGGGATTTAATCAATTACACAAAAAAACAAAAATACTCAGTGGAGATAATATGTGCAAGAACTGTCTGCTAGATATTTCACTGGCAGGTTGTTGGCCGGCTCACTCTTTGAAACCAGCTCTGTGAGACTTCCTTTAGCTGCCTCCGTCTGCTCTCTCTCTCTCTGTGGCTTTGTCTTTGCTCTTTACAGGGAGCTGCCACTGTAAACAACATGCAGCATGCACTATGAAGCTTCATTTGTAAAGCCACATTAACCTTCACGAACCACAGTCGACAATTAGCTTATTTTACATTTAGCAACTACGAGCATGATCTCTATTGTGTAACGTTAACAAAATCAGTGATAAACAGTTTCAGTGGTGTGGCCATGAATGCAACACTAATTAAACTAAAAATGCAGTGTTTCTTCTAAACTCAGCTACAGAGAGACATTAATACCAATACTGAACACATCATGGAGGAACTGGATAAACAGGAGCGTGACAGGCCTCGGTGCAATCAGAAAGAGCAGAAGCAGTGGCAACTTCAAATATTGTAATACTAATAGTAATTTCAATTTAAAAGAAGGATCGATTCAATTGCTGAAAGGATTAGCGAAACAATTGTTTGACAGAAAAAATACAAGAACTCTGATGATAGAGTAATTGTTTAAGGATTAATTTGATATCTGGGGAAATTAATTTATTCAGTTTCTTGCCAAGAGGTAGATGAGAAGAATGATACCACTTGTGTACGTTAATGTGAAGAAAGAGTCAGAAGTCGGTTATCGTAGCTTAGCTTAAAGAGCAGAAACAGCCGGCCTGGCTCTGTCCCAAGGTAAATAAATTCACCTACCAGCACCTCTGAAGCTCGCTAAATGACATCATCATCATACATCTTATCTGATTATTCCGTACAAAAAGGAAAATTGTTAAATCGTTGTGGTTTCACAGGGATTTAAGTGGTGGAACTATTTCTTGACCGAGCCAGTGATTTTCTGGAGTCCTTGCTGGTTTCCTGGCAACCTCAAGGTCACAGCAAGACTCCAGAAAGTCACTGTGCCTGGTCCAGCACACATGTTAATTGGTGAGCTTTAGACGTGCTGGTGGGTTTTTCTTTTTTAACCTTTGGACAGAGCCAGGCTTACTGTTTCTTCCCGTTTCCAGCCTTGATGCTAAGCTAAGCTAATAGCCTACCGGCTGTAGCTCCATGTTTAGTGTGCAGACATGAGAGTGATATCAATCTTCTCATCTAACGCTTGCCAAAAAAGCAATTAAGCATCGTTCCCAATATGTTGAACTAGTCTTTCAAAGTCATTTACTATGCAAAAGCGCTCCACATTTGCTGTGTCCAGCCTATCAACTGCCATGTTTTGCTGCTTTCTTGTTCTTTTGTAAAGTGATATCTTTCAGGTTTGCCAGCTGGTTGGACAAAACAACAATTCTGTGGAAATCACCATGGACTGAACAATAAATCACAAAAATAATCAACCAATTACTTGATCATTAAAATTAGCATCATTTTCAGCCATTAGAGGCACTTCAAACTCAAAGAGCACTGTGCATGTCATTGCTAAAAGAAGAGATTTTTGGTTCATCCCATGAAAAGGTTGAATGAAAGACAAGAAAGAAAGAAAACCCCTCAAGGTCAGATGTGAAGATTCTGTTATTCCTGTCATTGCTGATGGCAGTATTTCACCTGCAGACATATCCACATCAAACGTGATGCCATGAGCAGAATACGCACTCAGCTCGCTCAGCATTAGTCTGTTCCAAAACTCTCCTGCTCTCATTGTTAGCTGGCAAAAATGAAGTTGTTCAGAAATGGAGAAGAGATTGGAGATTTGGGAAAAGAGAATATCTAGATCACACTGAGTGTGGGAGTGTGCAGTGTGCAATTAATACACTCCAAAACAAAGAGATGAAAGAGAAAACAGGCTGCAAGCAAGAGTCTCTTATTGGTCTTTTGCTGCCTCTCGACAGATGGCTTCAGGTAAGCCAGAGGAGTGGGTGGAGCTGTTGGAGGCCAATATTTGAGGCTGGATCTTAGATTGCATCTGCTAAGTGGCCAAATAATCTAAGTTACCTATATACAGGAGACGAAGTAGCTCTCAGTTCTTGGGTGTGGCTTGAGGATGCATATCCTTTATGTGTCTTTGAGAGAAAGTTTTTTTGTTTTTGTTTTTGAACAACTTGGCTTGGCTGATTCCATTGAACACACATATATGTGACAGTTTTCTTCTGAAACGGAGACAGTCCTGTCCATTCAGTATGATGACGAAAATAATAAAACCACTCATAAGATGACAAACAGGGAGATAATAATTACGCTTTGTCACGAATGAAAGCAAATATATACAAGTATGTGGTTGTAAATTTTGTAAATTTGTAAATGAAAGCAAACATGGAGCTGAATCTTCTAACAAAGTGTCTCAAATTCACCACTGAGGAACACAAGCTACAGATGCAGCCACCTAGAATGGCTGGCTGGTCCATGACAGGACCCCCACTGGGCCCCCCTCAATGACACAGTGAAGGCAGCCAATACTCGCAACTCCCCTAAGCACCATGTGTGGAAACCAGTAGCAATGCTTTATCTACCCCCGAGGTGGAGCCCTGTTTTTTCAAGGTCATGTTCTGAAACTTTTCATCTAATATTGACACAGATGTTTGTTTTTAGCGAACATAAAACAAAGATTATTCCGTTTGGGCGAACAATGGAGAAGGCTGAAGACACCTCTGCAGTAATTACTGATTACGATACGTCTGTTCTGTGCCATAAAAGAGCAAGCGATGCTCTATTCAACAGAACTGTGTGACAAATGAGGGCAACAAAGGTGGGAAATTAATGACATACAGGAGGAAATAACTGTTTGTTGATCTGTTGGTTAACAATTACTGAACTGCAGCTATCAAGGCATATCTGATCCCGTCAATGCCTACATGTCTGTACTACAACACACCGAGACAAACTGTCACAATGTTTTAATGCAGAGACTGGTCCACAGTGAAAACTGCAGAGAGCACAAAAGCCCCCGTTTGCGTGTTTTAGTCAGCGGAGGTGAACATGTATGTCTCTGCATGTCACCTTCAGGCTGGTGTGTATAGCCGTTCTCTCAGTACGCCATGTCGACAAATGAAATACTGAGTGAACAGCTATTGCCAACCTGTAGCAGAGCAGTGCAGGTCAAGCTCCTACCTGAAAGTTTTGACATCCCAAGATTTATTTTTTCATGACGCAGTGGCAGACAAGAATACACTGCAAAAGCTATTTTTCAGATGATTTGATCACGTGTGTTGCAAAATTTAGTAAAACAGCTACTAGTGTAGTAACTTAATTTTTATAACTGGTTGTAATTTGTCATGATTCACTCTGAATTTCTGTTCTGTTGTATATAGCTCTTTATTGCATCCTGATAGAATTTCATGCAGTGGCCTTCAGTCTTTAATGACCAGAATTCATCTGAACTCATGCTAACAAAAGCTCCCTAGCAGGTGCTTTAGTCTGTGCTATAACCCACCCCCCTGCAGGAAAATCAAGACTCATTTTACTTCATCACACTGACACATTGCAGATGTGAGATTAAAATGGATTTTTCAGATTCCATGGCTGTGTGATCGCAACTGTCGTCACTGTACAGTGACTCATTCTTAAAACGCTATTACAAGTCCAAGATACCATACGATACAAAGAGAGGAGAGGAGAAACTGCGAGTTACTTTACAGGACAGACAACATGTAGGTCATTTTACAAACTTCATGTGGAATATCAAATCTTCGGACAGACATCCTTTCTACAATCACATGTTCACAAAGTGGTGAACCTCGCTTCATCCTTGCTTGTGAGCGACTGAGTCTTTCCAGGATGCTCCTTTCATAATCGTGATACTATCACCTGTTACTGATTCATTCAAAGTGTCTCAACTTCATTGGAATCAGGGCTGTGACTTAGACAAGTGTGACAAGTCTCCAGTCCACATGCACTGAGAATGGACTAAAGGAGGAAACATCTTATTCAAATATTTGCATATTCATATTTCTGGATTTAAATTAGGGAGGAGGCATAAGTGCATTTTTTAACTCTGTAATTTAATTGTTTGTTTGTTTTTAAATGCAAGCCCTGTCTGCTAGACATCACATTTGCAGACAACTCATTTCAAACAGAAAATATGTTTTGAGAAAAACATAATGCCAACTGAATTATGTTTCTATTAACATAATAAGGAAATATTGTTAATTAAGATACCTGGCATGTCGCAAAACTGTTAGAATTGGACCTGGATCAGTAAAATGTTCACTGACAACAAATTTCATTTCTTTTCCACCAAAATCTTTCAATAAATGATCCACTCATAGCGGCTCCAGCATTATTCATCTACTTTATTGTTGTGTTTCGGCACTGGCAGCACTTGATTAAGGTGAGGGAGAGGTCATGGTCTGGTTTTATACAAGGAGAGTCAGCAGTTTGCATAAGATTTTAGTATATATCTTTATTTAATTAACAGGTGAGTATTTTCAATGACAGTCATGCCCATTCAAGCTGGGATCAGCACCAGAGTTTTTATATCTGGATTATTTTCATTTTCATTTTATATGTTTCTACTTGAATATGTAATTATGATCATTTTATATTCTTATTCAAAGATGTTTTTCTAATTATGTCATAGATCACGCCTTAAAAAGTCACACACCCCCTTTCCCTAAGGCCCTGGTTTCTCCCAGAAGTTGCAGGATGAAACAAACCAGCAGGTATGCAGACGCAGCACTCTGCTGTGCATCACTGCCGGAGGAGATGTAGGCTACAGCTTAACGCTGTGTTGATGAAGTGGTTAGCGGAGCGTTAATCCCTTTTTCAAATGTGTAGAGAAATATTTGCATAGTTACTTATAAAGTAGGCTAGTATCAGCTTAAGTCAGTCACCGTCCTTCAGTCCAGCTGTTTGGCTTCTGACTGGCTAGCTAGTCATGACTTGCAATACGTGGTCATTGCAGTCGAGGCTGAGAAGGAAGTTAACTTTTATAATCTTGCAGACAGCCGTTGAGGTTGGCATGAAAATCCCACACTTGGCCATTGCTTCAGCCCTCTCTCTGTGGCTCTCTGTAGTCATATCAGTGTGTGTTTGTGTTACCGGTTACATGAATTTAGGCTAGTGATGATGATGGCTTTTTCAAGGAGGCTGAGAGTTTGGAAAATAGATTAGTACTGCTCAGTCTGAGCTTTTACTGGCTATGCAGCACACACTGCTACGTGCTGTCAGCACAGTCTCATCTGGACTCACGCTGCTTCCTATGCATTGTGTTTGAAGATACAGTTATTACCATGCTGGCAGGTTCCCTTCAGCTGCGGCTTTATTATCTATGTAATTTGCATAGTGGGCATTGTTGGTGGCAGATAACTGAGCGACAAAAACTGATTTAGCGACGTTTTAAAATAATCCCCCCAAGTCTTTGAATATATACATCAAATTTCAGAAAACTGCATCTTTTTTTTTTTTGTTTTGTTTTCTTGACATGAGGTTCAAGTGACCTGCGGTAACTTTGCTCCAGTGGTTCAGAGATTTACAATAGAAGAAAATAATAACTGGATCATATAAAGAATGCCTCGCTTATGTTTTAGGCTAATCGCTGCTAATGCATTGCTGCTACAAGCAGGGTGAGTTTGCAAGGGCGCTGCATTAACTATTCCTACAGGGTTGCTTTGGTTTGTTTTTGTTTTCTCCCAACAGCCACCGAAATCACAGCTCTGTCTGTGTGGGTCGCTCCAGTTCAAAACCAGTGCAGTATAATAAACGGGTTGACCGGCTGCATATCTTTGCCAGTTCTTGGGGGCGATGTCATGTGGACAAAAGCTTTCAGTTGCTCTTCTTTACAGGTTGGGTCGTTGTTTTCTCATACCAGGTGGAATAATGAGTAGTCTGCACATACAGGACCACTGAGTGTGTTGGCCTTGGTTCAGGGCAGAATCACAAACTAGTCACTGATTTTATGTCTGTTTTAATTGCACTCCCATTTGGAATTGTTGGATTCCTGCAGATTTGGAAAGTGTCCAGCGAGCCTTTTTACAGCAGGACTTGATCATTAAAGCTTATTTTCACTAAACGCGTGCGTTGGGTTTTCAGGACAACAATAGTGTAGTTCCTAACCCCCAAACGAGAAAGGAAAAACAAAGTTATTTTTCAATTTGGGACAATGGCTTTTTGGCCTACAGTAAATGTGTGTTATAGCAACACTGTGGAAATGGCTTAGCAGAAATCACAGCAACGGGATTTTGATTAATGAGAAACATTCATTTTTGTATTGACCATTTAAAAGACTATTAAGATTGCCACTCAAGCGTTAAGCATTAATTATAAGGCAGGCCTACATAAGCTTCCATGAAATTTAATGAGCATTGTAAAGTCTGAAGTAATGCAAGGAGCTTTGTAGAGAATTAGGCTGTAAATGAAGTCCTGAAACAACAGTCATATTAAACTTTCTTGCCAAGTTTCTTTGCAGTTCACACACTAATGATATCTTCTTTTATTTTTTTTCTGAGAAAACATGCTTGGTATTTACAACCAATGTTCCCACTGTAGAAGACTCCTGGGAAAACCCTGGACATGATAAAGATATTGCACTTGTTTTGGGATGGAGGATATTTAAATGTCAACTAGTAATTTTCCTTGTGTATAACTGGTCATTATAACACATACTTTTTAACCTTTACACCTTCTCTAAGACAAGATTGCAGAAAGCAGTTCATGTTTTTCAAAACTAGAAAACTTTCTAACCGCAGGCTGATGTAAAAATGTAAAATTGTCTCCTAACAGTTTTTGTAAAACTGCGATTTGAATTAGAGCAGTTGCAGCTGCAGTTGGTCATCAGCGATGCTTTACCACCAGGACGCCCAAACACACTGAAAGCGGCACATTCACTGATCCAAGCGCTCTCTGTAATCAACCTGTGAAATGAGTTCATACTAGACAGCTGCTGATGTTATTGCAATTAAAAAGCTTCTTCACTGCAGACTTGAACCACCACACACCAGCCCAGATGTCAAGAAGCAACATTTCTGAGACACGAGTCAGGGATGTAAGCTTGTCTAGGCACTGTTTACAGTAAAATACAGTAAGAATCCTTGGCTAACCAACATTTCAGAAATATTTATGAACGCAAGCTGCGTCTGTGGATACCATGTGTTTTGTTTCTTCAGCTGAATCACTCGAGAGTAAAACTGTCATAACGTCCATAATATTGAAAATGCTTCTATAGAATCCTGGTTAAATTTTCATGAGTTCACATCTCCTGAACGTGGACCTGCACATTCATGCCCTGGTGAACAAACAGAAACACAAAGCTTCTTACGGCTCATAACTCTGCTCTGCTGTCTTTCTTATCAGCTCTTTGTGACACTGAGAGCCCGTCGGTCCTTTCAGGGGTGCCTTAACAGCTGTATTGATCTGTTAACTTTGCATTCATCAATCACAAGGTTAGGGGAATGATTCAGATAACATCGGCGAGCTCTGTCCTCGCCCAGTGGGAAATTCAGAATTAATACCTCTATGTCCTGATGCCTTCTCCCTCTGCCTGGAAGACTGTGTCACCTTTGTTTGCAGGTGGTTACATATCATCTCAGCAGACACAGAACAAAGTGAGATAAAGGAATGATGAGCTTCTTACCGTTTTGGAGTTGGTTGAACAACTTTGCAGCTCAACTATGAGTTTTTCAAAGAGGAAAAAAAAAGGGACAACTTTATCTCTACTGACGAGTCCTTCTCTTAGTAGGCCCAACTGTTCCTATTAACACCCTCTCAGATTCAACCACAAAGGCCTTTGCCAAGGGGCTTCCAGCACAATCAATGATAGCACTAATTGAAATATTATCTCTAATGCTTCACACAAATGCCCAGGCAAGCCCCCAATTATTGCACACAGATTATTCCACAGACCATGTGCTTTCTAACCACTAACTCTACTCCATCTGCTCCAAAATTACAACCACACCACTGCATGAGCTAAGCACCCCCTGTGCACAGCAACCCCCCCGCTGTGAGACACCTTCCTGCTATTAGTAAATGAGGACGGGCCGAGTCTCGAGTGGCCATCTTATCAGTGTTGATGTCAAGGATATGGGCAGGTGATGGTGGAAGACTGATGTGAGTATCTACTGCCTGCCCACCTAAATTATATATCTGTATCCCTCCTTTGAGATTTCAAATCAGATAAAACGAACACATGGAAGATTTAGTTTGCTCCTGCGAGGCTGGGAAGTCTCCACAATCAAGTGGGTAAAGAATAGTAGCAGAAACAGGTTGATTGTATCAGTAGTGCAAGCAGGAGAGGATACTGGGTACACAATAAGAGGAGGCTATTTTCCACTCAAGATACAAGAACTGCAGGTAAGATGATTATAATACAGACAATGGAAATCCAGAGTCAGACAGCAAGACAGAAAGCTACTTGTGGTCATCACTGGGCTTGTGTTGCTATTATTATTTCCAGTGGACCCTGTTTTCTTGATAAACCATTGTTTCAGTTGTGTTATCCTCTGGCCACTCTGGCTGGCTTAGATGCTTCTTCCTCCTCTCTTGATTTGAGGGGTCCTGGATTAAAGTAGGCCTCTAAAATACCATTTTCCACATGAGAACCCAAGTTTTCATGTGCAGCTCCGACACTCCAACAACTCTCTGACTCCCACAGTGCAAGCATCAGCTATGGCTTCAATTAAAAACATGACTGCAGTGGCTCCAGTTCTCAGTGGCCACCACTTCCACCCTGTGGCCTGATCTTCTGGGCTTCTCCCGACTCCCCTAACATGCGTGTGCTGTCATGAGTGAACTGCTGAAACAGGCAGCAATAGTTAGTGCTCAGGCCTCAATGACAACATACAGAGTAAAGTTGAAAAAAAGGCCCCCTGTGACATGCATTGCAGAGAACTGGGAACCTTGTTGTGTTTGTATTGTCAGCCAAATGGAAGACAAACACTGTCATTCTCTTGATGCCTGTGTGACTCCTTGTCATGCCTCCGCTGCATCCTCTACTCTCCCATGCATGTGTCTTTACAGCTTTTTACAGCAGCTCACCTGTTAGCCTCTTTGCCTTTTTTGCTCACAGAGAGCTATTCCAGAACTGAAGTGAGATAAAGGCACACTTTGATTTGGCAGGTCACAAAAGCACACAAAAAATAAACTAATGCGTTTTTAGAGATGTGTCACATCTTAGTCAAACATGAGCTAAATACCTCATGAGACATACTGTAACACACTGTAACATCAATTCACCGTTCACTCATTAACAGACACAAAAAACCTCTTGAAAAATACAAATCGCAGGAATCCATGTCCAGAATATGTTAGGAAAAACTTCTAATGTTGTACTTGTATAAATGAGATGTAGCTTTGGTTCTATAAATGTTTCACATGTACCACAATTTAGGACAAAATGCTACAAATGGTAGAGTCCTACTGCGAAAGTGGATAATAACTCAATTTTGTTATTTGATTCCTTGTAGAGGTCACAGCACAAGCATGCTGTCTCTCAGGCAGGATAAAGGAATTATCATTCTGATTACGGTTCCTGTTTTGAGCTTTACCAAAAATAAATAAATAATTTAAAATAACAGATGTTAGATTATGTAAATAAGATGCACAAAGTGGCAATAAAATCCATAGCTTGTGGCTGCGCAGAGTGTAACTGCTTCATAAATAATACTCCTAACAAGAATAACTTGTGAAATGCCTGGCAACTTGGAAGCAATTTCCTCTTCACTTTAGCTCCTCTAAACTCTTCAGAAAAGTTTTCTTTGTGTCAAAAGTTAAAAAAAAAAAAAAAAAAAAAAAACATTGGAAGAGTTTAAAACTCTCAGTGCTTCTCGTAACTCCTCAGCCTACAGCCTTTGGCATTCCCTCACGTCAAAGGACACATATTGTATATGTGATATATATATACACATATTTATCCAGCAGCATTTCTATAACTGTGCTTACATAGAAACAAACAGTGCAGAGTGCAAGCAGTGAGTTTCTCAAGTAGGCAGCGTTCCTCAAACGCACCAACCTGGTGAATGGGCACAGTCTGAAGTCACTATCCCTGCTGCTTATTAATTAGCCCTCCCTGTCAAGTCCCTTGTGGTCACCGAGTCACATGACCACTTCACTGGGACTTGGCAAACGACATGGGGAAGGAGAAGCTTCTCAAACAGCTTAGCCTTTACTTTTAAGACAGACAGTGGAGGTCTCGCTCCTGCGTGCATGATCCAATATCCAGGAAGAGGAAGTGAAGCCATGTGCAAACTACAGACTTTATTCAGCACATTTCTGTCTGTTACAGCGTGAAAAATAAAAAAATAAAAACATTCAGATTGCATTTTCTGCCCACAATGGATTTACCAGCCATTTTTTATCTACATTTCAAATATCAACATGTCTGAAGGTTTGTCTGTTTCCTGCGACCCATGGGCTTTTTGCATGTTATACAGCATGTTAGGAATGAAAGGAAGAGTACACAGTAATTATCTAATTATATTCAAGAAATATGTTTTTCTCAGCATCTCTTGAGATTGGTTGTTTTCCTTCCTTGTCTGCTGAATTGTCAATGCCATGCACAAGGCAGCCTCCCCACTGAAAGCCGTCAGTGAATTACCAGTACTGCAAATTGATTGTTGACCCAAACAAAATGTGAGTAAATCAATCAGGCTTCCATTAAATGCTTACAACAAACTTTCTACAACCCAGAAATGATTCATTTGTGACATGAACCTGTGAAAATACCGAACACACACAAACAAAAAACCATTACTGAATGCAGAAGCAGAATGCAACACGAAAATTGCTTCCCACCACAGGAACGAAAAAGACAACTGGATAACAATTACCTCCAATTTGCAATTTGCCATTTCAGAAAACAAACAGGGCCTCTTGTTGTTACCATGAAACAGGAAAAGTGGCAATTCTCAGTTACAGACACTCATCATCCCATAATGTGTCTAATTCCTTAATAGTTCATTACACGTTTAATGGAAAAAGTTTCATATCCAGGGCACTCTCCTGATTTAAGCTGAAGAACAGGAAGAAACCACCTCAGAAATATTAAAAAAAAAAGCTTCTGGTGATCAATCTTTCATTTCTGAGTCCATAATGTTGCTTGGTTCTATATTTTTCTTATTTCATGGATGTCACGTCGAGATATTTTCAGCTCATATCGAAGAAGCAGAAATACCAATTTTTCCTGTAAAGGCAGACTCAATAGACCAGAATGCAATGCAGCCATGAGACAGGTTGTATTTCGGATACAAGAAAGGTGGAAAAGAAACCCTCTTTTTCTCATTCCCATCACTATTTCAACTAATCTGTTTACCTACGTGCATACCAGGGCTCTCACTTTGTATTCAAAAGCAGACCATCTGTAGGTGGAAAAACATAAATGACTGGGTCTGTATCATCTGTCTGAATTTAAAATTCACTTAGAATAATATCATAGTAAATTCATTTAGTATAATAGCAATAGGCTGCACCTTCTCCTGTAGTGGTTGGCGCTTGTAAAATGCACTGTATTGTAGCCTATTGCTCGTCCTGTAACAGTCTATTTCTACTTTGTTAAATGCAGCTGCCTTGTTTGGTCATTCCCATCAGAAACAACCATCAGCAGTGTTACTGAAGCATCCATCAGTTCATGCAGGCTGGCCCTGAATTCAGCTGTCACTGTCCTCAGGACAGTTCGGCTGGGGTCAGGGCTGGAACATCAGGCCGACAACAAGACAGACCACGTTCACTTCTTATCAGTTGGTTTCACTTATTGTAATTTGATTTGCTGCAGATTTGAAGAGGAATTTGCAACAGTAATAAAACCGAATTGTGTGTTTCTGGTGTTGTACAGTGGCCCTGTGTCAAAAATCTAGTTCTTATTCATTTCTTTTTTTGTTTTAAGATCATAATTATGCAAACTTACATCATCTATTTGTTTCGTTTTGTAATCAATTTTAAGTTGTGATTGGATAAATAAAATTCTGTTTTATTCAACTTTAACAGCTAATTTTCTTTTTGTTTCATGTTTGATAAAAGTGTGACATAAACAGTAAGACATCAAAGAATATGAGAAGAAAAAAACATGAGAAAGGAGGAGAGATGAAAGGGAGAATAAAAGGCTTGAAAGACAGAAGGAAAAAGAAATCTAGAAAAAAGATATTAAGACAAAACAGTGCTTGTGATAGTAACTGATATAAAAAATAGGGGTAAAGTAAGTGTCTTCATATGTCTTCATGCATGAAGGAATGTTGTGTAAAGCATGTTGATCCACATGCAGAGGTGAGTTGGAGGAAGGGGAAATACACTGATACACTGATCACTGTCAGTACCATCTCTAATTTTACCTTTCAATGATGATAACACTGATAATACCCATCAGCAGTGGTATGAGGTGGGGAACAGGGTTCCCAGTCCAGGCCCCAAGCAGCATCGGGACCTCCAGAGGAAGGTCTACAAGAAGGGAAGTCCTCACTCTCTGTTAATTCATTTTTTATCATTTATCAGCAGATACCACTCTCTTTACCCATTTGAGCCCCTCCCATACCACTTCCTTCCTATTTTCTTTCATTTCTTTGTTAATGCTAATCTGTCTTGATTAATTTTCTTTCTAACTAAGCCATTAATCGTTTCAGCACTAGACTACTGTGCGAAGTAATCAATCCGCCATCTACAGTGCAAAGTGCGGGGCTGTAGAACACATTTTTGCACCGTGGCCCCATAGCAGTTTAAACCGACCACCATGCGCAGTGCTAAAAGGGATGCTGTCATCGTCGACCATAGTTTCTTCACCAGGCAGACTAATGTAAGAAATACCATGAAAGCGACTGATGTGTTCACTGAGCAGAATAGCTTTCAAGCAGGTGTACGAGAAGAAAATGGGTGTTTGTATTCATTGATTCCACCCATCAAAGCTTTGGTACGTCAATGTGAAGCTGGAAAGTAAAAAGTGAAACTGGGATCCTTCATCAATCACTATAGATACAAATAACCAGCAAAAGCAAAAGAGGCCCTTTGAATGACAGAATGTATTTTCTACAGGGCAGTTTCCAGTTATAAGCCACCTGCTTTGCAATTAAATTAATGTGAAGGAATTACGCATTTGTTCTGGTTTGTGGAAGAAGACACACACCCCAGGCTATACATACTGAGGTTCACAGCTGTGTGTAGCAGCTCATGCCAGTCTTTGTAGTGCACAGTAGAGTGCATCGCTATCATGGAACGTGCAGCAGAAAGCTTCATTCCAGTGCTTCATGCTAAAATACGCACATCAAAGCATCTTAATGTTGCAGCGTCTTAGGCTGGACTCTCAGCAGAGAAGCCACCTGGCTTTAATAGCGTCTCACAGCAAATTTCCATGTCATTCATTTATCACATTTTGATATCACGCCACTGTACACAGGTGGCGATATCTACCTGCCATTGTCGGCCATCTGTCTGGTCTGCCTGTATACTCTGCTCTCAGGCTTTATGCGAGCTGTGCACCGGGAGATGGACAAAGACATTTTTTTTGCAGCAACAGCTCTGGCTCTTTTGCTTTGGGATCCCTGCTGAGTAGCTGTTGCCCTGCGATAAGAAGAGAACTCTATCCATCAACAATGATCTCAATGTCTTTAACAAAAGGGTGCATACAACAGTACACCGTGGCTCCCATACCGTCAGCCCTCTCCTCCCTTCGTTGGTCATCCAATAACAGCTGTTGCTCCAAATTTCGTTCTAACCGGCTATAATTCTCGTCTTTGGCTGACACAGGCCGATGGAGGAAGGACAAGGGCACAATACACAAGCCTGCGAGGGTCTTGGCCAAAAAAAAAAACAAAAAACACAAGAGTTTGTGCTGCATCCTGGCAACACAGCCAGCACTGTCTTCTCCCAGCCACATACAGAGACAGAGGGAGGGAGGCAGCCCGCTCAGACAATGGGGCTGCCTCATTACCACTGTTTATCTTAAGCTGGATTAATACTTCCAGAAGAAATGCTGCTCTCTTCTTTGTTCGGAGAAGAAAATTTGCTGCTTCTTTTTGGGACAGTTTGATGTTGGGGGTGTTTTGGTGTTGTTTTTGTTTGCTTGCTTTTTTTTTTTTTTTTTTGCAACTTCTTTTCCTTGTTGCTGAAAAACACCCACTGATGTCAGCGTTTGATTGTTTCCCACCTACCCTTCACATGTTTGAGTCTGTTCTTTTGGTTCTCGTGGAAGATGATCAACTGTTGGGGTTCAGATCCTTCCTGGATTCAGGAAACATTCTGCAAACTACTTGCATATTCAATCCAGTGACAGAAACGCTCCAACCAGCTGTAGAAAAGCAGGAGGTCCTCTTTGTTTGAGCTGCCTCACTTTACAGGAAACACAACACAACTGATTTCCAGAACACTTCTTACTATTGCTTTTTGTTCCATATGTGACTCTGATGTCAAGTGTGAATCGGTTCTGCCATGGTGAATGTATACAACCGTCTGTGCCAAGCTTATTAGATGGTAGAAAATAATGAAAGACTGCCTTCAGTGAGGGGGACTCAAGTTGACCTTGACATATTCACGCACATTTTGCCATCGCACATGAGAAAGCCAAAAGACTGCATGACACTATCATGTACCTTGCACAATGTCAACTGAGTCCTGGAAATTATTGCTACATAAAAAAAAAGAAAGAGAAAAAAAGCATGCTGCAAAATACACCAACAGGAACTGAACTGATCTTCATTTTGGACAAAGCCTCCCACCCTCTCTCCAGTGAGCTGACACAGCCCCACAGCAATTTTAGCCTGCGGCTCATCCCCTCGAGGTGCACCAAGAAACGCTTCAAGCACTTATTCATGTCGACCGCCATCCAGATGTACAGTGCTTCCTGCCACAGCGGCTGCAAGCTCAGCCGGCCGACCAGTGGAGCACTTCAGCCTAGGTGCCTCTTGCTGTCTCTATCAATCGCTCCGGATTGTTTTCCTCCACCCTGCTCTCTACATCCACCCCACCCCAACAGTTCTGACCAGCAGGCTCCTCTGCAAATCTTCTACACATCTGTATCCGAGCCAAAATATTCTTTTCTAATTAGCAGTAGCAATGTGCACAAGCTGCTTCGATGTGTGATCATAATCAGATCAGACCATGAGAGCAGCTACTGTGACAGCTTCTTTCTATTTTAAAAATAGACCTACAGACCTGCATGTTAAAACAACGACAGCATACGTGGCAGCTTTTCCCATAGTGATACAACAGGGTTAAACTGAGTAAAAGAAGTCATACTAACCATTACTTACAGTATAGGAAACATCACCATTTTCACACGACTCGGGTTCGGTTCAGACAGCTGGTTCCATTTTGGTCTGCAAATGTTAAATGATCTGGACCCTGAGCTCCAGCGCCAAAGAATCTCTTTACAAACCTTTTCTTTCTTCTCTCCTCTTTTATTGGCAAAGAGAAATGTTGAAAACGCACAGTAACATTAGCAAGCTTTGCATTTTTAACCACTGCTGACCAACGATTCCGACAGTCAATTAATGTTGATTCCATAAGTAACATGCCTAAAGGCCAAACTTTCACTTTCAGCTGTTGTCTGGTTAATGACTCTCTGCACGCTGGTGTCTGTACTTGGCCAAAGACTGTTTGTTTGCAAAAGAAGCCTGGATGAGTCATCTGGACCGGTCACCATTAAAAACTGGAATGTATCTGCCTTCTCAGACAACAAAAGGTGATTACACATCTGATGTGACTGTTTGAGATTTTCTTATTTACAAGTTAAGTAACCTGCACTTGTAAACATTAAAAACTACACCGTATTGAGCTTAATGAGAGATTTAAAAGGACTGTGATTTGATGAAATGTTATCTAAAATAAGAAATGTAGCCATGTATTGTGACGTGCTCATACTGTACCCTGCATGCCTCTGCTCACCTGTAAATATGCCTCTTTTATTCATTTATTATCCTCCATATGTTCCTCTGCTTTGTTTATTTGTTATCTCATCTGTCTATTCGTCCTTATCTGTGCCCTATTCTGTTTCTGCTATGACCCAATTTCCCTATGGAGACCATTTAAATTTCATCTAATCTAATCTAACACATCTCTGATCCTGCAAGAGATCTGCTGATATGCAAATGACTTCAGTTGGTGCTGTCTGGAGAATGGATTGGCCTTGAAATGGTGGGAAAGGGACAATTTTTCCAGGTGTATTAAAAGCAGGCTTTTTTAATAGCGCAGCAGTGTGGCACAAAACAAAACACTATCTCCCTGGCTGCCTGTTCCAGTGATAATTTGTGTATTTTTCAAAATGTTGTCAGGCACACAGAGGTTTTCTTTCACTTGACACCATTTCCTGCCTGCAATATAATGACTACACTACTTTGCAACATAAGTAATGATACATGGTATTAACAGTGACAGTATGTGCAGAATTTCATCAAGTGGGGGTTAAAATAAGCTCTCTCTGGTCTACTAAACCACACAGAGTGAGTCACTTGATTAATTCCATCTTTTTCTTACCACTGACATATCTCAAATACATAATTAGGCTGAAAAGAGCAGAGTCTGTGTCACAGTTTTTTTCAGAGCTTTAGATGCTAAAACTGTGTGCCACATGAAATCAGAGTTTCACTTTAGCAGTGGAGCTGATGGTATTTAGTGTAACTTTCATTCAGTGCAGCTGAAGATGGTATTTGACAAGGGGGATAACAACAGTTACCTTAAATTTGTTTACACTGGTCCAATTCTGAAGTCAGTATACTTGAACTAGACAACAATTATCATTATCAAGGAGGTAAACCTGTGACCTTATCTGTATTTTTGACATTCGTTTTTTCAAAAATGCATCTTTATTTCAGATCTTTGTGCATTAATCTTTAGCGGCTCAATTTTTCTGTGCAGGACTTTGACTTTTCACATACCAGGCAGGACTTTTTCTTCTGGGAGGCAGCATTTTGTGCAGCAGAAGACACATCTGTAAAGATCAAATGCGCTGCTGGCCAAATCAAACAGTTAGGTGTGGAGAGCTGATGAGAAAAAAAATCCTTTCCATCCTTCCTACATTCATTGATTCATCCACTTCTTACCTATTAATCTATTTAACCATTCACTTCTGACTAGAAGGGTCGTTATCAAAGGACAAGGAGCATTTAACAGCATTAATCTTTCATTGAGTTCCTCTCTTATTGTAGAGCGGTGCTGGAGCTTGCAGAAAAATAAAGGCAAATACATAATAGGTTGATTATAAACCACAATCTGGTTCCTGGATTGAATTTTTAATGTCAGGTGTAAACAAGGTCAGAAGACTGAGCTGCTCCACTGCTCTCCCCTCCAACTGCAAAGACCTCTTGCCTGCCAGGAGAATACTGGGCTTAACTTGGATGACCTGACCACGCAGTCACTGTGGATTAAGAACTAATACTTAATCAACTTTGCGGCAAGACCTCCCGTCCGCGAGATTTAGCGTGCTTTAAGATGATCCGCGGGCAGAAGGAGCAACAAGCGCAAAAAGGACAGCTGCTCGGTTTGATTTGCAGGTGCATGAAAATAAAGATCTGCGAGACTGAAGGCTGGACAGAGCCGGCGTGATGGACTGCATGTGTCACTTTATTTTTTTTACATTTGCAAAGTGGACAACCAAAGCAGCACTGCTGCTGCCAATTACCCTCAAGGGATTAAACTTTCAGAGAAAAGGCGGCAGCCTAATATAACTGATGCAAAAATACATCCGAAGCAACCACTTAACGACAGAATCAAGCCACTGGCACCGCGACAGCTCAGCTGCACTTCACTAATCGCTTAATTTAATCTGCGGTTTAGTTGACAGGCATCCCGATGTCAAACGACCGTCCGCGACGTGCACAACGCAACTGCTGCAGAGACGGACAGTCCCGTCCAAAGCGAGCCGGAGACGGCGATAACTAGTGCCCCAAGCATGACAAAATCCATCACTTACCTTGCTCCATCAGCAGGATGGTCATCCCGACCAGCATAGCCCAGAACACAGGATTCTTCATGTTTATCGATCTGTTGTTTGTCTGCTGTGTGATGTCGTCTGGGGAAAATAGCCTGTGATTCTCTGAAATTCCGAAAAGTGCTTTTCTTCAAGTCCCTGGTCCTCCTCTCTGACTGTTGCCTACAGTATCCACCAACGCAGCGCTCAACAAAGTCCCTCCTTCAACTGTGAGGTTATTGGCAGCGATGTTGGCGGCAAGTTAGCGGCAATGGAAACGAGCACTTCCGATTTGTTTGTGCTTTCAAGACAAGGATACTTAATGCCTTCAATCACTCCTGTAATCAGCAGCAGCTGCGGCACTTTTATTTTGAAGAAATAAATGCACGTACTTCCTGTCCTGACCTGGTTGTATGCATCTAGCTTGACGCTGTTAGCAGCGGCTTCTTGTGGAGGCGCTGCCGTCCGCAGCCCGTCGTTATCTCAGTAATGAAAACCAGCCTGTTTGCTCATTATCGTGTCGTATTTGTCTTAATTTACAATATTACACAAAGCAAAGATAGCAAGCCTAAGAGCAAAATGAGTGCAGTGTCTGTGTGACTCGGAGTCTTCAAAGGCTTAATTTCAGGACTTTTCATAGTTTTCCTTTTTCTTCACTTCTTCCAGCAGTGAAAATGTTCATTAGCCGGGCTCATTTGATCAGTTGTGGGTTGTTCTGCTTGACGTTGCTTCGCTTCAAAAGCTGACAAAAACAAGACTGGATAGACTTATTAATCCAGCTGTCTGCAGGCGTTTGCTGCAGTAATTGAGTCACTGACCGTCCCTGGACTTACTGATTCCTGAGCTCCTGTTCTGTCAGATATTTCGTGTTATTAAACCAAGTAGTGAACGTCTGAAAAAGCAAATGAAAGCCTAAAAAGCAAGAAAAAATGTTGGACACCTCTGCAAGCACCCTGCACTTCATATCCTCTGCTGAATACACCTGCGGATCAAATGCCCCAGTCTCAAAATTGACCTTAAAAGCAAATAGAGCAATGGCATTGCATTCATGACATTCTGACTGATTTTTCAATTCCAGTCTTTGCTGAATTCTGACAATATATGAATAAAAAGTAATTTCATGACCAGTGTTGGGAGTAAGGTCGTACAAAGTAACACATTACTGTAATTCCACTCATTTTATTGGTAACTTCAAATGTGATTAACTACTTTTGCTAGTTAAATCATGCAATTATAATTACGGACATTTAAATGGCTTTGTTACTCATTATTTATGTGTAAATAGTGGACAACTGCAGTGTTTTAAAGTAAAACAGAGGGGAATAAAGCACAGCAGCAGACTGTTTTTGTTGCCATCGATGCTCATAAAATAAAAACGCTAAATTCATCTTTGAATTGACCTGTGAGAACGTATTTCTGTCTGTAAGACAGCAGGGAAACAGAGACAGAGACAATCCATCATTTAAACTAAGTGGACTGAATTACCATTTTATTTTTCTTAGCAATATGATTGTAAAGCCACAATCACTGCAGTGGCAGTTTTATCAAGATTGTTCCATTCAGAGGGGACAGACTTAAATTCCTCATGTAAAAATGCAATTTAGATGCACCATTCATCCCACAACTTTTTACAGAAACAAAACTATGTTTAATGAGCACTTTGCTCAGTTAAGGTTTAGTCACTGCTGTTACAGCGTGTCTGTTGAAAAGTAAATCAGTTCTCATGATGCGGATTGTCAGTGTCCTGGCTGTATGTTAGGACATCTTCACATATAGTCTAACTGACGTTGTCAAACGGGACGCTCCAAGGCACAAGTCATGAAGTGACAGCTACACCACCCATTTCACAGCATGTCATTGTAGGCGGAGTCCTTGTTCTTGCAGGTGTTAACTCATTGCTCAGCTTGGCGAGGGACACTGCATTGATCAGTTCTCTTTAAAAGGCAGGCCAAATCAGTCAAATGAAGCCCAGTGACAGGATATCCACGCAGTCCACGGGGTATCAGCACACCAAACCCAAGCAAAGATCTGCTGAACACTATGAGCAGCAAAAAGGAATCTCGAGAGCAGTTAATCTTGGGAGAAAAACTAGTGGGAGACAACAGATGCCGACTTTGTCCAGCTTCTAGAAGGACTAAAGGGACCTGTGGAAAGAAAACTGGAGAAGGGGAATGTCCTACACAATTACACAGTATACAACTGAAGATGTGTCCAAACAAATAACATCCTCTGGTGGTCAACTTTCCTTGACAATCCAAGTAAGGTACTAACTACCATAGGACCATTATTACTAAATAAAAAAAGCACTTTATTCATTGTCAATGAAAAGAAATTATACTGTAGATTGAGGATATAATGCACAATGCATCAAAGCCTTAACTCTCATATGAACTGTCAAGATCATGTCTTCCATTGAAGTAAAGGGTTTCTGAAGTGTCAGGTGTTAATGGAGCTCTCAGGCCATCCTCACACATCCTACTGCTCCAGGTATTGGCCAGTACCGATGCTACCATTTAACTATTGCTAATGCTAATGTTAACCGCTAAGAAGAACAAAAGAAGACAATACAGTTCCGATGCTACCATTTAGCTAATGTTACGTGCTAACCGCTACCTGCTAAGAGGAACAGAAGAAGACAATAAAGCTAGATTCACCTATACTGTTAATGTTAATTGCTAGCTACCAATACTAACTGCTAAGATACTATCATACTCTCACCGCTTTAGCTATTGTTAGCTGCTACAATGCTACCACAGGCCTAGATGCCACGTGTAACTGCCGATGATAATATTTCAGTATAAATACAACTACTAAAGGCTGCATCACCTTGTAGCTCAAATGAGCCCTAATTTATCAGGCTAAAAATCTGCACCTTTGATGGGGGGCTGAGGTCAACAGTGTGTCTTGGTCTGGCTGACAGCATCCCTTGCTGCAGGTAACTGTGGTGATGTACTGGCCTGCAGGAAACAGTGAGACGGCACACCAACATCGTGTCACTGTGGGTCACGGTGCAACAATGGTAGCAAATAATGTATTCAATCAATTATTGAAGAAGAAACTGACTACACAAAACGTTTGACTTAGAGTGTAACTTGTGTTGTGAAACACCAAAAGATCATAAATACAGCCTATGACTCAATACACCAATCACATTTCCAAATGTTTCTGAAGGTTTTATATTTTGTGTAAATATAAAAAGAGCAATGCAACCTTAGCTTTGTGAGTCTGACTTGCACGTGGATTAGCAGATCTTGCACCCAACCACTGCAAAACTGTTCATGAGCTCATATGCACTCGATTAAGAAGCGAGATAATGTAAATTTACAATGTCCAGGCATATGAATGCCGGCGGCGCGTCGGGGTCTGTAATCCAGTCTTGGGCTGTCAAGTCAGATGATCCTGTCCCAACATGCAACACTGCGTCTCATACCTTCACATTTCCTATAATCCTTCACGTACCAGAAGTATACATCTTTTTAAAAAGTTTCTCTCAGCTGTCTCGGCTACTACGTTCAAACAGGTCACCAAATTGGCTGGCAGGTGAGACACTGCGCTTAGCATAACAGATCAGTAGAGTGGGCAATCACGTTAGCAAAACACTTTTGCTAGTAAGTAGTATTACACCACTAAAGTTAAACAGTGAAAATGCATACAAAACAGGATTTAAGGACAAACATTGAACCAGATAGCTTTTAACATGACAGGGCCCTTAAACTTCCAACACTTCCAATAAGCATACATCCTGGAGAAAACAACAAAGGAAGGTATTTACATGTACATTGTACCAAAATGATTTTGACCTCATATTTGCGCTTTTTAACAAGAACAAGCCTGTGAAGAAAAGGGAAATAATGTGACAGACATCAGACAGTCTTCTTCCTTCCCCTGGCTATAGATAAGAGCCTGATGCACGCCACACAAGCTGTGTGCTGCAACACAGCGAGCCAGAGATCTGTTTACCACTGTGTTACATCACATTTTCCTTTAACATCACTCAGTAAGAATTAGGGAGCTGAGGACACTAATTGTTGAAGTATTGAAAGCAAAGCTCTTTCCCATGCTTACTTGATACACAATTTCAGTCTGAAGTCAACATTTCAGTCGTCTTTCGCGCTTCATAATGTGACACATATTTTCAATTGGAGACATGTTTGACTGGCGGGCAGGCCAGACCAGTACCTGCACTCTTTTCACACGCAGAAGGTGACTTTGTGTAATCTTGCTGAAATAAGCAAGGACATCACCAAAAAAACATGTCTGGGTGGCAGGCAATGCTACTCAGAAACCTGTGTGAACCCCTCAGCCTTAATGGTGCCTTCACTGATGAGAAGGTTACCCATGCCATGGGCACTAACCCATCCCCAATACAGACACTGGCTTTTGACAACAATCTGGATGATACTGGATGAAACTATTTGAAATGTGGACTTTTACTGGGTCAGTCCGTCTCAGATTAACCATATCAGATCAACTATTTTAGTTGGCAGTTGGTTAGATGTTGTTTAGACCTGGCTTTTGCTTTGCATGGCAGAGTCTTAACTTGCATTTGTAGATGCAGCGACAAATTTGGGTTTAAGAAAAATGGTTTTCTGTTCACATGTGCATGTAGCAATATCCTTTATACAGTCATGTTAGTTCTTAAGGCTGTTTTGATTGAAGGATCAAAGGTCACTGGGATTCAATGATGGTTTTTCGCTTTGTCCCTTATGTGCAGAGAATTTGCCAGATTCTCAGAATTTTTGAAAGATATGCTGAATTGTAGATGGTGAAATGTTGTTCTTAATGTGAGATGAGAGAGAGAAAAGAAGAACAAACAAACTCACAAGCTAATCTTAAGATGCCAGGACAAATGCGATTGGATAAAGATCACATTCTAACAGAGACAATGTTGTGCAGGTAAGTTTGGTTTGAAAAGAAAAGGCATCAAATTCAGAATGAGTGTTAGAGTTTAACAGTATGAACATTAAATATCTTGTCTTTGTCCTGTATTCAGTTGAATATGGGTCAAAAAGGACTGGCTAATCATTGAATTCTCTTTATATTTATGTTTTACACAGCATCCCAACTTTTCTGGAATCAGGCTTGTGCAATTAACAAACATCACTCCACCCATCCTGATCACGTAGCTAAAGTTTGCGTATCTAACAACAAACCCTGAAGCTACAGCTCTTTTTTGCAACACAGAATGATGTTGATTTCTCTCATGTTCTCAACAAAATGAATGAGGTAAAAACAGGCTGAGAAGGAAAAATGACTCTACACATAGACATGCACCCTATGACAAGGACAAGGAGAAATAATACTAATTATTATTGTTGTAAATTCAATTTGAAGCATTGTTCACATAGACTAAGTGTGTTTTACATAAAGACAGAAAATAAACAAGACATTGCTTCATATTAAGATGTCACAATTAGGTCCTGTTCCCTGTGATGATGGCTCTGGGTTACCTACCGGTGTCATCAGAACATTTAGTGGGTGATTGTTTTGGAGTCTTTTTAATTTTCGGTGTACATTAGTCATCATTCAGGTGTTTATCGAACAGGTGCACAGGAGAAAAGGATTTACAAACCGCTGACTCCACGTCAAGCCAAAGTGAGTCGGAATGTTTATTCAATGAGGAAGAGAGAATTCTGGCTTGTATGGACAACATAAAATACCCTATATTTGGTAAACCCTGCACACCTTGTTGTTTAGGTAGGTTTTCCTGCCAGCTCAAATAAAGTCTGCTATTGCTTTATTGATACATTAATTTTAACGTTAACGTTAGTTAACTTTAGAATCACTCCATAGACATTGGATATAATATTTTTGGATCGATGGTCATCTTGATAAGGTTGATTCTGCCAAGAAATATACAGGGAGGGTCTTCCATCTTGTTATGGTCTATGAAAGTCATGAATTCCTTCTCATACTTGCTTGTAAAGAGTTACATCTCTAAATTTTTAGAAGAAAAAGTCAGTCCCCTGCCATATGCACCACCACACAATAATCACACAGGTCCAGTTCCTAGTCATGTATCTAGGTCAGTGAGTGTTGGACTTGCCTACCAACACAGTGCTGCACACTCATATGCTGCATTTTACAAGAGGAACTCTGTGCACCCTCCAAAAAAATTCACTTTTGTTAACTGCCAGGAGTGTGTTTCTGAACAGAGTCACAGCGAGGCCATGGCACCGTTTCACTCTTCACACAAGTACTGGAAGATAGTCCTCCAGAATACAACAAGAACAGAAAGACTGTCACCACCAAGTTCCTGGATGCTGGGTTCAACCCATACTGATAAGAAAAAGCAATCATTATTTTAATAGAGGAGTTAATATTTTATAATCCTATTTCATCTGTTGCCTACAAAGATTGCATTCAGTTGTACCAGCTCTGTACCAGTGATGTGTGTGTTTGGAAATCGCACTGACCTTTATAAGCACTTCCCTTGGGGTACGTAGCCCTATTTTGTGAATGGCTTCAAGCATTAATGACTCAGGGGACACTGAATTTGATCTGATTCTAAATTTATAAATCTTTCTGTGTGTATAACAGCAACAAAGGATCAGCACCATGTGGGCTAGCCAACGCTAACTTTTGTAACGTTTGAACACAGACTTTGTGTGACTGGAGGCAGCAACTTAGAAGCCTCTAGCAATGTTTACTAGGTGCGTCAGTACCCTCTGATGGGCTTGGAGGTCCCGCTGAGTGCCAGGCAAACAAGGCAACACTGGGCGGGGCCCACATACCAGGAAGTTGGTAGAGTAGATGAAGTACAAGATAAAAAAAAGGAATGAGAAAACAAGAGTAGAGACCAGAAAAGAGAGATGGAGATTATTAAAAGCAAAAGGGGAAGAGTGCTCAAAAAAATAAAGGGAATAATAAAATAACACAAGTTTGATGTAATGTCCTTAAAACAAGCCAAAATGAGGCTCAGTAGTGTGTGTCGCCTCCTCATGCCTGTATGACCTCCCTACAACGCCTGGACCGGATGGTCTCCTGAGGGATCTCCTCCCAGACCTGGACTAAACCATCCACCAACTCCTGGTCTGTGGTGCAACGTGGCATTGGTAGATGGAGCGAGACATGATGTCCCAGATGATGGGGGGGGGGGGGGGGGGGTGCCTACGGATTGCAGGAACTGCTGACACACTCCAGCCGCATGAGGTCTAGCATTGTCTTGCATTCTCACGTCTCTCACAGGGGGTCTGAGGATCTCATCTCAGTACCTAACAGGCTACCTCTGGCGAGCACATGGAGGGCTGTGCGGCCCCCCAAAGAAATGCCACCCCACACCATTACTGACCCACTGCCAAACCGGTCATGCTGGAGAATGTTGCAGGCAGAACGTTCTCCACGGAGTCTCCAGACTCTTCACGTCTGTCACATGTGCTCAGTGTGAACCTGCTTTCATCTGTGAAGAGCACAGGGCGCCAGTCGAGAATTTTCCAACCTTGGTGTTCTAGGCAAATGCCAAACGTCATGCATGGTGTTGGGCTGTAAGCACAACCCCCACCTGTGGATGTCAGGCCCTCATACCACCCTCATGGAGTCTGTTTCTGACCGTTTGAGCAGACACATGCACATTTGTGGCCAATGGAGCTCATTTTGCAGGGCTCTGGCAGTGCTCCTCCAGTTCCTCCTTGCACAAAGGCAGAGGTAGTGTCTGTTAGACACTTTGGCATGACATTGGATTAAATACAGCATGTGAGTGGAGTTTGTACACTATGCAATGGCGAAGATGTAAATACAGTGGATGTTTGTTGGAAAAAGTCAAAGATGTGTTAAAAAAAGATGTCTTTCTCTGGATAGCTCGTCAAATATGCAACAAAGCAATTACTCAAATCCTGCTTGAGCACCACAGAATCACAATAGATATAGGATGGAGATTGTTGCCGAATCAGTCTCTCCAGTCAGATAGTAATGTGGCTACACACTACCACTGAACAGTCTTCATCTAGGATGACTTGATTGACAACATTTTGCAGTAGGTTAGTGATACTTTTAATGCATTCAACTGAGTAAGGACTGAGTAAGATTTAGTTATTAAATATTACATATTAAATTATATTATATATTAAATATAATTACTACCTTTGCTGCCTATTTTGTATTCCTTTTTGTAGCTTCCTCTGCAGCTGCAGAGCCAGGGGCAAACTAACCCTAAAAAATATCCTCGAGTCTCCCATTTGTACAGCCTGACACGCTTCATTTTTGGAGGCCACTGTCATTCAAAGAATCGCTCTCAATGAAAAATTGTTCATCCATAAAGACATTCATTTTTTTCATACATTCATATTCAAGGTCATGTTTGAGACTATTTTCAAAACATCACAGTTACAAGCATGCCCTTGTGAAAATGTGCTCAAATTTAATAACTTGCTTCTCAGTAAAAACCTTTAATTTTCCTGTAATTCACTATATTTTAACATTTGTTTTCACACACCCACATGCACACACAAAAATAGATTCGAAGCTCAGTTGTGTAATTGGACCAATTTTTAATAACATATTGAGGAGCTTGTTGTAATAAAATTGGCTAATTTATGCTTCCAGGAGCTCCTGCCTGTTTTCAGCTGGAGTGCGCAGTGCAGTCACCGTTTTGGTCTACAATACATCATGAATAACACGCATGCTAAGGTCTGATTATGTTTTGGGGAAAATAAACTACCTGGTTAAGGATATGGAGAGGTGGAGGTCAGGATTAAAAGAAAACAGTGCTGATGTGACAGATTGAATAAGGAGCATTTTCCTTTATATGTTATATTTCTTTCTTACTGAGTGTAAGAGTAAATACGTAGCATATTTTATAGTTGAATTTATTTATTTATTTATTTAGCTATTTTATTTTGTCAATATGAAGTTCGTGCATTTTATTGTGAAATCCCAAAGGAAATATTCGCTGTTTTATAACAGGTGCATTGTGGGTGATCCATAATAAAATGGAGATCCTACAATGTGGGTAAGTCACATGGAGTTGGTCTCTGGTTCGTTCCTGTAGAAGTTTGAAATTAAAAGTAATTTGTTTTATATGATGCATTAAAAACAGTCAGTTAGTTGTTATTCATTTATCTACTTTGTTACATTTTTTGTCAATAAGAAAATGGAGATCCTACAATGTGGTGGATCAGTGAACCAGGCCAACTGCCAGAAATAAATGTGTGTGCTTTGTCCCATTATTTCAGTGTGGCAGTTGTTGACTGACTGAAGAAACAATAAGATGCAGGCAGATAAAACTGTGTCACTGTGGAAACTTTTCTTCCTGTATAATCCTGTCTCATCATTATAAATCACTGTGCAGTGATTCAGCATTTGCTAATCTTTAAACTCATGGATCTGTTTGTCAAACTGGACTACAGTGGCCCTGAGAGCTCTACACACTGCAAGAGGTATGTAAGAAAACCCATTTAAATATATGAAAACACAAGCAAATTAAGAAAACATCTTTATCAATTTGAAACAATACAGAAGAGCATTCCAACTAGAGAAAAAACTACCAAATACAGAAACTTGCTCTGAGTGGCAGAGATGAAAAGGGGAGGACATTTAAAAGTGATGAACATGGCTGGAGCACACTTGTCATTGCCGTGGTGTGTGACTCATGTGTGTACTGAAGTTGAAACAATAACCAACAATTCCTGCATATCACCGTTAACATCGTCAAGTTTCGCTGGTCACATTTTTGCTCAAAGGCTACAGAATCAGACGCTCTTCCACAGGCAGATAAAAAACATTCTTAAGTCTTCGTTGTTCACAAGCCAATTCACTTTGTTGGCAATCAGCAGCTAGGTTATATATGGTCTCCTTCCGAATGAATGGAATGCACTTTCAAGCCTTCAGTTAGGCTATTCAGTTAGCCAGGGTAACCTCCTATTGTCTCTTTCACTAGGCAATCCATCCAACCATCCATCTCCCCTGGCCTTAGCAAGGATAACCCATGGCAACGTCTTTGTGGAGATGCGGCAGGAGTTAATAATACAGATATAACAATAAAAGCGAAAATAAACGTTGTTTTCTAGTTTTGGTTCATCTTCTATTCCAGTTGCTGATTTGAAGATGAAAAAGAGAAAAGGGTTTCCTTTTTTTCTTTGGAAATTCATCCTGTTATTAAACAAGTTGAACAGAGCTTTGGAAAGAGGGGACATGGACCTATACAGACCTGTGTATCATCAGTTTTGTTCAATCATTTCATTAAATCTGAAATCTGCAAAATACGGCAGAATTTATTATTTGTAGGTTTTCAGAAAGGAAAATCTAGTGGGCAAGAATACCAACAAACAAGCTTTATTTGAGTTTTTCTGTTATTTATTTTTGTACTGTTTCCTCACTGTGCAGATGTGCAGTCTGAACTGCTGGGTGCAGGTATCTCATGGCAGCACACAGTTACACTTTGCTTCATCAGCATCCTGATAACAGACAGATCTACGGTCGAGGGGTCGATGTAAACTGTGGTAAAGGTAGTAGGACTCTGTATGGGGGTAGTTTAATGAAGGAGGTCCTCTGGGAATAAGCAAATATCGTTAGTTATTAAATTCAAATCTAATTTGCCACTATTTTACAAACAGACATCACACACACATAAATGCAACATACAAGTATCTCGTCCCCCTCACAATTTGTGATAATGTGTGGTCTGCAACTTTTTGAACATCGAAGCTGAGGTGATCTCTTCATCATTACGGTTCTTAGCCTACTGTAGCCTACACCTTGGGATACTTCTGGTCTAGTAATGCCTATATGAGTATTATTCAGGCTACAGGCAGTTTGTCAACACTGGTGTATCAGATAGTAAAGGTTCATATCTGTTATAAACACTAAATCTCCTCAGAAATCATTGAAATGACTGACAGAATTCAGTTTTTATGCTCTGTGAGGTCCTGCGAGGTGCATGCAGTGGTCACTTTCAGCACATGAAGAAAAGTTCACATTAGCCTAAGGCTAATTCTGTCCTTTTACTTGTGAGGATGGACGGGGGCAGGGTGGGTAAAGTAAGCATCAAATGTCACTAAGCAACTGTTGAAAAGCATCTCAGAGACTGTTGACTCACTGACACCAATAAACAATCCTACTAATCTCCAACAGATGCATTACATTCATGCTCAAGGCGGTAAAATCTTGACTTGTTGCTCCTTTGACTTCACTAAAATTACTTTACCAAAAAAATTCTGTTTTTTAAAACTTCATCTTAACCACATCCTTGCTTTCTCACAGTTCTTCCCACAGCTGGACCTGATGTGATGCAGTTATATATACACAGGTACCCCTTTCCACACACTGTGCTACTACAAAGGAGGAAGATGGTCGTATGGACTGCGCTCCACTGATAAAACTAAGGCATGGAATAAATCCACAGCATTTTAGGGGATTAAGGGGCTGACATACCCACTGTTCAAACAAATTAGCTCTGAGCTGGTGCAAACCCCCTTGTTATAATGTTAACTTAGCCCTGCAGGACATTCAGTGTTCAGAAAGCTACACATTTTCATAGATTCAGAAGGCTCAAATGAAAATGAAGCCATCTCCCTGAGGGAACACAAACTTAATAATGAATGAAACACTGAACTGATCATAATAATGACTTTAGTTTGTAACCTTACCTTTTAAATAATAACAAACAAATGTCAAGAGAACAACTGAATACCTACAGGTTTATATATGGCAGCAGGGAGCATATGTGTAGCTGTTCATTTAATGGGCGCTCATGTAAACCAGCCCATGCACCATATGGAGAGCAGATACACTGCAAGGCCACATTACAATGAATTAATTTTAGATTATGTCAAGCTAAGGGACAGAAAAGATTTTTACTGCTCTGAAATAACCACTATAAATCTGATTGGCTACAGTCTGACAGTCTGGCCTTGGAAAATAAATCTTATTTTTGAAAAACTATACACTGACCTTCTCAGACATTCAACCGCTGTGTCTAACTGTAAAGCAGGGAAACTCTGTATGTATGTCCGGAGAACCATTCATCCAATCTACCTCACACTTGGTGAGTGGGGACCCAAGGACATGCAGTGTCGACTTTGGAATGGACAAGCGACACCTCTAATGTTAATAGACTTTGAATAAAGAAGCGAACAGCACTCTATGCAGTGTCAAGGGCAGGGCTTTAGGCCTTTGAACTTACTGCTAATACAAACCAAACATCTCGCAGTTCTGCAATATAAAATAGTCACAGGAAATGCCACTTGTTTGTCAGTGAGATTGACACTGACCTCTGTCGTTCATCAAAAATGCGTCTGCAAAAGACGACAACGGCCATTTTCTGCATTGTTTGACAACATATCAGTTTGAAATATTGGAGGGAGTTATTGAAGAAGATGAAGTGAGCTGATAGATGAAGAGCTGCACGTGACAGGCTGCACACCTCCAACTTCTCTGCAATGTAACCAGTTCCTTTCACTTGCGCCCGGCTGTGCACTGTGTGACTCATAATAATAAACTTATTTTTTTTCAGCACTTTTCAAATCAGAGCTACCAAGTTTACAAAATTAAAACAGGATTAAGACATTTTGGGACTGAAGTAAATAAATACAGATAAGTACTATTAACAAAACAGATAAGACCTATTGTCAATAACACGGTGTGCTAGAATTTGTAAAGGGCTGTTTTGAAAATACGCTTTGAGAAGTGATTTGAAAGATGTCACTGACCCTGCAACCGTCAGATCCATAGGTAGGGACTTCCAGAACTGAGGGACCCTGACTGCAAAAACCGGGTCACTTTTGGTCTGAGCTCACAAATAGATCTGAGCGTCCTGGCTCGTAGGCGAGCGGCAACTCGGCAATGTAGCTGGATGCTAAACCATGTGGTGCTTTACAGGTGATCAGTGAAACCATAAAAACTGTCTGGTGACTACTGAACAGAGGCCTAAACAGGGCTGATATCGTCTCGTCTGCTAGTGTTTGTTAAAAGCCAAAGACCTGCGTTTTGCACTAGCTGAAGGTGTCAGCAGCAGAGGTGAAATAAGGACCTGGGTGACCTTCTCGAGATCAGGACGAGAGGGAAAGGATCTGATCTGTGATCAGATATCACATCCAGGCTTCTGGCTACAGGTCTGGCATTTGAAGGATCCAAGATATTTCTGTAAATTAGGGATGGAGCTGAGAGAATTATTTCCAGTTTGTTTTCATTTAACTGCACAAGGTTATGGGATATCAACAATGAATGATTGTGTGTTTGTTTATGTGGCAGCATGTACAGGTGGCACTACCAATGGCGACTGAGAAGGTCCTGTTTGTTAAATAGGATTTAAACCATTGCAGAAAAGTGTCCCCAATAGCCACCCACTTGTCAAGGTGATCCAATAGTGCCCTATTGGAGTGATCCAGTTTCAAATGCAGAGCTCAAATCCAGACGAATTAAAATCACCATTAGCTGTAAGTAAAAGGCTGGTCGATATTTTGATGAGAGTAGATGCTGTGCAACGACGTGGACAGACACCTGAAATTTGTCACGATTATCAAAAGTATTCAGAACAGGCATCAACTTTGAGTAAGCAGAGTTTGATTAAAAAAAACTGTCATTTAGAGAGATGGGTCTAAAAGTTTTCAAATTGGCAGGGGCAAGGCTGGGTTTCTAAAGAAACACTCCTTACCTGAGGTAAGAGAGAACACAGCCAGAGGACAGCGAGCTATTTACAGTTGATAAAATAGTGGGATCAACACTGTTAAAAACCTTTTTGAGGTATCTGGCAGGGATAAAATCTGAAGGACTTGATGAAGGTTTTAATTTGGCCATTATGTCCTTTAAATAGCACAGTGAAAGGGGATGAAAGTTATTGAGCAAAGCAGGAGAATTGCAGTGTGGAGGAGGAGGGTCTCCAGGGGCATGACCGATCTGGAACATCTTTCATTTATTTTGATGAAGAAGGGTAGGAACTGCACACAGATCAGCGGGGTGGCCTCAGTTTGTTGACGAGGAGGACAGTTAATTTCAGATCCAGTGGTTTTGAAGATGAAGGGTTATGATGGTTTGTTGTAATGATGTTAGAGAAGAGCTTCTTTAAAATGGGCCGTGCAAGGTGCCATCAGCACATCAATGGTGGGGTTCAGTAGCTTCAATTAGGACACATGGACAAGCAGTCTTCAGGGGCCAGGGACCGAACCACCCACCTTCTGATTAGTGGATGACCACCATACTTCCTGAGCCACAGCCGCCGTGTTATACTGCTTTGTGATAGGTAGACACGACTTCTGTCATGCTTGTCAGCATCTTCTCTTTATTTCTCTGGTGTCTTTGTTAAGCCACAGTGAGGTGAGAGTTGGTTTGACTCACCAGATTTTTACAGCTTCTATGGACTCAAGAACAGATTTACATGTGTTGTTAAAGTTGGCCAGTAAGTCCTCTGTAGACATTTTCGTTTTTTGGTTATTGCTATGAGTAGATGCAGTGGTGAAGGCCTTGTGAAATCCGTCAGCAGAGTTTGTATTTAGGACACAAGAAGAGACTCATGCAGCCACTGTAGGAGCAGGAGATGGCAGGACGCATTTTAAAATAGTAGCTTTGCAAGGAGACATGCATAAACTACACACTACGTGATAATAATGAATGACAATAAAACCAGAAATGGGCGTGTCTCTTTAAGAGAGTGTGGCCCTCAATTGACTAGGTAAGATTAAAAGAATGCATGTGTCTATATAATCCATACTCAAAGAAGAGGGGGCAGCAATAACCTAAAATCTAGTCTAAAAGATTCATTACTATCCTTTGTTCTTGAATGAACCAGTGGGGGCCTGTGGATGAAATCACAAAGTAAAGCTGCCTTGCCATTCATCATAAAATCACGTGATTCACATGAGGAGTAGTTTCAAAGTCACTACAGGGAACTGCTGAAACAGACTTCATTCAACGCCACGCAGTCACCTGGACTTAACCAAGTCTCAGTAAGCGCAAGAAACTTCAACTGCTTTGATACAATGAAATCATAAGAAATAAATGATTTGTTTGCCAGTGATCTGACGTTCAACAACTCAAACAGTACTGAGTTGTGAGATGGAGATGGAACTGGACCAGGCAGGGAGGCATGAGACGAGGCAATAAAGTTGACGGGGATCGAAGCAGTGGTTTTAACTGTGATTAGATTGTTTCTGTGCGGCCTGTGAGTAGATTTGTGTATTGCAGACTGCCTTTCACTGTTCTTGACAGTATCATTGAGGGAAGCCAAAAAATAAATCTATATAACAAATGAAGAGCGAGAGAGAGAGAGAGAGAGAGAGAGAGAGAGAGAGAGAGAGACAGAGAGAGACAGAGAGAGAACAGAAGTGTGGGGAAGTGAAACGAATCCCTTGCAGGACTGTCAGAGACAGTGCCTTGAAATACAGAGCCAGGATGCTGGTCAGGGTCTTGCTAGGCAAACCATCAATTTAGGCTAAAAGCAATAAAATTCCAAGTCAGTTTTTCTGTCTCTTTCTGTTGTGGTGCAACAGGTTATGTTGGAACTGGTCCCGCTTGGTCCAGAAGGAGTCAAGATGACTAATGAATCCAAGTCCAGCGGTAGAGCTAAAAAGACAGCTGTAACATTCAGAACTCTGGGTCATAGTGGAGGTGGGACCACATAGGCCACACCTTCTCTCAAGTCTTTCAACTACTAGAGACTCGAGTTCATAACACAGTTTAATGGATTACCTGAACATGACGACGCTAGTGCCAGTGTGCACTATCACAGTGTGGATGTCAAGGAGCGGTGGAATTATTTCATTAAAATCAGCTGTCTTGAGACAGTACATAATAGCAGCAGCAAACTTTCCAAACTTTCCTCTCTGATGATAGAGTCACCAAAGATTCAAATCTCAGTCCCCTCAGTTTCAGGGTTGCCTTTGTGAATTGAAGGCTTTGATCTGAGATTTTTGCCGATCGTTAACAAGCCGACTGAGTGCAGCTGAGCTGACTGATTGATTACCTGGTCTGATGCTTGTGTAGGGGGAGGCGCTAAGATGGTAACAGCAGGAGACTGAGGGGGAAAGAGAAGAAGTCACTGGAACTGGCACTGAATCTGGCACTGAGTGGACCAGGTTGTCAGGCTGAAACTGCACAGGAGTGACAAATGAGGCCGTTTGGAGCTGGAGGTGGAATGGGCCAGAGGACGGGCTCCAGGGTGTGTCCAGCCAGCAGGGAGAAAAAGTTGGTGAGTGAGATGTCATTCGCCAAACAGTTCGTAGAGGGGAAAAGAGAGAGTGTGACCACTGATTACAGATGCTCAGGAAACGGGACAAGGTGATGTCAGCAGGAGTGGCTGCTGCATCTGAAGCCAAAGGGGGTTGGCTATTTGTGGGCTCGAAACAAGCTTGCCGGGAACACAGCTCTGTCTGCCTCTGACGGAGTCCTCGATGAGCCACGCAATGGATCGCAGTTTGCTTTTCAGCTCAGCGACCTCCACTGACGGAATCATCGATGCACTGAGGGAAAAGCAACCAGGCTAGCCTAGCCAACAGGCAAAAAGTAAAACCTGGCTAAGCTTGGTTTGCAAGGCAGACCAGTAGCTGATTTAATTTAATAGGAACCAAACATCCGATGGTTAAAATCTTTTACCAAGTTAAAACATATAGGACTTTTAAGTGCAATGTGAAATTTAGTCTTAAAAACTGGATAAAAATGGCAATTTTTCCATACAACCACAATGCTTGCACATGTGAAAGAATTCCGTATGCATGATGCCTTGTGCAGCATAAAATCACATCACGGCTGCTCACAATTATTGCCCGACATCTTTAACAAAATGGAAGTAGTTTGTTTTGCTGGCCCTGGGGAACTGGGACCTGTAGTATTACACCACACACTGATACCAGTGCTGCAATTTTTGTCCTAATTAATAATCTAAATCTTTTTATGTAAAAGACGCCAGTGGGTCCAAAATTAACACCCGCTAAGCGTGTAATGTGCATAGTTTTTGCGTTTGGTGAGTAAATCTCAGAAGGATATCCGCACATATTTGTAAATGACATTTTGGTGTCATTTCCAGATATGCTGCTTCTGCCCTTTGCTGCCTGTTGGAATTTGACACACACACAAACACACACACACACACACACACAGCGGCAGTTACTATGGGATTTTTAATAATTCTATTCTAAAATCATAACAATGTTTATTCACTTTTCCATGGCCAGATTTTTAAAATTCTATTTAACAGAATCATATTGTTACCAGCAAACTCTTGTACAGGTTCCCTAGTACCTCCATGGTAATTTTCAAGTTTCTTTACTGCTGTATTTTGTAATGATTAAATACTAAACTTTGGCTTTTAATGTCATTCTTTTATTCTTTATAGGAATCTCATTAGCTTCATATCAATTCAGGAAAACAACTTGCACAAAAAAGATAGGACTAATACGATTGTTGGTTTGGTGGTCAGGCTTTTTTTCCCCCTTTTTTTAATACATTAATGGCCAACAGGGCACATACAGACTTGTTTGGATTCATTATGAGGAGCACTGTACCTCATTGGAAAATGGAAAGTAACCACGAAAAGTAATAATACCATTTTACTAAAAGCTTTAAAATATCTGATATTAAATGGAAAATAAAGCAGCCAGCCAGAGCTTTTTTTGCTTTGTCATAATGCTACTACACACACACACACACACACACACCTGTTGCTGTCTCCCCCCTGTCTATCCCCTGTTCTCCTCCTCTGCTGTCCAGGGTCTGCCTCTGTGTCTTGTCTGTCTGATTGTCTCCTGCTTTTCCTGTCTCCAGTTGCACTTAGAACAGGAGTGGATAGCCTCCAGCCTGCCAAGTCCATTTGATCCAGCCCACGAGATACTTCATAAATACAAAACAGCAATAAAGAAAATAACATGCAACAGTAGACAAACACGCTCTGGTCCCTAAATGCAACATGCACCTAGCACTTGATACCGCGTGAATGCATCATGCTGACTGTCAAGAAAACAGAAGCGTAGACAGACTTTTTTTTTTTTTAGGTAAAAGGCAAACCAACGTGTGTTCGCTAGTTTGTGGAGAGCTCAGTGATGAAGAAGGCTTGGTGCTCAAAATGCAGCTTTCACAAGACCACATTCTGAGAGAGGCAGAGTTCTGCAGGCAGGTTCTGTGGTGAGTGAGCTGATAGCTGAGAAGCTGAGACCTCACTCAGAGAGAGAATTTGTGAAGGAGAGCCTTGTTGCTGCTGTGGAGCTGCTAGCAGTAAAGGTAAAACTGTTCCAAATTATTTGGCCTTCATGGTGGACATTACCAAGAACTTCTGAGAGCTGAACCTCAAGCTCCAGCAGCTTCTCAGCTCTCTGCGAATATGAAATCATTTGAGGTGAAATTAAAGCTGTGGCAAGACAACTGGAAAGAGGAAACCCTGTACTTTACTGTTCTGTAAGAACAAAAGCTGCTGTGACATCTGAATCTGCTCCTGAGTATGAAAACCCCTTCAGGCATTTGGTGAGAGGTTTCAGGACATGAAAAGTAAACAAGAAGAATTGAACACATCTGTGCCACAATTTAATGTGCAACCAGTTGATGAGCCTGACAACCTACAATATGAAACCACTGAGCTGCAAAGCAACGACATAGTAGTGAGGTCTTTTCAAAACTCACTGCAAGGTCCGCTCAAGACTGACTCAGCCAAACCTGGAAAAACCAGCTGTGAGTAGCATCAGCATCATCTTTACCATCTGGCATCAGAGGCCACGCCAAAGACAAGCAGCTCCAGTCATCACAGAGGGTATGTGTGACATATGTGTTCAATAATTTACTATGGCCCTCAAAGGATATTCTAAAAATTGAAATGGCCCCTGATAGTAAAAGGGTCCTCACCCCTGCCTTCCTATTAGCAAACTCAGTCAAAACCTCATCTGACAAGCTAAGATACAAACAACATCAGTGACAACTGGACGAGACGCTGTTGTGTTTCAGATGTTCTGAGTTCATTTTTATTTCTTGCCTTCTGTGCAAACGATCTTTCACAGATTATCACCATCAGAGCTAAAATATATATATATATATACATTAGGCAACAAACACGCTGGTTGCAGGCAGTTGCACGCCGTGTTTCAGGAGCACTTGCAGCAGTTTTCGAGAAGACTTATCCTGCTCCCTCTGTACAGAGCATCTGAACTGGATAATTTCATCTGCACAGTTCTGACTAAATCATACAAGTACGAAGCGCAGAGTGCATCAGCCTCAGAACGCATTAATCCTCGGCTTCTATGTTTGGTAGAATTCCAGTTTTGTCATTAATGTTCTGACAGGCATCCATTCTATGGACCAAACAGCTGACTAACTTAAAAATGATGAGCATTAACATTGAAACAGTATCACTCCCGTTCTCTCAGTGTTATTCCTGCACTTAAGATTCATCTGAAAACACTTTGTTCTTGTTGGCCTGCTGCAGTTCATCTTGGTATGACTGGCACACACTGGGAACACTCCTGTTACTGCAACAGGACCCTTCTCCTCGACGACTGGTTTTCTTCTTGTTCCTACAGTTAAATGTTTGAGCTTCACTGTGCAGAGTGATGTATGTGCAGAGTTTGACGCTGGAAGGCATTCATCTGCTGAAAGTGGAAACTTTCTCTCTGCTAACTGAAAATCCAGTTGTAAAGAGCCTCCAATGCACAAATGCTGAGAATTGACTTTTCAGGAGAGTAGGAGACATCTCCTGTGAAGTAGTTAAACCTCTGAAATGATACTGATTTGCATAATCATGGATTCAGGATTTTTGAATGAGGGAGAAGAAGCAACAATGCAGTGCATGATTCTCATAAAAAGCCTTAGATGCTTCTGCACAGCAACCCCAACATGGTCAGCATGTTGTCGATCAGGAGTAGAGTCTACTGCAGCTATGGCAGCCGTCATTGTGTGAGTGAATTAAGTCTTTGCATACAGTGGATAGATACGATGTGCTGCCCCTGCCCCTCTGTCCATACTTACTTATGTGCCCAGCAAGGTAAAATCAAATTGAGAGATAACTTCCAAAACGGCAGAGAGCGTACCAATCCAGGTTATTCATCATAGCCATGGAAAGGATCATGCAATGTATGGGGTGAGTGCCCAACACCATCTTGTGGTTTCACCTAAGTACCGGACTGAAAAAGTTAACTGCACCCCAGCCTCTATGGACTGGTCTGGTAGAGTTTGACAACTTTAGTGAGATTACTTATAATATCTATGATATAAATAGACTAGAAGTCGGTGAGGCATATCATTTATCTCATTTATCTTGACAGGATGTCAAGATCAGAGGTTTACTGGGCAAATCACTGTGTCACTGTGTTTGTCTCAGCTGTTTTTGAGTGATGAAAAGATGATATCAATGTACATCCCAGCCAGTCCCCTGCTCCTACATGAACCAAGAGAGCAGGTGTGCTTGGAGACGCCCACAGATCACCTGACACTTTGCATTACTGCAGTAAAGTCACCTGTCACCCATATTTTTGTTGTTATGTTTGCTATATATTTATGTCACTGCAACATACGCGCACATCTTGCCTCCCAAAACCTGCTGTGTGTGATTGTAGCGCCAGTCGCGATGTGCTGCCTGCTGCTGCCAATGCGTACGTGTGTGGCCCACCTCCCTCTTTTCTTCCTCTTTTCACTTACATCAGTAAAATTGGCCAATGTTGGCGAAGTGTTTGAGCAATGAACACAAACGAACACCTTACACCTGAGTGATGTTAGTTATAATGAACAAAGACGTTATTTTAAATCACTGAATCATTCAGACCCTACAGCATCTACTAACCTCTTCGAATTCACAGCCAGTTCATTCAGCTCACTGCCAGTGCTGCAGCCAGCTGACAATGCCTAGTTCAGCCTATAGTCTGTATCTCACTCTGTCACTGAGCATTATCTTTCCAGTAAACACACAATTTTCAACACTGCATAAACCATACACTATGTGGAGTTATGTGAGATGGAGAGACAATTCAATAGCACCTTGGGGGACGTTGGGAGTGACATATCAAAAATCTGCACCTCTGCGGTGCAGTACGCAGGCTGGTTTATGAGGGCGTTTAGGTGTAGCCTGAGTCATCACAGAGGCCGATGAACGTTTAGTATTTTTTGATAAAAGTATTGACCCCTCCTGCAGTGGTCGTCCACATGGCTTCTGAGTCAAGGAACAGGCCTGCAAGATTCATGGAGGATGAAAACAGGAACGCTGAGCCGCAACCGGGGGAAGAACCTCAGCCACTTTATGAATTCATGACCTTCTTTCACAGATAAGCCCTGGCACCTGCCCGCAACTGACCCCACATTTCATGATCTGGACTTCATCAAGGACTCACACAGGAAATAAAGGACAAAGGATTGACTTTGCAATGAAGAGCTAAATGTAAATCAGTTAATACGTATGTTTCATTAACTACTTTCACAGTTTACAGTTTCATTAGTGTAGGCTCTTGCTTCAGCCCCAATTACATACTTCAAAGACTATTCTAACTGAGGGCTGTTTTTTCTTGACCTCAAACATATGAATTCTCTCTACAGAAGATGATAGCAAGAAAATCATCTGCTCTGCGCCTCAGTCTACTGACTTCCACCTGGCAAGTGGGCCACTGGCCCGTTCGTCCGGAGACCGACTCGCATCCACCCCACAGAGACCAGCTGAATCCCAAGCCGCACCAAGCTAAAGACATCCAGCTCACTTGAAGAAAAGAAACTTTCTCCAGGGACTCTGCTCCAGTCTGCTCGATGCTTTCACTTAAAGTTTGAAAAGTCACAAGTGTGACAAATTCTGTCAGAGCTTTCTCCGCGTCTCCTGCTCGCCCAAGTGGGTGCGTTGTGAACATGTTATCACACTGCTGCCCGTTGAGAGACAGCCTACTCAAGCTTAAGTCGCCACGTGGCGTCCGAGAGCGCTCCAGGACTGCTGGAGAGCGGTCCACATGAGAAACAGCCCCCCCTCCTCCCAGAGCAACCTTTCCCCCACAAGCATCAGGTGAAACAATACGTCTCCTGTGATGCTAAATTAATGCTATAGATTAGGAATACTCAAGAAGCATTACACCAGAAATGAGAATTTCCCATCAACAAAGTTATGATATGTAATTACTTCAGATAATTTATTTGGCTTCCCGTCCCTCCCCTCTCCCCCTCCCTATATCACTGTTGAATCTTAAAGAGCTCATCCACTTGTTCTGTTGTGTTGTGTTTCCACTAATTAATGCATCATGCTTGGTCTGGTCTGATGGTCCTCATTCACAAAATTTAGTATGTTGCTGCATTTACAATTTGAGTCATTGAGTCATTTATTAATCAGTTCTTCATCACTGTATTCTTTATTTTTATTTCACGTCAGCTTTTGGTCCATCACTGGTCACATCCATTTGTTTATTTATTTTAATGTGTAGTAGTTTTAGTTGTGTGTTTATGTCAGTAGTTACTGAGTGTGTAGTTAGTTTCATTCATTCTTTCATTTATAAAGAATCTGGTTGTGTGAGTCTGGGTGTATGAAGCATTACGGTCATTTAGTTAATGAACTTAATACTTAATAAGTTAAATTCTGTTGTTTAATATAAATACTATTTTCGGAAGCCAGAAGTAAATCTGCTACTTCCTTTTAATAAAATGAAGTTCTCTGTTATAATAATTTACTGTCCTTTAAGGTAAAAAAAAGCCTCATAGGACTTTCTATCCAGGAGTTAACAGGAATTCTTACACAGCTCTACAAAGGAAAAAAAAAACATGCTTGAATGTGCAGCAGTGCTTATTTTGGTTTGGCACCAGCCCTACGTTTGTCTAATCAACATTTAAAATGAGTCAGTATCCATCAGAGTGACAAATGCTTTTCTGCAAGCTGCCCTACACAGAATAACACCTGCCTGTTAAATTAAACAGAGGCTGAGCCAATTTCTGCAAGATTAAATCCAGACAGAAGCTGAAGATCCTTTTATTAATTCATTGTGCGGTAACTTGCCGCCTCTGTGCCCACATTTACGTGCTCATTTATGTTGAGTATTGTTGATTATCCAGTTCATTACACAAGTCCCACCTGTGCTTTAAATTCTGTGGATCACACACTGAGCCATTGTTTTAAGAAGGGCTGGTCATCTTTCCATCATCATCCCATGCTGGAAATCCATGCAGCATTGAGTTCAAAAGGAAAGTTGAGATTTTGACATGTTTTAATTTATTAGATGACTCCAAACTGCTTTTTGAAGGCCTTTGTATAACTATGCTGTACAGGCCAGTCACACATGATGCTGCCTATCAGCTGTTTGAAGAACACACCACTCCAGCGCTTCACAAACTGCCATCACATTCATCATTTGGTAACATGAAGTGGGTTAATGCAGTCCTTCAAAGACTCTCCAGCTCTTTAGTCTGCTCCGTCACAGCTTTCAGTCGTGTGCTTGCCTGCTTTGGTCCCAGACCTCTCTTACAAAACTCTTAAGCATCTGTCATAAGGACTGGCCACATTCCCGCATGAACCAATCCTTCAATCGATTCCTCATTTGAGGCCAAATTTAGGAACTTTGATGATTCACATGGACCACTGGCCTTCAGTAAAGATGCATGTTCATCTCTATGAAGACATAGTGCCAGCAGGAAGTGGAGTCTTTAAAGTGCAATGAATTTCGACGGTGAGGCGCATGCAAGAAATCAAATCCCACTGGCCTCCTGCTGAGGATGGAGTTGTGCCTGCCCTTGAAAAGACACTGCTCCTCTGTTGCCATGTAATAACTCTTCCTCTCAAATATTTCTTGCCCTCTTGGATGGTAGATTTGTCATGGCTCTCAGTGGCCATAGAGGCTGTACACACTGAATTGTGAAAGAACATTAATTTGTTCACGAGCCAGCGCATCCAACCCGCTCCCCTCAAGAAGACTCAGACCAATAAAAGAATTCATTTTGTTCGATCTCTTCCCTCTGTTTACCTTGGATGTCTGCTACTCTCCGTCCTTCAAGGTGAAGTACCTCCTCAGTGCTGTTGCCGTTGATAAATAGCTTCCAAGCGTCTTTTGATGAGATGGTAAAATGCCCTGCTAGAGATACCGAAGGGCTCCTCAATATGTTATGGATGGCAAGCTCCCCAGCTATCACTTGCTTCAATTACTGGAGCCGCAGGAAGGAGTCAATAAAATGCTCGCTTTCCTGAATCTGGCAAAAGTTATAAATGTGTCCTTCAGGTTCAGTTGCCTTGTTCAGAAGACCGGTGTTTTTACTGCACTTTTATACAGACACCGTTGATCTGATTGGCTGCGTTTGGTTCAGTCTGTGGGCGGAGGGTCAAGAGAATCAACAGCAGAGATTTAAAGGACAACAGATAGCAGAAGACCAAGTGCCCAAACGTTTGCCCTTAGTGAGCGACAGGAGGCTTTGTGATCACTATCAAACATGTTCATTTGCAAAAGTCAGCAATGAAAAGAGAAGTCCATGTCTTCATCAGTCTGCACTGGCAACAGTGAGGGATACTAAACAGGTCTGAAAATGTCAGGCCCACTGCAGTAGAGTTTAAAGATTGACATGAGGAACATGCAAACTTCCACATCAGAAGTCAGTAAGAAATGAGCGTGCAGAGAAGCTTCAGTGCCTAAAATGGATTCAAGTTCCTGCAATTCAGTAAATAGTCTATACTAAATCATTAAAAATGCATACACAGCTACCTGTGCGTACACATTCACTCTGCTGTGGCAAATTAATTTTGAAAGTAGTAGAAAAAATGTGTTTTCTTATTAATGCTGAATTCCCATGAATTTTAAACTGGTTCTCATATTCTGATTTGTTCTGCAGCCACCACTTTTACTGCTGTAATCTGCTGTGTTAATTTGAATAACAGTGGGTATCACTGTCAGCCCTGAAAGCTCTGAGCAGTTTTGTAATTTACATGCATAACTGTTCTCTAGTTGCTCAACGGAAGGCAGGGAGGTTTCTGAAAAATCTGTCAGTCATCACGTCTGAAGTGTCAGCGCCACACCCATCAAGAGGCTGGATTTTTATTTCTTATTTCACTGCGTTCAAAAGTACTCTGCTCTGTCTATTCTGTGACATCCTGCTTATTTTCATTTTAGCCACTCTCTTTTTTTTGTTTTGCTGTGATGTGTGTGCACTCTAAGATTTCACCTGTCAATCACAGGGTGGCTAGCAAGTAACATGCTTAAACGCGCTGCCCACAACAAAAAAAAAACAAGAAAAAAAATCATAATTAATCAATTTCACTTACAAAAAGCACAACCTCTGTAATTAGTCATTAGTCATGCAATGCAAATTAATTTCCAAAAGAAGAGTGTGTTTTGCAGAAAGCACAAATGAATAGCATTATGAATTTCCACTCCAAAAATCCATCCATGGTCACACAACTTTCAAAGCTATGCATGTTTGAAACAACATAAGACAACAACCATTGGCAGAGAGTGAACCCGGAGAAACATGCCGGTGACGGGAATATAGTGAACCCCTGATTTATGCACAGGGATTAATTTTGCGTAATGAACACCTCCTCAGTCACGCAGCACAGTGGATCGACAAGCACTGTACTGTACTGACAGGGCAATTTTTCTTTGGTCCCTGAATTTAAAATACTGTAACCGAAAAGAAACAAGGCCTGTAAAAAAATAAAACATCAGTCCTCTATGAATAACACTGCAGCTTACAGTCTGACGTTTTACCCTTCCTCTCCTATCTTCTCCTCTCTTTGCCTGGTCAGGACTTTTTCTCTGTTTGATGTCTGCATTTACAACCAGGGTGATACACTGACACTGGCATTCGGTTTTGTCCTTGCACAAAGTAAAACTTTACAACAGAAGAGAATAACGGTGCAGAAACTGGTTGAAGTGGACTAACTCCAAGATCACAAGGACTCAGGTTTGTTTGACGTAAAATGCCTGTTAAATCATCACGACATGCTTCATGTAAAGCAGTTGCAGTTGCTTAGGCAATACATCATTTAAACAATGTGTGAGGCCATTCCCCTAAAATATCCCATGACTTCAGTGATAAATCGAAAGTAACCAACAGCCACACAGGCTGGCACTTTACATTGCCTGAACTTTGTTGATAACGTTGTATGTGAAGCTCCTTTCTTTGGAAAACAATAGGCCAGCCGCTCATGGACATAAATGTAGCTTCATATCTCAATAGTTGCGTCAAATCCGGTACTGCGATCATATTGGTGGTTTTACATGTTGTATCTCAGTAACTGACATCACTGCAAAGCATTTTAAAAGCTCTCTGTGTGAGTGTGTGTGTGTGAGCACATGCACGTGTGTGCGTGTGTTTTGCTTACAGGTGGTCTCTTGTGTCTGGTGACAGTAGAAATTTATGGTTAGAAATCCATCACAGTGAACATTTCCCAGCATTTGTGTTTATGTGACACCAAGGTCACCTGTTGTCACCTGTTGTCACATGGTGATGCAGCTGCAAGCAAGTTCTTTTTTGACAGCTCTTCCTGTTGGCGCTTTCAGGGACACTTCGAAAACCGAGAATGGAGACATGGCTGCTGAATGTAAAATGGAAGAAACAATCAAATCAGTGTAATCTTTTTCAGAACATTCACATTTCCTGCATGTCTTCCTGACATGATTATCTAACCACATGCTACGGCGCATCACTACATTGCTTTGTGGTAGTGAGTTTCTGTATGCCAGCGTGTCCATGAATGCACCATCAAGTAATATTTCTGCTTGCTTGCTTGGGCGTGCAGCAACACACAAACATGACGCTGTCAGTAAGAAGTAAAAGATTTAAACCAGCAAATGTGAAACCAGAGGTTTGAAATTGTTTTTTTTTTTATGTTGGGCAGAATATAGCTTCACATTATCTGACAGCCTTCTAATGAATGAATACCTGGGATCATAACGTCATATAATGACGACATGTTATCATGTGTAATGCAATAAAGAAGACACCATTAAAAGATCAAATGTAAAGCTTTCATGAAACTCACCATAAACTGAATCACTACTGTGTCATATGAATTGGTAATAGTAGCAAACAGATGTTTATTTCCATGAAAATATATTGAATTATTAGATTTAATTGGGTCCTTGCATTCCCTTCACACTCTCCCAGTCGCTCTGCTGGTGTCTATCAAACAGTTCATTTGTGAGGCCACCAGATACATTATTGATGCACTATTAGTACCACTCTGCTTTGAAAAACACAGCCATCTCAGTAGATAAATATGCAACGAAAGAAATCATTAAGCAGCCCAGCCAAGCTTGACTGCCACAGAGTTCAGCAAAGTGCAACAGCAGTCAAGCCCATGTGTCTATAAAATCCGCCAGATCAATTGAAGAAATCAGAGACAAATCCCAACAGGAATAGCACGGCTGTTTGGCAAAAAGTAAGTCACTGGGGCAAATTGATTATTTGACAATCCCGCTTAACTCCACACGTCAAGCCAAGCCTTATGGATTATCATTACACTCATGGACAACCTCTCACACAAACAGTGTGCTGGCCAGCCTGAAGATCAGTAACAGTTATGTTGAGCACAGCAAATAACACAGCTGTGGCGGACAATCTGATCTCTGCATGTCGAATAAATCACACACAGCCATCTTGATCCACACTGTGGGCTTCCTTCCAGCTTCTTTGATGCACAGAGCACATTCAGGAGCTGTTTAAACAATTAACTTCCTACTACCTTTCATTTGCGCTGACATAGAACTGTTGTATAAGCCTCCCCCACTTTACCTCGCCTACTCTCTTAGAATCTATATTACTCTGAGACTGTCAAAAATGTGGCTGGCTTGGGTACCAGAATACTGAACATTTTGTATTTTTTTTTACATAAAAATATCTGAGTTACAACTATGAATTCATCCAAATGTGTCTATTGTAATGGAAGTGGATGAACAGTAATGGAAAGGGATGCGCAGCAAAGGTCACCTGATAGTAGACCCTGATGAGGGAACTTGAAAATTTCAGTCTCTCAACAGGCTCTCTAAAAATTCAATATAGGAAGACTGTTTAAAAAACAAACTCATGGATGGAAGGCAATTTTAAACAGTCGTGTTGTTGCTGCAATTTTACAGCCGCCAATACAGTCTATTCAGTCTAACCTCAAACCCAGCACTTCAGATGAAGGACGCGAAAAAAATCTTGTACCGTCTTTTATTTTCAGCAGCATCGGTGGCTTCAGTAAATGCCCAATAATAACATCTGTTTATGTTCATGTGGTAAAGCTCTCCAGCAGCTATAGGAATCTTGACTCTTGTTCATCAGTAGCAAAGGCGGAAGCAATGTGACATTATTATTAAGTCCACAGTGGGAGGAGGTCAGCATGGATGGATGAGACAACAAAATGGCATATCCATACAGATAGCTGTCTGCTTTCTGTATATATATACACACACACACACATATATATATATTAATTTCTTCTCTTCTCAATGCGAGGAGAGAAGAAATTAGGAAATATGTTTTTTAGAGAAATGAGATGTCATTTCCTCTGTAGCATCACGTGAGGTGACGTCAGCTTCTGATGATCACATCTGGATCAGCTGTCAGTCCGCTTTGGATGAATTTGTGTCTGCACACACGCACTGCACAAATACTAATAAAGACACACAGTGCCAGAGCAGCATTTCTTTCTCATTGTAGCCTGTTTAACAACACCTGCATGTGAATAACACCCTGCATCCAATATTCATACTGTGAATTGTGTGGTGCTCAGAGACTCAGGAACCAGCAGAACGCATCATATTTTTTCATTATTAGCATTTGTATTTATCAATATTCTGATTGTGATTTCATTGTTGAATAACCCAGAATATGATTATGGTGTCTTTTGAACACTGAAAATCATTTATTATGCTAAATGTTTCAGGGAAATTTAAATAATGTAACCATCTCAAACCCAACGCTCAGGAATGACGAGCCTCACATGTGACTGGATGGAAACGACACTGAATGAGGGCTCTTCACTTTGGTTGGACACTGTAAATGGTTTGCACTGTGAAGGTGTTTCAAGCAGGCAGTAATGCAACATTTTTGGATGCCGATCGCCATAAAACTTTGCAGAAGAGGAAGACAGCAGCAACTGCCATTGGTCATCAGTGCACATTTTTCATCTACACAAGGCAGCAACCTGAAAATTGAAGCCAGCACCAAAGTGCCCAAAGCTGCTCTTCCTGGAATGACCACTTGAGGCTGGCTCCAAATACAAGCCAATTCGTATAACTCCCACAGTGCCGTTTCTATGGCGCCCATATTAAAATAGCCAACTTTACAGCAGAAATAACATGTTTGCAGCCTGGTACAAAAAACAGTTTGGGTCTCTTGAGCTACTCTATCTGTCTGTGTGTGTTATTCTTCTAACATTTCATCTGGCTGAACACGCTGTCCCATGTCATCCTGTGCTGAGGATTTTGCTTTGAAGCGACTCAGGTTGAATGTTGGAGGTCTATATTGATGTGAAGGGGGACAGTGTGGAGTTAAGAGCAAAGTTGCAGTTTACAGAATTTTGGGGGCTGCTCTTTGATGGATCAGAGGACATCACAAACACCACCTTGCAACTTGACAGAGACTCCACTGTGAGAGAACGGATGAGCTTAAAGCAAGCAGGAAAATGCTTGGCAGCATCTTCTGTGTGTGACTTGGTCCAAATAGCAAATAGAAGCAATCCAAACTGTTACTCCAACATCAAGATGGTGCTTAAACTGTCTCTTGCGCTGCCTTCGTGTAGTGCAGCATGTGAGACAGGATTCTCACATCTGTACATAAGTTAAAACCAAGTACAGATCTCTCTGTCGCAGACTCGTCTTTCAGTGCTGACGCACATTCACCTGTCAAAGATGACATGTGATGGAGACAGCCAGTCAGAGGCTCAACAAGAGACTGGGAGGTGTATCTTCAAATCTACCATGCAGAAGCAGACAGTCAGAGAGACCCTGAGGAGGACAGTGAGGAAGAGTGTTTATTAAGACCACTGCATTTGAGTACCAAAACACCATCTCTTGTACTCACCTAATTACCTGACTAATAAAGTTATGTGCACCCCTGCCTACAGGGCAAGATGTGCCATATGCATGCCTGGCAAAAGCAGATACGCATGCAGAATTTGTAGCCCTCGTTTCAAAAGCCCAGGATTGTTTTGCTTTTGTCTTATGAGACCCTTAACATGGTCAACGTTTCTGCTCCCTGTACTCCAGCATCAGCAGGGAACAGCAGCGGCCCACTGGGTTGAATGTGATCGTTAAGTCCAGAAGTGAAGTGAAGGGCATCAGGTTGGGGCCTCGAGAATCAACCCCTCTGCTCAGCGAAGCATTGATTTCATTTCTAGCTCCAATCATTTGTCCCTCTGTGTGAACATCCACCCGCCTATGTATGCCTCCATGCATATTTCAGCTGACTCCACTGATGCAGCGTTCTTTACAGTAACTCAGCCTCACCTGCCATGACAGTCACAGAGCAGACAAAGGCGGATATTTCATGCAACAGCATTGAAAACAGAAAATAAAATAGCCCTTCTTGTGATTCATGCCTGTGGGCCTCCCAGAGAGTAAATTGCACCGTGTCAAATTATCTGCGTGTACGCCAGAAAATGGCAACCAACTATCTATTCTAGCCATTTTTCCAGCAGCATTGCAACAGAAAGAGCAGCTGTTACGATATTTCAGCATTCTGGTTAACCATGCTAAAATCTAGCTGGAGAAAGAGGGTTCGGGACGACTTTCAACAGAATACTTTTGTTGGGAGCATTGAAATAGAGAGCGAAGAGGAATATGCCAGAGGCTCCAACTCTGGGGACCTGGAAGAAGAGGATGGCATATTTAATGCCAGCATTTTCACCACCAGCATCTCTTGTATTGCATACAAAAAGACCCCCCAGTCATAATAATCCACATGTAAATTTCAGCGTAAGTTTTCTTTCATCGGGACTGACTGGTTTTGCAATGACTCCAAGAAGAGAAAGGCAGATGTGAGTGCAGGGAACTGTAAAGAAATCTGTGTGTGTGTGTGTGTGTGTGTGTGTGTGTGTGTGTGTGTGTGTGTGTGTGTGTGTAGTGGTTTAAAATAAAGGAAATCCCACAACCCTGAACTGGATAACAATGTTTAAGCTGTAGAGTTTAGGATGTACGACGCACCTGAGGTGGAATGTGGGGATGGAGGGATGGCATCGCATTGGGAGAAGTGCTGCGTTAGTACTGCAGAGCAAAGCAGAGCAGAGATCTCGCTGCTTGCTAATGAAGCCCTGAATTGCATTTGATGAGTTGAGGGCTGCTGCGTTCATGTGCTTGAACGTTCTCCAATCGTGGTTAATCTTTTTCACGGTAAATGACGCTCCCCCCCAAGAGACAGATGAATGGCCTGACTTTTTCTGACATTTATTTGTGTTGCTGTTTGGCATGATAATCACCACTGGCCATCTGATAGGCTAGCTGTCAAATCAGACCTCACTAACAGCAAGGTCAAGTACGGATTTCATCTAATTGTGCTCAATCTGGTTCTGCTCAAAGCTTCAGCTTCATGTCTAATTAGCTGGTAAATAATATGATTGCAAGCGCTGATGGTAAGGACACAGACAGCTCGACAATGTTCAAGTTTTAGCAAGCACGAACAAGAAGATTAGTTGACACTGCTGGCTTTGTTCAGATAAGCACAGCAGATCACAACAGGGACTAAGGGACAGAGTTCAGTAGAACTCATCCCTTCGACTCACTGTGAGTGGAAGTCACGGCTGTAGGTTGTAGCTGGAGCTCATAAATGAAAGGTAATAATAATGTGCTTAAAAGAGGATATAAATGCTGCCTTTTTTTATGTCCTCAGGCATCACGTTGCCCGAGAGGCTCAGCGCCCAATGGCTAATAGGCATTCAGATGTATCTTCAAACTAAAGCTTTGATTGTAGAGCCCAAGGCGAGAAACCTACAGTTTACTCTTTTCAAAAGGAGCTAAAAGAGAAGTAATATGCAGTAGATTCAGGCCTATCCACACCCGCTTCAAAGTTTCAAAATATTAATCTAAGATGCTTTTTCATTTGGATTCTTGTGAAGAGCATTGCTGCTCTTTTGTAAATTGGAATTGAAGATGAACACAGTGAGAACAAAGACAGTAGTTACAGAAAATAAACAATTTTTTGTTGTTGTAACATCTAATGGTTAGTGCATTTTTGTTCCTCATCTTCCTCTATTTCTTCCCCTTTTTCTTTCTTCTGTTTTCTACCTTAAGATGATTTGTACCTCAGGTGCAAGTTCTAACACAACTAGATTCAAGTGACTCTACAGCTCCAAGGAATTGTTCACAGCAGCTTCACACTTTGACCACTAACTGCTGAAACCCAACAATCAGTTTTGTCCATTAAACTCATTATCTATTTAGCCCAAAATTACAGATTTATCTCAATGAACTTTACTATGTGTACATGTTCCAACACCCACAATCCTTAGAGCCTCCAATAAGATAAGGAAATCATGCCAAACGCTGCCATTAATGCAGAATTTAATGAAAAGCAAGAGGGAGGTTCAGGAAGAGCAGAAGAGGGGAGCGAGAGAGAACAGACAGACATGCAATAGATGTTTGTGTACAGCACATAAAAATAATAAAGTAAAATAGAACAACCTTAGGAAGTTCAGATTGTAAACATACTGTACGTTGTATGCACCCAATGGTAGAACCTGACCCACACAATCTCCTCTGTACCATGAAGATAAGAGACAGAATAAACAACCCTGTTCCTACAGAGGGACGGAGACAAGGACAAACCTATTGTGATCTCTTTTTACCATGACATTTTATTTATTCATTTCTTAATTTTTTTGGTCAAAACACACATTTTTCACCATTTTTCTTGCAAGGCTGATTCAACCTCATAAATCACATTTTAAACAGCAGTTAGCTGTGATGGGCCAAGTGTTTGCTCATCAGGGAATTGTTGGGTCTCTGCAGATAAAGAGTTTGGTCTGTACTGGCTCTATATGGAAAGTGTCCTGAGATAACTTTGGCTATGATTTGGCGCTATATAAATAAAATTATATTGAATTGAATTGGCTGGTTGTGCTTGATGGCAGCACCATCAGGCCAAACTTAGATTACAATTAGATGTTTGCTGTGAAAACACACAAATATGAAGAAGGCATAATTCAAACCACATAAAAGGGCTTACAAATGTATCAGTTTGTATGTGTGCCAAATTGCCAGCCATATGTCAGCACAGCAAGATGTAAAGGATAATGACAGAGGATGATAATATAAATCATCCAAAAATGTAACAGAATTCCTAACAAGTAGTATACTGTACATGCTTTTTGGATTAGTTAGGCTTTGAGGTGTTTGTTGACTGAATAATAATTAATATTTCTATATATGCTCTGACCTTATTTTTAATCAGAAAATGCAAGACAATACAACCGTGTCAACGCTATTCCATTAGCTCAGTTTTTCATGCAAATAAACCTATGTGTGATCAGTTGATGAAATGAAAGCAATAGCTCATGTGAAAAAATGGCAATTCATAAGCTGAGAGCAAACTTGCACTTGTGTTGAGTCTTTGCATCAGTCGGAGTAAACTTGTGCTGAGGAAGATTAAAAATAGTGCTGTGTTGCTGTCAGACTACTGATGGTTGGAAAAAAATATGGAGAGTCAATGGAGAGTCAGAAAATTGGATGGAAATGAGAAGCATAGATATGATTCATTATAGAGCATGAATGAGATTAAATTCTGGCTAAGGAAGTGTTTTGACTGAGGAGAAGAAATGGTGGACAGTTGGAGGTCAAATGAGACACTGATGGATCTGATGCATACGTATGTGATGGCTGGGTGGACCCATTCCAGGACCATTTAACTAACCTTGGTGAGTTCACAGTCATTGTGGAGCATCAGTTCAAATAAAAGTTGTCCACAAATTCCATATAAGTTTGGCACTGTTCATACTTATTAAATTGTGCCCCCACTTACACTGTTCGTCTTTGTGATCAATAATTAAGTTGTCCCTGCTAGTCACATACTGCACCACTCAATGGAGCCATTAACAAAGGCTTCCTTGTTCAAAGCAGAGTATTATGATGTGCATAATGGTCTGCTGAATCCTAATGCAGGGACAACTCAGATCTACTGGCATCAAATGAAATATGAGCGCAGTGTTAGAAAAGCCTCCACCAACAGAGGGGATAATGTAAAAAGCAGTGGTGTTTCAAACTGAACATTCAGCAGTACAAGGAACCAAAAGCTAATGTGCTGCCACAACTTTTCCTTTGTCAGGATTTTAAGTTTGCCTGTAGCCATGCTCCCTGTCTGACTGTTCTGCAGCTTTTTCCTGACAATATCTGGAAAAATATACAACATACAGCACATCCACTGTGAAACAATGATAAACTTACACTGGAGTCAGGCTGTGACCAAAACTGGGACTGATTTAAGAACAAAACTAATATTTCTGCAAATGTACCACTGCAAGAACAAAAGCAACTGCCTTACCTTGCTTGTGATGGCAACATTTATCTCTGCAGCACATACCTCTGGGTTGCCACTTTTAAATTCCCTGATTAACAGCTCAGGCTGCTACATGTAAATGCAAGCAAACCTAGACACAATAGCTTAACACTTGAACATTTCTTTTTAATGCTTTCTTCCTGATTGCCTGTTCTAATGCCATGTAAGACACACATCTCACTTGATAAATCGCTTGTATTAGTCAACAAACACCAGCAGGTCTATATGCTGCATCTGGTGTGCAAATAAATCCACTTCAGAGCCACATTTATCAAATTAGAGCATCAAAGTGTGTACCAGTGTTTCCTCTGAGAGAAAGCCCAGTCCAATACTGTTTTCTTCATCTGATCTCACTATAACACTAAACAGCGTTTGCTGCCACACGCCCACAGGAGCAGTCGGTGGAGCTGATTAGAAAACTGTCTGATAAGGGTGAAGGATGAACCTCTAGACCTCCATCATGTGGCTAGAGCCTGAAGATGAATCCATGAACTTCATAAACAAACTCAATCACACGTAACCATAAGACCATCTGAGTGAGTCTGCGCTCTCAGCACAGGAGACCGTTAGCCGCTTTCAATTCAAGGCCTTGAATATTACAATATTTTGGCTATTCCCATGGATAACTACAATTTCTGACTAAGCAGTAAGGTACTGAGCAAAAGCAGTTTCCAAACAATCAAGAACAGAGCAAGTTTTTTTAGGCTCAAAAACATTTCCCAGAGGAAGAGCTGCTCAGTAAAGAGATCTAATCTCACCCTGTGAGATGAAATTCAGACAACAGAGCCAAAAAGCCAAGCTGCTCTAGCTCCGCTCTCTGAAGAGCCAAAGCACCAAGTTGCTTCTGAATGAGGTGTGTTGGAGCGAAGGGCAGGGAGGGTCAAGAGGAGGAGGCAGACCTGTGGCCAGCGGTCATAAGGCTTTTTTGAAAAACGCTGCTGTTGATTCAGACAGTTTGACTTTGATGCTGACAGCAGTGATTCAGAGATTGAACAGGAGATCAGCTGTTCCCAGCTATCTAGTTGCACTGAACAGGTCTATAGGCACAAGAATTTACAAGTAATATCGAGTTTATGCAATTTTAGTTTTGACAAATCTGCCTCAAAGGGCTTTCTGCATAGCATTCAACACTCTGCATCCTCAGTCCTCAGCAAACTAGCTATGAGCAAATCCAGAACTGAAACAGTTTGACTCCAGGGAGTCCAGTACAGAGGTGATCTATGGACGTTCCTGATGGACAGATAACTTCACTTGTTGCTAAATTAAGCTGACCACCAACTACTGCTAACTGTAGCCACCATTAGCTTGTTAACTAGTTAGCTCTGCAGGAAGCACTCCTATTAACCATATTACCTGCCATCAGTTTGGCCTAAATTCCCATCCAGGTCCAGCCGAGTTCACTGGGAGCAGGCAGAGTGCTATTTGATTCGCCATATTTATGTTTTGTGGAAAAAGAGCTAGAGAGGCACTTGTTGGAAATTGTCAGCTAATAGGACCACTATCTACATGGCTGGGGGGATGTAACGCAGGCTGCAAACACCAATCAATATTGGTCCCTCCTTTGTGTTAGGTGTAACATGTTAGTAACACAGAAACACAGCACTAGGCATCATGGGAAACGCTTTGTGTTTCCATGCAAGCAGGGAGGAAACATGGCGGGGAGTGAACATGACACGAACCATACTCATACTGAAAAGAGCGGCTACTTCTGCCGCATGCACATGGTTTGTGAAAAGTCTGACACAAACCAGAAAAACATACTTTAAAAAAGATGCTGCAGACTGGTTCCACGCCGAAACACCACCCACCTCTTTCACCACCCACACAAGAGTGATGTCATGTCAAAGAGTACAGAGAGAGTCTACGGATGAGAGTCACAAAAGTACTGTCGAGTGCTCAATACAAAGTCCAGACTCAGGCATTGGGCAATTTAGTTTAAACTATAGTTGACGAGTGTTTTCTTTTCCCTTTTTACATCTCATTCATTAATAATCTGCATTTTGGTCTACTTGATTGAAAAAAGGATTGCACAAGGATTCTGAATAAAAGAAGATAAATAATCAAATATGAGTAAGTACCTTTTATTTGGCAAATATTTCAAAAAAGAATGGGAAATAGGCTTTTCTGTGTGGTCATTTTATCTAAACTATTTATTCATTGAATTTACCAGAAAATGTGCTGTGTTATAATACGTGGCCCATCGTTACCTGTATGTGAAATGTGATATCTGGATATTAAATTTTGGTCATTTCACGCAGTCCTATTACCAATGGCAGCATTTCAAAGTAGTTATTTAAAAGTAACTAAAAAGTTGTCTTTTAGTCAATATTGTTCTTCATTCCCACCAGGTGTCCATTCATCCTACACGCACTCGCTGCTTATAGTGGTATTCTTTCAGGTGCTTTTTAGGGTGAGTAATGAGTAAAGTAAATTAGTTACTTTTTCATAAGGTAACTATTAACTGTAACTAATTACTGTTATTCAGCAAGAACCACAACACTGGATAATTGAATTCAACCATTTCTGTGTGGACACAAAGCATGTACAGCATGTGTTCTCCATGCACTTATGTAGGTGTGTGAGGTCATGTGTGTGTGTGTGAGGTCAAGTGGGTGAATAGTGCTCTCTCTTACCACAGCAGCTAGTATCCAATTCTCTGCTGTCGTAGGAAAAAGTAAACAGTGCCCGTACTGTGTCAGAGGAAAGCCCATTCTTCAGAGCTTGGTTTTCATGTTGAATTCATGAACTTCATGTGTTCCCTGATAACATCAAAATCCATCCTTACTTATTATAGAAATGGTCATAAAAATATTCAGTGTTAACCTTTTCTGAAAGACTTTGTGAGTTATAGTATGTAAGAGAGTCCTCTTTATTGAATCCTGTTGTCCTGTGGTATAGCTAAAATAGCTGCCATTTTTTATCTGTAACATACTGTAGCTGGCATAAGACTGAGGAGTGTTTCGTGTCTGAATGCAGCATGCCACAGAGTGAGAATAGACTGTACAATGTACAACAGAGTATTTAGTCTAACAGTGGTGACTTGGCCATCAGGAGGACTGAGATAATTTCCAGTTCAGCCCACTGAATGAGATGACGCAGAGAGAGCATTGTGGTAATCTGTCTTTCCTGTGCCAAGCCATTTGTGAAAATAATTTAAGAGAAGGACCTGCGGTGATAATCATTCCTTATTTGACTACTGATGAGCCGCACTACATTTGGGAGGGAGGGAGAGTGTTTATTTATCTCTATAAACCGAGGTGTCAAGTAGGATTTAACACAGGAGACTGCCCCGCATAAGATCACAAGGAGTCCATTTTTTAAGGCTGCTTGTTAAATGTTAAATGTTCTTCTCTATGTGCTTCAGATGTGATTCAACAAGGACAATACCGATGTGCAGGGTGCAGAACGGACCTTACAGGAACAAAAATGATAAAAATGAGCAATGGAGGACTGCACAAACCAAACTAGACAGAAACGGAGAACGTATCACGACTTTCAGTTTCTTCAGCAGACAGAAGCGAAGAAGTGCCATCATGTATAAAGTTGAGCGTGCTTAGAAGTGCCAGACCTCAGGTGTTTCCTAACAAGATTAAGTCTGGAGCCACACTAGCAGCTGTGAGGCTGTAGGTACAGTGGTGTGTTGAGCTAAATGCTGAATGCATGCAAACGTGCTCACAATAACAATGTTAACATGTACAGGTCCAGCTGAGGCTGATGCTAGCATATTAGTTTTGCAGGTTTTGATTGGACAAATGGAAATTTTGACCTGATTATCATGCTAGATGAAAGGTCAGGGAATGACCAAAGCTTTTACAATTCATCCTGTAGGGAACATGAAAAGTCATGTCTAGCCATTAAATAGTGTTTAGATTTTTCACTCAGAGCAAAATGTGAACCTGCTGGTGGTGCAAGAGGAAAAGTGAGAGGATCAGCAATGTCAGTAGGATTGATCCTCTGTGGACCGTGAGTGTGTGTTCTACATGTCATGGCAGTCCATCCAGCAGTTGTTTAAGTATCAACAACATATCATTCAGGGGTGGCAGAAGCTGTGCAGATGCACCTGTGAGCAGCAGCAGTCTGGTGAAGGCTGTCAAGGCAGGCAACCATGTATTTTTAGCTGCCCTGGTATTACCATAATGCCAAAGGTTGATGCATTCCCATTTTGGAGTAGTTTGCTTAAGTCTCTCAAATACAGGTCATTGAGCGCTGTGACTGTGGTTGATCAGCCTTACAAGACTACCTGCCACTTACAGATCACGTTTGTCAGTTCCTCTCTTCTTCGCCAGTTCCACATGCAATGAAACTTTCAGTGACACCCTCACCAGTGCAGAAAATAAGAGCAGGCCCTCAGGGTGGGAGGAGTTAGAGAGGACCAAGCCTTACAGTAAAGATAGATGATGCATGGAAGCCTTTGAGTGCTGAGCAGCAGAATTGGACCTGGATCAGTCGTGAGTCATTGAGTTTGCTCATCTGCCGCAGGAAGAAACCCTTTATTGGGTTTCTTGATTAAACATGATGATGTTCTCATTTATGGGTGCTGGTGATATTGGACATTTAAAAGTTGTGGGAGTCTGCTGAAGTCTCAACTGAGCAATTTCAGCTGTACCAAGCACCTTTTCACTTCAGACTTCAAAAGCAAAAATGACAAGTTCTCCTAAGCTAACCTTGTCTTCTCAGTGGCAGCCGAGCTTTCTCACTGTTAAAGAGGAAGCTACTGTTTGGCCCTTACGTTTCCATTCCTGGTCTTTGCTTCTTAGGATTGCAGCTGCAACTCTGCATTTTAATTTGCACTGACAAGACAAGTGTATTCACGTTTTCATTTTCTGTGAGAGGACGGGCTAACGGGCTAGTGCAGAAGACCACCACGCATGCTGCAATTTGGATATATATCGTCCTCCAGCTTCAGTCTGTCTTCAACACGGGCTTTTCATCATCGGCAATCAGACCTCTACAGCGCTATTATCCCCAAACCTTTAGTTTGACGGACAGCTGGCAGGAGGTCCAATCATTGATGTATAAGGTAGCAGAGGTGGGGAGGGAGAGCACACATCCATGATGTATGTGAGCTCACAGTTATATGCAGCAGCTTGGAACTGAACTGCCTCATGTGTGACTGATCCTGGATTTGATCTCCGGCTTTTTGCAGCGGGGTCTGCATGTGCTCATACATGATGTTCACATGCACTTTGTCTTATCAATACAAATGAGTGTACAAGTGTGTTCTCCCTCCAGTGGGCTGTGCAAGGTGTTCTCTTCCTGAAAGGAACAGGAAGCAGCTAAACCGATATGTTCACATGGTAGCCTTTAGGAGCAATTAAAATCAGCCCTAAGCTCGAGAAGGTCTCTCATTGGCGTCCTCGTGTCACTCATCCCATCCATCCTTCTCACTCTGACTGTGTGCTTTGCCACATGCAACTCACTAAATAAGGTGAGACCACTGCGACTGCATTCATGACCAGATTGAGATTATCTTTCTCTGCTATAGGTGTTCATTTCTCTTCATTTGTCTTGTTGTATTATTGATAAATCCCTTTTCACGCAACACGGGCGTGGGGTTGGGGTTGGGTGATGAGGTGGTGGGGGGGTAAATCCCCTTCGTTAACAAGAGAAACATTTCTTTGTTGTGTTGTGCAAAAGCGCTGCCAGGGTTGTTGTCTTGTAATGTTTGAAACACATTTAAAAAGCCTAATGAGATGCCTCATTTAACTCCGTCTGTGTCTGGAAGGAGTGGAATATCGTCTCTCTGTCTGCAGTGGCAAATTCTAGTCTTTTCTATTGTATTAGCATAACAAGGCAAGAGTCTGTGTTTATGTATTTATTTATTTATATGTAGCAGGTCTGAGTATGTGAAGTCATTTTATTATCGGCAGTGGAAATTCTGCTTCACTAATCTAAAGCTTATTTACATGAAAAGGAAAAATCTATATCAACTGTGATAATGTACTAATAAGCACTGATGTTAAGTTTGTTCTGTCTTTGTGGTTATATTTAATTAAATGTTAGTTTTCACACCATTTTTGCTTTATCTTTTTTTTATCTCAGTCACACTCATCATATATATATCATATATCATTTAACAGCAGCTGTGAAGGCAGACATTCTATAGAATCTTGTTTCTTAACATCTTATAACTTATTCTTTGAGTAAAGCTGCTGTCACCCATCTTATTCACTGGAGGGAGACAGACACTTTCAAAGATTTGAGCTGTGCGCCCTCTGCTGCCTCTTGTTGAAACAGCACCTCTGAGGAGGCTTTATCTCAATACAAATGATCATCCTCATCCATCAGCAGCCAAATCACAACAAACGTATTTGTGTAGCTCTGGGATTAGGAGAGAGGAAACACACCTGTGCCTTCTTCAGCTGCAGGGATCAATTGTTCCTCTCCATTTTTGCATAATATACTGCATATACTGATATTGCTTGTAATGTGAACATTGTGCATGTTGGTAAATTGTCAAATGTGCTGTTGAGATCACAGAGGGTGGGCTTACTGTGGCACTTGTGTCAACAGTCACACTTGAAATGGAGTTTTGTCATTTCCGTGCTTCACTGCTGGGAACCTCTCCTCTGTGCCTTCCCATGCCACCACCTCTGCTGTCCAATTTCCATGTGAAAGTTATTTAACAGCACCAGCAAGTGATTGTGAAGGTGGAATAGCTGTGCATACATTTAGATGAAGCCTCTCTGGGGTATTTTTCATGCACTTTAGGAGCAGCTTGGAGTGAATGGGAGCTGTGAAGTAGGCATTACCTGGAATAATGACTCTCAAATGGGCTGAAATAGTAAACAGTATATCAAATGAAAGGAGAATGAGAGACATGATGAGATGAGGTAAAAGCTTTCAAACAGTAGAATGATACTGTCTAATTCTCAGAGAAAAATCCTGGGTGCCTGTGATTGGCACTGTTTTAGTGAAAAAAATAAATGTGAAAAGGAAAAAAAAAGAATATTTCTCATTCTGTCACGGGTTTTCCTCTTTCCTGAGCATACAGTAATGAAGAAACAGTAAGAAGAAATTCAGTCAGAAGAAATTCACTGCTTCCAGTTTTGAGCCAGTTTTAAAGTATTCACCATCTTGCCTTCTAAAACCAAACAGCCAGTAGGATAAACTGTAGGAAACAGAGGAATTAGATGAAACAATTAGATGTCACTTTAATGAACCACCTGGAGGAGAAAACAACACCAGTAAGAATACGAGCAGTACAAAACTCCTGAGAAAGATTAAAACAATAATTAGATTAAGCAAACCTTTTTGAAGATATTACGATAATGCATCATTGGAGACAATGTTTCAGGCCTTACAGGATGCGAAGGGATGCAGCGGTAGCCAATCACAGTGCTGTATACAGAAGTGAATTAATAAGTCAGAAGATCTCCCACAAGTGCACAGTGAGAGATGTTGTATGCTGAGAAACATTCAACAATTATACAAAGACATCATGCATGTACTCAGTGGCCATTTTATTAGGTACACTGTCTAATGCTATCCAACACAACTGCTCACGATCACGAGGTCTACTTATGATGTAGCTACTTACAGCTGTAGAGGTGTTGATTAAATGATATGTTGTAGCACTGAGGATGTACTTAATTATGTTGTTGTGCTGGGCTGCATTACATTGAGAGGTGTATTGTACAGATGTGCACAGAATAGAAGAGTACTTATTGGTCACTTGAATGGAAAGCAAAACAGAATTGTGTAGATGGTGCAGAGGGAAGTCCAAGGAAACACAACACCTGGTTCCAGCACTGATCAGCAGCCATGCAGTCATTTCACTGTATGTGGGCTTTGCAAGCAAGTCCCACTGATCTGCAGTCAGCTTTTAAAGCTACTTGGATGTTAGGAGATACAAAGCTACTTTGGCCAGCCTGCAAATGTAATTTTAGCCTTTGGCCAACTTCCGCTTCACTTAATATACAAACAATAAATAGGAACTATGTGGATTTGGGCCTTAGTGTGGAAATTTCAACACAAACAGTGATTTATAGATATAAACTACAGATCCTGGCTGACTACTTTGTAGGCTAAACAACAAAACTATACATGGGTGTTGTCTGATCTGATATCTCAACATTTTCTTTTCTTTTAGATTCACATTGCAGTTGTAGAATGTATTACTTGCTCTTGGGTTGGGGTCAGCAATGCAAGGATATTGCATTCTTTGCTCTCATGAGACAGTACATTTAACTGGGAGAAAAACAAAATCCATTTTTTAAAACAATTTCAAAACTTCTCCCCGATGAATCATAACGCTCCCACTTGCATTCCTGGAGTGCAGAAGAAGAAGTACCCTTTAAAAAAATCATTTTTATGGCCTTTCTCTTTTGCTAAAGCTTCACACAGCAGAAAAAAACACAGAACAGGTGGGAAGAGAAGAATGTGACAACCCACAGAGGCTCCAGACCAATTGTGAAACATTTAGAGAAGTTTGCCCCTGCCCTTTTCAGACTCTGTGCAAGCCACTGCATCAAAATGTGTGTAACCCCATGGCACTAGTGAAGAAAAATACAAAGTGAAACATGTATAGAAAAAATAAACATTTAATACAGCGCACAGAAAACAGATTGTGTGCATCGCAATGCACCTGCTGTAGTTTGCTCCAGTAGAGATTTGAAATGATCTTTGAAATGTTCACGGCAAAATCGATACATGTGTTGCAGATTTGATCAAAAAGACTTTTAGTGCAAAATGAAGGCAAGAAGAATGCAGCTGCAGCCTCTCAAAGAGAAATGTTTGAAGGATACCGACATGTGGACTCCATGAGAAGAGCAGGCTTCTTTGTGTTCTGCCAATCCAGTTGAATTCAAAAGGCAGCGATTTTCAAGGTGCTTAGAGGCTTTTCTTATGACGCCCCGCTGTGCCCATCTATTTACACAGTGAACCGATGCTGCATTGCTTGAGTGAAATTGCTGCAAGGCTTCAGGGAAGGTAACCAGAACTTTTTGCAACAAATGATAGGAACATTGCAATAGGCTTTTTGATGCCACATAGCACAAAATGGCACCAGTGTTTCACCAGGACAGAGCTGATCAACACCATAATTGGATGTTATTGTATTGCATGCAATAGCTTTTCGTTAAACATTTTGTTTTCAAGCTGCTGTCTCTTGTCTCAGCTACAGGCACCTGAGTACTCACAGAGCCGCTGCTGCTGTTGCCACTGGTCACCAACAGAGGTCAATAAAAATCAGATTCAAGATTCACCTCTTTGATTTCCCTCAGGAGGACACAGTACAGCTCTAACAATACCTCTGACTAGAACTGTTTTCATCTTCAAACATCATGTTGATCAGCAAAATGAAATGGAAGACTCATAAGACAAGAAAAGACCATGAATAATAATGATAAGAGGATAATCAAAATAAAAAAGATTACAGCTCTTTTAAAAACAGTATTTTCTTAACAGTTTGATGAAATCAAAAAACACACAGTGAAAAGCATTAACATATAGTACATAACAGGTTAAGAGCAGTTAGAGCAAATAGACAAAAATAGTGTTAAGTGTATAGATAGATAGATAGATAGATAGATAGATAGATAGATAGATAGATAGATAGATAGATAGATAGATAGATAGATAGATAGATAGATAGATAGAAGGAATCATGTTAACATTTTGGGAAATATGGTCTTGATGAGAGTTAGATGATTAGATTGATAGCCCACCACTCTCATCTCGCCAGGCTGGCCTCTTTCCCCCTGTCTCCAGTCTTTGTGCTAAGCTAACCAGCTGCTGGTTCTAGCTTCATAGATAGCAAAAATGAAGGCAACACGGAAGTGCAAAAATCTTGAATGGCCACTTGAGGCTGGCTCCAAACGTGCGTCAATTCCCATAGACCTCTATATTAAAATGGCCAACAGGAATATATGTGTTACACATCCTGCTACATAAGATGATTTTGGTCGCTTGCTGTTTGGTTCCAGAACTAGGCTTCATTTAATTGGCCTCAACTCCACCCACACCTCTTTGCCCATTTTTGGATTAGCTGGGAGAGTTAGCAACGTCAGAGATAGCCATGGTTGGAGCCATTGTCTCTGAGCTTCAGAAACCTGTGGGTGACGTCACAAAGACAGCATCCATGTTTTACACAGTCTATTGTACAAACATTAGCGGGGCATCAATTGTGTCATACATACAAATTACAACTTTTGGCAAAAAAGCGAATAAGTTCATGTCACAAAATGCAGAACAACAAATATATTAAGCAGACAAAAAAAGTCATAATAAGGATTTTACATTAAAGAGCTGAGGGCCAGTTATCATATAAATAAGTGACGCCCCAAAATGTTCTTGTTAATATATCTTGTATTTAACATTTGGTGTTTGGCTTTCTGAACATATGTCACTGACTTGATGTCAGCCTTACTAACTAATCACATCAGTCTTGCTTGAAGACCTTTTTCAGAGCAGATATTTTGACATCACAGCACAGGAGGAACTACTGTAGTGAGGTTGACGATGTCTTTATCAATTATTGCAATACAATGAAGCAATTAATAATGTTATTATAGTCATACCTGTTTGATAAGTCAGAACGTTTGCGGTGAGAAAGCTCTATTCAACTTCATCGTACCAAAGCAGCATTATGCAAACTTTTCAGCTAATTTCTGCACCCTGGCCCTTCCTCCACCCTCTCCTGATTTATACTGTCCTCCATCTCTCATCTCCCTAGTCTGACTCAGCCCCGCTGTTCTCTTCGGCCCACTTTCCACACAGCCTCTGTGTGTAATCTCATTATCGACTTGCCAGTGGAAAAGGGATTTATTTAATGTATTTGAAGAACAAACCACCAGAAGCTTAAAAACACTGTCTCCAGGGGTTCAGGGTGCTGTCGGTTTTTTTTTTTTTTTTTCTTGCATTGTTTCGCTAAACCATTTCCAGCCAAAAGCTAAGTCTGTTTGACTCCCATCACTTGCAGATCTAATGCCTCAGCAGCTGCCAGCTGTAAGTCAGGAAGATGGATGAAACCTGGAGGAAGAAATATGAAGTGATTAACTCGTAGTCACTTTATTCCCCTTCAGCCAGTTCGGGGAACCTGCCAAAGACTCCCATAGTGCCACTGTCTGCTCTCCTCAGAGATTCTAGCATTCATTTCACATTAGGGGAATGAAACGAAGTGCGAGCCCTGCTCCACATCAAAGGACAATTGTGACGACAAGAAGAACTGAAAGTTTTGGTGTGTGTGTCGGTTGTTAAGGGGTTAATGGGTGAAAGGTCTGGTTGTTTCCAGACATGAGCGTTAGACTCCAGTCTCAGCCGGATCTGCGGCAAAGCAGATCACTGCAGAGAAGCCTTGACTAAGGGGATTTGAAGGAGATGCACTGCACGCTTATCCCTCTGCTTTTAAACTGGAATCCTAATTGGCCCATCTGTGTTTTCAAACATGCATTTGTGGATTCACCATGTTCTGACGGTTGGTGGGAATGTCAACTTTTGCTTTTTATAGCAACAAAATTGTAATAAATCATCTGACAGTAATAAAGATACAGTCAGATGATAAATAGTTTGGACAGATCACAGGACTTTCCTAAGGAAACTCCCAGGAAGTGACTTATTTATATATGACTTATTCACCAGAGAAAGAACTGGAGCATGAGCAGTGGTAGTGGTTGAACAAAGCAACATAGAACGTCAGTACAATAATGTGTTTGGTGGACAGATAATCTCTGGGAAGTGCTTTGCATTAAAGATAAACTGATGGAAAAAAGAACAGAATAAAAGAAGAGAACTGAATCCAACCTTTAAGTCTATGAATAAATGCACATTAACAGTGTTTTTTTGTGTATGGCTTGAATTCTGCAAGAATGTCTTATTGTCACTATCGCAATGTTAAATGACACTTTTACTCCCCTGAGGGGAAGACTGAATGATAACACTTGATTTTTTACAGTATTAAGACGCCTTCAGCAAGGACTGGAACTACACACTGGTTACCAGTTCCCCACGTGACTTGTATGCTCTATTTCAAAGTCTCAAAGTCATGATCCATTCATTTTGAACGGGTCACTAAAGGCTCACCAAAAAAACGTAATTACAGTAACTTCCAGCTGTGACAATAATAAAGTGTCCTGCAAAGGAATATCTCCTCTGCCATCTGAGTCCTGCAAACCATTAATGAACCATTAATGAATAATTTTCAAGTTTCCTTATTCATTCTTCACACCCTAGACTGCAGTAAATAAACATTTGTAATGGCATTACTTCACCACGGCACCATAGTCATTAAAATGTGTGATGTGTTGGGAACTTTAAAATAAAAAGGGAAACCTTGTATGTGCACTTCTTGTCACAATAAAATGGTATCGTCCCTTCAACACTGGGTCACGTAGAAGAGCATTAAGAAAAAACATTAGACTTCTGCTAAACGCTCTGTCAGTACAAGGTGTTCAGATACAGAAAACTGAAACAGCTGCATAAGGTCATAAAGCATGTCTGACATCCAGAAACCTTTTCCATGTTCATTAGGTCTTCTTTTTGCTACTGGGAAATATGTCCAATGAGGTTAAGTGTCTCCAAAATTATAGGATCCGCTGCAGTTATCTTAGAAATGTGTAATTTTTGAATTCATAATTTTATAGGCCATTTTTTGGAACAGGATTGCTCAGAGGAATCTTGAGCTATGAGAAAGTATGTGACAGGTGATGGCCATTTGCATCAATATGGCTCTTCAGATTTTGGTTCATACTTGCCTCCAGAGCACGCACGCCTGAACTGGTGAAATTCTGTCCTCTGGGCTTGGATGAACACATTTTTGGTATTTGTGGCGCCCCCTGTGGTTTGGTTGCGGCCATGTTTTTCAATCGATCTTGCTCATTTACTATAGAAATGTGTATCTCAGTCCTGTGATGCTGTATTCCCATTTTGGTGTTGATGCATACATTGAGCTGGACTTGTGTGTCAAATTTCAAGTCAATCAGACTTACGGTGTGAGGGTCATGGCCTTTCCAAAACTGCATTTTTGGGCTTTGATTACAGCGCCACCATCTGACTGATTGGGCTCATATCTCTTGGGAAGCACTTGCACATCGTTTCCTGTCATTGGACCAAGATCCATGTTTCCAGCTTATTCCAGCTCCTTTTTCTTTGAGCTACTGTGGAAGAAAAAAAAAGATAATAAATAATAATATTGCTGAAAATAATAATATTAATATTAATAAACTGTCACAAACACAATAGGGCTCTGCCACTTTGAGGCTTGAACCCTAATAAATAAAAATGCCTTCTATCTGTATTGAATCATCACTATTGCCTTACCTGTACTACCATTTGTTTTCTCTCTGGGCTCAAACCCTGGGAATGTACAAGAGCAAGTGGGTTAACTATTCAGCTAGTTTAATACTGAATATGCAGAAAATGTCTGATTTGTTTACATTTTCAGGCTTGTTTGAACTCTGAACTCTGTGGTTTATTTCAGCTGTTCAGTGACTTTGGATTTGAAACTGTTCCAGTTTCACTGATTTTACACCAGAGGGCACTCCTGCTAAAGCTTTGAAGATGGATAAACCAAGTTTACACTGAGGCAGCACACAATGGTTTCATTTCATGGAATAGATCTGCAATTGATCATTCTGTGTTCTCCCCAAATACACTTGTGTTTGTTCTTTTTACACATGTGTGTTTCAGAACAGCAAAACCACACAAATATTCTCAGATAATGTACTCCAGTCAACACCTCAAGCCCCCAATGAACAACTTGACTCAACAATCGAGTAACCTTAAAGTCTGTCAGACGATTGAGTTCAGTGAGTACAGTAACAGAGGATGTACTGTTGATTCCCTGAGTCATAAAATGATTTTATTTCACAGCTGACAGTGATCTCTTTGAAGCCTTAATAGCCTCTCTAAGTCTCCCCGTATCCTCAGGATCAAAACAATCTCCTCAGCAGTTCTTTAACTTGGGAAAAAGGACTTGTGCATATCCATGCATACACCACATCCGTCTGGAAGGAGATAATTCTCCTCAGATTACTGTGTAGTCAAGGTTATGTTATCTTAAAGTTTATGAGCAAACAGGTGGCATTTTCTCCAATGAGAAAACTCACACAGCATCTGGAATATAGTGCTTAAAGTTGTTAGTTTGTTCACTACTACAATGACACAAACAAGCAAGATACAACAAAAACCCATATGCAAAAATCTAAATTGTATACATTGAGGTGAATAAGAGTATTCTGTGTTATTTAATTACGACTAAGAAAAATTGGAGCGGGGGTCGTCTACAGTTTCGGTGGCAGGATAGAGGTGCATTAGGGTGGACTAAGAGACCACTTAACAATGCTGAGGGGGGCCTGTCTGAATGAGGGCACAAAACTGTCTCAGAATAAGAGCACAAAAGCAGTGGAAGTGGTATTTCAGCACTATTCCTATCCTACATGGTAAGATTTATAGTGCTTTTTCTGTGAGATTGATGACATAAAAAGATTAGTATCCAACAGGACCCATATGGTCGTGGGCATTTAGAGTGGAGGCAGGCTGAGAACAGCCTCAGCTAGCAGCACAGGTTTTAATCCCTGGCTTTTCCAGTGGACACACATAACCTAGGCCCTGCTCGAGGTGAGTGTGTTGTTGGCAGAGGTTGCTCGGCTGAGCCACTCCAGTCTGGCCCATGATAGACAGCTCTGTTCATCCCCATGTGAGTGTCTGCTGCCTGTATCGACTCCCCTCCAACGCATAATTCCATTAATCAGTTCAATTTCCCTGTGGGCAGTGGTTTATTTCCGTCATCAAATGCCTGATGAAATCTTTAGACGCTGCGTATTAGGGAACAATCCCTACAAATAGCTGATAGTGTTAACCAGTCACAAGCTGCGCCGAGGCATCGCTCAGCTCCAATTTGAAGGGGAGTGAGGTGATAATGCGATGTGTCATCCTTTTGTGGGCGTGCATTAATGGCGCCAGCCAAGATGGCAATTGATGGCAAATCAACTTCTTCCAGCGGGAAGGGAGCAGAGAAGGGAGGGGGCTTGGGTTGGAGGAGAGCAAAAGAACATTGACTGGCAAACTGCAGGGCCACAGCGGCCTTTAATCCATTACTTCTCCTGATGGGGAAGGTTTACTGCATCTCAGCCGTAGATGGCATGTGCATTACAGTTTTTCCCTTCTGTTCTCTCTTTTTCTCTGGCTGAGCTGCTTGAGAGGCTGATGTGTGGCATCCAGGATAAATGTGCTTAATTCATTCCTGTCTTGTTCATTTGCTCTTCTTAATGGGGAAGTCCGCAAATCTCTAATACGGCTGAATGAACATGTTAGACATGTTCTACATCGTCTCAACACAGACATCATGAATGTCACGCCCCATTTGTATTCATCAAATTCCTCCCAAAAAAGAAGACATTTTGTCCTCTGTTCTGTATTAAACCGACTCTGAAACAAACACACAAGATGATCCTCCTGCTTTATGTTAAATTACAGGTCAACCAACAACAGTGAACAGCTGAGCAAGCTTTTGGCTGATCTGTATCCAAGCACCATACTGATCATACAACTGATCACTCACAGGCCTACAACACAGCTATATATATATTTGATGGTATTAAGTGTTCACTGTCTAAAGATTGCTATTTTAGAACCAAAAAGAAGACCTTTCTGACCATTCTGATGAGTCACTCCCATACACCACTATGATGGGATGCGGCAGAGGGGTTAAAGGTTAAATCACTGCCTTTTGAATCTTGCAGCAGCTAAGGCTTCTCTTAACTCTCACCCTGCTCCAACAAAATTTGTGCTATTGTCTGACCTCAAATGACACATTCAGCCTCTGGACACATGACCCTTCACATGGCATTAATACAGGAGGCAGTATTCAGAGTGTAAGCAATCTACAAGTGCCATCTGTGCAAGCCATGCAGGTAAAAATAATGCCATACCTTCTGATCATAGCCCATCCTCTGTCACCTCAATGGGTCCAAAGTAGCCCAATCCCAAATTGGTTAAAGGAGGAAAGTCTGTACTTATTCTTTTGGACAGGCAAGTGACATTTTCTGTTCACTTGCCTGTCCTTGATACTGTTGAGAAACCACAAAGTCAGATATTACCTTTTGGCTAGCAGAACTGGCATTTGTGATCCAGTATTTCCATTGCAAAGTTGATTACACATTGAATTTATGGCAGAATGAAACTCAAAATTTTGACCCTTGGAGAACATTACAGGATGTTTCAACTGCACAGGTAAGGCTACCTGACTGAATCTTAGACCCACTCTAAATAAATCATTCTTCAACACAGGGACCTATCTATCAACAAAGATATCTCATCCCTGAATGTTGTTTGCTAATTGAAACAGATAATAGCAGATAACCCTAACCCTTCCGCTCTGGAGGAGCCACTTACAAAAAATGATTGATTACCAACTGCATCTCTGGCTTTTTCCATCTCCTCTTCTAACCTTTCTGATTGTGTGGATATGGCCAGCAAAGTTGTTCATGAGTTTGGTGGTCACTCCTTTAAAGTAAGTCTGGGTCCTTGGCCCACATCCTGCTAGGAGGCTTCCTCAGCAGGATTGATCTTTGAGCTGAAGCACTTCCTCTGAACAAAATGTGTGTTTCCCTTATAAAAGGCACTCTATTTGCCACAAAGTTGTGAAATCATTTCGTCTCATTATTGATAACTTCAGCACGGTCTGATTGTCAGTCCAGAAGCACAACTTTACCAAATGAAGTGGTAAGTCTTTCCTCAGCATTTTGTCCCTGAAATCCCCTCTTTGACAGATGTTGGTAAAGTCAAACACCAACTGAATTGTTTATTTCTCTGTGGGCAAAGACTTTAGACAATCATCCATGTAAAAGTTGTTTTATGTGATGTCAGTCACTTCCATGCTGAAGTCATTGTTATTGTCCACAGCAGTCCTCCTTAAAGTGTATTTGGCACAGCTCTGTGATGAAAGCTTCAAAGATGTGTATCCTCATTAAATGTTCTCATTCAGTGGACTCAGACATTTCTCCAATCAGCCAACACAGGCATAAAAGGAAATCTGCATGCTTTACACCTTTACATGGCGGAACATAGCCATTCGTTCATCAGTTATGTTCCTCTGTCTAAATCTTGAGAGAGTTAGTGAGGTCAGGACCATCCAAAAGTTGACAGCTCATAGAGGTTCCTCTAACAGTGATCCACTCTTGTGTTTTTTTTTTCTTGAGGCGGTACATCCCATGATGAGGGAGATACCACACACCGCCATATTTGCGGTCCAACTGGTTTTAAGGCACCACTTTTGCGTATCCACTCAGTCATCTCCGTAAGAAATGTTTTATACTATCCTGGTGGGTCTTATTCGTTCAAACATTTGTCTGAGACTTTGAATGAACTGTTCAACTGTGCCCGATTGTTTGACATGGTGCTGTCATCAACTTTAAAGGGTAAATCCATGTAGTAATGACCTTCACGCATGCAAGCAGACTACTCCAAGATCTCCACGAACCACAGGTCCTCTCTTGACATTTCCTTCTTCTCCTCTTGTGACTTTTCATCGAAATCTTGCTTATACTGACAGACCAACAGCTCTTTCAGTCTAATGATGGATATTTGCATCTATGGCTGAGCAGCTTCTGTGGCAACAACCACTATAGCCCCTCAAAGGACCATTGATGGCCCACCTCAATAGGGTCTACACAGTGTCCATCACCATCACCTTGACTACTGATTATTTCCCAGGGTTCCATGGATTTTGCCACATTAGTCCCAATCAAAAGTTCAACATCGACATCCAGTTTTGAGCTCCTGATATCCTTCAGATATTCCTGTGTTTCAGGTAGGATGTTGAAAGACAGGGGACAGGTTTTTGTTTCCCCATGTAAATAACTCTGGGAGCTCCACAAATTTGCTACCATCTAATTTGGACACCTCCAGTCCTGTAAAGATTTGGCATTTCTTGGCCAGAATTCTGAGGACGAACTTTGTGCTTTTTTGGCATCTTGTGCATTGTAGGCTTCCTAGTTATAACATGTTTGGTAGCTGCAGTGGTTATGAGGAGCAGTGCATATTCCTGCAACATTGCCTGCTTTAATAACTAGCTATAGCTAATAGCTATTGCTATTCTGTGTTCAAGGAGTTCTTGTAAAGGACCTTTTGCTCTTTGACATCCTTGTTGTGGTACATATAGATTTACACCAGCTCTCTCTGCTGCCCCCAGAAAATACAGTCTCGATAACTGCTGGTTCTGTCTTCAGTACAAGGTCAAAAGTCTTTATAAAGGAAATACACTAAATACATCACCGTCCCATACAGTTATGTCTGCATGAAATTCCATTTCTCATCAAACATGTTGATTTTTCTTCAATATATATATAATTGCCATATGTTAGGATCAGTGGTCTTGATAACCCGGGTTTGAGTAATGTCATGGTTAAGAGTAAGTATCCTCTGCCTCTCCTCACCTTAGCCTTGGAGCCTCTACAGGGAGCCACTGTAACTGTAGCTTCACCAAGTTAGACCTCAGGAATGCATAAAACCTGGTCAGAAATAAAGAGAGGGATGAGTGGAAGACAGACTTTAACACACTGCTCAGCCATTTCCAGTGCCTGGTCATGCCTTATAGGTTGTCAAAATGCCCTGCAGCGTTTCAGAATCCCCTAAATGATGGGATCACTTTGTGTTTGTCTACCTGGATGGTATTCCGATTTTTTCCAAGAATCAAGAGGAGCATGTTTGTCAACAGACTCTATGCAAAAGCTGTAAAGTATGAGCCCCATGCTAAGTCTGTCTCCTTCCTATGCTACATCATAGAGAGTGGGCAGATAACAATGGGCCCAGAGAAAATAAAGGCAGTAGTGGAATGGCCAGCATGAAACAATTATTCACCTCCACCCCTGTACTGGTACAGCTTGAGCCAGCCCTCCAGTTTGTGGTACAGGTGGATGCCTCTGACACTGGGGATAGAGGTGGTGTTGTCCCAGCATTCTGGTCCAAACCCGAGGCTCCATCCGTGTGCCTTTTTCTCCCACATGATGTGGAGGACTGTAAACTGCTAGAAGAGAAGTTAGCATTGGAGAAGTGTCGTCACTGGCTAGATAGCTCTGAACAACATTTGTGGTTTGAATTGATCATAAGACCCTCCATACATTCAGTCTGCTAAGCGATTTAACTCTTGCCAAGCTCATTGGTCAATGTTTTTCAGGAGGTTTGTGTTCATACTCACCTACCACCCTGGTTACAGAAATGTCAAGCCAGCCATGCCCTGTCCAGATAGCATAACCCGGCTAAACGAAGAAGACTACATCCTTCCAGCTTCCTGTGTGGTGAAATTGAGTCGACTATAAAGACCAACGATGCCAACCTGACCCAGGTGACAGATCTGAAGGACGCCTAATCGATTATTTGTGCCTGATGCTGTCTGTTCTCAGGTTCTCCAGTGCGCTCACACATCCCGGTTCGCCTGCCTCCCTGGCATTTGCTGCACCGTCTGTTTGGTGGCCCAGAAGGGGAAATCCTCCCACCCATCGAGCTCCTTCCACTCTCCTTTGACTGTTAGCTGGTCCTGGCTATCCCTGGTCACACGTCACAGTGGACTTTGTCACAGAATTACTGGACTCCCAAGGTAATACTGTAATTCTAGTGATTGTGGACTGGTTCTTGCAGTGCATTTTGTGGCTCTCCCCAGCTCCCATCAGCCAAGGAGATGGCAGACCTGTTAGTGGTGCACGTGTTCCGTTTGCATGGTATCCCTACTTTATTGTCTCAGACCCTTGGTCCACAGTTTACATCGTAAGTTTGTAAGTGGACTGGGAAGGTTACGGACCCAGGGAGAGATCCTAGATTCTGACCCTGATCTGGTCAGGGGTTTCCAAAAAGACTATCCTGAGAAATCCCAGTGGGCTGCCAAGAGGCTCCCATTAATGGGGGCCTGGTGCACTCGTGTGTGTGTGTTTTCCCTTTGTGTCTTGTCTGTCTCTACCTGTCTGTCTTTGCGGGTGTGTTCTGCATGTGCCTGCCCCGCCTACTCCCTCCACGTGCTCACCTCCTGAACTCAACTGATTCTAAACACCAATCAAGACTCACCTGCCAGCAGGAATATATAAGCACCGGCTTTCCTGCCAGTATTTGTGGAGTGTTCTAGACTCAGTGTTTGCTTTGCCTTGCTTGCTGCTTGCCTGCCTGTTTACCTGTGTGTCTGTGTGTGTGTGCTTCAGGTGTATCCACCACCTGCTCCAGAGGATCAGTGTCTGATGGTCGTGAGTACCCTGTCTGGATTTCCTGCATGCCTTCCCACTCAACTAGCAAGATCTCTTGGATTATCTGTGCATCATAATTTCAGCAATTTGATTATTAATAGGTCATAGTTTATTTTTCCCCACCTCTGTCTGTGTGCTGCATTTGGGTCCTAGTTTTTGTAAGACATAACACCATTCTTTCTCTGCTCCTCCTTGGGTAGAGAAAACTCAGTGAGCAATGTATTATGGTGTGCAGTTAAATTTTTGAACCTTTTTTGATTTTGTTGAACAACAGACATGTTCCCTGAAGTCAAGAGTGGTGATTTTTGTCTTCAATTAGCTTGCCTGTGTAAAATTAACATTAATTTCCACATTGCACTCCTGTGGTTTCAACACGGTGCATATCATTCATTTTCCACATGCGTATTGTTGCTTTAAGAAAAGGTGCTTCAACACAAGTGCTGGGCTATGTTGAGGGCTTGTGCACAGCCTATGCACTTTGTCCAAACAACACACTTACAGGGAACAAAAGAAAACTGGCTTTTGCATTGTTACTACCCAAGATGTGTGTGTTCCAGCAGCCCATCCAGGAACAATAAGGTCCCTCCTCGATGTTTCAGGAAAGGAGGATCATAGCTGACTGCCATGCACGGTGAATATCTCCTTGGTGGTACTAGTAAAAATGACTCCACATGGCCTGTATGCTTTTAGTCCACTGTATTTATCTGACATCTATTAGTTGCTTTGCAGAGATCTTTAAACTGAAAATGAGAAATTTAGAAACTACAGATGTAAATCCTGTATTTTCACAATTGAAACTTTTGGGAAATTCATAAGAAGGTTTTATTTCAATGACACAATGCATATTTGCATGTTGTCTCCACTTACATGTACCCTTCAATTTTTTGGTGGGGGGTTTCTTATTTTTAATCCATAATGTTAATTCATCAATAATTTGCCAGTCTGACATGGACCATTCTGCACAATGAGGAGTGCTTTAATGCAGTATATTCAAATTGTGATACTGATGCTTAGGCGAAGGACCTGAGTATTTTTGCCACCATTGCTTTTCTCACCCCAACACAGCCTGGGGTTTGGCACGTTCCATCCATTGTTGTCAGGCTTTATGTATTTGTCTTGTAAAAATAAACAGTGTAGGACATCTGCCCATAAGGAACCTATAAGCTATACACCAATGACTGAAATTCAATAGGAATGCCAGATTTATCACACAAACTCAAGGTAGCTAAGAAAAGTCAAACAATAAAGCCAATTAATTGAATACTGCATACTAAACTAGAAAAAATCATGATTAATGAATAAAGGCAAGTGTTGATTCAGCACTATATGAGAATGTGTATATAGTTTACTTAGGTCCATACTTTTGAATTCACATGGTTGAAAATACTTTACATAGATGCCAGCATTCTGATGAAATGAAGTGTCATACATCTGTTCTTTGTGATTAGAATTTGACAAGTCCAATCACAGAGAAATGGGACAACAAACTCTCAGCGCTTCCAGCGATTGGACCTTAATATCTGCATTAATACATACACAGCGTCTTATCACAAAGACCCACACTTCATCCAGCTACCTCCAGCCTTTTCAATGTACACACTAACACCTTATTTCCCTACGAGAGGCGTCTTTATAATAGCCAATTGTTTCTCTATCACAACCAAAGTACAAACCTCAGCCAATAAAGAAATCTATGAGTAACCCTATGCACATTTCATCACACAGCTGCACTGAGTGTTCCCACAGTATGCCATCACTGATAGGCAAGCTTCAGAGATGAAGAATGAGTAATATGAACAGGTCCTGCCCTTAATTTGTACATACATTCTTCTGCATTTACAGCAAAAGCAGGTGGGGGGTGCGGGCTGGGCTCTGCTAAGATTCTCCTCTTTGGCAGCTCTACAATGAGAAAGGCAACAGCTGTTCATTTGATGCCGCCTGCACCTTTGTTGACCCCATTTCCGTCTGTGCGGTCGCTGAGACAGTGGAGAAATTAGTTGTATTACCCGCTCCCTACTGAGGCAGGTCTAGCTGTGATTCTGCCCAGATTCTGTCCATTACAGTGGCCCCTCTGTCTGATTAGCCCCAACACACTCACTAACATGCCAAATCACTGCCTCGCTCAGCTGACGCGAACCTCCACTCTCTGACAAACAGACGGAGAAAACAGCAAGTCCAATAGTTGCCAAGTGCGGATGACAAATGTGCTTACTTAAATGCAGACAGCGAAACGAAGTTGTTCTGTTCCAGACCAAATGTCTGGACCATGACGAGTATAATTGGCAATACATTCACAAAGACAATTTGCAAGTCAAACAACATATTAAGACATTGTCATTTGTAGAATCTCACAGCTGTACATTATGTCTTTCAGAATAATATCTGGTTTGATTCTTCTGTTAACTGAAAACATGGCACGCAGGGATGTCATAGACTGACAACCCACAATAAATCTCTTTGAATACGTCACAACAAGAGGTATAACGCTGATGAAAGTTCAAGATGAATCAAAGTTTCCGGAAAAACTGAAATAATTTCACATAGTTGATAAATTACCTGTTTAGATCATAACCTAATGCATCAGTTCCCAGTCCACGGGTTCCATGACAGCTGTCCAGAGTGCTGATCCTGGAGCTGTCCAGAGCACTCACAGCAGGTTAGACTGTGTTAACATCCTGTCTGCTGAGTTTTAGAGCTGCCTTGCAAAGCTTTCACCAGATTAATCAGTCCTACCTCACCTGGTGTCTTTGTGATTTTGGGTCCAACATAAAAGAATTACAGCCATGCTTTTGAGAATACTGTTGCCATGAGACAGAGCAGAAAACATTTCTGTTGCTTAGTGTATGCCTATAAATCCCTGTCATTTTACACATTTGATCACAGATTAGGCCTTGCACTGTTGCATAATTAATGATGCCTTCAGCAAGAAAAACAGAAATATCACAATATAATATAATATAACAATATATAATTACAAATTATTTGATGAAGTCCAGTAGCAGAAACTGTTATATTCTGTACGTGGGTATATCAGTTGATTCATTGCTTTGGACAAAACTTGCTGTCTCTACTTGCCTCTACCTCAATCAGATCATCATACAGATTTCATAGGCATAGGCATAAAACATTAAAGAAATGTTTGTACAGATATATTTTTAGCGATATCACTATTTATGAAGCAAATCTGAGGTCGTCATAATTTAGCGAGTACCTTTTTCTACATTACATTACTTAGCTTTGGTTAGTTCCAAGCTACAACAACGTATGTATTATAGGTTTGATTCATATCGATTATTTGTAGCAGATAACTTTTAGTGTAATTACTGTACATCATTTTTCTAATATTAATGTGTACTCATAATTAAGTGCAATTATAATCATTTATTCTATGTTTTATTATAGAATATAGGAAATTTAATCATCTGCACTGACCACAATAACACAGCAGTGAAAGTTGAGAGAAATGCCTGTTAGCTTTTAGTGAGCAAAATAATCTGCTAATAAGTACAGAAAAAACTTCAGCATCTGACTTCAGTGTAAATGCTGTCATCTGGATGAATCGTTACTTGACTAACAGAATCCAGTATGATTATTTTAATGGCAGTTTTTCAACTACAAGAAATTTAGAATGTGGGGTTCCCCAAGGAAGTTGCATTGGTCCACTCCTCTTCTCAGTTTTTACTAATGACCTACCCCTTGTACTGAATAGGGCAGTTATGAAGATGTGGAGAGTCTAGATGAACAGACTGGGGGCCTGGGTTTTGGGTCAGAGATCTGCATTTAGGCTTTGCTCACTTCCTAAATGAAACGTCTGTATCCTCATTGCGCTGCATTATTATAAACGATGATGACCAGGTGCTGTCTCTCCCTCCTCATCTCCGGGCAGTTCTCATACATTAGTTCCATGTTGTTGACTGTGTAATTGCTGTGTCTGAGCATAGTGTAAAACAATCTCAAATTAGTATGATTCCATGAAAATAACCGTTAAGTTCATGCAAGATACGTAAAAAGGTTAGACTTTTTACGTATCTTAAAACGTACAGTCACATATCATCACTCTTAAGTGAATTGTTAAATAAGAAATATTCCATATCTCTTTTACTTGAATCAGAGACTGAACCAAAAACCAGTAAACACCTTGAAATGACTTGATTGCTTTGAAGTTGTTATGGTTGATACAGCCTGTGGATGTTGAAAGGTTAAAAGGAGGTATACAATGTGTGATTTGATGTGGATGCATCTTCTATGTTGTCTGTTGATGTATTGTGCTTTTATGTGGACCTCAGGAAGATTAGCTGCTACCTCTGCAGCAGCTAATGGGGATTCAAATAAACAATAAACAAATAAGTAGAGCGATTAGTTCACCATGTAATCCACAACGCTTTAAGGATGAGTGTGTATGGCTAACGGATGGATGGATGTAAAATACAGCACCTGGTCACAATCAAAGTGAGGTGTTGACATGATACACATTTTAAATGTTACATGGGGAATTAGGTGACTCTCTCTCTCTGGAAACAGAGAGAAAAGAACCAGTGGAGAAGGTTGTGTGGGGGTCGAGGGGGGTCATGTCCCATTCATGCTGACAGTACATTATGGAAACAGCTTTCATTTTGTTCCCTGGCTGTCATTATTCACACTACATTATTATGATCATTGTGACTGTTTTCAAGAAAACCAATGTTGATTCTGCAAATTACATGTAGAACTGCACTACAGAGTGTATGGTCTCCACCTCTGTCGACCCCCCATCCATTTTTATTGACTTTATGCACAAGAGACATTTTAACTGAAATACTCTCTTTTAATATTCACTCCCAACACAACAGCAGCCTAAGTCATATCGATTGTGGTTGAATTAAAAGTACCTGATGCAGGGCGTCTCTAATCCGCAGGGTCTTTTAAGAGTCACCTGGTCTGACAAATGGGCCCTTTTAAAGGAGTATAATGTGTTCTTAAATTATTTTATTGATGGGAGGGGGACAGCCACTCCAGGTACCCATACAAACTGACTTAACACGCTGTGAAAGGGTCAATTTGGGCTCCATTTTCCATTTCTTCGTTATCTGCATTTAGAGTCATGCTGAGAGGCTCGACATGAGCTGGGATGTGCTTTGAGGAGGTTTGGCAAATTTCACCATTTGCTCGCATTTGAAAGGTTCCTCCATTGCACTAGAAATTTGCTCATAGTTTGTGTTTCCTGAGTTGTGGCCTTGTAAGCGAGGTTGTGGTACTGACCTCACAGAACTTCCCTGTATACAGATGTATACATATCTATATTTTCATTTTGCATTTTTAGGACAAGGAATGGACATGGTACTGTGTTCAGCCTAAATAATCTATATATAAATTAAGCTTCTTCAAACCTGAAAAAGATAAATGACACCTGTACATTTTAAAGTACTGCTTGACCCCTTTGATTCTCCCTGCCACAGAAAATCAAACTCTCTCTCTACATTAGGTTCACACATGACACAAAGCTTCTCAACCCTCCCCATGTATGTCTCGCAAATCCACAGCCTCATGCAGCGGCCAGCCAGAATGACGTTTTGTCTTTCATAAGCCTGGCAATTTCCCCCTGAAAATGAATGATTAATGCTGAATGGAGGAGAAAAGGTGTGTAACGCTTTTCAAATCAGCAGACTCTGTAAAAGGGAGACCGCTAATTACATTGCTGTTTGTATGACCTCTGCTTAAGTGCATGAAAGCCTCCTGCAAATGACAGGTGAAATTGCATTTTCAAGTAACATTTTAAAGGTCCATGTGGGCACTCTGCCTAATAAAGCCATTTGTAAATGACTCCTCTTTTAGACTCCATTAGGAAGTGGAGCAAGGAACATTTCGTCATAGGATTCAGAGTCAATAAGCATGTAATCAGGACGTCCAGAGAATATAGCAACCAGTGAAGGGGATAATTAATGAGATTGCCTTATGAACTGGTTAATTACTGACTGTTGGCCCCCTCAATTGTCCCTCCAAGTGCTGCATTTGTTCCCTAGTTGCCATTATGCCCTGATTGACAGAGGTGACAAGCACAGGAGAGAATCAAGACATCTGAGGGTAGATTAATTGGCTATTTACACATGGAAACCAGGCTGAGAATTACCGTGACTAGTAATTACAATGTCTGAAGAGGAGAGGTCAGGCTGCAGTGAATACGCTTAAACAGCATAAATATGTTGTGCATGCGGTCAAAAATTCATCTTCTTCCAAATGATGAGGCATTACATGACACAGATATTTATGTAGATATGATACCGTGTTTTCACAAGAGGCTTAGTTGCATTGAAAAACTAAAGGGAAGGCGTTACTGCATGTACACATCTGCTCATGTACAGTCACCGAGTTGTTCATTTTTGTTATAAAATTAGAGGCGACATTCAAAAAGCTACAAATTAGAGCACCTTATACTAAATAAGCAGAAAAACATTCAAACATAATAGAAATTGTTCAGATGTCCAGAAGTGCAGCCATGATGTGTGAACAAAGTGGAGGTATACAGGCACAGTCATAAATAATAAGTACAATATAATAATAATAATAATATAAGAACTAATATAATAAAGTACATACTATACTGTAATAATACAATACTATGAATTCTTTATGATAGAAATCAAAGATAATACTGTCATATAGTCCATAACATAACAATATATTGTAATAGTATTAATATATATATATATATATATATATATATATATATATATTATGATATAACAACACGATGCAACGTAAAAAAAAATAGTGTTATAGATATGTTACTGCTTCCATAGAAATAACAATATTGGTAGGCAAATATATAATTGGGGACAGGATGGAGGCTTGTTAATATAATACTGGTGTACAGGTTTTTTCATTATCGAGAGGAGAGGAGATTACAGACTGGAAATGAAAATGGAGAAACACAATGAAGCCGAACAATGTCTGCACATACAGACACACTCTCTCACACACACTCACACACACACGTTTGTCTCCTTGTTTGATCATTTGCTTAATACCCACGAAGGATGGAGAACAAGTGGTAAGATTTATGAGAGAGGTTAAAGGGGGTTAAAGCATGTGAGAGTCAGGGAGGAGAACCAATCCCAGGTTTTAGGGAGTGTGTGTGTGTGTTTGTGTGTAGAGGGGGGGTTTATTCAGAACCACACGAGTCCCTGCACCTCCAGGGTCCAGGTCTGGGCTTTGTACATGCTGGCAAAAGAAAAAAAAAAAAAAAAAGGAAAACACTGCGTTCACTCAACAGGGGTGGAACTCAAAAACCACCAACCCCGCCTCCGTGCAGTGAACGACACACACAAACACACACACATACGCAGCCTGTTAAGGGGTGTGTGTGTCCACTGACCTGTTATGACCTGTCCTTTCTGAAGGCAACAAAAGTGGGAGTGAAAGAGGCGTGAGATCACACACGTTTAAATCAACTGGATGAGTGCTCTTATTCATGCGATCCCCACTGGGCGAACACTGACAATGTCCTGCTTGTTCACTGCCTCCACATTAGTCCAGGACAGGTTGACGTGGCAGCAGCAATAACTGCCACACTGCTCATTACATGAAATCATTGTTTTTTTTAACAACGTGGCCATTCTCACTGTGTGCTGTAATTAGTTCAATACCTGTTGTGCAATCTGAAATGACTGGCTGATACATACATACATGTCCAAGTAATTTCCCTGGTGTTTGGTGATTTTCAGTGGCACCGGACTGTAAGGTTATTTTATCAGACTATAACTGTTACACTGCAACTCTTCAAACCCTGCTGATAATCAAAAAAGTAATTTAGCAAAATGTGAATATTTCACTATATTTGTATACTCCAGTAAGAAATAATAACAACAATAATAATAATAATAATTATTATTATTATTATTTTATTATTATTATTATTATTATTATTATTATTATTATTATTACTACTACTACTAATAATAATAATAATACAAGTTATATGTTAATCTTAAATGTTATATAGTATTGAAATATTACTATTACTATCTACATAAGATCCTGTATCAAACCACTTGAAAAATCCCGCGAGTTATGATGATTTGAATTATGGGTAGAGCTCTTGCCTTGATAACCATACATGCTTCCCTGTACCAACATGGCAGCTGCACCACCAGGCTATCACCTGTGCTTTACATAATAATCAGGTTAACACTATGTTAACATACTTAAAGTCATACTCTCTTTTCTCTTTGGCGCTGAGAGATAAATCAAGCTCACAGCCCTACCTAGCTATTTAGGTAGCATGTGCAGCCTTGGTAAGATAAATAAACAGAGGAGTATACTGTGTACTAGATAGCTGATTGAGAATTAATTTGATCTTTTTTCCAGGTCACTAACAGGTCCCAACTGGCCAAACCTGGCTGCAGCTGGTGAGCTTACCTGAGGCAGGGGGCATGTGGTTGGCTGACAGGTGAGAGGGCACTGACACATCACTGTCATGTATGAAATGTGACGATGTGAAATGAAAAGTGGGAAATATAAAAGTCTTATTATGTCATTGTGAAATAAAAGCTGATATTTGAAAAAGGGCATTGTGAAATGAAACTGAAGTCCTAATGACTGATGAATAACCATCATCATTAAACATCATGATAATGAGTTCAGTTTTAATAATTTCTTAAATGATTTCACAATTTATTGCTTCGTTCATACATTCAACAAGAATCTTATGCATGTGACTATTTCACAATAATTACTTTATTTATTTGATACTGAACAATTTGGTGCTCCATATTGACTACATTTATTTTTTATAAATATTACTCACATTTTTTTTCAAATTTCTTCTCAAAGCCATAAAAATGGGTAAACTTTAAACTCACACTATTTAAATGGCTAACCTGGGAATATTAAAATAAACATTAAAAACCCTAAATAACCTGCCAGCGTTTATTGATCAGGTTAATTTCACAGGTTATATTTTATCTTCTGTCCTAATAAAAACATCAGTTTACCATTGAAAGTTACCCCCCAGAGTAGTATTTTTTCAAAATTCACAGAAGCTTCAAAACCAATGAAAAATGCTTGAAGCTCTTCTATTGGGCTCTCAAAAATCATTTGATCAACTGCACACCTTGTCTGCTAAGTGGCTTTCCATAGTTTCTGAAGAATTGTTTGTTATTGACAGAGCAGGTATGATGACGAAAGTGCAACAAGTCAAGATTTAAAAACGTATCACATGATAGTCAGCTCTACAAAAAGCTCTTTCCAACATCCTCATATCAGCTGTATTGATGCTGTATCGATATATTCATGACTGAGATTGTGAAGTAATGTAACAATAACAATACATGCTATGTATTATACTAGACATAAACAATAAATAAATCCAAAATATGAGTTAGTGAAGTGAAATGAAATGGCTAGTCAGTCTGATTATCATGCTACCTGACCGTATCCAGAGACCAGCTTTTTCAAATTAAACCAATGGCTGCATTTTCACTTGTCAGAAACACCTGCTTTGTGGGTCAGATCAGCCAAAAAGCACAGAGAATCAGACGCATTTTTCGATTTATCCACGTAAGCGTGAACATTGCCTTAGCTCTACTCTCCGACTATCAGAGCCAACCCTCCCAGAGACAGGAAGTGTCGGACTCAGGGGGTGGCGTGCTGCTTGAATGGGAGCGTTTGCTCTTGGAGTCGGAGTCCCTCGCTGCAGCGTGGATCCCCGCTGGCCTAAACCCCTCTTTTCTCACTGCTCTCCCCGTGGATTAAATAGCTTTCGCTCGCCTCTTTTTCCTTCGCTTGCTGCTGACAGGAGTGTCATTTCACTCCTTCCTCCCGTGGCCTCAGCAGATGAAGTAGCAGTTTTTTTGTTTTTCTTCTTGCTCACTTGGAAGGAGCAAATGACCAGCGAGAATTCAATTAGCAACATGTCCCTCTCAGCCGGGGGTCCGAGTCGCTGCTTGTACGGCCCGCATCGGAGATCAAGCCGGCCCAAGTGAAGTGACAGCAAGCAAGAGAAAGGGGTAAACGAAGTGTGTGCGGGTGGGGGGTAGGCGGCATCTGCCCCCATACAGATTTGCTTAATTGGGTTTGACTCCCACAATTACAGAGTAATAATGGCCTTTTCAACCCGGCCATGTCGAAGTGAAAGGCAGTTGCTCCGCGCACCCGTGTGCTGTCAGATGGTTTATAGCGGAGGGTGAGCGACAGAGAGAGGGGAGAGAGAGATGGGGGGAATTGGCAATGGACTTTGGTTAAGCAGTGGTTATTGAGTCTTTGATAGGACTCCAGGAGGCCAGGGCAGCAACAATGACAGAATTAATGGGCAAGGCACAATGAGAATGTCAGCTCAGCGGGGGGCTGCTGTGGCCTTTGAGCTGCCTTCTGACGCCTCTGTGATTGTGCTCTCCACAACACTGTGAAAAGGCTTGACCTGTTTGTTGGTGGATCTGGTCTTCAATGCATTTTTTTTTTCTTACAACCTTTTGTGTTCATCATAGTGCCATGCCCTGGAGTTTATCTCTGAATGAGCAAGCAACGCGACAAGGCCATGATCAAGTGGACATCATTTTGCTAATGTGTACACATACAGTTGTCAGATAATGACATGCTTTTCAGAGTCAAGTGAAATACACTCGATGGCTACAGAGACGCCTAAGAAAATTGGACGTGACTGCAGTGAAAGACAAACACAGGTGGACGGAGAATTTGAATTTTCAGCTAGCACGCACTGAGCCTTAGCTAATGCACTGGATGAAGAAATGGAGCCAGCACTCGTGACCAACAGGGTAACTCAGATGACTTTTTGTTGTAATGGGTAACCTAAAAAGGTAGTTTTGCAATTCAAGTAATTAAGTTCTGTTTTCAAATAAGCAATCCATTACTGTTTCTTTCCTACTTTCTGGGTGCTGATGCCCACTAGTGGAAGGTATCCAATCCCACAGTAGTGTCTGTGATCATGGGTAGCTCAGCTAGCGAGATGGCAGAGAGGACGGCCTTCACGTCGTGGATTGTGTTGAATTTAAGGGTGTAAGAGACAAGATCATCACGGTGTGCTGGTACAACAGTTTATGCTACGATTGCAGGTCAAAAATGTCAGGATTAACATTACAATAATAATATCAAACAGCAATCAATCTTCCCTGAAATGCACCTATCACTGCTAAATGGCTAAAATTACTCCATACCGTGATTGCCTTGGATTAAATTAATATAACACTGAACAGTGAAATGTGTATTGCAAACAAAAGAAGGGTTGCTGTTTGGAACTGAGGAATTTAGGATTTAAAGCTATTGACTGGATGAGTTAGGAAAATTCAAATGATCTTATTGTCAATCTGCATTTCAAACACGACGCAAACAGGCTGGAGATGGAGTGCGAGTAATTGTAGCATGGTCCCACTTCTGCATGGATGTTGCTTCAATTCCTAGCTTTGCTATTCCTTGTTTTATTGGATTAGACGGCATCATTCATTTACATGCAAATACTGATGTCTAGCTACCAGGAATCTGCAAGTTTTTTCTATTTTTTAGTGTCTTTCTTTACATTTTTAATCTTTATATTCAGTTTACAAGGCATAAGGACAAAATTTGACCGCCTGCTTGAGTGATATTTAGATATTTTTATGAGAGAGTAGAATTGTGCTCCGGAAAATACAGATAGAAAGGAATGTGCTCTGTCTGGAAAGCATCAGTGTGTATAAGACACTCTCTTTGTGCACAGGAATATGAACAAAATCCACAGGTCTGACACACACACACACACACACACACACACACACACACACACACACACACACGCACAGGCACACACACACAAAAAAAGTTTCCAGTGTGGGCCAACTTGTATGGACTTTAAAGCACCCTGCTGTCAGTCATGATTAGCTGTAACGATGGGCCCATTTTGACACTTCAGAATCAAGTCTTGGCAAATAGCCCTGGGAAGAGGAGCCACATGCTACGAGATGGCTTTTCCCTGATATAATTTGTGGCTGCAAATTACAAAACAGAGGCAGAAATAATGTGTAAAGTCAAGTTTGGTGAGGGAGAAAATGGAAAAATTTAGGGCTGTGTGCCACTCTAATGGATATCCTTGTGGCTGGGAGAAAATGGGACTCAATAATATGTCCTTAATGTCTGCCAGCGCTGTTTCAGGGAACGTATCAGAAGAAATGTCCCCTGCCATTTCTGCAAGCAATCACTTAATGGGATGGGCAAATCTCAACAAAATGGATGTACTGATCTATTTCTGGGCTTGACAGATGGAATGAATCTGTGGCTCCTGGAAGACAAAAAAGAAAAAGGCCGAAGGCAAAGAAAAGAACAGCCTACAAACAAGAAAAGATAAAAACAAGCCTTTCACGATTCATTCAGCTACACAGCATGCCTGCAATGTTTGTGTGTGGCTTAAGTGCAGACACTGACAGGAATTTCAATTATTTAATTAGGAAGGGAAAATGAAAAGACTTAAGTGTTGTGATTTCTGCAGTCTTTCATAGATCAATCTAATGTGCGCTCACATTGGAAATCAACCAAGATGGAAGAGGGGCAAGTGAAGTAGCGTCTTCCTAAATCACGCAATTAAAATGGCAAATTAGTTTCTTGATATATTCATTTAAGTGGTTAAGTGGAAATGTTTCTCTCCCCGTCCACGCGGCTGTCTCATGGGTGGGTGTGGAGAGGCAGCGCCATCCACATGCTCTTATGATTAGAGCCAACGTTCATTTGCTGAGAAAACGCTGAAAGCACTTGCTGCACAAATTAGCCATTTGAAGGCTTGAAAATTCAATTCCGAGGAGTTGATTTAAGCATTTAGGCAAAGCGTGGCTGGGACGTAAAGATTTAGAAGCATTTTGCCCGCTAATGTCGATAACTTTCAGAGGCCATTATAGGTTTTTGTGGCCTTGTGCCTTGTGAACGGCACAGCTGGAAAATACCAGCATCTCCCACTTTTCGCCTTGTCTCGGTCACCTTCGCACCTGTCTTGCATGATCTACAGGCTGTTTTCCCTGTAGAACAGCTTTGTGTTGGACATTTTCTTATAATGCGGACATTATTGTCCATCGTGAAAGGTCATCTGATTTTCAACCATTCGTTCAATTAGTACAAAGATAAATCAAATCTTCTCATTCATAGGATGTGTCAGTGGGTTATATCTGCCAGGGGCCGTATATTGAAGAAATGGAGTGCGATATATGTAGAAATATGTGATGCAGTGCAAAATATACATGGAGACAGTCATGGAAACAAATAAAAACTGAAATTAGTGGACTCAAAAATTGGGCTTGAAGAACAAGGATACACACAAAACATGCATGTGATGATCAGCAGGGTTTATGTACTATGTGACCATGAATGTATGGACATTTTAAAATTGCATCAACTAGGAATTTCAATGCAAATTTTGAAAATAGAGGTATTGTCCTCAAATAAAAATGACGATCAAAAGAGATACTGCTTGTCATCAAAAATCTGCAGTCATGTGTCTATATTGCCATGAATGCTAACATTGTACATGAATATGTGCAATTAATAGAAAAATAAATAATGGAAGGATAAAGGAACCGAAATCCCACTACATTCAAATGTAAGCACGGCAGCTTTACACAACTCCAAACTGAGCAGGTGTAAGTGACATAATAAATGAAAACCCCTTTGTGTGTGTATGCACAGCCTTTAATCCTTATTAACACAGCACTTATAAACTGATATGTTTTGCATGTAAATTCCAAGCAACCAACAGTCAAATATATGTGTAGGGAATAAAACGTACAATGCTAGTAGCATAAACTGGAAATACTACTATTTTGAAATTGTACTTGAGTAACTGTACTTAGTTACTTTCCATCACGAGTTAAAAGACCACTCAGGGAAACAGGTACATTGTTATCACTGAAATGTGACTTTTTCAGTGAGACACAGCTTTCAAACAACTTGAAATGGAGATAAAACGTGACATGAGAGTGTGTGGATCATCTTGCGCCGACAGCAGGTGCACATGAACAAGCCCATGTGCAGGAGGATTTCCGACATGCCTTAGCTTAGCAACTTTACCCCAACAACGCAGGCCCGCCAGTCGCCCGGCCACACACCCCTTGTAATTACTCTCGTCACATTACCTTTCTGAGTGCTGTGCGAGCTCCTTACCCAGTGATGATACCACATAAATGTAGACTTTCCATAACAAAATTAATCTCTCAAAAGCTGGATGGATTCAAGAAAACATGGATTTGCTCTTCTGTCACAGAGGCATATTGTCCACTTTGATGGTGCATGGGAGGATATCAAATGCCCTCCTGGCTGCCACACTCCAGATGGAAGAAAATAGGCTGTGGTCTATAAAAATGAAGTTAGATGTAAGTACAGCACTCAAATCTCGGGGAGAAAAAATGCTTTTCCTGGGGCATTTTGTTGTTGTCAATTGGTCTGAGCAACTTGCTGTAATGCAGGTAATGGAGCTACTCTTCTCCTTTCATCTTCGGGGTTTGTGCGTGTGTGTGTGTGTCAAAGCAAAGGGAGGCCCGGCTGGATATGGCACAGAGGCACAACAAGAGCAAATACAACCATGGCCAGAATGAAGGAGACATCAAGTCAGAGCACAGTGAAGGGATCTGCACTGGTGTGAGCCGCTTCTTCAAACATCTGGCAGCTCCATTTACCTTCAGTGCTGCCAATTCTGAAGGTGGGATTTCTATAGATTGCTATTTCAGCAGAAGAACGTGGTTATATTACAGAGGATTGTAAGAAATGAATGAGAGTGAACGCTGATTTCCAAATCATCATGAAAAAATATGAGCATCGTCCTTTAAGCCTGACAGTAACAGGCAATCCACTTTCTATCTGCTTATAATGTCTGCACTTATCTTTCCCCACCAAAATAGGAAACTACATCCACCAAACACTAGTTCCTATTCAGAATGCTGACAGTCCACAAATATCCAACACTTTCCTCTGTAAAACTGCTGTAGTAGATTTTTTCACTTGCTTGGGGCATTGCAGCGAGATTTAAGAACAACACTGAGATCGATTTATAACCACCTTACAGAGTTGTTATGGCCATGCAGTGCAAACAGTTGCATATTAACACATCCAGCAAACACAGGGCAACAACAACACTTACATATATATACAGAAACCTTCAAAAACTGCAGAGCTGCAGTATGTGCCATAAACATGTATCTTCAACACTATAATACTCCTTATTTAATGCTTTATTGCCATGTAAAAGAACTGATTGCAACTGGTATCTAGATGTATGTGGAAATATTACTCTACATTTGCTGCAAATGCAACTAAAATGCATTGGAACAAATTTACGAAAACGTAAATTTATTTCGCATATTCAGAGTGTAGCATATTTAAACCTTAATTGGCATATTAAGACTTAATAAGACTGTTTAAACAGTGTGGCAATGTTTGCTTGTATAAATAGACAATAATCAGAATCAGAGCTGCCAAAGACTCTGATTTAATGCCTGGCTGCCCTCCACTAAAGCCAGTTCAGCCCTTCAATCAAAACCATGCAGTCATCAGTATTGCTTCAGCTTGCCAAGCTTTGACCATTTCTGTTTTTTCAGCAGATTCCCAAACCACAAAACTGGTGGGTGCTGATTGGCCGGTGGTCAGTCTGGCCTATTGTCTCAGTGCTGTGTTTGTTGCAGCCCCAGTTTCTCCCTATTCACCCCGTCAAACGCTGGTGCTATTACCCTGCTGGAAATCTGCCTGTCTTGGCATTATAGGATCTTGTTGTATTTTGTCAGGTAGCCCTGTCTTCATAAACGTCTTCATAAAAGGGGTTGATTAAGGTAAGATAATATTGAAATTTGTCCAATAACTGCTGGTGTTCCTTGAGTTCTTTGTGTTTTTATTTCTTTGTGTTATTTTTCCCTACCTTGAGACACAGCTCCGGCTCTAAGAGGGAATGTCCGTCCGCTGGGAAGCTTGCAAATATTAGCATTCGCTGTATCAGAAAATGTACAAACCAGTTTTAGTGTCATTTTATTTTCTTTTAAAATGTCTTTATATATACCAGTTTCATATGTTCCACGGAGACAAACCTTTTTACTCTGCAGGCGATAAGGTTCATGTGTGGTGACTATGAATGAAAAGACATTAAAAGCATATATCCTCTGGAGGTTTTCTGACTAAAAAAAGAGTGAAAAATAGAGATGTAGAAACGAAAGCCTTATTATAAACTGATTACAACACAGAAATGGTCGAACAAGGGAAACGCTTTGTAGCATTGTATTGATTGTATGACAAACATGCGCAGTATTTCTCTTAATCCTAATAGGTCTATTTTCTCAGGTGTTTTACGGGAATAGAAGACATTTGTAGTGAGAGTTGAAGAATTTCTGGGGAAAAGGTTGAGTGATGTGATTGTGTGATTGAGAGGAAACAGTCAGCCTCGAGGTCAGCGCCAGTCACAGCCAAGGCCTCGGAATGAAAAGAAAATTACCTGCTTTCAGGGAGTTTTATCCTGGCTTGGAAGAAGATGATGTAAAATGATATATAGAAATATTAGAATATTAAATCCAACTGGCTGACTAACTGATTAAAAAACAATTATTAGAATTTTGTACGTGGCACATTCTGAGACAGCTGATGTGCTCGGGATCAAATGGTTTTAAAAAGGGCTCTAGTTTAAATTGAGACAGCTGCCGGAATATGCCGGAGAGGATGCTCAGAGGGAAATGTGATCCAGCGGAAATACAAAGCTCTTCAATGAATACACAGAGCTCTTCAACGAGCATCCCGGTCAGGTTTCAGACATAACAAGATATACAGTATCTATCTATCATCCTTTCCCCCAAAAAATCCATGACAGCTCTCCATGAGGAGGAGAGGATGGCTGCAGGATATTGCATCCAGGTGGAACAATGAGCAATAGATGGATCAAGTATCAAAGCATCGCTGGACACGATAGAGGCTGGACGTGTGTGTGTGTGTGTGTGTGTGTGTGTTTGTGTGTGCGCCCGCACTGGGGGTGGGGGTGTATGTAAAGCCCATCTTCGGGGACTGATCTCCTAGAGAACAAAGTGGAGCATACACACAGGCGACCCCTCAGCTCAATCCAGTGGAAATAATATGTTCATTACAACGCAATTACTGACACTTAGACCCTCTCTCCCTGAAGTGTGTGAGGTGGGGAGAGGAGGGGGCCCTGCCACTGACCACTGATGCTAAGTGACCTTATGTTCCTCTATGTGTGTGTGTGTCTGCAGGTGCAGGATGTACAGCTTTATGGGTGGAGGGTTGTTTTGTGCAGGCGTGGGGAACATCCTCCTGATCGTTTCCACAGCAACCGATTACTGGATGCAGTATCGACAGTCCAGTAACTACATGCACCAGGGCCTGTGGCGCTACTGTATGCCAGGGAAATGCTTCCCACACAACGACAGCATTGGTAAGTGTGGCCAAGGAGGGTTCATACAGATGACTGGGAAACTGCTAAGTTCCAGTTAGCTCGACAAACATTTCTAAAAGATTTCCAGAGGCCGAAATCATTTCATTGAATGAGGTAAAGTTCAATGGGTGGAGCCAGTAAGAAAAGTTGACTTCAGTTGCTCATATTAAACCAGGAAACTGTACAATTATAAATGAATAATTTCTTCTCCAGACTTGACAATGGGGATAACTATCTCAAATGTTCAGCATGCTAGCAGATGAGCTTGCCATCTGGCCAGCTGTATGTTCATATGGCTAATTTGAACATGGGAGTGCAGCTGGGCTGACTTTCTGTATACTTGCACTGAATTGGGGGCAGTATGAGCAGAATAATAAGTCGGCATTTTTCAGTTAGCAGCTGTAGCACATGGTCTTGATAATGTTCGGTAACGTCGCTCTTATTGCTTCGGTTTTTCACTGGATTTCAGTCTACTGTAAAATAAATTTGTCAAGATCCATCCTACCTGTATTTTCTTTCCTCATTGACTATTCGTCATCATATTGGCTTGTTAACATGGCCTGAACAGGGTCACAGTCATTCGTGTTTCTGTTGATTTCCACTGACCCCACCGGTGACTCTTATCGACATTTGACCTTGTCCACAGCCCACTTAGATGCCACCCGAGCCCTCATGATCCTCTCTCTTTTGGCCTGCTTCATTGGCATCATCATTGGCATTATGGCCTTCATCCATTACTCCTCCTTTGACAGGTTTGACAAAACCTTTGCTGCAGGCATATTGTTTTTCATCTCATGTAAGTTCAACTCTATTGTTTTGCTACTGTTCAGTTTGAGCTGTAATCTGCATTTGATTTTATCGTAATTGACTGTAAACACCAAAGACTGACACTCAGGTTTCTGAAAAATATAATGATAATAATACTAATTATCAAAAAGAATGGACTAATCGTGAACTACTGACTTCCTAATGATTCCATTATCGGCACAATTTCAAGACAAAGCACAGCTGCTAATTATGTTCATAAAAGTCTTCATTCATGACAGAGAGTTTTCATTCTGCCTTGTTTTTAATGCTTTGTTTTGCATAATGTGTAGCAGCCTTTGTTCAGAATGAGTAATATCAATTGGTGTTGTTCTGTTACAAAGAGTCAATCCCTGAAAGATCTAAAAAAGCAGAACCTCAGTAACTACATCTTCAATGAGCAGCCACTATGGTTGCCCATTTTGTACAATGCAATTCTTTAACATTTTTTTTTCCTTTCTTCCTGCTCAGGCTTTTTAGTGTTTCTAGCAATGGCAGTGTACACTGGGGTGACTATTAACTACTATGGGAAACGCTATGGAAACTGGAGGTTCTCCTGGTCCTATATCATTGGCTGGGTGTCAGTGGTACTCACCTTCTTTTCAGGTAAACATGCAACCCAATGAACTAGACGTGCCCCCTTTGTGACAAAGGTGCCATCAGATTCCTTCATTTGTCCGGGTTCCACTCTGGTGTGTACAGGTTGAAATTCACTGGCATTTGGTTGTGATCGTTTTCTGCTCACTGTTAACTTCTCTTCAAACTACAACCTTGAGTGAGTTCCTGGATGAGCAACTAACGCACTCAGTGAAGTGTAGATAAAATCATTGCTTCGAAAACATATTAATCTCAACAGGCTCAAACTACTGTTTCCATATATGAATAATTTTACACTACATCATGCAGTGCCTTTTGAAATTCAAATGTAGTATAGCAGATAAAAATTATATTCACCTCTACATGTTGTCAAGGACTCAGCTAGTACCTGCATGCTTATTTGATGGCATCCATACTTCATTTACTGCACACCAAAGATAACCCAAACTACAGATGTGATATTACACAATACAACGACTCACTTCCTCAGCAGAAAGCAGTCAAAGCATACATGGGTTAATCCATAGTCAAGCAGCTGCATCAATGATGTGACATTATCAGTAAGTGATGCTTGTAGTAAGTGCTCATCTCTGAATCCTCCACCATGCTGTGCAGTACCTGCTGTTCAGCAGGCTTTTCACTATACTGAATATGAAAATGGAGGGAAACAGCATCCATATGCTGAAAATACCGTGATGTTAAAACTGTTTTGCTGAGATAGAAAATATCAGCAAAATGACAGCAATGACTGCTGGTAAGTGAAGACTACAAGACTGTGAGCCACATTTCTTTTATCATTTGCATTTATTCACTGGATGCAAAATAAACAGCACATGTATGACATGAAGTGGCTACTACTGTATTTGAATTTGGCTTGCACTAGAAAGGTTTTTTGACAAAGCGGAGAGCCTTAAATATGTGTCCCAATAAGTTAGGTTGGCCACTTCAATCACAACAGACAAAGCTGCTCCATATATACAGAGAGTCTAAAGAACTCGACTTAGTCCAGTTTTCAGTGTCTCAGAGTGACATAAAAAGCCCTGTGTGTGATTCTAATTCAGCAACAGTAATTGAATTAAAATGACACAAATGACACAGTCATGCATATTGTGTAAATAAACTGCAAATATAAAAGTACACGTTTTATGAGTTTAAACATAAGAATATGTTGCTAAAAAATTATTAAATCACAATACTCAATATTTCGATTATTCCTTTTACAGATGCTTGTAAGTTACATTTCCTAATGGATGAGAAAGACCTCACCCGTCTGTCTTTGCAGGTATATTCTATTTGTGTGCCTATCGGATGCATGAATGCCCCAGGAGCGCTAACTCTCATTAGAAGACTTAAAGCATCATCCAGAAACAAGCCATGGATTAAGATCAGGAGAGCTGCGTCGAGGCTGTGTGGAGACCCTCACCATCAACATGGACGCAGAGCTGACCTCTGGAGCACGGATGATCAAAGTTTAAATGATTTCAATAAAGGATTGGTGAATATCTGACTCTGTATTTTCCTGCGCAGACACTGCGCACAGATTCTACTCCGGTTCTTTCTCTGACGGTGGTTTTAGTGTCAGGACGTTTTTGGAGGCTGGCCCGCATGTCACTGGAGTGCTCCATTCCGGATCCCACCCTTGGCTTTCTGATACTGCGTGGCCACTGCCATAGAAGATTATTCCTCTACAAAATGAAGTGCAGACCAGTCTGCATTGAAAAAACAGCCCAGTCAATGCAACTGTGGCTGAACGCACATTCATTTTCCAAGAAAACCCTCACTGAAAAGTCTTTTTTCATAATTGGTTGTCATGATGCCTCATGTGATTTATAATCGAATTTAAAAAATGGAACATAAGTGGGCAAATACAAAACTAGAGATGTTTATATGCCTACGAAAACTATACTCACACATAATTAAACAAGAAATTCAGTCATTTAGCGCTTTACCTCGCTGTCCTGGAGAGTGCACTGAATACAAGTTAGAGGATAACTGAATAAATGCCATACTGAAGATAAATATAATACCATAAACCATGATTCTGTTATTAAAAAGCCGTTGTTGCAAGCTTGAACCCACCTAACGGTAATATTTCTATCTCAAACAATTTCTTTGATTTCTATATTATAGCAATACTGTAAGGGCAGAAAGAAATAAAGCAGCTATGATGCAGACATACTGTTTGTACCTCTGGATTTGTATTATTTTATGTCTAAGCCTCAACGCGCGGATTCACTTTTTACATTACGATGGGTCACAGGAATAAAGGGGTGGAGAGGAGCTCCATCCCTTTATTCCTGCATCCCTTTATTCCTGCATCCCTTTATTCCCTCGCTCTATCGTTGACTGTCACTTGCTCGGATGATTTAAAATCTATAAGCCAAGCACACTACTGCAAACCTCTTATCCAAACGTGCCACTTGACGAAGTGACGCACTGCCACACCGGCTCAAATTTTTACTTAATGAAATGGCCACAAAAAGCCGCTTAACCGCGCCTCGAGAACGGATCCTTAAGACGATTCCGTCGCCATTTGTTTCATTTACTTTCTAATTTTCCCTTAAAAGCAACTTGTTATCCTGGTGCGCTCCATGAAAGGGATTGAGGCGCAGCCAGGTGCAGCAGGGTAACCTCCATCTGCTTTGGCCATGTCTTTAGAAGCTCTTTTCTTTTTCTGCTGCTATTCTCTAACTTCACCTTTCACAAGAAGAAATGTGCGTTTTCATGTTTGGACTCCTGGACTCGTTAGATTCGTCAGAGAAAAAGGATTTTATGTGTTTCCGAAATTACTTTTCAGACTAATGTGCCATTGGAAATACAAATGACAGAATATGTATGTTACTCTAAGAATAAGGATTTAATGACTTTTTGTGAGATTTGGCCGCGGCTCCACTCACGGGCGGTGTTGTTAATGAATCATCTGCAGGTAGTAGTGATGCACAGTCCCCGTCATGCCAAAACATGTTTGCTCTGCAGCCATTCACCTGTGCTAATTTACATTTTGAGCACAAACGTCCATTTAACACAAACCTATGCAAACTAATGCAGCAGAACAGCGCGTTTCCAGCGTAACTGATTCCCAGTAATTAATTTGTTCTCCCTCCATCTGATCAAATGGAAATCCTGTCCTCCAGCCCAAGGATTACAACTTCCGCTCTGACATCTCCCTTAATTGCCTAATAGCATTGCAGCGTGAATTCTGCCTACATTAAGACACTTTCACATTAACCGGCCTGATTGGAAATGTGATGACAACACCATATCAACAAATTATAGCGCACCGCTTTCTTTCGTAAATGGGCACAGGAGCGGCACTTGTACTCTCCCAGATTTTAATACTGACAATTACAGCCAATTTGCGCGGAATTACTAGACAGACCTGCAGCAGAACAATCCTCCTGTGACACAGGCTACATCACTTGATTCAAAAACTGCCAACATGAAGGAAGAGTGCAGAAGTAATTCGAGTGAATTTCCCGGACAATTAGCCTATAAACACTGCGGTCGCGTGTTCAAGTTTCCAGACAAGTCAATCTAAAGTTTTATGTTAATGTCCGGATGACTTCTGGAGAGTCATCAGCCTGTGGAACTACACGAGCAGTGGAAAAGTTACACAAAAGTCTTTAAACATGAACGACTCATATTCAAATGTTTCGATCACACGATATGAAATATTGTGTGTGCATTTTCTTTAAGGCACCAATCGGCATTTCGGCGTGAAATGGCTCATAGCTGCTCCTTCAAATAATAAGGTACACTTGTCAGCATCATATGTCAGTGTTCAACAAGTGATGAGCAGCACTGCAGGCCCAGACTTTACATTCCATGAGATGGCAAGTCCGTCTCTTTTGCATTCATAATTGTAATATTTGATAGTAATTTTGTCCTGAAACTTTTATATTCCAAACTGCATTTAGGTGAAATAAAGCCCAATCCGTGCCCCAGGCCACGCAGCGCCGTCAGACGTGGCAGAAACAGCGTGGTTTCCAGGCAGAAACACCAGCACCGCGTCGAGCGCTGACTCTGTTCAAGTGAACCGTGTCACAGGTGAGCCGCGTTTCTGGAAACTGCTCGCCTTTTTTTCACCAGCTTCACTGCGTCTCAGCCAATCAAGAGGAAAAGCCGGCCCCCCACAACTCCCCTGCGCCCATCCACGGCTCTAATTGGCTGATGCGCAAATCAATTTCCCCAATCCGCTCCTCTGTCAGAATAAATTCTTGTTGGAAATCTGCCCTCCCACTGATATCCATGTAATGCTCGACACAGTGTCATTCACGGATCACACACAGGGCTGCATTTAAGCCTGGGAGACCTGGGGGGGGAGAGGTAGATGCTGGTGCAGGTTTAAAGGCAGGAAAAGCAACAAACCCAAACTAACATCATGAGCATGAACTACGCGTCTGCGGCGCCCACGCAGAGGTCGACGTCGTTTTTCATCGAGGACATCTTGCTGCACAAACCCAAGCCGCTGAGAGAGGTCATCCCCTCGCCGTTCTGCAGCACCCTCGCCTCCCGGATGCCCATCCTTGAGTACGGATACCCGCTGATGCCAACCCCGATCCTGGCGCCACATCCGCACCATCCTCTCCACAAGCCGGAGCATCACCAGTACTTCTTCACATCTGGTAAGCAGAGCGGAGCCCGCGAGGCCTCCAGCTGCAGGGAAACCTGCGTCAGATGAACAGCAACCTGTTGCTTCAGCAAGAAGCAAACGATGCTGCTGGACTCTGTGAGCTGCGAAGGCTGGTTTCAAAACAAACGTATCAATATTAATGTGTGGATTGATAAAACCAGAGAACCTCCTCACATCCAGAATGTGACCTGACCTGAGGTTGAGCATCACAGGAGGTGACAGGAAGCTGCTGCCACTCAGCTGCATTCAAATGAAACCTGATATTAGATCATTCTCCTTTTCATCTTCATTTATGTCAAATTTTAAAACGTAATTACTGTTGCTGTATTTATGCTGTGAATATTTTGGCTAAACGGAGTTCCGGTTTGTACCTTCACGCGTGTCCCTCGCAGCCATGACCAAAGCATAAATACCCAAATGCCTGTTCTGTCAGCTGCAGTGAATTTGGTGACTCTGATGTTTTAAGTTTTGATTCGTTTTATCTGAATTGAGATTTTTGATGCTGTTCTGCCTGCCTCCGCCTGCAGGGATGCAGATGCCGGCCTTGTTCCAGCACCACGCGGAGCTACCGGGGAAGCACTGCAGACGCAGGAAGGCCCGGACGGTTTTCTCCGACTCGCAGCTGTCCGGCCTGGAGAAGAGGTTTGAAATCCAGCGCTACCTGTCCACACCGGAGAGAGTGGAGCTGGCCACGGCGCTCAGTCTGTCCGAGACACAGGTATGCACACAGAGACAGCGGCTACAGTTAAAGCTGGATGCGTTTTCATGATGCCTTCGTGCAGGGAAAGGTGTGCGCTTCTGAATGTGCTTCCTTGGTTTATCCTCTCCAATTAAAATCCCAAAAAAGAGCGGCGATCAAACAAGCCACAGAAACACACAAACGAAAAATCCCAAAATACTAAATCTATAAAGAAAAACGATATTTATATGCAGCTTTAAATCTACAACAGAGCAAGGCGGAAAGCAGAGTGCGCATCCGACATGGACAATGACCTTTACCGTGTTGATGCTGAATAAGGATACTCTAATAATACATCAATAAAGCGCTTCCAGAAAATAGCTAAATCTACAGGTCAGTCAAATATGAAGCGTACTCAATTATATATATATTTTTTTCAATATTCCCTTTCCGTCTGTGCTGTTTAAATAGCCCCAAAAAAATCGAAATAATTTTGTCTTTCTTTTGGCTAACAAAAGATCGCCTCTCTAACTCACATCCCTCCCACATTTCTCTGCGCGCAGGTGAAAACGTGGTTTCAGAACAGGCGGATGAAGCACAAGAAGCAGCTGAGGAAGGCGCAGGACGAGCGGAAGACGCCCGGAGAGCTGGAGAGGTCCGCGGACAACTCGAGCGAGAGCGAGCTGCACGAGAAGAGCGCGGAGGAGCTGGCGCGCGCGCTGGAGCCGGACTCGTACATGCTGGAGGAAAACGACGACGACGTGGACATCGAGGACGACGTTTGCTCCCCGGACCATCTACTATAGTAGGCTGCAGAGCTGTTCTTTCAGCAGCTGCTTTCATCGCACTGTAAATGGCCTGTACATAATACTGACTGTTCCCTCCGCGACGAATAGCCTATATAAGTTACTGTTGGGAAAAAAATAGAGGGGTTATACCGGACAATACAGCAATGTTAATATTTATTCAAACATGCAAAGTGGCCCATTGATTTTTTACAACCCCTCCTTTTCCTCTATGTATAGGCTATGAGAATTTTCGCATTACGCCTGAATGACACTGAATATATTACGCTATTATTATTATTATTATTATTATTATTATTATTATTATTATTATTATTATTATTATTAATAATAATAGTCTAATATTATTACTCAAAGTTGTGGACATTTGTTTGTGTACAAATGTGACACTTCTGTCTTTTTCTGTCAGACGGAACATGAACCCCATCGAACAGCTCTTCGCTCTGTCACGCTGCCCCATCCTTTGCTACTTTTAGCCCAAAACAAATTTCCCATGCTGCTCTTTTTTATCGTTTTCTTTTCTTTTTTTTTTATTTGTCTACTTCTAATATCTGAAGTTTGTCTATATTGTTGGAAGTTTTGTAAATCAAGTTTGGAGGCACTGCTCCTCAGTGACTGGCATTTATATTATTGTCTGTATATAGAATATAAATAATGAATCGCTTCTCGGCTCCGTTTATTCTGTCAGACCTGTCATTTTTTAAGCCCATTTGTGCGTCCTGTTCACAGTGTCATACCTCATGTCATGCCTCATGCGAGCAGGAAGGATTTAGAAATGTCTGAAAAAAGAACCACGTTTCAGGATCATTACTGTCGCGTTGCAGTTCACGCTGCATATGAGCATGCCATCCAGATGTTAGAGTGAGTCCAAACGGCTCTTTGCTCGGCTGATGTAGGCCTAAGCACTTTGATGATGAGCCAGTCTCCACAGCATGGAGCTGCAGTCTTGAATGCGTCGCTGCTTGTTGCTTGCTGGCTCTCCTGGTGGCAGGCACGGTGGCTCGGAGCCCGCTGTGCTTTAAGCCAACTGACAGGAGCGCAACAGACAGAGACAAGACATCAACCGTCAGCAGCTGCCAAACGCTTTCAGCGGACTGCCCGTGAACAAGGCGATTTTTATGTATTCACTCATTCTATTCTATTCATTTCCACACCGGACTTCTGCTCCGTTTAGAAAGATATTTGCAGTTAAATTATTATTGCTCTGGTTTTTCTCGGGCGCTTAAATTCTATACTGAACAAGAAGAGAGAAAAAAAAATATGTGCACAACATTCAGATTTTTCTGATATCTTCTATATGTTCGCATCAGTGCTTTGCAAAGCGCGTGGCACACGGGCCATGCCTTTCACAGAGGTGTCTGCAGAAAATCAGTCATGAAAACTGTCAGCAGAGTCAGATGGAAACATCTGCTTTACAAAACTGTTTCATTTTACAGAATAAGATGAATTAAAAACAGGATTTACGTGGCACAGCTGTGTTGCAGTAATGTGTTTCTGCCTGTGTATAAAACATTTGGTGCGAGAGGCAGCTGCTGCTGAATGCTGAGAGTGTAACTACAGTATAAATGAGAAATTCTAACAATGCTGACATTGTAACTGTTTCTTTTTCATCTATTTTGAGTCACACCATTGTTAATAAATAAATATGCCCCAAAATACCCAAAAGCATAAGAACTGAACATACCCAGAAAAAAAACATGCTGTAAAGTTGAAATGTGTTCATTCTGATACATGTATTCTGTGTGTCTACATAAATCTTTGATACAGCCAGTGTGTTTGGTGTAGAATATGGCCATGGAAATATGAGGTATTTCTATCTAAAAAAATATATCAGCAGTTGTCCAAATTCAGTTTTGCAGCAGGAGCATGTATTTATTACACATTTAATTTTGCTACTGCCACATTGTTCATGGAGAGAATTGAACAAAACGACAACAACAAAAAAAAAACAATCCAGTGAAGAGATTCAACACCATTTTTAGCACATTTTGGTATTTAATTATCAGTGAACATTCAAGAAATTAGCCCATTATTTCCCTTAGAGCTGGTCTGTTGTGTGATTAGGTGAGTTTAACATTAGGAGAAGGAATTATTGCAATAGAGTAGTATTGCCCATGTCCTAATCAATATGGTGGATGCAAAAAAAAAAACATGAATATAAGTTATGCGCTATTTGAATGTCATTTCATTAATTCACTGATAAAGTAATTTAGCACTAGTCCATGCTGCAGGATATCTCATTCAAATGATCTTTAAATAATCTTGATTAACAGACGACCAGCATATCAACTAACAAAAATCCACTTTTCCACCATTGAGTGTGTGCCTCCTGGTCCATGGACAAAGCTCACACTGCAGAAGCACATTAACAAAACAGCTGTTTTCCTGAGAGTGTTGTAGTAAACTATTTAATGTCCGTTATTTGTGACAATGGAGGCTCGGAGGGTAGTAAAGTATGTACTTACTAATAATTGATTTGATAACACTTTCTGCACACACACACTCACACAAACACACACTCACACACACACACACACACACACACACACATTTCAGCATCTTGAAACAGCTCTTATTGCAGGTTTTAATTGTTTTACCATAAGCTGCATCTCTCACTGGGCATTTGCACACTGCAGTCCTCTCTTGTCCTTCATACTGGATTTGCCATCTTTTTCTGCCTTTTGAAAAGCAGTTCATGTCATCATCAAAATGCGATTCTGATTAACAGGCAGTGGGAGAAAGACCATGTGGAGAACAGGCCATGCAGAAGGTGATCAATTAAAAGATTAAGCGTTTTGCAACACATGGACGCATCTGCATTTGGGCCTAATAGCAGGGCCATCAGCTCATTTTCAGGAAGCCTGCCGCCTACTGAAAGCGTGCTTCTCACATCAAAGCATCCACGTCTGCCTTAGCTTCCCAATGGGCAGAAAGGTATGCTAATTTGGCCCCCTTCATGTATAGCGGTGAAAGACTCCTTCAATTAACTGGATTTCAATGGCAAAAAATGAGTAGGTGGGACCTAAAAAAGATGCAAAGAGACTCAGTCTGGATAGGCAGGGTTTCTCATTAAATTAAAAAGGGCTCAGTCATTTGTTTCCAACCGCGCATCTGAGGACTTAACACTAAAAACACAGAGCTTCAAAGAGTCTATGATGGGTTAAATAGAGGCTATAATCTAATTAAAATATTGCACAGAGGTAAATTGTGCTTTGATAATGATCTGAGGGTTCAATTAGTAAAATGAGCTGCTTGAGAGTGTTTTGTGTTGGGAGGAGTTTCCACTGAGAACATGGCGACAAAACCTATACGGCTACGATCAAATCAGGTGAGTCTCAACATGTCATCCATCGTTTGAGCAGGATTTCCTCCACTGTGAATCAGAGAAATGAAGGGCGGAATAAAATCGGAGCCACAACAAAGAGTGTGAGGATTATTCCAGGTTAAACCGTGTTGGCAGGTGTAATGTGGAGAGGGGACAAATTGATCATGTGGCTAGAATAACAATAAGGGAATCACCAGTCTCTTCCATAAAGAACAGAGCGTGGCCATTAACCAGTGGTCTGGAATAGTCAGAGGTGGACTGTATAGTGAAAATGAAAGTGCTGTTGGTGATTCTATGATTGCTCAATGGCGCTGCTGATACACTACGACCACTTAATTAGAATTAAGGACAGTAGGTCTTCAGTGGCCTTTACCCCCAAAGCCTGGCAGACACTGTTTAATATCTGTCTATTGAGCATGTACATGCACACACTTCTGTCTGAACATATATACAATAATATTACATGTAAGTGCAGCTGCTAAAATCAATGTAATGCACCAAATCTACAGAGCATACGGACTGTTTAGGATAACATAAAGGTTATTCTGTGTGCGTTTGTGTGGGTGTCAATATACGTAGAGGAAGGGTTGACTCATTATCAATGGACACGACATCACTCATGACATCATTCATCTTAGTGCATTGTCAGCTACAACAAGTCGGCTCAATTGGACGATTCATTACAACAGTATTCATCCCACAATGCAAAGATTTATTTCCGCCGTTAGGAAAAGTATGTTGCTCATCTTTTCCCACCTGTTTCCATTCAGACTCACGTAGTCAGTGCCTTCAAATGCATTTTCCCTGACATTAAGCTCTCTCAAAAGCAAACTATCCCTTCAGCCTACCTCTGGTACGCAAAGACTGCAATAATTGTGACTGATTTGTTAGGGCTACTTTATATGTTTCAACATGTTTTCCGTACCAGTAATGTTTGCATATGGAGGAGATAATATTAAGATAATATTAAAATGTTGTAGTTTGCCTTTTGCAAGACAGCACAGCAATTTCAAGTGCAATCGTTCTCACCAAGCCTGTGCATCAAAGTCAGTGACACAATGTAATTAAACCTGATTAAGTAAAAGCACAACTCTGCCCAATTATTCGTGACATTACCATTAGTGTTACCACACTGCTACAGGCCGTTCAAACTAAAAACTGTAATTCATTCCTACACTGTAGACAAATAATGACACACAAACAGTCGTTCAAAAACTGTTGATATTCTTATAAAGAACACCTGAAGACGTCAGGGTCTCTGTAGTTAATTTCACTTTTTCTAATGTGTCGTGATGATTGATTTGTAACACTTGGGCTCCCCTCTCACCAAAATCTGGATTTTGTGGCTCCAGTACCCGCCAAAAATTTAAACTGCACACAAATCCCCAATCTAAGATACAAAATGACCATTGTAAGCCCACTGGTGACATATCTCTGGTATCTATAGTTAAAAGAGATAAGTGTTATTATATATCGTATTAAATATAATTATATACTTGACATTGATGTGATCTATTCCACGAAGACATTGAGAGAAATTAGGAATCTGGGCATAACCTGAGTTTTGCAGAAGTGCGACACTAGCGCAGCTATCCACTTGGCCTGCTATAATTATGCTTAGGCTCTGAAAGTAGATTGAGCAGCATGCAAGAAGCAATTAAACTGCTTTCTTTGCTTAGAATGAGTGCTCACAACCTAATATCTCTACATGACATGACACAATGTCATCATGACATACACACTAACAAAAAATTGAACATGAACATGACATCAATATAAGGGAACAATTTTGATTATTTTGCTGTAGGTGGCACTTATAGTTTTTAAATATCAATATGTGTCATATTAATTCTAGCACTTCTTTGATACCTTGAACAAACTGTTGCAAAAAATATGTACATTTGTTTTGGGTTTTTTTAATTTAGAAAGATTGTTCTTGTTGGTGTTAATGTTGAGAACCACCATGTTTGTTGTGATGTTAAAAATAACACAGGTTGAGTTAGCCTGTCACTCGTCTCAGAGATTATCTTTTGTCATCTTTTGGTAATTCTTTTGAAAAATGAGTGAAAATGTAGTAAAGATGTGTTGATGTGACACTGGGCCGAGTAAATTTAATGAGGCAGCATGTTGTGCCCGACATCTCGGTGTACAAATATCTAAGAGAGCATGGGTTCATAGACTGTTTACGTGAACTGCACCTTGCCTCAGACAGCATGTATTTTTCTGAAGAGAGCCACAGCCTTCTTTTCTTCTTCATGCCGTTTTCTAAGGACTTCCAGTGCAGCAGGCTGGGACTCATCCAAGCCCTCGAAGTATGGAGTGTGCTCAGTGAAGCCTTCGGACTGGTGTTTCTGCTTCTGCCTTGGCTGAGACTGTACAAGGGGTTTGGTTATTGTCTTGGCATATTCCAAGGCCTAAGATTGGAAGAGATGGAGAGAGAGGGAGATATGTTCATGTAATCACTGTATATTGTACAAGCTGCAGTCTAAAATTGTGCCGGTTCTTCAGAAATGTCTGCAACACATCTGTCCACTGTAAGTACAACGTGCACGCCACTGTTGTATAACTTTGCTCATACATTCAAATCTAATACAGTACATGTTAGGTGTAATTCTCCATCGCTGGCAGTGTTAATGTTAGTGGATTTTTATTTTATGAAAAATTTAAAACCTTCATAAAATTCTCATGAAAGCATGTTCCTGTAACGTAACCTTAGTGGACTATTGAGCTAACCATAGCAACCTACAGTTCCTGGCTAACCTGCAGTGGAAAGATGGAAAGATAACATCACCCTACAGGATCCTGACATAAACTAAACTCTACATTCACAGCAAAGGGACAAGAAGCCTGATAAAGAGCACCATGTTCAGTCTTGGTTGACTGGTATCACAAATATGACAAATGCTTGTCATATGACCAGTCGTCCACTCCGGCAGTGACACAGGGCTTTGAACAAGTAGCAGGTAGCAAGTTGACCATAGTTGAGCAAGATCACCCGGTTTTTGGTAGTAAATAAAATGATGTCACGTGTTAACTGGTGGTGAAATGATTTCATATCATACCTGACTGTTAAGTGTATTCTTGTCAGATTCCATCAAGACTGAGGCGAACTTATGATTAGAAAATGTTTCAATCTACTCAATGAGCCAATGATCAAATAAATAAAAATATGCATCCTGTGCCTCCTGTTGATGACAATGATAAGACTTTAGGGTTTTAGACCTTCTGGTTTCTTCAGTTCATTCCTCTGTACCCCCTCTTCACTGTTCTCCTTCCTGTCTCAGCAGTATAATAACTTACTTTTAATTATTATGATGTTTTGCCTTGATTAGTGTATATTCCTTCACATGAACAGTTACAGTAACAAGAGCACACTTTGTGAGTCAGTGTTCATGTACACCAGACCAGTTCTCCAGGATGTTATGCTTAGTGAACAGCCTACAGACACACAGGTCACAGGCTGGGACGATACAGTTTATTTGCCATTTTGTTTAGTCACAACATGTCTCTCTCATACAACCACAAGCATACTTGCCTGTTTTGAAAGAGACATGTGCTAGGGTTCACACACACACACACACACACACACACACACACACCTTCATCCTGGGAACTTTCTTGTCTTTGCCTTCCGGGTCCTTGGCCGGCAGAAAGGGAATCCTACTTATCTTTTTGTTCCGCTCGCGGATCACATTTGAATACAGCCTCTGTTGTTTCATTTTCTCAGCATGATGATGGTGAAAGAGTGAGAGAGGGAGTGAAAGAGAAGGGAAGGAGAGCGAGAGAGAGAAACAGAAGCAGATTATAAAAGGAGGTTTAATTAACCGAGCCATTTCTCCCTTACGGCCCTTCTCATTGTGTATCCCCTCTGCGGAGCCTCTCCACACAGCCCAAAAAACCAAACACAGCGAGCCATTCAGTCAGCCTATCAACATTTACACATATCATTCACTAATAGGCTTGGCCCTAGAGAGGCACAGGGCTCAATCTAGTGTAAATTGGCCAAACATGCTCACTTTTTACAACTGGGGATTAACAAAAGATATATAAAAGCACAAAGAGCACTTAACTTCTTAGAGGTACTCTCATTTGCTTTGTAAATGGTATTCTATCTGTGGAACAGCACAGGAGCCTTTAAATGATGAACTCGGACAACTGGGGGGGGGTCAGTGGATACACAATGACACTAGTGGCCATCAGGATTCAGGCCCAGGAGACAGACAGCTAATCATGTTTGTCCAAACAATTTCCAATCACATTTTCTTTCTGTGTGAGTCACTCCTTATATCTGATATTTTTTTCATTTCCAAATGAATATAAAATCCTGAAATGTAGCACAGCCTTTGTATCATTTCCTTCTGTACCATCTTCTATTTCTTGGCTAGAAAATCATCCAGAGCAGCTCTCAAAAATAGAAAGCAGGAACATGTGGATGCTACAGACGGATTTCTGCGTCATACTGGTGAGAAGCATAAGATGATGAACACATGTAAAAAATACACCAGACAGCCAACATGGAAGCTGCAGGGGATGTAGATGTGTGTCTTCCTGCCTGTTAGCGTCTCTCTGCCCAGTAGGAACAAAGGATAACTCTACTTTCTTTCTCTCTCTCTCTGTCAATCAATACAACAGTTTGTTTTAGCTTTCTGTTTTGAGCTTATTCACTGTTTGTCAAGAGAAACATCTGCAAAGGAAATTGGTGAGTAAAAGTTTTCACAGGATGTTTAGGATCTAACTGTGGGGTAAAAACTGCTCTGGAGGTTCTCCACCTTAACAAGAAGATGATTTCGGGGAAAACACAAACAGCTCCAAAGCAAAATTGAGGATATGGCATTACATGCCCAAGATAGAGAGCAGTATAACCAAATTGTATTTATCATCCAGATCTTTATCCAGAGGCACCTTAATCTATCTGTGCAGTTTCTGGATACATGAACACGCCGGTCAGTGACAATTTCTGCTGATATGACACTGACCTTTACTTACTGTCTTTACTTACTGTCTTTTCAATGGCTTTATAGTCAGGACCCAGGCCTCGTAGATGTATATCTGACTTCAACTGCTTGTAGTCTTTAAGACTGTATGCCTGAGAGAGATAGAGAGAGAAGGGGGGGGGGGGGTCTAAGTTTGCAAGTTGTCAATCGCCGGATCCAATTCAAACATCAAGTGACACTTTTGATCACTTAATTTGAAATCTGAACTGTGTTTGATGGCTTTGAAAATGAAAAACAAAAAATCCCAACTGTAATGGTCAGCATTAAGAAAAAATCACTAATTATACACCAACTGATAGACAATGCCTGGCAGATGACATGGCAAGACAGAGCCTCAGTGTAAGTGACACTGTCTTCACCAAACATTTTGTAACACTCCATCCTTGTTTGGTCGTCTCACTAGCTTGCAGAAACCAAACCAAAGATAAATCCAACATTATAGTGCAGTTGAATCCACTGTTTTATCAATCCTGCTGATATACTGAATATGGATGAGGCACACTACTGTATTTCCAACTACAACACAGAACTGCGTATGGAGATACATCTGAGAAACATAAAAGTCTCATGGCATTCCTCATCAATGGGGCACAGTGACCTTCTGATTGGGGTGTTAGTCATGATGAAGCCTAATTTTATTTCATGCTCAGCCACATACATGCCACCCAACCAGTGACTGCGGTCATGTTTTTAGCCACTCTTGATATGAAGCTCCAGTAATGGCAATGTCTCTCTGTCAGTTGGTCCACCATTTTGGTCCACACTGTTGGATAGATTGCCATGAAATTTGGTTCAGATATCCAATCAGCCAAGACGGTGAGGCCTACTGACTTGGATGATCCCCGGACATCATGAAAGAAGAGTACTAATGAGCAAATGCTAACATGCTAACAGACAAAGCTAAGGTACGAACATGGGAAACTCGCTACAGCATCTTAGCATCACCATCGCGATCATGTTAGAATGCTAATGCTCAAAGTACTACAGAGCCTAAGCACAGCTTCACAGGGACATAGCATGGCTGTAGACGATTGACCTTGTTTAGTGGCGTTCTTACATTAAGCTACACTGTGACACATGACTGCGATGCAGTGCATGAATGCCTATGCACTGTAGTTCAGTGAGATCACCTCTCAATCAAACAATACCGACAGACTTGTGATGTCTTGTTTCTTTGTGGACGTTAACAGCAAATTTGTGTCTCTGCAAGTGATGCTGTTTTTTGTCTGCACAACAATAGTAGGTCGTCCTAAACTAACCCAGTTTACTTCAAATAAACAAGGGAACTACTAACAGTTAACCTTAATTTGTCTTCACCAAAATACAATTGGCCCAAATAGTATATAGAGTACAAACAGTGCATGAGTTTTTAAGGGATTTTGCCACGACACCATATACAGCCAAACATGGTTTCTGAAATGATACTCTAGTACTCACAGACATTGATGGTGAACTAAAGTTGGGGTCATACTAGTAATACAGGCAAAGGCACTGGTGACTGTGTGTTTGTGTGTGAGATCATGGGTGCAGGCAATCCACATGCTGCCCCAGACAAAAGGGAGCTAAACATTCCAGATTGTACTGGCTTCTTTTCGGAAGGAGGATTTCAGTTTGCTTTAGCCATTGGCCGTGGACACAACAGGGTACCTTTCTTTCCAAGCCCTCTCCCCTCTTTCTCCAACGCTCATCTGCTTTCATGCCCAGGTACTGCAGCCAGACTGCTTTACAAATTGGGCCTGTAATCTCATCAGACATGATGGCTAACATGGTGGGAGAGATGGGAGGTCAAGGGGTGGGGAGTGCTGGGCACCACAGGAGGACCATGTGAGGGCTCCAGCATGAATACAACTAAGCACTTAATCATACGTTCTAGCCTTTCTTGGGTCAATCTGACTCAACTGTTAGTTGTTAACTGGTATGAAAAGTATGCAGTTCTTCGACTGCTAACAATAAACTAATTTATTTTTTTCACATTAATGGAGAATAAATATGATTTGTAATCTGTGGTCACGCCTGAATTTCCTGTTTTCATGCAACTGACATCCTAATGCTCTTGGGGACATTTTACTGTGTAGTGTATCATTTGCGGAGAACATGGCCAACCATGTGTAAGGCTGTATCAGGTGAGGCTTTAGTATTAGTTTCAACACACAAATATCACAGAACTTTCTTATCTTATGGCACTTTAAGGATCACTGTGTAAGATTTAGGGGGATCTATTGGAGAAATATGGCAGAAATGGAGTATAATTTCATTCATTTCATGAGTTATAACCACCTGAAAATAATAATCGACCAAGCAAACACTGAGCACCTTTCAGTTGGTTTCAATCTGCGACCTCATTGCTAAATGCCACAAAGTCCTGCACACTGGTCCTTTAAGGCATGGCCGCTAAAGAGGTTTAAATGTTTAAAATATCCTTATCTTTAAAAGTTTGTTTGCAGTCAGTTTACAACAGTGCTGAGAGTAGTTTCACCAGTGAGACATGCAGTAGCCAGGAGTGACAGGCACCTGTATGTAAATATGCTTTGCACATTGATTTAGAAACTGTTAACCAGAACTAAATTGGACTCATAAAACAAGTTCTTCCTAAAGCCAGGGTATAAAATCCTAACATGGCTTGAGTGCAACTACTTTGGAAATGGCAGGATGACTGCGTCACTTTCTTTTGCATACACAGGACCCACCTGCACAACTCAGCCTGACAAACCAAAGGAGAGGGGAAAAAAACAACAACAGCCAAATCATTAAATGCAAATGGGCATCTTTAGTGGCCCTGCGCCTCACAGACTCTCTCCCTTTTAATCACCTTATCCTCTAACACATCTTCAAATGGCTTTTCAGTGCCTGCGGTTTATATAGTCATCATCTTATAGCAATTAAGTGTGTCTTAGTGGAGCTAGACAATTAACCTGATGTTTTGTGCCCTTAGTCACCAGAACACTCCTGCTGGATTAAGCAGTCCCTGCATGGAGACATCTGAGGGGATTATGTGTGACTTCAAAGCGGCATTTATTTGTGTAACCTCTCGTGTACGTGGGGATTAAAGGGAAATGCCACTCAGTTGAAGAATTCATGTGTCACTTTTGTTAGGTGAAACTGCATAATGAGTTCTTATTTTTCTAAACTGAATGTGATTATTCAGTGTGTGTTGAGTGAGCTTTGTGGTCCTCGAGCTGTGTTTAAAAACATCTTAAAATGCACGGATATCAAACTCAGACCGAGGGTTTTTATGTGTGTGTGTGTGTGTGTGTGTGAATACGATGATGAAATATATAACTGTTGTACAGCAAATGAGTGAACATACAGTATCCCCCCACCTTATATGTGACTCGTGTCTTCAGCTGCTTCTGTTTCTCCATCTGAATCAGGTAGCCATCAGAGCTGCTTCTGTGGACGGGGTGGGCTGTCACAATCTGAACGGGGCTAGGCTCTTTTCCACTCATTGGCTTTGCTATAGGGGGCAGAACTGTGTAGGAGCCCAAACCCAGTGACGAAGTGGTGGAGGGTGTGCTGGGGAGGTTTTGTGGAGATTGCTTGCTGTGAACCTCATTCGGACTCCACGTCTGGTCCTCCCTTTCACAGGATAATGGCCACTTTGATGCAGTTGTCCTGAAATACAAAATGACTGGTGGATAAACAATGAAGGGTTCCATCATAGTAGATCACTTGACCCAAAAAAAATCATGATTTTTCACATTGTTTCTTGCACATATTTAGTTTCATATGGTGCATCAGTCAGATATTTTTCAACTCCCTTTCTTTGTCTCATTGCTAATGCTGTCATTTGACACAGACCACAGATATGTTGTCATCTTTCAGTGTTTCACTGCTGTGTTGTGATTGTTTGGTGTTTCCAGCATTATGTTGTTTTCTTAGCCTTATTTGCCCTATTTTTTCTAATGAACACAACAAAACAAACAAACAAACAAAAAACAGTACAAATGGTTCACCTTTGCCATTGTTCGGGGATACTCTCCTGGTTTTGGTGGTGAGGTTGTGCATTTACCCCTTTCCGTGACATGTGACAGGACTTCCCTGTATTTGTTTGTCGATAATCAGGGGACAACGCAAGCTCAACTTCAGCTGCCCGGCTCCAATGTGGACACCCATGAAGAGATGCTACGCTGGTGACGGAATCCTGGCCCTTCTGCTGGAGCAACGGAAGCAGATGGGAGGAAGTGTTGAGGTTGATGTTGAGGTGGAAGGTGGGAGGCAAAGGCTGCGATGAAGTCGTCTTCTGAGGTTTTGGCTGAGTGACAGCGGCTGGTCTTTCTAATGGGGAGCTCAGACGGTCTCCCCGCTCAGCTCTGACCCCCAGGGCAGGGGGCTGCTGCTGCTGAAGGGGGTTGGAGTACTCTTTCCGCTGGGCTTTCTTCCCTTTGCTGATCTGGGTGACCTGGGGTTAGAGTGGGATAATTTTTTTCATTGATGTGGAATGCAGGAGCAAACACGTAGCATGTTTTTCCACATAAGCATCCACACCAAACAGAAACCAGGCAAATAATAGCAGAAATAGTCACTATCATACCCAATAGGAATACTCTGTTTTAACTAAACATGGGTCTAATTTTGCCATTGCCATATTCAAAGACTGTTTCTGTGAACAATGATATTTTGAACTGCTCTGCATTTCTGTGAGATATGCTAACCTTCAAAGGCATGAAGAGGTGTGTGTGTGTGGAGCACAAATCATCAACTCTAAATCTATCCATTTACACTGCAAAAACAACAACAGACAAACATGAGCTCTAAAAAAGAGGCACAATTCTTTCCCAAGGGTAAGAAGGGCTGGCGCTCTTCTTTGCATGATCTCACCAAATTATTTAGCAGGAGGTCTATGAGCCTGTGTCTCATGCATCTAATGCCGCTGATTTAGCAAACACCAGCTTTGCCCATTCCAGAGGGAAAATATTCATACTCCTCTGCTTGGCAGCGTTAAGGTGGCTGCTCAAGTGCTCAAAATAATAATGCTTCTCCAATTCTCTCCTTTTTCCCCCCGACTCCTCTTTTTATTTTTTGAAATCGGCTCTGGCGAGTGCAACAACGGCATCAGTGTTTGTGTCCACACTCCCCAAAGGAAATTCAAGCCAAGGTGATGGTGTCCCGACTGGGCAGCAGCCAGGTGGCCCTTGCTGGAATTTCAGCAATTAAGCTTCCATACACAAATTACAAACTACATTTTACCAGATGTCACATTGTTTGAGGTGACATGTCAACCACGTGAAAAGAAGAGAGGTGTCCTGCACTCAGCAGTTGTGTTTTCTGAATCCAGCTCAGTTTGGGGTCTGAACTGGCCTCTTGACTTTCTGTGCTAGCCATCTCCTTAAGAGTTTCATGCAACTTCAGACAGATAACAAAGAGACAGCCAGAGGCTGATCAGGTGGAATGTTGAAACAAACAGCCTTTATGATTTCTGTCTACACACGGGAAGCTCAGCCTTTACTAAAGCCCATTAAAACCTACACAACCACACCTACTCAGGGGTATCAATACAGCACCCATTTCTATCAATGCCTGTCTTCTTCGACCACACCATATTACATCAATTTACTGTTGCAGTTGTTCCTAATGCACCCATTTGTGGCATGGAAATATGTTCTGTTAATGCTGTAATGAAAATCATTTAGTTAACTTCAGGACTCCCCTCAGCGGCAGAGGACCATCTGAGTGGATCGATGATATTGACAGGCTGAAGACTTTTTCATTGAATGCCACTAATTCTGTGAGCTTGAATAAGTGAAGGTCACAAGGAATGAGTGGATCCAGTTGTAACACATCCATCAATAAGTGTGCTTGTGATTGCATCTAACAGGCTGAGAAAAATTCAGGGCACCATTGGACAAACCACCTAAACCTTATGCTGTTTCATGTAGCCGCATGGCGTAGTATGTAAGCTGCACTGTCCTTTGTCTCGAGCTCTCAAACAAGCGTTTATGCTTTTGATAATTACTGAACCAAAAAGGGGAATCTTTTTGAAATGACAGCGAGACTTCTCGACTTCTGGGGGCTGTTTCAGATGATCAATAAGGAATGAGCAGTTGTTTGAAGATCAGGTGTCAGTGACGACTGTGTGTCCGGCAGTGTACACACTGACACACACAAACACTCTGCACTTCTCACCATTACCCATTCCCCCGCCATTGCCTTTTGTCACACATTACAAACATCCCAATCAATTGGAGCAAATGATCATGCCTGTATTGCATTTTGAGCATGGTAAGCTGTGTAATATCTTTTCTGCTAAATTGGGAGGCCAGTAATTGCTTCTCTGTGAGACGATGTCACAACAAAGTCTGACAATTGCAGCTAGCTGTATTACCTCCTGTACCCGGGAAACATCTGCTTTTCCCAATGAAGACTTCAAAGGATCTGTGGATCTTGAATTGCATTTAGCTGCTATTGTGGCCAGCCCAGGTAATCTTGATTAGGTGTTTAGACTGAGGCAGGGTATACAGTGGCAGAGAGCTCCCCAGAGCTTTGGACTAAAGCTATTAAAAGATTGTACATTATGTTCCCCTGGCTTTGAAGTGAGGGCCTGCAAGAGGAGAAGGGACTCTAAGGGGTGAGTGCAATAGCAGAAGATTGATCTGCTACTTCTGTCTTTATCAAAGGAGGCCCAAGCCAATCATCGCTACCGCCACTCTACCACTTGGCTGGGCTAAACATTTGCTGCATTAGGAAATTGTGTACATTTAATAACATGTCTAATTATCACAAGTTGCCTTCAGATGGCAATTCTCTTCAAAACACCAAATGGGGTATTATAAAAGGGCCTAGAAATAACTGGCTTGTCTGGATTCACATTGATTTGTGAAACCGATGTGATTTGTACACGGAGTATCTTTTGCAAGGAGCTACAGACAAGGAAAGGTGGAAAGAAGCAGAACAAGCTTTTGGATGAAAGATTATCAGGAAGGGTTATCCTGATTGTGAAACACTGTTTTTGTTCTTTTAACATCTCTGTCACCTTTGATATTACATTTTCCAAAAATTGCACACTGAAGGTAGAAGATAGTAAAATTCTCAAATGTTATTTCTTTGATCTTCAACTTTTCATTTAGTGTGTGTTAAAATAAACAGCCCTTTTCCAAAACAAGAGGCCAGGGAACAAAACTCCAATCTGACCAAGAGACAAGACGATGCTACCTTAATGTCCTGCTAGAAACTGTGACACTGCAGACTCAACAGTCTACAGAGTCACAGTTAATTGTGCATTTGATTCCAGTGTGCATTTAACAGTTAGACAAAATTAACCTTGAGCACTTGCCACTGTGCCACTTAGTTCAGACTCTTATTCAGTAATTATTCAATAATGTAGATCAAAAAGAAGTTCTGTGTGAGTTTTGTTTCTGAGAGACCTGCTTAAGTTCACATGTCAGCAAATCAAGAATTAACTGTCTAATACAAACCTCATATGTTAATTCTGTTTTGGGGTGGATTCTCACTGTAAACATGTTAATCACAAAGCTGCAATGATCTGCAGTTTTGACATAGATTTTATTTCATTTTGGGGAGCCTCTTTCTAAAATATGGTTTAAAAAAATTACTTTTGCTTTAAGTCAATTCTGGTAAGCTTTGTTAATATGTTATGTTGTTTTCATAACACACCCAATTAATAGATTAATCCTACAATGAAACAAGAAATAGACTACATGCAAATTGGTGCCCCCTTCTTTTGTGCCCTATGTCCCCCATTAAGTGAGACACGTCTATGGGGAGACAGGCCAATGGAAAACTAATAAGCGAATTCGGAGGGAAAATGACAAAACACAAGGGTTCAGGAGAGGGAAAGGCTCTGGCTCTGTTTACCATTGCACAAAGCTAACGGCTCTTGACTATGTAAATGGTGATGATATGAGACATTGTAGAGAGCTGGGGCTCAGATGGGTGAACAAGGTTGGGGGTATTATAGCCAGCAAACAGTCTTGTGGCTCGACAAATGGGGAATGCGGGCCATCCTGACCAATTATGCCACTGTGCCAGGTGCAGGGATGTCTAAGAGCCTATTGGTAACCATGCATCTCTGATGTTCTTGTTGTACACATAAACTCATAATAAGCACTGCTTAGCCAGACATGGCTCTTTTCATATGGTAGAGGGGAAGGCAGATGAAAACAGCTATGCTCCTCTGCCAAATTAATTTTCCGGACTGGGTCAAAGCAAACATCATAGGATACTCTCTTAGCCGTTGTCTGAGATAACAAAAAAAGGCACAAAGACAGCAATAATATTATTAACTGAGCATAAGCTTGGCTGATGCAGAAGGGAAATAAATAGAAAAAAACGAAGAAGCAAAGAATCTTGGCCTCACACGAAAAGCTGCATTCAAGCAACTGCCCATTAATCGTGTCTCCAAGATTAGAATAAGCTTTAAGGAGTAAATATATTGACACTTGGCTACTTTTCTTATCACCTGAGTGGACAGTCAATCTAGATCAGATGTCTAGAAAATCTAAAGAACAACAGACATCTGCTGTGCATGTACACTCTCAAGCCCCAGCACTGACCTCTGTGTTGAAAACATCTTAATACTGTTGTTTCAAGCGGTATAGTCAACCTGTCCATCACCAAACAATGAACTATGAGGCCATGAGACATTATCACACAGGTCACGGAAACTCGTGTGTAAAATGTTACGGTTTAACTGGGTTTAAAAAGACGACTACTTTATAGCTCATTCCAATATTTTCAGTGGCCTGTCCCCAGTCAAACCTAATCTTAAGTCATGTAAGTCCAACAATAGCTCAGCTGCACACGAGCGATTATCAATGCTAGTGCAGCTCCTGGTGTCTGTTTCTGTAATTGCAACCTGTTTCAAGAGAAGGCATGCCTGAGAGTGACCATCACAGAGCCGTCTGAGAGATTCTCATTCTGTGATTTTAACCATAAACAAAACTTTACATCTTATACACACCTTACTCACAATTTGAGGCATGTCCTGCTTACGTGCATGTACCATCACATAGGAGACACATTTAGGCATGTTGCGCCCCAGGGTTATTTTGTTGCGTTCCACTATGTCCTCTCTGAGTGTCTCTAGCTTGTCGTTTGATAAACCGTTCGGACTCGACAATGCAGATGTACTCTGCTTCTCTGTGTGTCCCAGTTCTTGCTGGCAGTAGGTCTTAAATTCTTGGCTTAAATACATGGCATGTACATCTTCTGTCAGCTCAGGAGACCTGCTAATATTTTCACCGGCACCATCGCAGCTATTGCCACTCTTCTTTCTGAATCCTCTTTGTGAAGTGTTGTCGTGTTCATTTGTAGTGGAAATGCGGGAGGGCCTTGAAAGGTGAGCCTCTGGTGATCTAAGTTGTAAAGCATGGTTGTGACACTGGGGAGATGTTACTGAGCTATTCTGACCATCTTGTGGGTGCAGACTGTATGACTGGTCAGACTGATTGTCAGCCATATGAGGAGTCACCACAACAGCTGGGCTAGTGTAGATGATGTATCTGTATCCTCCTTTCATTACCAGTCCCTGTCTGTCACCACATGCCGGACTAGATTTGTCTTTAGGGACTTGGTAATATTCCTCTTCGGAAACTCGAGGACTCTCATTCAAGCGGCCAGGTCTCATCAGGTTGGTCCTCCAGTTGGGGTCATAGCGCAGGTCAGAATAGGCATCATCAGATAGCACCTGGCTGCAAAGTTAAAGAAAGACAATAGCAGATTTAATTGTGGGAAATCAGCTTTATTAATGATATTTCCTTATCCAAAGGATGTTTTCCAGACACCTGAATGCCACATACGCCTGTAGTGAGAAGTCAAAAGAACAAGAGGCATTACGCCATAATTCGCAGGGCTGTGTGATATTTGAAATGACGACAGTAGCACCTGATTAAGCTTTGCAATGCATGTGTGTGAGACAGTTTGAAACGATGCTAAAACTCTCATCTGAACAGAGCTCGCTCTTGTTTTAAAATGCAAAGCTGTAATAGAGTGGATGTACCCATAGACGTTTGTTTGTATGAGGTGAATCAATTTGCTATTGTGCTTGGTAGCTGTAGTCTATCGTGTGCTTGAAAATCATGGGTGGCCACATTTGTACAGGGAAGCCCTAATTCATGAAAGTCTGTCAAGTCAGCAGGTCTGTCCACAATGAAAATCATCATGACTGGCTTCATTTTCAATAGATTTTCAAGTGGTTTGTTTTGTTTAAAATTAATGTATTTATGACACAGGGTGCTTGGTTCATTTAAAAATGTGGGCTGTCTTGCTTTATCTTAGGTAGTGTAACAGTAATAGTTATATAATGTAATATTTAAGATGTATGTATTTAATTACTTTCTGTGTATATTCTTCTTTCTTCCTGTGTTTAAACTGGCTGCCATGATGTGATTGTTTCTAATTTTGGAAACAAAGTTAAAAGATTAAGTGCATTTGCGGCAGTCTTCATAGGTGTGTTTTTAATTTATATACATTTATACTGAAATATTCGCATTTTGCTAACGTCCATTTTAAGTCACACATTGTACAGATTGTACAGTTTTGTCTGAAAACATTTCTTGTTATGGTTTGTACGCAACGTTAAAGTCCTTTGCCAGTCAGATGCCTGTTTAAGTGATGGACTGCACTACTTGAGCTTCTTTTTAGAGCTGGTAACAGATGTTTTACACTAATTTTGTGGCCTGTGCTAAAAACTTTCAACCTCTGTAGCACCAGTGCTATGCGCAAAAGAGTTATCGGACATCTCTGATTAGAATGATGATGTCCTCAAAAAAAGAGAGCCGGCTTTATCAGAGACTTCTGAAATTGAAACAGACGAGGGGGATTATGAGCCTGTATTTACAGATAATTTTCGTATTTTCACCTCCAGGCTCACTAATGAGAGCGTATTTGAGAGCTACTAGCGGGGGAATGGTTCACAAACGGCAATTTTCAGCTTATGAAATGGATTGAAAATTGCAGGCTAAAATGCTCTTTCTGATGGTGATGAAAAGATCTCATTAAAATAAATAGCAGAGAGCCTCTTTGCCTAATTCTCCTGCCATGATGCTGTGTGCCGGGGGGAGGGTTGCCTAGGTGTAGGGCCCTTCACTTGGATGAGGCCAAAAGGGTAAGGGATGTCTCTCTAATGACTCAGACTCAAACAAGTTGGAGAATGCATTATAGACAACATGCAGCTGGGCGTGATGCCTCGAACACTGGCAAACCACCACAGCCTTATTTCTTGCCCAAGATACAGACGCCTAAATACAAAGGCTACTGAAATAATGTGACAAAAACTGAATGGGAAAATGAAAAAACTGGTCATATGGACGATACTCAAATATCCTTTTGCAATATTTTGAGTGAGATAGGTGTAAAATGTAGTGAAGGGGGATGAAAGGAGTTGCTTAAATAGGAATCTTTGGCTTGAATGAGGAATGCCCACTGCATTTGTAAAGTATGCAGTGGCAATGTGTGAAAAGGTTTACCGGCTTTGAGGAGGCAGTAGAGAGGACTATGAGAACATGATGATGGGAATGGGACTGTGCACACTGCCTTGGCTCGATGAAATGGAGCCTTTTGTGAGAATATGTCATGGTCATTTTCCTCTGAAACAATGTACTTTGGAAGCGGACCCACACTTGGTGGGCATCAATGTGCACGGGTTAATGACAGGAAAATAGAGAATGCCCCTTTTCTATTTTGGAGGGAAATGACTATCAGGCACTGTCTGAGGGAACGAGAAGAGGAAACAGCGATGCGAGTCGACAAGACAGCAAAAACAGATGTGGTGTTGTCACCATAGATGCCTACATCTGCTCCATGAAAAGAGTGAAAGAGAGATCTCCTTTACAGCAACAATGATCCTTGTTAATGGACCACGAGTGACCACTTATTGTGATCCACCCAAACAAAACAAAAATCTAATTTCCCTCAAAAGAAAGCCGTTATTCTGAAAGCACCTGAATTACCATCGGTGTCTGCATCTCATTAAATAACTGACACCATTTCATTGTTAAATGATGAATGAAGGCTATTTATCTTTTATCATCCATGTGCTGTTTAAAAGTAAAGGCTTTGATTGGTGCTGCAATTCTTGTTGTATTTCATCTAAGCAGCACTATTATCTGCTTAATTTTAATTAATTTGTCACAGACAGTGAAAGTAACAGCCCAGTTCAATAGGCAAATTGAATAAGGTTGGGCACAATCCCATGCTGGTGAATTGCTTATATAATGCCATGTGTTTATAGAATTATTGTGATATACAAGGCTACGACACAGAATGTGACGAGTCAGATTTTTTTCCAAACAATGTTGATACCTCACTCGTCTTTATAACCACCCAGCGTGAAATTGAGTTTTAATCAAAACAGAGTAAATAGTTATTTTGATACCTTTTTCACCAAGGAATAAAGACTGCAGCTTCAGGCCTCAGCATCTGTGCCACTAAAATCAATTACTGCCATCTACTGGCCAAACTGCATAACTCTCTATCAGGCACTTGAAGCACAAGTGAGATGTTCTTTATTTTTGTTATTGTTAACAAATTCAATTAAAGGCCAAAAATAACAAGTATTGTGTGTGTATACAGCATGATGTATCTATTCCTCTGTGCCATAGAGCTCCATTGATGTCCAAAAATTATTGAAAACACATCAATGACCCCCAGTGTTGCTGGGTGATATGTCTCTGCATTACCATGAATGCACACATATCTTTTGACTCAGTCGCACACACCATCCTACTACTGCACCAAATTCCCCCAATAAATGCACTATTTATTCCTCTTTTGAAAATGTTGTCTAAAAACTACAATAACCAGCTGTTAGGAAATTAATGAACCTTTTTTAAAAATATTTAGTATAAATCAGTGTCCAATTTTTAAAATTCACGTCTTTAGTAAGAACGTGGAGCTAAGGGACACAGACAAGCAGGTGAGTCAAAGAATGTATAAGGACTAGCCCATTGATGGTTTGGTTTTTTTCATTCTAAATTGTTTGCAAAAACAAAAAACAAAGCAGTTCTATCTTGCAAAAAAGCCTAAATCTTTGTTTTGCTGACCCCGGTGAAGGTCTAGCTTTGCCGCAGTGATACAGAAGTGCACTCAGGGTGTGTTCATTACTGACACTATCATTGGGTGTCATTTCATGCGCAACAGAACACTCTTCCAACCACAACTAACTGATGCTGGGTGTGTATATGCCCTGATGTTGCTTTGAATACCATAATTTTATTGCAATGCCAAATGGGTTGCTTTTTGTCAGACAAACGGAATATGTGGAACTTACCTTGTTGCTTCTCTTTCATCTACTTCAGTCTGTAACAGGGCAGGGTTCCTCTTCGCGTCGAGGTGTGCTACTTCTTCTAGGCTATCATAAATTTGAAGCTCTTCAGTTTCATCATCATTTGCATCTTCGTCCTCTCCATCCCCATGTTGTAAACTCTCAGCGTGCTCCTTGCGAGGCAGTATGTATTTGTTTTGATCGACGCACACTTGTAGCTGCTGTTGGTAATCTCTCTCCTGGGCCAAACTCTCTCTGTCGGACTCCACGGTGTCCCACTGGTTGGCCAGAACTGCTTGTCTCAGAGAAGGATGCTTCTCTTGCTCGGGCTTTAACACTTGACGCATCTCTTCATGTTTCAGTCCTTTATCCATTGCTCTGTTGTAGATGGACAGTCAAAAACAAAAAAGACAGCTTTATTGCACAAGGTAACTAACAGACTGTTAGAGTTGAAGTATGCTGAGCATTCATGCATTTATTTCATGGCTTTGAGCAACATGTTTGTCTGGGTGAAGTGCAGGTCTAAGATATAAAGCACAACAAACCTCAAATTCCAGCAGGCAAATCTACTGCCTGTACGTTTATATCTTTTTAGTCTTTGACCCTTGATCCGAACAATTTTGACATCCTCAAGACAAAAGTCAGAAGCAACCCAAGCTCACAGTGCACACTTAAATAAGTCACTGGATGCCCACACTAAAAGGTTTGTTAACGTTGTCTAAAAGCATAAGACGTCATCTTTAACACACGGTATAATGTTCAGTGAATTTGTTTCACCAGCCTCAGATGAAGGATACAGTTTCATTTCTGTAGCCAAGCCACAGTGATGAGGTTCTGGTTGCATAGGTACTTTCTTTCAAGTTTTCAGGAAACAGGACATTTTCTGTGGGCTGTTTTCAAAGCAGACATTTTTGTATTGTCACATTAGGACAAGCACATGTCTTACTAATACAGTAACATTAATGATGGTTCCATTCTGTTTAAGTTTTCCAGTAAAGTATGACTTGCACAATGACAAGACTGAAACTGATGCCTAGTCCACGCTTTACACAGGTGCTTTTCAAAACATAGCTTTCTCTATGCGTTTTGGTCTTCAGATAAAAAAGCGCAGTTTTAGGCCACTGAAATTGGATCTTTTTTTTGGGGGGGGGGGGGGCACCAGGTGATCGTACAGCTCACCATTGGTCACCACAGAGATGGCATATGGAAGATGAGCAAGGAGTCGCAGGTCTACGAGGATGCAGGGAAGTAGTGAGAGAAAGACTGGCCGCAGACTCAACAAGCTAAGAAGGCTGGTGAAAAGGCATCTCTCAGCGGATCTTCAGGGTTTAACAATGGTCACCACATGAATGCAAAGGGAAAAAAGCCCACCGAACGCATTTGTGCAACACTGATGCCACCTTCTGGTCAAACCAGAGGAGGAAAAAGTCATGTTCCGATCATTCTAGGTGTAGCCATGTTTTTCATTGGGAGGTCCTGGGAGGTTCGTTACTCGTTAGTTATTTAGCTACTTTCAAAGCTGATGAGGACAGTCATTGGCTTGTTTTTAGAAGGAATGAGGAAAAAAAAAACATTTGAAAACAACACCCGTGCACGTTTGGACTAGGCATGAATAAACGTGATTAGGAACGTAATTCTAATAAGCCTACACTGATCATAGTATCTGGAGTGCTAAACTCAACTGACACGGCACTCCTGGGCATCGCACTGACATGGAAGTGAAATAACTCGGTTGAACGTCTCAAACCAAACATCGATTACTGTTCTCTTACACCGCATGTAATGTTTATGAAGTGGAAAACAGTAAGGTCGTGTTAGGTGGATTGTTTTTAGCTATTATTTAAAGATAGTGTGACAGATAGATTTCTAACTATCGCTTAATGACAGTAGAAAAGTTGTCTGTCAGCTAGCTTTGCAGCTACCATGTATTTGGCCAAACAACGCCAGCCTTCAGGTCAAAACAAAGTTCAAACCAAGTAAAATACCTACTGCATTTACAACAAGAACAATGAAAATAGTACTGAACTGTGTCGTGTTAAACATTCAGAGAATAAGTAATAATAAGTAAGGGAATCCTTTCGATTACTCACCTGTTTTCCTGTCTGTGCTCTCCAGCAGCGCTGCCATGGAAACGCCGACGCACAAATGCTGCCTTCAAGTGCTCTTCATAAAAGCTCCGACTTTGAAGTAGTGAGGTCAAACGTATTTTCGCGGCAGACATTTTGTCTCAGCCGGACGGAAATGTGAAGCTGAGACTTGTTAATGGCTCTGATACTTTATAACGGCTCCGCTCCACTTCACTCTAGCAAGTCGTGCGTTCAAAGCAAGCACCAGTCTCCTGAAATGGGACACCCAAATGCGTTGGAACAGTAATATTAGTGACCATTTTAGTTACTTTAACCTTAAACAACGCCCTTGTGCATCAGTAGGTGTATGATCATTCCACAGTTTTTACATACGAACCACGTGTGACAGAAAAGGAGGTCTGCATCGCTAAATACTGCAGTCACTTCCCAGGGCTTCTAATACACTGGCTTCACATACATCTGCAGCTGAGCTGGGCAACAACGCTCAGCAGCTGTCGCTGGTACGCAACCAGGTCTAACATCACCGTCTTGTTATCGTTCATATGACACAATTAGTGTGGGTAAAACAGGACAGACGCTTCGCGTGGAAATTGTCACATTAACATTTTTCGGCATGGTTCTTATTGTTTTCAGTTGTCTGAGGCCGTTTGGTTCCGTCTAACGAAACTACTTTAAGTTAAGGGAAAAAAATGTATCGGCAATGAAAATAGACCCGTGCACAACTTTAATCTCCTGGTAAGACCTGTTAAACCTCTCCCATGTGCCCATTTTCCGATATTTTCCCCCCTTTAATCCCAAAGCTTTGATATTAAAACGGCATGAATGGTCAGTCACAAAAATGGTCCTGGAGCAACATGTTGTGCATACAACACTGAATCAGCTTATGTGTATGACTATGTGATGATCAGTGACTATTTCCAAGTCTCACCTCATGCAATGTACCTTCATTGCATTGTTTCTCAACTGGAAACCCTGGCTAAACAAATTCCTGTTGAACTTGTATCTCTGCATGAGTCACCTCAATATATTTTAGTGCCCTTCCTGTAAATGAGGCTGGGACTAGGTTAATCTTTACTCTTGAAGGCCTCTGCAGACAAAAAAAAGAGCAAACAAAAAATACTGATGGAGGGTAACGAGATTTTTTTTATTGTCAAGGCAGTGACATCTCAGTATACAAAACTCTTTACTAGACATGTGAACCGACAGCTCAGCTGTGCCAACTACAAGTTGTTCCCCAGTGTCGCAAACAATGCAATAAATCTGATCCCTGAACCCCGTTTAAATTCTTTAAATTACACTCTTTAGCTTGTGCTACAAGAGGGTTACTTTCTTTGAAAACATCTTTCAGAAGTAGCAGCTGAAGTGATGCGATGTTTAGTCGACCTCCTCGATGGTTGGGCCAGAGGATCCACCACCAGGAGCGGCACCACCAGCTCCGGAGAAGCCACCAGCCATACCCTCTGGCATACCACCGGGCATGCCACCAGCACTCTGGTACAGCTTAGTGATGATGGGGTTGCACACCTTCTCCAGCTCCTTCTGTTGATGCTCATACTCATCCTTCTCAGCAGTCTGCAAAAGGACATTTCAACATTAAGGCAAATTCATGTCATGTTTTTAAAAAAAAAAAAAAAAAGACAAAGAATATTTACCTGGTTCTTGTCCAACCAACTGATGACCTCATTGCACTTGTCCAAAATCTTCTGCTTGTCGTCATCACTGATCTTGCCAGCAAGCTTTTCATCCTCCACGGTGGACTTCATGTTGAAAGCATATGACTCCAGGCCGTTCTTAGCAGACACCTTGTCACGCTGGACATCGTCTTCAGCCTTGTACTTCTCAGCCTCCTGAACCATGCGTTCAATGTCCTCCTTACTGAGACGACCTGCCAAAACAAGACCAGCGTTTAACCCTCTGTTGAGATAACACTGCAGCTGTGCTTGAGCTAGCGGTTTCATCCTTTTTTGTACCCTTGTCACTGGTGATCAGACGACCTGGGAGCAAGTCAGAAATTGTGGCACAGTACATTTGAGACTGCTTAAATGTAACTCAAAACTCACCCTTGTCATTGGTGATGGTGATCTTGTTCTCCTTGCCAGTGCTCTTGTCCACAGCAGAGACATTCATGATACCGTTGGCATCAATATCGAATGTCACCTCAATCTGAGGAACACCGCGAGGAGCAGGAGGGATGCCCGTCAGCTCAAACTTGCCCAGCAGGTTGTTGTCCCTGGTCATGGCACGCTCACCCTCATAAACCTGTTGGAAGTATGCAGGGTTAACCAATTTTGCCACAATGGCAAAAACAAACATCACTGCTAAACAGGTATAACACAACGTTGTGCTTACCTGGATGAGCACACCAGGCTGGTTGTCAGAGTAGGTGGTGAAGGTCTGGGTCTGCTTGGTAGGAATAGTGGTGTTACGCTTGATCAGGACAGTCATGACACCTCCTGCGGTCTCAATACCCAGGGACAGGGGGGTGACGTCCAGAAGCAGCAAGTCCTGGACATTCTCTGACTTGTCACCAGACAGGATGGCTGCCTGGACAGCTGTAAATCAGGGTGACGGGTTAGACTTTGAAACAAGTGGATGGACATCTTTCATGTTAACCGTTCAACAAAAAGAAAAAAAAAGTTTCAAGGAGTTCAAAGTGGTTGGATATATTTTGTTAAGAACCCAGACACTTACCAGCTCCATAGGCTACTGCTTCATCTGGATTGATGCTCTTGTTGAGCTCCTTTCCATTGAAGAAATCCTGGAGCAGCTTCTGGATCTTGGGGATACGGGTGGAGCCGCCGACCAACACAATGTCATGAATCTGCCCTTTATCCATTTTGGCATCACGGAGAGATTTCTCCACGGGGTCCAAGGTGCCGCGGAACAGGTCAGCGTTCAGCTCCTCAAAGCGAGCCCTGGTGATTGAGGTGTAGAAGTCAACTCCTTCGTACAGAGAGTCGATTTCAATGCTGGCCTGGGTGCTGGAAGACAGGGTGCGCTTTGCCCTCTCGCAGGCGGTGCGCAGACGACGGACGGCTCTTTTGTTGTCGCTGATGTCCTTCTTGTATTTGCGCTTGAACTCGGCGATGAAGTGGTTGACCATGCGGTTGTCGAAATCTTCCCCACCAAGATGAGTATCTCCGGCAGTTGACTTGACCTCAAAGATGCCATCCTCAATGGTCAAGATGGACACATCGAAGGTGCCTCCACCAAGATCAAAGATGAGAACGTTCCTTTCTGAGCCAACCTGAAATCAATATTAGACTTTTTCAAAGCTACTCACTTATGATTAACTATCACTGTTGGGTTATGTATATTGAACATAAAGCATGGTTGAATTATTCCAAACTTTATTTACCTTCTTGTCCAACCCATAAGCAATGGCAGCAGCGGTTGGTTCATTGATGATACGCAGAACATTGAGTCCAGAGATTGTGCCAGCATCCTTAGTGGCCTGCCGCTGAGAGTCATTGAAGTAGGCGGGTACCGTAATTACAGCATTGTTGACAGTCTTAAAAGAAATAAGCCAAAAATTAGTACAATTCATATCAAAATGTGTATTTTTAAAATCAAAAGCTATACCAAAAAGCATACTTTTCCGAGGTAGGCTTCAGCAATCTCCTTCATCTTTGTCAGCACCATAGATGAGACCTCCTCTGGGTAGAAGGACTTTGTCTCACCCTTGTACTCAACTTGAACCTTAGGGCGGGTGTTGTCATTGATGACATTAAATGGCCAGTGCTTCATATCCGACTGCACAACTGTGTCATCAAACCTGCGGCCAATCAGTCGTTTGGCATCTGGGGGAAAAAAAAAAGTTCACATATCAAAGTAAATATATATATATATATATTATTAAGAAACATGCTGTACTATGGACTTTTGAGATCACTCAGACACTCAAGATTTGTTATCTTTGGTCCTTCAACCACTGGTGGCAGCAAACTCATAGAAGTAAGGAAGTGTTTTAATAGAGTTTCCAATAATTGCCATGAAGAAATAAAGCCTGTATTATGTTGAAAGAATGGATTTGCACTGTTTCTGCACTAGTTACCTGTGCAGAATTCACTGACAATACATATTCTAACATTACTGCTATAAGGTTCATAAAGCAACCAGTCTGTTGTGATGTTGCACTGCCTAGTCCATGTTAACAGTATTTATTGTATCACTATAATATCAGTGAAGACTCATTTTAGTAATTAGCCTGTTTATAAATTAGCCTCTCTAAGTGTTAAGCTAACTGGCTAGTTTACACTGTATTGATATGCAACCATTTCTTTGCACTTTATGAAACTAGAAAATTATGCATTTTGTACCATTTGTACAACTTGTACTACCATTCTGCAGAGTTAAGACATTGTAAAGCCAACTAATGTGACAAGCATCAGATCGGTGTGGCAAGAATGACAAGACCACAATGTCACCTGCTCATTACTGCGAACTTACCGAAGACTGTGTTGGTGGGGTTCATGGCAACCTGATTCTTGGCTGCATCTCCGATGAGCCTCTCACTATCCGTGAAGGCCACATAGCTGGGTGTGGTCCTGTTGCCCTGGTCATTGGCAATGATTTCAACTTTGCCATGCTGGAACACACCAACACAGGAGTAGGTGGTCCCAAGATCAATACCAACTGCTGGTCCCTTTGACATGTTTCCTAAAGAAAACAGTTATTTGTTACTGTCATGGATTCAGTGTGACTTCACTTTTTAGTTTAAAGCTTGAACCAGGCAAACCTTTTAGGCCAGTGACAGTGATGTACAAACACCAGAATATATTTTTAATAACAGCCAGACAAAAATGTACAGCCAAAAGCAAAGTAGTGATTACATAGCTCAAAATTGCATTCAGGACAAATCATTTTCCTGCACTACTTTTTTTTTTTTTTAACCACTCTAGTCTTTGAGCGACTTGGTCACTAAGTCATTACTATTTTCTTGTAGCCAATAGTAGTATCAATAACAAAACTAATGTATGACACATCATGTCAGTTACACTTAAACGCCAAACAAGCGTTTTCTTGTGCAAATAAACATGCTGGCTAATCACACTGCAAAAGATCAGGCATTGTGAAAACATGGCGCTAGTTCTGGTCAGACAATGAGACGTCAATTTTACCAGAGACGGTCAGACTTCAAACCGGAAATTGCCAAAAGCAACTTCACATTCCACATGAACGCAATAAAACAATTAATGCATTTCTCTGGAAAAGCTTGATCACAAAACATTTACGTCTATTTAAAAGAACAACAATTTAAATTACACTCGTGACAATAAGCTTTTGTTCTGAAAAGGAATAACCGGAAGTCTCTTCATTCCCGCTAGCTTGACACGAGTTGTTCGAGAACATTCTCGAACGTCTCCGACTCCCTACCCCCACCCTCCCAACGGAAGATGGTGCCCGAGAGTTCAGTTAAACGCATGTGAATTTAGCCTTCTACAAAACATTGTAGATTCATTAATACGTCACCGTTTGTAATCCAGCACCAATGATTAAAAACCTAAAGTAAATGTCACATATCCCCAAACTGCGTCAGTAATTAAGCAGAGTAGTGGGGTTAAGGAAATGCGGCATTGCAGCGACCGACGAGGGTTGTGGGAAATTACACAAAAATATCCACATATTATTTGCGTCTTATCCACGGATAACTTACCGAATTGTTGAACCGAGGATGACTTTGGGTGTTGGGTTGGAATGGACAGCAGCAACCTTGACTTGCCTCTGCCGCTTTGTGAAGGGAAAGGAGGAGCGACCGTTAGCGGAACCTTATATATTACCGGCAAAGCAGCCAATCACACGTCGAGTCTCTGAGTCTTTCCTCAACGGTCGACCAATGATGCTTTCTATATTTAATGACGTCATCGGCCACCCAGGCTATTATTTCACAATCAGTATGGCCGACCGCATGCTCGAAACGGAGGCTTTGTCCGGAGATGGAAAATGCAGTTACGCAAACGGTGCTTGTATCCTAATGAAGTATTTTTGCGCATATTTAGATAATCGAGTTATCATCTCTTATTCTAGTTAGGAATTATTAAGGAAGTGTAAGGATAGTCCAGGCGTTGTTAGGGGCTAACTGGGATTTAGCTACGAGTGATTATAAATATATGTAATAAATATTTCTCTTCCCCTGTCGTTTTAAACGAGCGTGTAATACATTGTACATACATTATAATTACTGTGTTTTAAACCACCAAGGCCAGCCTTTGTTCCCAGTCTCTGCGTTTCATTTGGTTTCTGTTTGTGTAAAGTGTTAGTAGTCCAGAGGCCTGCAGGGTTAGGCTGCATTATGGTAGAATATATCTGAGAGTAGCCCATGTTTTACTGATTTTTGTGACTGACATTTTTATGAAAACGATCCCCATGTCACATCACATGATGCCACTTTACAGAAAATGTTACAAAATATGGAGATAGAATTAAATGTCACTCATCCATGTTCAAGTAAAGCATGCCATCATGTTCTTACAAAATATAATTTATTAATACATGTAAAGACAAAATGTACACAGTATTATACATACAATACAGTACCACAGTCATTGTGTCACCACAGTCTTCTCTGTGTAAACATACACCCTTTTGTTACAAGTCAGGTAAAATCATTGGTTTATAATGGTGCCGATGATACTGCTGACATTATAAATGCTGCACAGTTTGTTATAGCTCTGTTTCCTTTATCTCACATTTGGCTGAAGTTTGTCCTGGGGTTTGATGTTGAGAAATCTGTTCTCTGTGGACACTCTCTGCTGCCGCCATGGCAGCTGTGTTTACCACTGAGGTTATCACTGGTTGTTCTTCAACGATGTACTTGGTGAATGCCATGTTGAAGAGCCCTGTGAGAGAGAGAGAGAGCAGGTTACAGTCAGTGATTCATGACAGGAACAGGTTCCTGACATGCCAGCTCTGTTTCTGTGGAAAGACAACACCCTTTGCACTGAATGTGATAAGTCAGCACATTGACATCCAAAAGTAAGCAAGCCATTTTGGCCGTAGGCATCACAGTGTGCTTGGCATGGTGTGTGTCAACTAATGGGATACTGGTCGTCGATGGGCCATTAATAAGGCGATGAGAATGTACAATGCAAAAATGCAGATACACATGGATGTGCACACAGAGGAGCCAAGGAGTTAATGGCCAGCATGAAATTACTGCAAGATTTTAAATAAACCCCTAATTTCTGATGGGTTTCCTGAGTTCAGCTTCCTCACACATAAATCTGGCCACAAATGACCTTTCCCGATTGAAAAGTGGACAGCACATGCCTCTGTCCTGAGGCTGCTGACAACAAGCAAACACTCTCCATGTAGCCATGTTTTCGTGAGCTTTATTAATGTCCTAAAGGTAAAAGCTACATTCAGTCAGAATCACATTCAGTTTCAACGCATGGCACAACACTTCACAAAGCAGAGCATGGGAGCGGACAGAATTCAAGTCTTTGCAGTTGGATTACAGTCTCTGCTGGCACCAATGTTTTTTCCGTATTCTTTCCGGTCAGAAGCATTAAAAGGAGTGCTGAATCATCTGCCTACCTCTTCGCCTTTGTCCTTGGGAGTTCCTCTCTTCCTGGCTTGACTTTGATTTACTGCTCTCCTCAGACGGATCAGAGTCTTCATTCTCTGTAACAATAAAAACTGTCATATGTTCGTTTTTATATATAATTTTTAAAAAAGAAAGTACTTATGGCTTTATGATGCAACTACAAGCCCACAATAAGAAAGTCTAATTACTGTTCAGTGCTGCATTCTATGGCTGTGGGAAGATATTTCTGGGCACACATGAAGCAGAGGCCAGAGTACAACCAGCATGAAAGATCTGCTTCATCAATTTATTACCCTGACTAAAGTTCAAGCTAACAGCAGCTTCAGTCTGATGTTGTTGGTTTGATTAGATGCCATGCATAAAATGGGGATATGGTCTGCTTACCTCTCTTCCAGAGGATGTGTGCTCTCCTAATCTTGATGGCAAAAAAAATAACCACCACCAGAAGAGCCAAGATCAGACATGTCACCAGGAAGACTAGTAAAGATGGACTTCCTTCATTTCCTGTCTGCATCTTTGGGTCATTACTCGCTGGGAATTGATAGCATGCCGTTAGTCAGTTCAGTAAAACCTTAAACACTTGACCTATTATAAGACAAGCCAGTTATCTCATTATCATGTTCATTCTAGATTAATTTAATTTTATGTGAACACTGGTAGTGTTAACAGTGTGAGTTTCCCTCTGTATGGTTATTGGATGTGATATCCACTGTTGTCTCAGAGACAGATGTCCAGCCTTTAAGCAATAATGGACAAGGAAGATAGAATAATTAACTATTAGATAGAATAATAATATTTATTAGCTTGAATAAGATGCTGCAGGGTCAGTCGACCCTGTTTTCTAAATGGATGAACTGAGGTGTAGTTGTTGAGAACAACCACTAGATGGCATCAGATCGCTAGTTCTCAAGAGCAGTTTTGCAGATAATCCTAACAGTCCAATACAGGGCAGTTGTTATCACACCTGTTGTGCTTGTTGCATTGCTGATGGTATCATTCCACCTCTTGGTTGAGCCTGATAATACAGAGGTTCTTGAGTTATCTACAAAGAAACAAACACACTTCGTTAGACAGGCCTCATTAGAAAATAGAAGAGAGAAAAGGTACATTTTCTGAAGAGAACTGTTTTTGTACTACATGAAGACAAACAGATGAATGTTATTTGTAAGGCTGGGAATTGTAAAATTCTGTGTAACAAATATTTCATTTTTTCAAGCTGGGATACCAAATCTCTGACAATGCTCTGTGCATCTCAGAAAAGTGATTCACCTACATCAAGCCTCACAGTTCATACATCTCCAGAATTTATGAATACACTTAACACAACTAAGTGTCACGCTTTACTCTGACGCCCCCGTCACAGGAAACAGATCTTGTGGTATCACAGCTACAGTGGTGGTGAAGCGACAGATCTAAATGTAATGTAAATGGTGAGATATCTGGAGTTTCCATCACAGGGGCTGACAGTTTGTAATATATTCCACATTTATCATTCAAAGCAATAAATAAGAGATGCTGCATAGTGTAAACCCATTTGAGGCTCACTCATCTCATGTCATTATTTATGGTGTATAGGCACTTTCCTTTGTTAGATTGTGTACAGCTTGATAAATTCATGTAGACATTTATTATATGAAATATGTTTTATGTTGAGTCTTTGAGGTGGGCCATCATTTACAGTTTGAACTGATGTGAAATTTATTCTGGCTTGTACCCTTATCTCATCTCTGCACATCTCTGCACATGTCATCTGATATGGAATATTTTGTCACTCAAAGCCCATGTGCCATGAAACTCACCTCTGGTGCTGAGATGTGAGCCTGTAGATGTAACAGGGCGCAGAGGAGTGTGTGCTGTAACTGTCTTTGACTGATTGGAGGGAGCACTTGATGACTTTTGAGAGCTCTCTGATGTAGGCCCGTTCATGTCTTTTGTTCCGAGGTAAACTGTTGTTTTCCCCGTGCTGAACCAGCCAGTGGTTCTCAGCACCTCTGTTGGGCCTTGAGGCTGAGCTGTGGGTGAACTGGTCGTGGTCGTTTTTGACTTGGTTGCTGTGACAGAGACGGGGTTCACGTTATTAAGTGAAATTCATCACAAATGAGACATCTGTTTTGTTTTGTTTTTTACAGGAAACCAGACTCTACAGATACAGACTATATAGAAAGAGGAAATTACAGAGGATTTTTTTTTTTTGGTTGGTTTTTTTTGGTGGGGGCGGCGGTCAGGTTTCACAGTTTGGTGCTATGGTCAGTGTAATGGAGCAACTCATAGGAAAAACCCTCCCAGTGCTTTCTCTGTTTAATGACGACACAACTATGCTTTCTACACTGTTCCTCAAATATCAGCCTTTATGCAGAAGTACGTTAAAGTAAACAAGTTTTGGTTATTGTAAAGGTCATTTTTACAAATTTTCTCAGCTGTCTGATGAAGGCTTTTCTAAAGTTATAGACACTTAAATTCTAGCTGCAGTTAGAATGAGTGTAACTGTTTTCACATGAAATTAATTGTACTCACTGTTTCGTCCGATTTTGATAAAGTCCATGAGAGGTTGTGTGTGCAGAGCCGGGTGGCGAACAAGGCATTTCACAGTGACTCTGTTCTCCACAGACTGAACACGAAGCATAGCCTTTGAGACATATTTTTTATATCCATGTAGGACTTGTAAATCAGCTGTGGAATGGGACAGATGACATTTGTGTGAGTTTCTAAGCAGGTGTAGCAGCTTGCATCAGCAGTCAAAGAACAATCACAATGTAACATTGCTGAGAGCTTTGATCTTCACAACTTGTTTTTTCCAAAGAGAGTTTTAACTGCTAATCTTCATCATTTAAGGCGTATCAAAAAGGACTCCTCATACTAACTGCTCTCAGGTCTTGAAACATCTGCCAAACCAACAACCCACCAAATGTGGGACATGATTTCTGTAACTGTGGGAGGTAGTGTCATCAAGAGATCAGTCTACTCTGTGGTTGCTAACTTTAATTTTGATACACCTGCAAAAGTACAATTGCGATGACCAGTACAAAGAGCTGGGTGCTCAAAAACAGCAATAAGTCTCCAAGCGTATCTGTTATTTTCCTATTGTTGTACTTTTGCTATGCACATGCATAAAACAATTAAATAAAGATCGAATGAAACAGAAATCAGAGTGTTGTTTCATCTCTCTAAACATCTGTGTCAGCCACAGTGTCGCATGACAAAAACCTCTCATCAAAAAGAGAGCTGAGCTTCTTCAAGACGGAACATTTTTACCCTGGAGGCTCAGAAAAGCAGCGTGAGAGAGCGCCACGAGTGTGCAGCAAAATATGGCAGGTGATGCGCCTTTGTGGTCTAATTCATGTTATGTTAGCTTCCGTGCCTCTCTTTGGTTCGCTTCTTGATTACAATGTGACTTTTGCCATTTATTCTAGGTTCACAAGTTTAGTTACCAACTTACCAAGAATTTCTGGACCTTGATCCAATTTCCAGAAGATCTGGGGAGGATAGTGGTTCCCCTCAGCTGTGCATGTGATGTCAAACTTTCCTTGATGGGTTGTTCTTTTCATTTTGGGATCACCTTTAAAATAATGAACACCAGCACAATTATTACAGCATTAAATGTTCATCCAACTAACGATGCAACGGTCAAGGTGAAGGTATCTGTGGCCGTAAAGTTACTAAATCATTGTCAACGTCACGTGTTTGGGGCTTCAACAATAATCCTATCTGTGACCCGGTCGATTATACTCACCCAACACTGTCACCTCCACCGTCTTCTCTGATATGTGAGTGTCGTACTGAGAGCATGTGTAGTTGCCTCCATCTTCCAAGGTGATATCAGAAATACTGATGGTGAATTCTGTCTCAGACACTTTACTGATGCTGTAGCGCCTGTTCTTTACACCTGGATACACTTGAACTGGGGTGTGAAGGAAGATAGCAATATGTTTAAAATCTTCGTTCAAAAGTCTGAGATATTCTTGCAATTTTGACACAAACATTATACAATTTATGTTGCTGCTTATACATTAGTTCAGAGATGCCCAAAGTGGGGCCAAATTTGGCCCGACACAACAGTCTGATTTTCTCTGCAAGATGTTTATAGAAAGTGAAAAGACATGAAAAAAGTTTGGGCATTCCTGCATTAGTTGGTGTTGAAGCACCAGATATGTCATCTTCACCTTTGCCGTGCTTGAAGAACATAATATGCCCGTCAGGATTCCTCCAGTCCACATTGGTGTGGTGAGCATTAGTGATTGGGCAGCTCAAGTCGACTGTCTGACCTATTTTCACGGTCATGCGCTGCCACGCCGCCAGTGAAACTGCAATCAGATAAACAGGAACATCAGTTTCTTTGAAAATTCTCACTGAGAGCATGTTATTTCCATGTATACAAGAATTTGATAATACATGTAACACTTCATAAAATGACAGCAATTCCCCACTACCCCCCTACCCTTCACAAACAGATGAGCAATTGTCTTTGGTCGACTAAAATGTCAAGTCAAGAGCACTTAAAGTGCGTTTGCCTCCCTCACACAGAGAGGTGTCCGAAGTTGAACCCCTGGTTCTCATAGTTTGACTCATCTATTCCTGTGTCTGTGTGTGTGCGTGTGTGTGTGCGTGCGCACGTGGAGGTGGTGTGACACAGAAAAAAACGGTTCTTCACTCTAATGCAGCTACAAAAGAAGTAGCCCCCCATCACACACATATTGCATTTGCACCGATGTGACAGGAAATAATGTGGTCAGTCGTTTCACGGTGAAAGCGAAAGCAGTGGGGTGTATGAGAAAATATAAATAAGCTGTGGGTTGTTCATGGGGGCTTTGGGTGCTTTTTCTTTCCTATGGGGTAAGAATGACAAGCTGTTTGGAAAGCACAAATGAGGGGGCATGCTGACAGCAGCGGTGAGGACAGTGGGCTTGAGGGATCAGAGGTCATCAAGCGTTTTCACACATGTGGGTTGCGTGAAAGATACTGCATTACTTTAACTGAACACTGGAGCGAAAACCACAGAAAACGACTTAGATAAGCCTGCAACTCTTACTGCACTGCAACATGTTTGAGAGTTTTCTCTAGGCTTCAAGTCATTGGGCTTTTTTTGGAGGTTTTAATGCCGTATGTACAGATAAAATTTAATTCCGCAGGAAATACTAAATACAAAATGAAATATATGTATCACACAACAGCAAACAGCCAGATATATGCTGTATATACTCAAATCTAAACATGAATGCATACATGCACATCCATACATACTGTGCTAATAACTGACAGAATTAAATGGGCAAAATAACAATAGATAGATAATAAAATGAAATCAAACATGGGGAATGTTGAGAATCCAAATAAGGATGTAATCCACCATGTACTGATGACCAAATCAAAAGCTTTACGCACAAAAAATATAAACGTGTCTGAAAGCACGGGCTCATTCAGCCTTTCTTTTTACTGAGGACAAATCCCACCATCTGATTTCTCAGAGAGACTTTGTCATTTTGCACTCATTCTCCCCAGTCAGCCATCAGGTTTGAAGCACAACACATTGCCACAGACAGATTTCACTTCCTGCTCAGGCTCACATCAGCATGAGCTTCTTTTCATTAAAAAGTCAAAGTATTGAACTTAAAGGACTCACCCTGTATGAGTAGCGTGAAGATGCAGAGCTGTAGCTTCGGTTCCATCGCTGTCACTAACAAACACTGTGACTCTGCCGTGTTTCCTCCTCTCTTTATATACTTCCACTCCACTGAGGGACCTTCCGTGACATCACAGCTCTGTGGTTTCCAGTTGTGATTTAAGGGATTCTCATGTGATACCGACAGTAAAAGCACAAGGTTAATAGTTCATGATTCGTACGTATTAGCTCCAGTTTCTGTAACTTAATGTTGTGGTTGGTGGATCCAGCAATTATTATAAGTTATTTCCTGAAAAACATGAGAAGCTTAATATTCTGTATCTTTTCATTTACAATTTTCACAACAACCAAAAATACAGGTGTGGACTGGATTTCACAGTTAAATGGAGGCGGGACATTGTCATTGTTATTAATTACATTTGTGCTTTTTCTGCTGTCAAGTCAACACGTTCTCTGTGAGACAGCTCTGTTTAGCAACAGCAGAGATATCTGCAGATTGACCAGGTTCAGGCTGCTCGGGTTAACGAAAAAAACAACGGAATGCTTCAATTCATACAAGAGAGCCTAAAGGTCCCAATTAAATCAGCCTCTCTTGAACCTCAGAGTGAGGGACTGTAATCTAGGGACCCAGCCACCCCGTCGCTGAGGTGAACTGCTGTGCGCGGGTCCATGGTTTCCTGAGGAGCTGGAACTAACTGTACATGTACCAGCTTTAAGATACTTTTCAACACACATTGGATTGTTGTGAAACTTGGTGCCCTGAACACAAAACCCAACCAAAATGTGCCTCAAACATATCAAAGTAAATCCTGATTTTAAAAGAAAATGTTTCTGTTCTGTATTGACTCTGTAACTTTAACTGAAGAGAACATGCTTTTTGGACCCTCGTGAGTATTTACCTCAACCTAGATACTGTACTTCACTCATTTGGTCCTACATTTTTCCCAGTCTTTCATATTTGATGATTACCTCTCTCTGATCGTCCTGTACCAGGGTTACATTTAGGTTGTGCTTTTGGATTGACTAAATAACACAGAAGTAAATCTCAAAAATTGCATTCATTGTCTGAACCAATCATTCTTAAGCTTAATTTTAGGCTAAATACACTTCTGACAGAGGGTTCCTGTTAAACAGTTCTCTCTGTCAATTAAAATGTAGTTTTTTGTCATTGCTGTCAATCAAGTAATATGGTTACAGTGGTGTGGTCTGTTTGTAATGGATGAAAAGGACCGCAAAATGTTATGCAATGATGCTAATGCAGCAGCACCTGCAGTCAGAGCCGGACTTGTGAAGGAGTCCGTTTGTCAGGTCAAACAATGCTTGTTATTTGCTCTCTGCAAGACTTGCTTGTACATCTCACCATAACCCCACCGACAGTACACACCGAGGAAAGCCCTAGAACTTTCTTTACCTATCACAGCCACTAATCTCTCTATATTCTGAGAGGTTGTTTTTTTTTACAGCTGTCCCGGATTTAGCCAATCAGAGGACGACGGCTCAAGGGGAACATGAAGACTGATCCAGAATGTGCTGGAAGCTCACTGCTGTTCTGCAAGCTGATTGGCTCACGGACCATTGGGATGCCTGTGTACAAGCGCTGAGGCCGGCATCCTCTGCCTATATTCATCTAGTGGAGGAGAGAGCCGGACTGCAGCTGCCTAAAACCGCAGCATCATCCAGGTAGGACGAGAATAGCTGTCAAAGCGATTATGCTTAGTTGTTCCTGGTTAGCCCTGATATGTGCAGTCATGTTCCTCACTGCCAAAGAACACTGACAGCACATTTTATGTAGTGTTGGGTGCCTGTGGTACTGAATACTGTTTATTGTGGCATGAGTAATGTTTTTCTTCATTTCTATCACAATAATATTCTTATAATATTCACAAGGATGCATATACCATGGTTATGTGTATGATGGGTTCATTTGCAAAAACAGACATTTCCATATTTATTTTCAGAAATCATGTTTTTCTCATGAGCACTCAAAGGAATAAAACTGGTGCTGTTTTATTCATTTTAAAAACTACTATTTTCTGTTTTGCAAATTAACTCTTCATGTTTTTGCTTTTACTATATTTGCTTACTTTCATTTGCCTTATTTATCTTATTTTATCATAAGAACTATAAAGCTGTACATTTGCATTTCAGACATTAAAAACCTTACTAAAATGGCATTTCTTTTGACAATACTTAGCTGGGTGCCAGTCTCACCTATCCTTGCAACTAAGAGCGTAGATGCTGGACTGACTAGACTGCAGCAAGGTAACTTTGTGTTGCAGCCACCGGCAGTGAGGGGCAGGAAGAGGGCCTGTCCCTCCCACACTGTTCAGCAGCTTGAATGCTGCAGAATGCTCTCTGACATTGGGGCACTCATTGTCCTGCAAATATACTTAATCACTCGTTACTTAAGCAAGTGCAGAATGTGTACTATGCAGGTCATACTGACTGACGTATGTGCCCAAAGACTGTAACAAATGGCCTTTTTACTCAGATGGCCAGACACATTGTGTTTCTACGGTCTAAGATGGCTGCCTTCAACTGACATCTGATCTGATCCGGCTGATACTAGGCTATTATATTACATTACACTATAGCCCTAACCTGAGGGCTAAAGTGTAATGGGTGGTTAAATGTCATATTACTGCCATATGTGGAAGAAATGACTAAACCTATAACTACATGATTAGCATGCAGTACTAACATTATGCACACTTTACCAGCCGGATCACTGAATGTCATTGCCCCCTGCTGGAATAACATTGAACTATGAATTGTTTTACTTTCTCAGAGCAGCCATGTCCAAAGGGGCAGCAGTTGGTATTGATCTTGGGACCACCTACTCCTGTGTTGGTGTGTTCCAGCATGGCAAAGTTGAAATCATTGCCAATGACCAGGGCAACAGGACCACACCCAGCTATGTGGCCTTCACGGATAGTGAGAGGCTCATTGGAGATGCAGCCAAGAATCAGGTTGCCATGAACCCCACCAACACAGTCTTCGGTAAGATTCTAGCACTATGTAGTGATATGAAATATGAATTTGTCCTGTACTGTATTTGGTCTTGTACTGTGACTGCCAGATCACCGAGTGAATAAACTGTCTTGTCTTTAATTGTTGTGAAAACAGCGAACTTGTGACAATGAATTACTGTCATAAGTTAATATGATGTGAAAATGTATATTAACTCAAAGTATCTGAACAAGCAGCAAATATTTCTTTCAAATTTTCTGGGAATTGCAGATGCTAAACGTCTGATTGGTAGACGATTTGAAGACACAGTAGTTCAGTCTGACATGAAGCACTGGCCATTCAATGTAATTAGTGATAGTGGACGCCCCAAAGTGGAGGTTGAATACAAAGGTGAAACCAAAACCTTCTACCCGGAAGAGATCTCCTCCATGGTGCTGACAAAGATGAAAGAGATTGCTGAAGCCTACCTTGGGAAGGTAAATTTACAAAATGATTACATGTTGGGCAACTACCTCCAGTGCTACCACAGTTTACTTTAAACTCCTCTCTTCATTTTTTCAGTCCGTGTCAAATGCTGTTATCACAGTGCCTGCATACTTTAATGACTCTCAACGTCAAGCCACCAAGGATGCTGGAACTATCACCGGTCTAAATGTGTTGAGAATCATTAATGAGCCCACTGCCGCCGCTATTGCATATGGCTTAGACAAGAAGGTAAGGTCACAGTCGATGCACCGTGATTTATGTCTGCCCGCCCCTGCACAGCTGTGCTCAAACTTCTCTTATGTTACAGGTTGGGACCGAGAGGAACGTTCTCATCTTTGATCTTGGTGGAGGCACCTTCGATGTGTCCATCTTGACCATTGAGGATGGCATCTTTGAGGTCAAGTCAACTGCCGGAGATACTCATCTTGGTGGGGAAGATTTCGACAACCGCATGGTCAACCACTTCATCGCCGAGTTCAAGCGCAAATACAAGAAGGACATCAGCGACAACAAAAGAGCCGTCCGTCGTCTGCGCACCGCCTGCGAGAGGGCAAAGCGCACCCTGTCTTCCAGCACCCAGGCCAGCATTGAAATCGACTCTCTGTACGAAGGAGTTGACTTCTACACCTCAATCACCAGGGCTCGCTTTGAGGAGCTGAACGCTGACCTGTTCCGCGGCACCTTGGACCCCGTGGAGAAATCTCTCCGTGATGCCAAAATGGATAAAGGGCAGATTCATGACATTGTGTTGGTCGGCGGCTCCACCCGTATCCCCAAGATCCAGAAGCTGCTCCAGGATTTCTTCAATGGAAAGGAGCTCAACAAGAGCATCAATCCAGATGAAGCAGTAGCCTATGGAGCTGGTAAGTGTCTGGGTTCTTAACAAAATATATCCAACCACTTTGAACTCCTTGAAACTTTTTTTTTCTTTTTGTTGAACGGTTAACATGAAAGATGTCCATCCACTTGTTTCAAAGTCTAACCCGTCACCCTGATTTACAGCTGTCCAGGCAGCCATCCTGTCTGGTGACAAGTCAGAGAATGTCCAGGACTTGCTGCTTCTGGACGTCACCCCCCTGTCCCTGGGTATTGAGACCGCAGGAGGTGTCATGACTGTCCTGATCAAGCGTAACACCACTATTCCTACCAAGCAGACCCAGACCTTCACCACCTACTCTGACAACCAGCCTGGTGTGCTCATCCAGGTGCTGACCCTGACTGATGGGATTCAGCTGTTTGTGCAAATCATATTTCTAGCAGATGTTAGATCACCTTACATCTTAAAACATCTCTGGAAGTGACATTTCATACTGTGTAACCTACAGGTTTATGAGGGTGAGCGTGCCATGACCAGGGACAACAACCTGCTGGGCAAATTTGAGCTGACGGGCATCCCTCCTGCTCCTCGCGGTGTTCCTCAGATCGAGGTGACATTTGATATTGATGCGAATGGAATTCTTAATGTCTCTGCTGTGGACAAGAGCACTGGCAAGGAGAACAAGATCACCATCACCAATGACAAGGGTGAGTTTTGAGTTACATTTAAGCAGTCTCAAATGTACTGTGCCACAATTTCTGACTTTGCAGTTTGCTCCCAGGTTGTCTGATCACCAATGACAAGGGTACAAAAAAGGATGAAACCGCTAGCTCAAGCACAGCTGCAGTGTTATCTCAACAGAGGGTTAAACGCTGGTCTTGTTTTGACAGGTCGTCTCAGTAAGGAGGACATTGAACGCATGGTTCAGGAGGCTGAGAAGTACAAGGCTGAAGACGATGTCCAGCGTGACAAGGTGTCTGCTAAGAACGGCCTGGAGTCGTATGCTTTCAACATGAAGTCCACCGTGGAGGATGAAAAGCTTGCTGGCAAGATCAGTGATGACGACAAGCAGAAGATTTTGGACAAGTGCAATGAGGTCATCAGTTGGTTGGACAAGAACCAGGTGAGAATTAGTAGGGATTAATTAAAGCAACATAAGTTCAGGAACATGAGCAACAAGAATATAATGTTTTTTCCTTCCACTTTCCTGTGGCTCCGCTGCCTTATCAGCATGTCTGTTCTTGTCAACTCATTGAACTTAGAGGTAATCAATCATTGATAGGGTGGAAAAATCAACAAACATGTCTGTGTTAAAGATTAAGTCATTGCCTTAGCTCAATATATATATGAAAATTTCCCCAGTTAGTTAATTTAATTGAATAATTAATATTTTTCTAGGAAGTAAGCTGTGCAGATTGTATTGTAATTCTTCATTTTAATAGGTCTAGGATTTATCAGGTTTACACATCTGTTGAACCATGTAGATTTAATTCATGTCATCAGAGAATGGTGATTTCACATGGAGCCGCTAATGTTTTGTAAAGCTACATTATCCTCATCTGTGCTGTAACAACAACAGAGTTTAAACTGAACTGAAGGTTTTAACTGTCAGGTAGCTCCTACTGAATATGAGATGCGATCCGATTTCTTTGTACTAGACTGCAGAGAAGGATGAATATGAACACCACCAACAGGAGCTGGAGAAGGTGTGTAACCCCATCATCACCAAGCTGTACCAGGGTGCCGGTGGCATGCCCGGTGGACTGCCAGGTGGCTTCCCTGGAGCTGGTGGTGCCCCAGCCGGTGGAGGATCCTCTGGACCAACCATCGAGGAAGTTGATTAATCTCACTGTCTGGCTCGTTCATATCCTTGAATACTAAACAAGTAAGGACATTCCCAGAGAGCGAATGCATCAAGCCAGACTCATGATAAGTGATGTTTACTATGTGAACATATGATTGTGAAGAAAACACTTAATTCTGTCATGTTTGAGCCCAGAATAAATTATGACTGAAGCATGTGTCTCGACAGCTGGTGTTTGTAACATTTCATTCTGTTTTGTGCTCATGTACTGACCAGTTATCCAGTGGACCTAAAGTTTACTGCGGATATTTAGACTATAAATGGGAATATTTAAATTAGTATTGATAATATATGTACCTTGATGAGAAAGATCTGAGATTAATATATACCACTCCAGAATTAAATGTCTTTGAGGTTCTTTTGAAGGTTTTTGTGATTCCAGTCAACATACTGTACTGCTTAATAAGAGCAGATGGTATCAAGACAAATAATTATCAGTATTTAATACATCCTATAGTAATTTACATTAGTAATCATGTTAAAACTGTATCTCTTAATATAATTGTGTGTTTTGTTACAGAATTCTTGTAGCTAGAACTCATGGTTACTTATTTCTGTATTTGACTCTGAGGCTAACTTCATTTGGATAAATTAGTAGACATAAAAATGTTCTTTGCTATCAAAGTCAGCAGAGAATAACTGTGCTGCAGTGAAGCCACAGGGAGTGAAATATGCTGAATGACTTTCCCACCAGCTCCAGGGGCAGTGTGCTCTGGCTGTCCCTGCACCCTGCTCTCCCTGAAGGCACAGTGAAGCATCAAAATGTTGTTTTTACACTAAGTCGCTTTATTCTGAAAAGCTGTAAGCCTAAACATCCGAGTGTTCACCTGCCCATCTATAGCTTTCAATTTGCTTCAGGTAATTTTGTAGCAGAGCAGAGCTGACTGTGCAGAGACTAACAGTGTTGACAGGCCCCAGACATCCTGCTTCAGCAGAGGAGAAAAAGGTTCACTGGTTTTGTTGTCGTCCTGTCCTTGTGCAGAAAACACAAGGACTCTGGTTGCTTATGTGACTAAATGCAATATAAAATCCTCTGCTGATGCCAGAGGCGACAAATGAGGCCCAGATTTACATTTCAAGTCATTTTAAGCTCTCACCTTGAAAAGAACAAACATGAAAACTAGCAGAAAGTCCCCTTGTATGAAAAACAAATGTATGGTGAACTGCAGAATCCAGAGATTAGACAGTGTCAGGCCTAGTTCTAACACATTTCCAGAGCTCCTAACATCACCTGTAGCAGTAAATAAATCTGATGGGTTGAGTGACAAACCACCACCGTGGTGCAAAACTGTGAAGCTCTTGGTCAAAACATTCTGCATCGTTGCCTTGATGAACTCTGAGTCCATCTTTGCCGCGTTGGAGCAAACCCTCCTGCTGTGCATGAACTGAACCTTCAGTGTTAAATTAACTTCAGGCCTGCTCGCTGCTCCTGCACATAAGCAATATGCTAAATATGCTTAAACTGCACCATTCCAGAGCAGAAAAGCCGCAGCCCGTTCGTGCGCCCCTGCGCCGTTCGCTCTCTCACAAAGACCAGCCGCGAAGTGCCAAAAGGCTACAGGACATTTATTGAAACAACATGACAGAAACAATACAACAATTTTGCAACGTTTGTAGCAGCACTGCGAAACTAAAATCAAGCCTTTCCTTCAGGATTGGTCCACATTAAGAGGGGATTTTCTTCATCCTTCATCATTCCCAGCCTTCTGAAAGCGCCTCCATTTTCCAGAGCCAACAACACAACAGTGGCGACTGAGCAGTTTATGAATAGTCCCGATGAGAAGCGAGTGTATGTCTTCATTGTAGAAACAGTAACACAAAACAATGCCCCTTATTTGAAAGGTTATTTATCCAAAAAAACTAACACTGATATGAAAAAGTGGCTGGCTCTGAGGTGAGCCCTTTGTCCCGGCTCAATCCGGGCCTGCGGGGGAGTCTTTTACTTGCTCTTGGCCGGTTTCTCCGTCTTCTTGGGGAGGAGGACAGCCTGGATGTTGGGCAGCACTCCTCCCTGAGCGATGGTCACACCTCCCAGCAGTTTGTTGAGCTCCTCGTCGTTGCGCACGGCCAGCTGGAGGTGTCGGGGAATGATCCTGGTCTTCTTGTTGTCCCTGGCCGCGTTGCCTGCAAGCTCCAGGATCTCAGCCGTTAGATACTCCAGCACGGCCGCCAGATACACCGGGGCCCCGGCGCCGACGCGCTCCGCATAGTTGCCTTTGCGCAGTAGCCTGTGGACTCGACCCACCGGGAACTGGAGTCCGGCCCGGGAGGAGCGGGACTTGGCCTTTGCTCGGGCTTTGCCTCCGGTTTTCCCTCTACCAGACATGATCGCTTAAACTATGGTGGCTGATCACGAAGGAATACAGTAAAATGGTGGCCGACAGAGACTGGACCTTTACGTAATGCATTTGTGAGTAAAAGAATATAAACCGCAAAGGCTTCTCTGATTGGCCGAGTGGAACTGGAACGCACGAACCAATGGCGTAGTGGCTCCCGCGGTAATGACCGGCCTCGGGTGGAGTCTGCGCCAATCGCAGAGAAGAAATGGCACACACTTGTTTGCACAGCCATGTTATAAATAAGGGACTGGCGATGGGGCGGTATCCTGAGCCGTGTCCCTTCTTGCAGTTGCTTTGACGTTTATACAAAGAGAAAATGCCTGATCCTGCAAAATCAGCCCCTGCGCCCAAGAAAGGCTCCAAAAAGGCCGTGACCAAAACCCAGAAGAAAGGGGACAAAAAGCGCCGCAAGAGCAGGAAAGAGAGCTATGCCATTTACGTGTACAAGGTACTGAAGCAGGTGCACCCAGACACGGGGATCTCCTCCAAGGCCATGGGCATCATGAACTCGTTTGTCAACGACATCTTCGAGCGCATCGCCGGGGAAGCGTCGCGCCTGGCGCACTACAACAAGAGATCCACCATCACCTCCAGGGAGATCCAGACCGCCGTCCGCCTGCTGCTGCCCGGCGAGCTGGCCAAGCACGCCGTGTCCGAGGGCACCAAGGCCGTGACCAAGTACACCAGCTCCAAGTAGAGGCGGACAGAGGCTCCGTACGAGGGGGACAGCGTTCACCAAATCACCTCCAAGACGATGCGTGCCCCCTTCACTGTGCCAGGTGTTTACTTGGCAAAACGGCGTTTGTGATTTTGCACCATTTTCCGGTTTTTGAAGCGAATGAATGCCAGTCGAACCCAGGCCTTAGGTTGAATGTCTTGAGATTCATTGGAACTGGAGCGGTAGCCTGCCATTTTGTTTTAACTCCGTGTTGCGTCTTTTTCCCCTGAGCTGTGTAACGTTTTTAACAAATAATTTAATAAATCCAGAACGAATGTAAGTCGGTGCTCTTCATCTGTGGACGTCTCTTTGCTTTGCGCCATTGTAATACTGATTTGTGTACGTGCACCTTAAACATTTACCCACAGACTCAGCTGTATGTATGGCACAGTCAAAACGCACGTTGTGAGATTAAAGCTGTGATTTACCTCCAGTGGGCAGTTTACTTACACCTGTAGTCCTGTGAAATTCATGTTCTCTCATCAACTACTGAGACAGTTGTGGGGGAAATGCAGAATAGAGCGACATCTAAAGGGGAAAGGTGCTCACAGACTGACTGTGGAACAAAATAAAGTGAAAGCAAAAACCAAGAATTCAGTCCAGTGTGAATCTCAGCTGCCTTCAATGCGCTTCTGTCAAGTTGGAGCCAAAGTTGTGCAGTTTATGTAAATCTGGATCTGCACAGTGTCAGATCAGTGTAATGGAGAGAAAATGATAGTGTTCCCCTTTGAAATCTACTTAAATAAAAAGTGTGAATTGGAAATAAGCAGTGAATTATGGCCCCTTATGATTGTATTTAAGTAGGCCTACTTCAGTAAATAACCACCTACAAACAGCACAACAGGTGTGTGTGATTCATGTGATGGTACAATCAATGCAAGATTGTGTTTGTGTGTGATCGAGGACAGTGACAGATGGCACAACACCGCGGTGCAAGAAGTTCAACCACATCAAACATGAGAAAATGAGGCTCAGCAACCTTTGGTCCAAAGTATTAAATGATAAAGCCGAGCTTTGTTCAGAAGGGGCAGTGTTTGACAAAACCATAGTTTCTAATGTTCAAATACCCAGCAAGCTGCACAGGTCCAACAAATTGCACAAAATGAGGCCAAATCAACACAGAAAACAATCAGCAATGATGGAAGCATGTCTCAGAAATGATGAAGGGAAGGAAATATTGCACAAATGTCAGCAAAGGCATCGTAAAGTGCAGCAAACCCTCAAACACACACGCTCACATCAAGATCTCCAGAGGGGAAATGGTGTGAGAAGAAGCTTTAAAGAGAATAACAACACAAAACATTCATGTTCACTGATGCTCACTTTTTCACATTTTGAAGGATCACAGCCAGGTAATGATGCCCTGAACCAGATCTCAAGGCACAGCTGAAAACTGCCCATACACTGTGTCTTTATGCAAAAAGGATGGACACAGAAACATTTTAATGAAGATGCAATTCAATTCAAAAGCCTGGCAATAAATCCAACATTTCAATGATTAGAATTTTGATTAAATGCTAAAGATTGCAATGTTTGTGTTTGCTTCTTTATCTTTTGACACAGTGTCAAGGGGCAAATGCTGTGGCCGCCACCACAGTCCCACTGTCACATCCTCTGTACTTTTTCTGGGAGTTTTCCAACCTTTATCTGTATTTAATTCCTGTGTGGGCAGGACTCTAGAATAGCATTAAGACTCAGGCAATAAACTGGTAAAATCATTTTTTCAGACAAAGTGCTGAGACCCTTTAGTTCGAGAATAGTAAGGTGTGTTTAGTTTATAAGCAGTTGTTCATTTACAGATTCAGCTTTCAGAAAATACAATTGAACAACTAACTGAAAAAAATGAAAAAATCCAAATCAGCTTTATTCCTTGGAGGTGAAAAAGGATGTGTTTGCAGTGATTTCTGGAATGCCACTATCTGGAGATCACCAGTTCACTGTTTGGTTTTCTCATGAAAATGGTTCATTTATCTTGTTATCTGGAGAAACAAGATAACTATCATGAGAGAACGAGTTGAAACAATATGAACTTTTTATGAACATTTGCCACTTGTTGTAAGAATGCTTTCTGTAGTCATTAGATATGTGGGTATCTACATTATGTCTTAATATAGTTTTATCTCAATTCAAGAATCCACCTCTGCACTCTTGATCTCTGATGAACATTATAAGTAATAAAAAGAAACAATCTTTTGTTTTCTCGTGATAACAGATTCATTATGTTATTAACTAACAAGATAAACTAACTAACTAACTGATTGACTCATGATCTCAAGATAGCAGCTTTAATAAAATAACTGCAAGCACAGCTTCACAGCTTCTATATCATTCTGCTCTATGACATCTCATATCCTTAATGTCCTTACTTGGACTGTAAAGAAGCAGAATATGATGGGATTTAGTTTCAATTAGTGCTATTTGCTATATACTCAATAAATTCTTTATTTGTAACATGTACAACACATACAGTGAAGCAGTCTTTGGCAGTGACATTTTTAATAGAGTGGATGAGTAGATCTTGGCCATATGACTGAGAACATGGGTGACATTAACTGATGGCTAATATTCAACAAAAGCAGAACAGGATCTCTGTGATATCATGTAGATCTTGTTACTGCAGTGTACAATGAAAGGAGCAGCTCCAATCTGGAATTCACTAGATATTAAGGTTGTTGTGCTTTAGGTGATGGAAATAGATACCAGAGAGAGAGAATGCTGAACAGGGAATATCACCTTAACTGACTGCATTAAAGCTCAAGTTCAAGATTTTGTTGAAGAGGCGAACACGTTATTGTTTCACAACAGTTTGTGTCACAGCAGTTCTTCACAGTAAAACCACATATAATGAGATGAAGCAGCTGCTCCAGATCTGATTGGACCAAACATGATTGACGAGGGAGGAACGTCATGTGACACAGAACCATCCATGCGTTGTGCCACTCTCGCTGCAGCACCCAGGATGAAGAAAATGTCCATCTTGGAGGTTATCTGTGGCTAATGACCCACTCAGGTGGATTTATGGCTGCTGAATGAGAAAAAGGGACAGACAGGACACTTAATGCTAAGATCTGTGTAAGCTCATCTCCACTCCATTGTCTGGAGCAGGTCTCAGGGTTCCTGGAGGGGATCTGGGGGGATTCATGGTTCAGGTGACAGTTGCTGGAGGTTTTGTTTGGCAGGGCGTGCTCTTCTGTCCAAGTGAGACATGGTGATCAGGAGACCTAATTTCTTAACAAAGAGTGGTAGCCCCTGGCAGAAGAGTGCTGATGTGACAACAAACAGCACTTTAGTGGACCAGAATTCATAATTGCGTAATTGATTGCATAAATATGACTGAAACAATGCAGCAGGTGTTCACTTGTTGGTTATGTAACGTCTTCAGGAGAGGCTGTCTGTGGTTCTTGCAGATAGGTTTTAGTTTAAGTAGTTTCTTGTCGATTTTGTTCTGATTATATTGTACCTAGTTATTGTACTTAAAGGTGTTTTTGGAAAATTCTGTCTTATTATGCTTGCAACCAACCGAGTTGATGACCAAAAGAAGAAATAAAATGATCTTTACATGCAAAAACTGTTAATGTTTTCCTGCAGATTTCCTTAATGTCCCTTTTAAATAGAATCCCTCTGTAGAGACGTAATTTAGGGTACATCACGACTTTTGTCTTACAAAATCAATGGTGGTTGAGATCATTGCTGACATGACAAATTCAATTTTTAACCACTTCATATAGAGTTCAACCAGACTAAGGACACTCCATTTAGGTTCACCTATTGTTCCATGTGTGTCAGACGATCCGGTTGTTGTATCCATCCAGCTTGTGTTGCTCTCTCTTACCTTTCCCTTTCTTCTCAGTGGGCTTCCTGTGAATTCTTTTTAGCTGGAAAGAAGGTCAGTATAAATCATGAAGTCATGAAGGTAAGGGCAGACACAGAGAAGACACCTGAGGTACAGCAACACTTCAGCTATCCACACAAGGTAAGAAATAACTCTTTGAAGCTTTTGGCTCAAAGAGAAATCTCGTTGCATGCAATACTGATAAATGGATTATGCTGTTTTATCTACCAGTTCTAAATTCTAGTTGGAATTTGATATTACACAGCCGTCCCACAAAAGTCAGTACTGCTGTCTGAATTAAATTTCTTTTTTTTTCTTAGATGTTTCTTGGTTTCCAGCTAAAAATGAACCTAAGAAATAATTATTCCACTGATGCATCAGGTTTTCCTCTAGGATGGGCTAGCGTAATTTTAACTTGAATATTTCATTCCACTTTATAGCTCTCCTCTACATTTGCAAGGGGAATATTGCTACTGGCTACTTTTCAGATTAAGATGAAAAACATGTATAATAAGGTTATAACAATACTGTACAATGATAAACATTAAGACTGTGGTTGCCAACATTTTTTGTTTGTGACCAAAGACAAATGTCCATGAGTTATTAGCAGTTCCTTCAAATAAGTCTAAAGTTCCTCCATGGCTTTATTCAAATAACTGTTTGAGTCCTGAAAGGGTTAATTATCCAGTATTTCACGCAAACACACACACACACACACACACACACACACACACACACACACACATATATATATATACACATATATATAGACATATATATACAAGTGTGTGTACATTATATATATTAATATATCCATCACATTGATTTTTTTTTTTTTTTTTTTTTTGAGCTCTTTACCATGATCCAATAGAGGGCAGATCATGTGCTCTTCTGATTCCTGTCACCTGTTTTTTCTAACAGTTTGAAGACAATGTGGCTGGCCCTTCTTACGTATCAGCTTGCCACAATCCTTCTCGCCCGGGGTCAAAATGCCTGCATCGGACACTCCACATTTAGGAGTCCAGGTCAGTGAAACTATCAGTGCTCAGTTTCTCATCCTTTTCATCCACCTGCTGCTCTGACTTCAGCCCCTCCCCCACTCTTCTTCCTTTCATGCCTCTCCTGCAACCCAGAAAGCATCAGCACATTACCAGCCTACCGATCTGAGGTGAGGTGTGTTAGATTTCTGAATGATAGAGCTCGAATGGAGCTTGTTGTTGACTGCTGGAGATACAGTATATATAAAACAAATGAATGAAGGTATTATTTTCCTGCAGGTGCACTGATGAAGACAAACTGTTGCAAATGGAATGAATATTCTTAACTGTGTGATACCATAGCTGAGTGTTTTCTTACTGTTTTACATAATGTGATAATGTATAACTCAAGTTTTAAAGCTACGATGAAAAAATGACAGCAAGATGGAACAACCTTTATAAGGTGTTTTGATTTTAAGTTTGATATCATAACACATTTATTTGAAAATACATAAAACACATTCACATGTAAAATCCCCTCAGAGTGTTAAAACAGTACAAATGTCATTAAAGGGGTAAAACAGTGATATCATATTGCTCTTCTGTAAAAGAAGGGACTTCAAAGCAACAGAGGCACAGATAACACTCTATATTTGCCATAATGCAACCTGATAGCATCTTTGTTAACACTTACAGGAACATCAATGTTATTACTGGGTCAGGAAAAATGAGAAAATCAGGTTTATTACCATGTAGGTTTTAACATACACGATACAGTATTTGTATTGTGACGCAGACATAGTCTCAGAGAAAGGAAAAAGAAAAAAAACAAGTAGTCATCAAGTCATCAAAAAATATGAAAAGAAAATAGAAAAATTTACAGTACAGGAAAATTGAATGAAAAATGTCTAAAATATGTTTTTAAACATTTAAATATTGACTGAGTAATGTGCAAAAGCCCACAGGATAAAGCATAAAGAATATGTGCTATATGTACAAAGACAGTATTCAAAAACACATGCGTTAATGTAAAGCATGGAGTCAGATGTGGAGACTTGACGTTATGGTGGTGCTGGAGGCCAGGGCAATGCCATCCAGAGTGGCTAGATCACAAAATAACGAGTTTAGAGGGTGATTAGGGCCAAGTGCTGTAACTTCAGTTTAATCTGAATTTAGTTGCAGAAACACATGCTTGACTGATTGGTTGGTTTCATCTGACTTCACTGGGTATCATGTGCATAACGGTAGGGACATCTAGCAGGAGCTCCGCCGTGTCGGTCAGCTCCGGCTACTAGGGCCTGGCTAGCTACAGCAGCTTACTATTGAGTGTCCGTGGCGTAAAGCCGCTCGTCCTGTTCACCAGGCATCACCTCCGACACAGCCAATAAACCACATTCATGTACCAGCATCACTAAAGAAGCAGAGGAATTGCTAAACAATGACACACCAAGCAAGAGAGCAGGAGGGAGACAGAAGCCGTCGCTAACTGCTCACATACGGTAGCTAACGCTAGCACAACAAACAACAGTGGAATTAGCGCCGAAGTCCCTGAAATAGAAGGAGTTATGGGTGCTTGGTCAGAACTAATATAAGTTTAGATGTATATCCGGTAACTAACCGCTGTAAAATATAATAACCTAGACAAGCTACAGCGATACAAGTGACGCACCGCTGACACAGCAACCGGATATGACACAATACGCTCACCCGTGTACGTCAGCAGTGAGGATTTCCGTTGGTTAACTTGGGATGAGGAGCAGCAGCTCTTGTTCTGTTGCTGGTGCAGGAAAGCTCCAGAAAGGACTGGAGGAGTCGACCCTCAGATAATGAGTCCTGTGGTGAAGAGATGTCTGCTCACAGACTATAGTTGAGGTCAATGACTTGAATCTGTTGCGTTCTGTTGAAGAACAAAGAAATCTTTGGGTTCTGGTTTTTAGTTGTTACACTGCTTCCCATGTCTGTTTGTGTAAATCTCTAATAAGAGAACAAAAACACTTTCCAGATGTATGCTGTCTGATCAGTCTTAATTTAATATGAATTATATTGTTTATATGATTATATTGATGTACTGAGATGTGTTCTGCTCATTTGAAGGGTAATATATGGATGTATAGTAAGAGGTTTTAAGTCCCTGCAGTTTACCATCATGGGCAAATAAAGAAAATGTTTGTCTGAAAAAATTTCTTGTTAAAGTTTAAGTGATACCTGTATGCAACGTCCTTTGCCGGTCACATGCCTGTTTAAGTGATGGACTGCACTACTTTGGCTTGTTTTCAGAGGTGGTAACAGATGTTTTACTTTCTTGCAACAATTTTGTGGTTTGTGCTACAGACCTTTTAATCTCTGTGGCACCAGTGCCAAGTGCAAATAAAGCTAAGGTACAGCCCTGCTTCTAGTGTTGCACACATTCTGCACAGTGAAGCGTTAACTTCCAAGTGTAGGAAGAAGAAGGAAAACATGTTTTTGAGGGAGAGGGACTTTAACGCAAGCTGAGTAATACTCCTCATGACAAACGAAGGCGTAAAATCAGTGGACTGCCCCTTTCAGAAGTCAGTTCTTCGGGAATGTTCAAAAAATTCATTCTAGTCTCATCCTCACTCCGTTCAGCTAACTCAGACATCGAGGTCCTCTGTGGCTCTCAGACAGTGGACCTCCAGATCCTCCTGTGCCCCATATATTTCAATGGATACAACGAGTCACTGCTGGCCCTCAACTCCGAGCACTCGAAACACCAGTGTAAAGGGACTCCTGACTGGACGGCGGACCCACCTGTTGTCAAATTCAACTTCTCCATCACAGAGGAGGCGATCTCCACCTGCTCTAGCGAGCTGACGGTAGGTTATCTAAACCTGAAATCACCCAGCAGGTGCCAGTCACACCACAGATTCTCACTCATCAAACTCAACCTGTCTCCTCACAGGTCACTCAGGAGGTGGGAACCGGACTGTTTGCAGACTTCTCCAATGTCCAGTACATCACCATCACAGGCATGATCTGCTCTAAGGACCCCAGCACAGAAGCCATCACCTATCACCAGGAGGTGATGTACAGGTTCTCCTGCCGTTACCCACTGCAGTACTTGGTCAACAATACTCAGATGAGCGTGTAAGTGGCAAGTCCACACTTCATTACTACATTCCCCCTGGTACACTCTCAGACCGTGCTCTTGCTTTGCTAATCAAAGATGAATTATGCATTGGTGCTGTGGTTGTTGGTGAAATATAATAACAAAAATACCCGCAAAGTTGATTTGAAGGTTTGTGTGCAGGCCTCTGTCTGAATGTCTCAGTCACACAAGTCTGAAAACGCTAGCGGTGCAGGAACAGGAGAACAAAATAACTAATTAAAACACAAAGGCTTGAGTGCAAGCGCACTTAACAACAAATTCCATCAGGCACGGCTGCGTCACCGCTGCCAGAGCTGATTGCTCCACTCCAGACAATGCTTGTGATTCCACCATTTAATATTTGAACCTTCAAGGCCTTTGATTTGCCTAATGACTTTTGATTTTGCACTTTTTTCAAAGGATTTTATAAAGGTTTCGTGATTGACATGAGCCTGCTGGAGACAGACGATGACTCTTTGATGCTAACCATTATTTATTGGCGTAGTAATATAGATGCTTTGTGAACATCTAAACCTTACTTCCTTGTTTCTTATTATCGCTACACTTCTCAAATGATCTGAAATTAAAGCCTGAAATGAAAGGCTTGTTTATAGCTCAGTCTAATCAGCGCTCTTGGACAGAGTGTCCTCAGAGGTGTTTGTTGCTCTGTCTAGTTTCAGTAGGGCTTCGTGTGTTGTCCCCTGTGTCAGATTGAAGATGGCCTGTTTGTTGACGACTGAATTTCCAGCTGCTGACAGAATATTATGTTGTCCTACAGGTCTGGGGTCAGCCTGGCAGTCAAGGACAACAATGGGAGTTTCGTCAGTACACTGAGCATGCAGCTGTTCTCGGTAAGAAGAGTGAGGTGTCAACAGAAAGCTGTGTTAAATTAACTGTCAGAACACAAACTTGTTCAACATTACAGAAGGAACAAAGGAATTGATTTTAAAATGTCAGCGGCATTTAAGACCAAATTGTCACCATCTTAACTGTCAGATTTCTTCCTTTCATCATGTGTTCACAAACAGGTGAACCCACTCCTTTCTCGCATGTGAACCACTGAGTCTTTCCAGGATGCTCCTTTCATACCCAATCATGATGCTATCACCTGTTACCAATCAACCTGTTTACCTGTGGAACGATCCAAACAGGTGTTTTTGGAGCGTTCCACATCTTTCCCAGTCTGTTGTTGCTCCTGTCCCGACTTGTTTGAATTATGTTGCTGCATCAAACTCAGAATAAGCAGATATTTACAGAAATCAATGAAGCTGATGAGGTCAAACATATTGTCTTTGTACTGTTTTCAGTTGAGTTTTTGTCAAAGACGATTAGCAAATGATCACATTCTGTTTTATTTATATTTTATATATATGTCCCACCTTTTTGGAATTGTGTTTAAATCAAGGAAACCGTTTACAAGAGAGACTAGACTGTTGCTTCTCTAACTCAGAATCAACATATGTTTAATTTAAAGTTCAATTTAGCTTAGTTTAGCATTGATTCGTTGACATTACAAGAAGGAGGACGTCACATCACAAACAACTACGAAAGTATCAAGGATGACACAATTCAATCCAAGATTTATTTCCACCATCACCCTTGATGTAAAGATAGAAACAATGCAGTTCAGGCAACATCAAATAAACCAACACAATTACTCCAACATCCCGAGAATAAATGATAAAATGTCATCATCTGTATTTTGTGCAGAGAGAAATGGCCTGAATGAACCTGAACCTGAATGACAGCTGAATTCAGTGTAGCTGCTTCAGTATCACAGTCACGGAATTGTGCATGATGGCTCACTGGCATACTATCATGGCTTAGTGGGACAGTGGTGGAACTTGTCACTACATGATCTGAGTTGCTGCCCGATGTCAGCAGTATATGTGCGTAGGTCAGGTGCTAACGCCTGGCCGATGGGTAATCCTCACCCTAACCCTAAGCATGTGCATGTGCATGCACTGATCAGATTGGGCAGTGACAAACGCTTTCACTGTTGTTAGGAACACCTGTGCTTTTCACACTGTAACAAGTCAAAATGTCTGACCAGAAAAAGGCCAATGAATATTCGATCTTTACCAAATGGTTATTTCTGTCATCTTTTTCTGGCATCTTTAGTGGATTTAGTACAGAAGAATGGCTAATCTGACGTTGTCAGCGATTACTTCATGAAGGGAACAGCTCAACATGTCAGGAAATACGCTTATTCACTTTCTTTCTAAAAGTTAGTTGAGAAGATGGACACCACCCTCAAGTCTGAACATGTCCAAAGCTTACAAAATCCATCTACCAGCATCCTTAAAGCTGGGATTGGTAGCTTTGGAGACCCTGTCCAGCAGATCCTGCTCACTGTGTGTTGCTGCACAGCGGCTCCCTCACTCTTCATCTCGGGGGTGTGAACTGTGCTACGATCACACCACATCATCGTCATCACTAAATGTGTCCAACTACCTCGTGTCTCACATGAACAACAACAAACAAACGATGAACACGTAGCAGTCAAGCTAGCGTGTTAGCATTGAGAAACTGGCTGCACAGCTTTCCCAGTATCTGCGAGGCCTTGAGGAAGACTGAGCGGATGGAATTATTAGGCCTGTGACAGATTTTTTCTTTATTTTGTCAGAGCATTTGATTAATTGATTACTGTTGGGATGTAAAGAGAATTTCAACAAATATAACAAAAAAATACATTTAAAATACATAACCTACTCTGACTTTAAAGCTCACTAATTGACTCATTATGTCTCATTTCTTTAATCTATACTAAAATTCAAGTACAATCTATGTTATTGCCAGTATGTCAAACTATCCCCTCAATCTTTCAACCTAGGATGTGCTGTTTTGTTCTCAATAACCTAAAAAATGTAGTGTGTCTGTTACATTATGTGTTTTGGCTTTAAATTCAAAAATTCTGAAATTGACAGTCATTTTGAACTAACCCTGACTTTGCTGCTTGTTAGATTCCATCTCGTCTTTTTCTTTTCAAACTGGCTAATGATGAAAATACAATTATATAGAAACGCTTATCTTATGGCTGTGCATCATGTAGCCCAGACAACAACTTCAGCAACATGGCCTTTCCTCTGGCCCTCGCCTGGTGTGACAGCCTTTAAACTGATACTGGACCTCAAAGCATTTTGTTAAAATGACCGACACAGTTCAATCTCAACAACATCCTTCCCTCTCTTCTCTTGTTGGGCCTAAAGGACAATAGCTACTCATCCATACTGCAGATCCCTAAAGGAGGCCTGGAGCTGAAGACCAGGATCTATGTAGAAGTGAAGGCTTCCAACCTTACTAACAGGTACTTCACACTGTTTTTTTGTTTGTTTTTTTTTAATTCCTACAAATTATTAAAGAACATACTAACATTTTCATTCCAAATATCTGGAAATGTGCAATTATGAGTGGCCAAAACCAAATCTCCTCTTTGTAGATTCAACGTGCTCCTGGACCGATGTTACGCCACAACCTCACCTTTCCACATCAACACCTCACACCACGATCTCTTTGTTGGGTGAGTTATCAGCTAACCTAAATAAAAAGTGATACAACTTGACTCATGCCTTTTCCACACTTACATGAGTATTTTCAAAAACCTTGCTTTTTCTATGCGTTTTGGCTTTTCGTCAGCATACAAACAGTTTTGGGTCACTGAAATCGGACCTTTTGGAAAACTCCTCCTGGGTGAAGATGTTCTCTGTTTCCCTGTCTGTACATTCATACTGCAAACAGAGTTTTTGGCTTGCGGTGACAGAGTGTGCTCTGTTATCTCCTTTTCTTTACATTTTGGGCAAAGGCGGATGTGGCTAAGTTCTGGTGCTAACCTTGCATACAGGGCTTCTTACATGTTTACACATTTCCTCCATATTGAGCAACAGAGGCGTCAGAATGCTTTCAGAATGAGGTCACTGCAGCATAATCCAACCCCCCCACGGCACAGACCCTACCGCAAACACCACCGCTTTCAGATAAGACCGGTGGGACCTCTATTTGCAGGTAGCAGGTATAACATGGCTCAGGGGTTAGGGTTATATTGCTTCCTGTGGGTTTGAAATGCTCTTGACAGCACTTCAACTCCGTTCATATGGACAGAGATATTTTTCAAAACAATGCTTGAGCATCTGTTTTAGAGAAGAAGAGAAGTGTTTTCATGCAGAGATAATGTTTAGTAATGACGATGTACTCACTGGCTTTCCTGTGCATTCAGCCACTTGCTGATTGTTGATTGTTTAGATATTTTCATCCACAGGAATTGAAATTTCACAATTTGCAAAGTACAATATATTACATCAACTATAGTCCTTCCAGGTTGATGCTCCGTCTAGAAAAATCTGAACTCATCAATGCTTTTGGTCTTTTTAGTGTTCAAATTATGGAAACGTGAAGTTCCCCTATGAAACCTTTAAAAGGAGGAGGGTCACGTTATCAGTGTGTTTCAGTGGTAAAAGCACCTGTGAGCCAGGCCTATTATAAACCAGAAGGCATCCTGTCTGTTGGTCAGAATCTCTGATTTTTTGTTTGGAAAAAAAAATCACCATCTTTCCTCTTCAAGGTGTAACCGGGATGGCCAGACAGTAATGGGAGTCAACGGAGAGCAGCAGGAAGCCCGTTTCTCCTTTGAGGCTTTCCGCTTTGTCCAAAACACAGAAGCAACAATCTCCACCTACTATGTCCACTGTGCCACCAGGCTCTGTATGAACTCCTTCTGCCCCACCCTCATTCAGGTCAGATTCTGCCTCCGGCTGCAACACACATCACAAATGCCAGACATCATGTCATGAGGTGCAGATTGGTCCAATATGTACGGAATGTTATGTAATAAAGTTTTAATGTATAGTATTTGTTGTATTTTCATACAAAATTTTCATGGAAATCAGAGGGGTTTTTTAACAACTGCTTTTCAAATACTCTACTACACTTAAACAGCCTAGGGTACTTGGTTTTTGCTGGAAAACTGTACTTACCAAAACACAATCACCCAATTCACCTGCAGAACTGCACCGCTGGCACCAGCTTGAGACGGCGCCGCAGTATCGACGACGACCAGGCCACCACAGTGAGTGACACGGCCACCATCAGCTCAGGCCCCATCACTACCCGCCAGGACAGCGGTGAGCATGTGAATGGTCTTCATAGGCTGACGCCTCAGAATTCATGAAGACACTGTTGTACTGTGTCTTCATGAATTCGCACTGAATCGCACTTATCACACATCAGTCTGCATGAGTTGAGGAGTTAAGGGGTTTTTTTGAGTCATGAATGAACTGAGGTTTTCTCTTGTTCTCTTGTAGGGTATCTGGTGGCGTCTGGAGGTATGCATACACTGCCAACATAAGTTCATTCCCTGTTTTCCTGTATTCGCTTAGCAAAAACATAATTTAGTTACCCTGATCATACAGACACAGAAGTTACCAAGACTCCCAGGAAATAATAGGTGTAGTATGAGTGAAGTTGTCCAAAGTGAAGGGTCGGACAAAGAACCCTGACCTGGGCCTGGAGTCACAGGTGAGCGACTGTTGGTAGGCTTTCATGGAAGAAGTATTCATAGTGTAAGAAAAAAGAGAGCATGGGAGAGAAGGTGAAACCCCGGTTCTGTTCTCACCTTGGCTTAACTGGCCAATCATGGCATGAAGTGAATGTCAGTGTTGGATTTTGTCTGAGTTTTTGGACCCAGTCCCCCAACTCTGACAGGAGTGTGGTGTGGAGGAGGGGGTCTCTGAAGTTGTTCGACCATCCCGCAAGCAGTTTTGATGGAGCATGCTGGTGACTTAAGCATTACGTAGTGTCTGTAATCAACATTTTTATGATAAGATTAAATCACATCAAATGACAACATGAAAAGTGACAATTAACCTACAAAGAACTGTCATCTCGAACCTGAAGCTCCCCTCGGCTGTACGGGGCTTCATAATGACTTTCAGCTCGTTGTTTAGCTGTCTGTCTTAGCTTTACTGTTCTGGTTCAGTCTTACCACTCTCAAAGAGTCATTTTTGGCCACAGCAGCAGCTGTAACCCACCGTGCAGCACCTGCTCAGCAGCAACCAGCAGACAAGCACAGTTGCAGTAGATACTACGTGGTGAACAAATTGAAGCATTTAGCAGCTAATGAGCCAGATATTAGGGGTTGTTAGAGACCAAATCACAGGTGTAATAACAGTGAATACTGGATTTATTTTTGCCAGGTGGCCAAAACACAACGCCAAATGATCATGTAGCTCTGTAACTGCCGGATGTTTTCATATGCCAGCTTTTGCTAAAACGTTCATCTTATCGTTGTTCCACTGCCCCCAGTTGGTCTAAAAATCCATTCATTAGTGCAGGTTTAAGGATTCAGTGTGTTTCAAAAGAAAATGGTCATACTTGAAGATTCAAGATTCAAGATTCAAGAGTCTTTATTGTCATTGAACATGTCAATGAAATTTTCATTGCAACCCCCATGTTAGGAACAGTAAGAAAGATAAGAAGATTAGAAAGAATAAAATTAAGATAACTACAATAAAATAAAATAAACCAACATGCAATAAAAATATTCGTAAAGCAATTAAAAATATACCAGAATGAAAATATACTAAGGCAATAAAATATACTAAACAATAAACAATAAAATATGGAAGTGGAGATGGAAAGTTGAAGGTGGGATGAAAAGGCTCTGGGAAAATTTGTCTTGTTTTTTGAAATTAAGAGTAGTAATTTACCTTCTTTGCAGTTTGAGACGTCTCTTTTAGGATGTCATCCGTGGGGAAAATGCTTTCAGGGCTGCAGGGGATTTTTTTGTTGCAATACTGTAAGTGACCACTGGAACAAATTAGCGGCGAGGCTGAGCGGCAGCGCTGTATCCAGCTCTGTTAATGCATCCATGAGCAAGATGTGATGACTTCTACACATGGTTATAACGGCACACATCTCCGGACAGTCTCCCCTCAAAGGCGTTCACGGTTGCACTTGGTTGTTCACACAAAAAGTGAAGAAAGAAGACGTGTGAAAACAAGAAAGAGAGCTTGACAGGAAAGTTCAAACCTTTCATACCTTCTCACCTCCACACACCTGGACAGTCCACACCTTATTTTCAACTCTTTGAAACCAACAATCCAACAAGCACACACAGGCCAGACCTTTTTAAATATGTTCAGACAACACAGTGTGAAAACTAGTTAGTTTCAAGCATGCCCTGCCTTTAAAGCAGGTGTAACTGTTGGACTGACTGATCGGGGAAGCTGGAAAGGTCTGGGTGAGGATGGTTTCAGACATCCTTCAACGATCCAGCTTGCTCTTTATTTGAAGCACACTGATGCCTTTTGATGGAGCCAGTTGAGGCAGTTCATCTGATCAGAAGATTTACTCCCAAGGTTTGAGAACACACTGTACTTGGGGAAAGATATGCCCCGATCTCTCTGCCAACCAAAATCTACATAAGCTGCCAAAAATGAGTGGAAAATATCTTGTTATCAGTCAGCATGACAGACACCTCTCCTGTGTACGTGTGTGTATGATCAGGGAAACCAGTTGGTCTGACAGTTAATTACATAAATGTTTTCCATAAAAACATTGCATAGTTTCCGTCATGCTCATTCTGTGTACCTCCACCTGCACCTTCTGTGTACTTGACTTTTATGTACACACATATACTATAATTATATACATTTTAGTATATCAGCACATTTCAGTTTCATTGGCATATTTTATTCTGTCGGTACATTTCACTGTGTATATTTTATATTTTATTCTGCTTGTATATTTTATTCTGTTTGCACATTTCACTTCCATATTTTATTGTTTAGTATATTTTATTGCCTAAGTATATTTTCATTCTGTATATTTTTAATTGCTTCACGAATATTTTTTTATTGCATGTTGGTTTATTTTATTTTATTGTAGTTATCTTAATTTTATTCACTCTTTCTAGTCTTATCTTTCTTACCATCTAACATGGGGGTTGCAATGAAAATTTCATTGACATGTGCAATGACAATAAAGACTCTTGAATCTTGAATCTTGAATTGGAACATGAACTGCTCTTAAAATGTCTCTAAATGGTCCCATCCTCTGTGTCTCTGTCCTTTCCAGGGGCTCAGCAGACTCACATGAACAGTAGTGTGGTGGCTGTCTCGGTCGTCGCGGGCGTCGTGGGGGCCATCTGCCTCGCTCTAGTGGCGTTCATTGTTCACCAGATGTACAACCGAAATATCAGCTTCAACAAGACAATTCTGTCCTGATTTTGTCCTGTTTACAGTCCCATGGCGGCTTTGTGATAAATGACTGAGAGACATTAATTGTCGGTACTATCGTATATAATACAAGTTTCTTGAAATAAGCACACAAGGGGGAGAATACTGGAAAGTTGTATCTTCTCATCTATCAATTCAACCTTCATCATTTGATTTAGCCTGGAAGAAGGATGTAAGTGAACAGGACAGATGAAAGAGCTGCATATTTACTGCTGTGTATTTTTAATGATATCAAGTAAATCCTCCTAACTATACATTACAGCCTTGCACACTGCCTTTTATATTCACCTTTTATATTCATTTTATACTCTGATATTGGGGAATGGAAGTGAGGGCATTGATAATTTGTTACTAAAGTAAGGTGATGCATAGGTATTGTAGCTCACATTTAGGTTCTTTTTTAAAATACTTTTATATCTAGATTCAGCTTTTTATATTTTTTTATATTTCTACAAAACGTGGTTGCTATTTATGGTGATTTTTTTATGGTGTTTCTTGCAATCCTTTTAGAAGACGTTCCAAATGTGATGTATGGATCTACAATACTGTACTTTTATATTGGTATTTTAAATTAAAGTATATTATTTTGTTTCATACTTTTTATGAGTGCTTGCATCTGCATTTGACATTACAATTATTTGTGAAAGTGTTCCTTTCATTCCTTCAGTGCAGAGAGTCTGCTGTACAAAGCATTTTGTAAAAGAAACACACAGCGTCCTGATCCGGAAGTGGACGTGTTTGTAAATCCAGGATACACAGCGTGAACCAGTTCCCTCGTCCAAGTTCAATAAAAACTGAAAACAGGAAATGAATATTTGACATATGTTTTTCTAAGGATACGTTGAGGCATTCTCCCAAAAAAAGGCCATTTACTATTTTCAAACACCTGTGTTTAAAACTAGGCTATATATATTTAGGCTATCTACCTTTATATTTAAAGACAGGCCATTTATCGTATTTATCATTTGAAGCCCTGGGTAGCATCACTGAATTCCTTGATTTGGCTGTAAATTACCCACTAGCGCAGCACATCCTTCTTTTTGGAATTTCATTGGTTTTGCAAAGCACCAGTCATCTGCAAAATTTCTTGCAACTGTTACACGAATGAAATGTGTAGGTGCTTCTTTTCAACGTGGACTCTCGCTGGCTATTGTAGGCAGTGAACGAGCTATGATAACAATAAAAATCATACTTTATTTGTACAGCACCTTTCATACAAGAATTGCAGCTCAAAGTGGCTGGCAACAAAGAAATCACATGCACCAAGAGCTTCATGTGAAAAAAGACAGAATGAACAGAAAAACAGGGAGAGAAACTGCATCAAAGGTCTCCAAAGTCTTCTTACTGTGGTGGTAATCAGACACACATCACTGGCACGTGATGCTCCAGTTGTGATTCAGAGAGAGGCTACTGGAAAGAGAGAGACAGCTGGCAGCAGAGGGTGATGTAGATAGAAATGGATGGCAGAGATAGTATGAATGCAGTCACTGGTGGAGCTTGTTTCTGTGCCTCTGCAGTGATCTTATGCTTGGCAGATTTCTGTGTGATACGCTGAAATCCATGTGACATATTGTACAAAAAGCCTGACTTAGACTGACGATGCTCTTCATTAAGCACAGGTAAGCCTCCTCCCATCTGGTCACACACTTGCAAGTATTTTAGCCTTTTTGGCAGATACTCCATCCCTCTCACATCCATCCCTCCTCCTCTTCTTCTCCCTGTTTTATTGGTGGGAGCCGTTTGAATGAATGACTTCTCATAGTTGTCATAAGAGCTACCAGCTGCATTACCAGAGGGGAACATGGCAAGCACATCAGATATATCTGGTGGTTATGCTTCCTGTTACATTACAGTCAACCTTTGCAACCTTTTTTGTTAAGAAAGGTTAAAATATACAGAAGATTTATGGGAAAATATTTAAACTGGAGGTGAGCAGGGGAGAAGATTTTTAGCTTTCTTTTAGAAATATTCAGTGAGCTGCTTCCCTGACATCTGAAGGTAGTGTGTTCCAGAGCTTCTGGGTGTAATTAGAAAAAAGGCTGCATCCCCGATTTTCTTTCAGCTGTTGCTGGAAACCTCCAATAAACCAGCAGCAGATGATCACAGGGATCTTGAAGGCAAATACCGAACACAGGAGTAGCTTGATCCTAGTCCATTAAGGGTTTTATATACATGGAGGAGGACCTTAAAATCAATTCTGAATGTTACATTCATTCAGACATCCATAGTTTCCTCGCACTAGGTTTTTTATATAGTTCTATTTTTTTCTTGCATTCACTGTACATAGGATACCTTTTTTTTTAAAATGTCCTCTCTCCTCCTATAGCAGAGTTGCAGAGTTTTTTTTTTTTTTTGGGGGGGGGCAGTAAATGGTGCATTACAGTAATCAAATCATCTTCAAATAAAGGCATAAATCAGTTTTTTTAGCATCTTTTTGATTCTTAAATTGTTGTACTTTGGCTGTTTCTAAGGTGGAAACATGAAGTTTTCATCACCTTAGCCCGGAAGCTTAGATCTGAATCAGGATAACAGCAAGACTTGTAACCTGTAAAGTTCATTCCCTCAGATTATTAAACAGCATTTCTGTTTTAGTTTACATTTTACCATTATGGTATATGAGTACTTCATTTCTGTGATCGATCTATAAATGGAGGAAAATGGCTCAGCTTTCATCATTTCCTGTGGAGATGAGAGCACATCTCAAATGAGATGGACCACAAACATTATCCCTGCAGAATCTGATCTGTGGCGTTTCATCAACTCTCTGTCAATCAGTGTTTGGGGGATGTTTCTCCTGGAAGTCCTCCTCCCTCCTCCGAACAGTTTTTCACCTCAGGAGCTCTCTGAAGGGCTAACAGGTTCTGTGAGTATCTTTCATTGTTAGGATCTAGTCTTCACTGTAAGTGGAAGTTCTTATGAACCATCATTATTCTAAGAAATCTGTTGTTAGGAGCAACTCTTTATCCTACGAAGCTTTCTGAATGTGACCCCAGATCCAGTATTTGTGAAGATTTTCTGGTTTCTTTCAGGTCAAACTTTTACAACTTTCAACTTGATGCAGGCAGCTGTACATTCACCATTAACTTGACATGTAGGAATATACATGACAGGTAGGTCCATGGACAAAGCCTGGGAGAGTAGAGGTGGCAAAGGAGTTTTTCAATAATGCTAATTTCCTAACAGGAGGAATAAAATATACAAATTGCCTTTATCAACTAGAATCTTTTCTAGAAGCTTTTCATTTTCTCTGAATTTTTACATTTGTGGTATAAATCAATGAATTATAAAGTGATTCCAAAGTTCTTTTCCTTAAATTTCATACCTTAAAAAAATGATATGAAAAAGTAAAAAAACACAATGATTGTCAGTTATTTTAAACTTATGATAAAACATATTAGTGTCAGTAGCTATGCAATTTAGCACAAAGTTAGCCCCCACTAAACTGCTCCATGCCTGAGTCTGCAGCACAAGTTAGCATTTATTACAAATGTTAGTGAAAACTGAGGCTGGTGATGTATATAAAAAGACTAAACTAAAATCACAACTTCTTTTAGGACAACAGTGGAAGGACGTGAAATGGCTTGATTTGTGATTGATGTACTAACCTTGCAACAAAAGCTTGAACATCAGGTTATAATGATTCTTTCTCTGTTTGTGTCATGTTTTGTCTGTTGTTTCGGTGTGTGCAAAACATCTTTACTTTATATGCACCTTTACCCAGGCTAAAGTGAACCACAGGGAAACCACAAACTACACATATAAAGATGAGCAGTACTATCTTCACAACCAGCCAGGTCATTTTAGCTCTCTAATGGCCCTGCTGAAAGCCAGGTCAGGGGTTAGGAGCAGCATCTTGGCTAAGAACACCAACCACAGAGGAAAAATCATGTAACCATGTTAATACACTAACAAAACAACACTCAAATTAAAAACAAAAAAAGATGTTTTATTAACAATTTAGAAACACAACATTGCTTTGATCTCCCGTTCCAGACTTTTTCTTTAATTCCCCCCTTAAATAACTCAGAGTGCTGCAAACACACCGCTGAATCCCCCACCCCCCCCTCGAACAGAACAATGGAACCAACATCTGAGCAAGAATCTCCACCACAGGGCACGTTGAGGTAAAGAGCAGTGACAACACTAATACACCACCTCGTCTACGTTTAGCAGCTTACGAGTCTTTTAAACACAGAGGTCGTCCACTTTCACCAAAACACATTCAAGTGTGCACTGGCTTCAGTAGAAAAACCAACTCATGAGTCATTTTGGTTCATCCAGCTGGATCAGAAGGATGATGGGAAGCAGGTAAGTAAAGACACAATGTTAAATCATCCCTATTAGGGAGTTCAGGTTCATAACTACCTCTCAGTCTGTGCATACAGGAGGCCCTGAGCAGTCAATCCCCAACATTAACTGCTACATGATGGACCCAAGCATTTCATTTTTGCACCGTCAGGAGAGGTTATCAAGATTCTATACAGCCAATAATTAGAAGGAAACTTCAGGAGGTAAGGAATATCTTCTTGTCATGTTTTCTGCAAATATAGCTACAAATTATATGGCCAAATAAATTCTGCATTGGAGTAAAAAAAATCTGCATTGGACTCTAAACCACCCCTCAAAGGCGTGTGGCTAACACCTTTAAGTAGCACACGTACTCAGTGGCCATGGAAAGTCAGTAAAGGTGGAGGTGTTAGGACAGTTAATAACCTCATAACAGCACGCCGTGGTTGAGGATACAGTGTAAAGGGACAAAGCAGGAAATGAAATGTCCATACCGTCAAACCAGAGTATAACAGCGCTCATCCTTGTCAAACACACATATTGTTACTTCGCTAAGGCCAAGCACTGCTTACACCTCCCTCTGTATCAACATCAATGTGGTCATTTGCAGGACATGAGAAGGTATTTTGTTTCAGCACAGAAGCAGTCTTGGGCTTTACTTTCGTTGAAATGCTTCTTCTCTGTGTTTAATGTGCGTTCCTTACAGAATCCATGAAAGACAGAGGAGATGGACAGCACAGAAGAGGAAAGGGGAGCAAGATGAGTGGTCTCCAACCGTTATCCAATCAGCTTCCAGCAGTTCAATAAGCAGGGACATAAAGGCCAAAAAAGAAAAAAAAAGAAAAAAAAAAAACAACAGAAAAAGTGTGAGAAGGAGCTTGAACATTTATACACTGTCAATAAATAGTGATTTTTTCCCAGTTCCAGCTGTTATAATTCATCCCCTATGTGGTTTTCAGGTTGGGCCTCCTCTGTTGGTCCTGGAAATAAGGACAGAGAGGCAAAAAATGAATACTGTGTGTCTGTGGGGTTATGTCACCTCAGTTCATTAGCACAGACAAGCATGAACACTGTAGCGAGCATGTCCCCCCTCCAGTCCACGGCTACAAGGGCTAAGTAGCTCCAGCCCATGTTTACAGATTTAATAAGACAAATAAAACGCTGTTGCTATGGTAAAACCTGGTAGCTGAGACTGAGTCACAGTGACATTTGAGGAGGCCTTGGCTGGAAGAACGCAGACCTGGCTTGTCATCGTGCCCTCTTTGCTGATTGTGACGATGACAAATACTTTACGCCATACGATGGCAATTTCAAGAAGGCACTGGAATCAATCGTAACCTGGGCAATGCAACCTTTTCAGAAACTGTCATAAATCACATGACATTATTATGCAGGATTTATTACTTTTGAACAAGTGTAGCAACAGAAGCACAATCACTCCAGTTTCATGACACTTTGGTTGTTGCTGTTCCGCTTCATTGTGATCAGATATCACCTTTTACTTTGACTGTAACTTGTTTCAGTATTACAATTATTTGTTCTGTATTTGAGAATTAGTCAGCTTTTTTCATGTGCAAATTACCAGAGCTGCTGTGCAGATCAACTTTATTCTTTATTTGTAGATAATGAAAAGCACATTGCACAAAACATGTAAAGTTTTTAAAGCCTTTTGTAGCAGCTGGAGTTAATCACAGATCATGTACAAAAGTAACCACATTGTTTGAGAGTTGTCACCCTGGAGAATGAGTAGGGATCGATAGCTGTACAATAATATGATGTTTTATTTGTGTTCAGACTGTATCTGACAGTGAGGAGTTCATTTAGTTCAGTGGTGATTTCTGAGCCTGTAGCTGTATTGGACCACATTTAATGTCCATCCCCTAAAGTTCTCCGGCATCATCAGCGACAGGTATGGTAGACCAACCTGTAGTTGTTGTTGTTTCTTCTGTAGGCTGTGATTGGCTGTCTGAGTCTGCATCTACAGTGCTCTTGTCAGTGGGCGGAGCTTCGCCCGGCTGCACTTCCTCTGGGCTTTCTGTGTTTGGATGAAAACATACATTAGAATTTATTTGAAGCTTTATCACACTTCTGAGTTCTCTCTTTCTTTTCGTATTCACATGTGAGTTTCGCCGTTTGACCCACCGCTCTTCGTGTCCGTGCTCTCCTCTGTGGGAGGGATGACTTTCTCCTCTGCTGTGTTGTTGTTGTTGGCCTTGCCGCTTTTATCAGAGCTGGTGCTGTTCTTGGCTTTGGCTTTAGGCTTCGGCTTGGTGAACTTGGCTTTGTTCAACAAGTAGTTGACCTCTCGGTCCAGTAGAGCCAGCTTGGACTCGATGTCTTTGGACAGCAGGATAGGCCGCTCCTTTGGAGAGCGTTTCCCCTGCTCTGCTACCGTCTCATTCTTCCATGTCTGGAGCAAAGGGAGACCGTTACAAGGAGAACTACTCAGCCTGTGAAAACAGTTCCAAAATGTCTTCTGTGGCTCTGGGACCTTTCTAAAGTCTGATACACTAACCCTGAGATGATATCTCAGCTTGAGCAAAGAGGATCTAAAGAGAGTCACTACTGAGTGGCAGTAAGGGAAATGTTGGCTCCAGCATTTTTGTAATTCGACCCACACTAAGGACTAAAAGTTAGGATATCTTGGCTTTTGCTGCTGCTCAGGGCCTTTGAATTATTCTACTTCTAATCTGTCTTTTGCAAGTTCTCCTTCAAGGAAGCTAAATGAATAAGGTAGTAGTTGTCCTCAGCAGAGTGATGACAAACAATACATTCACCACCTACCGTTGTCTCGTTGATCACTTTTTCCAACATATTCAGCTCAACTTCAGTGAAGATTTGGTCATCCTCTGGAATCAGTTTGGCACTCCTATGAAAAAAAAATAACAATCAGTTTATAGAAAAATACTGAACCACCACAAATTCTCATCTCTCCAGCTTCCTCACACCTTCCTTTCATCGCTCACCTCAGGAAGAAGCTGGAGGTGTTGAGCATGCTGTCCAGGGCGGCCAGGCGGTCAGGCCACTTGCGTCGCTCCTCCACCCTGAAAAACATGTCCTTGCACAGGCTCTTCAGCTGAGACAGCTTCTCTCTCAGCTGCTTGGTGGTGGCTGCGTAGCCGTCCTCGTCCATCCACTCCGACACCTCACTCAGCTTGGTGGAGATCTGCTCCTTCTCCTCCTCTGACACCACCAGCTGGTAATCCTCCTGGTACATCTTGTCCTGGAGGAAGGACACACAGTGAGGATTGTGTGCTTTTAGGAAGTGATAATACATCCTTTTTGCTCTCTTGCCACTTACTTACTGATTACACTGCTTGGATCTTTACATTAAATGATTCAACAACCTGGATTAACGTAGGTTCTAAGATGCACTGACAACTCCAGTTATCTTACTTAAAAACAAGGTCAGAAAAAGAGATGAGCTTCCGTTGCTTACCTGTGTCTCAAAGATGAAAGCTTCCAGATTGTTTAGGGTCTTTTCCCTTTCGTGCTTGGCCAGGTCTCTGTCCGTCAAATCCTGCAACCTGAAATGATACAAAGTTATTTCAGTTCAATAATACTGAGAACCAAACAACACGAGAGCGGAAAACAAATGAAAACTGCTGCTTTACTTCTTCTTAGAGGAGGTGACATCATCTTCAGTGGGATCAAGGATGTCCTTGGTAATAAGCGTCACTGTGATGTCTTCAGAGATCTTGCTCTTTTTCTGAGGTTTCGCCTTAATCTCCACATCCTTCTCTGCCTCAGTGTTTCCAGATTTCTCTCCGTCCTTTTCCTCCTTTACCAGCAGTAAGATGGTTACTATCAAGACTGAGCCAGTAGAGGCTAGTCTCCACAGACATGCTACATGCTTTGCTTCCACATCAAAGTGTTTCTCGGAGAGATTACGTGCAACAGATCTTACCTTGGCATCAGTCTTGCTGCCTGCGTCCTGTGTCTTCTCCTGACTTTTCTCTTCATCTGCACTTTTCTCTGATTCATCCTGTTTCTCCTTGGCGGTCTCGTCCTTCTGGGCCTCCTCCTTTTCATCCTCGTCCTTGCCGCCCTTTCCAGATTCAGGGGGCACTTCCTCCTCGTCCTGGACACAAAAAAGCAGCAGATGATCGCAGGCATTCAGTGTCACCATTCATCGTCAGTGTCATCAAGTACAGTACTTTCTGTTCCAGAAAAGCTGTGGCACAGAGGTACAACAGTTTATGCCTGGTGTTTATACAGGCCTTACTGTATTTTCTTAATAAACATATCCCTGATTGACTGAGCTGTGCCACGTATAGACCTGCAATTACCTGGACAGGCTCAGTCGCATTTGGGGCAGGTTCTGACGATCCTCCTCCAAACAAGGTGGAAATTGTATTACCCAGTTCTGAAAGACAGCAAAATGTTGGCTCAGTTATGAAACAATATTATCATTATTGGTGTTTTTATTAGTGTTATTATCATTCTCCATTATATTAATGCTGGTTTAAATGCATCTACCAGTTCGTTTACAGTTGATGAGCATGTATTTAGCTTGCTCCTGTGACTTTGCGTTGAGAAAAGAGATCTCAGAAACACGTCTAACACCCAATTTTCACCATGATAGCAACAACTTGCTTTGTGCTGCTTCATTTGAATCAACCTCCCATCTGTTTGCTCCTCTCCTCCCACCTGTGCACTGTGCGCTGGACAACACTACACTACACAGATGGGCAAAGCCAAGTTCAGGATCAAGATCAGGATCAGGATGATCATAGAGTTTGGACGGCTGAGGTTACAGACACACATTTGCAAAACCTACTAGTTAATGTGGACTCCTCTTCTTTCTCCTCCACTATAGTTTCAAAGACAGACTCCACCTGTGCATAGAAATTAAACAAAGAAATGTTAATTAACTGAATTCTTTTTCAAGTCAAGGAATAAAACAAAAGATTAGATGATTTGAAATGTGGCCCTCCTTACATTTGGAAGTATGTGATGAACATGCTGACACAGCCTGACTGCTTCATTGTATACATGTATTGTATGTACTTTATTCACTTGGGGCATCATGTTATACTGTATTTCACCCCAAACAATAAAAAAAGATGCATTGGAGTTTTTATTGTAAAATTGGAAATTGTACAGGGTATTATGTGATTAGGTACCCATAAATCCTCGGATTTTTGTTTTTCACTTTCATTAATCTCCTTAGAGTTAAGCACATTTTCTTGGAGTCAAGTGCTTTTGGCCTTGATTTCAACGAGCCTCACTGACCACCATGGCAACCAGGAGTGACGGCAGGACAGCAACACAGGCCAAGCCTGACCCAATAAGCAAGAAGGTAAAAACACTCAAACACTGTGACCTTATGATAAAAAGGAGCTACCAGTCACTGGTTTGATTGTGTGAACGTTCAAGAAGCTAAATCAGTCAAAAAGTGTAACTGACCCGATCCAGCAGGAGCACTCCACTTTCATCCATGTTGAAATGGGCTTTGATGCCCTTCGACTCTGCGTCTGCGTGCTTCTCAAAGCTGCTGCCTACTCCAGACAGTTTGACTGTGGTCAGGTTCAGAGAGCCAAACACACTGGAAAACACAGCCAACCAGAAGAGAGGACAACAAGGCTTATATTCAAATACATTCAAATCATGAGGGAGCACATCGATCAGACCTCTATGATCACCACCAAGCAGAAAACGCAAACACAACCCTGGAAACTGATCTGTGTGTTTTTTCAAGAGCTCCAGGGGAGCACAAAAATGCTAAAACAAGCAGCTATCTAACCTGATGTCATCCTGACTCAGGAAGCTGAGGTCGCCATAGTTGATGTCGAAAGCAAAGTCGGCGTTGTAGCGGTTGAATGTAATGACCTTGCGCTGGGGGTAGGGCGCCATCCTCTGGAAGAGGACACGTTTGTTGTGTTTCACGGTTTTGATCCCCTCTTCCTCTGTCTCACGGGTGAACTCCACCTAATGGAATGAAAATATTATAGAATCAACTTGGCTTCTGTTCAGGATTTATTTTTTCATCTAATTTTTCAACAGTAATCAATGCATGGAATCGCATTTTGGTTCAGTCCTACTCAAATTCTTCACAACAGTGTAATTGGGCATACATGGTGGAAAAAACTACATATCCATTTTGAACACACATCACCTCCAGATTCCATCAGTTCCCCCACCAAGAGTTAATACAGTTCATCAGCAAAGCCCATAGAAAATTCCACCCATGAATCTGTAAGGTGATGTTGTTGAAATTAGTCTCCAGCATGAGGGGACAGTTAATGACCTGCACTGACCTGAATGGGGAAGACAGCTGCATCTCTGATCAGGAAAGGTTTGACCTTAAAGGCCTTGCTGAGGGCAGCAGCCTGGTACACAGCACCCATGGCTGCTGCCTCATCTGCATTGATGTTCTTCCCCAGCTCCTCTCTGCACAGAAAAACACACAATTACAACACTAAAACTCAAATATCTCTCATCAAGTAAGTGACAATGTTGAGTTGCAGAAGACTGTGGTTGAAATGAAATCAGAAGTTATTCAAATGAGAGCAAGAGCTCAGTGGTTGACACTTACTTCCCAACAGCTTTGAGCAGCACTTCCTGAACCTTGGGGACGCGGGTGGAGCCGCCTACTAAGATCACCTGCTCAATTTCTTCCTGTTGGCACACATATAGGAACTCAGACTCACAGCAGTAATACAAACATCCACTTATTTATACTCATTCTTCATCATTTTAAAAACACAAATGATTTTGCCTGATGATAACATTTCATCAGTTCACACTTTTTAGCATACTGAGTTTTGCTTTTGTGTCACTTGTTACTTTGCCAGCGTGATGTACTCAGCTGATGCGTGTATTTGTAGTGATAGTAATCAAGAAAACAAATTTTCCTTTAAAAAAAAGGAAAAACCTTTATTTTATTTAGAAACTACAGCCAAATCTCCCCACAGGGATGATTGAAGTTTTATCTTATCCTGTCATGTGGCACAACCGAGCTGCACTTGATAAGACTTGTAGAGTGGTGCAATGAGAATACTGACCAGCTTCATCTCTGCAGAGGTGAGGGCATCCTGCACCGGGCGAGGCACTCTTTCAAAAAGATCGGCACACAGCTCTTCAAACTCAGCCCTGGTCACCTTAGCTTTGAAGTCAATGTCGTCCATCAGACCTTCCACCTGAAAGACACATTTAATATTGCAGCTGCATTCAAGATTATCTGGACAGGAATCTGTATCACTCATAGAAATACCAAGAAACTGCAACATTTCTGCAACAGAACTGTATTTTAAGTCATTTTCCAGTTGCTGCAGATGGTTTGGTTTAAGTTCTGGCAGACAACCTTACTGTGAGATGCACAGGGTTGCGGGTTCACGTCCCTGGACTGACCTGGGCCATGAAGTCCACATTTGCACTAAGCACCGTCTTGAGCCTCTGAGCCTCTTTGAGGAGCTTGGCCATGGCTCGGTGGTTCTCCCTCACATCTTTCTTGCTCTTCTTCTGCTCATTGAAAAGTTTGGCCAGGTGGTCTCGGAGCCGCAAATCCATCTCAAAGCCCCCCAACCCACGGTCAAACCTAGAGCCAGAGCAAGAGAAGCGCACCTTAGTCAGAGGCCTGAATTACAATTTGAAAATTGTTAAAGGGGTTTTAAATCAACTGACAATCAAAAGCAGGATCTTTTATATTCAAAGACACTTCAGGATAAACAAACACCCACACAAAGAGACTTTAATCTCTTATCTGTCAGATAAGAGCTTTAATGTCTCAGGCACGATGAGTCATTGAAGCTCCCATCTATCAAGAAAAAGAAATAAAGAGATTCTGAACAAAACCCAGGTTATTCTTTATCACCTTTGTTTAGAAGTGTGAGTGTTTGGTTAAGTGTGTTGTGGGGATAATATCACCACACTAGTTCCTGGTCCATGGCGAGGGCACCTAAAATTAATACATTAATTTTCAGCCACAGGTGTTGCAAAGTATTAGTTTTACCTTAGCAAATAGTATGTAGGATCAGATTCAAACTATTATACTAATAATAATAATCTAAGTATCTTGCTTTGTGTGCACACTTCTTTGAGACAACAAGCCTGATAGAGGCTTGTCTCTCAGTTCCATTAGACAGAATCAACACTTTGCTGGCAGAGGCGTTCTTGGTGGTAATCAGACTTACCCGACACCTCTGATCTGTAACTGGGGCTGGGTGCCAGACTCCTTGGTTTTGACTGTTTGATAAGAGACGATGGTGGCAGTTGTGCTGCCTGATCCCATATCATAAAACATCACATTCTGAAAAGGAACAAGATCAGACTTTGAGCAACTTATAAGTTCAGCTTGTTTTCCTGCACAGCTGCAGATACCTGAACGTCAATACATCATAAATATAAAGCTGCTTTAAACAATATCACATGCAAGATTCTCATCAAGTAATCCACTACATGGTAACATACTACATTCAAGGATGAAGCTGCCAATATTCCACACATTTGTTATTGAGAACAAATCCAATGAAAAGACCAAAACCCATAATGTGTTGTGTGCCATTGGTCCCTTCTAAAGTCATAATAACTCTGAGAAGATGCTGAGAAGAATATTGTTTCATTTTTTAAAAAAGCCTAAAACAGATGGTCAAATTCGTTTTTAAACATTACTCAAGCAGGAGGGAAAAGTGCATTTGTTGGGGACTATTTTTAAGCAGCAGGATGGTGTATGTGGGATTGAGTCAAAATAAACTACAGTGTGTGTGTGTGTGTGTTTATATTAGGCTTTCACAGTACTTGTTAGAATGACACATTCATTGTTACCTTGGGTCTGCACTTGGGATTTGTTGACAATAAGATACATACAGAATATCACCAGACTGATGATCTAACATGTGTATTTGTTGGATGAGCACCTTAGCAGTGTTATCGATATCCTTCCTCCTGAAGACCCCATAGTTCAAGGCCACGGCAGTGTTGTCATTGATGAGCTGAAGAACCTTTAGACCTGCCATCTGTGCAGCCTGTAGGACTGCCCTGCGCTCGGCCTGGTTGAAAAAGGCTGGGACAGTGATCACTGCATCTTTGATTGGTAGTTCTGTGAGGTGAAGAAAAAAAATGAATATGCTTGATAGTCGAACATGTGATACAATGATGCATCTTCTTCCACAAGCAAACTGACCTGCAAAGTCCTGAGCCAGTCCACAAGAATAATTGAGCACCATCCCAAGGAGCTCCTCAGGTGTGTACTGCAGATCTCTGGTAGAAAAAAGCAGGAAGGCAAGTTTGATGACTCTTTCTAGAATAGTGCTGTGTGTCTTTCTATAATTTATTGTATCATTGTGTATACTATATGCAGACTAAGTGATAAACCACCACTGTGAATTGCGAGGTCAGGAGAATCACATGTAAACTACTTCAAAGATTCTTTACAGATATTTCAAATAGATATGTATGTATTTATTGTTAGATGGGAAATTCAAAAAACAAAGAACCTTACTCTGAGTTTTTAAAGTAAACCGTGCCTCTGACTGGGTCCTCCTGCAGCTGGTGCTCAGGGAAACGTTTCTGGTAGAGTGATACCTGGAGATTATTGTGCTTTTTGCCCAGGAGGCTTTGGAGGTGTCTATAAACAGTTTTGGGGTTCTTCACAGACTGAAATGTACACAATATGTGATCATTAATAACGTGTAGGAAAAGACCAATAGTATTATAGATCATCTGACTGTTTAAACGAAGAATTTACTTTGCAAATAATATTCATGATATTCTATCAAACTCAATTTCAAAGACGTCATACCACTCCTAGTGCACTGTCCCCAAAAAGTCTTTCATTTTCCTTGAGACACACAGCTATGGGTGTTTTCCTCCTCGACTCCCTGAAGAAAAAGAAAATGTAATTTCATGCTGCATTAACTTCACTTGCGTTTGTATTTTGATTGTTCATTAATTAAGCGTGCTCTTAAGGAGACAGAAACAGTGTACACTCATTGTACACAGTTTAAAACAATGAGTTGCACTCACTTGTTGAGAACAATCTCCATGGGCACACCAGGTTTCACTATCGCCATTTTCATCCACTCACTGCCCAGATCAACTGACATGACGGCTACAGTCACTGCAAACACAGAGACGTGTTACATAAAGCTGGCAGGCCGACAGGTGAGCCCAAAGATCCTGACGTACAGTAGAGTTCCATTATTGATCTAGCTTATCTGTTTCCAAACACTAATCAATAATAGCTGTATGTATTCATCAGTGTGGCAGTGTGGTAAAACCATGCTGTGGCTAAACAGTATGCCTGTCTTCACCAGATAAATCTCTTTTGGTTGACAGCACTGCTCATCAATGCAACTTTAAGTTAGAAAATATGTCTGCACATGTTGATGGATCATATTACCTGTGTAAGAAGGCAACATTGCCAGAACAAGGCTAAAGAGAGCACCGAGCACCAGCTTCCTGCCCCCCATGATGAGCTGTAATGACGAACAAATGAAACATTTATGTGAAAACAATATAATCAGCTGAATGGATTTTCACAGGTCCTTACTTGTCCATATTTGCCCAGTGTGTCAAAGACTCAGCTTTGACATTTCTCTTACAGGAACCTCATGCACCACCATCAATACCAAACACCTCCTGCTCGTCTTTGTGCATCGCCCTGCACCTCAGAGATGCTTTTTGTGCAGTCTCGGTGCCTGTCCTTTTCATTCATTGTGCGACAACAGGTGCACCCCACATGACAAACAAGATGATCTCGCACTTGAAAGGCCAAACTTTTTGCTTCTACACCCAAACTTGATTTCTTCACAGGGTTTCTAGTAGAAAAACGGATATTTACCATACACTGTCTTTAGATATTTGACCAGTAACTGTTTATGTTTCCTTGTGGTTTTTCAGCGCTAATGTGGCTGCCATTAACCTGAAGCAGGATCTGTGTGCCAATTCCATGGCCTTTACTCTAGGACATGCAAATCATCTCACGTTTATGCACCTGATCCCACCCACATAGGTGTAGACAGTTTCCAAACACGTGGCATTATACCATTGTCAAGCTTTAATGTTGGCTAAATCCTCAATTTCTACAAGTAACCCCTCTGCACTCGAGAGGAAAGCATGTGTTTGATTTTCAACGGGGGAATTGCATTCTGTAGAGGAAGCTGATAATTCACATTGAGTTCATCAAATTCAAACCACTGTTTGTGTTTAAGGGAGAGAACAACAGGCACGCTCCATAGAAACTTCTAGCCCCCGGTGAGGCAGTGACGCATGAACGCAAAACGGATGCACAACTCAAACCTTCATCTTAAAAAAAAAAAAAAACCTGGTGTCTTCCGAAAAACACTTGGGTGATGACCTGGCTAGCAATAGGTAAGTTGCTGGTGTGTATTAGCTATATAGCTATGTTAGCATTACATCATTAACCACCAACCGTTCAATTCAAACACAACTGGACCATGTCGACCGTCTTTTGACCTTTCCAAATAAAAAGCTAGCACTATTAAGGTGGAAGTAAGAGCTGTATCTTAAGTTGACAGCTACTGTTAGCTAGCTCACTGGCTGACAACCATCAATAAGAAAGCATGATTGACACACTGTGCTGTGGCATGAACTTACCTTTCCTCAGCCGGCACAACTGAAGCTGTGAATGGGCTACCGACAGACTGTGCTTCTCCGGACAGGTTCTGGGATTACAGTTCTTGGTTTTGCCTTAATTCAGAGCCCCTTTGTTGTCACACTTGGCAGTTTTCAGTTCCCCTTATCACCGGCTTGCTCTCAGCAGTCGGGCCCGGAACGCGGCGTCACCTCATTGGATCCACTGTAGCCTCTGCTGGGAGAGAAACTTACGTCAAGCTACGAACAACTAAACAAACGGTTTCCGGTTACTATTAACAACAAAATACCTGTAGACAAAAAGTCAGATAATGCGACAGACTAACGGTTCTTTTTGACCGGATATCAAGTTGACAATTAAAAACAAATGCGAATATACCCTTTAGTAAGTGTGTAAAGCACTTCGGTATCAAAATTCTGCTACAAATGTAATTCTTAAAGTAAAGTTGTATTGCTTAATGGTGTGCATACACTGGCCGGGGAAACAAGTAAAAGTCGGTGCGGTAACTGCTAGCTGTCTTGGATGACAACCTTTATGTTATTTCAGAACTACAGCGAAACTAAAGGGCTAAAGCGTCCGATGTCTTGTACGAGGAATGAATGTGCCCTTGTTTTGAAGGAAGAATCACCTTGCTTCCGGTAATTAACTGCCGTACTTCGACACGCCTGGTTTAACAACCAGCGTTGACCCTCCAATCCAAAGCCCTCCCACCTCACTCCACGCACTGCCCTGTGATTGGTCCACGTGAGGTGAGTGACGTCGATAAACGACTTCTGGCTAGATCCAATTGGTCCACGTCCAGATAGTGGGCGTAAATTGAATGACGCCATTTCCAAGTAAAATCGGAAAAACCACATGCCTCCTGAAAAATAATTAATATAGTTAATGGTTTATTTTCTTATTTTGAGGGAACTCAGTGTAACTTTCAGAAATAATGTATGCTATTTACTGTTACATTTAAAGTCATTTTACTTTTGTAAATCTGAGTATAATGCATGTCTGAGGAGTGTACACAGGCATTCTGAAATCAACACAACTTTCTGCAATACGTGCAGGTAAAGAGTGGAAGACATTGTTCACAAATAGAAATATCTTTACTTTGTTAAAAAAATGTTAAAATTGTAAGTATATGTAAAATTTGTGTTGTGGAAAATCCACTCAAAAATAGTTAACATATATATATATCAGAATAAGTAATGAATGAATTAATTGATTAAAATATCAGATTAGTAGAGTCTATTTCTTGAGGATGCTTATTTCCTTTAATGTCGTAGATCTTTTACAGGTATGTTGTTGCAAATGCAGTTTTCTTTGCAGCCATCTGTTGGGGCAGAAGCATCAGAGCCTTCTTCAGCTATGCTGTAGTGAGGACGGCTGCGGAAAGTCAGTCCTGCCCGCTATAATAATGCAGTGCAATGACTCAGACTGATTGTCTGAGTTACTTTGCACATTCCACTTTAGTATGCACTGTGAGAACTCTCTAAATCAAATCATTTTTTTAATCTAGTAGAGTAGTTTCTATGCACAGGTGTATATATTTTTAAAAAAGTGTTTTTCTTACCAACCTCAGGTCAGCTTAATGTAAATTATGTGTGTTTTGTGGTATGTGACTTGCTGCTGCAATACTGCAATTCCCTTTTTGGGATCAATAAATTACTCTATTTATCTATCCATTTACATTTTCCATGAAGCTTAGAGGGAACAAAAGGAGAATCAAACTGAACTTAATCAACATGAAAAGCCTCTCTGGATGTGACAGATAATGAAATAATATATAAAGCTTTTGAGGAAGAAAAAACATTCTACCATGAAACATACACTGGTAAACAAGAGCATCTTAAAACAGGGTTCAGAAAGGCCGTATACAAGGCACTAGTGTACAGAGTGCAAATTACAGTGAGTTAAAATACATATGCTGTATGTTATATTTGACAGATACATACCTTGTAATGCAATATGATCTGATATGATAAACATAGTTATGCAATATATGATGTCATCATATGACAAGTTACATGTATTTTTTAAAGGGTCACACACAGCTGATACAAACTGCAAAACCCACAAAGCCCAGAGAAAATGCAACATCAAGAAAATGCACTTACTGACTTTATTCACAATTTGAATCATCAAGTTTGAGTGACAGACATCACAGACATGTGCAAGGTTACATACTGAGTACAAGCAAACGCACAGAAGAGAAATTGTCCAAGCTGTAATTCAGCAAAGTTTTAGGACACAGCATTCATGTTTTCAACTAAAGTACATTTATACAGTCCCCAGTGAATCATGACTCCAGCAAGGAACACAATTATATGAATGGGTCCATCACAGGTATTAAAAGCAGGCAGCTGCATTTGCTACTAAATCAAGTGGTATCACGTACAGCAAAGCATGTGGTCGAGAGCCAGCGCTGATGCGAAGCTGGACAAAGTGCCTGCTCAGGTAGGATTCAGACCATGATCACAAGCTGAGGTTTCTAGCAATTTCTCTTGGTGTGGATGAGAAGGTCTCTCTGTAGGTTGACTTCTAGATTCCCAACAGTTTTGCTGCCAGGCGGGTCGGTGACCAGAGTCAGTTTGTTAAACACTCCTCGACCAAAATAGTCAGCCACGACAGAGAAACCATCGTTCGAGCTGCGTAACTGGAAAGCACAGAAAAAACAAAAGAACTTGCATTTCCAAACATTCCTGAGGTGTTTAGGAAAGTTCCCTGTGCTGAATCAACAAGATGAGCAAAGCAGATTTTTGGAAACCAAAACAGACAACTTCTACTGTTTTTGGTTACCTTCCTTCTCGTCAAAGCTCGAGTATTGTTACCTGTCTATTGAAGTGGTCGTGCAGGTCTCGTTTCTGGTCCTGTGCACGCAGCATGTCCATGACCTTGCGGTTCTCTGGAGTGCAAGTTGGGCACTCGGCCTCACTCTCAGCGTAGCTTTCGAAGCAGTGCTGGTGGAAGGAGTGGCTGCACAGGAAATGAACGGACGGCAGCTCCAGGGGGCTGTTGCACATGTTACACTTGGTCTTCTGGAATATCTTGGCACTGTGTGGAAATATTGTGGTAAAGATTTACATTCACAGAAATAAATGTAACGTAATTCATATTAGGCAGTCTATGACTTCTGCAGGTCACATCAGCACAAGTTGTTTCCCAGCCCTCACCGGTCACCACTCCCACCCCCCTGAGCTACAGTGGCTGTAGCGGGAAAACACAATAAAAAAAAAGTCATAAAAATGAGGATCACAGAATTGCAGTGAAAAAACAGGTAGACTTGGTGGTGTTTATCAAAAATTCTGGCTGTCAAAGATTAAATTTCGTGGAAAATGCCATCCTTCATGTGACCCCACCTCGTTTTCAGCTCCTGGATCTCGGAGCGGAGGTGAGCAGTTTCTTCGCGGTACTGGCGGATTTTGCGTTCATCGTCCTCTATCTGCTGGCTCTCCCTCTGCAGCTTGTTGATGAGGTAGTCTTTGATGACGGACAGAGTGGCTGTCGAGTTGTGTGCCAGTGTCTGCACCACTACAGCCGATCACGAAAAGAAAAATCATGTGCTTCTATTCAAGAAACACCATACTGACACAAAGAGATCTCCACATTCTCAATCTTCATCTTAACTGATTCTAATGCTCAGTGCGTTTAATTCTAATCATTTAGATTAAAATCCAAACAAGCATGTAAGAAGTATGAAACAAATCGCCCACCAACTCACCAAGTAATGGAGGCATCAGGTTGTTCTGGTCAATGTGGTGTAGGACCTCACTGATGTAAGCCTTGCAGTCCTCTTCTTTTCTGGCAAAGTATCCCAGTGCCTGCTCCCAAAGGCACCCCTCTTGGTCCCCATAGCGCTTGCAGGCCTCTATCACTTTTCCATACTCCTCATTCTGCATGTGGTAGTGCATTATCTGCTGGTACCTGCACACAAACACAAGTCAGGCCCAATTTCTCCACAGTTATAACATTCAAACTTACATGTGTTGGCACATTGAGAAACTGAAATGAAAAAAACAAAGCAATTTTTCTCTCTCTCTTTCTCTCCCACACACACACACACAATCATTAGTTGACAGGTGCCTCACTGGTCATAATAAAAATAGTATAAATTAGTTGACGGATTCACCTGAACATTTTAAGTGGTCTAATAAAGATTTTAATTAGATTCGAGACCTAGACTTGATTTGACAAACCTGTATCTGTTCACAGTTATCAGCAGTAAAGTTTGCGGGATGTGAATGTTTCTAAATCATCTATCGTGATCAATCATAGTCATTAATAATATGGATAACACAGCATGGTATGTCACAATATGCTTCTTTATCACATCAACTGGCTTCATTCATATTCTGTTCCGCCTCTCACTTACAGTTTGCCCTTCTCATAAAGGTAGAGGATGCCTTCTTTGAAGCTGTGCATCTGGCAGAGCACCAGGGCTTTATCAAACACAGTGTTGTCACTCCTCAACAGCGACACAGCCTCCCCCTGCAGGACCTTCTTTCTCTACAAAACATATGCATTCGAAAAAGAAAAAAAAAACTAGTTAAAAAGATTGTCTTTCCAACACATTTCTGCCATGCATTCTTATTTTGTGGAGTGACATAATCACACAGCAACTGTATTTCACAGTCATTTATCATTTTATCAAGGACTCATAGCTAGTCATTGTGTTTTGGACTGACCTCGGGGTCCTGTTCATGAGCCCAGTCTTGCAGGCGGAGCTCCAGCAGTGTGTCATACACACCCTGTGGAGAACGGGGGTCAACCTCGATCATGTGTTCCAGGAAGGCTTTCAGCTCTCGTGGGTTGTTGGCAAAAATTGGGATGAATTCCTCTGAGTTGGCCTTAAACCAAAACACATAAGGTCAGTCATTTATTAGAAATCTCTGTTATCAGATCACACCATTGCTCTGGTTATATCAGGACTACACAAAACACAAAAAGATGAAAAGCTCCAAGGACTGACCTTATTGATCTGACCCCTACCCAGGCTGTCTTTTTCAGCAGTGTCTCCGCTAGGCTGGTAGTTGGTGCATAAGCCCTTCAGGAGCAGCGTGGTACCTTCAGGGACATGGTGCATCAGCGTCTTGCCGTAACGCTTCATGTTGCTCTCAGCTTGTTCAAAAGGCAGACGTCCAATGTAGCGCAGCCCTTCCTGATAGTTCTGGGTTTTGGAGGGAAACGCAGTAAAACCCTTTTCAGACAAGTCATGCGCACCCAGTTCCACAGTGATTGCCATTCATAAACAGAACTTATAAATTCTACTTATTTATTAATAAATAGAATGCAAATGTATAACTAGTACTGTACATCAGGCCCCCACAGGGTCTGCTTAGAAAAATTCTGCTCTTGGACAAATCAAGTGGAGGCCCCCTGCTTTATAGGCTGGACACAGTAAATGTTTAGAGCACCAGTAGCTCATTTCAGCCTGTCTAGAAACTTAACAAGAGCACTGAAGGACAGACAGGTGAGTTCTCAACAGCCCCAAGAGATGATCTGAATACATCTGTTTAACAAAGGTCTGCACATCAACTGGCATCTTCTTTACCTTGAGGTCTTCCAGCTGGATTTTCAGGTACCACTCATGGTGCATGTGCTTCTCAGCCAAGAAAACCGCGTGGCTGTGGTAGCTGGCCTGCCGGAGAACCTTGATGGCGATCTCAACATCAAAGTGGACCTCACTTTCACTGCTCTGTTCACATACAAGGCAGGAGGACAATAATACAGCAGCCATTAGTGACCTGTTCCTTTCACAATTAGGCTTTAAATTATGTCTTGTACTGTTCTCAGATCCCATCTGATGGAAACCACTTAGTATTTTTTCTACTGTCATTATACAAAAGCATTTAGATTTTACTGTTGGTGTCCCTTAACTTCTTAATTTGTATTTATCACCAAGAGCTTACACTCGTCAGTCAGTCACCTTAATGAACTCTTCCAGCTTGGAGCTGTCCTTCAGCTTGGTGTAACAGTTCAGCAGCAGTGTGGTGTGGTCTGCGTTGGCCAGTGACTGCCTGTGCAGGGCTTGCAGATATGCTGTCAGGTTGTGGATCCTCTGTGCATCCAGGAATTTCCTGATGACGTATGACGGCTCCAGTTTCCCAATGGTGCTGTAGGAGAATAGTTAAGTTTAGAGAGTGGTTTCATGAATGGGGAGGCTGACCAGCAATCAAGTCTCTGAAATCTGGGCAATTATAGAGCAATAAGTTAGCAGTGCTGTAGATTAGATTAGATCAGACTTTATTGATCTCACAATGAAGAAATTCACTGTCATTCACATCATCATGGCACATTTTCTCTGGCATATCTTCAACACTTTCTCTTGGTGGATTAGTCCAACACAGCATGGCAAATTCTCAGTGAAGTAATTACCGAATGTACTGCTGGATGGCACCATCATGGTCTCCCTTGAGGTAAAGGTGATCACCGTACTGTCTGAAGATCTCAGAGAGTCCGTCACTGTCCAGGTGCTGGCTCTTTGCCAGGTTTATAGCCATCACAAACAGGTTCTTTTTAAACAGCATCTTAAAAAAACAACACGGAGGTGAGAACCCTGTTACCTGACCCGCAGTAATATTAGTTAGTGAACTGTTGAATGAGAGACAGCTCATCAGTACTGGTCCCTAAACAAGTTAGGGATCTTCAGCTATAGGTGGTGCCCTCTGCACTCACCTCCAGTTTGGTCTGTGTGTCTTTCTCCTGAAGAACAAACATTTTTCCATCTCTGGTCAGGATGTAGAAGGAGCCCCACTCTGCCACCACATCAATGACATCATCAAATGAGGCACTGTAGGCGATGAACTTGTTGTCCAGATCATAGATGGTCAGAAGCTGTTTGTCTGATGAAGAGCTCTCCCTGCTCCCAAACTCTGTCCTGAGAAGAAGAGGAATACCAACAGTCAACAGTCAGGACAATGCTTTTTCACTGAGACTTTGGGAAGATGCTATTAACTGCAGGGTTAAAACCTGAGGATAACAACACTGAATTTTCACCCTGTGAAATCAGTCGGGTATGTTTTTTTTTTTTTGTAATACTGGTGCAGCCGAACCTGCTGCACTGTCCCCAATGGGGTAAAATGTTCGAGCATGTTTGCAGTTGTGGTAACAGCCCATAATGTGACACAGCATGTTTTCAAGACAAGAAAGCTTTGTTTATGCTCAACGCAGTGTCCCTGGTGCAAGTGACATCATCACGTGTCTTGCGTCATGCATGGGCTCCTCAAGTCATCGTGCACCACTCAGTTTTTGATGGTAGGGGCCCACAGCGCTCAGGGGCTTTTCAAGATGGACATTGTGAAGGGTTTTTTTTGTTTGTTGTTTTCCTACTTTGTTTAATACAAAAGTTCAAAAAGGCATCTGTAGAACATGACATTAGTTCATTACAATAAACCGAGAACAAGACCGCCACGAATACTGATAAAACTACTTCAGTTATTAATTTTTACTATAAATTTGTCTCAGGGATTTCAGAAAGGCCATTTTTTTTAATGCTTACAAAACAGGAGATCTTAAAAATCTCCATTTGAGTAAATTATACTTTGGAAACAGAATCGAATTGTTTACAAGAGATTCAACCTTTTTTTTTTTATTAGAATGCACCTGTTGTTCCAAATACTTGCCTTCTTTCTTTGCATGGACTGTTCAACAGTGAAAATGTATGTCACTGAATAGATGTGAGTTCAGAAATGTAAATGAGCCCAGCTGCAGTTCATCGGATTTGCATTAAGTTCCACTATATAAGCTCTAATGCTATTTTGACTCGTATTGAGAATATCTCTAAAGCAATGCTGTTTCAATCACGTGGTGCTGGACTGGAGCGACTGGAAGCCTGTGTACTGAGTACTGAGCGTGCTGTCTCGTTTTAATTCTCAACGATGCAACACATTAAGATGCATCTTTACATTTGTGGCAATATTTTTACTGTTTTCACTGAAAGTTTTCATCGTCTGAAGTACTAAGGTCTCTCCAGCAGGAGCACAAACATGTTATTTGTAAATAGGAAGAAATTTTATTTCATGGTTTGCAAAGAAGCTCTGCAAATCCCTGACTAAATATCCCCCTTGATCTGTGGAATGTGTTCCTCTACATATTTTACTTTCAACTGAAAATTTACCATGTGAGAATCTAAAGTGGCAGATAAACAACATAAACATAGCCTCAATTATTTTATCCCCTCAATGACCGACACACCTTCATCTATTTATTCAGTGTTGTCCTTACTTGTTGGGTGACTTTGCATCCCTGATGAGTAAAAACAGATAACCGCGGTGCCAGTGGGCCAACAGCTTGTGTCCATCGAAGGCAAAGCAGGGCCCGCGTTCATCAGGCTGGTACAGGTACACGCATTCATCACCAGCCACGATGAACTGGGAATCCTGGGAGGGATCTGCCAGGGAGGAGCAGCGCAGCGCACATCCGTGTGTATCTAGCTCTATTTTAGGATACTCCTTGATAGACAGGGTGTAGCACTGAGCATGGGGAGACAAGAAGGCAGTGGATAGAAGTTCAGAATGGCTGCCTCTAGAGAAGAGTCATAGAAAAACCTCATTACTTCAGCTCAAGAAATGTACAACATGCTCATCTACAGGCTGAGAAAATTCTGTCATCACGTTATCTTTAAAACTCTCTGGAAAAAAAATGACAAGTGATGGTTAAGGTGAAAGCAAGGTTTAAGAAGAGTTGAGAGAGTTTATGCCCCCAGTGTTCTGGGAGTGACCAGCCTTACATGGACTTTCTCCAGAGTGGCAACAAACAGATGTGTGACCTTCGCCACTTGGCGGAACGCGAGGCCTGTGATTGGGCTGGTGCCCTCGTGCAGAGTCAGAGTTTTACTGTGACGATCTCTGGTGATGTCACCTTTGGTCAAAACCACACTGCCATCTGTGAAGCCTGTCAACAAACAACATCCATTAGAAACTGGGAAGAGAAAAGTCTATGTTAGCCAAACAGTGACTTGTGGGCCGATGGGCAGATAGCAGACTCTTACCAATGGCCATGAAGTTGAGGTTTTCATGTACACTGAGGCAAGACACTTCAGTTGGTTTGTTGCCAGGAATTGCAGGGAAAATCCTAGTGCAGAGAGGATTTCCACTGTCTCTTTTGTCGAGGTTCCAGACTTTTACCTGAAAAATGAGATTAGTGGTTCATGAAAATAACTGACACACCTGTTCTGTGTGACTTCTCTGGAGAACTGCACGCTTACCAGAGGGTTTATTCCATGTTCATCCTGGCCCACTGATACAAGGATGCTGTGCTGCTTCAGCTGGTAGAGGTGTGTTACCCGCAACTTGTAGGCCTGAAAAGATGCCAACTGCAGGGATCGCGTCAAAAGCCAGATCTTGCCATCCATATGTACCATTATGGAGGTTAAGGTCAATTATGTACGGGTGGTGTAAGAGGTGCAGTAAGAAGGACATGTACTCATGCGTGGCAGTCAAAGAGTGGTCATTCCTATAGTAGTTTCAGATAGGGGGACCACATCTTGGCTGTCAATCAATGAAAACTTCACAGCTAAAACAAATTCCTCACAATTCTAACCCTACAAACCAATTATATAATCTAGTATTTCTGATAGTGAGTACTGTATTCAAGATGGTGGTGTCTACTCCATTTATAGAACAGCTCCATGGCTGGGCTGTAGAGAGAATGTCCTACAGTCAAAGCATAGGTTTGTCTGTCAATAAACGGGAACTTGCTATGACTTTTAACTCTAACACAAATCTGCAAGCTCAGTACATGTTTGATCACACACTTCAAACTCCTATTAGGTCATTTAATTCACTGTCAGGTGATTATACCGCTGCAACACGACTGATCAAAACACAACGGAAAACTAATCATACACACAGTGCCAAACGCAAAATGTCCACTGTGTCAGTCAAGCCTTTAAACTGGATCACGAGGTTTGCTGTCGCCTGTCTGTAGTTATTAAGCTGGCACAGATACTATGGAGGTAGTGGACTTCAGGGTTATTAATAGTCTTGATTTAGCTTATTGCTGTTCAGTATGTAGAATGTACAAGAAATGGAGAATAGCTCCCACACTTAATCAGAAGGTTTTTCAACAGAGTTTGGTGTAACGTTGTTTCCACTAGCAGAAAACGGATCTTAGCCTGACTCTACCGTTCAGCCGACAACTCACCGCTTCACTTTACTGTTAAGGTAAAATTATTTCTCAGACAGGCAACGAATTACCTCGGTTTGAGGTTTGCTTTCACATTTGCTGAGTCGGATAGCATCAGCTGTCAGTAAGCTAGAATAACATTAGCCGAGCTAGCTCGTTACCACAGTGCTATGAATGGATATCTCCCAGAACAATGTGACCCCGCCCGGAGTCACAAGCCGATATTCCGTTTGGAAGAGCAAAGTTTTTCCCATTTTCCACAGGATCCTTCACCGTATCTTTATCAAAAAAGACAAATTTCCTCCACTGTAAGAACGCTGCCATTTTGTTAGCATTAGCACAGCAACGTTAACTTTAACTGGGCGTTGTCACGTGACAGAAAAGTCACGTGAGCAAACCCGCGGCGGTCGCGATTGACGCACGTTTTGTTTGTGTCTGGAGGACCCTCAGTCTGACTTCATTTTTTCATCATTTAAATACACAACATAACGCAGCCAGTGGCCAGTGTTTGTACGTCTTCTTATTGGTGTGTTGTTTGGTTTCACTGCAGAAAGACAATTTTCTCTTTTGGGAAACAATACAAGTAACCTTAACCTACAGAGGTGCTTCTGAAAAACTATCTGCTAATTTAAGATTTCACTGTACGAAATTCTGTGTGGATTAGGTCATCAAAATGTTTTCTTCTTTCAGTCAACGCTACAGTTGAACAGTGTGAATCTGTTGTGGGAGCTTTGTTCTACCATTTGAGGCCTTAACTTGCACAACAGCCTAACACTGAGAAAAAACTGATCCATGTCCAGTTCATCTGCAGGTGCACATTACTGATCAATGAGCAGAACAATGTGTCCAACAAACGAGTATAAACAACACAATCTTTTCACACAGATGTAATAGATGTTATTTTAATAGGTGTTCAAGAAGTAATAGTTGTGTCAGCAGAAAGTGTAAAAGGAATAATAGTTGCATCAGCAAACAGTGTTATGACATATGAATTGTGGGTGGGGTAGGGTATGGCGGGTGGGTGGGTGGCTGAGGGATCCCTCACTAAGCAGGGGTTCCAGTAAGGCAAGGCTGCATTTAACAACTGGGCTGTAACAATCAAGAAAATCACATCTGTCATGATCATTACCAGTAACATAAATTAGATTAAGCACATGTTGTACAAACTATCAGAGGAAAGAGATTTAAAAGATCTGGCATAACCTCTTCACCAAAAAAAAACAAAAAAACAAAACAAAAAAGAGACAAAAACAAAAAGGAAGCCATGATCTACATTCCAGTAAAGGGTAGATAATCTTATACACGTTCATGTATAAATGGATGCATATTCTGTTGTATATTTTATTGTTTTTTATTCAGCTAGACCTATAAAAAGGAACAGTAATAAATAAGTTGAAACTCAAGCATTCAATTGTTCAATCTGATTGCAGGAATGTCCCCGTTTTATAAACTGTCCTGAACAGACTTTCACTTTTACTGCAAAGGAAAAAGAAGTAGCAAACCAGGGAAAGCTATTGTCCTACCTCTCAAAATGCAAGAATCTCTCAGTTATCAGTCTCATGGATGCTCACATGGTACAGAAAGTCCTTTGGACTTAAAACCTCCACACATTTCCATTGAGTTCGCAGCGCAGCAGCTATCCTGTCATGAGAACTGTTGGTTGTAACGAACTACAGTATGCACCTAAGGAACAGTATACCATCATAGCATACATACAGTACAATCAAGACTGAATTAGAAAAATACAGGTACAAAATGATTACATTCAAGAAGACAGTACTAGCACAAAAGGGTATTATAGTCATTTAGGTAACTAATATAGGAACTTTATAGAAGCATTTTCTAGATAGAAAAGTGAGGGTATGGTGAAATTACAGTATTATGGCTGTTTGGTATATGTGTGGATTTGTTATTGACTGGATTCTCGCATAATATATAATAGTTAAAATGCATAATTTCCATAGAGTGGGTAAAAATTATATATTTTCTCCAAAGACCATGATGATTTTGGTTTGGGTCATAAGGTGCAAATACTGTATATTAAAAGAGGCATTAAATGGTGCCCTTTTGTTGCACTTCATTCCAACTCTGGGCTCTATTACCAAGGAAATCCTATTAGATACACAGGATGAATTGTGCTGATAGTTACCTGAAGATTTACACACCTACAAAATGCAGTGCAACTGTTATACTAGATTTTCTTTTCCAAAAAAAAAAAAAAAAAAAAAAAAAAAATGGATTTCCATTTGAATATACCTTTCCCTTTTCTTTGGCAAATGTCAATAAACTCACTTGCTATAAGCAAATATATCTCTATTTTGGGGGAAGACAATTTCTTTGTCTTTGCAAAGAACCACACTGATGTCTACCAGTGGAAGAACTATACAGTTTACTGCTCGGACGATGTCATCCTCGATGTAACTTTTCTCATATCTGAAAAAATATAAATACCGTTTATTATTAGGATTATCGTAATGCATACTGTGGTTCCCTTAAGCTTAACTTGGAAATATTTGCAGTTAGTTTGTTAGATTTAAGGACAAATTTAGAGAGGAATTATAGATTTGTTGCATGTATGGCGCTATTTGCACACAAGGGCCTACATAAGCCAAACATTATTACCACGTAACAATGCCTCTATTTAGGAAAAATACTATTTCAAGATGCACGAGTTCTCTAAGACTCATTCATTTCTTATTTGTCTGTCCAGTCACTAAGTGTCCAAAAGTACTCTGAACACATCATAACACATATCCAAGAAATGGTGATGCAGTCGCAGTCAAATACACACCTCCAGGGGTGGAAAGGCAAGTTCATTGTCTAGAGATGGTGCATTTTATCTCAGTGCCTGTTTGCTTACCAGGTAAGCATAGATGCATTCATCACCTATGAGCTTGATCTTTTTAGACAACATTCTTGATCCAGTAAACTTGACCTCAGGAAAAAACATTGAAGTTCATAAAGAGGACCTAGTTAAAAGGACATCATAAATGCACACACTCAACAGAAGAATCATCACATAGCAAACAAAGAGCTATTAAAGTTATAGATGTGATTGAATCTAAAATGTGGTCAATTAAGTATTGGTCTACACAGAGGAACAAAAGGCTGCTGAAGAAGGAGGTGAGGGGTATTGCTGGGGAGTCTGTGTAGCTCTCAGTTAACCTCTGTTAGCCTGTGGCACCTCTTCCAGGTTCCACCAACCCTTGGGAAGACAACAAACCTGCAGTTTAACTGCATCCATCCTACAGCTGAAAAAACTGTAAACAAAAGTATGGCCAAGACAGACGCATGGAAATGGAATGATTCTGACCAAATATTACAAAGCAAAAACACAACGCTGCATCTAAATATAAATACTTCTAAAAATCAAAACATTGGTTATATGTGACCTCTGAGTAGACCATTACTTGGCAATTAAATCTCAAAAGGCCAATAGGAAACGAAAGGGGAAATCATGATCTAATGCCTCGTCTCCATTAGCTCTGAGAGGAACATTAAATCAATAAACTGAATATTTTATTTCTGAGTTGTTGTTTTTTTTTTCCTCAATTGCTCATCTTAATATAGATGTAGTGTAGAACAATTTAATAGAACAAATATTCCAGATCTTTTACGTTGGGGCTTCTGGTGCCAGAGGACAGTGAAGACCTCATTGAGAGGCTACGGTGTAAGAACACTGTGTCCAATGGAGACAAGGCATTTTATTACACTTCCAAGAGCAACTCAAACTTCAGCTACAAATTAGTGCAGTGTTTACGTAATAACCAAACAAACGACAACCAACCAAAAAAAAAACAAAACACCTTTTCCATGAAATAAGTTGCACACAAGGAATTAACCTTTCTAATTGCTACGCAAACTGCAATAAGATCAAGTATTGACAAAAACTGCATTTCAATATTTATGTCTACACTGACTTTAGGACTGGTTGAGGGCTTTGTGGTGGCAAAACCGCAAGTCCCCTCCCCCACTCAGGATGTAGTGACTGAGGGGGCTGCCAAAAATTACAAGGGGGTCATTTATTCCCTGATTCACTGATTTAACCTTACATTTTTTTGGAATCAGGTTTGTAATATGACTGAACTGCAAAGATAATGCAAATGATTCTTACCTCCCAAAACATTGGTAGGACACATTCCTACCATCCGTATGCAAACCTACGCCCTTGCAAAGCAGGTCTAGGTGGGAAGGTTAAGGCTATATTTGAATCACTTTCACACAACCTCCCCATCACAAGAAGCAGTTTTTAAGCTGAACTACTGCCTCATAAGCCTGTCAGGGACTCTGTGAACCTCCCACCTAAGGATAAAAAGGACAAACAAACACCCTCAGCTATAGTCAGCTCAGGTTCAGATGCAAGGGTACGCACAGGTCTACTCTTACACATTCAGTCTAATATGATTATTTCTAGCTAACACATACTGTTTTACAGTAGCATTATCTTAACGTACATATCAAATACTCAACCGTGACTTCTTCGCAGTTTGAGTACACCACATTAGTGTACCACAGGGAAACACTAAGCAAGTAGTTGGTGATGGAAGTATATCCATCATGATCATTTACCCTGGTTAAAGTTCTTTTGGGTTGAAGCTGGAAGGAATGGAAGGGATAAGAGCTATTGAAATACAGAGGTATTCTACCAGAGGTGGAGGGAACTCTTCAGTAGGCGTGTGTGTGAGGTAAAAAGGTAACAGAAAGCTGTGTTCATCTAGAAAACCAATGCAGTGTTGGGGTTTTTCTCCCTACCTAAAATGCTATTTTTAAATCGCAAGACCTTAAAAATGGCCTCTACTTGACAAAACGGTGTACGATAAACCCATGACAACCATCTCTATAAGGGAAGCCATGCACTGGGGGACAGCTTGGTTCTTCCACAGGCCCTAACAGAGCATCTAAGGGGGGTGAGAGGAGTTAAGAAAGGCATCCTCCCTCAAAGGAAGGCTTCGGGGAAAACACTGAGATAGTGAGGAGCAAGGAGGAGGAGAGGGTCTCTTTCCTCCAACATGAACCCAAGCTCAAGCAAATTCACCACAAGAGAAAGGTGGAGTCGGTCCAAAGCTTCCTGATCAAGTCTCCCTTTAGCGTGGGGTTACCACTGAGGAAAGTAAAGCTCCACTGCCAAAGTCCATGTTGTGGCTTCTCAAAACAGCAACAGAGTTTCACTGATCAGCGCAGGAGATGAGGACTGGAGTCTGGGAGAGCTCTTTCTTCTGGCTCTCAGCCAAGCCTCTCTGGCCTCTGAAACAGGACATTAAAGAAGACTTATGAGTGTGTTCACACTTTATCAGTTAGCCAGTGTCTTCTTGAAATTTAAGTCCCACATTACCCCATTTCCAGGTTCATACTCCTATTTTTGGTGTCCACTAGAAAATGGTTACAAGCTTTAATGTTAAAAAACACACAGTTTTTCTCATAGTGTCAACTGCTGCAGCACCTCTATCCATCGTCTGTCTGAAATAGGCCCCCCTCCCAAAAAGCCCAGTCTGCTCTGACTCGTCAGCTCTCACAGGTCTGAGTAGGTACCACCCTCCCTGTTTCAACCACGGCCATGATGGAGGCATGACTGAGGGCAGTGACTGTATTGTTGAGACATCACAACCTTACAGAGCATATTTATACAGCACCGAGACCTGCTTTATAATCACAAAACACATAGAAATCAATCTGTACAGTATGGGACCTCTAAAGAGTTTAGGGAATCTGTACAAGGCTTTGCTATAAATTACTAAGCCTGGTGTCTGCTTTGTTAGAAGTGAGGTGCATTAACTTCTCATTAACTTAAGTTGAGAAAGGTGCTACTTTATAGACAGATTACATGATGAGAACTGGCACGGTGGATCTAATGCAACAACTTATCCTAATGCATGCATAATCTTAACCTAGACCTCACTTACGTTTCTCAGACACATGTGTTCCATGTTGGATTCAGCCAACCATTTTACCTGCACAAACTTTGTAAATTGCTTGTTTCAACCTGATGAATGCCACGAGTCTGAAGTCATTCAACTATGCTAATGATCAAATCAGATCATGGGCAAGTCTTATGCCCAAAAATATTACCAAAGAGTAAAAAGACGTTCACTCTGTGAACACTGGATCGTGTTACATACTGTAGCACTTTAGCAGTGTCAGCAGTCATATTAAGGGACCTGAAAAAATGAGGAATTCCCACGACTGTCCACACTGTGTCATCACAGAGCCACACTGCGACAGACAAAGAGGAAATGATATGACACGAAATAAGATGCCAAAAACATCTTGCTACAGCAAAGGTCCATGACTAAAATGGGAGGTAAAGCCAAAGTCATGGAGATGGATGAGATAATTCTGTGTAGTGGGTGATGTTGCACTGTCAGGTGCTGCCTGGACAGATGCTTGGATAAAGACTCTGATGTAGCTGTTCAACTTTCAACTACAGAATACTGTTCAGGTTATCACACTAAACTTCATTCAGAATGTGACATTATGACTCTTATGAATTATGAATCAAATAAGTCGTTTTCCCACTGTGAAGAAAAACAGACTTAGATCACTGATGTCAGAATAAATGTTTGTATGACGTGTTCCTGCATGAGACCCCGTGCAGAGGATCTGAGATGTGACATTACAGGGAGCGATGGCTGCATTTAGATTTTCCAGTGGTGGCATCTATTTTAGAAAATGGACAATTTCACAATGGAGTGAGGGAGATGTTTTTTCTACTTCTAAAGAAGAAAGAAACAATGAAAGAAAACTAAATGGCAGAAAAAACGACTGACAGGATAAACAAGTCCAGTGTGTATTAAAAGCTACCGGTTGTTAAGAAGTCACTTAACATTACAGTGAACTGGCACAGAAAGGAAATTATTTAATAATTACCACAGCATATGTTATAATCCAGTCAACAGACATGCTTGTGATAATACGCTGTAGTCTAGTCAACAGCTAGGCTGTGTTTGTACCTGTGAACGTTTTCCATGGCTGCTACCTCAGCGAGGGCTGCCAGGCTGAAGAAAGCAGGTAGCTCTTGCGGTACGGTGCTCCTCTCTGCTTCCTCTTCTGTGGGATTACTGTAGCACCCTTTTTCATTGCATAAATTCTGTTGGGGTAATGGCTTCTTATCCTGTTCCTGGTTCAGGTCCCTAGTTTTGTCCTCTGTAGAAAATAATTAAATAAAGAAAGATCTGTGAAACAGGAACTTAAAAGGTTAATATTTTTACTAAAAACAACATCTGAAGAGACATCAGTATCTGCCATTCTAAGAAATATACCTCCTCATAGTAACTAGTTACAAACGTTTTTCCGATTAGGATCTATTTACTTTATTAGGTATTAAAGGTGACTTTCAGTTACCTTCCATCCAAACAAAGAACTGAATGCAAACATGTGCATTGTTAGTACAATATGAGAAGTATTGACTTGTATAATTAATGGGGCGGCTGTGGCTCAGGAGGTGAAGGGACCATCCACCAACTGGAACATGCTGAATCGGGCAAGTTGCTTCCGATGTCGTGAGCATTAACCATTCACACGTACACTCACAGGTGTGTGAGTGTACGTGTGAATGGTTAATGCTCCTGATGATGCAGGTGGCACCTTGCATGGTAGCCTCTGCCACCAGTCAGTGTGTGTGTGTGAGAATAGGTGAATGCTGGTTTGTGCTGTAAACAGCCTTCAGTGGTCGGTAAGACTTAAAAAGCGCTATATAAATGCATTAATCTGTGTCATTATGGTTGGTTAATTTTGAATTTACACATAGACAAAATTCTGTTTATTTCATGGTGTGTCTAGGCATTCTCCAAAAAAATACTATATGTATCTAGGTAAATATCTCTATCTATATTTAGGTCATCTATAGTCATATTTTGGTATCTATATTTATATTAATCAAGTCAAACCCTGTGTATCATCCCTACTTGCACTGAATTCCTTAATTTGTCTGTAAATTATGGAGTAACAAGTTTTGTACTGGGTATTTTCAAAATGTTTCATTTTAAGCACAAACATGTCTCATTTTAACATACGGTGGTTAGTCTGGCTAAAACTTTAGACTCTTTAGACAAGAGACAGATACAGACACATCTTCCTAATCAATCAGCCAATCACTCATCACTCACCCTCCACTGGAGACACACTGCCATCGGCTGTGCGCACCAAGTGTGTGATCTTGGTCTTCCTAGCCTTCCTCTTCTGGCTACCCACTAGCATCTCCATACTAGTGGTGCCCTGGACATCTGGGCACATTATGGCAACGGGGGCACATGATTTGGCTTTTGAAGCTGAATCCAGCATGCCGGAATCACTCTGTACCACTGTCGTGGAGAAAAGGTTCAGAAGAGATTTCAATGATTTGACTTTCGACACAGTCTTTATTCATTTAGTATCATTGGGATTTAATCAGATCAAAGTGTACATAGTGTTTGCACATCGGTCTCAACAGCTAACTCTTAATAGTTTTTATGAATATATCCCTTTCTTGATAATAGAAAGTTGAAACATGTGAGAACAGTACAGAAGTTATAGTATACAGCACATACATTTTTAAATCTCAATCTTTTGGGTAGTTCAGCAATAAACTAGATATTCAAAGAGTTGTATAGAAAATGTGGTAATGGGTTACTGTTGGAGGAATCTGTAAATACCTCTGGAAATGTTCACATCCCTGCTTTATAATGCACAAATATCAACATTCTAGTTCACCTTTGTCCACTGCACCTGGTTTCTCCTTTTTGTGTTTGTGCTTCCTAACAATCTTGTGGAATGAAGTCTTTTTCTGAGATGGAGATGGCCCTGATATAGCAAAAAAACAAAGAAAAAAAGAGCATGGAAACGCTATGTTATGGAGTCCAAAAGGTTTTGTTTTAACAAAGAGAGAACTGGTCCTGAACACCACAAGAGTGGAAAACATGACTCTACGAGGAGGAGTGGGCCATGGATGAGATGAGGATATTAAAGAACAGCCATTGTGTTTATTAAATAGAGTCAAATCTTTGAATTTGTTCTTACCTTTTCCAGCTTTACACACTTCCTCTTGGATAGCGGAGCTGTCAGTCTTCTTCTTCTTCATGACAGCAGTCCCCTTCTTATCAAATGTCATTGGGCTATACTGTGGCAGGCTGTTAAACTTCCTTTCAAACTCCTCCTCCAGTTTTCCTAGGCTGACAAGTGAAGTTCAGAGTTCACACAGTTGAGAGCATATAATCAACAGCCTTTGTGAAAAGCCATTGCACTTTAAAATTCAGAAATGGACCAGTTTCTGCAACGTAACAATAGTAAATACATACAAACATAGACAGTGTGGTACTGTGACTCAGGTAAACAACAGAGCTAAATACATTTTAATTAAGACACTATTCTCAAATCTCTAAAACAGAGGTGGCGAGTAGTTATTATGACCCATAGTCATAATAACCACAATTATGAGAACGAGACCCAGGCTGAAAAATAATGGAGTTTTCCTTTAAAATCTCAGAAAAATAAATTGTGTCCCAATTGTGAGAAAAAAGAGCATAAATCCAAGAAATGTGATTATTGATAGATGTATAATAGGTAACATATTTACATGTCTACACAAACAATGTCCTATACTGTGAGATATTTTAGACTTTTATAGTACATTTATAACTATGATTCCAAAAAAGTGTGGACGCTCTCTAAAACATAAATGAAAAAAGTGAAAATTGCTAATCTGTTTTGACATATACTCCATTGAAAACATGTTTAATTAATTTGACCTCATCAGCTTCACTGATTTTTGTAAATATCTGCTTATTCTGAATCTGATGCAGCAACATGTTTCAAAGAAGTTGAGACAGGAGCAGCCAAAGACTGGGAAAGATGTGGAACGCTCCAAAAACACCTGTTTGAACATTCCACAGGTAAACAGGTTGACAACAGGTATGAAAGGAGCATCCTGGAAAGACTCAGTCGTTCACAAGTAAGGATGGAGTGAGGGTCAACGCTTTGTGATTGTATGATGGATGTTACTACATGGGCTCAAGAACACTGCTGGTAAATACAGCTCATTTGTCTGTTTTTATTTATTGGAATACATTTGAGCCAGGGCACAGCATTTATTTATAAAGAAACAATAAAGATTTCTTAAAGCTGGTTACTCCTGTTATTCCCCCGTTCTAAACAGTGGTGAAGAACACGAGGAGCAAATGCAAAGAGTTGAGTTTTCACTAAAAGGAAATTATGAGTGGTGTGAGCACACAAACTGCCTTTGATGTCACCATATGCTCAGCTGCTGAAGAGTGATATAGCATTAAAACACTCTGCATAAAATTCACTTTAGCGTGTTGTAGTGTGTGAAAGGACCAAAGGGAAGAATGCTAAAAATGCTCTGGAACATTACTATATGCCACACATGACTCACCCGTGTGAAGATTCATCTTTGGACTTGGACTTTTTCAGCTTCTTGGGGTTATTAGGTCCCATCTGAGAAACTGTCCAGCTGTCATCACTCCAGTTTGCGTCATGGTCAGAAGTGCGGAAAGCACCTCTTTTACCTGCACATGTGCAACAATTCAGACCAACAGGAAAAGATCCCTCATGAATACGTTTGAACCAGATGACATACACTGACGGGATTATGGAACTTATAATCAGTTTGAGTCTAAATGAATACCTCGGTCAATATTGGCTCTCAGTGAAGTCAGCATTCCCTCAGAAACGAGGGTTTTATACAAGGCGCCTTTGCAACTCCGTTCTGATTTCCTGGAGCCGCGGTTCTCTGTGTTGGATTCACAGGTCCCATCACTCGACCTTTCCTTCCCCTTGTCCTCCTCTTTGAGTTTAGTGGGTGGGGGGCTACGGGGGGAGTGATGGGGCTCTGCCGTGCTGCCCTGAAGGTCTGTGCTTCCTATACTTGCCTCTTCTGCTTCTGTCTTGGGACTGACGTCAGTCGTCTCTTCCTTCATCTCCACCTCGGAGGAACTGTTCTGCCCACACTGCCCACCGTCGTTCTCCATCTCCTCCTCTCTTTCTTTGACGAAGGTCTTGACTTTGGGCTTACTCTTCTTTTTGGGTGCAGTAGAGTTTCCACCACTATGAGTGCTCTGGATCTTCTTATTGGGCTTCTCCTCTGTGTCCTTCCAGGCCCCTTTGGCCACTGCCTCAATCGTACTGAAGACGCTGTCCATGTTTGATTCTGCATGGTTACACTTCTTGACGATCTTCTTTGCTGAACAAGGGATCTCATCATTATCATTTGACTTGGCCGCCTCTTTTTTCTTGCTCTTGTTTTTGACACGTGCATTTTGGCTGCTGAGTTGTGGGGGAATGGCGTCAGTGGAGGTAGAAGTGACGGAGGAAAGCAAAGGTAAGAGGGCTGATGTGTGAGAGGAGGGAGGACAGTCGTCAGTGTCGGCTTTCTCCTCCTTGATCTCTGGCTTGACTGCAGTTTGCTGGAGAGAGGCTGTAGAGGAGCTGTCTTCAGGCGGAGATACGACTGTGTCCATCTTTCCAGCTTCAGACGCTAAGCACATCTTATCAAATAAAACAAACCCCCAAAGTCAAACAAGTGATTATAAAATAATCTACACTTCTAATAATATATCCCTCAGTTTGATTTCTATCGTTTTTTCTGAAGTGATGAGACATTTCTATTGTATGAAGTAAAGTGAACAAATGTCATAATTAGGACTTCCCATCACTAAATCAGCATCATATCAATATCAATGCTTTCTTTCACCTAACATCCTGTTTTCTATTTTGGGCTCTTTCTTACCACAAGCGCACTCAGTAACAAGACGACTTTGTCCAGCTTTGTCACATTTCTACAATCTTTCCATCTCTAATGTGAGTAATAACTGCTGATAAAGATAACTGATATCACAATCCAATCACATAAACCATATAACCATTATTATATAAAGCTGTAATGTGCTACTTGAGATGAATGTGCAAACTGTCGCATGTCTTACCTCAGCAAGCTGGAAGAGAGCAGACTGTCTGCATGGTTTTCCTTCAGGTGCCGCAGAGAGAGATGACTGTGAACACACAGTAACATGTTTTATGAAATCACACTTCTGAATTTCCTGCAGATGTTAATGTCATTTAACAACATTTACTTTCTACAACAAATTTCACCATATTGTTAATGTAGGAAAGATCAAACCAAGGGCCTGTACCACGAAGCAAGCTCGACTTAGTTTGGCTCTGTTTAGGTTACCTGGCTTCACTGAGCCTGACTGTATCATGAAGCTGGTTATCAGCTGGCTCTGCTAACTCAGTTTTCCAGTCAAGCTATGAGCACATTCATGTGAAAGAGGCAGAGCTGGGAACTACAGGCAACATCATCAGAACCATGAAGGAAGTACTTGACATGACATGAGGTGAAACAGTGACACCTGCTGGATACTGTGGTTATGGTAACAGCAAAAAATTATATTCAAAAAGGTGAAGTAGGATACAATAAGAAGCTGGAGAAACATTGTCAAAATTATTTAAAAGCAAGGCTAAGGTCATAAATAAATGTGGGAATTATTATATATGTCCGAGTGTGGAGTGAATATATTTGCTTTTTTTTTCTGCTGGTCAACCAACAATGAAGCAAAAAGTTGAAAGTAATGCAACAGTGTTTCTGCTGCCTAAGCAGACAGAAGTGGAGAGAGGACAAGAAGAAAAGTAGTTAATCCCTGATGAGTCCATCTAACTGAAAAGATTTATTCATTTATAATCACAGGAGCTAATTTAAAGTGTGTGGATTATTTTTCTGCCACGAGAAAACAATATACTTTTTATTTCCAAGTCGGTGCAGTGATGGAGTAAGAGTGTAAAAGCATCAACGCTGTCAGAAATCCTGTCAGGATTAAAGACACTTTGCACAATTAATATGCAACTATAATTGCCATGATGTAGTTATTTGTGTGGTATGCAGTTTGTGATACATGGTTGCATTTCTTATAAGCTCTGTGTTAAAACCATAAAGGACACATGGAAGGTCTGGAAGAACAAAACAATTTGACTGATCTCTTAAAAAATCCATTGCTTGTCACTTAATCGTAAAAACTCCTTTGTCCATGTCAGGATTTGATCTGATGCTTTGGATCCACAAGTTAGCTGTGTAGCATAGGTTACCATGTGGATGTCATCTACCCCAGTTTACAGTTAGCCAGCTTCAAGATGCTTCATGAGCTCAATAGGGCAGCTTTTTATGCCCATAATGGTTTTAAAGGTGTCTATGCACATTAACAATACTGTCATGAACCAAAGTGACTAGACTTTTTTTTTATAGATATAGTCTTAGATATAGTATAAATAACTCAGTTATGATAACTGACACATCATTTTTGCATTGAAATTCAGTCATACCTCTGCCAGTGGGGAAAAGGCAGACTTGACCCTGCTTTCAGTAATGTCAGGCACTCTGTTCGGTATTGTCCCAGACAACATCTGTAGATTGAAACAGGGTAAGCAAAAACAAGTCAGTTCTGCTATAAGTTATTAATAATCACTGTCACAGTGGGTTCAACCAATCGCAATTCAAATCATCACCCTGAGGAAACTGAGGAAAGCACACATTAGTAAAAGTGTGCAATTTGTTTTACAATGCACTGATTTGAAATTACCAAACGTAAAAGCACACATTATACTGAATGGCCCATTTTAGAATAACATTTATTGTATAATTAGATTTTCATCATTGATACGTTAAGTATCAATGTAAGTATGTACTCAGTTGCTAATATGTTGTTTGTTAACGGTGGTGTACATACTGCAGGTCTTACTAGATGTTGCTATCTTTGTACATATCTCCCCCTTGTCAGACCACATCAGTGACGTGCATCAGAGAGATAATACATCCTCTGGTATCTGGTCTAAAATATACAGAGTATAGGGAGGAGAAAAATACGGTCTCAGAACACACCTCTTCCTCATCCCCTGGAAAGGAGCTCCCTTCACCGGCGGTGTCAGGTAAACTAGGTTTAGTGCTGGAGGGGATCTAGAGAGGTAAACAAAGCTGGTGTCAGCAGTCTGTTAAATAAACTCATCATAATCATAATTTCAAATTCAAAAGCACATGTAAAACTAGAATTAACACATTGTGGTTGTCTGCCTCCACCAACCACTCAAGTTGCAGTTTAACATCCATGCCCGTCCAGACTAAAATATATATAAAAGTGTTACCAGTACTTTTTAGCTAAATGGAAGTTTATATCAATGGCTTTGAGGCCATCCATTGGAGAGCTGCTACATTACACGAATGCACCCATTGGTGGCCTGCAACAATGACCTACCTCTCTGTTCGTGAGGGCATGTTCCCCCGCTAACAGCAGCATGCTAAGGCCTCCCATCTTTGTAGGATCTGACAAAGAATGACGATAGTTACAAAACCAATCCCACAGTTTGTCATGTTCTCCTTAAACTGACAATCCTGTATTATACACACCTGCCATGGCAAAGTTTAACTGTGGCATGCTGTCAGTTTTGGGCACTTTTTTGGCAGTGGTGGAGTCCTTGGTTGAGTTGGAAGAGAAGGACCAAACTTTTTTGCGGGGGTTGCTGACTGGCTGGCAGGATGGGCTCTTAACTGGTTTGCTGGTGGTGGGACACCACTTGTAGCCCGGATTTGCCTTCATAAAGGCATCCTTGTACTGAAAGAACATCCAGAATCAATTTAGTTACAAGCAAAACCTTAAAACCCTGGTTTCAAATCAACAAAACTAAATTAAAGTATGTCTCTATAACAGGAAACACTGATGGCAAAACAAGGGAAAATGTTACGTTCTAGGAAAAAAGTCTCCTTAGATATTATTTATCAGAGTTTAATGAATAAAAATTCAACTAAACTGCTTCACTAATTGACACTGGCCTGGCAACATAAACAACCAACCAGCTGTCATTTAGCTGCGTATGAGCTCACTCCCTCATTCACGACTGCCCACAGAACAGACATTCAATAGTGTCTATTACATGCAGAGTTATATATGAATCACTGTTGTTTCAGAATTTTCTATCTAATATGATATGATCTATCAAATATGAGGCATTGCATAGTGGAACTGTGGGGGGAAAAAATAGTGTCCGGAATGAGGCATTATGTAGTGCATAAACTTCAGATATTCTTCTGAGAAAAAACACAGGTTTCCTGGGCCTTTACGGTCAAAGTTGGAGGTAATTCTTCTCCAGCCAACTTGCAGCCACTCATTCTCTCGTCTGCTGTTTTTCCCAGCCACATACTAACTCTGCTCTCATTTCAGATCCAGCCACTCTCTCCCGCCCTGCAGTAACCCCTTCCCTTACCTTTCCTATCACCTGACCTTCCCTGCCCTCCTGCTCACCCGTTCCCACTCTCCCTCAACAGCCGTGCAGCAGATATACCAGTCTTTCCACTCATTCCCTGCCAGATCTATTGTGCTTACATCTTAGCGAGTCCAGCCTTTTGGTCTGCCTGACCTAGCCTGCATGATTTCCCAGCCTGGCACTTGGACTTCTGCCTCTCAACCTGACCCCATTTCAGAGCAGTTTGCCAGTTTGGATCTGCCTGCCTGGTTTCGATCACGGGTTAACATGAATTTCGTCCTATTGGAAATAACAAGTAAATAGGGTTTCAGCACTGACATTGCCATGTTCAATAGTCGCATTGCAGGACGTGCGAGTTCATGAAAAGCAAATTAACTGAAACACATCATGCTACAACTTTTTTGCTACTTGAGAGTGTTTTTTCCATGACTGATCTATAAGGTTCTTGGAAACATGGAGTTTGATCGGTTCCTAATGTGCTCTGGTGAAGGGGTGCAGTTCATCAATTTGTCAAACAGCCAAAGTCCAAGTTGTCTACCACAACCTGAAAAGGGGAGCAGCCTGTTTTGGTTGTTTGATTAACTGATCTCGGTGCACCCCTTCACCAGAGCACTGAGTGAGCTGATCAGTGGCCATGCAGAGTGTGCACATCGCCTGCCTGTGAGCATGCTCGAAGATGGCTACTGTCACAGATTATCGTCTGGATGTTTGAGGCAGGCGCTCAGTTACAAGTGTGCGTGTATTCCCGTTATCAGCGTCTCTTGTTCCTGGAGCAGGTTAAAAGTTAAAAGCTACCGTCCTGGGCTGCTCCATCTTGCCTTGTTGCTTGGATTTGAATTTCAGCTGCACCAGGAGGTCTGTTTATCTTCCACCGCGCAGATTAAAGCATACATTTAACCATTGTTAGAAATGATAGATTGCTTGTAAATAACATAACTATAACTATGATTTTTAATGGTCTATCTGTCCGTTATTAACATTATGCATATATCTAGCAAAATTTCAGGTATTTTTTGTAGTGCAGAAAAAAAAGGTACGACAGTGTCTGCTTTTTCCAATATCGTTAATCAGAGTTAGTCAGATGGACTCCTGTGAAGCAGGACTTTTCTCTCTCTCTTTAAAGCAATGTTTCACTTTCTTTTTGTTTGGTTACAACACTAGTAAAGCTTTATGAGACAGTCCAGGAGTTTGTCACCAACAAAGTGGCACCATCTCTTCAAAGAATTGAATGCACCAAACTGTCACTTTAATGCTACTGTACTAAGAAAGTTGGAAATAATGTTAGTACAGGAGCAAGAGACAGAGAGCAGTCTCACCTCCTTGGCCATGTCAGTGTACTTCTGCTTCTCTTTGGGCTCGAGCACAGCCCACCAGTCAGCCAGGATCTTAGTGGCCCCACGGTTGTCCAGGCGGGGGTGCTCCTGCCGCACCAGGGAACGGTGGCGCTTGCAGAAGAGGAGGAAGGCATTCATTGGCCGCCGTGCCCGCTGTTCATTTGAGTCCTCCTCTACTTCTTCTGTTGTGCTTCCACACTGTACCTGCGAGCCCTGCTCCTGCCCACACAGCACTGGCTGCTGGTAACACATTCAGAAATCATTAGATGGATGGATGAATGAATGAATGAATGAATGAATGAAGGCTTTGTTTCGGACATGTAAACAACAAAGCAATAGTAGTTTGACATGTTCGAAAAGGAGCAGGAAGAAGCATGAGCTTATTTAATCCTGCCACTTTTCCATCACTCAGTTACAGACAATCATTAACTTCAATATTATCTGTACCCGTCATAGAAGTAAATATATATACCTGTACACCCATAAACATCAATATTTACACAAGTACATATTTACAAACAAGTGAAATACTTCTGTACAAGAGGTACAATCTGTACCTCGTGAAAACCAAGTTTTTGTACGGCTTTTTAAACTGGGTCATGTTGGAGCACTGCTTGAGCTCCACACTCAACCCGTTCCACAGCTTCACCCCACATACAGGAACAGAAAAACTTTTTAACGTTGCGTGAAAAAAAGATGCTTCAATTTCAAATCCCCTCTCAAATTATAACCCTCATCTCTATTAAAAAAAAAAAAAAATCTGAATGTTACCAGGAGGTAACTTGTTTATTGCTTTGTAAATTATTTGTGCAGTTTGAAAATGAATGAGTAGTGAATGTGTGTGATCCCTGTAACATAATAAACTATCCTTATGGCTCTGTTTTGCAGTACGGACAATGATTGAGTTGTACATTTATAAGTGTTGCCCCAAACCTCTCCACAGTAAGTTAAATATGGTGGAACCAATGAACAGTAGAGAATGTGGAGTGATTTGTGGTCCAGAAAGTATTTTGCCTCACCCAATGCTGAAATGTGTCTTGACAGTTTGTGTTGTACATGTTGTACGTGAGATTTCCATCTTACTTTGTCATCTATTATTACACCAAGAAATTTGTTTTGATGAACTCTTTCGATGTCCACACCATCTACCTGTATCTGTACTATAGCAATAGTCAAATAACAAAATTTTTGTTTTAGTTTAACGATAATTTGCTTCTGTCAAACCACTCCTTTAGTTTACACATTTCTGTCGTGGTAATCTGCAGCAGCTCATGAAAATTTCCCCCAAAACAAAAATGTTTGTGTCATCTGCAAACAAAACCAGCCTTAGTATTTTTGACACTTTACAAATATCATTTAAATAAAGAATAAACCGTTTTGGACCAAGTACCAACCCTTGGGGAACACCGCAGACAATGTCCAAGCATGACGAAGAATATTGTCCCAACTTCACAAATTGTTTTCTGTTTCTTAAGAACTCCTGTTCATTGATTAATATGTTATGATTAATTGTAATATAATTTTTTTTTAATCTATGAATATTCCAGTTTCATACTGTTTGTGATCTATGGTGTTAGTAAGCTAGTAATTGATTTAATTAATGCCAGTGATGTTGAACTGTTTGATCTGAACCCATCTTGACTGTCAGACAGATATTTATGTTTATCTATGAATTTGTTTAATCTGTTATTGAATGTTTTTTCTACAACTTTGGAGAACTGTGGAGGTAAAGAAACAGGCCTGTAATTTGTGAAGTGGTGTCTATCCCCAGTTTTATACAGCAGCACAACTGCAGCTATTATTACTTTGTTTGGAAACGTACCGGTTTGGAATGAGAAGTTACAGATGTATGTTAGTGGTTCTGAAATTTTTCACAATTTTCATATAAATTTCATCACAATTCATCGCTATTCTTCCTTTTTCTTTAACTGCTGTGAGGAACATTGAGCTGGGATTCCTGCCTATAAGTTCATCATTCCAGTGCTCAGATGACGATGGATCATTGATTTTTTTTCTGCCAGGTTTGGTCCAACACTTACAAAAATCAATAAAACAAGGGTAACATTGTTGTCTAGAACCAGTTTTAATTAAACTATTTAATACGTTCCATATTCCTTTAAGAATGTTTTTGTTATTATTCAATATTTTACTATGGCATTCCTTCCTTCATACCCTTATAATGTTTGTTATACTTATTTTTATATTTATTTTCAGCCTCTTTCGTTCTTTCTTTTATGAACTCTCTATAGAGTGTATTTTTCTTTTTACATTTTGCAATCCCTTTGTGATCCATGGTTGGTCTGTATATTTGTGTTTCCTGTTATATTGTTTTGTAGGACAGTTTTTTATCATACAATGATTTGAATATCCTTAAAAATGTTTAACATGCATTGTCAATGTCATGCAGTGTACCATGTTTTCTGTCCCATGTATGTGATAAACTGACAGCTCTATTGCTCAGCTCAGGGACAGAGGTGACAGGATGACCTGTCAAACCATCACACACACACCTTCTCCAGCTCCTCTTCATCCTCCTCCTCTTCCTCTTCAGAGAAATCCAGAGCCTTTTTGGAGAGAAGTGGGTGCCACTGCAGGCATTTGCGCTTGGGGCGCTTGCCAGTGACCTCCCCTGCAACAGGTGGCTCCTTACCCCTTCCTCCACCCTTCATGGTACTACCGCACCTAAAAACACAGATTGGGCACTCAGTGAGAACATGTGTACACACAACATGCACAGTGAAAACATGCATCACTAGTTATGTTCTTCAATGGAAGCATACATACCTGTTGCCACAATAGTTTGACAATACTGTGCATGACCCATCCAGAACATCTAATGACTTCAAGCAGGTTTGCAAAATAGGTATATATTATTATTATAATCACATTTTCACAGCAACTGAGCTTTTGCTGAGACTCATAACATCTAATTATTGAACTCTTTACAATCCCTAATTTGTTCAGTGATTTCTCCACATAGTTTTGATATTTGCAGATTTTTTCTCTGGGGAGCCTGATGAACTTAGGTTGTATGAGCACCTACTGTAGGAAATGTGCCCTTATTCTTATCAATACATACAGTACATCAGCATGTCCTGTTTCAATATCTGAACCATTTATCAGGACTTATAAAAAGTCTGGTGTGGTTTGAGTTTTTGCTCCGTCAGTCATCCACCTCTCATTGCAAAGATTAATAGAAAACAACTATTAAATCGGGTGACTGGATTTTCTAAAGTCGCGATATGTATATGTACTGCACATAGTGTACATGTTCAGATTTTTTAAATAGTTACTGTTTTATAATATTGTGCATATGTGTGCACATGTGTGCATATTACAATAACAACCCATTCAGGCCAACAGCTAAAACAAGTAACACTGTTACACCAGCAATAATGAATAGTAATAATAATGATAATAACAATTATTATGAAAATAAATTGAAATAATATTTAATTAATGAAATGTATTTTTACATCTTCTTAAAATTAGAGTGGGAACCCTCTTATATATTCACCAATTTTTACTATTAAAATTAAAAGAAAAAAAACTGGAAATACTGGAAACTAAGCAACAGTGATTTAAAACTGTCTGAGAGGGCAAGAAATAAAAAAATCTAATCGTGCTGGAACTCTCCTAAATGCCATATTTCTAAAACATGTTAATAAATATTAATACAGATCTCATGCTGAGACACAGATCTTTAATAAATCCAGTGTAAATGTGCTTTTCAGAATGAATATCAAAAATAATACATTAGTTGAACTCTGAATTTGTGTAAGTCACTGGATTCTAGGAGTAGTAAAGGAAATCTGAAATACCAGAATGGGGCTGGTCCCCTCTCAGAAAGAAATTATGGCATAATAGAATTGGGCTTGGTTTCAAGCTATGATAAAAGTCTCTTTAAACCTCTGAACACAGCTTCTGTCTATATTTGGTTTGATTTAACATGAGCAAGGGAGCAAGTGAAGAAGCCAAATTATCCCCCCACTGGCCATCATTTCATTAGCCTTAATTTACTAAGCTAATTTTCTCTCTTAACTTGCCTTGAAGGATCCCCCCCTGCTGTGGGACCCATGAGTAACATGAAACTGAGCTGCAAAAGATGTTCGTCTATAGCTGGTGGGCTTGGTAGTGACTGAGAGGTACCACCCACTATCATGTCATGTTCTACAAGGTTATAGAGCAGAAATGTCAATGAGAAGATACCAATGAATATTAAATTACATGGTGGAGCAGAATGACTTACTGGTATTGCAAATAAATCATTAGATTGAAGGATAATTCTCATCCTTTTCATTCATGCCTTCTTGTCTTACTCACTTGAGTGCTCTGATTATGAAGCAGACACATGACGGCCCGCAGTCACCAGGATTTGGGACATTGTGACACTTTGTTTGAGGATCAGTTTGAAATATCACCAAGTAAAATGGTTAAAGAATATGCAGTCACACTGAGCCAATAAGACACAGAGCTGCAGGCAACAGATGCTCAATGCAGTTTGGGAGAATTTCCCAACGTGTCAACAGCACATGTACACAATACCACCCACTAAGATCCAAAACTGAAGAAGAAACAATAGAGCTACTACAATTATATTAACACTATGGCAGAAATTAGGTTGAATTTTAAAACAGGCCAATGTAATTCATCTTTTTTGGTGTTTGGATCCAGCATATATGAAAAAAGAAAAAGATTGCATGTAGGTCTATATGAAAGACTTTCTGCCAGGCTGATGAGACCAGCACAATGTAGAGGAACAAATCTAAGAACTGGGTTTTAATGCCTGTGGTGTCGGATTGATTAAAATGTAAAAGAAAACTGAGGTCGTCCCCTAATTGCACCTTTAGCTCCACCCACATCTGTTCCAAAGTAGTTGAAGATGAGTGAACTGTATTGCCTTTGAATCTGGATTTTTATATGACATCACTGAGGGGCAAACAGTCACGCCGCTGTCATTTTCACATCTAACAGGCTTTAATAAACTGTGGGACTGTTGGCAAAAAGCACTGCATCTGACTCGGATGTTGCACTTCTTGTTGCATTGTTGGATTTTTTGAGGGGACTGTTTAGAGCATACAGTTCACACTGGGAGTCTGGACTCTCGAGTAAAATGGCAGAGGGTGAATGTGGTGCAGTAGGCAGCAAGTGTGGAGTGACACAACTTTGCTTTTACCTTGTTCTCTTACTAAGAAAGTCTTTAGTTCCTTTTTGCACTGTTTCAGTTTAAGCAAAGACCTCCATTACAGGTCCGAGCAGTGGAAAGCGACCCAGTGAGAGGGAAGAAACCATCACACAATTTGACACGATGAGATCAGAGAACGTAAGCTTTTACTAGTCATTACTGGTGACCAATAGGCAACAAGCTCTTCTGTTATTAGTCACTACAAGAGCTGCACATGATCATTAACCGACTGCACTTTCTGAGAGCTTTCCTTGTGAAAAAGATACACAGTCACAACAAGAAGTGGTCAGTTAGCAGCAGACCCCATAAACTGCTGCAGGCCTTTCATTTAATATGTAAAGTGATTAATAAGTTAAATATTTCCTTGATTGTCTCATCTTACTACATTTCAGAGGAAAGATTTAAACAGAGAACTGTGAAGACTTTGTCATTCACATTATTGGAACACCACAGGACAATCAATGGATGTGTTGTATGGACAGTGTATCTTTGACCCTTGCACTATTAAGTGTCCTGTAGGTGTCCTGTAGTGGACTGAAGCTCATTCTACTGTTGCTATTTACAAGAAGTAATTCAGCATAACTATGTCGAAATGTAAATAAGTGAAGAAAAGTAAACTTGCACCTTGCCTTGTCTGACATTCGGTCCCTCTAACAAAACCAGGAGGGAGCTGTATCAAACATCTGCACCCTGTCACAGCCGTGTTGTCTTTTAGCTGCAGCACATGTTAATGACACTGGATTACTGTACACCCATAATTAAACATGTCTGTCTATTTTCCTTCATTGGCTCCTGCTTCTCAACATGTTTGCATTTGTTCTGGATGTCTACTAAACATGACAGGAATGAATTCAGCAGTTAATGAGCGAATGATTTCATGCCTGTATTCTTTGTGTTTATGGATGTTGAGTGGAAAACAGGAATACTTACTGAAGAAAAAACTATGGAAATGCTGTATGAGTGATGAAGATGACTCTGCCACAGCCTTTATCATGCAATGACGATGACCTATAAAATACAAGACACTGCTCTCAGTCAGGCGTTACACTGTTATCTCTGCAACAATTTTTCCAACGGCGCGAGGTCGGCTGCAGGAAAAACGTGTGCAAAGCAACTTTAATTGAGCATTAGTGAGTGACACCGCATAGCACAAGACCTCATCAGCTCCGAAGTACGGTGGGACATTTTGTCTGACCTGATCGCCGATCACTTCAATCGTGCAGTCGATCCGCCCTTGTGGCCAAAACCGTAACATGTAGGCCAAAATCCTGCGACCACTGGATGCATTTCACACGGCATTACACAGCCTGGATGGAGCGGCCACCGTTGCAATGAGCCTCTCGCTGCGCAGAGGGTTAGTTGTGCTCTCAGGTAAAACTGCTGATGCCCGATCGGACAGGCTGTCTTGGGAGCGAAGTCTTGAGCTACCGCGTCGAGCTTCGCACACACAATAACAGCACAAAACCTGAGAGCTACGCGAATAAACGAGCTATCTGGCGACCAAACGTGCTGCTGCCTCTAACACACATTTTCACCTCCGTGCAAAATGTCGATCTGAGCTCTGACAAGACAGACAAGCCGAATGAGAGTCCATCTTGCTTTGGTTTGGAGGAGAAAACCCAAGTACAGTACAGTAGTGGGGATATTTCACTCCTGTCAAACTCTGCGATGACAATGTCGTCGAAATGTCTCCCAGTCCACGAGAAAAACATCCACAATGATTAATTAAACTGGGGATTTTCTGTCCAGGCACACGCATCTGTGGGCAACGTTTTCCTGGGCAGTAGCTCCATTTTCTAGCAGTGTTACTAGGAATAAAAGTAGCTAGTTAGCTTGCTAGCTGTGCAGCCTGCTAACTGGACGTGTCACGGCTTTAACATGCCATGGTTTCCAAAACAGTTCAGGCTCCTCGCAGAGCTGCTGACAAAACCAACATGCGATCACAACACTTGTTTGTGCTGTTGCAACTGTTCGTTTCCATACAACGCAGGTTTGTGGCTGTGCATTTGATGCGGATAGGAAGATGGGGGGTGGCGGAGGGGGGGAGTCACACCACCTCACTGAGAAACAGTTGCTTTGCCATGTATTTTACTCGGCCATTTCAAACAGGAGTGAATACATATTTGAGTCACACAGGAGCGGGGACAGCAGTGCACGCTCCGGCGTTACAACACTGCTGATCAATGAGACGTCGGTGGGAAACAAACACACTCAAAGGGAAAAGGCAGCAGGCGGACATCATGTCCACAGCAGCGATAATGACAATTTTTCAGAGTGACTGACTGAGAGGCAGAGAAAATAGCGACCGGGTTTTAACGGATCATCAATAAAACCACAAGTTCTCTGTCATGAACGGGCCCTTTATGCCTCGACATACCTCTAATATCCTGCTCAGGTACCGGGGGGGCCCTCTCATCATTGGTGCCGTCCACCTTTTTAACTTATTGACACATCATAACAGTTCAGCACTGACTGTAACGTTACTAAACACGGCTGCATCAAGCCCATCCGAATACGACAAGACAAAACCGGAAGCTCGGCGATTTGTCACCAAAATAAAACCTTTTCCGCCCCAAGCAAGCAAACTCCAATTGTATTACTGAGTTTTCAGTAAAACTTGAGCCCATCAAATGACTGGATTCTGTCGATCCCTCCGAGCAGAGCAAACACTGGCAGCTTTGACATAATGGCTAATATACAATCATTAGACTATACAGTATATGATCTCAACAATAAATTGTCCCACAACCCTAATGTATTTTTTAGCAGCATTTGTCTTACGTTGCAAACAAACACGCAGGTATTATAATTATTTTGGCATTGCAAGGCAGTTATATTTAAATATTTTACATATTTGGAAACTTAAGTGCTGTATATAAGACATAAAAGGCATTAAAACAAGATGCAAAAGAAACACACAAATAATATAAACAGCATAAGTACATGTGATTTTAAAAGAGTACGATAATATATAAAATAAAAATAAGATGAATAGAGAGATACTATGATAGAAATTAAGGGCATCAATGGAGCATGCAGCAACTATGGCAGAAAAAATTATGTTAGAAATATGCATTGAGCTTTGAGGGACCCTCGACCAAAATGCTGTTGAGCCCTGATGGCCTCCATGTTCAAACTACACAGAGGACTAAACATGATAGCTTTATTACGTGGCCAGAGCCACTACTACGATGTTGGAAAGGTACCACCTGGCTCGCCTTGCGCTGATGTTATTTTAGTACAATACCAACCGTTGTACTAAAATGTGCAACATTTTTAACAAATTTGCCCCCCCCAAAAAAAAAAAGACTCTTCAGGTCTGGAGCCCTTGTTGGTCAATGCCAGCCTTACATATAGTGTGGCACACACTGAAAACGTAAATTAAGATAATCTGAAACACTGGAAACAACATATTTGCAACACATTCAACTACTTTTAATTTCATGATGTGAAACCGGAAGTCATCTTTGTTATTCTGTCTAACGTGACAATGGTGGAGAAACGCAGCACTTCGCTGGATGATGAATGTTACTGTCGACGAAGGCGACACATTAAACGACCTCAGCCCACAAAAATAACACCATAATGCCTTGATTCCGGCAGAAATACACACTTGTTCAGTCATATAATGTAATAAAAATCACTTTCGTTTTCCTCGAGGTGGGAGAAAATTCTCATCTCAGCTATATCCCTCCCCTCCCCCGGTTTGCAAAGTGCTCCTTCCCAGAATGGCCTGTACTCGCTAACAACATCCCTGACTGAAGTTTATCTCTAAGCACTGTCCGATTGTCAAAGCCGACCCTCGACAGGCTGTGGGCTACATGAGAAAACCACAATACCGACTCATTAAACGCGGCTCGCAATCTATCTCAGTTGACTGACTACTTGTTAAAGCTTCCTGGGTGTCTGTGCGCGTGATAACTGATCAGAAATGTCCCAGAAAAGTATGACGGTAGTTCACCGGCACGTACCTGAAGGTGGCAACGAAGCAAACCAGCAGCAAGCTGCTCCAATCTTCTTAAAAAGCTTTAGCCGTGAAATTATCAGTTTTGCAGTACACTGTACACATTGAAAATATCCACCCCGGCATGTAATGTCGCGTGTGAGTGGACACTCCGTTTGATGGACAGCTCCAAATCACCAATGAGAAGCGACGTTATATTCTAGTGTTTTGAGATTAGTGTAACGTCCTCAAATTTACTGTTCAGGGCACGTGTGGGAAATTTAGGCCGAAACAATACAAAATAACGCCAGCGAGAGTTCACTGTGTGTCTGTAGTACTCTGTGCTGGAGCTACACTGGCCTTGTGGTGTTTCGTGGTGTGTTTTGAATCACATGCAGCCTGTCCGACCTTTTGAGCACTGGGGCTTCCTTTAAAACACATTTGGTACATTCAGTCTCTGAGCAGCCTGTGAGTTGATTGATTGTATCAGTCGATCATGAAGAGCCATCAGCTGAACACCTGAAACAGGCGACAGACACAATGATGATATACACTGAACATTCAACTTTGAGTGCCGAACTCCTAAAGTATGACATGATCGTAAAGTGTGGCAAACAAAGTAAGTATTAACTTAATATTAACAGCAATAATAATACATTAGATTTATAGTGAACTTTTAAAACAGAGTGCTTTATGCTGAATGGGAAAACAGATAAAGAATAGAATCAGGCCACTATGAGAGGCTCTGACTGCAGAAGCCCAGTCAGCTTCACTCTTAAGTCATGAGTGTTAAACATCATCAGTAAAATATTAAAGTCTCAGCTGTCTGAGATAACACATGAGATAACACATATTATGTCCTTTTCAGTGCAGTGCTGTTGTCTTCAGCTCCACGCAAAAAGCATGAACAACTGTATGTTCTTACTGTACCTGTCATTTGTCTTGATTTGCAGTGAGCTTGCAGTGAAATTCAGCGAAGGGCACAGTCTGTAGTGACTTTGTTAGTCTCATTGCAATGGCAGTATATCTTCAGTGCGAGATCGTGAAATGTATTTTCATGTTTATGGGTAGCTTTACAGCACCTCACTGATGTGAATATGGCAGTTTATGCCAGCACAATCTGATGACTGCAACAGTTTGCATGGTGGCACCACAGGCCTTGTTCCTGAAAGATGTTCTGACATCACACATGTGTCAATAATAACCTTTGATGGCTGAGTTCCATGTAGCTGCATCAGCTGCGTAGTTAACACCTGTGATGTTCCTACCACCACCAGTCAGAATGTGTGCCGTGGGTCCAGCAGCACAGCCAGAGGACCTCGCTGATAACACTGCACAGATTCACCAGCAGATGGCAAACAATGATAAAGATGCAGCAAACGAGAACATTTGACAGGAAGACAGGAACTGTCAGTAGCCAACTGCCAGAGGAACATGAAGGTGCATTAATAGCTTTTGGAAAGGAGGAAATGGGGTTGATGGAGCAGTGTAACAGCACATAATCCAGTCAGCGAGCTCTCTCCTGAAGAATACAACCACGGCCTCTGCAACAGGCATGAAGACGTCTCCCTCAAACAGAAACAAAGTATTAGACAGTAGCTATGACATGAAGCAGCTGCAGCCATGCCAGCAGCTCTGTGAGGCTGCCACTGCACAAGCTGAATGCTAATGTCAGCATGCTAACATCTTCACAATAACAATGCAAACATGTTGATGTTTAGCAGCTGTTCTGATTACTATCTGCACCATCTGAGCTTAGCCTGTTAGCATGCTAACATTTGTTATTCAGCACTATGCACAAAGTGCAGCTGAGGCATATGGGGATGCCATTAGTTTTACAGGTATTTAAAGTTGAGTTAAGTTGCTTATTGTGCAAATTTAAATGTTAACCTGATGATGGTGCTAGAGGAAAAGTCGAGATCATCAAATTTTTACAATGTGTGTTATTCAACGTGTGTACCGTGTTGTTCTAATCATCCATCCTGTCCTGCGGCCTCTGATAACAAATGTCAACCTCATGATGATGCTATGGCTACAGGAAAAGTTTTACAAAGTCAGTGTAGTCATGCTTTGGGGGACATGAATGACTGTGCAAAACGCCATGGGAACCAGTGCAGTAGTTCCTGAGATATTTCAGTCTGGAGCAAACTAGTGGACCAGCCGACTGACTGACATTGTCATCAATAGAGCTACGCTGCAGCTAACGCTAAACTTTTCACTAAAGTCAAACTACTCACTTCTTTCACTAGAAGGTACAAACCTGGGCTATGAGCTGAAAATTTCATTCCAAAGCCATTCCTGGAAGTTCACAGTATCCCACTCAGGACCTAATTCATTAGTCAGATAGAATTCAATTCACTGCAATTGTTATTTAAAAAAATATGAATTTTAATTTTGCAAAAATAGAAAATAAATTAGGAAATAATTCTAGTTAAAGCAATACAGCTGAAAACGCTCATTGGCTAAACGAGGTAGTAGTAATAGGTTGTCTTTGTTCAGTCCAGTACTGAGGTATTCTTTACAAACTGAATGAAATGAACAAGAGAAACATACGAACGTGCTTCATATGGTCTGATGGAGCCAATCAGTGACTTACTTTGTGTGTGTCTGTCTGTAGGTGTGTATGAAGTACATTATTTGTTGTTGCTGAAGTTCTGACCCATTAATGAAGATGAAAAGATCTCGCTTCCCACCTGAAAGCATCTCATGTTCAGTATTTGTTGATACTGCACCACAGAGGTTTCCATTGAACTCTTCAGTCATTGCTGAAGCTATTGTGGTGTTGCAGGTACTGCGTTATACTATCAGATGTTGCTATTTTACTATTATTTCCCTCTCTGTATATAAAGTGTATATATATATAGTGTTTTCCTGGTTGGCTGGCTGGCTACCTCCCTTGCTTGTACTGCATGTGATGGGCTCACCACAATGTGCAACTTAAAAACTGAACTGGATTCAGAGGACTCAAGATTGAAGGGACATTAATGTGAAAGACACATAAGGTGGTGTACTATTAAAATCTTACCTGATGCAGTTTTAAATGTCTTCTACCCATCTACAGTCAGTAAATAGGTGCTATTCAGTGGTGCTATACCCTACAAGTATCACTATCTTGGTGCTCTACCTTAATTATAAGCATTTTTCATGTAATACTGCAAAATATGTATAATAATTAGTTTAATAGGACTGTTTTTCTTATTGAAAAAAACTCACACTGTAGAGGAGCAAATTTCATCTTTTAGCAGCAGTATTCAAAAATAAAATGCATTCCAGAAACCATGACAAGGTCTAATCAGAAAGATTGTCTGTGTTAAAGTATTTAATGAAAGATATAGAATAGAGGATACAGACTGAGACACAGTTGCACTTAGTGCCCTTGAAGAATGAAGGAAACAAGCACCCTTCACCAGTGGTACATACGCCCCCTGGTGGATTGGTGATGACACAGCATACAGTATCTGGTAATGAGTCTGTAATTCCAATGATCAAATACTCACAATAAAACAAAAAATAAAAACACGCAAATTTATACATGTAGCTTGCATCCAAATTTAAATACTGTCATTTGAGAAAGAAACATATGAACTCCATCTTTGCCCATCTCCTCTACATGACTGAGTTTACACAGGATGAAACACCCACTTTATCAGGATGGCAAATTATTAGTGTTATTATTAGTATCAAATGAGTTATTATTCTAAGTATTTAAAGCGTCTGTTAAAAGATTTAGCAGTAAAGAAGTAAGCTGTGTTTTTGTCATTGATTGTAAACATTTCTTCTGGAAATCTTTTTCGGAACTGATCAAAACAAGAGTTTATCTGTGAAACATTTTTCCACAATTTCATGTCAGACCCAATGTACAAAATTATGAAATGAATGTTCAATTGGAAACTCGCAAATTCAAATAAACAAAATAAAAATCTGTTATTAACACACATGGTGCAAGCAGGTGCACTAGCAGGGTTTACAATATGTACAGTACCAGTGGTGGTAGCACCTGTATCATGAGCCCTCCGGATGATGCACACATCAACCTGGATGGAAAAAAATCTACGTATACAGCAGTATGAAGGTCAGAACTGGTGAGATTCACCTCGTGCATTCTCAAAATGTCAGTATTCTCAAGACCAAACTGAATTTTAAGTCAGACTTTGAAATCCTTTTGCGCTCGGATACAACAGAAATGATTATGAACCATTTTTCTTTTGTCTCCTCCCTTTCATTGTCTACTTACACAAAGGTGTATTTATCTCATGAAAACATGTTTCAGTCACTGCCTGGTACATATTCTTAAATGCAAACCCCACTGTCATCCACACCATCATCAGTGACACGACTTCATGACAGGATGCCATAATTCCTAACCAATAAAGAGACATTATGTCAAACAAATAGCAGGGAAAAAACCTCCTATATAAACATAGTGTTAAAAACAGAATGAAACATGTTAGCTGTGTCCCAACTGAGGTGTTTCATTTTTCAAAGTCTGCATTTCTAAAACAGCCTGACCCCTTTCTCCTCCAAATCTGGTTAGGAAATGCAAAATCAATGTCGATAACATTTGGAGGACACAATCATTACACATCACACATCATTATCCTTTAAAATCCCAGCGACATTGACTTGCTCCATGCAGGTCAGTAGTTTTGTGAATGAAGCAGGAGCATACACCAGTGAACTGGACCAATGGAACAGCCGGCGAAGGATGTGAATGATGGAAGCCATGCGCCTGACTGACGTGAAATGTCACGGCTCAAACTGAAAACCAGCCTGTCGTGGAACTTGTTCCAGTTCTCCAATGAGATTTCCACATTGTCAGTGGTTTGAGGGCAACTTCCTGCTGGTGAAGTGTATATCTAAAATGTAATAAGTTGCTGAGGCTCACCATTGTCCTCCACCATTAATGAAGGATGCACCTTTACAGGCGGCACCCTTCCAAAGATGCAGCCCCTGAATACGGACAGTCAGTCCATGTTAACATGGGGAGAGAACACTGACATGCTAAATATGTAGCTGAAATACTGAAACATAAATTGTGAATAAAGGTTTACTACTGATGGGGAATATGCTAAGTGTGTTAACCAAAACATAGTGCTTGGACAAAACCTCTTACAACAGTGTTTTTATTTAGTTTAAAATAGACACAAGTCTGATTGAATGATTCAAATCTGCAGTTTGATCATGTCTTAAAACACAGCAAGTACCCCAATGCCTCAGGTGCGTTGAATATTGCACATCCACAGGAAACAGAAGACTGTTGCAACATGCATAGGTCAAACATCCTTTACATTTCCACACAAAACCCCCTCTGGCCTGCGTCCTGTCATATCATGTGTTCAAATGTTCACAATGACTTTGGAAGTACTGTATTAGGTTTAGCATTAGTATCAAGCCAGTATGAAGACCTCTTTTTTATCTCATCATATTGCTGCCCAATAACACTTTTGAAAAACAAGGGTCAAAATATCGAGTCGTCTCATCATAAAATGTTTTTCTTCTTCATTTTTAAGATCATTTGAATTACATAATATAAAAGATGTCATCAGCGTTGAACTTTATCAGAGCAAGGTATCAACACCCTCAGAATGACATTTACCTTAGATTTGATTCAGTCTTCTTTCACTGAAGTTTGGACGTGAAGGAGGATTAAATAAAATGTTCTGTTCTCAAAGGAAAAGTACATTTATGAGCTTCAATATCTGATATACAGTAAACCTTCTCTGTTAAGGCAAGTGGTGACCAATACGTTATGGAAAATCTGCAAATGAACGATGGAACATATTGTAAAAATAAAAGGAAACACTAGTGCTGATTCACACATATCAGTGCTGAAAACATTTGCTTTTCCATCAGCCACAAATCTCAACTAATATCTGACAAGGGACAAGAGAAACATGGTCCTATCTGTACATAAAAACATCATTTTCACCTTCGAAGCACACACTTGTTTCAGAAACGGTGTGTTTTAAGTGCTTATGAGCTACTACAGGTACAGTATGTGGTCCATACAAACAGGTCAGGGTTCGGTCTTCTCAGGTTTCACTGTGCCTCCTTACACAATAATCAGTGGATCTGATTTAGATTTGCTTTAAAAATTGTATTTATTACTGTTATCATACAGTGCCTATTTTCCTTATCAAAAACAATGAATAAGTGCACTTTTGAAAAGTCCCGTTGATTAGAAACATACCTGCATTTAATGTAACCACTACATTTACTTTGTAACAGGTTGGGTGAAACATGCCGTCTAAATCAAATAGCAGGAATATATAACACTCACAAATTGTTGTCAGGGGAATCTATCGACCAATGGCATCGCAGCTAAACAGAACAGGAAGGGTTTCACACTGGTAGATGCATTAGTCATTCCAAGTGCTTTAAGTACTTAATGGATTTTTATTTTTCATTTTTAACAAAGCGAGGTACTGTATTGTATGCCCTTTCAAAGAAGGCAAGCCACTGGTGAGTAAACTATGAACAGTGGATATATATATTGTAACGTGCTGCATCAATTAGGCGTCTGCTCAGGACATCAGGGCACAACCACTTCAAAACAAACAGTAAGAAATCTGACAGCTTTATTCAGGCCTCCTGGCTCTCCATAGCAGGTTCAGGGTAGTTCCTTGCTGTCCTGTCAGGTGTTCTGCTGAACATTTAAACACCTGGCTTTCTGGTGAGTTAAAAGGGTCGTTCAGTCTGATTTCTCCATCCCAGAAATATCTCATATGTAAGACTGGAGGTCAGCCATGATTGTAGCTATCAAAACAGCTTCCTGTTCGAGCCAGAGGCAGGAGCTGGAATCACTAAGGTTCAGTGATGGGCCACCTGAGGGCCAATGTTAGTGTTTTAGGTTGAGGTCACCAGTGACTAATACTGTACATTGTTTCCACAATCAGTGTTTAAAATGTCTACATTTTCATATTTAACAATTACAGGACAGACTGATGTTTTTTCAACACCGTCTCTCTAGTCAGGCGCCTGTATGTACAATGAAACAGGTTTTTCTTGCTGGAATCGTTCCTCCTGCTCGTACCGGACATTAAGAGATCTCTTCCTAATGAGCTTCCAACATATGTGATGGGGACACAGATTACACAGATCAGTTGAGTATCTTTCAAAGTTACAGATTTCTTATTACAAAATTCTCGCTTTGTGTCTCTATCCCTCCACTGCAGCTCAACAGGGAGACTGTCTGGAGATACACCACGATACTGTACAGAAACTTCAGACTTTATGAACCAGAGAGCTGCCTCAGGTCGCTGGGTTCGACACATATAGAGCCAACCATCATCAAAACGTCCTCAGTAACACTTTGGAGCAGCTCGCCTGAGGAGAACAAGCCATCTGAGTCAGTACTGTCTTCAAAGTAAAGTTAAAACTCACATACTTAACTGCATTTTGTGCAATTTTGCTTTTCACTTTACTTTTGTGTTCTGCCTTCTCTGGTTTTGCCCTTTCGACCGGACATTTTTACACTTTCAAAAAGTGTTGGCCTTTTATTTTCATTCCTGTTCTTCACTGTCCTGCTTTTAGTTTGAAAAGACAAAAACGTGTTTCACTATTAAATCTACTCACTACTTAAACCGCCCTCTCCACTCCAAGTCTACAAATTACTGTGAACATCAAACGTCTCTTTGACCATAATATTCCCAGCCACCCTAACACAGTCACAACATACTACATCACTCAAATAAAATATGCTCTGAAAATGACCTTTTAATCAAAGTTATATTTTCAATAAATAATTCTGTGCTTTTGTGCCCTCTAGCAATTTAAGTAGCAAAATATAGTGTTACATCTCTGTTGCCGATAGCAGCTTTCTCCCTTTACTTATCATTGTCAATGCAACAGCTGGATGAGAAATGTCTGCTTTTAATAAAAAAAACAAAAACCATGAAAATCTTACATTGAATAATTCATGTTCCTCACGTCAGAGAAATAAATACAGTAATTCAAGGATGTAAACAAACACAAAGCAAAGCTGTGTTCAGGGGATGCACAGATGCTAAATCAGACAAAACATTAAGTTCATATCATTATTGGCTAGCTGCTGTAGTGTGAGGGGAGGGGGAGGGGGTCACCGTTGGAATACTTTCCTTCCTACGTTAGCAAAGCAAAGTCCACCTCCTGCTCGCCGATGTGAACACATACCCCACGTTTACTTACACTTCATTACATTTCGCTTCCTTTTTGTTCAAATGAAAATCAACAAATATACAAATGGTTCATGTTTCAAGACCTAAATTTCCTAACACTTTGTGGTATACATTCAGGAACATTCATGTTGAGTGAAAAATGAAGCAATAACCAAACAGAAGAGAAGAGAAAATAAAAAAACAAAACATATTCACAATAATTATTTATGAAGACTATTCATCGCCATACAGTTATCATATGTTACATCTTATTACTAGTTTCTAGCAGTCCAGACTCCCTTCCAGGGTGATGAGTTATTATAGTTTCTCCTTTGAGGGGATCCAGATATAGGGTCCTGAATGTTCCTCTATCACCTGTTTGCAGTGGTTATAAATGTCCTCTAAGGTGTCTCCTTGAACCAGGGCTGCAAAGCAAAGGGAACTCTTTATGTACTATGGAAGCAGGCACATCAAATTGAAATCATCACAGTCACATGTGCATCTTTTCACTGTTTAAAGCCCCCATGGATAGAATATGGAGATTTTTTTCCTTTTTCCCATCAGTAAACATTTAATTATGCTATTATCACATAAAAAGATGATACATAGAGACTAAAACGTGCTTTTCTTACATACTTTAAATGACTCCATTTCACTTCTGTCATTGAAAGTTGGATTTAAGATTCCAAAAGTCAGTGATAAGTATTGTTAAATTGGATTGTTCAAGTTAAGAAAGTCAGAACAACCACTAATACAAAACACAAAAAATCAACTTTTTCACGTGCTGGACTGGAATCATTGTAAGTTAAAATCCTCCCGTGCACTCCTATTAATGATTATATGACAAAAATGATCTGTCACACCAACATCGTTCCTTTTATACTTGCAGAAGGCAGCTTCAGCATTAACTGACATGTCCAGTATGTCTACACTGACAGTCTGAACGGGGCTCAGCAGAAAATCTCTCTACAATAATCCTGATAATTCTGCCTTCTGCATGCGGCCTTGTGAGCACAACTTTCTTTCTCCTTCTGCTCTGTGCTAAGTTGGAAGCAGTGCCTTTGATTCAGCAGCTGTGTTTAATCAAGGATCCAGCTAGCCTTGTATGTTCATATACTGTGTTTGAGCAGTGAGACACAAGCTGAATAGAGAGGGATTCTTTCGTATTTGTGCCTTTATTAATATCATACCTGTGAAGAATTCACCAAACTCCTGCTCCAGCTTCATAGCCCTGTCAAATGTCTTCTTGGCTTGTTCCTCTGTCAGTCTCTTATTCATGTCCCTGCACAGGGGCGAAAAACACAAAACATCACACACCATGCTGACTCTGATTTTTATTTCAGCCTCAATGTGAACAAAACACTTTTCTAGGATTTCTAAGCAGCACACAAACACTTAATAAACAGTTTATAACATGTTATAATGTAGCTTTAATGCAGATATGAGGACATTTATTGATGTACAGGATTTGTCAAGCAATCCTAACTTCTGCTTATAGCTGGATTATAGTGTGTTATAAACCTTCTATGCTATGTTCATTCATAAATAGGAGGACTGAAAAAACAGTTTGGCCACATTCCTTCATTAATATAAAGCAAATGTAGAGTAAACATGCAGGCTAGGGGAAGATCATAGTATAACAGAAAGAAGAGTGTTGGTTTGTGTTTGTAAGAAAAGACAAAACGAATACTCACATTAATGAATCAATAGATTTAGGTTTTATGAAGATGGCGATGGGATAGAGTTGTGCTACTTGTAGTCGTTTGATGGCATTTCCAGACACATCCAGAATGCAGTGCTTACCCTGAGACAGGCATGAATTTACAAGAGATGTACCACTTAAAGCACACAACGTCTCTCAGGTTAGAACACCACAGCTGCACAATGACAGGTTTTTAAAAAATCTTCAAATAAATCTCATATGATGTAAATCTAAGCAGCATCAAGTAAAAGAGAAAGACGTTGGCTCTTTCCTTTGGTATAAAAACCATACGCTGTGGGCCCTTTGATAAACATGTGTATACAATATACAGGCTTTACAGCAACAATCTGAGCTTCACTTTATGTTTGCTTCTATGTGGTGCAACTAACACACTGTCATTAACAAGTAAAGCATCTCACCCTTTCAGCCACATATTTTACAGACTGGACACTCGTTCCATACAGGTTATCATTGTACTGTCCCGCCTCAATGAACTTGTGCTCTTGGATGTCCTTCTCCATCTGCTCTCTGGACATCACGAAGTGGTAGTCTCGCCCGTCCACCTCGTAGTCCCTCTTCGACCGAGTGGTATCTTTGGTGCAAGGAGGACAATGAGCTCTTTACAACTTAGTGATTAGCATGCCATGCAACACCAGTAGACACTTTTTAATTCTCACTGAAGGTCTCGCTCAAGTCTATAAAACACATAGCAACACTCTTAAATGTGCTCTATGCAAACATCAACACTGTTCATCATTGTTAGAATGACCACGAAGCATGGTGGAGGTGACTGGGAGCCTATTTCTCACACCACTGATATTGTCAGCACCAATGCTTCTTTCATCATAAATAGAACAGGGTTACTGTCACATTTATTTATTTAGGACAGTGCCCTGCTGCTCTGTGTTGGAAAAAAATCCCACCAATCTGGACCTGGCCTCAACCAGAGTCTGGTCAGTTCTTTATGGCAAGTAGACTGTCTCTGAATCTAACTGTGGTTCACATTTACCTTTAAAGATACCCGCTCACAGGTGCTTGTCATGAAATTTGCACAAAAGAGCAAAAAGGGAGACGGGACGTTAAATATTGTTCACAGATAAAGTCACCCTTTGGTATTTCATTGTTTAGATAATATGGTGGGTAGGTAGGGTGGATTCTAGACTAGAGAAAAAGACTAGGAAAATCCGCAATTCCTAATTGTTCATTGTTTAGATATTTAACAATAAATATAAAGTTTTAAGTTTTCTATAAGTTTTTGTGCAAATTTCACTGGGTATCTTTAAAGAGAAGATGATGTCGTCTACAAAGGTAGGAAGTGGACTATAATCTGAACACTCACACATTCAAACTACACAAACAATAATTCCAAAAGGACCACAGGAGTAAAGTGTTGATGGGGACAAATCACTTCAAGACTCACTGTCTAAATAAAGGGATGAAGGAATCAGTTCATCTTATCAGCTCTCTTACCTTGATGCCCTGAACTGTTGGCAGCTTTATAAGGTTTAAAAGGTGTGTTGAAATAAAAGAGATGGGTAAATCAAAACATGCAAAATAAAAACTTCTTTGGCTGATGAAGAACACATTACAGAACGCACAGGGGAGGATGAGGATGAGGCATAAAGCAGCATTCAACCCTGTCTTCCTCTCAGCACAGTGTGTAGGGGATTAGAGCATCTAGTTTCACAGTGGTGAGAGGAAAGCTGGTGGCAACCCCCCAGCAGGGGGAGCAGGGCAAATACTCCTAACACATCCACCCAAAAGAAGGAGCACGAGACTTAATTTAGTATTTCAAGCCCTGTGTAGTGTGACTATAATATGCATGTCAGCACATTGGATTAGAGCTTAACATACTTTATATTTATGTTTCTAATTTTTTCTCTTGTAAATTTTTAAAATGTTCCTGATGCATAGACGTAAAATGGAGTTCAGCATGGAACATTAATGTCACAATGAAAACCAATTCATCCAGCCATCAGTTACAGTTAAAAAGCAAAGACATCTGACTGTGTGTAATGCATTTTACTTTTTCTGTTTCATTGAGGTATTTGAAATCCTCCACAGATCCCACAGCTGAAAAGTGCAGCACATTAGAGAACACAGTGGGGTGAGTGTGTGATGCTGGTGTGCAATGAGACTGAGAACATCACTCTGACTCCACTGTGGATATGATCATGGTCATGACTGATTAAGTAGCAGGCAAACACGTCAATGAACACAGACAAAGACTTCACCATTTCTACTCATTGTCAGTATCATTTTGTCCTGCTACAACAACCCTGATTCCAGATTCAAGTTGGGATGCTGTGTAAAATGTAAATAACGGCAGAATGTAATCACTGTACAAGCAATGTAATGTCCTTTCTACAATCACATGTTCACAAAGTGGTGAACCTCGCTCCATCCTCACTTGTGAACCACTGAGCCTTTCCAGGATGCTCCTTTCATACCCAATCATGATGCTATAACCTGTTACCAATCAACCTGTTTACTTGTGCAATGATCCAAACAGGTGTTCCACAACTTTCCCAGTCTTTAGTTGCTCCTGTCCCAACGTGTTTATCTGCCTCATTGGCAGTGTTTGAACAGTGGCAGACATCATGACAGTGTTCTGTATCAGTACATCATTTCAGGCCTGCTGCCCTCCCTGTTTAGCCAATTAAGGTCATCAGGCTTAAGGGCCACTGGTACAACAGAAACATCCCTCATGTGGACAGCTTCACCACCTTCTACAACAGAACAAATCTCTCTAAACATGACTGCCTCCATCCAAATCATGGAGGATCTTGTCTTTTATCTATTGACATTAAACTTACACTACATTGCTGCAAAGCATTCGCTGCCTGAAGGTCAGTGAATGGATATCTAAGTACTCTTCTCACAGTTTGCCCCATCATAAATATCCCACACCTGCATGCACTATTCCAGTAACAATCAAGAACAGCCATAACTGTTGCAAAACATCACCTAGATCAGTTAGCCGTCATAGTTGTCACTTGTCATCTTGTTCATGTTAAATCTGCTGTCTTATCCAGATGATGATGCTAAACTGGAAACTGTAGATTTCAGCTTTCGACACGCTCTTGGAATTTTCTCATCTTTTGGACATGCTGCTGTTTGTATCCCCTACACTGTTAGTTACGCTGCACCATCCTCCTGAAGTCAAACATGGCCTGTCTCTGCCCCTACATCATCACGCCACCAGGAGCACAATACCCAATAACCAGCATGCCATTATTACTCCAGTACTGAAAAAGAACAACTTAGAGTTGTTATAAAATAAAGTTTAAATACAGCACATAGAATGCATAAAATTAGGAGATTAAAATCAATTGTGAATGTTACAGGAAGCCTGTGGAGAGCAGCTAAAAAGCCGAGCTGCAGAGTTTGGAATGAGCTGAAGTGTCTCAGTGTTTTCTCAGGAGGCCAGTAGATAATGTGTCACAGGAGTCGAGTCGGCTTGAAATAAAGGCAGAAACTTCACTTGTTTGAAAGATTGTTGCTGCATCATATTCAGAATAAGAAGATTTTTTAAAAAATCAATGAAGCTGATGAGGTCAAACATGAAATATATTGTCTTTGAACTGTTTTCAGTTGATATTTCATATATTTCGTGTTGTATATGTCAAATACAAATGATCGCTTTCTGTTTCCACAGCATTCCTACTTTTTTGGAATCAGGGTTAAATTAGGTAATAACATGAATACTGTGAACACACAATTTCAAAAGTTTTTGTTTCACAGTTATCCATGAACAATTCAAAATAAATTCCTGCTTTGTTACCATGAACTACTTACGTGGCACACAAGACCCAAACTTGTCTGGGAACTCTGATATCAGATCATCATTGATTCTGTCCTTCATCGGTCCGAGGATGATGACAGGTCTGGCATAATTAACTGGAGGGAAAAACAAAGACTAACAGTTCAGCAACATCCATCATATGTTATGCAGGAAAGTAAATCTTAAGGTTATTTTTCATGTGTTGTGTGTGCAGGGGAGCTTTAGATCTTGTTTGTGTGCAAATGTCTATTAAAAGATATGTGTACAGTATATTTATATAACAGAAATCTGAATAACAAGTATGGATAATGAGACATGGACAAGCTGCTGAGCTGGTTCTCTCCTGTCTGTTCCAGCACAAGCAAGCAAACTACAAACTGTACAGTTCTCATCGTGTAGTATGAACACTGAAAATGTAATGTTTGGCTTGATTGGTGGAATTCAGTTCAAATATATTACGCATATATACACACATACATACATACAATCATACATATATATAACCGTCATTTATTTGTTTGAACTATCCAAAGGGTCCATGTGTACATTATAACAGTACATTAATACTCTGTGATTCACATGTTGAGGGCTGACTTTCATGACACATTTACTGGGAAGTGACCGCTTACTTTCTTGCCGCAGCACAGGTTCATATGAGAGGATCACGTCCTCTTGACTCCCTGGTGAGGAACACGGTGAAAAATATTATTGTGTTATTTGGACAAATACTCATTACTGACATAAAACACATGCCCTGTTTGGTCAGAAGCCACATGCATGGAAGCACATACAGTATCACAGAACATGATTTCTGGTCCATCTTACAGACGTAGACAGAAAGAGGCATGTTAAATAATGTTAAATAAACTGATCCCAGGGTAAATCCATATTTCAAATTGAAACAAATAAATTCATTCACTTTTAAACCTTTATTGATATTTTGACTCGGAGTTTAGTACAAAATCTCCTACATAACCAGCTGCCCAACTGAGTAAAATTTAGGAGCTCAGGAAACTTCATACAATATGGGATAATGTTTAATACAGGATTTAAAGGTACCTGGTAAAAAAGTGTGGTGATTTGAAATAGTCCCCTGAGGTTTTTGTAACATCACTGCACATACATTTAACAAATCATTTGAGTTTTTGTTGGAAGCGAGTGATGCTCTATCCCAGCTCATGATGTTAAGTGTATTCAGCATGGTTTCAGTGAGAAGTTCTAACATTAGTTTATTTGAAAAACACTTGAGATATTTCTTGTGAGTGATGGCTGCAGAAAACACAAACAAAAAAGGAATCCCTAAAGTATTTCACCTGCACAAGACAGGCCTGATGGTGCTAACCTCAGTAAGGGCTCTTGGTTCCAAAGGAATTTTTCACTTAAATCGACATGACGGTATACGCCTGCATCACAAATGACTGAAACGTTTGGTCCAACAGTAAACAACACATCACAGCAAAACTTAGAAAGCCAACAGACTAATTGTGACATGCTCCAAAAGTCTGCTTCAAACTGACATGCTCATAAACAAAGACAAAACTATTCTAGCTGTTTAAGCCGGTGTCATGCAAACATGCATTAAACTTATTAAACAACAAAGGCATCAGTAAGGGGTGTGATTATAAAAAAGGAGTTATGTCTGTTCAGCATGCCAATGTAGGTTTGGGCGGCTCCAGGAGACACAGTGTGGCCTGGAGTGCCTGCACTGCTTCACCAGGACAGGCCAAAGCTTTGGGACCATGTTTCCCATGTTTACAAGCCTGAGCTATCACAATAAGTGTATTAATGGATGTGAATTCACACCATGCAACCACAGAAAATAACAAAAACAGACTGGTTGATACTATGTAAAAGCAAGAACATAAGCTCAATTGAATCAGCTATTAATTAAAAGAGAAAACAAAACATCATCATCCTCTGACTACATTTTTGTCAAAAGCTCAATCCTAGTTCACAAAAAACAGAACAAAAGGTAAATGTTGAAAAAATCTTTACGTGACTTTAAATGCTTTTAAATATAAAAAGACTTCATCTCACCCGTTGCACTTCATAATAAGGTGGCACTTTTTACCATAAAACAACTTAAAACCTGAATGCTCATGTTGAGTTGAGTGAACCTGCTTCACCCCTTGTGAAGGTTAACACACCATCCAACAAACCCAACAAGTTCAGCATGCAAGGAGGGGTGGGGGGATAATAGAGAGATGAGAATCATTCCTGAACCAACTTACTGAATGTCTTTGTCCCATACCCATCATCACCTATCCCCAGGATGTCCTATTGGCCGTCCAAAGAGTGCCAGAACAGAAGAAAGAGAGGAAGGAGGACAGCCGCAACATAAGCAAAAGGTTCGAGGCAAGGAAAGGAGGGAGCTGTACGCCCACAGATCTGTCTCTGTCCAGACACTGAGCAGCCAGCAGGGGGCGCCAAATGTAACATGATAACATGGAGCTGGGCTGAGACCGAGCCGAAGAGCTCTCTGAAGGGAAACTGGGTCGTACAATATCACCATATGGGGACATATCACGGGAAAATGAACAGCATTGACTTGGTTTCTCTCCTGCTGACTGATCAGCACCTGAGGCAGAGTATATCTGACTGTGACACAACAGAAAGAGAAAGAAAACAAAGCCGACAGGAAATCACGAGAGGAAGCAGGAAAGGCCTCCACGAAGCCTCTGCGCCTGAAATACACCTGCGAATCCCCTGTCAGCTCTACATGTGACCGACACCGACGCTCTGCGTGGAAGAACATGTGTGTCTGCGAGCTTACTTACGGTCGGAATCACTGCCATCCTGCTCACCCTCTTTGTTCTTGTAGAATGGGAACTTTCGTGTAAAGATGAAATTCTTTTTACGTTTGTCATTGAATGACTGTGAAAGGAGAGAAAGCATGGGGCACACAGGCATATCTGTCATGTTCATGCAGACAAAACAACTGCTTGCAGAAAGTGGCACGTCAAGAAGCTCTGACAACGAGAACGGATATGTTTCTGCCAGATTCAACAGTGTTGATTATTATATTCATCGTTTCAGTCATTTATCAAGCTCTGTTTTACAGAATTTAATATCATTTATGAACAGTAACTTTAGGTTTTGAACTGTTGATCTGGCTAAAGGAGACAACGTGAGGAGTGATGGACATTACTAACTACTGTTTTCTGGCATGTTATAGAGTAAACAATTATTTACAAAAATGAATAATTTCGATTACTCAAAAATAAAAATTGTATGTTGTATCCCTAAATAATTTGACATAATATCTGAATAGATTCTATGTTGACACTAAAAGATTTGATGGAACAGCAGTTCTGCTTCTGTCCATGAGCAAAGATTGATGTGGATAAAGGTAGGGAATTTGTTTTTTTTTTTTGTTTTTTTTTTCACATTTTATTGTCTGAATTGGGAAAACTTTAGCATACGCTGCAAAAAACAATTAAACTCCCCCAAAAACTTGTGAAATCTAAAGAGTTAAAAGGTTTAAGAAATGTCTTTTCATCCATATGCAGAAATGTACCAGTTCTTCTTGATGTGCCATGGTTGCATCAGAGGTATTTAAAGTAAAAAGAAGGTGAGAAAAGAGTTACAGAGATCATGCTATGAGTAACGTAGGTGGGGTTTAGTCATAGAAAAGACTGTCATGAGCACACAAAAACACATGCAGTGATGAAAAGAAAAGATGGAACTCAACAGGACGAGACTTCATATAATGAGCATGCTGTCTGTATCATCACTTGAAGACAAACTTCTTCTTCTGTAACATGGGAGAGTCATGGTCGAGCGTGCTACCGGTCCAACAAGACACTGTTTACTCCTAAAGTTAGTTTCTTATCAAAAATCAACATTTTCCACCTGCTTCAGTGCTTTTAGCTTACAAGTTGGCAGAATACAACTTAATACTTTTTAATACAGTTGTGTAAATGAAATATTTGAATGAAAAGCAAGACATGTAGGCAAAATATGAAAAGTTATGAATGGACATGAAACTACAGTGAGAACAACAGAGCTAAAGAACACCTGACAGTGCATACTGTGTGGTTACACAGGAAGCCATACAGCCACTTAAAGATGTTTCTCACACACAGAAAGTTCAGTTAAATGTGAGCTACAATATGAATCATCAAAGGACTGCAGTGAGAGAGACTGCCACTCTGCAGCTCTCATAAAGTCACTTACCCCTTTAGAATCAAATGACCCCGGCTTGGCATTGAACTTCACAGTCTTTAGACGCGCCCGCTCTTTCCTTTCCACTCTGCCAAGCAAAGAGCCATGTCAGACATTCACCAAAGAGATGAGATGGAACCACTCACGCTGACACGATGCTGAACTACTGAAAGTTTGGGGGAGGACAAGTTTCAAACACTGTATTCTCTATGTGTTTTAAAATTTCTGTTCTCCTCAGTCATTGCATATTTGCATTGCAAATGTGTGCTTGCATATATGTCCTGGGTTCACCTTTACATTGTGAGTCAAGACATCCAGATGAAGGCAAGTGCTGATGTGCATGCTGATTTAAGTAATAATGCACCAGCCCATATTGAGTGGAGGCTTTTCATTTTTAACCATCCACTGGAGTTTCTGGAATTGAATTTCTTATGTCACACCCTGTAATGGATAGGGCCATTAAAATAGTTTTCTTCTTCTTTTTAAAATCATTCTGTTTTCCTTCCATTTCAATCACGGTGGCACTGCACTGTCATTGACTGAAGATTGTTCTTCTTTTAGGACAGTCGATATTATTCGCACCAATCACTGATGCACATGTAGAATTTCCTCAACCACAGACAGACTTCTCTCTACTGCTCACCGTCTCTTGCTGGGGATGACACCCATTTCCTCACTGTCCCCATGTGGGGTGACACGGCGGGCCTGCCACCACTCATCATCAGAGGCGTTGATGACGTGGAGGATGTCCCCGTACCTGAAGCTGAGCCCTTGGCTGGGGAGGCCACTGTCCTTTGACCTCTCATAGTCAAACAGTGCCCTATTCAGAAGAAGATCATCAGGATTAGTGCTGCAAATGCACTGAATTTCTATTTTTTTCACTGCCGCACCTCCATATAAGGTCTTTTCTAATTCGGTAGAAAGAAAGGAGAAGCACAGCTTTACCAGGTCAGAGAGAACAGTGACTGTTGGTCCATGAGGGTTTCTATAATAAGAAATACTCCTCTGTTTCAGTTACAGATGAAACAGACCTGCTTTTACAACCGAGTCCACACTCTGTGACATAAAGAAACATCATGAGCTGCATTTTCCTCTCTGTCATCGTGTGTAAAGAAGAATCAAAACCCTTCCAAGAGACGGGCTTCGTATCGTTTTGCCATGGTGTCGGGAATAAATCAGACCCTACATGGAAGATATTTGGAGCATGGATTGGTCGGCTTTTCATTTTCTGATTTTTTCTGCATTTAACTTTTACATCTAAAACTAGGGTAAAATCCAAAAAAGACTAACCTCACATAGAGCGATCTCTTTTGATTGGTTCGCAGGGATCCTGACCCAGAGCTCATACTGTGGTTCATCATCTGCTCCCGCAGGTCATGGATTTTGGCCTCAAAGCGCCCGTACTCTGCAAGACAAGATTAGAATAAATCAGGACTGACACGTCTGCATTCAGACTCCAGTACTTGCTGGGTATGAGGAGGTCAACCTAACGATGCGGCTAAAACTTAAAGTGTCCCCTATTAAGTGAAAAATGATTTATTTGATTTTTTGGTCATTCTTTGCTGGCCTGGACAGGAAAGGGGGAAGCGAGGAGATGCCATGCGGCAGAGGTCGAACCCAGGCCGCTGCGGTAAGGACGCAGCCTGGGTACACGGGACACGCGCTCTGCCAGGTGAGTTATCAGGGCAGCCCATGATTTCCTCATTATTCTCACTACAGGAAAATTAGAGGAGATGATCATAAAGACAGGAAGTGTGCTCCAGAAAAATCTGCACACAAATATGGTGCTGGATATAATTGTCATTGTGAGCTCTACACAGTGCACTGGATGCACATTTCCATTGTTTCTGTACATGAACACATACAGTATTTAGTCTTATATTGACTTTTTGCTATTTCTTTAAAATACTGTGCTCTCAGTTGGTGACATAATTTGCTGCCAATACTCTGTAGCTGTTATACTAAAACAATTCAAGCCAATATTTGTGTTTCATAGTGTCTACATCTAGATCACATTTTCCCCAGTCGTCTAGTATTAAATACCAAACTGTATGTAATGAACAGCTTTTTGACATCAATTTTGTTTTGTTAATTTTTGGACTAGCAAGTGAATGTGAGCCAACCTGACTGCGACATAGCCTGATATTCATATATTCATATTAATATATAATTAACACCTTAACACATGAAGGAAATGATTACCGAGAGAATAGTTAGAATACATCTTAATATGTTGGAGGCGAGCCTGTGTAGCTGTATTCACAGGCGTCTACCAATCGACTGAGAATACACAAACCTACACATCATTTAGTGCGACCCATCAGGATTTCCAGTCAGTGACGTCTGAGACCATGGACTGAAACGCTCTTGGCAAAGTAAAAGAGGATGTCAGGATGTGAAAACCCGTCCCTCCATTGACAAGTATGCTTTTCCTGACAGTGCAGTTACTAAGAGGATGGAAAAACTGATAACTCGAGGCATGGCTGGCTAATCTGTCACTTACAGAAGATCAGCCAGTAAGAGACGTGACATGTTCAGTCATGACACAACCAACCACCGACCGCACAACCTGTGATCCAGCAAGAAAAGATAAGAGATATATACTGTAAATATAGAGAAAACCTGTTTTCCAGCTATGACTGCCACACTTCCATCAAACTCTTTCATGCTTCCTCTGATACTGATGTGCCTCTTCATCACCCAGAGTTACTGAAGAGATCACAAGGCTGAGCATACACATGTGAGTGAAGGCAGCTCAGATGAGATTCCCTTTCATACTGGATAAGCATCAACAACAAATGTAAAATGACACGCTAACTTTAGAAACAGAAAGTTCTACACGATTTACTTTAAACGTATCTTCCTCTCATTTTTTATGCCTGTCTTCCTCTAAAATCTCACATACCTGTCTGCATGTTCACTTTGATGTTACATCCTCTGCTGCGGTCATCTCTTTCTTATATTGTGCTCCTTCCCTCTGCTCTCTACATGCAGTCCAATTCTGTGCCGAGTGCAGCGCTAAGTAGAGAGAGGGAAACACCTCTATCTCTCCTGTGGCTGCTCGTAAGCAGCACAGAGGCGGAGACAAGTGCAGATGGATGCACCGAGCAGCAGAACTGTTTTTAAAGCAATCCATGTTTGCTTTACAACTCTAAGATCTACTAGACAACTCCCTCCCTTGTACTGCATGTATATCTGATCATGCATAAACACTTATACCATAAAGTGACATATTAAAAAGGAAGTTCCTAGTTTTCTGATGATATGAGGAACAAGCATCCAAAAAAACTATCTGGCCCTGAACACGTCACGAGACTCACCTGTCTGTTTTCCTTGTACCTGTTGGGCTTGTTTTGCAACTAGATACTGTTCATCACCTCACAGGCAGTTAATGTCATTTGAACACATCTGGAGCATCTGTATTTTATGAATTTGTAAAGGTCCAGGAGTACTGCGAGTGTGGTATTGAAATCTTAGCACCTAGAAGCCTGTCTGCTTCTTCCTGTGAAGGCAGCAGTCTCAATAACTCTAACACGGGTGTGAACAACTTTTTAAATTAACATTCAGCAGGCTGCTTACGTTTACCACTTGCAAAGCACAATAATGTACATTATGCTTGGGTTAATTTGTTGAGGCTATGTTATTCACTCCTGACACCTCTGACTCCACCCCAATACAATGGAAGTGAATAGGATTTCATTTTTGGATTCACAGTAATGACAACTTACATGTGTTAAAACAGCAAAAAAAAACAAACAAAAAAAAAACCCAGCAGTGCCTCTTTCCAGACACAACATCCTGGGTACTCTGGACACTAAGAGTTTTTACTATAATCTACCTTTGGAAAACAGATGAACAGATTAAACACAGGTAATGTAATGAAACAAAGTATCTGTGTCTGCATATACTGATAATAACCTCCTGAAAGACAGCATACCTAAAACGAGCACACAAGTTTAAATACATCATCAAAGAGGAAGAAGAAAGGGCAGTGAGGGGTCACGACCTGGGAACACAGGAACAAACGGTACAGTCAGGAGGGTTTAAAAAGTGCACTGCAGTGGAGGAGTGAGAGTCAAACAGGCTGGGAGAGGACAGGATGAGGTGTGCGTCACTGTGTCAAATGCTTGGTGAAGAGGAGAGAACAGGCTGTCTGTGATCACATTCACTCAGAGGCTCTCACGTAGCTGAGCCCTGGTGAATGCCGCTAAAGCTAAGAGCAGCCACAGGTGCCAACGGCACAAACCTGGTGCAGGAGAGTGGGCCCGTCGCGGTGAGCATAGAGCAAGTTCTGATGGGTAAGAAGAGAAAGCAGTTGTTAGTCCCAGAGGGCTTTAGAGACCAGTTAGTCAGCAAGACCCAGCATTAAGATGTCACATCAGACGGGAACCAGGCCACGGGTTGGATAAGTGAGATGGGATCATTCGATAAAACAGATTTGTTATTCATCCCAATACTAAGACTCTTGATTACAGAGGACTTCAGATTGAGCCTGACGCTTCTCCACTGATCTTTGCCACTCTACTGGAGAGTCTCCAGCGAGACGGGGCAAAGTCAGCCTGAGTTTCTGGACTATGAAATTTGCATCAGCTCTCAAGATCTTAAAAAATCTCATGTTTGAGAAGCAAAAGCAATCTAAGGCCAAGACCATTAGCTCGGGCCTGACTGATGATCTCAGCATAAATGAAGAAATGCATAAAGAAACCACAACTCAACATGTGAAGCCTTTGACTTTCTGAATGTTAGACAATAACCTTGATATACATACTTTTTCTTGGTATAAGGGTCTGGATAGTTTTTGAGTTTGACACCTCTGAGACACTGAGAGGTCTCTGACCATGAGTCATTGTCTCTACAGCCCTCGAGTAGATACTGCTGCAGCTGACCTTAATCAGAGGAGGCATGTCACCAGTCAAAGATGTCTGATCCACTACATGTTAACTTAGAGAAGGCTGGCAGACAGTCTTTGGTAGATGTGAATTAGCATGACCATGCTCTGTATGGGTTATTACAATTTACATGCTCATGGTACAGGACAAAAAAACACCCACAAACAAATTTCAGACGAGTGGAACATTGTTCAGTGAATAAGATGATGCCATAACTTCGTTTTCCAAACCCCCTTTCAGACTTACAACTTTGTGCAGTTGGACTAGTTTCAGCAAAGACTGCACTTAATGTATGGCAAATAACTGCACAATTTAAAGATGGTAAAGGAAGAGAGAAAATTCATGTAATTATCATTATGCTGCACATATCTGAACCCCTAATCAGCTCCATCATCATACCACTCATTACAGTGGCAGACTTAAGCCTTTTTCAGGTATCTTAAAATTCATCGTGCCGATCTGAACACCTCGTGCAGCTGATGGACGCTTTCACTGAGGCTCATGGAGCTCTTATTCTGAAAGTGAAATCTGACAGAAGAAGTTCAGTTGAAGTGTCATCTTAGCTCAAATCTCATCATGAGACAGCCATAAATGAGTCCAGTGAGTGCTTGCAGTCTCGTGTGGTGTAATGGAGGGACAAAACCTTGGGATTTGAAAATGTCAAACCAAACATGAAATGAGAAGTGAGTGACCTTGCATCATTTCCCAGTTTAAGCTCTAAGTTGGTGCAGTTGTTTGGCGAGATTCAAACCAGTGAAGACCTCTCTTTCTCTGAACTCCACAGACACGATGTTTCTCAGGCTACGTAAGTCCCACCATCTCTGTTAAGGCACTGATTGGTGAAGCTGTCACAACATGGACAAATCCACAAAGGATGGCTTTCCACAGTACACTATGGAGGCATCACAATATTCTACACGCTCTTACACTGTTGAGAAACTGTGTACGGGCTGTCTTATAGTGTGGTCATTGTGGGATGCTTTTATTGTGACTTTAATTCTTGGAAGGGTTTGGTGGCGATGTGTTAGCACATTACAGTTAGCTATGAAACGTAAGGTGAGCCATCATTTGGCCTGATTCTGACCCAATCACTCGGCAGGCACAGGGGAAGTACCTGAGCACCGTCCTGTGTATGACTGTGCTGCTTAGCGGGACATTCATCCCACAGGGTCCCTGGCTGACTCACCTTCAGGTCTGTACTGGGCAATGATGGTGACCACCTGTCCAGCTCCCTTCAGCGCCGCCGCTGCTTGCTCATGTGTCGCTCCTCGTAGGTCGATGCCATTTACCTGGTTTAACAACAAGGAACATCCACAGGATCATTTTTGAGGAATTTCTGTTTTATTGGACACGTTACAATGACCTGCAACACAAATGAGCCTCACTTTATTCCGCACCTGTGCAATTAAATGGCATGCTTTAAATGGACACCAAAGGCACATATTAATTTTATTTTTTTAATTCTATTTTATATTGACTTAGCGTATTTATTCATTGCCCTTTGCATCTTTCATCTTTCTCACACGATCACAATCAGATTATCTTCCATATAATGTGACGCTCCACTTAATTCACATTAAAATGGTCATCTCAGGGAGGAAAATGTAAGCAAGTCTCTGTTCCTGTGTTGCTTTTATCGAGAAGATTAACACAGTTTTACATTTCTGTCTCTGACACTCCCTTCACAGTTTGTGCGCTGTCCTTCAGTGTTAGATCAACTGTGGCAGTGGCAACAGACCAAAGAGCCTCAGGTGCAAGTGCAAAAAATCCACATTGCATATGTACACATAGTGTGCAGAGATTGAAGAATGTATGGCCAATAAGTGGGGGGAGACAGAGGAAGTTATTGTTAGATTTCAAAACCAGGCCACTGTTGGAATATCAACTGTCTGCTTTCATCAAGGTAGATCGAGGTGCTGATTGGACGCAAATTAACAGCCAGACAGTGCCATTTGATTCAACGATCTGCAGGCTACACAACGCCATTACACTACAATGAGAGGAGGCAGTGTAATCTGTTGCACAGTGTGGCATTAGTGTGGGAGGCAAACTGCTACAATTAATTATAATGAGGCAGAACAATCACTTCCTCCTGGAAAGCTGTGTAGTCTGTTCATCATCTCAGTCAGTCATCATGCATACATTCATTTTTCCTATTTCTTATACGGCTCTCGTGCTGTAAGCAAACTATGCAGGATGTGTTTTAAACCTTAGATTGTAGAGCCAGTGCTTTAACAGGAGTAGATGATGACTAAGCCATGAAATATACACCTACACCTTAGGTTAACACCTACTACAGAGTGCAAACTTCACAGAAAAAAGTCATCTCTGCTGTACACTTACAGCAGTCCTTCAAGTTAATGTCAGCTGGATTTTCAAATGTTGGCGTGAGCAAGCCGGGTCGTATCAGTCACGACGCATCTCACTCTCATTTTACATGATGAAAATCTCCCCAGGTAAGATAGAAAAACACCACATCATTCTACATGAGTCTTCCAGTGTGTGTGATCACACTGCTCTGGAGTACAGAGAGCAGGCACTTCCTCAGAAGAAAACACAATCGAATGAGTAGAATGTGAACACTCAGCTTTGAAAAGGTCAAAACTGTGAGGACTGTAAAGTATATTCTTGTTAGCTGTGGACAGGTTTCGAAATATCTGGACTCCATGACTCATTTCACTCAGAATATGAAGTGTTTGGTTCGCAAACCTCGTAGAGACTTCTGATTAGTCTTTGGTGATCTGAATCTATCTTTTTTCCTTTGAATGCACAGCAGCGAATGCTAACTGTTGCATGCTTGTCACTCAGTAGAGAGTCTGCTACACCTCCTGTATATACTGACATTTGGCCCAGACAAGCTGGATGACCACCAGTCTGAATCCTGCAACTACATCTCCTCCTCATCATCGATAAATTCATTGACTCTTTTTTTCAATTAAATTGTCAGAAGATAGTGAAAATGTTTGTAACCTTTTCTCTCTTGTTCAACCAACAGTCAAAAACCCAAACCCATTCAATTCACAGTGGTGTAAAACAAAGAAGCAAGTCATTTCAGAAACTTGAACTTTCTGATTGACTGAAATTACTTAAAGCATTGATTACCTATCAGAGTTGATACACTGATTCATTTTCTGTTCAGCTAACTGGGTGATCAACTAATTGATAAATTGATTATTTGTTTTAATACTGTGGATTCATAGGCGTGTCAGAGAGGGGACATGTAGCATTATGGCACACAGGTCACAGGTGACAGCTGATATACGTAGTATTAGAATTAACTCATAAAGATCACCCACAGTTCATACACCAGTTATTTCTCTAACTCGATGGGCCACACACTAGCAGGATAAATCCATAAGAGGACAGAATGGTGCAGGAGACTAATTTAGTCTACATAACCATGTTGATTCCAGAAAGTGAAAAAGTCACTACTGGTCTGGGACAATCTAGACCTTACCCACCTTCATTTAACAACTGCTTCTGTTTGTTTGGACTAAAGGGTGAGAGAGGCTTAAACCCACGGAAAAGCACCGATAGTGATGTTTAAAGCTAAAAGGGTGCAACGTCAGAATGGCTCTGAATGGAACATAATGCCATTTCTGGAGCTGAGAAGCACACCATTCAACATGGCCAGTGTAAAATAAACTTACTGGTAAATACCACAGACACACTACACTTCTCTGTAGTAACACTGGAGAAATGCTGCAGGAACTAAAAAAAAGGACTAGGCTGTTAGTGTTTGGCCTGGAAAATGAATCTAGGCCAGTGGGACTATTACACTCTCTATTAATATACTGGGAACACTAAGGTTTGGCAAGAGTCGACCATTTTAAGTACAACCCAGCTGCCCAGTCTTTGTTCAATCTCTGTACCTGTTACATTTATCATGTAACAGGTGAGGAGATTTTTTACATTTGAATGTAACGAGCTTCTATTTTGAGTTATCAAAAGCTACCGTACTTATTTCAACACATGAGACAAAACGTGACTTGAAATCTCTCTGAATGTGTGTCTTGTATCTGTGTAATCAGGCTGAGGTGGCTCACTCACCGATAGGATCTGGTCACCTCGCCTCAGCTCTCCACTCAGGTCAGCGGGCCCTCCTGCCAGGATGAAGGAGACAAAGATGCCCTCGCCATCTTCGCCGCCCACAATGTTGAAGCCCAGGCCCGTGGAGCCTTTGTGAAGCACGACCTTCCTGGGTTCCCTGTACAGACAGTTCAGATAGTACATGAGCTCCGGAGAGTCAGTGGGTTTCAGCATCTTCAGCTTGGGTGATGGAGGACAGAGAGGTGGACGACAATCGCACGGTACGTCGACAAAAGCCTCAGTGATGCTTTGCTCAGGCAACGGCGCTCAAAGACTACTGGAGCTCCACAGGGATACGGTGCTCTACTTAGGATCACTTGTCCCCAATTCAGTTCTGACGGAAAAGGAAGCTCGTCACATGCTAGCACACACACTGGTTTGCTTTCTGCCTCTCTCTCACACATGCACACACACCAGAATACATGCATGGGATGTGTACAAACATGTACTGAAGGATGCTAGGTCCCGATAGGGTTTTTGAAGTATTTTCAGGGCACAAACTCAAAAAGAAACATACTGTGCTTTAGGCCACAGACTCAAGGCATCCCATATGAAAAGTTCTTGTTGTTTAGCACTGAAGAAGCACCTACAGTGTACATGCTGAGGCAATGGAAGAAGAGAAATCTGCAGTGTGATGACAGCGGTCATTCTTCCACACAGTCAAAAATTAACACTATCCGGCAAACTAAACACCACTCAAATCAAACTAGACATTTTGTTATTTGCCCATCGTATTTATTATGAAGTGACATCCGACATATCTAGAAAGCCTTCCACAGGACAACCAAGCACAGAAATGTCATCATGAATATTAAGCAGCATACTGCCATCTGCAGGCCAATCCATAAACTACAGGAGCATGAAGAAGCAGAGACGCATTGTTGATCACTTAAAGCTGTTTTCTCAACAGCAAAGCTGTTGGGTACTTGCTTATTGTCTCTTGTTCTTCAGAGGTACCAATTATGTGTCCTCTGTGGTCCACCCAACTGAGTCAGTGACAGCGTTTCACTGTGAAGAAAGCCAGCCTCCTATTTGTCATTTAAAGACATGTCAGATTGCCCTGAATGCTTGTGGTTTTAACTTGATTAAACGTGTTTTATGTTAAACTGTAACATATCTTGTAGTTAGTGACAGCACCATTTCCATGAATTCTAAACTTAACAATAGCCAGAATAAAATTAGCCCCAACAACAGGCTGATTTGCATACATACAGGAAATTCAAATGGAGCACAGATACCCTGATTCCAATCTTCCCTCTATCTTCTCAACTGTCTTTGTGACCCTGTAAGTTCTTTGCCAATAAATTCTGATCATGCAGTGATGCAGTTCCGATGGCCTACAGAATGAATTGGCATTTTGTCTAAGTTATAAATAGCTAAGACTTTGCATGAATGATTCCTTTATCTGGCCTACAGCTTCTGCAAAGAGCAGAGAAGACATAATGTGGAGAGCATTGTTTCTTCTTCATATGTATATCACACTGTCTATGCAATAAAGACTATCATAGTCTATGATCATTCAAACGAAAACGAGCTTTCAGTAGTTTATTTCCGGTTTCTTATTATAGCTGACACTTAATCAACCCCCCACCGTAAATACTTGATTAATCATGGAACATTTTAAACATGAATAATAGGTTACAATAAGTGAACGACATTTGAAAAACAACAGTTAACGTCAGTGGTTCAACTTCATCTTGTTCCTGACACTTTGGTTATCAGAAAAAAATCTCTGCACTGCATCTGCACCAAATATATGAACTCAAGAGTAAACCTAAGCTATGGACCAGATACAACTGGATGATGGTTGGAAACAACTGAACCAAAATGAAGGTATTGTCCTGAATCAAATCAGATTGTTTCCCAAGGAAAAAGTTAGACTGAGCTCTCAAGTTTGTAAAAACTAGTCTTCTGAGCACAAAGAGTAGTGAAGCCATCGTATAAAATGAGGCCAACTCTCTCTAGTTCATACAAACAGTCCAGCATGGACATGCACATCACAACCTGCAAAAACTGTACAATCTGCACATCATACCACATCATATCCACCGTCTGTTCTCACACTCTGCATTCAGATAAGGAGAAACAACAAGAATCTGAATATCATGTGGCCATATGGAGCCACAGCATTTTCTTCTCTCATTTCTATAATTTTATAATCGTTGTTTGAAAAGTGACAAGAAGTGGAGACTGTGACGTTCTTTAAACAACAGCATTGTTGCCTCTCTGCAGTAAACTCCTGGCTCTTTTGCCGTGTGGCAAACTGACAGGTGATGGTTCCTTGGATTGATAAAACCGTATAAAACAGGACTGAAACACCTGTGTTTTACATCACTGTCAGACAGATCATGACATATATATCAGTTCATGTCAGCTATTAGCAGGTTTCTATGAGTTAATCTTTGATCACACGTTTAGCCCCATGAACATAGAAACATATAATCTATATCAAATATAATACATCAAATATTGTGTTGTATATTATATATATATTGTATATTAATTAATCAAAATTAAATCAAACCATAGCAGAGTAGGTCAGCTTTACATATCGTGTTAAACTCCCAGAGCATTCATTAAAATCTTATCTGCTGCACATACTGATTAAATAAAAAAAAAAAAAAAGTATTAGAAGAATAGTGACAGACTCCAGCTGAAAAAAACAAGCACTATTTCTAAAGGGATGGATGGTCCTGCATTACAAAACTCTACTATCTAAAGAAGAGGTGGCTGCTCATCTAATTTAACACTACAGTTCATTTTAAGCTCTGCTAGGCTTTGCCAAGAACTGAGCTCGGCTGCTGAATGACTCAATCTTAAAGCTGTCAATACTGGCTCCTTATTTCATGACTGTTCACTGCACCTCTGGTTGCCCACAGTCCCAGAGATGTGATTCACTGTATATTGGATCAGTCATAGGAAAAATGCACTTATAACTCATTTTTACTCCGTTCACTTGAGACTGGAATAAATCTGTGAAGGAACTGTGCTACCATGGCAACAGCAGGAAAAGTATCAGATGATTTCAAAAGCATAAAGTTAAGTCAAAAGTATATTTTGTTCAATTCTCACATGCAGAGCAATAGAAATGGGTTTGGGTATGGCAGGCAGGAACATGCTGACACACACACACACACACACAGACACACATACACACACAAACACACACACACACACACACACACACACACACACTCACTCACTCACTTACTCACTCACTCACTCACTAATTGATGTATTAAGTTATATGTTATACAACACTAAACAGCATTATTTCATTCTTAATCAAAGACATTATTGTGAATGCATGTACAACACAGACAGGTAGCAGGTGGTTAGGTTTAAGCACTGGCAGGAGGTCAAAGGTCAGGCTTGAAACAATCAGGTTAGTAAAAGTGTCTGACTACAACAAGCAAGGTCACTTGTCACCCTGGCAGCATGCAACAGCCTCTGCAGTGGCGCATTTTTGACCAAACCAATCCTTGACTTTCCATTTCCATTTGACTAAGATGCTCTCTGCCTCCCTCGTTCACATCTCCTCCTCACATCTTAGTTCTAACAATCAGGGAAGCGAGACAGAGACACAAGGGTGGAGGGACTGTATTCACTGGTACGTCCTTGCTCACTCCAACGTCAATACTCGTGGTGAACAGCATTTCATCTGTCCTGTGATGTTTAGAAATGACTCACAGTTTAAATTGCACCGATAGACAATTAAAATCTTAATTACTTAAAGAACAGAACAGACACGAGGGAACAATAAAATTAGCTAGAAATGCACAAAATACTTTTCAGGCTCAGATATTGTAGGATCACTATCATCGACTGTGCAGCTGCAGACAAATATTTGGACTTTATTTTCCTGAATGAGTCAAGATGCACTTGAAATGGAAAATGTGAATAAAAGCTGTTCTTGTTCGCCATGTCTCCAGTACTGCAACTGTAATGCAGCTGTATAATTAAAATCCAATTATACAATAAACATTATTCTGAAATAGACCCTCTGCAAAATGAGTTCTTTTACATGTGGTACTTTAAGTATTCATATGCTCAAACTGTACTTTTTTGAAGTAACATGCATGACTTTTACTTGTAACAGAGTATTTCTACACTGTGGTATCGCTACTTTTACTTACTGTAAATAAAAGACCTGAGTACTTCTTCCAGCATGGATAAAACTGGCAATGTGTTGGTGGTAGATAAGGCTAGGAGGCTCCTGCTAATTCAGAGCCCTGAAGAGAGAGAAGGAAATGGAGGGAAGACAGGCATGCTAGCTTGAGACTTGAGAAAACAACACCAAGACATGGTGGCTGGGGGCTCGAAGGAGGGAGCGAGCAACTGAATGCATTAGAGAAAAGCAGGTGGTTATAGAAGATGATATGGTGACATGGCATGCTATTTACTCGGTGGGATGGGACACAGTGGCAGAGCACAGGGTGGTGGTGGTGGTGGTGGTGGTGGAAAGTACCTGGTGATGTCCGAGTCAGGGAACAGGCTTAAGTGATAGTTTGGGAGGGGAGCGGAGTGGAGGAGGCTTTTGTCGCACTCCACTGGGGAATAGTGTCGGGGGGAGGGTGCTTTTTCACATAGTTTGTTCACAGTGCTGTAAACTGGCTCAGGAGGCCTACAGTGGAGTGAGAGACAAGAGCAGAGAGGTTAGTGTCCAGAGACAGAGGTGTGGATGAAGACTCAGGGATAAACGAAGACGATGGCACACAGATAAGAATAGAAGACATAAAGCGGTATGAGCCATGGCAGAGAGAGGAGGAAGTACTGCTGAATATGGTGGAAACTGATTTGGTTCTTGCTTGTCAAACTTCAAAAGAGGGAGAGTTGGCATGCCTTAAAAAGAAAAGGCTAACTCATTTCCTGTCATAATCAGTATCATTATATATGATACATATCCAACATGATTACTGAACAACCAGTCATGCTGAAATTATGGTCTGTTGCTAACAATTATTTTCATTATTGACTGATCTGTCTGAATTAATTGTTCAGTCTATTAAATCAGAAATTGCTGAAAATGCTCAGGACAGTTTCCCCGAGCCTGAAGTGATGTCCTCAAAAAGCTTGTTTTTGTCTGACCACCAATCTAAAACTCAACAATATTCAACTGACAAAAAAGAGAGAGAGAGAGAGAGAGAAAGGCAGAGGATCAGAGGATCAGAAGAAGAACATTTGAGCTGGAGACAAAGAATGTTTGTCATTCTTTGATCAGTGACTATGAATGACATGAGACAGGAAATGAAAATGAGAACAATTGTGAACAATTCATGTCCAGGCACTGATTAGTCGACAACTGTAGCTGTTTCAGCACTTGCTGACATGGTTATTCATAAAACTACTGTTACATGTGGTCGTGGTATTAAAAAAGCCTAAATGATCAGTTTTAAGGAAACTCATTTATGTTATTAAATGTATGCAGCAAGCAGATCCAAGAGCTCTTAAAAGCATGTACTTTCATGTAAGCATATTGTTAATTACCTGTGATGACTCAATATATACTGTATGTGCATGTTAAAGCTAAATTCTGTCACTGTGCCGAATGAGATAAATGAGCTAATTATAGATGCTAAAACATTTGCTAAATGCCAAAGCATTTATGTATAGCTTAAGTTTGCTAACATTAGCCACTATAAGCTAATGATACGAGACCAAGTAAGACTGTAGCAACAAAAACCATGAGCACATTGGGTCGGGCGAGGGTTTCGTTGCTATCAATTCAGCTCTTATTTGCAAGACAAGGATAATGTTATTTCTTCATTCAAATGTTTTATTCTCGTTTTAATGCCTTGGCATTTTCCCCAGACAAAGCAATTTATTGACCACACCCTTTAAGAACAGACTTTCAACTTCTTCACTGGTGGTCAACTTATTTGGACAGGTTGTACTTTGCAGTATTTTGTACAAAATAACGATGCATGCTAATAAACTAAAGGTTGCACTCATGTATATTTTAAACGATAGAAAGGTTATCTGTGAGGGGAGCAATTTAAGCAGAAACATTCAGCAGTACCTCAGAATTTCTTCACAACATTTAATCAGGCATCCAGACCAAAACGAAAAGGGGCTCATGCTTAAAAAAAAGTGCATCATGTAACTTCTATTCCAAACGACCGAGTGACAAAACATGCAAGAACATGCAGCAGGCGACTGACCACGCTAGAGAGCTCACCTCAACTGGAAGTGCTGGGAATCAAACCTGTGACCCTCCCCGTCATCTAGCGAGGGATTTCTAATAGGATGGAAAAAGTAAACTTTTGATCACCAACCAATGATAACCATATTTTATCATAAAAATTCTATTAACATTCACACAGCTGTTTTTTCCATACATTAACACACTGGTCAAAGAAACACTTGGATGCATGCTACACATAAGAAAATGAGACAACTGAAAATGGAAAAAGCCATGTCCTGAAGGTACTGAAGTGAACGTCCATGTCAGGGATTTATAGAGTCATCGACAGCATCATTATGAAACATCAAAGTGTGCCAGCTCATGCACAGTTTCCTGCATGAGGAGGCAGTGCTACTCTGCTGCACACTCACTGCAAATTCATATCGTTGGCCAAACACTGTTCAGTGAACACTCGGTGTGTGCATGTGTGCTGTTTGTGGATTGGAGTGTGTTAACTGGAGCATGCAGTGCAGTATGTGATTAGAAAGGAGTAATTATGCATAATGTGTGTGTTTGAGACACTCGTGATGTGAGGGTAGCAGTCATACTACTGCAGACAAGATTAGAGTAGACAGATACTCTATACTGTAGGTCTTGCCTACACAGTAGCTCATATAATTGTGCACACGCACACACGTACGCACACACACGTACGCACACATGCACACGCACACACACACGCACGCACGCACACACACACACAGTGTTGCATGGACTAGACTCGTGATGACTGTTGGCCTGCCTTGAGCATACTGCCACCTACACAGTTCTCTCTTCCTCATCCATCTCCTGCTTTCTCCCTCTTTCTGACCACCTGTTGCATCCTGTTCAAACATGGACACATCTGCACAAAGCAACTCTGTCCCCTCTGACTGTGGCTGAGGAAAGAAATGTAGCCCTAAATCTCGCTGGTATCATCATAATAACAACTACATCAAATCACACAGTACAGTCCTTCTTCATGGAGGAGATCAGCTGTCATAATTAAAATGAAAAAGATTGAATTAAAAAAAATAATTATTTTATTACACTACAAGGACTAATCAGGTCATAATCAAACCTAAAAAGAAAAAGGAAAAAAAGTGAATTTTAAAATGCCAAAACTTAAATAGAAATGCTAAAACTGAAAGCTTAAATAATTATCATAACTAATATGAAGCTCAAATCTGTAAATGGAAAAGCTTAAATAGAAACATTGAAACATTATTATTATTATTATTATTATTATTATTATTGCATTTGCACCCTCGTACTTTCCATTTTAAATGTCATCTTCTCTGTATTTCATTAGCCATTTTTAATTTCCCATATGACATTTGACTTTTCAAGCTGCACGTGAGTGAGGGGGCGTGGAGAACACAGGCAGCTTCTGGACAGCAGGGGGAGCTGACTGCTAAAGAGCACAGTTCAGTAAGAGTCCGAGCTACATGAGGAGCCACACCGTGCTCTGACATCCACACTGGCTGCCAGCAGTGGCAAAGCCAGACAGTCTCATTGCTGAGACATAGCAGAGTGGTTAGTGTAGGTGACCTGGTGCGGGAACCTTCAGTGTCTGCAATAGTTTATTGAACAACACTTATTTTAACATTTCATGACCCTAAAAGAAGAAGAGGAATGAAAATTCCAATCCCATTCAAACATAAATATAAAAAATTTAGCTGCCTCAGCAAATGAAGTCTCCTCCAAAGACAGCAGAACAAATGACTAACATAATCCTGAATTACTGTGATAGTAGTGAAAAAAAACCTGTGGCTGTGAGTTGGCAGCCAAATGAGTCATCATATCTTTCCAATTTCAGCAGCAGATCTGCCAAAGTAGAAGCAAATACTACAATTCACAACATATGTGTACTGATACTGTACAGTCATTTCAAGTCTGTTCAGCTTCACTAGTCAGGAGGAGACTGCAATTTTTTGATCCCATAGGAAATTCAGGTGCCACAGGAGCAATCACAGACAGTACAAAGCTGTACAGCACGGGACAGCAAGATATAAGAAGCACAATAAAAAAGGTAATTATAGATCAATGAAAAATATAAAAAACTGTACATGATCAAATACAATACAAGCCTTTCATAAGGTGTCAGTGTGTCTGGGTGAGAGAAAAAGTCCTGACTCTAGTGGTGTCTATTGATCCAGTGGTTACAGAATCAGCTGTTTTTCTAATGTCCAGCTTGTACTGAGACCCTGCGAGCACCTCTGGAAACACTACAGCAGACCACTGATCCAAAGCTGTGACACCAGGTGGTCCATCACTGTGATGTTCAGGTGAAACATATCTGTCTAGAGGAAGGACAAGTCAGTGCAACAGAAAAATAGTGGGGATCGTGTTAACCTCATACACTGCACTGCTTCAACAGTCTAACCTTGTACTAAATCAGGCCTGTTAAAAAATGTGATTTGATGCAAGACTATGTTTCCCTGTTGCTGTGGACTCGGGTCTAATTCAGCATGGTTCAAAGGTTAACAGTCCCCTCTGTGGTTCCTCCCTCCTGTTTGATTTCAGGTGAGTAACAACACAACACTGAACTTCAGTGTCAGCTGGAGTTGTTTAATCTTTCCACAAAAAAACAAAAGTTTTGTTATGTTAGTGACCCAACGCCACAGACCGCTAGGGACTAGCAGAAGACATAAAACATGTTATATATATATATACACATATATACACACACGCACACAAATATTTATATATACATATACATATGTATTTGTATGTATGTATGTACATGTCCTGTGAAAAATATCATCTTTCTGCACTTTTATCATATGCTCATATGCATGCCAGCGTGTGTGTGTGTGTATACACACACACACACATATATATGTATGTGTGTGCGTGTGTATCCCTCAGTAACGTGACACTCCCTGTTAATTTCTTTTGTGGCTATGGTATCAGTGTTACATTACTCATGCATGCCAGCAAATAAAAGCTAATAAAGCTTGTCGCTCATGTTAGCCACCTATCTGCCTTCCGCTGGTGACTTTCACCAAGTTGAAGTCATTGCCTAATAAATAAGAGTCCTTGGACCGGTTTTCATTGCAGCCTGCTCTTTGCCTGTGTGCCCCAGCTGTTTCAATATAAAGCCTACAATAAAGAGCCAATCAGAGATTGGCTGGGTTTATCGTCCATTGCATTTGGTGTAATTAGCTGTCCTTTTATACAAGGGTGTTTCACTCATCATATTTCAACACAACCAACCAACATGGCAGTGCAATCAAATAAAGTATGAGTGTGAATGTATTAGGACATTAAACAAAATGATGTCAATTCATCTGCTTGTACAGTGTTTTTCTCCCGACAGCAGAAAACAATGAAAAGAGACTGAGGAGGGTGAACACTGTAGGCTTGAAGCTTAAGGCATGTCAAATTTCAGAGATCAGAAATGCAAATGATGTTCTGCATTCAACCTGGGGCAAGTGGCCGAAAACATGCCCAGCATCAAATTTTTTGTACAGTACCAGCTGATCTTCCTACTTTGATGTAATTTTACTTTGATTCCTGGATTCTGTGCATGTACTGAGTCTCATTAATGACCCTCTAGTGAGATGCAGAAGCCAGAGAGGTCTGGACAGTTGGCGTCCTTTCTTCGCTGAATCATTCATACTGCAATGAGCTAAGCTGAGGCAACCAGTCAGTCCAGATCAGACCAAAATACAGTGACCTTGTAAAGACCCGTACGGGCCATTTAGAGTCTGGAAGAGTCAGTGGGGGCTTGGTTCATCTCTCTTTTTATTTTATCCACTAGCCTTAAACTCTGACAGGGTCAGCTTTTGGAGTTTGGAGAAATGTACTGTAACTTTGTGTGTTTAACTTCTTTTCAAACTAGAAGGCAACACTTTCAGATTCTGTAGAAAGCTCTTTCAAAGGATAACTGTAGAAGAATGGTGGAGGTGATCTGAAGTAAGTAAAGCTATATTTATATAGCACTTTTTAAATATAGTTACAAAGTGCTTCACACACACACAAAAATAAAATGAATAAAGAAATCTGGTAAAAATACAACACAATATAAAACACAGCACAATGAGAGACAACAAAGACAACAAAAAACAACAAAGGCAAAGGCTAGAATGGAGAGCTACAAAGAAGCTTGCCAATAAAAATGCATTTGCAGTTGCTTCAAACAGTCCAAAGATTCAGCAAATCTGATTAAAGGGGGAAGATGTTTCCAGAGGGTTGGGGCTAAAACAGCAAAAGCACAAAGACCTTTTGTTTTGGATGGATAAAAGGCCAAGATTAGAGAATCAGAGAGGTCGAGAGGTAGAATACAGGACGAGGAAATCAGAAATGTAACTGGGGGCAAGGTCATGCAGAGCCTCAGCAGTAATCAACAGGATCTTGTAGTGTATTCTGAATTTTAAAGGAACCCAGTAGAGGGAAGCAGGAACAGAGGTCATGTGGGACCATCGGCTGGTTCTGGTTAATAGCAGCTTAATTCTGAACTAAATGTAAAGGGTTTAGCTTCACTGAGACACGTGTAGGGAGAATTACAATAATCAAGGCAGGAGAAAATTAGTGTGAATCAACAGTTCAAGATCTTGCAATATTTTTTTGGCTTCAGAAAACAGGACTAAACAAGCTTAGTAACAAGTTGGTCAAAAGTCATATACTGATGACACCAAGATGATACAAATATTCTTAGAAGCAGATTTGATTTTACTGTGAAATGGACCAACAAACTGATTAACTGAGAGAAAAGTTATCAGGACCAATTAAAAGAACGGCTGTTTTGACAGGGTTTAAGTGGAAGAACTTAAGAGACGTCCATTCTTTGGTGGCAGCTAAGGAATCATGGGAGGGAGGACATTTAAATCGAGTTATTGGGTTTATTAGAGAAATAGATCCGTGAATCATATGACACATCTTAAAGGCAACTAAACAAATGACCCAGAGGAAGCATGTACAATGAAAAAAGGATTGGTTCAAGGACTGATCCCTGAGGGACACCACGCAGCATGGGAGCTGAAGAGGACATGATTGTTGATACAGACATTAAAATATCTTTGTCAAATAGGAATAGAATGATTTTAAAGTTGTACCAGAAAGGCTAACACAGTTATCCAATCACGAAAAAGGGCATGATTGATGGTGTCAAAGGCAAGAGTCAAATCCAGTGGGATGAGAATCAAGCATTCACCCTTGTCTGTATGCATAATGTTCTTATCATATCATTGCTACTTTCATGTCATTGATTAGTCTCAGTACAGCAGCCTCAGTAGTATGCTTGTGATGAAAGCCAGATTGAAATTTGTCAAAGATTTCATGACCCACAACCACCTTGATGGGTTGGTTGCTGGCAAATTTTTCAAGGATTTCAGATAAAAAGTGAAGGGTTGAATCCAAGCACTGCCCCTCACAGTCAGCTGTGACCACAGCCGGCGGACGTGGTGTCAATTCTGTGGTGGTTTAATGGCAGTGTGGTCCTCGTAAGCAGTGGAGGACACAGCGGAATATCGACTTAGTTAAAAAAGCTGGTTGTAGAAGTTATCCCTCTCTTTCTCAAAAAAAAAAACAAACCAAAAAAGAAAATGGTTAATTGGTGCCTTCCTTCGGCAGGTAAAGTGAGATCGTCAGCTACTCAAACAGCTGATCTTTATGAGGAACCAATCATGTTGGATGAACACAAAGAGTCTTTTACTTGTTCAGCAAGTTTAAGGATTTTGGCTACTTAAAGTGCATTTGATTAGGAAGGATACACCTCCTGTAGCTTGCAGGCCTGATTTTGTTCATTCATGTGGTGAGGTCCCAACACCTGTAAATAGTCAAGGACGGACGTGGATGTGAGATAGTGACGACTGATTTTAGGAATTTTGTAAGAATTCTGGACTAGAAGAGGGAGGTATATGAGAGACAGTGTGTATAAGGATTTGCAGGGAGATAGGAGCAAATTCAGACAGGAAAGTAAGATGGCTGAATGGTGTGATGGCAAAACAGACAAAACTGTAGGAAAATTTTACCTCAGACCATCTATCTTGCCTCCAAAAAAAGGTGAAATTTTCAGATTCAATGAAAAATGAGGCAGGAATGACAGGAGGCAAGGGATTTACAAGCTGGTTAATAGTGCTAAACACAAACTTTGGATTGCATTTATTACCATTAATTAAGTCAGAAAAGTAGGAAGCTCGCACACCTTTAATAGTCTGATTCAATTTAAGCAATAGCTCCTTCATATGGAGGTGATGAATGTCAAGTTTAGATTTTTTCCATCTCCATTCAGCCTTCCTATATTCTCTTCTTTGTTGTCTGATGTTGTTGTTGATCCCATGGGTTATATCAATGACTTGGACAGCCATGGAAGTGTACGGACCAAAAGCATCAATGGTTGATGTACACAAATCATTAAATCAACTAACTTGGTCATTAATATGAGTGAAGTGAAGAGGGCAACTGGCCAGACTAGAAAATTAGCTGGAAAATGTGAGGGAAAATGTGTAGACTGCTCATTAAAGATGTGACGGTGGATTGTATATTTCTGGATTATTGTAGTAGGTAGTAAAGGTTCATTCAATTCAGAGACGTGCCCAGAGTAAAATCTAAGTCAACTGTATGCTTGCAGTTATGTGTGGAGCCAGGGACATGTTGCACAAGGTTAAAAGATTAGGAAATGTTCAAAAAATCTGCTGCAAATGAGTTAAAAGGGTTGTCAGTGTGAATGTCACACCAAAGTCACCAACTATAATGGCCCTATTAAATTTAAGCATAAGAGAGGACAGTTCATCAACAAAACCCATACCCAATTTTAAACATTAAAATTTCAAAACTGATAAAAGAACCAACACTAAAAGAAATACAAGAACATGATTCTCAAAAACAGCCACAATATCCCCACCACTGCCAGTTAACCTAGGTGCAACTGGGTGGGCATAGCTCCATTAGAGGTGAGCAGTCCCTAGGTTTCAGTCAGGTCTCAAGAAAGAAGAGGAAGTCTCGGTTATAGGATGCAATTAGATCATTGAGGATGAAAGATTTATTAGACAAAGACCTAGAGAGTTTAAAAGAGCAAAGACAGCTGGAATAAGGGTCTTAGCTGGACTGGAATCACTTTAGCAGACTGTAATCACATTATCTGACCTAGCAGTTGAAAACACAGAATGTATAGGGGAGTGGTTGTAAGTTCTAAGCGCAATCCTAACAGGAAAACTGTATGATGCCAGGAAGAGGTGGTGGAGGTCAGGTGGACTCAATGCAGGTCAGCAGGTAAAAACATTACAGGGGTGCAAAGACAATTCAGTGTCGCCTGATTAAAGGTATGAACCTTTCTGGGAGGGATAGAGGCCATATGGTTCAAAAAGCTGAGTCCTGTTTAAAAAAGCAGTAAAACGAGTAGATCTCATAGTATGTTCCTGCAGTAACCCTTTAGTCAGATATGGAGTTGGTGGAGGTAAGCACTTGGATAGCAGGAGGTTCGGCCACCATGTACCGCTACATGCTGGACCATGGTGGTACGGACAGCAAGCACCATAGGTAAGCGGCGTGTCAAGGTGACGGAAGGGGACAGGTGACCAGGTGGAGCAGCGGAGTTCCAGCGAGCAACAGCAAGAGCGATATCAGCTGCCAAGCTGGAAGAGCACAGGCCACTGTTCAAAAGAGTGGCAGAGGGGTGGTCCACAGAAGCAGCGCTCTGGTTGTAACAGCCGAGACGACGCCAGGTGGAGCTGGAACCTCAGGCAGAGGATGAATGGTAGTCCAGCTGATGACTCTAGTCCAGAGTGTGGTTCATTTCCATTGTCCAGCACTTGAAAGGGGGGTAGGGGCATTTTGCATGACGCCTGTCACTCTTGACCAGGACCCACGACAACAAGTTGCAGGGAGTGGAGCAGGCTTAGGATATAGTTTTAGTCCCCAGGAGGGGCCACATGTGTTTGAGATCCCACTTCAACCGTCTAATGTCAACAGGCAGTGTCCACAAACAGCCATGATGAAGTTCAGTTGTTTCAGAGACCAGCAGGAAACAGCAATAGAAGCCCGGCTAAAAAACAAACCTAGCGCCAGCTAAGTTAGCCAGGCGAAGGAGCAGTCACTCGCTAGAAAGTCCACTATCAAGGCTTCAGGAACAAATCAGGCTAAAGTACTGTTAGTGCCAGTTATTATAGTAATAATGGCAAAAGTCCACAAGGACAAAAGTCGGTACATTCGGGCTAGACGTCAAAAGCCGGGCGAAACAACTTTGTGCAGCGTTCCAGATGTTGTGATATCTTGAAGTAGCTATTCTACTAAAAGAGTGAGTTTCAAATGAGAGGCAATCAGGTGAAAATAACTGACAAAAACATGGTGACCTTCATCAGAGCTGGGATAGCAATACATTATAACTAAGGCATTTTACTTTGTAGGTTCTAGTAAATAAAATAAGAATTTCGGTAAGCCATTCAGTATGCCAATTCTAACTGAGTGATTCCAAAAAACCTAAAAACTTTGAACACTGCCTCTCTTACTTTTCTTCCTCCAGGTGTGAGTTGCCAGAACAACTTTTTCTACTATTGCTAATAAAGAAGAAGGGATTCTTCCCCCACTTGGCTTAACAAAAATATGTTCAAAATTCCAACATTTAGAATTGAGCTTGTTAAAGTAGGAACATTTTTTGACTATCACATCCGTAGTGATAAAATGTACTAGTGGATATGAACTATTAGTTATGACAGAAAGTGAGGATCCACTTGTGTATGTGTAGAACACAGTAAACAAGAGTGACGCAAGCTACTGTCGGAGTGCTACACTTTAGGTCAGCAAGGTAATCTGAAAGGCTATTAGGGATGCACCTTGGCCAAGAGCAAACAGTAAACCTCTTAGCTCCAAAGAGAATGGAGAACTAATCCTTCACTCTGCAAAGCTTAACACAAGGGTCCTTCAGTTATCCTCTGAAATGAGCTTTTGTTATCACTCAGCTGCAATATTCCTCCACCAGTCTTTATTTTGCAAATGGAAAATGAAAACACTACATATTCTTGCACAGCATGCAACAACGGCCTAATCTCACAAAGAGGCATTGTGGAGTGCGTGTATTCATGTGTTCATTGTGATATCTAACGCATTTTCTACTTCACTTTCCTATCATTCATTATATGGTGTGACATATAACCAATAAAGAGACCATCTGAGGCTGCCATTCATACCAACACTCATCTTTGACAAGCAGCATCCACCCCCGGCAGCATTCGCTGAGCAGAAAGACAAACGCTTTACTCTTAGATTTAACTTGATAGGAAATTTGGCCCATTTGGCCCGGAGCCATATGGCATCTTGCTTTGGGATTAGGTGCTAGGGCTGTTGAGGTGGGCTGCTAATGTTTGGCTGTGACTCACTCCGAGACATCTTAAACTTTCTTCTGTTGGGACTGGGAGTAGCTGTCAGACAGGAGTCACTGAAAAGCCAACAGGTACAAAACTACTACAAAAAAGACGGGGAGAAAGAGCTTTGTGCCGATATTCAGCTAAAATGATACAGCCTGGTTTTTTGGTTTTCACAAAAACACTCAAGCTGATCCCAGGGAAAAAAACAAGAAAGTACTGAGGACAGCAAGACAACATCTGTCTCTGCCACTGATGCCACATCAATACCACAGAGACAGGCAAGATAGGCAGATACACAGTTTTCTCTCCAAATCTTTCTCTCCACATCACATTTCAACGTGTCACTGTCTAAATGTACATCATTGCATCATTTCCACTGACAACCAACATTATCAAAGCCTTTCTCAACAGAAACAGAAAGCAATGACTTGATACTTCGTTTACAGGAATGCACCACAATGGCACTAAACAACACATTATGCAGAAAGAAATCATGAAGAGACATTCAGTCACAAACACGACACAGCACAGCAGAAAAATGGGGCTACAGGACTACAGCAGAACAGTGGTTTTCAAATCACTGCTTCTAGGGATCCTCTGCTTTCCAATTATTTGTTTTAGCAAATGTGATGAGAATGTATGTTGTAGATCCTGATTCGGGATCAAGCCACCAACCTTTACCATGCCAGATCTCTTTTTTCGAGGCTGTCTTTGAAAAGCACTGCAGGGAAAACTGGACACAAACTTTGGGATTTATAGTTTTTTTTTTTTTTTTTAAAGAAAACAGGGATCAAAACACAAACACAGATCAGTCAGGACATGGGGGAGACAGGAGGAATGGGACGGACAACGCCTCTACCTGTAGTTCTAGTAGTCTGGTAGGAAGGGAGGTAATTACCGTAAGAAGGAAAAACCATCCAACCTGTTTATATCCTCTTCCCCCAGTAAGTGCTTAGGGAGGGGGGAATAACTCCCGGGGGAGATGGGGGGGAGACCAGACTTGTACTCCAGAGTGCCACTGTTGATAGGGGAAGAGATATGGTTTTCCATGGCTGGAGAGAAAGCTGTGGAGAAGGAGTGAGAGAGAGTTCTGTGGCAGCTACACAAAACAGACAAAACTCACAGACACATTTCCATGATGCCAAGAAAGTATTCATGTACTCTTTGTATTCCCGTTTAGTTTCAAAATACAGTGATACGGGGTTAGCGTATGGCAAAAGTACAAGTGAAAACTGAAAATCAAAAATGTATTTAAAGCAGAAGTTTCCTCTGACATAAAAATACTTTCTAAAACAAACAGATTGTGTCTATGAGAATGTGCAACAGCCCTCATGTACATGTTCCATATGCGTAACTTCACAGTCGAGATAAAGTGAGTGTTATGAAATGCTAAAGTGTGTATGCTCACAGGAAAAAGTGCAACCATCCCAGCAGGTGGAGGTAGAGGTTGAGTGTGGTGGAGCTGTTTGACTCTTTTAGCTTGTTGTTTTGGCTGAACATAACATTTACTGGATTGTTCAGTCTCAGCACTCTCATCAACCCCATTTTGCAACAGCAGGCAGCTGCTTTTAGCAAAAAAGCTCTGATAAATCCACTGCACACTGCCTGCCCAGCTCCAGTCACACAAAGTCTGAGACTAGCTGCTGAACATAACGGTACATTTAGCAGCTAAAGAGCCTGATGTATTTGGCAGCAGTTGGTCGAGACCAAACCAGAGCTGAACCACCACCAAGTGGACAAAAACATGACCTCCAACTAATTCTAGTGTTGCTCTGTTTCAGCTGGATAATAATACTGTATGTGATAACCTAAGTGATTCATTGTCATGCCCTCAGATATGGATTCAGCACACACAAAAGGTCAGAAAAGGTGAGAACTTACAGTGTGTGATATCAGGTGGCCCATAGGGATCTGATAGGTAGACATTGGTGGGCTTTCCCACCTTTAGGTAGACCACGTCCGACGTGTTCTTCAAAATGGCCACAGCCTCTTCATGAGACACTTCCTCCAGACTGTAGTTGTTCACCTGTCCCGACACAGACACAGTCCCTGTATGTTCAATCAGGAGTTTTACTGCTCAGTTCAGATTAGTCCAGTGTGCTCCCTGCCTCCAGGAGACTGGATTATGACAGATGGTGCTCGGTTGAGAACACGACAGTAGGAAGGTAATTAAATTAAGCGCTGGTTAAGCAAGAGGGATGCCCTCCTCAAGAGAGAGCTTGCTGTGACACAACCAAGATGAGCCAGTAGGTTGCCAATTTCTTGCTTTCAAAACGTGTACCCCACACTCATTTCATCACTTAATTAGCATTTAGACTGAAGATGCAGGAAGAATGTTGTCGGCTGGAAGCACATTGCCTAATTAATTCACTGCTGGTTTCTGTAGAGTACACAGTGTAACCAGGTTTCATGGAATCACCATGTGTCTGACCATTGTATTACATGATTAAGGTGCTCAATAAGTTATTCAGAAAACTCACCAGCAGCATCAGTGTGATGTCATGGGGCTACAGGGTATTCATGAAAGACTCTATTAACTTAAATAACAAGAGAATATTGTGAATTCTGAACATATTTCATCTGTTGTGTTTTAACCTTGTTGTGACTTAAACCTGTGTGATGGTACAGCGCATTTAATACAATTCCAACACTACTACAGCCTCAAAATGACCACAGAGTTGGATAAACTTCTCCCACACACAGTGTCAATAACTACCTGACCCTTGTAAAGCATTATAATGGAGAGAGGTTTTTATCCTTCTAGTTACTTCAGTGTGTCGGCCGCCTTTTTGCCATTTAATATTCCAGTGTTTCCACTGAGGTTCATTGAAGCTATTGCTGCATTTTCATGTGCAATAATCTATGAAAATATACTTGAATCACCAGGCTAACATCTGTTTTATGAAATATCCTTCTGCAAGCTCTGAAAGTTGAACTCATTTTTGTACTAACCATTAGCAACCTGTCACCAACTTGTAGCCGGCCATCCTTCTGCGCTGCCCCGCCATCGATGATCTTGGTGACGTATATGCTGTTGTCACCAGGGATGTGCTGGTTTCCAACTCCACCTGCAATACTGAAGCCAAGCCCTGTGTGTGTGTGATTGTATATGTGAGAGCAGTTGGTTAGTTTCTGGGTTGTGTGCATGACAGATTTATTTATCAGACAATGCAACCGCTATATGATGATGTCTGAGCCCACCTTTTGGTCCTTTGATGAGTTTGATCTCAATGATGGTCTCCAGCATTGGTCTGCGGCGCCTCACATACAGCCGGACGATAGAGCCAGCAACCTTCAGGGCTTCGACCGCCTTACTATGAGAAACTTCAGACACGTCTGCATCATTCACCCGCAGGATGCAGTCGTTTACTCTGGAGGAGGAACAGTGTGGATTAGTGATGATGATTACTGCTAATAACTAAGAGCAGGGCTGCACTCACTCATTTCATTCTTTAAAAACTGCTGGCATGCAGTGCTTGGAAGGCAGAGGAAGTGTTTAGTCTGAAGGCTGTTTGAGAGTCAAGCTGCATCTAAAGATGCAAAACTTTCATTTTTATGAAAAAACATGATGTTGACCATTCCTATTGAGAGCCATTCTATTACTATGAAGTGTGAGTCAACACATAAATCAATATGGGTTAATAGGTTGAACAGCATAAGCAGGAACCTTTCTAAATACAAACATTTCTACAGCTGAGTAAGAGGAGTCTTGTTTTTTTGCATTTTTAGCACACACACATTTGATGGAGAGTTGACTGTGTGTGGTTGTTGGCAGCAGATCCTGTTTGCTTGTATTGATGACCCATGTGTTTGCAGGAGTTTTAGATTGAACGTTATACACTTTTGAATGTATACGTATGTGTGTCTGTTATGTGTGACAGAGAGACACAGTGGGTTAGACTATGAGTCGGTGTGTGTGCGTCTGTGTGGGCAAGCACACAAGTGTGTAAAAATCAGAATCAGTGAGCGGCTGAGTTTGAATTCCCCTGAGGTGTCGACCAAAACATCCATGCCCTGGCACACAAGGACACAACTCTCTTGGGGGTGCTCATAGAGAACAGCTGGGACCCAGTGAGCACGCATGCACGTACGCGCGCACACACACACACACACACACACACACACACACACACACACACACACACACACACACACACACACACACACACTTCCACCAGTGGGAAGCAGAGCAAAGAAATATTACCTTTAAATAATAATTTTTCTTCTGTTTTTAAAGGTTTTTAAGGATAACGATAAATTAAAATTGTCACAAATCAGACAGTGGCAATATATTAGATAGTATACCTACAGTATGTGGTTATTTTGTAGGTGAGTAATCGAAGAACTGACCACTAAATGAACAGCCAATGGCAATGAAAAGCTCTACATTGTGAGAAAAGTCTGAACGGAGATAAAATACATTTAAATAGAACTTGGGTGTTTGTATAAGATAGGCTTATAGAAATCTCCCACATACATAATGGTGAAGTGAGTGTGGGTTTAGTCCTGACTATATCCATGCTGTTACCTCTCCAAAACAACAGCCTCCATGAAAAACACCTGAAATGCTCCAAGCGGTCCCTTAAGACAAGCTTGTGCATTAAGTATGCTTAATGCTCTGCTACAGTGTCCCAGAGCAGCCGGAGAAAGTGTATCTGGCTTCTGTTATGTTACAGAAAACCAAATCCCTATCGGTCTCCTTCCTCTCAGAGATTAGACCCCCCCCCATCCATAATGCATGAGTCTTGCTGCCCACCTTGGAGTGGGTGACCATCAATTAGGCTAAGTGTGATTTATGCCCGGTCTGCTTCTTTTGAGATCTGCTGTAGATTGACTCTGTGCATGCAGAATGCTCCTCTCTACCACCTGTGCTCTGACAGTAATGCTCCAGAGCTGCAGCTTGGAAAAAGAACAGGGGCTAGCCCGCAACCAAAACCAGTAATATCCAGCCCTCTCTCTTTTTTCTTGTCCTGATTATAGTTATATCATACAATATATACAAGCACAGACCCAATGCCTACTCATTGTACAATTCCATCTACACTGACCTATTCAAACAAAATCATACATAACATGGACTGCCATGTACAAGGTCTGACGACGGGACTCCATCAGTTAGTAGCACAATAACCATCAAACACTGTGTGCACACGCACACACACGCGCACACACACAATAATTTTTACTACAAAGTCGATATATGAAGATTCTGATTCTTTTCTTCCTTTGTTAAGCAGTTAATAAATGTTTCCAATCAAGCTATGGCTCTACAGTTTCACTTATGTGTCATATTTAAGGTAAGAGTGTTCATGGTTATAACTAAACTAGCCATGATCCAAGGGGTCAAGTACAGTGAAGGCAGTGTTTTCAAGTAAGCCTTTCACTCAAATAGAGTGATGACTGAGCTCAGGCTGTGTCCTTGCGTCCTTGATAAACTACTGTAGCAAATGATCTGATGGACTGTATCCGCACCCCCTCTGTTCATTTAATAAGCCTGTTAGAGATGGTGGGCCACCCTCTAATAACACAAACGAACACTTTGGAGTGTAGACTGTCAGCTTCAGTATGCACACTGTCAGAGGTCAGTAAGCGTGCATGCTGCAGTATTGAAGGTTGACTGCTGTGGGTTTTTATTGGAAAGAAAAGAGACTCATTTACAACTGCTAAAATAAATCACAAGTGGTTTGTTGTTTTTGAGATTTAATAAACAGAAGTTTAATTTGTGTATTATCTGCTTATGGTTAAATGGTCCAAAATGAAATCATCATTTGTTAATATCGATAAAATAAGTTTGCAGGCTTCAAAGGTTTTATACAGCATCCACAGGTTTATGTCCTTAAAACACTTCAAAATGAATTAGAAACCAACAGAAGAATGATATTGTGGTATAATATTTCAAATAGTTTTCTATGAAAGATTTCGGGGGTAGATTATCCAGTGCAGCAGTGGAGGAGTAAGCAGTCTCCAGTGAGTGGTGAGAGATTATCTTCGTCATCCTCTTAAAGGAGATTTCTGCTCTGATGTATTTTTGAGACATGCAAGTTTCTCAAAACATTTTCCCTGTGCGGTCTGAAAACTTTTCAGTAATAAAAACCTGTGTCTAAGTGACTGACCTCAGGCGTCCATCCTCTGCTGCAGCTCCTCCTGGGATGATCTTGGTGATGAAGATGCCGGGGTCATCACCGATGTGTGGGTTATCTGTCCCTCCGGCAATGCTAAAGCCCAACCCTGAGTTACCCTGTGGCCATGGGAAGCAGTCAGTGACAGCAGGGAAAAAATACTAACATGTCAGCTGCATGTTTCTAACAGTTTGAGGACAACTGCCTTCAGTGGGGCTGCATTTAGTATCCTGTTATGGAAACAGTCCAACTGCAGAGAGAGAACATGACCTGCTGCTGTTATCATTTCAATAGAGACACATCCAAACACAGTCTACTGTTTGTTACTGTAACACTGAAGTATAATGATGCTGATGCAAGTGTCCAGCAGGGCAAAATGCACATAATGCACATTTGCTAGGTCACATGCTATTTTTTCTTAAATATCTATATAAAGCAGTGGTTGCTCATCTTTCTGTCTGCTATATCACCACAGTCACGTTCCATGCAAGGCAGCTAAGGCAGCTGTACTAAGGGGCAATGCCATACAATCTTATCTGTGTCTTTATTTTCTCTCTAAACACAAATAAGTCAATGTATTTTTTAATGAAATAATTTCTAGTTTTTTAAATCAGCTAAGTGATGCATTATTTCCTCGTATCCCTTAGGGACTGGAGATTTACCTCTGGTCTGACAGTACTGTGCAAACAACTAAAAAACATCATGCAAGCATTCTTATTGCCTTTTAAGTATGTTTTTAGTTGACATTCCTTTTCTAAATGTTGAATTTTAATTCTGTTGAAAAGCACAAGTAACGATTTCTTTTTAAGTCAATGAAATATTGATGCATGATTCAACAGTAAGCCTTTTTAGTGTCATTGCTCTCGGTGTAATTATAAAGTGGTCAGAGGTGTGAAGTCTTCAGTTTGCCATTACAGAATGGCTCTGGCATCCTGCTGTAAGTCCAGGTCACCTACTCTCTCCTGGCTCTTTATTATCATGACTTCACTATGAAATATTGTGTTGATAAGGCAACAAGATCACACCACGTCTTTGAGAGTAGCAGCAGCACTTTGTCGGCTCTGCAACTAAAATCCCCTGGATGCCCACTCACAAAATGAAAGTCAAGCTTTGATTAAATTGTTAGCTTAAGGGAATAGCAACTTCTCTTGATTGCAAAACCCACTGAGCGTCCCTGCGGGGCCTGGAACGCTGAATGAAAAAACTTTAGCTCTCCAGAGTGACGAGTTGAGAGGACCAGACACAGGCCTCACTGTGCTCAGAGACAGCACTTATCTGATGTCTGATGATAAATATGGCAGTCCTGCGGTATGGATGGAGGCTAGCAACTGTTTGTATTAAATCTCGTCTCTTTGAAGCCCCAGTGCAGGCTGCCCTTGTTGGTGTGTTGGTGGTGATCACCTTTGCTGTTGGTTTGGGTTTCTCTCTGCTCTTGATCGTGTTGAAACTGTCAAAACTCCTTCTACTCTGCGCCTGTTGGCATCTACTTGGCTGATATTTCCATCTTAGTGACCTGGCGATTCATTTACGAGCTTATGCCAACTGTGTCACATCTACTTTAGCACGCAAATTGCTTTATACACTTGTGAGGTGATAAAACAGTTTCATGCTGTTTGCATGAAATAATTTTCAAGTCAAAAGACTAAAATCACTATAATTCTAACCAGAGTCAGAGGGGGACTTTAGAACTATGTACAAGACATGTTAAACTTAGCGGTCATGATTATTTCATGGCGTGTATACATACAACAAGCTATGCTAGGTGCAGTATAAATCTTGTTATTACTTTGATATGGCAGTTAAAAACTATTCTGGACAAATAAAAGTCCTTAAGTCCCCACACAATCCATACCCAGAATGAAAAGTCCTCCCACAGCCTTTTGGACAGAAGTTCATGATATACACACAGACAACTGAAATGAACACAGAGCATAGATCCTCTCATGAGGCAGCAGGATTGTTTTAACTTCCCTCTATCATGCTTTGCATCTTATCTTACAGCCTTCAGGAACCCATTTCTCTGTACCTTAGTGCCGAGGCATGTTCTCATAGATTTTCTGAGGTTAAACGTAGCTGTGGGATCTGAGATACTCACCCGCTCTAGAGTGATTTCCTCAAACTCATATTCGATTTCTGTGCCGTTGACCTGAGGAAAGAGAAAATAAATTGAGCCGAGACATTCACTCTGTATTTTTCTCCTTCAAGCATTGCTTTAAAATGAAAATACATGCCAGTGCTTCTCAATAATTGAACTATATTCATAGAGGGTGAGGGTGTTGAGCTTTGGCTCTACACAAAGGCAGACTGTCTGCACTTAAACTGACGGTGACAGGCGTTTTGCATGGCCACTTGCACTTTCTGTGCTAAATAGTCCCCACCTCAAGGGAAGCAATTTATGGTGATGGTTAATCAACATTTGCTATTTCTGCAACATGGAGGTTAGCTACAGAGGAGCCAGTCTCATCCTGTATCTCACTGAGATGATTAATTAGCAACGAGCGCTTCCGTCATTATGCGTTCATACAGGAATAGCACACTAGCATATGAAATGCTGCATATAATATTCGCAGTTGGGCATCATTTTTGAGAAGCATCCAATATTATTATCAGAGCATCTTATGATTGTAGAAGCCAGCGAGAACTGAAGACTTAATAAGCAACAGAAGTGAAAGAAGCAGAGTTTATCTGCTGTTAGTGTTAAATATTGAATTTTGACTCTTGAGTATATGGTCAAAGCTCTGCAAAAAAAAAAAAAAAAAAAGCCTTGGCTGAAGCAGAGGCTTACCTATCCTCATTTCTTCACAAATCAGAAAAGCATATTTGACTGTTAACATAACTGCCAACTGTGGAAACTTCAGAATAAAAGATAAACCACCTCTTGGAGCCCACTGCCTATTTGAGCAGCATTTGTTATTTATTCAGCTTCTGCTCTGCATCACAGCTCCATTTATTCATTGTAATGTAAAATACTGTGAAAAGTGCTAGAGGTGAAGGTCTTTAGAAAGTCTTGTGCTGGTCTTTTATTCATGACAAACATCAATAATTCAGCACTGCGACCTCATTTGTATTATTAAGATAAGTTACACAGTCAAAATGTACTAATAAACCACATGTACTATCTCATCCCAAACAAGTAGTGGACCAAAAGGGAATGACTGATTTGTTCTTTTAATGTTCCCATACTCAAATGTTCTTTAATCTGCTGGAGGAATTGATCTTCTACTCAAAAAGACTAATATTGAATTAAAAAAGACACAAAAACTGAAACTCACATAAGGAACTGACTCCAAAGTGTCTGTGTTGACGATTATCGGGGCAGGGCTGGCCTGTAAGAGAGACAAAGAGAGAAGGGAGAGAGAAGGGGGAGGAAAAATGTGAGACTTTAGGTTTTAGAGATAGACAGACGCCTGGGCTCACCACTGTCCTACTTTCCATAAATGCATCCAGGGGGACAAGCTTGTGGATCTCTGTATCATCAACAATTTAACAGACTTCCATTTGCTGGATGGCACCAGAAACACTCCCTTCTCAAACACAGCACTCCGATACGAGTATTATAGCTGAATGGGTCTAACAAGAAAGAGGGATGAGAACACGGGCAGTAAACGAGTGGATGTAGTAAATTTGTATCATGCAGATATGCAATGTTGGCACCTTACAACTTGCAAAGACATCAGAGCACTGTGACTGCAGAATCTATGATTCATACAGCACAGTGTTGGAGCCCCACCACATGGGTGAACAAAGAGCAGCTCACATGTAAAAACCAAAGCCTGAACAATGAAACCGTGCCAAAACCCTGTCAGGCTCTGGGAATCGTATCTGAGTGTGAGATTTGGTTTAAATCCAAATCTTGGTTTCCTATTGGATGAAACCCACTGCAACTTAGAGGGAGTTCCTGCGATGCAGCCATGACATCACCAAGGACACGCTGAGAATGGACCTGCCCCACTCCACAGCACCTTTTCCACTGCCATGTCAAGTTGCTACAGGGGTCCCTTTCCTAATCAAACATTTGTACTTTAACTAACCTAAGCAAAACTCCCCCAACTCATTGAAGGAGTAGCAGACTTTGTTGTGTTCACAAAATCTGAAAGAAAGATGACTGTGCAACCAGCAGTCTCACCTTGCTTGCAGAAGAAAGATACCCAATACAGAGTTTCCTCTAGAAAGACAAAGATAACTTCTAAGCCAGGCTCTCTTTCAATGAAGATGAATGTCGTCGTTTACCCTGCTTCCATACAAGGACCAGCCTGCTGTTAAACCCGCCAACAAAGTGAGACAACAGCCCTGCCATTGTCTGAGCTCGAAGAAACTCAGCCGGAAATACCAGACATACTAAGACACACATTAATCGCTCCCGAAGCGACCTCCAGTAAGAAGCTATTGTCTGAGCACAGACAGGTTAATAACAGTGTGTTACTGTAAGCTTCATTGTTGAATAAGCTTTACTGTGAAATTAACGGACCACGGAGCCCTGTTGCTGCTGTTTGAAATACTGTATAGATTATTGTGCTTGCTGCTTGTTTCTGTGTGTCTGACATGTTGCATTGATTGTGTTGTCCCACGCTGTTGGGCAGTGCTCGTGTTAGTTTTCTGCCACTGCTTGTAAAGCTGCAACGTATCAGTTAAAAGACCAGAGCTGACAGCTGACAAACCAGCAACGAGTTTGCATGCCAGGTACCTGAGTGACAAAGGTACGGATATTTTGTCTTTCCGCTGTGGTTGGGATCTCCCCTGCTTCACTTTAAGTGCTACTAACCCCCCCACACACACCTACATGCCTTTACACCCATCCACACAGACCTTAAAAGCAAAGATAGCATGGTAGCATAACTCAGCTTCGGTCCAAGCCATCTTAATGTCAGAGACATGTCAATCACATCCCCCATCTCGCATATCAGATCTCTGTTCAACTCTCATGGTTCTGCCATGCATCTGCCATCTTGAATTCTCACGTGACGTAGCCTCCTACGTGGCAAAATCCACTATGTCACACCCCTCTCCTGCTCTCACACTCACCCATGCACACACAATCACAGACACACGCTTGCTGTGGTTATGCTTGTTAGAGTAGTTGGTCGTGTAACACTGCTCAAGTATTATGATATAATTATATATATATAATTGCTATTAACAATGTTGTTGACATCAATAACTCTGATATTTGCTAATAACCACACCCGCTCCTACCAGTTCACAACAACAGCAGCTTGTGTTGAAATATGCCAAGAATGCCAAGTCAACATAAATGTTCAAACTGGGATGACACTAATGATAGGACTGCCAAAACATATTCAACTAATTGCTTTCAGACATCTTTCCTCTGGTTGTTATGGTTCTCCTACACTGCTTTCCAGTCTGTATTGTACATTGGCAACTTGACCTTCAGTCAGGTAACAATATTGCAGTCATAAATTGTGCAGTATGAAATGAAACCCCAGTCACACAGTAAGAGTGCACAAAAAATGCTTTCTCCTGATGGCCTGTAGAAAATGAGCAGAAGGTTAAAGGCAGGACTCCCGAGGGAGTCAATCTGGAACATGAGGTTCGGTTCAGTTTACAATACGTATATAACAAGCCTGACGTATGAGACACACTTTGGAAAATGATGCTCAAAGATCCAATCGGAGATTCCTTGGAAATTTGTTGTTTGATTTTGTCCCAACAAGATGGATAAAGCCAATAAGAAAAGAAAGGGCAAACCATTCTCCTGAGAGGATTTACAATAAAAAAGAATGCAACGTATATCCGGTAGTATATCATATTGTGTGAATAAGACGAGAGCCTTTCTATAATTGATCACATTTGAACTTTAGACACAAATCCTAGGCTGGAAACGTGGCGTTATCATGAGCTAGAAGGTTTACCACAGTGTGTGCAGTTTCTACACACTCAGAGATTTATGTCACTGCTATTGTGCAGTTTCAGACACCTTACAGACTGTGTACCCAATGTGCATCTGATTTACATGAGGCTGTGAAAGATGAGATGTTTTGCTTGGTCATCAGTCCAGTGACAGCACATGTTATCAGCAAGAGACTCAGCCTGTCCACTCATGTCTCCATCATAACTATCATACAGCTGAGACTACATGACCTGACTGTGCTCTGTAGGCTGGCCGGCTCTTTATATTACTGGTAGACGAGCATTTCTGTTTTTATTTGAAAAAACAAAGTTCATTTCTTACATTAAAGTAAATTGTGCCATTAATGACTCTATTTCTTGTTATTTCTCTAGTACTGCATCACTGAGCACCTGTGGCTCCACGTAAGAGCATCTATCATATTCAGTTGTCATCAATCTGCGTTAACAATGAACTGCTAGATTTTAGTAACATTCACTTTAATTGACTTAACTAAGCCAGATATATTTCTGTTATGCTACAATTTAAAAGCAAAGTAAAACAAACTTGTAACCTTTGAATTACACTGACATTTTCACATTTTTCTCTTTTTCTTGTTCTAATTGCTTGTGTGTGAGTGTGTGTGTGGTGTAGGTACTTCTCTCATATGGTTCCTTTTGTGGACTGTGTTTTTTTTTTGTTTTTTTTTACCTGAACTGCTATTGTCTGTGTGTAGTTTCTATGTTTTCATCTTACCTTTTGTACTCTATTCCCCCCTGTATGCACTTCTGACCAAATTATATTAATCATTTGGAAAATAAAGCTATATTTGATGAACTGAGTAGTTTATTTTTCTCAAGTCAACAATAATCCAAGAAAAAAGCACATCACTGGATGTGCCTTTTGACAGACATCTGATCTGTGAAAAGTGCAGCTCAGATACACTTCAGTAGAGCGCACATACCATAAAAGATGGAGACAAAGCAAAATAATTGAATGAACAATAAACAAAACAACAAAGGAAACAAAACAACAAAGGAAACAAAAAAGGACCCACAGATGAATTTATCAAGTCAAGCCAAACTTAACAAGCAAAATGTCACAACTGCTTAGACTCAGGAGGACTTTACCAGCGTCTGCAGCAAGAATCCACACAGCAAAAGCTCAATCACCACCAAGTATTACCATTTTCAGGTCAAATGAATAATGAAGCGTGCCTATCACTAAAATACTTCCATCACCATGTTTTTATGCTTGGTCTGATTCTGCTATCCAAGTGAAATCAAATCAATACATCAGTATTTCTTGAAGATTGGAGAATACAAATTAGCATCAAACCAGACTCTGGGATATTTTACATGAGCATTCACTTTCTATTGGATGTCAATGAAGAAGAAGAAGAACATGGATAGTGAAAAATTATCTCTTTAAATTTCCCCCTGTGATCTTTTTTTTCTGGTTTAAGGTCTTTTGTTGCCCCAGTTAACTTTTGGTGCTCTTCTCAACCCCATGAACACAATAAAAACTTCATCATGTCAAAGTTAAAAGACTGAATTGCAGCTGTCTTATGCTAAATTGAATAATGACACCATAATTTCTCTCCAGCACAGCAATTTTAAAACATTTTACCTTCTTGGAAAAAGACGTTCTATTGAGCATTCGGCATATTTTATGAAGTAACTGTACCCAAGTTTTACATTTGTTTCTAGATTCGACATTTAACGCTGTCCCCCTTTTTGTATGTTCAGGACATTAATACCCAGCATCTCCCAGCTTCGTTCTGAATTATTTACATTCATGTGAATTGTTGAATTACGGTGACTCATTCTAATAAACGACTCTGAATTGTGCGTGACTGTGAACATCACACAGACACGCGGTGACAGAGACACTGACTGACTCAGTGAATTTAACAAAAAGAGAAAGATGACAGTTGGCCGGCTGTGCAGGACTGCGAAGCCAGAAACTGATGGTGTTTGTGAGTGGAATGAAGAGAGGGATTAAGACACTTCTGCTCGCCGTGCACGGACAGTAATCATTTGAATGAGTTCACAGCCGTTCTCATAGAGAGCATATTCAAACAACACAACACAACACAACACAACACAACACAACACAACACAACAGCACGTGAAGGCTACAAGGTGATCCTTTCACAAAAATTACAAATACTCATTCCTTTATGTACCACACATGTCTGTTCAAAGTCTCCCATCACAAATATTCGCTTATGCTTATACACTAATCTGTCATGCAGATGGGGTCCAGAAACAGCACTGACAGAAGAGGACAGAAATAGATAAACAAATCTACTGCTCTGGAGAACAGGAAGCTCTAATAATCTGATTGTAGGTCGGGAGGATCCATAATAGTTAATATTACTGTTGTGATGCTTTTGGAAAAAGATGAAGATGCTTCACACAGTTTCCCTTCTCTCTGCACTGTTCTACCCTACAGTACCCAGTACAGCATAACATGGATACTACTGCCACTATGAATCCACATGTGTGCACACACAGACGCCCAGGAGGTAATGGCCACTCAGCTGTGCACATAAATGCCATGCTTAACTGCACTTAGGCTTATTTCTCTTCTTGTTCATGCATCCTAACATCGCCACGTGATCAACTGCCTCCAACAACACATTAAGCCTGCGCTTGATATGTTAAGAGGCTGTCATGGAGCTTTAAACTATACCAGTGATAATAACAATAGTAGTCTAATAACACTGAATGTCAGTTATGATTCTGCCAGCACAGAAAAGACAGAAAACAAAAAAGATTCACAGCTCAGTGCTATATGGTCTAACGAAAGGCAGAATACAGAGTGTTGTATTAATTAGGTCAGCTCTCTGGTGGTGTCAGGCCAGATGCCCTCCTCCATGGCTAGTTTCTCATGTATATCATTCAGCAAACACTCAACTGCAACATGTGAGCTGAACCCTCTGGCTACAAATTTCCACAATGTTGTGTACTTTGTTTTTTCTTATAGTTGCATGAACTATCACTCTGATATTGTGCAACACATTCATCAGCTAAAACATAAAGGTCAAAGTGGAAGCTGAGGAAGGTGTGAAACCTTCACTGCTGCGGTGAAAAGTGCCATCAAGCTGCAGAGGCTGACAAGACAGCATCAGATGTTTAAGATGTTGCAGAGTGACTTGCTGGTATTTCTTCAGTCGAGTCTTGTGCTCTTATTGAGTTTTGCTCAATAATTCAGCGGCACCTCTATGTATAGTGGCTCATGAAAACAGGGGAGTGTATCAATAATTCACTGGCATGTCATGTAAAAATAGTCAACAACACAATGTGAAACGTGGATGCTTTAGAGGTATGGTTAGAGTAAGGTGGGAGGAGTGAAGGAGAGTGATGGAAGTGGACAGAAAAACTCTGCTAGAGAGTGAGGAAACCTAAAATGTGACTGGAACTATGTTCAAACTGGAAGGTTATCTGTCCATTATTCTGGCCAGCAGAGATAATACTGATGGATTCTTCTGGGTCTAATTGGAAATAACGAAGCATCATTCATTTCATCAAATGCAGCAAAGGAAAGTAATGAAGGACGACCAATTTTGGTATTGACAGATATCGGACAAGACAAATGAACGCAAAAGTGATTCTGACATGAAACTTTCAAATTTGGCATTTGCATTAAAAATCTGTCTTTCCAGTTTGTCACGACTGAAGGCTGTGTGAAATGTGTCTGCCTTTAGTATGAATGTTTGTATCCATCTATCTGCTTCTACATTCACAGAGTCCCACCCAACCCACCACCACCCTACAATCTCCCTGCTTTGCCTTTCCTTCAGCTCCATGATGGATGGCCTCCTATTACCTCCCACTGGCCTTGCCTGAGGTAATTTTGCTCGTGCTACGGTTGCACAAACACGACACATTCAGACAATTAAATCCACAATCATGATTTGGTTTCACAGTGCATCAGTTACACATGCGTACATACAAAATGGGTGTAATTCCTGAAGGATAACACTTACTGAGCAATCATCAGGCCCCTGTTAACCCTCCAATTTCATCTCATCTGAAAATAAAGCTCCATTTCGCTCTGCTTCATAACAACTGGCCTAAAAAGAAAAGGTTGTTTTACTGCTTTTTACTATACACATTTATATCCAACATCTCTTTACCAACAGAAGGCTCTTGAAAGGTAATAAAGGGTAAAACAGTGTCCTGCAGACAGTCACATAAAACATATAGTGTAATGTCAATAACGAGGTGAGTCCTTAAACTGAGAGAATATTCAGATCCAGAAGTCCACACAGTCATAACAGAGAGGAGCACTGTGTCATCATGGTTGCTCTTGGAGCTGCATAGTCCTATGTAATAGCAACTTTAGAAATTAAAAACATATGGGAGAGGCCAGTTCTTCCAGGTCATGTCTTTTATCATTTTATGATATCTATTTGGTGCATTTGTATATGGAAAAAGATGTTTGAAGAGATGTGTGTTGCGAAAAAAGAAAAAAAAACTACACATGTAACTCAGAGTCCATGTTTCCTAGGTTATTTATGATGTAAATGGTGATAATATGACCTGTGATCTACTGTAGACCACCTGGGTCAGTATATTAGCCTGTATTAGCTTATCACAGTTATATCTGTAGCAGCACATACGTCTGCCGATAAGCAACAAGAGAACAACAGACTGTATTACAGATGTGTGAACCGTACGTTTGATGAGGTTTAGACACAATGTTAGAATAACAGTACATATTTTGTCCATCCACGAGGCCTTCATAACAAATTCAATCAGTATTGTCAATCTGGGAAAGAGTGTAGCCAAAGAATAATGCATCAATCAGGTACTAATTTTTTGTGAGCTTGTTCCTTTCAGAACATATTTGAAGAGGACAACCTGGCCACTGACAGCCCGCTGAGCAGAATTGCTTTCCACACCCCCATTTTTCTCAACACTTGAGAATTTTGCATCTCCGTCTTCTCGACAAATAATTCTGCTCTGGCAATCAGATGCAGAACACCAGCTTGGTTCACTGCTCTGGTATCTGATGAGATGAACTCATAACAGACCTCATCAACCCAGTCACCCTTGAAATCTATTTCATCAGTGCTATCAAATTTCCCCCATTTTTTTTCCATATTTGGAAATGACTTGGAGTGCGCATAATAAACAGAAACAACTAAGGGATGAGTGCCAAGTATTGGAAAAAGGAGTTTGTCCTTGTGCTTTGATTTGCAGAGCCTTTTCCTTTTTAACTGTACCGTTTCTGATGTTTGGCACACAGTGCATTGTAGGGTTGCCAAGACTGTTCACATAGCAAGACCCCCGATTCAGCTCCTGACCTCCTTTAATGCTAACATACAGTAGTACTTGGAATTCCTACCAACATTTGAGTTTCATTCCTTTGGAAACACAACTTAGTAACACTTCAGTCCTTTAGCATGTGGTGTTTTTATTCCCTTTTCCCTTTATTTCTGTTTGCTAAATGATGTGAAACTTGACTCTGAGTCAGAGTGACAGATAAAATGAAGCAATACAGGATGGAGATGCAGATGTGAGAAACAAAACAGCAATGCTTTACAGTCCCTGACAGTGACACTAACACTGATACCTAACTTTAAGTCAGCTACACAAATAGTGCTTCTCAGTCACCATCAGAACTAGTTTTAAGGCCATAATACAATGATAATATGACCTATCTTGGATACTAAAGGAGGAAAAATATGAGACCATCACTGAGGCTATCAAGTCAATAAAATAGGTCTAAAGTCTTTTAATGAGCCTGAACAGCGTCTGACATCTTCCAGATCTCTCCTCATCAGGAAACCAAACTACACTGACCACATGCCTCCTCTATGATCAGGCTGAGGTTTGAAGCCTCAAAGGAAACTTGTACAACATGCACAAAATGTGAAATTCACGTCTATTTTATTGGCGGAAAAAAAGACAAGCATTCAATTTTTTCAGGATGGAAAAACCTCAGAAACAGTTTGTAATAATAACAATGATAACATTAAGATTAGGTTTAGACGGGTTCAGTGAAGGTTTTACGGACTGACCCCTCAAGCAGCTGAGATAGGAAAGCAAGAAAACAAAATCCCGCTGCAATGACAGAAGTCAGCACTGTCCTTGACAGAGTGATGTATTGGTCCAACATTTGTTTCCATCATCAAAAGTGCCTTAACAATATCTTCTACAGCGTAAGTCCAAATCTGGCCAACAGATCGCTGGTCCTCATGGACAGACTAGCTGATGTACTCTGAAAAGAGCAGAGTTTTACCTGATAGGGCTCCTGCCAGCTCTGGACGCAGCCACACTCAGAGGGCCACAGATCACAGCTCCCCCCCTTGGCTCTTACTGCCGCCAAGCGGCTAGGGCTCCTGGATGTGCCGTCCAAATGCCAGGCTGCCATACGGTCCCCCCTTCGAGGTAGGGTGGCACCGCCGGGGACAGATCCGTAATGGTACCGTTGGCACAGGCGATGGTGTTGATGGTGGTGGTGATTGTTGGGGTGCTGCTGCTGCCAGCTGAAGGAACATGGCACCTCCCCACAGTCCCCACTTCCATCCAGGTCCGCAAAGCAACTCTGCTGTTTGCTCAGGTAAGCAGTCATGCTGCTGCTACGCAACACTAACCTCTGCTCACAACACTTTGTCTTTCCTTCTTTTTGTTCCTCCTCTGTAGGTTACTGGTACAGTCACCAAACACAAGACACGGTCCTGCCTGATGTATGACTCCTGCGCTCTGGCAAAATGAATGATGAATGAACCGATTGGCTGCCTGGCTGGCTGCTGTAGCAGGCTACATAGGGTGTGTGTGTGTGTGTGTGTGTGTGTGTGTCAGAGCTTCTGGAGTGGGAGAACGATAAATGAGAGAGAGAGAGAAAGGGGAGGGAGGAAGAGGGAAGAGAGAGATCGAGAGAGGCAGAGCGAGACGAGAGGGAAACTGAGTGAGAGGGAGGGAGGAGAGCCGAGTGAGGGATGAATGGGGGCGAGGGGGGGGGGATGAATAAGAGAGAATGATGGGAAGGAGAGAGGCAGATAAGAACAGCAGGAGACAGAGAGAGGGAGTTGTCTGTGTGTTGGCTGCCAGCCCTCTGTCAATAAATGACTCAACTGGCAGTGCTGCTTTACAGCATCCACATCTCCAGGCAGAAACTACTGATGCTCTTGCTGCTGGGAACTGGAGGCAACCGGAGCTCGAACTACAAATCCCTAGACTGCCTCAGTGGGAGTGGCTGGAGCTGAGGGGTCAAAGACAGGAAGCCAAAGAAGACTGTCCCTGACGATTCAAGCGCTTTTTGGAAACGCAGCTTGGTGACACCAGTTCTGCATTTAATGCTGCACAAATGAGTACTTTTATTTTTTATTTTTATGATATTAACAATGGATCGAAAAAAGTGTGATGCAAAAGGTGTTGTTTCAAGTAACGCTGTTACAGCTACATTGGTCCACAGCACAAAATGTATTAGCCTCACAATAACGGTTCTGAAATTGTGAGTTGCCCCCCTATTCTTTTCTGTTGGCCTGCATCCATATCACGTGACTGTGAAATCTCTTTCTGTGAAACAAAAATAAGGCATTGCTTTTATTCTCAGTGGAAAATGCAGTATTTTAAAATGCTTTTTGCAATAAAATACATTTTTTGTACAATCTTCAGGTTGTTAGTTATTAAGAAGACTCTTTTAGGTCTCGGCCTGTCTATTCGAGTCATTGTTTTTGCGTTGCGTAGGTAATCTGGACTCTTATGCTATTTGTGTTATTTTATGTAGCTGTTTGATGATGCTCTCTCAATAACAAACTGGCTTCAAAGCCCTGTGCACTTCCTGGAGCTCCCCAGGGAAACTATAAAAGAAGAAGGGTCGTTATGTCTCTGTGTAGCCCAGGAACACACTGGTGCCACACCTGAAGGCTCTTGGCTCAGTTAGCATAGTGGTGAACAGGCAGACCACTCCTTCAGCTCATTCGTCTTGGTTTCACAGGTTATCGGTCTGGGTGATGGAGGCACAGGTATTTCGGTGTGTTGCTATTTAGCCAATGTTTCACGTGATTTCATGGTACGTTTGTTTAGTTTATATGTTTCAATTTAATAAATATTCAGTTATTTATTTGCATGCAAGTTACATTAATGTTATGCTAGAGTTATAATGGACTGAAGCTTCTTATGCATATGTGACTGAGGTTAGTAGGCTAATGCAAGGAAGTTATCTTAACTGCGATAATACCCCAACTAAATGATGTCATTTAATGTAATTTACAGATTATGTGAACAAAATCTACGCACAGAAGCAGTGGAAATTCTAAGGCGACTGACAACTGCTAGAAGACAACACCCGTAACAAGAGAACGAATCTCAGCACAGACCAGATCTGTGAACTGGACCTCTGTCTGAACACCACCTACTCAGTACAACAGGAGGTCTTACAGACAAAAGCATGGCTATGCTATGTGCTCACCAGCATCTGTCATTGTGGCCAGCCTCTCCATGGAAGAAGCCTTGAACTCCTTCAGAGGAGTCCACATATGTGGACAACACATGGGTCAAAATCAAACCCATGAAGTGCAAGCCTTCACAGAACACATCATCCCAGTGGACAGTGACATCAGGTTCACACTGGAATACAAGCTAGGAGTTATCAGAACCCTGAACACCAAGCTGATAGTGTACCAACCAGTGTCCAGGCCAGAATAAAACCCACTTCATAATGATAAGAAAAATAAGATAGAATTAACATTAAAATAGAAGAAGGAGAATAAATAACATCAGATGAGTCAGAAAACAAAATCCACAGAATAATACTAACAACATAAAGTTAAACAGAGCACATAACATCAAGCAAAATACAACACTGTATAAGAAATGCACCAGTGCATATCAGTGCACACCAAAGCACATAAGTTTCAGGCCTGTATCAGGAAGTCATAGTTAGTTAAAGTTTAAAGTAAAGACCTTTTCCTTTCTCTGACAACCTTAATGACTGTCGTTCACACAGTCAGCCACACCCACCAGGTTTCAATGCCTGTGATAATGAGCCCACAGCCGTGGAATTCAACTACAACTGAAGAAGACTCGGGATGAGAGGCCAAATGTCCAGCTGTCCTTGATTAAACCCTCCCTGGATAACCATGACCTGGATGACTGAGAATCTTCTCAGACATCTTATGATAGCCCTAAAGTATACCTTTGTAGTTTATTAGCTGAGTGCACAATCAACATTCAGAGGAGGTTTGTTAACATCTCATTTGAACATGTGATAACATCATAACATTAGCTGTTATTAGCCCTGTCAGTCATCATGAAGCAGAATCCAGATAGAAATAAAAGGAAGAGAGAAAGAATGAAGAAGAATGAAGAATACAGACACTCAGTATTTCAAGGGACACTTTACTTGCAACTTTTTTCAATATGTCATGGTGAGTATTTTAATTTGACTTGCATGAAACCTGTAAAGTATGCTAAATTACCCATGATCCTCAGCCATTTCCCATACAAATAAAAGGAATGTTTGTCTTTTTTTTCTTTGTTTCAGAGACAGAAACTTGCCGTGGATGCAGGCCAATGGAAAAGAACAAAAGAAAACATATGCATGTCACAATTTTCAGAGCTGTTACTGTGAAACTAATGCATTTTGTACTGTGAATCAGTGTAGCCATCATATATTTTGATGTGAGACTGGGTTGAACAAACCACAAAACTCTGCAGTTCCCTGCAGCTCTACTGTACTATTAAGTTCTTTTAGCTCAGTTTTTGTTTCATGGCCTGCAAACTTCACCCTCATCAGCTCAACTTCCACAAGCAGCCAGAATGTGTCTTCAGTGAAAGTCTCTCATGAACCCAGTAAACACAACACCGGTAATGCTAATGTTGCTGTGTGTCTGCTGGATGCATACATATATAGGGAACTGTTCAAGTTGCTAATATACTTGCTATAACAAGCCAATAATGTATTATGTAAATAATATGCAAAAAAAAACATAAAAAAAGAAATAACTAGTAACTTGGAAAGGCTCACAAATTAAACACTTATTCTTTCCACCACAGCAAAGTTCCTTCCTCTCTCTCTAGATCATCTTCTTCTCCAAGGAAGAGGGTAAAAGTGCAACCAATCCCCAAGCCACCGATCCTCACACTGATCCAAACCTTAAACACCGAAGCTCACAGCAAAAGAGCACGTTGGAACAAAAGCATGTGTTGTTAGGCACTGACGTTACTGGAAGCATGCTAATTCAATCTGATCAGTAACTGCATTTCTTAACTCCCACCTCCCCGACTTCTTCAGTCAGATGAAATCAGGGTCACAGGGCTTTTAGTTGCGAGCAAATGATGCTATAACATCCGGCCGCTTCAGCATCAACATCATCTGTGATGTGAGAACAGGAAACGAGCCGCGTGCCTCACGGTGTCTGAAACACACCAACATACGTACTGTGCACATTCTGAACTCTCATGTGGAGATGATGTCACCATGACAGCGTTCCACACTGTGAGGTAAAGAAGAGGTTTAGCCGCGGAGAGATGCCTAGTTCTTCTGCAGCGCACATTGCTGCCATCACATGGTCTGTTATGTGATGCTTTAGTATGTGTGGGCGTTATCATTACCCATTCCATCTGCCAGAGGCGACAGTCACAAAACAGCCAGTGATGGAGAATAATACCTCATCAGAGCTGACGGAGGAAGCTAACAGCATGCCCGAGTAGGAGAGCATCAGTGTGTGTGTGTGTGTGTGTGTGTGTGTGTGTGCTACTGTAATGAGAGTGTGTAGCAGGGGAAACAGTTGGGTGGATGGTTGGTCACTTAGAAAAAATGCACAAATCAACAAACGCAGACCTCTCAGCTCAGTTCCCATTTCTGACATTCGCCTTCACTCTTCCATGTGTTTACAGCTCTGCCCACATGCCTGATCCCATTATGATGGGATGTTGTGCTGATCACACCCCGATTTCAAGATGGAGGATGGTCAGCATTAGAGGCTGAGTCATAGGCAACTGTCAGGGCACAATATGACCTTTAGATTTTACATGTACACTATCAGAGGGTAAAGAAAGCTACAAAGGCACTGCGCATGACATTTATTGACATTTGTTTTAGGAACATGTACATCCTGAAACAACATCCAGAAACAAACCCTCGTCATCACGCTCCACACCCCTTCGCCTGTCTCTTTCGATCTCAGGGATTTGGGAGAGTCTTGAAATGCCAGTGGGAAAAAGCGGATGGAAATCAAAGGTCTCAAAAAAAAAAAAAAAAAACAAGCCAGAAATGTCCTTTTAAAAATCGCAGTCTCTGAAACGAGTCAAAGTCAACTTTGAGTCTGATCAACACTCTTATCATTTTTTTGATGAAGTGACATCGCTGCCACTTTAATGCAAACATTTCAGTTTTTAAAAACCTGTTTCCATGCAGAAATAATAAACCAGGTGCAACATCAGCGCTCTTTCGCTATTTTCTCACAACTGGAGGCCAAAATATGAATGTGAAGCTTATGATAACACATTCATATTATTACAGGCTGAGGTTATTCATAGGAAACACAAAAACAGATAATTAGCTGGTGGATGTTGGGATGCTGGAGGTTTGGTCTTTGTCCCTTCATGTTGTGGTGTGCTTCTATTTATAGTCTGTGGAACAAATTCATAAATATATTCATTGATTCATCTCTTACACTAACTTATTTGCCTGATTTAAAGTATACAATATGCACATATCCTCCTCTCTGCACGCACTGATGCTCTCAGGTGTGTTATGTTGTGATATTGTGTAACCCCTGCCTCTACAAAAGCTAGAGCCCACAAAGCACTGTGACACTATGATCAGTGATTATTCACCTTGATCTTATCACATCCCGTCACAAAGACCTTTCCTGTTCTCATTGATCCAGTAGGTTTTCACAGGTCTTGTGTATGAGCAAGTAATACTAGTTAAAATCCTGCTACACTGATGGTCACTTGTTCAGTCACTTCTTTATTACATTTCAAGTTGTTGAAAAGATTATTAGTATGAAAGACAATAGAAAAATGTTTACCAGCTATGTGATAAACTCTCACACAGTAATTCAGCTCTCTGAGAAGCTACCCTTCTGTTTACGCAAATGAGCTTTTCTTGACTTTTTTAAATGGACTTTTTACTCAGCCTGAGTGTTTTCTTGTGTGTTTCTGCTCTTTTTTCCATCACTAGTTAAGTTAAAGTCTATCTTATCTTATCTTACAGTATAGTGGTAGAGTAGTAGTTAAGATTAAATAGCAGTAGTTCCCAGATAATACAACAGCAGGATGATGTGGAGAATGAAGATGTATGATGGGCACATTAGTGTCACAACTGTTTTCACGTGCTTTATGTGCGTTTGCACTTTATTCTGCAGCAAATCTACTTGGAAGGTTACTGTTGACTGACTGTTGACTGGATAATTTCAGAGAACACATTAAAAAAACCCCAACAACATAACAAGCCTACTTAAGAAGTATTCCTGACTGCTTCAGTCATATGGCTCTGGACTGGAGCTACTGTGAGCCCATGAGTCAGGGAAAATCAGCCAGAGGCGCCTGAGGGGAACAGAAAGGTAAAATCATGTGAAAAACAACAGGTCTCACAGTGTTGCTCATTTCTTGTGGTATTGTGCTGTAAAGTAATTTTATGTGCATCTTTTCATTTGGCGCAATATTACGTACTTCTGAAAATAAGGCTCCATCATGTGAACCATTAAGAAGAATCACTTTCTCTCTCACCGTTTGGACCTGGCTATAGTCTCTCTCCCTCCGTGGCTGATAAAATACTGCTGATTCTACACCTGCTTTTCCCGGACATTCAATTTCAGACTCTGCTGCAGTGGTCAGTCAGCAGTAATAAATCAGATGCAGCGGTTATTTATATGAATTTCCTTCCCTCTGACCATACTTTGCACCTCTGAACAGGACTGCCTTAACACACATGCTGTATGACACGAAACACACACTTTTCAGCAGTGCTGCTTTCCTTCAGTTTCACCTGCAGTCTTTCAGTGAAGAGGGACAACAGAATACATGAGTGCGTACTGCTTAAAAAAAGTTGATATTATGTAAATGTGTGCGCATGGAAATGTGGATACTTAGCTCAAACACACTGAAATAATTGTATCTTCTATCAGTCAACAATGGTGGGTTGTTTCTAAAGGCCATCAGCATTAAACATGGTTTCATTACTCATACCTGAGCTGCACATGCTGCATAAAAGTAGTTTATGATTGTGCTGTGTCCAGTGAGTGAGTTATTTTATTGACACAAACTGATTGTGTTGAACAATATATGAAAAAAATCGTATACTAAAACCATTAGTAACAAATACAATTAAAAACACAAAAATCCCATCATTCAGTCTATAGAAACTTGCTGATGCTCCAATAGTGCAAGGTAGCATAACTACTTCTCACAGGTATCCTGCATGAAAGCCTTAGAGCAACACAAACACTGTTCAGGTGGTGTACAGCTCCACCTTTCCATTCTATGAGAAGACAACCGGAACCATGTCAAAGTTTTTCTCAAATGCTCTTCAATGAGCGTGTACTGCTGGTATTTCTCGCACTGAAGCTTTCATTGAAGGGACTCCTGCCTCCAACAGACAGGTTAGGAAAGGTGTAGTACACCTCACAACACCTGACCTGACCTGCCACTCAACAGACTAAGGAGCACTTGTGACAAAGCCTCACACCCACGCAAAGCAGCTGATGAGAAACACACACAATGGAGCATCATAGCTGGTGGAAAAGAAGACAATTCATTTGTTTAAGTGCTTTGTCTTCTTTCTACATGCAGGACAAGTGAGGTTTAGGCATTTCCATCAGCAGTGGAGATGGCTTCAACATATGTATGTGGATATAACTGTCACAGTGCCTCACTACACACGAGTCAAGCTGAATAGGTTGCCTGTCTTCCTCAGATCCCACAATAACCATGAACTTAGTTTTATCTTCATTCACCAGCATGCCACATTCACCACAGTATTCCTCCAAAATGTCTGTTTCTCAGTCAGCGTTTCTCTTGCAGTTGCCAGGATAAGGCCGTCATCCATCAGCGTTAGAACATGGAGCCATTTCAAAAGTCTATCGTCTCCACATTGTTGTTTAACCTTCTTATAAGCATGTCAACAAACATAACAAACAGGATGTGCATCGGCGGAGCATGTTGTTGTGGTGGACACTGACATTTGAGCTAACACTATAGTAACTCCACATCCCAAACGCTTTAAGATTTTGATCAGTTTTCCTCTTGGGACCCCATCATGGGCCTTGGAGAGGTCTATAAAAGCAATGTAGTATTCCATCATAAACTCCCAGAAAGGGTTATACGAGACCATCAATCACACAACCTTGCTGCGCTGTTGATCACACTTATTCCTGAATAATTATCACAATCAAGGGGGTTACTCCTCCTGAATAACATGATCAATCTAGCAGGGGCAGCTCATTGGAAAGCCAGGCACAAGACTAGTTTGAAGACTAGTTTGCTCTGGGGAGCACAGTTATACAGAAATCAATTGTTCTCTCTTGTGATAGGTTAGGGAACAAGGGAAGGAAAAAAACACTGTGTGCAAGTTGTTCACAACAAACAGATTATTATCTTCGCAAACTTTGATAATACTCCTTCCAACAGGCTTTTAGTACTTATTAATGCTACCTACAAGCAGCCAACCACCACAATAGTGTTGTCCTGGGTTCTGGCCTGGATTTTGGAAAAGCTTATATTCGAGGAAAAAAAGGTGAATCAGTGGTATACAGGCCCCAATCATGACACTGGGAACACTCTGTAGTTGGAATCAAATCTGCTCTTGAGCTGCCAAATCAATCACAGTGACATCATTATAAATGTCATGTTTAACAGAGCAACAACGGCTCCTCTCTGACTGTTTCTGGCCTCGACAGGTATAATCCAGGGGCGTGGGTCACATCCGCTCTTTTAATGCCTAACAGCACCACTACGTCATGGCCCCTCAGCCGCTGTATCAAATTGCTCCCATTGCTATTCCACAACCCAAGTCTTTATATGTCTGGACCCAGTAGCTGAAAGGTGACTCAGACTAACTAACCATCTTTAGCTACAGGGTGCTTTTCTTCATGGACTAACATCAGGGTGTATGCATTGTATTCTTTGTCTAACACTACTTGATATGCTCTCTGTGAGTGTTTTAGGTGTAATTCTTTCTCCAAGCTGTTATATTGCACAGTCTAATCAACTGTGTTATGTGTGTGTGTACGTATGTGCATGCAGTATTCAGCAGATGTGTCTTATGGGTGTGTTTGTGTGTGTGTGTGCATGTGAGAGTTTCATTGTCACTCCACTCAGATACCATTTGACCCTTGACACAAACTCAGGATGAGCCAATCAAAATCTGACAGTTCATTTAGTGTGCCGGTGCCACTTGATTGAACAGCTCTCAGCCACTCAGGCCGCTGTTGCTAAGGACATGGCCTCTCCGCACCAAGGAGAACTCGTGCTAGGAAAGTTGAATTGCTTTAATGGGCCATTTTTCCCTCCTGTGCCATCGACATGTGGCCTGTCTTTTACTCATGGAGTAAGATTGCAGGACACAAAAGCATGATTAGCCAGTTAGTGCCCCACTCGTCAAATTATTCTTTACAGGACGTTTCAATTAAAATGTGCATACCTGATATTAAAAGATATACTGAACATAGAAATATACATAGACCAACAAGTGTAAAATCCATGTGCGGATAAATTGATGTAATGGATGTAATGGATTGGAAGACACAGTGCTCCTGTCCTCCAAGCAATCTCTCTGGTCAGACAGTCAGGTATATATGCCCACATTAACTACAAAACATAAAAGCAATAATACGGATTGATTGTAATTGGAAGCATAATAACAAAGACAATAACCTTTTTTAACCTTTTTTCTGCCTATGAACTGAAGGTGGACTGAAACCTTGTCTACGAAACATGACATTTTAGCTGTGTATTATGTACTGCATTGTATGCAATACATCCAACTCGCCACATGGGGGCACTTACACTTCAGCTACAAGCTGTAGGCTTGACTAACTAGCAGCACTTAAGGAGTACAGTATCCTTGAGGAAAATCTTCATGGCATGACGACCCACATCAGTGTGCATCAGCAGGTTTCGCGAAGATTCAAACAGCAAAAAATCTAATTGTAATTATGAAAACACTCAGAAGGAAACATTTTAGCAAATTCAAATCTGACTTGGGGATGAACGTGCCATCTGGAGACCTGGTCAACCTGTCTGTGAGAGCAGCAACACTGATACAAGATGGCACAAAACTGCCCTGTTTTGTTTAAGGCTGGTTGTCTGACTCCATGCAGGTGTGTGTGTACGTTTGTGTACCTCTACATGTGTGGCTGACTGATTTCACTCCTCTTCCATCAGAATCTGCCCTTGTTTGGCGAGCTGCTAACGCCAGGCTGACTGTCAGTGAGTCAACTTAACAAACTGACATGCTGCATTCAGCATCGTGGAATTCTCTCTCTTTATGGTGTGCACAATATATACTCACATACATACATGAGAGGGCATTCACACGCCCATCTGTATTGGTAAGTAATAATTAAAATGTACACGTTTAATGAATGAGGGCCCACATACACTGACAAAACTGTGAGTCAAAGTAACACGACTGCAATACACATCAGCTGAGTCATGCTGCATCATCTGACATACAGTACCTATTAAAGCACACACACACACACACACACACACACACACACACACACACACACACACACACACACACACACACACACACACACACTGTCTGACATCACAGTGTCTCAGAAATCAAAATTTGGAACGGGGGATCCCAAAGGCAAAAACTGAAAACCTTTGATCTGGCAGCTCTAAAACGCCACAAAACTGTCATTTTCTGACACTGAACCCTTTGACTCCCATCTAACTGATGGTGAATAAGACAGTCACCAGCGCAGTACTGGTGATGGCTTTGAGACGCACAGTCACTTCTGGAAGGTTGTGCATTTATGTTCTAGCTTTTTATTTTTGTCATTTGTCAACAGTCTTTCATTCGTACATGGACTTGGAATAGAGTCTGAAATCATTTAAAAATGAAAACAATAATCTTCTAAAAATGTATCTAGTTCAGGGACATTACTGTGACGTTTTAGAGTTTTTGTGTAATGCAAACTCAACGCTTCCTGCAGCTGCTTCCCAATAAAAGCCTTACAGGATATGTAACTGTAAAGTGAAGCAACTCTTTTAGCTCCTGATGGTAGCGTGGCTTAAGTTAGCTAGGCTTTAAGAGTTAAAAGTTGACCAAATTTACATTTAGACAAATGAAATTGCATGTTTGGTCTCATTTCCTGTCACACTGCTTTAAATGTCATGATAGAATCATTTAAATATTTGTACACCAGTATTGACACATCTCTGGACATCAGTCAAATTTCTCTCTAAGCGAATGGTTATTGTACAGAAAAGTATTTCTGTACAATAACCCAGGTTTTGTATCCAAACCAGTCGAGATTAAACAGCAACCATCTGGACAACAGCTTTGTGCTGTTTCAAGTATACAATAAGTCAAGCTGAACAACATGACTGCTTAAAAAAAATCCCACCCAGGTTTAACTTTTGTACATTCACTATTGCGAACATCTTGGCTGAGCTGGTAACACAAAAAATGAAGACCCAAGACAACCTGTTTACACCTACAAGTCAGTGATCCGCAAAGGTGCTGCCATAGATTTAAAGACTCAAGACTCCTGAAAGACAAACCGACTGACACAAACTGTCCACTTACTCACAGAAAGCTGTAGTAGTAACAGAGGAAACTCCAGCAGCCGACAGTTTTATCACAGTCCATCTGACAGTGATACAGAGCGGAGTGTGAGTTTTGGACAGTGATACATGTACGCTTTTGACTCTGTGCTCCAGTACACTGCATATGGAAGGAGACGGTGACTTAAGAACTGGCTACTTGACTTTCAGCTTTAAGAGTGTTTGAGGGGGTTCACATCCATTACCACAGAGTGCAGCAGGACATGTTTACAGCGCCGTTACAGATGCAAATTCCCTTTAGTTCAAGCTGAAAGCGAGCACTTTAACCCTGCAGTCATTGTTTAATTTCACACCACAGCCATATCAAGAGAAAAACAAACTGCACTGTACATTGAGAGAACATGCCTCACCATCAACAGCACACCGTCTCCTTCCTGACGTATCCTCAACCTTCGAGAAATCTTTGACAGGAACTCCTGATTCTAACACTGCGCAACTCGCATCACTAAAACTGCCTTTTCTTCCACTTCAACAGCTCGTCCCTGCCCAACCCTCTCCTGTCTGCTGCTCAAACTCTGATCCATGCCTTCACCACATCCCAACCTCTCCTGAAGCTGGCTCCCCAACCCACAATGGATTCATTTCAAACCTCCTCTCTTCTCTCACAGAGCCCTCCGCCTACCTCACCCACCTTCCCCCCTGCCAAACTATTTCCTGCGGCCTCCAATCCTCTGATGCCAACCTCCTGTCCCACCATCCAGGGCCAAGAACTGGACCTGGGTTTACATAGCTGCCCCCTCCCAGAGGAACTGTCTTCTAAAACACATCTGGGACTGCATCAATTTATCTATGCTCGAGAATTTACATAAAACTCACTTCTTAAACCTGCTTTCATGATTTATTTAATATCCGGCGCTACTTTGTGCATGTGTGTGTTTTTATTTTTCAGTTTTTATTTTACTCATCAGTAAAGCATCTTTGAGTGTCTTGAAAAGTGCACTTAAAAACAAAATATATCAATACCATTGTTTTCGACCTTTTAATTGGAAGGTGTCCCAGTGATGCCTTGTCAATGTAATTAATCATTCGTCATAAACGTTTCTGAGTTACATTTGAAGACATTTACGACTAAGTGGACTGAATGTAAAGTTCATCTTAGCAAAAAGCATCAAATTGACAGTGGGCACGGTTCAGACTGACATGTTGAAAGTATTCTATATTCTGTCGTCACTATTCTAAAAATTTAAAATGACTCTTCCACAAAATAAAGTAAATCAACTACGAAAACAAATCATTTAGACAACAACAAGTTAACTTACCAACTCGGCCACGTTGCCCTGATGAATACCAGCTCTCAGGAAGACTGCTATAAACAACGATCTCCATGAAAGGTTATACACAAACAGAAAAAGACTAAGTGTCTCATCAACAGCGAGAGACTGTGCTCCCTCCTCACATTCTCTGGGACTGGACTCTCCATCATTACAGCCCAACAGAATCCACCACCATCTATGTTGTAATATAAGATATTAGAAACATTAGGCACTGTAAGTGTTTTTATTATGCCATTAATGACACAACCAAAAGAACAGTGGAAATAAAGTAAAAAGACGATGGTTGCTGGTGTGACAGATCACCAGCCAGCTACTCCATTAACTGATACAAGTAAAGTCTAATAGAAAATACCTTCCGTCTAATGAAATCCATCAATTTAGGGAACCTGTTGGAAAGCCACATTTCAAATTTCACTGCACATAAGAAATGGGACAGGCTGTGAAGTCAGAGGAGCGGTGGATGGTTTTGTTCTTGTTGTCTATGCAGTTACTCTCAATGTGTTTAAAACTAACAATCGAGAATCTTGTGGCAGCGCCATTAAGGAGCTTTCTTTGTTTTGTCGAGATTAAAATAGCTTTACCCTGTGAGCCTGCTGCCATTTGCTCTTCTCATGTGCTTTTATTTTGAACTTCTTGTCGGCATCTGCTTTATTTTGATTCAGTTTTCCTGGCCAGGCGTAAGAGTTTTAATGTCAGTGGGATTCAAATAGTTAAATAGAGATTAAAGACGTAAAATTGGTAAGCTAGTATTTTACAGATACACTGTTGTATGTAAGGCATGAGTCAATCAGTCACACTAACTAGCCAAAGGGAGTGAAAGAGTGGTTCAATATAAGCCTGGACATTCTCAAAGTACAAACTTTCCAACAAAAGGACATCAATCAGTGTCCAAGCTGCTGGCACCTCTCAGCTTTCTAACCTGTGATTCGTCCTCAGCACCACAGTGTCTCTTCCTCAGCTTCTCTGTCAGGGTCTGTTTCCACTTGCAGACAGTAACCAGTGAGGGCCATTTCACTGGGGTCAAATTGAGATTGAGCCCCATACTGAGGCTCCCAAGGTCTGGGGCCCAGCCCCTCAGGATGTCCATGGACAGTCTCTTCTTGAGGGTCCCCAGGCCCTCAGAACATGGAGGGGACAGGAGGTTCGGGACACTTCCTCCATAGAGAGTGTAGCCCAGGGATGAGTTGTTGATAATGCTGCCCCATCGTTGCTTGCCCATAAAGCTCATCTTGGACCGAGCTTTGTGTGTCCAAATGTACCCTGACTGACAGAGGTCACCAAGCAGATCAGACAGCTTCTACAAACGACCAGGCATCCTGTTTCAGTAAAGATATACCAATGAAAAAAAAAAGTTCAGTTATTGCCCACAGCATCTTCAAAAGTAAAATAAGCTTATCCTGTTTTCAAAATCAACTTCTCATGCATGAGCTGGAGTTGGAGTGTGGCTTAGAGGCTCTGCACTGGACACATCTGGCCTCTAAACAGCTGTGGTGCAACACAGTGCACTCTTTACATGGGAGGACTTTAGAACAACGGATGTAGTGGAACTGTCGAGGACAGATGGGTGATATCGCTCTAGGGGCGTGTAAGCAACGGGAAACACTTGCGACACATACTCAATATATCTGATTGGGTGAGAGCTGCAGTGGCTGGGCCACAGACGTGGATCCGATTGGATTAGGCAGGGAAGAGTGCTGGGTGCTGGAGCCCACTGATATAAATCACATGGAGGCATAATTAATGCCTGAGGGAAGTCAGCTCTGTCAGGAAGCCAAAACTAGATTAGAGACAGATCAATGGAGCACGTCAGGAAAGGAGGTGGAGCAACAGTGGCCCATGCCAAACAAACATCCACCCATCCAAACAGAAACATGCCATAATGAGCAAAAAACCAAATGGAAACAACACCACAGTCACTGCAGAGGAATCAAATCCAATGCTGAACACTGGCTGGAGGCTTAATTGAAAATTCTCAGAATAGTGTGGCTTTAACCTTTTGTTTCACTCTTTTGTGATTGGAGCAATCAGAGAGGAGAGATTCAGCCAGAGAAGAGAGAGATGAGCGGCTTCATCTACCTGTCTGTCTCCTCCTATTCTTCCTTCTCTCACTTTGCCAATGACCTCTTCCCTCACTTGCAGCCCACAACCATGTCTCTCAACACTATGGCCTCTCATGTGTCTTCTTCATTTTCTCCCTGCCTGTCTTCCGGTGGATCAGGCTGCAGGAGGATGTGTGGATGTTGGAACAACTCAGGCCTGAGGCCCGGGCTGCCTGGAAGCACTGACGCTCTCTGCTTCATTGCTGGATGACTGCAGGATTAGACGTGTCTGGTGTGACACTGATAACAACTTGCAGGTACACATAAAACAAGGTAAAGGGTACGCAGGATGTGAAAACTGTATGACAGGCTTAGAAAATACATCACACACAGCCATGTTTGTATGTCATTCAGTTCTCCAGATGCTTGACATCAGCCCTCTCAAAAACCGGCTTGGCTATCATGCTACTGGAGTGTACATCCATTACAGAAAGGAGCTGGTTCCCACGCAGCAAATGGCTGCTTTGCCACCAGCACATCATGAGAGAGAGAGAGAGAGAGAGAGAGAGAGAGAGAGAGAGAGAGAGAGAGAGAGAGAGAGAGAGAGAGAGAGAGAGAACAGAGACAGAGAGAGAGAGAGAGAGAGACAGAGAGAGAGACTGGGGAAAGAGCAAGTTAATCCATGAGAATGGAAATGGAAGAGAGTCAGGAGAGAAAAGATATGTGGAGAAAGTGTCTCTAAAGAGGCCAGAGCCCCAAGGTTTGATATCCATATGAAACAGAGAAAACTCAGCCAATAGCAGCAACAAGCAAGTGTCTGATTTTACAGATAAATAACTAATATTAATCACATTTTAATTGATTTTCTTTCAATCAACTTAATATTTTGGTACTCAGCCAGCCATCACCTGTTTGAAAATGCACTCTGATTGGTTGATATTACTCAATATAACAATCAATAACAAAGAGAAGAAGAAGAAACCAAAAAGAAAATGAAAGCTTTCTTTTAGGTTTCTGTGAGAGCAGTTTACTGTAAATCCAGTTTGGAATGGCTGAGGCAGTAACCATTGTTCAGTGGCACACAATGCTAACAAAGGAACAGGATGGTTCCTCTAGGAAAACAGGTGCCATTCAGGTGATGCTGACAGTGACTGTTATCTAAACATGACCCTGACTGTTCCCACTGAAATGTAGCTGCTTCCAATTAAAGTCCCACTGCCACACCAGCCAAACCCAGGCTACAAGTATTCCAATTTATGTTCATTGATTAGGTTTTGCCACCCTGTACAGGCAATGTCAGCAGTGTTTACACAAAGAGCCTTTCTCAGCAGATCACCTCCACTGCCTGCTCAGAGAATAAGCATACTGTATGAGTGTGTGGATACAGCAGCTCTCCGCTGGCTTTAACTCCACTCTCTCCTCCGTCAGATAATGATGCAGCATGTGCCTTCCTCAGGTGGCCAACATTAACACCTTTGCAAGTCTCAATTTTGGCTTGTGGGACCTTCATGGACTTCTTGCTGTGAATATCTATTCCTTTGAAATGACTTTGTAAATTGTTGCCGGTGTTACATCTCTGCAACTCCAGTATTATACAAAACCCTCCCCTGTCATATTTATGTACTACTTTGTTGGCTTATTTATGTGGGCTCAGTTTGTAATTACGATATCTCTGACAGCAGACAGCCATTCAGCAGCTGTGGGGGTTGCTGGATCCGGGCTAAGTCCTTTGAAATAAAGCAGAGTTTGCTGTGGACAGCTGTAGAGACAGATTAATTTGGGGTGTTTGAAGAGCAAGTCACATGTGAAGTGGAGAGCCAGGTATCCCTCCATGGCTCTCACTCGCCCTGTTTATTGGACAGTTGATGCAGGTATAGAGACAGACAGGAAACAAGGATAAAGAGAGTATGCATGCAACAAAGACCCCCACAGGCCACGAGGCCGCCTCAATATAAAGAGAAATAAAGAATCTAGAATACAGTACAATGTTTTGCTTGTTTTACTGTAAGAACTATTTATAAAATGCTTATTAATGATTTTAGTTATGAGTGATAACACAGTTAATGAAAAAGCATTAAGAAACACATCTGGTCTACTGATTGCCACATTTGTTATTGAGGTCATCTGCAAACAAAAAGGCATTGCAATAATATTTAGAGAAAATACCTTTCTTACACCTGACATTCATAACAGCTCCTCTTTGCAGGGGGGGGCACCATTTGGAGCTGCAGAAATCAAATTACCCTGGGTCACATCATGTGGCTGGTCTTTGGTTATTTACTCTTTGCCTCCTCTCCAGTTATGATCCGGAGACAGCTTTTAACACAGACAGCACCTGTAATGTGATTTTAAACTGGATACAAAAATGGCCAACATCATACTGTATAACCTAATCATGTCAGGCAAAACCCATCCTTTGCTTTGTGTCAGCTGGTGACTCATTCCCTACCTCACTAGCACTGCTCTGCTCATCTCACTGACCATAATATAACCTGATATCTGTGGTCCAATTTTAGATATAGCCCTTCAATTCTCTTTTTTCTCCAATTGTGTTTTCCTTTTGTTACAAGCACTACATCATAAATGTGCACTGAATTTCTGTGAAACAGCTTTCAACTGAGCCTCTGTGGGAGACAGCAGACTGATAAAATGTGGAGATACTGCAGAAGACAAAATCTAGAAAATCACACAACGAGCCAGGAAGGACATGCTGCTATACAATAACTCTACTTATGACCCACTCTTTTAAGCCTTCCTACAATTTAACTTCGCCTTCGCCGAATTGTTTAAAAAAATAAAATACATCTGAGAGAAACTTTCAATTGAATAAAGTTCTGTGGACGGCCTTATTGTAGAAAATCCAATACAAAAGCAACAGTCTAGTCACTGGAAATAAGAATCTTTAAATCATTTATTCAAAGAGGAAATTAAGTGGCTCTTTCTGTGAGGAGTTGACACACAGGTAAATTTAGATGCGGCACGGATAGAGCGGATCGAGTAATTGAAAAGAGTTCTTTTCCAATTTGATTTCAAAGCACCACTGCATGAACCTGTTCTGCTACAGGTGAGGTGTTTTTATCGCAACAGAATTCTAAGTAGTTTGGGTGAAATCGTCTGTCCTGGGAAAGGAAAGGAAAAATAAAGGAAATGTTACTGACATAGCACAGAGGACCAAGCAACATTTCTGTATGATCAACATTGATACAGACAATGACCTCAACCCTTGCATTGGCCTTATCTTCTGTTTCATTCAATAGTTTGAACTTGAGATTCAATAGTTGGGCTTTAGCTCGATACTATTTTCTGACTAAGGGTCCTTAACTAAAGTACTGAATATTAATATTTCTGCCTCTTTCAAAGGGAAGAAGACTTTACCAAACAGTTGTTTGAAAGGTATTGCAAATCAGTTATGCTGAATTCTTCAAAAATCAAAAACCTTTAAATACTGTATGCAATGTGAAATCCTGGAACTTATCAATAAGACAAGAAACCTGTTGGTTTTAAATATCATACACAATGTACAGCTTCAATTAGTTAATATCCATCTGTGCTGGGGGAAAGTCTGCTCTTGTGTGCCTCTGTCAGTGCTTTACGCATCACTACTCATACACACATACAGTGCATGTTCTGTAAACTCACATGCACAAACACCCACAGTTCCACCGTCAGTCCACCGCAGTTCAACCAGCAGGTCAGTAACTAAAGACTGACATGCAGACTGGGTAAGAGTGCTACACATGTTTCACCTCCTTAATTCAACAAATGCACTCAGAAATCCTCATACCTCCAATCTTTAGGATTTATACAGCAGAAAAACAGCGTAGCTATTATTTTTGCTACAAAACACAATATAACTGCATAGATATCATCACATGAGAGTCATGTGAGTGCACAGCAAATAACTCCCAAAGTTGGACACGTTGAAATTAATAGGTTAGTGTGTAGGAAAAGTGTCAGGGTGGGCTTAAAATGTGTGTGCTATGAGTGGAAACGCTAGTTCATCATCATTCGTCCCCCTCCACTCCTCAGCCTGGGCCTTAAGGTACAAACACTCTACTACAGCGCTCAGCCTCCGCCTCGTCCCTTCCATACGCAACAAACACACACGCACAAACATTCGTTGCCAAGCAGCGTCCTTTTGTTCATGTGAATGTGGCCTTGGTACACACACTTCAGGGGGTCACAGATTACGTGTGTAGCTGGAGTATAATCAGTAGGACTAATGCTGCAATTATTGGTGAGCCAGCCCAAAGTGGGAGCTGTGAGATCACAATTGTGATGACAAAAGCAGGGTCAGTGCATGAGATTGTGACAAAAGACATAAGGAAGGATGCATGTTTGAATGTGGGATTTGTAAAGCACTACCTAGTACAAAGTAGTCCTACAAAGTAAAGAAATATGATGTCACACAATACACTTTTTTAACCTGGTGGTATCTCCTGCCATGCTTGAGATTTTCTAACCTAACGATTACAAAATGTGCTTCTCCTTCTTCCTGCCATCATGACATCCACCTCCTATTAATACCTGAATGCCACTGGATGCATGTCATGGAGATTATTTGGGGGTCAAAGTTCAATTTCATTGAACCTTGGAGACAAATTCCTTTCATGTCTGTTAGGAAAGCAGGGTACCAGTCTAAAGCCCCACCGGCAGCTACTAGAGACTGTACAACTCAACACACCTCACGATACAAATGGAGCCTGACCAGGAGCTGACTTCAAGTTTTAAAGCTTGTCCTGAGTGGCACTGGAGGAGAGGGCTCATCCGCTTGGGAACATGACTGTGCACAGAAAATTGTAAATTGTAAAAGTAAATAGCAATCTGCACTTTAGATTATGGGATGGCTTCTGTACTAAACTAAGGGTAGTGCTAGAAAAGAGCAAAGGCAGAGTACAAAATGAAAAAGGTATCTGCTGGGAGGCCTGCATGTGCTCGGTAAATTTCATCATATCTGAATATTCCTTGTTAGCGAGTGGAGATTTAGGAATGACTCATGGGTCACCAAACACATTTGGCTTATCCCCAATGGATATCCACAGCAAATGTCACAACACTTTTTTACTTGTGTGAGGCCAAATGAAATTTTGACCTGACGGTGGCGCTAAACGGGAGATGAAGGAGCCAAATATCTACAGCAAATTTCAAGAAAAATAGTCCAATAGTTGTGAGAGAACTGTGGACTGACCATGTTCACCAGCCTTCAGGCCTGCCCTCTAGCAGGGCAAAAGTCTGATTAAGTGTAGACGTTTTACATTCCTACATTCAGCCACATCATATTTGTAACCCCCTGGCAACACATCTTACACTTCTCAAGATGAGTGTAAAAGGCATTGAAGAAAATGAGTATCCATAGGCAACAGGGGAAAAGTCTCTGTGCTGTCAGTGTAGTAAATTTGCAGTCAGGTTCATCCATCAGATGACTCCAGCGGGAGAATTGGCTTGTGACAGCAGTGTCTGCAGTGTCAAAACTTGGCTGCGCTAAAAGCAGATGACTTCAAAGATGGCAGTAAAGAAATCTGTTGCTCAGGGACAGAACGAGTGGGATAAGCGATCTGCTGTTGCTTAATGGGCTGACATCGAGTGAGCTTCTGAGTTTCCCGGTACATAGGCAGGGTCAAAATACAAGATTTGGCTTTCCAGGCAGCAGGGTCTGTGTCCCTTGTTGCTCATTCTCCCTCTCAAATGAGGCAGAAAGGACGCAATTGAGCAAAGTCAACTATTTACCCCCAAAGTCAAACACTAACACAGACATCAACAACACTATTAATCAACAGGTGAATTGAAGCAGCACTACCTGCTGCAGCATCCAACATCTTGACTATAAGAAGCAACGACATTCATGAAAATTACTACAAAAAATGGATCTGTAAGTTGAGCTGAGTTCAGAAGAAGTGTCTTTCATACAGATATGCCATGAAATTGTTTTCTCTACCTGTTTTGTCAGCCCAAGTAAATCGGCAGTAAAGCACACACAGTAGCAAACCTACCTTTTCTTTCAGCATTTTAGCTTTCCGGCTGTTCTGTACAAGTCGTCTCCCGAGCTTCTTGGCATACCAAATAGAGGCAAACATAACGACAGGTGAAATAATAATGTTCTCTGGTCTGCAGTGACAGCCAAAACGGCTCTAGCTGCTGCCCATCTGGACTGACTGCTCCTTATCAGCGGACTGTAGCGCACAGGCGAGAGCAAAAAAGAGAGGGAGGGAGGAAAGACAGGACGATGCTGAGGGAGGGAGAGCGTCTGCACAGCAAAGTCAGGTCTCCGTGAGCCACAAAAGCAAGGGGAGGGACGGAGAAAGAGAGAGACGGAGGGAGGGAGAGGTTAGGGGAGAGAAAGGGAGGAGGGACCACCGCTTTCCACGTGGAAACAGCATCTTAAGCACCAATCGAAACCTGCTAAGAGGTTGTTGGCAGCTCCCAGTTTCCAGAGGTGGGGGCGGATGGGAGTGTATGATGCTCTGCTCTCACTACCTACGCCAGCAGCCACTCATCACCATAAAGCCAACCATCCACAGCGGGGAGAAAAACTTACTGAAACGTCACGGTTTGACCACAAAAAATGATGTCTTCACAGATGGAAATATGGTTTATTGTTGTTATGATGTCATATGTTGTTATTTTGCTCATAACAAACTACATTATGCTATTTATGCACACAGCCTTTCCATGCATTTGCATTGCCTGAGTCTCTATGTATTGTAGGACTTTTCACTGTTACTGATGTTATTTGCTTGTCTTGCATGGGATCAACTTGCATATCTTTTTACACAATGTATTCACAGGAGGTGATGCATGCACATTTTGGATATAATGTGAATGAAAAGACCTAGTGCACATGTACATGATCTGAATATGACACAATATGTTAAAAGTCTACTTACGTTACATTCAATTTGAGGCCTCACAGGCCAAGTTTATTTGGCTGCATTGTAAACAGACACACCAGTTTCTTTCTTCTACTGCATTTCTGACGGAATAGCTGCTCAAGGTGTGTTTGCTGCCCCACTGGTCGATACATGTGCTATCCAGAAATGTATTTTGCAATTGTAAAAAACCTAAAAATGAGGAAGTGAGACTACTTTGAGGCCATTTAAAGCCAGATTAATGCTTTTAGAGTTCCCCCGTATTCCCCCATACGATAGATGCACCACAGCAACATGATGTGTCATGATTAAGTGTGTCCTGCTTTAATTATGTTTCTCATAGCGACTCACTTGACTTTGTGACAGTGTGTGCTGTGCATGTAACACTACTCATATACTGTAACTGGAGTTCCATCAAGGTAACTTGGTAATGGCGGAGATACTGTAACTGAGGAACTCTTCAACTTCCTCATCAGTGTCTTTACTATCAAAAATCAGCCAATCACAGTTCTGGTGTTCCCCAAGACATATCTCTGTCACCACCATTGCTCATGTGTCACACAAGCAGCCATGGAAGCCACGAGGTAACCCTTAATGTACAACTATGAATCAAGTTTAAGGCCTAGGGATTAGGTAATATGCTAAATTAGGTAACATGACTTGACAGAAACAGATGGTGTGTTATATCAGTACAACACAACAGGCTTGGAGAGAGGGGATCAGTACACTGACAGTTGAGAATGTCAGGCGTTAAAGATGTGTTTAATTAATATTGCCAGGTGCTGACGTCACACCTCAGTAATGAGCCATATTAGCACTCCTGTCCCATGCATCACCTTCCTCTTTCTCCTATCTATCAACTCTGAACACAGAGAGTCTGCATTTTACTTCTGGGCTTCAATTCAAACCTCTCCGATCAATTGGTTGACTTGCTTTGCATTCAAATAATTCTGCAACAGAGCCACAAGGAAGCTCTGAGAGAAGCATGTTCCTGCTACATGACAGCGTGTGTGCTGACGGCATATTCCGGACCAACCTCCTATAACAACACGGCTGCCCTTCCATCACCAAAAAGATGGAGTGCTACAGGCTAATTACCAGGAAAGATGACACCACACAGCTGAACAATGATAAACTGCAGGATGGGGAGGATGACGTGGCCGTGTTTGTCTCTCCTCCAAGAGCCTCAGCCTGGCTCATCTTGTCCTGGTTTGTCCTATAACAGAGCTTTCTGTTTACAATTACTGCAGATGGTTGAGATGGATAACATTTTACAGTGTACATGTCTTTGGCATAACTTTCACTCTCCAGACAACAAATGCAAGACTGTCTAAAGACAAGTGGACAATCAGATGGTTGGTGTTCGCAGCTCAGCACTTCTCAGCTTCTTAGAGAAGCAACAGAGTACACACACTACACAGAGTGATTGTTTCTCCCACAAATAAGGGTGGGCTTCACTAGAGAGCTCCCAGGACAATGATATTACAAAACCAAGATCTAGATTCAATGATAATGCACTTCTCACTTGTTTGTGATACATTAAGAAGGCGGCTGTGAGAAAATTCAAACATGCGGTTGTTGAAAGTGAAAGAAGAACTAGTGTCAGATGTATTATTATACCTCCTGTATCTCACAGCAAATCTGAAAGTTTGTCAGTCCGATACATATTACTACCAATAAAGACATAGAAGCTGTCACAGGGGCAGAAGGTGATGACTTGTTTTTGTTGTAGCTGTCTGCTCCGTCTTCCAGACTATGACGAGATTCAACATTTTATCTGAAAAACATGGCATTCAGGAAACACCTGGTGGTAAAAAAAATAAACAACGCAAATGATCCCTTGATGAATGTTAATTTCAGGCTTCTGTGTATATGTTGGTTGATCTAAGGTCAGCTTTCAATCAGGAGTTTGTGCTAATTATTAAAATGTAAAATGGTGTTGATACCTTTAGAACCTGCTGTGGAAAGGTTGTTATATTTGACATTTGCCTGGCAAAACTGAATGTTTTAGACAGCATTAGTGATTACATTTCCTCTGCTTCGTTGATTATTTATGACCCGTCTCAATCCTGGTGTTGTGCTTATATGCTTCCTATTGGTCATTCTAAACCACTTGCAAATGTTTTCCTTGTTTCAGAGGTGACACTCGGCTACATAGTGCACTTCACTACAGACGAGCAACCAAAGCAAGCTGCTTTATCTGCTCAACTCTTTGACATCGAGGATGGAGGACAGAACATTTATTTGAACCTCTCTGCCAAATGAAATTTCTATCTATCTTTGGTTATATTCTTTCTTGGTCACCTTATGTAAAATATTAAGAATATCAAGAATAGTAGTAGAATAGTGAAAAACAACAGTTTTATCATCTACTATTTTTAACCATTTTGCAAATCAAATAAAGATATATTTTTAATTTTTAATTAAAAAAATATGAGAGTCTATAAAGACATTCTTATTGTAAAGCATATGAAAATATCAGTCTGTGTTGCAGTAACAGGAACACATTATACATGGGGATCTCAGAATATGAAAAGGAACTTGTGTATTCCTTTATATTCCGTCTGGTATAGGTGCTGGGTTTTTATGTGTCTGCCACTGAGAGCTTTGCGTGCCAAGGTTGGTTAGTCCAGGGTGGCTGGATCCTCACTGGCTGTGGAGGATTGTGATAGGCTGTCAGGCAGGGCTGGAGGAGCCTTGGCCATCTGGAGCGAAGGGTCCTGGTGTCCCCAGGGTCGCACTCAAGTTATATTTGTGTGCAGGAGGAAGCATAACTTTCTGCCTGGTGTGTATGTGTGTGGATGAGTTTGTGTGTATGGGAGAAAGGTCTGTATGGTGGGGAGGGGAACTCAGCAGGGATGAGGTCGGTCTCGTCAAGCCACCCTTGGCTGTGTAAAGGAGGTCAAGCGTCTGCATTTGCATTCTCGTATTCTCCAAATAAGATTTTAGATATCTATGTTTATCTATGCATTAAAAGCAACAAGAAAGAGAAAGCTATAAATTGTATTTGCTATTGACACCACAAACTGTTTTTAAAAGTGGATTTAGAAAACAGTATCTGCAACTGTACAGGTTATTGTGACGAGGTGAATTTAGGTGCTATGCTGGGAAAAAGACATGCTTCAATATGAATATAGTTATATTTATGGTAAAGCTTACACTCAAAATTGATCATAAAAACATTAGTATTTTGGGTTACTACCAGTCTTCCACTCTAACCTCTGGAAATGCTGGAAGTAAAATATTCAAAGTGAGAAATAACTCTTCATAACAGCCACAATATGCTAGTTTTAATATCCAAAATGTACTTGTGTATCTATCTCTTTCTTTTCCGATAAGTAGAGGATAATGTTAGGGTTCCCAACTTGTAAGGTAACACCATAAATTTATACAACCCCCCTGTGTCTAGCTCTCTTTTGTCATAGTCCTAAGAAAGAGTTAATGACAGAGCAGCGCCACACCAAACAGTTCTATTTAAATAGCTTCCTTAAGAATCAGGAGAGGAAACCATGCTCTCAGTTTTAAGTGATGTTGTGTTTCTTATTTTATCCAAAATCCTGCAGCCTGAACAAAGGGCAGAATAGACTGAATTTAATCACTGTAAGGAAGATTATACAGTGTACTGAAACAGACAGCATCGCTGTGCAATAAGTTAATAATCAATAAGTTAATAATCTTAATCTTCATCTTATGGGTATCATGTCAATAGAGACATTTATTCAGTATTAAGTATTTAAATCGATAGTTACGCATGTCACTACGGTTTTATGAATCCTGGATGACCGCCAGAGGCGGTGCTTTAAGCACTGAATGACTCCGTCTCGCGCATGCGCAGGTCGAGAAGTAATACAAACAAAGTCACCTGTGAGTGACCCCTGAAGACCTCGGACAGGCTATAACTTCCGGTGTCACCAGGGGATCTGTTCCTGCAGAATCTTCTCGCGAAGCCACAAGAATTCTGAGTGACTGAACGCTCTGGCTGTCATCCAGGATTCATAGAACCTTAGTTACATGCGTAACTATCGTTCTATTTCATCCTTCCTGACCGCCAGAGGCGGTGCTTTAAGCACTGGATGACCAATACCGACAAAGTCACGAGGAATCCAAAATACAGACCTCATTGACTGGAAGCAGAAGAACTTGGTAGGAGGACCACACCCAGTGGGTGAGGAGAGGCAATTTTTACTCGATAGAACCCTGCAAAAGTGCTTGGCGACACCCACGAGACTGCGGCACATATTGCCTCCAGAGGCACTCTCAGTGCAGCCCATGATGTGGAGACGCTTCTCACAGAGTGGCATCTCACGCCAGATGGCAGAGGATGACCACCCACCACTTATATACGTGACAAATGGCTTCCACGATCCAGTGAGCCAGACGCTGTTTGGACAGAGGACAACCTTTCTTCGGACCACCAAAGCAAACGAAAAGCTGGTCCGACTGGCGTATACCCACAGTACTGTCCACATAGGCTCTCAGAGCATGCACAGGACACAACAGCACCGACTTCTCATCCCCTTCCCCTACTGGCGGGTCAAAGCGAGCCAGCTGGATAGGCTGATTAAGGTGCGAGTTTGACAAAACCTTAGGCAAGAATGCAGGATTCGGCCATAAGGTGACCCCTGAAGAACTGCTGATTGACAGAACATGAAGCTCGCTAACACGTTTTGCCAAGGTGATAGCGAGGCGGAAGGCAGTCTTCACTGACAACCACCGTAGGCCTGCCTGTGCCAGGGGCTCAAAGGGTGGCGAGCACAGAGCATCCAGCACCAAAGGCAGGTCCCATGCCCTCTCGGCAGTCGTGGGGAAGTAGTCTCAGAGCCCCCCTCAAGAAGAGGGCCACCAACCTGTGACATCCCACCGTGTTGTCAGTGACTGGAACGTGTCGGGATGAAATGGCGGCTACGTACACCTTCAGGGTGGAGGGTGACCGACCGCTATCCAGGAGGGACTGCAAAAACTCCAAAATAGTAGGCACAGAGAAGTGCACAGGGTCCTCATGCCTTCCTGAACACCAACCAGAGAACAGCTGCCACCTGTTCTCATACTGTGCCCGGGTAGACGGTGCTCTGGCATTCAGGACAGTATTGCGGAAGGTGCCAATACACTCATTCAGCAGTGGATCGGACCCTGCAGAGGCCAGACCCACAGCTGAAGACGGCGAGGGTTGGGATGCCACACCCGGCCCCCCAGCTGAGACAGGAGGTCCTTCCTGTTGGGGAGGCGCCATGGTGAGCCGTGACAGAGCCTGTGAAGGAGAGGAAACCACGTCCGCCCCGGCCAGAAGGGGGCCAACAGCAGCAGTCTGTGGCCCCCTCTGCAGCGTTGCCATAATCAGAGGGACTGGCGGGACGCCGAGCGGGCTGCTGCGCTGACTGTTGCACCAGTCGCTGCACTGGCCAGCCTGTGGCTGAGAGCGGTGCTGCACAGCTGCGGAAGAACCTCTAGGTCATGGGCACACTCCTGTGGAGACCTAAGAGCTGCTGTCTGGTCTGTCTGGCTTGTCCGCTCCAGTGCCTCTAAAGCGGCCGACCCAAACAACTCTCCTGGCTCCACCAGGACGCTGCAAAGGGTCCTTCTGCATGCCTCTGAGAGGGGTGACTGAGCCAGCCAAACCTGCCGGCGAGCCTGGACCAGGGTGGACATCACACGCCCTAGCTCCCTGGTCATTAGGGCAAAGACCTGCAGAGACACATCACTAAAATTATGAGCTGATGTGTTTTGTGTAGCCTCTTGAAAGCAGGCTGAGGGGGCGAGCATGAGGTGAGACATTGAGTTCCCGATGCGGCCCATACGAGCCGCTGCATCATAGGCCTTAGAAAGTAAATCATCTGTGATGCAACACTGGGGTGAAGGACCTTGCATTCGGCCTCAAGGCGTCATCAGGAGAGAATATGAGCGAGGCCACCGTGGACTCAACAGCTGGCATGAGGCCAAGGCCAGACTTGGCTGCACCCTCATGGCTGCTAGTGTTCGGCCATCAGACGTTGCATGAGAAAGAGCCTTAGAATCTCTCCAACATGCATGCAACTCCTTTAGGTACTCCTCTGAAGGAAGCACAGTGAATGCGGCAGGGGCTGTACTGCGCCTAAAAAATGCGCTCGCTGGAGCCGACTGGGCCTGCGGTGCATCTAGCTGCAGGCAAGCCAAGGCCATAGGGATGATGGCCCCCATGGAGCTACCCTCTGAGCAACCACCTGAACTATGGGTCGGGGAACGAGAGCCTGCTTGTGAGGGATGGGAAACAGTGTCACGAGAGACAGTGTCTGTCCCATATTCCCCAAACTCAGTGGCCGAAGCTGCCGTTGAGACGATGTCATCCTCAGGACCAGACAAGGTCACCGGAGGAGCGGACGCAGACGCACTCCCTGCACCAGTCCCCGTCTGGAGGGCTAAAAAGATGGACTTCATCTGATTAAGCTCTGCTGTCAAGAGGTCCACTCTGGAAGCAAGCTCACACTTTTTTACCTTCTTCCTGGAGGAAGCACCTTCAGTGTCTGGAGCCCGACGCTTTGGCCGGCTAGGTCGGGCTGGGGACAGCCTGCGAGTGTCAGTTAGGACTTCCGGTGAGGGGACACCACTAAAAAGTTGTTCCACCTCAGCCAGTCTTGCAACCCTCACTGCCCGCGGCATGAAGCTGCAGTTCATGCAGGGGTCCTCTTTAAGACCCTCCCTCAGGTGCTCGAGGCCAAGACATGAGGGGTAAAGGTCATGACCGTCCTCAGGCTGCAGAGGCGCCATAAACGCAGTACAGGAGTGAGAATTCATCATAATGGGTACGATCGAGTTGCGATTGCTAACTCTAAATCAAAAGGGACACTGCAAAGTACAAGGTCCTTGCCAAAACAACCAGATTAGCTCGAGCGAAAGCACTGCTGCTAACCGTAACGAGACAGAAGAAAAAAACACACCTATGCTGGGAGAGGGAGCGAAACCACAGCCGTCACCAACAGGTCGCTACTGCAAGACTACTAACCAAAACAGGTGCAACCAAAGTTGCTAGCAAATAATAAGGTTAGCTTAAGCGGACACACTGCGGCTAACTGTAAGGGTAACAGAGCACAACTAAGCCGGGAGAGGGAGCGAAAACACTGCCGTCACACGGATCCAACCGTGTGATGAAGATGATCCGGAAGGAAGGATGAAATAGAACCAGAAATACTTGATATACTCTATGCTGCATCTTTAATACTGTCAAATGGATGAGCTAATAAATGAGGAAGTACATGCATATAACCATGTACATCAAAGATGTAGATGAAATATGTAGAGCAGGGTTTTTATTATTATTTTTATATAAATTTTATAAATTAGGCCTAGACCTTTTCCACTAGTGAGTAAAGCTAGAAGTGCACATTTTCTGAATTCCTTAATGTTCTGTGGGCCAGATGGGAATGTGGAGGGCTGGATGTGACCTGCGGGGGCCAGCTGACAATGTGGGCTGGTTCCGGATGGACTTGACGTTTGGTCCAGATGTGGACTGAGGTCCAAACTTTGAGAAGCCCTGACACAGAGCATATTTAAATACATACACGTTCAGAGCTACCCACTAACAGAGACTGACATATTGAAGTGCTTGACTTGACTTGCTGGATGATGTGCAACAGGCCTACGCACATTAAAGCACACAGACAGACAGATAGACACACAGGTCAGTAACTACCAAACACATATTCTTATGGCACTATACAGTACCAAGGGATTATACTCGAGTTTTAATCTTCATTAAAGTGATTATCACAAGTTTGAAGTACTCTGACACTTCAATCCACTAGTTTCCAAAAAGGTACTAAAAGAAAATCTATAGAAACTCCTGAAATATTTTCAAAAGATCAGGAAACACCAAACATCACAATGCATCTCTGTGGTAATCAAAGCATTGTATAGAGATTTATGTATATTGAATTGGATTACATTTTCATGTCAGCACACTGTTCACATACTCGTCTAGATATTTATTACATAGCAAGGTTTCATTGACATGATCAGCAGTGTAGTCTTCTTACAGCCATTAATACATCATAATAAAGCATCTGCACGCTGTGTCATGAAATGTCTTGATGTAGATAGAGCATGCAGATGCACATGGATCCAATGCCTTGAGGGCCATGGACTTGAATGTGCCTCAGGACAGCCAAATCTAGGGTACTGGTGTTGAAGCAAGGTAACGGGTTCTGCTTCGGCTCTGTTACCGAGAGGCCAGTCAGGCGCCCAGGCGAGGTTTTTGCGCCCTGAAAGAGAATGCATTAATCCAGTCAACCAGCAGGCAGTTGGAGTCATTGCTGACGGCAGTGGACAAATCAGGCCTGCCAGGAAAATTCAAGGCTTGCATTTGCTAGTAAGGCATCCATCCCTGTCTTCTGTGGCCCTGACTGCTCTAATAGGTCCCAGTGACAACTGTTGAGGGCTACAAAAGAAAGGTCAGTCATTTCACCCACAAATGGCTAGGCCTGCCACGAAGCATGAGTAGCATTGCCTTTTACAGCTAGAAGGACATATTGCGGCTCCCAATCAGCAGCATGACTGAGGAGTTCATGGTCCATGGTGCAAGAAAGGCTCTGCAAAATGGAGACTCCACTGATGTAGATTCTCCAAGGCCGGTGCTAATGTGAGGTGGGGGGGGGGGGGGGGGGGGGGGTGGTGGAAGGTCCAGGACACAGCGGATCAGCCAGAATCATGACTGCAGTAGTGTTCTGGTTGAATCAATGATGGTTGAACAAGCAGAGCCTGGCAGCATTCCACAAAGTTGCTATGACAAGACAGAGGCAAAGAAGGTTGTCACTTTGTCCAACCGAATGGGCAAGTCAGAGTGGAGAAAGTGCTGGGGGTTGGCAGAGACTCCAGCATGCTCCCTGCATCAGAGAAGAGGATCACTCAAAAACATCCTCAGCTGTTGACCAAAGGCTCTGGGAGAGGGATGCTATCGGTGGTGTAATGACCAGGTCCTGAAGGCAATAGATGATTCCATCAGCATAAGGATCAGCGAGGCCAAACAACAGTGCCCAGCGAGACAGGCCATTGCACTTATCAAGTCAAGAGAAAAAATACACGCTCAGGCAAGGGTGTCAGGTGAAAGTCGACCTGGAGAGGCATTGCAACCATTGCAGTGACCACAGAGATGGTCCTGATGTCGGAGACATCAAGACAAGTGGTCCTCCTGGAGTTGAATGGGCCCTGGGAAGACTGGATGGAGAAGGCTTACAAGAGGAAGAAAGGCAGTGTCGGAAGCAGGGACAGCGGGCACTGCTGTGTGTGATGTATACCAATTGAAGTGTCCTGCAGACGCTTCACTGGGCAGATTTTCTAGAAGGTCCTAAATCTCCTCGGCATCACAGGACTGCACAATAAAAATGCTATGAATCACAAGGGGGGATCAATGGATTACATGGGCCACTAAAGCTAGGGCCTCATCAACCCTGGCTGGGTCACCTGGGGGAGGGTGTATGATTGCTGAAAAGATCCAAATCACTGATGATGCGCATCATCAAGTACATCATAAAATTTACAGGTATGCTGTAACTTTGTGTCTTTCAACATGTACTGTATGTCTTTCAAACTCCACAATCCCAGTTTGTAACATTGTCTTTCTGGTATAAAACCTTAGTCTTCAAGACCCACCTGTAATCACTGAAGTGATGTCACTTGACTAAGAAAGCCACAGAGGACATTATGGAACCATCACAGAAAACAGCGGCAAGTAAATCGACTTTGACATTTAAATTGGTGGAATGCCCCTTTATCAACATCTGTCACATAAGAGCCTCCTGGCATGTGAGGTGACACCATTAGACAGGCTCTCTGCACAGTTTTCACCACCTGATATTCAAAATGATAAGTGATCTGTAAATTTTCTTACTGCATTACCTTACATGCTTGAATTTGGGTGATAATTGGTTCAAGATATATTATGTCTTACCAGAAGATCGATAAATAACCATAAATAATTTATTTCATGCAAAAATTTTGGATAAGATATCAAAGACTATCATGCAAGTTGTTACTTTTACTATGAAACAATTGTCAGTATGCTTAACATCTAACATTTGGGACATTTGGAACAGTTCTCTGTTAAAATGTGGCCTGTTTGCTTTAACTCCATTAATATTACATATATATTACATATGCAGGCATTATAATAATTTAAAGACATCTTATTCAACTTTGCATAAAAAAGTGCATGCAAAGGCAAATAATTTACTTTTTTTTTTTTGCTGTACAAGATGGCCAATTTAGAATTCAGCAGAGGCGGTTGCTCCTCAAATCTAATGAGCAGCCTCATGACGATTTAACAAAATATATTCCTGCAATTTGCATAAGATGTTTTAACCAGTGAAAAAAGCAGCTGTCATCTGACTGTTGTTAAAATAAATATATCTACATTGTCATCTTTCCAATATAAATGTGAAAAATGTAACTTTTTACATCATTAAATATTCATTAAGGTCATTGGTGATTATTTTGAGGCCATACCTCACTGTCAAATGAGTACAAGTGCATCTGCTCAAACTAAAAATTGTCTTCTCTTTGAAAGTCTGAATAAATAAAAAGGGTCAGCACACATCCAGCATGTCCCACATGATTCTTAGTCCCAGCCTTTGGCTACAGTCAGGCTCCATCTCATGATTTGAGACACTACAACAGCACTCTGTAAGTACTAATGGCTGTTTCTGTTTAATGGCTTTCCATTTCCTTTCTTCTGTTTAAGAGCTGACCTCTTTTAAATGCTTTTTTTACGTTCTCTTACAACAATATTAAATGAACTGTTCAATATATGTCTTATTTTTGATTCTTTGAGTGTTGTCACCACCTTTAATTCATGCTCACAGACAGTTTTTCCATCAGCAAAGAAGAAAAAAACATTTTCAGGGAAAATGGCTAAAGTGCACAAGATTGACCTCTTACAGAAACCCACTAATAGCAAATCAATTTTGGAGGATCCCATAGTGTGTCTGAGTGTAGACAGTGAGCACCGAATCTTTCACATAGACAGGGAGATGGGTCTGTGGGGCTATTTGCAGTGCATTATTATGTTCAATCTAGGTTTGATGGGAAATCCTCGTGAACAGACTATCAGCAGGAGGGGTCGGTCACACTTTGCGTGACATTTCGACTCCTTGTGTTTCCTTGCTCTCTTTCTTTTCCTCACTGCCGGAACAGAGACAGAGGCATTCTAAAGGGTCACGCAACACATGCACAATTACAAAGGCCATCTGTGAATGTGTTTACATCTCCAGGTCCACCAAACAAAGACCTCATCGTACAGGAATTCAATTCCTACAACTATACCATACATTAACTATAACACTATAATATACTATATTATAATTTTGTATATTACACTACTACAACCTTGATTACAAAAAAGATGGGATGTTGTGTGAAACAAATTGATTAGCAAATTATCACACTGGTATCACTACAACATAACACATGTTTTGCACAGTGTCCCATTTTTTTGGGAATCAGGGTTTCATATTAACAACTACATTACTATAACACTACGATAAGAGTAACTATTTTAAGCCAAAGAGGTTTTGTGACTATCACAATTGTGTTCCTCCAGTATTCTTCAGTCTAGTACTGTTAGCAAGGTTTGGACTATAACATTCAAGCATTATGTTAAATAATGTATATTTTTGTTCTTTCAGCAGAGAGAACCGCTACTCGGATGTTTGCCCTTTGGGACTTGCCATGCCTCGTTTGCAAATGGCTTGTATTCTGATAACAGGACAGAGCTCACTTTAACAGCGTGTCAGTGAAAGATAAACAGTGAAGTCTATTGCCACAGTGTTGCAATACACTATTTCACTTCAAGAAGCCCTCTAAAAAATCTACGTGCTCATCTCAGGTTACCACTGAGACATAAAAGTGTCTTGAGACCTTTGACAGTATTTGATGGCAACATTATCTTCTGAGACTCAACTTTAAATCTTTTTCCCTTCCAATTAAAGGTAGTGAGACAACAAGCCTGGGTAGATTTTCAAGAACTGTCCAAATGAGACTGAGGTAGATGGGCACTTTGATAACAGTCTATCTACAGAAGACGGGGAGACATTTTAAAGAATCTCTTTGATGACTGGGAGTCTAGACAGTTCCTCTGATCCAATTAAAGAGACTGAAAAGTGCTGTTTTTTCAACTGTGTAATGAATATTCATGAATTAGCTATGATGAATGGAATTCTGTGTAACCTTTAGATTATTTAGTTTGAGTGAAGCTTCTCCACCCAAATGTCGCCAATCTCAGCCAATGTTCAGATCTCTAAAAATGTTCTTCCATGACCAAGTTTTGATTCTTGGAAGTTTTCTAGTGTTTTAATGGAAAGTGCACTGCCCCTTAATATTACACAACTATAACTGAAACTGGTCATTTACAGAGGAACAGGAGACAATTAAAAAACATGATGTAATAAGGTTTGTAAGCCTGAGCTAGAACATGACAACGGTTATAATGTGATGATCCATCAAAGGACTAGTGCCAGTGATTGACTGCATTTTGCAACCAAGTCATATTAGGTGTTCAGTGTGTCATATGCTTACAGCGTACAGCACATCCATTTATCTGCACCCCTTCCACCCCTCCCGAGAAGTCCAAACTAACACTCAGCCGGGCTGTGGCATGTTTAGCTCAGCTCACTGCGATCATGTGAGCTATCATTGCAGCCGTCCCTTGGATTTGAATGTGTGACATTTTGGTTTGTTTTTTAGATGAATTATATTTAAAGGTACAATGTGTAAGAACTAGCCAGCATATCACCAGAGTAACCGCTATCTGCTGCTCGTTATATTCTTTGCTGTAGCCATCTTTGTCTCTAGCTACTAGCTGCCATGAGTTACTTAGCTCAGTTAGCCGTGTAGCATAAGCTGACAGGAGTCTGGCCCGACCAAGAGCCTGGATCACCAGGGGACTGTTGGTGTTTACACCACAGGCAATAGAAGCCGGCTTAGTAGCATCCAAGTGAACATGGCTGGATCGGGACTGAACACAGGCCTCTGAGACCGATGGAGGCCAGTTTGATGACAAAAAAAACAGTGTCGAGGTGATCAGTGGCTCAGACCCTCTGGGGACGATAAAAACAAGGAGAGGCGGGAAAAGGAGAGGCGTGAATTGTGAGCAGCGAGAGGAAGGTTGATCATCGCCAACGTGGAAAAGCAGTATCTAAAGCTAGTCTAACAATGGAAAGACAAGACGGTGTTGGTGACTTTTAGGATGAGTCAACTTGGCAATTAAGCTCATCTTAGTTCAGTAAAAGAGAGAAACTTTAATTCAGATAATTCAGATTAGTAACGAAAATAGTTGTCACAATATTACTTTTCTTGACATTTTGTGTGTTTTTTATTACTCTAAAATAAGCTAAGAGAGCTTGTGTAATGTAGCAAACTCGACCCTCCCATAACACCTCCCAGCTGAAACTACAGGGGGCTATGCTTTAGGACTATTGCCTCTTGAGGTACAGAGTGGTATTACGAAACAGGACGTGCTGGGCCAGCTAGTCCTTTTTGTTGCCATGCTGTTATACTGCACTGTGTGATTTCCAGAGTAGCAGCGGGCCTACGGCACACATTTGAATTAAGGTCTGGATCTGTGCTTTTGCCATGAGGTAAAGTTTATTTATTTATTTTTTTAAAACTTGGATTAGAAAAAACAAAACAAAATAACAAAAACCGAAAACCCAACCTGCACTGCAGCCTTACTTATTGACTTTGTGCCAGGAGCAGTGTTTCAATGTCACAAACAAGAAATAAATCCATAAAAGAAGTAGGAAGATGAAATGCAATCCGTCTCACTCATATAAAAAATGTCTCATATTCCTGGAGCTGAAATCCTATGAAATGGTATGAAATAGCCTTGTGATAGCAGGAACAGATTCAGACTGATGGAACTGTTGCCTTACTATCACAACATTCTGTCCTAATAATATTCAGTCAGGTTCAAGGAAACTAGTCACTTATCAATTTGTTTTGCCCCCGCTGAACAAATAGATTCACCACCTAGAAGGCTTCTTTTCCACTCTGATATGATATTCAGCTGGGAGCAAATACATTCCTCTTCATTCTGACAACAAAATGAACTGTCTTGTCATCAAGATTCACTCAAATTTATATGCTTCACTCCAAAAATAGCATGCCAAGATGAGTTAGAATGGTATCCCTTTAATAGGACACTTGTTTACTGCACTTAAACTACAGCCTATCAATGATCTATGCACAGATGAAACATGTAGCCTTACTTCATTTTAAAGTTCTGCTCTTCAGTATTTCAAGTGCTCTTTTTATGAAGTTACATTAAATGAAAATACTGACTGACGTTTATAATGTGTTCAGACTGGTCTTTGCTGCTGCCTGGGTTAGGATAATATAAACTAATAATGAACTACTAACAATGACCCTCGTATAGAGTAGCATTGAACACTTTGAATGTATATGGAAAATAAACTTGACTTGCCTTATGTGCAGAAAAAACACTGCCCTAAAAAAGATATGATTCTCAAACAGAGCTCTGGCTTTACTAACTATCCACAAAACGCCATCATGAAGCACATTTGTGCAGTGTTTCAATGAAAATGATTCTCCTATCCACAATGACGCGCTGCTGGTGGCACTCTTGCAATCCACATCTCCACTAACCAACAGTGGCTTGAAAAGCCAATTTGAGCCAATCTGAGAGTTTTCAGGAGGCAATCAGGGGCTCCCATTGTGTGGGTAAGAAGACATCGAATGAATAATAACAACAGAGAATGGATCAGAAACAAAAAGAGCTTTTCCCTATAGGATGACAGTTTTTACTAAGAAAATGTACTGTTCCAGCCTCGCCAAGCATAAACCAATGACTGCCACTGTAGTCTTCATGAAACCGCTATTAATTACCACAAAACCTCACGCTGCCTGATTGACAGAGAAGTAATTGCTGCAAAAAATGCGTGTGTTTTTACAAGCAGATATTACCATGGAAAGAGGCTGGAGATCGATAAAACTTTGCAGCAGTTAGAATCAATAATGTCTTCCCTGAGTCATACTCTCCAATCTGTGGTGCTTAATTTGACCAGCAGGTCACACTTCCTCTGGTCATAGACAAACCATAATTCTTGCCTCCGTGCTGCCTTTACAATTACACCAGCTGTATTAAAGCAATTTTTCATTCAAAAGTCCCAAGGCCGAGTGGAAACAAATAGGTTGAGCACAGGATCCGTAGTCCTGGGCCTGCTCACGACTCCCTCACGCTTGCTTCTCTCGCTCTGCCTTTCCCATACGCAGATTAATGATCAAGTCAGGTTCACCTCTATGCCACAAGGGAACCAACCCACCAGGAAATTACAACCAGAGACAGTCAAGAGTTATCTAGGCAGATGTGTAAGTGTGAGAATGTTTCGGACAAAGCAGCAGAAAAGAACAGAAACTACCTCACTATCAACCAGACAGCCTATTGGTGAAATATCTTTATCAGTGTGTGATGTGTGACAGTTCCAAAAGCCAAAAAACCCAAAAGTATTCATTTCTGATGATATGACTCTGAGACAAGCAGATATTCAAGCCGGACAAAAATCATCTTAAAATGATCTTGTCATTTTATTCCAGCTGTTTGTTTGGAGATGGCAAGCTTTACTTATGAAACACAAACCTTCAATATCTGGCTCGGAGGGTTGTCCTCTAAAGGGTCCTCTCTAAAGTTTTCCTGTAAAGCTCTAGCAAAACTGAACAATAAATCTTGTAGCATCTCATCAACTGTGCTTGAATAAATCTGGGTTATGGAGCATTTAATTAGGCGCGCATGTCCTGAGGAAGGGATAAACTTTAAACAAGATTTCTATTTCATCAAAGATACTTTGTGCAGTGATGATGTATCACACACAACCACTAAAAATAGGAGTGTTTAATTCAATTTAATTTTCATTTCAAGAACTATGACTGTGATTGCCAATGTTTGTTTTCACTGATACTGACACATCAGAAAAGAAGATCCGGCACACTGTTCTTGCTCTATTTATCACGATGACGTTTCATTTTTTCTGTACCTTCAGAAAGTCCACAAACACCAAAACATGAGTATGATCAATAAATTGTGATACCTGTCATGAGCATGTTGCAGGATCTTCTCCCTTCTTTTCTCAAGAGTGAAGTGATACTTTCCCACGCACAAGCAACTGAGATAGCTGGATGTGCGAATATTTCCATTGAAAAAACTAATAAAAGAATTCTGTTTAGATTAATCGGTCAATCATTATCACACCAAAACCAGAGTCTGTGCTTTTGGAACGCTTTAAATACAATAATTGATGCCTCACTTTTCTTTGGGTGCTAAAAGCTGGTAGTTAATGACTGACCTTGAGGTTTCTAGCATCAGATTCATTATGTAGAGCAGGCATGGGCAAACTACGGCCCGAGGGCCATATGCGGCCCGTTACAAAATTTAATCCGGCCCGCGGAACTTGAACAAATTATATCAATAAACCTTGTTAATGTTTTATTTTCCCTGCAATTCTGGCTTTTTCCCAATAGATGGCGCACTCTAGATACATTGAGCTTTGTTGAGGTGAAGCGTATTACTCCACGTTTGCGCTTTACTCTTCGACCCTCAGCCCTTCTGTAAAGATGAGCGGAGCTAAGAATGTCCAGTTTTTAATAAGGAGTGGACAACTAAATATTTTTGACTGAACACCGATCAGGCGGTGTTTAAAGACTATGATACAGCAAGAAAACTGACTCCAGACTTTGATGCGCTGGATAAAAAGGGAGACCAACAACACTGTCCCCACTGAAATTAAAAGTACGTTTCTCCGTTGTGTTATGTAAAAAATGCATTTGAAACTAATTTGTTCTGTCTGTTAAGGGATGCACATATGTGGTGCTCAGGTGCACGTACGTTCTCAAAACCAAGTGCGCAAATGCAGCGCGATCAAATATAACGCGCTCCACATACTGGCGTTGTCACTGTTCCGTCCTCGCGCTGCTTGATTGAATAGAAGGAGAGGACAAGTAGACCTGCATCTCCTACCGTTTTTTAAATGAAGACAGTCAGGAGGAGACTGATGATGATGATATCCTTAAGGATAACACAACTTTCAGTGCTTTAAAATAATAAAAAGAGTCATTTCAATAAATAGCTCAGTTCTGTGGGACTTCAAAGACAGATATTTAGTTGTAATGCTTTTGTTCATTTTCAATTGAAATTAAAGCACATGTGTTCTACATATCTCATGATATTTTATTTTCTCTTATGAGGTGGATTACCAAAACACTCCATCCATCTGCTCCTGGTCCGGCCCCCCAGTCAAATTTTAGAACCCTTTGTGGCCCACAAGTGAAAAAGTTTGCCCACCCCTGATGTAGAGCGTGGACTCATTTTGCATCTACACTACCCATTCATTCATTCCCAGTGTTTCATCAATTAAAAAATATCTTCATAGAGACAATGCATAGTAGAGCATGCTATAACTATGCCTCAATAGTAACTTGGCCTTTGAATATTTTTGTATATGCATCGTTATTAAAAGTAGGTTAAGGGGATCCTAAACACAAGGTTAAACCTGGGGACAGGAAACTCTTCAATATATAATACATGATTACAGACAGAGAAAAATCAACACCAGATCACAATAACACCACAGCAAGCACATGGGATTCACTGGCAAGCAAATGGGTCACAAACACGCATGGGGTTATTTTAACAAAGTGTGGGTGTGGGTGTGGCAAGAAAATGGCAGCGACCCACAAGAAAAGGGTAGGCTACTTCTTCAGGCAATGGATTGAAGACAACACCAAAGTCCATGCAGCAGCAAGGGGACATCAATCTTCTTGATATAAAGACCCCGAAATAAGGGTAGAGTTTCAAGTAATACCAATAGAAAAAGAAAAGAAAAGAATACACAGGAGGTGCAGACTCCCCAGAGGTAAAATAAAAATAAAATGAAATAAAACTTGCCATGTAGTTTGCTGTGGTCACACCTGGGTACGCAAGATCAAAACGGGTAACCAGTGCAGGCTGCAGGTAAGAAACGAAAGACAAGATCACTACCAGTTTACTTAGGTAAAGAGAGAGAGAGAAGGAAGCCTAATGCATCAGGATAAAAAAAAGCATTAGTGATGGTTACCCTGTCACGTTGAAGGGAGGAGAAGGGAAAAATGTTCAAAGGGGTTAAGATTAGATGAGGATGAGGAGGAGTGATCACTCTGACATCCTGCATTATTTCTGTCAATGAGGAACAGCCTCTTACCCAGTCGAACATCTTATTAAGGTAAATATGTTGCAAAATGTGAGAGCTTGCAGAATTCAATGTGAGAACTGCCTCATTAAAGCAAGTATGAAGGACAAAGCATGCATAGCATTTGCAGCTATGTGTAACTCCATTACAGTACATTGGTTACCGGCTAAATGGTGGACAAACCTGTCCTGAATCATGTTTCTAAAGACAAATACAGAGTGTTTGTTGCAGAGGAGTCCTGAAGGAATTTCAAGGAGATGAGACGAGAGGATCTGCAGGGAGCAGCTGAACAGACAGGGAGCAGGATGATCACAGCAGCTTCACTACAGGAGACACATGAGGGAAAAGAAGGCTTTTAATGCAGCAGCTCAGATCATACACTAAGACGCAGGAGCATCTACACAGAAACATTTACACATGTAAAGCACCAATTCCTCCTGACTCACAATGTGCATCTACCTTTGGTTTTTTTGCATGACAACATATGGCTCTCAACCTATATGTTATATGTTTACGCAAACACAAAATGTGCATTTAGAGGGAGAAAATGCCAAGAATCACCTACAACAGTGGGATCTATGCACAGCCATGACCACCTTGAATGCTGGTGTGATGAATGACATGACAAGCAGCCCCTGCCAACCGACGTAAGTTGGGTCAAGCTCTTAAACCTCCCCCTCCACCCCCCGCCCCTTGCTCTCTGATCCTTCCACAGCTACAAGTGCAAGTTTTGCAACAAATTTATCGCAAGTGTAGCAAAAGTCAATGCGTGCAGACTGATCGCTTTGTGATGCGAGAGAGCATCTTTGTGGCTGCAATCACCCAGTTGTGGTGACTGTATAAGTATGAGGAAGTTTTGGAATACATGTTTGCAGCTGTCGTTGTATTTATGTAAATATCAGTCTACACATTTGTGAATGGTCTGTGACTTCACATTCAAAACATGGGTGTGCGTGAAAATTTCAACATACAAGTTGACATTTTTTCTGCAAGCTCTACAGTTCATATGTGTGACTGAAAATTCAAACATTCAGATTCAGGTTTTTGTTCTCATATCAGCTCTACAAGCTCTTGCATTTTGCAACATATTTACCTCCATGGATAGTCCTATCACAGACTGACAGCACATGTGCAAAATCCAATTCACTGATGATCACTACTGTGTTCATAAGAGACCAACTGGTTTCCAAAGCAAAAGACAAGTGTAAGAAAACAGAGCAGCTTTGAGTTCACAGCTTGTCAATAAACATATACCAACATGGGCTGAATGACTGCCAGCTGTCAACACTCACACAACTCTGCAACCACACCTGAAAATATCACTGCTGTGATAATCGACAACCATCAAGGAGCAGACAGCATACATGTCCTCACCTGCTAATTTAGCTTTTCTCACTGTTGGGAACTAAAATTATCCCCCCAAAAAATACAGTGCAACATAATGTTTGCCAAGGTTGGTTTAAGGTTGTTTGGGCCTTATGACTGCTGTGCATCACATTTACATGAACAACAACCTCATTAACTGTGACACATCACTATGAAGATGATCAGTGAGACATTTGGTGTGCCTCTACTGGTTTATAATCTACATTTTACAGTGTATGTGCAGATTCTCATTCATCCAGGTCATGATACTTCTAAGTGCTTCCAAAAGGCAACTGGACTTTGGAAGCATTTAGAAATACATATATAGAAATACATTATAACACCAAGTTATCACTCCTGTGTTGTGTTATGACACAACACAGGAGGAGGGTGAAAACAGAGCTAAAGCGCACAATAGATGGAGACAGTGTCAACCAGTTTTATATTCAAAGATAAAAGTGTTAACATAATCATCTAACAAGAATATTGCTACAGAAGTATTGTGATCGTATTGAGTTTCTGCTGTTGTGCAGCAGGTCACTCACAAAGGTCAAAGTCAAAGCCAAGCGTCCAATCAAATGCATTCTAACCAAGACAATACACAAGATTTCAATTATGATCACAGCTTCTACCCATTTCAAGCCAGTTTGTGACAGTAGATGGAAGCCAATCAAATTATTATTATTTTTTTTAATATAGACCAATTACAATCTAACCTTGAGGACTAACGTTAATTAAACCAGAGGATAATGAGATGTAGCTAGATATTCTGTAGAGTATGTTTCTGTGGGGGAAGAGTCACTTCTGTCAACATTACTAGCTTTGAACACTTACATTAGAGAGAATTATTTTGCTGCACATGTCAGCATCAGACATCAGATCAGATCCATACCAGATGATCTCTTCTAGTATTAATATTCCAATAAAACAAATATATGCCATTTTTTTTTTTAAAACCATGCATACATTTCTTATTGAATAACGTAAAAAATACACAGGCTAAGAATATCAGATTCATAAGCCATGCATTTATAAAACAACAATTATAAAGAGAGTAGAAACTAGTAAATAGTAAAAATTATAGTAACTATAAATCAGTCTTGATACTGAAATCATTCTACAAGTGCTGCTCAATGCTCTGCCTGTGCCTCTGCAGTCAAGTCATTCTCCATTCGCCGAAACAATGAATGATTTGCCAAGAATTTGAAACACTGCCTGAAATAAAGCAACACAGTAAAACGTCTCTTCATTTCCAACATTGCCCTCTGCTGGATCAAACCTGAGTAGAGTCACAACCACCTCACAACAAACTCCATCTGCAAGATGAACCGCCATGTGACCTTCTACCCTTCTTTTACTGTATTATTGTATTATTGACCCAGATCAATAAGACAGTTACAGATTGTACTGTGCACCTGAGACCACTTCAGACAGTTGTAATGTTTTTATTTTGACTCAACACGGAGGCGTGCTGTTTTGTGCGCACAGAAAGGCACTGAGGTATTATAGTCTGGAGTCCAGGTCAGGACACACACTGGCACTTCATGAATAAAGACAATGCAGGGGGAAAGGTGTGCAAAGAATGTTAAAAGCACAGAGAGGGATGGATGTGAAGACAGCTTTTTTTTTTTATCATTTCCTGTTCTAATTATACACAAACACTTCACACTCATAAGCAGATTATTGCCACCAATGTGCTTCTGTGACTCATGAAAGCACATCCAAGGAAAGGAAAAGAAAAAACAACAATCAAAAAGAAAGAGGACACATTTTAGGAATAATTCAGATCTAACATAAGCAGAACTCACTTACTGTTGCATCAACAAAAAAATATCTCAAAATTGGCCTGAAACAACTTTCATGGTCTGCTCACCCATTTGTGTTAGCAGGCATGGTATAAAGACTATGTCCAAAGGTTTGCCTTTTATTAGCCTAACAAAAGTATGAATTGATTTAGAATTAACTATGAAAACACTGAGCAGTCTGAGGTCATATGTAAGCTAAAAAGACAAACGGAGGAGAGAGGGGTGATTGGAGAGAGATTGGCTGCTAACCTTGAGAGGAGAGATGTGGGAATGGGACACGTAGCCGTGCACATTTTCGATCTCAGACAGATTCTTCTCGGACACGTGCACGAGCTCAGGGGCGCGCACCTCGTTGGTGAGCCGTGGGAATCCCTGGTCAAGAGGCGGCGAGTCATCTTCCTGGTAGTGGTACTGCTGAGGGCGGAAAGGGAGGTGGAGAAAGAGGAAAGGGTGGACATTGAGAAAGAAGAAAAAAAATGATGAGATCCAAACACAGGGTTTGTGTTGCTGTTCTCAGAAATGACATGGGAAAAAGCTAATAATAACTCATCTTCATAAACTCTATATCATAGTGCTAAACTTATATTCATATCTTCATTTTCAATGTGCCCTTTCAATAATTACATCTTCCTTGATGCAATTATTTTGCAGTGCTTAAATACTGTAATTTATGAAGGGAATGATGTTAAAGAAATTTGTTTTCAAAAGTTTTCCTCATGAAAAACACTGATTCAAAGGTGACACAGATGATGGTGTATGAGCATCAACATGGCAAAACTATAACGCAGCCAGAGAGGCACCAGACTCACAATACAGTCATGAGGTTTCCATCAAAATTGCATTTGTTGCATGCCATTATTTTTGAATGTCAAACATTTTAATTAATATTGCACATTCAAACTGGCAGTGATTCACTCATTAGAATATACTAGTTTACCCTCCGTGTATACGGACTAGATTCATTAAAAGATTTAAGTTTTATGTGACAAAATGTTTACTGAGTTTAAAGATTTGTGTTTATTAAAAGAAGGATTTTCATGCTATACATTATACTAGCTTAGTCTAAAATATGTTCTCTTGGAAATAACTTACTCAAATAACTTTGAAGCATTTCCCTCCACCACAAACTGTGGCCTTAAAATGACCATGGAGTGAAACTGACGCTCTGACTCAGTCAACAAAAGCTTTGTAAAGATATGCTTTGCAGTGCAGAGCTTGAGAATCAGGCTGTATGGTTGTCCTGATGTTGTGTCCATGAGTTGGTAAACACATATTTTGCATCATCTGCATGAGCAGTACACATGGGAATAATGTTTGTATTCCTCATTTAACGTTCACAGGGGGGACTTCATCTTCCTAACAGCAGGATACTTTTTCTCAAAGCAGCTTTTTGTCTTCCAATTCATTTTGCAGATCTTCGAGGACCTCCAGTCTTCCTTGGTGTGGGTGTTTTGTGTAATATCTTCAAGGGAAATTTCTTACACATCCCACCTAAGTGATCCAGTAATAGAACCTGACAGTTTCATTTTTTCTTGGATCTGCATGGTATTTTGAAATCCCTGTTAATTCTCAGTTTTTGCAACAACAGATTCACATGATAGAAAATAACAATATAAATACAGTGACAACAAAGATGCTCAGGAGAGTCAACAATTACTCTAAAGTGTGTTGTGACCCAATGAACACACGATGGAGTGCATTAGCTTTACGGTGCATCAACATGATGAAATCTCCTTTAACTTCTAACCACATGAGTGATTAAATGAACTGAATCATCACGACAGTAAATACTGTGCTTGATCGCCAGAATGATATGGGCTTAAAAATCCACCCCCCTCCTCCCCTCTCTCACCCAGGGAGCGTTCATCAAGGCAGGGTTCATGCAGGGTGGGGGCTGACCGTTGTGGGGTGACCCCTGTACTGCTGGTGGCCTGTTCTGGAGAGAGCAACAGGACCATATGTGACCACTGAGAGCAAACACAATAGTGTCACTAAGAAATTAAGTCCACAAATGATCAATCACATCCAGATCAAAAGCAGACAACAAGCACATCCATTCAGAAGCAAAAAGAGCAGCAGGAGGCTGAGGAGCGAGGTACTAGCACGTACAGTACTAACACAACAGATGTCAGTACATGCAGGACAGATGTGGTTAGGGTGATTACAAACTGAAACACACATAAACACAGAGGTAGTAACAGATGGGTAGAGTAGATACAGAGAAACAGTCATCCCATGGCACGGTAAAACTGAATTGTTGGCTAGGAGATCTGTGATGAAGGGCAAACTACAGCATAACACAATTCTTAGCAAAAAAGAAAGGATGTACTGTACCATTTTAACCAAATAAGGGGATTATTACAGCAGCACTCACTGACATGGTCGCACCGTTTTAAGTGAGAGGCTCACAACTTTTAAATTCCAGGTGTCATCAATAATTAGTAGCTACAGCAGACTGTGGGAACAAGGGGTGACACAAACACAAGTGATCTTCATGCAGAGAGTGTGGCGAGCTGCATCTCAGAGATGTAAGCCAACTGTAACGCTCCAGTGATCACACTTGTTTCTGATGAGACCCAAAGGCAACGATGTAAAGACACGCATTCTAATGTTAGGAGGATGCAGCTCCAGGCCCGTGACATAACGGCTACCAGGGCTACTAAAAATAGAAGTGCATTCTGTAAGTTTGCCTGACCTGTATTCTCGTGCATGCCTTATCTACCATCCCACCCTGTAAGACGAACAAAAAGGTAAAGTGACAAAAGAATTATTATTCATTATTATGTGGATAATGGATGAGCTATTCTACAGGGCCCAGCTATATCAATTATAGTGTCCATAATATCTTTGTCTTAACAACATAAAATCTTAAATACGCCACCACGCCGAGGCAACTCCACCAGGCACTCACAGGCAGACAGTTGTGGTGTGCTGGAGGGAAGCTCTGCCATCCAAGCTGTTGAATAGTGATGGATTCATGAGCTATGCTGCTAGAACTCGGACGTAGCTGTGCATGTCTAATGTTATATGTAGTGAGGCTCAGTCAAGACTTCATAGACCTACATTAAGCTGTCTAAAGCTTCAAATCTGTGACAACGACTTGCATCCACGCAGAATTTCTCTGATGATTTGTAGAGACCCGTGCAGTGTTTTAACACAGCATACTTTGTAAAAGACTGTTCTCTTTTACGTAGTTTCCTTCTGTCAGACAACTGAACGAGCGTGAAACAGTTACTTGATTGCATCCAATAAATACCACATGCTAACCAAGATGTTTGGCTGCAGTGATAAAATAATTATTTTATAATTGTGACATCATCTGTCAAAATCAACATGAATCCATGATTAATGACAACAGCTCTGCTGTGTATTCAGCTATATTGGAATTTAAAATGAACAATCACAGAGAAAGTGAAAGGAAACTAAAGGTTGTCTTCTTTACAGGCAGTGTTACAGGCACACAGCTCCCAACCCTCAGCAGGCAGCTTATGTCATCGTTTTGCTGAAGCTCTGTTATCTCTGCACGCACTAAAACACCACGCCAGCGTTTTAAGTTTGATACTCTGTGGAGGCTGGCAGAAATGCTGTTTTAGTCTGAATGGAGGGCTGAAACTGAGAGAAAAAGATGCCTTTACAAATGTAACCGGATAATGTGAAAGTATAGAAGGCAAATAATAAACACGTTTCCTTTTAACAAACAGCTGAGAGCCCAGGGGTTCAAAACACGTTGCCACAGTGTCATGATTTTACGTATGGACATTTTCAATTTGACCACGTGTGTGTACAAAGTATGCGACATCTGCATTTCAAAAACGTTTTTAAATTGGGTGCATCATGTTCATAGACATCTGTCAGATTTAGCTAACATGACATATGAGATTCCTGAATGAAACGGCAGCTAGCAGCAGTAATAACGGCAACCCATGTTAGACAATGTTAGCTCTGTCCCAGACCATTAACAGGCAACATGATAGAGCTTAGTGTTTGTGAACAGTACAACAATGCACAATACTGCACAAAATTAAGAATGAAGTTATTTTGGGTCAGGGTGAGCATGACCTTGGCATAGTTAAATCAAAAAAAAGGCTGCATCTACTTCAGTCACTGATTTCATGCACCAAGCGACAAGCACGCTAACTGTCACAAATCAAACACATCCTAGATGTTGTGTTACCAGTAGGTGTATGCTGGCTCTGGCTAAATGCTAAATGCTAAAGTGCCCATGGAGGATCCTCCAGTGTGGACTTCTACATTTGCTACATTGCTTATGAACTTCTACCTTCAGAGAGGTGTGTGAGGCCTCTCTGCTATTTCTGACCATTTCTGGCACAGCTGTGACTGCAGAGCCTCGTTCAGTTTAAAATGCATGAAGGCTGTGAGGAGTGCAATGGGACTGAGAGGTGAACTGGTAATGTTGGGACTGAGAGGCTGAGTGGACTGGTTATAATGTGGACTGAGACTGGTCAAGGAAAGAAGAGACTGACATTCAGACAGGTGAGCGCAGCAACTACAGAGACATCAACAACTACTGCGCTGCCTAGCAACATGGTGTTTTTTGTGTGTGTGTGCTCCATAGTTTGTGAAACTGTTCAGCTCTCTTTGCTCGAATACGTGTTTGTGGCTGCAGCCACTGTGGGGCATATTGCTAAATCACCTTTGTGTTGTCTGCTTTGGTGATGTCTTCTTCTGCTGTTAAAGTAGCTGTTATTTCATTTCTATAGTCTAGTATTGCTTGTTGCTCCTGCTGCGGAGTCCATAACTCATAGTTAGAAGTTACTGCCAGTTTGGAGTTCTTATTAATGTTGTTGGGTTGGCATTTAATGCAACTGGAGCCTAATTTACTGGTACCATCATACATCACCAGATGGAAACACTGGAGTGCTCACTGAAACATGATGGAAAATATGAAAACAGTCCAAAAAAAAGAAGCTCTGTGTTTGGTGTTGACGCCTCCATTCAGTCTTTGTCAAGAATAAAGAGGGAAACCACTGTGTGAAGGTCTGTGTATGCAGAGCGCACTGGCTTTGTGCTGCTGCTATTTTGGTGGGACTATTAGGACACAGGTAGTAGTTTCATTCAAGTTGCTGAATCAGTTCTTCAATGCACTCTATAATTACGGCCTTCCAACAGGATTAATCAGTAGATGGCAGAAGGGAGAGTGTTGCACTGTTTCAGTTTGACAATGCAATACTGTACTGGATGCAGCAGTAAAGATGGGCACCCTGTCCTTAATCAATAACTATCTCCATCAATAGTTTGTGTAGAAACACCTGATACTGAGTAGAAGGCAAAGTTCTGTTGCACTGATGTGTAAAGAATTTTCTTGTGTAGATTAAGGTGTTACAGTACCAGCTGGCTTCCACAAAATACTTTATCAATAATAAGTAATAGTACCTACCTTATTACAGCTATTTATTTATGATATAGAGGCTACACTGACAATGCTAAATTCCTCTTGTGACTTGACACACATGCACACATAGATTGTCCATCAACACATTTTTTTAGTTTGACTTTTACTTAAAAAAGTACTGTACAATTTTACATTTTTACCTGATTCCTTTAGGTAAAAAGTCAAGAGATCAACAAAGTGACTGCGATTCATCGTGTGGGGTCATGGCAATCCAACCAATCGTTATCAAGACATTTCAATAGTGAGAAAATAGTGAAAAACACACAAAACTTGCCCTCAATGCAGTTTAAATTGGATTGGATTAAAATTGCTATTTTTTGTTTCACTAACAGACCAAATCCTAAAGATGTTCAGTTTACTAAGATAAAAAACAAGGAAAATCAATAAATATTCACATATGAGAGGCCAGATCCAGTAAATTCATTCAAATGGTTAATGGATAGTCAAATGAACACCAACTGATTTACTGTTGACTCTGGTAATAATCGACTCATAGCTTCAGCTGCAGTCATGAGGATTCATCCTCTGGGGACCATAAAGGTCTGCACCAAATCCCATGGCAATCTACTCAATACTGCTGACTCTGCACTAAAAAACAAAAATGACAACATCACTGTGGAGCTTGATAATAATAGTTGTTCAATAGTTGACGACATAAGACCAAAACGAGTCAAACAGATTCTTTAAACAAAGCGACAACAACACACAGCACATTGTGCACTCTGTCAGCTTTAGGGCTGTATAGGCAGTTCCCAAACACAGATGTTTCCTGTGTTTTGCTGTTAGAAGCAAGGAGGCAGGTGTCTGTAGCGACTGCTGCTGTTTAGCTTACCACAGCACAACTACTGGGAGAGAGGCAAGGGTCTAAATATAGAAACTGAAGGCACACCATAGCTGAAATTATACCCTTCTGACATTTGTACTCAACAGTTCAATGAATTTGACTCATTTTGGGATCACTCATGTCAGATGACACATACGTAAAGTCTCATTACTGTATATTATCTAATATGTTGTTTAGTTGGCTGTATTAGCTCAGTCCACGCATTGCTGTGGCATTGTGATGCTACAGCACTGCGGCCGGATTAATGAGAGGACCACTCTGCCTGTTTACTTTTAAACCTGTAACCTAGCAACGACTGCCAGCGAGGACACACACCAACACAGTAACCACTAGATGAAAATGAATTATAAAGACTTTGTCAAATCTTCTACATGATTTCTTCAGTGACAAAGCGCAGAGCCAAATAGTGGAAACACTACCAGCAGGAAGAGATTCATGTGAGATATGTCATTCATGTAAGCTTCAATATATTAATACACTTTCTCAATGATACCTTTAACTGGTCACCATAAGCATGAATTTGTGTTACTGGCAACAGCATGATACGCAGCCAACAGTGGGACTGCTGTAATGAGATGGAATGTTTGAGCTAAGCAAATAGCTGGAAGAAGGCTTGGAGCTAAAGAGCATATCTACTGTACCAATCCAAGGCCATTTGACCTCAAGCCTGAGAGAAGCCCAGTGACCTACAATATACTGTGTGAGAGAATCACCACAGCGCGAGGTGAAATCACCATTGCTCTGGTTACACAATCATAACTGTGGAGCACAACTGGTTCATTGTGTGGTGTGCGTGAAGCCTGAAGTGAAAATAAATGATTTTCTTTTCATTTTCTTTCCACTAGCATTGAACCACAGCAGTGAAACACTGCAATGCTCAACTTTCTTTGTTTGCTGAGATTTAGAGCAGTTGAGATTTGTGAAGTCATTAGAACTACTGACAAAGCGTAATAACTGGGGCGTGAAGAAGTTCCAGTAGATAACATGACTGGTTAAACTAGTAGCAAGTTAATAAGGCAAGCTAAATGTGACAATAAGCAGAATTCATGGGTTAGCATAATGTCCATCACCTCATTGGTCGTTTTCTTAATTTTCCTAACTTGTTACAGATAATTTACTCATTCAATCCTAAGATTCTGCTTTGACAGACCTTGTGGTGTGCAGTTGCAGTGAGTTCTGTTAATGTGCACACAAAACAACCTTTTTACAGTCTGGATGTAAGCTTGGATGCCACCAGTGTCCCAACAGCACATGTTCAACACCGTTAACAAAGCTGGCAGCACATGTCAAAAGCAAACTTTCTCCTGGCATTGATGTAAAACAAGAGTGCATCACGTCTCAGCCAAGCTACTTTTTCAGTTTGTTGGAAACAACAGTAAAAGTCATGTCATGGCACTGGGGAATGGTGAGTCCCATGTGAATGTAATGAAGCACAGTATCTACAAGTGATGTATTCCTTAACGATGAGTGACTAATGCTACAGCGAGACAGAGAGGAACCCATGGAGAGATGGAGGAGGAGGCCATGTGACCGCTGGATAAAGGCTTAGAAAAGGTGCCTGGAAAACTAAGCAGAGGCAGGGATGAGTGTAACAAAGAGACCTATCAGAGCAATGCAGAGGGCTGTTACTCTCAAAGGTTCTATTCCATAGCTATCAAAAGGCACCACAAAGACGTCCTTTTTTATCAGTTCAGCCTAACACTAATTACAAAGTGTTCCTCTCTTGGCTATGAAGGTTAAACAAGCAGTGTGGAATACAAGAAAGGAGAAAAGTGGCTTACTTTTTCATATTTATCATACAGCATTATCATATTATATATCAAGCAACAAAAGATTATGTTAACTTGTAGATATGTCCATTCAAACTACTTATACAAGCTCATTTTTTTAATAACGTGTCAAGAGCTGCTGATAGTCTCTGCAAGAACACATGGGTGTTGGTGTATGTGTGCAAATGACTTAGCAGTGAAAATATGTTTTTAATGCATTTTAACCTGTATTTTAATGTTTATTAATTAAAGTTTTTTCATGACATATTTTTAGTATACTGGTCTGTAATTTTCTTACGACACTGAACCAGTAATGGCACCACGTGACATCACGACTGCAGTAGTAGCAGGGGACACGTCACTTCACTTCATTTTAGTTTGAACACCCAGGAGCTGTTGTGTGCTTTGATGAGGTGGAGCTCATAGAATTACAATTAAAAAAAAAACACTACAATGGTGGTCATAGATCTACAGTGGAAAGAACTTCCTGGCTGAAAAGAGGCGGTACAGCAACACACAATTCTTTTTCCTGTCAAGGAGAGGGTCAATGAAAAACTAGACTGGCTTTTTTCTAAAATGAAACAGGTCTGAGTGTCCTCTCACTGCATAGTCGGCCCACCATCATGAACACAAAAACAGGAGGCAGTGGAGATCGCCAGCTCACTTTTAAGCCTCTTAAAACTGTTTCTGAAGCATTTCCTAATGACGATGATGATGAAAGCCGTATTTTTTCACAATTATCGGCTATAAAATGAAGAATCTGAACCTTAGGTTTAAAAATGTGTGACTCTCCTCTCTTTCACTTGGTTTTGCATTTCATTAAACAAAACATTTCAGTGAAGACAGCAAGATATTGCCTGAAAATGTGATCTATCACATTTATTTCACTTGTGCAGGCTTTTCTCTCTCTCCAGTCGTCAATACACGAAGTTCAGGCAACTAAAAATACTTGCTTAAGGTTAGAGAAAGAATGTGGTCAAGGTGAATCATAAATATACTGCAACTTGTAGTCATCCTATCCTCCGTCACAATTCTGGAAATTAGGCCGTCGGTGCTCTGCTGACAACGCTGCTCTGTGTCTCCCTTTTCACATACGTTTCAGAGCATTCGCGGCAGAATGCCAAAGCAGCAGAAATACAATGAATGACAACTGATGCAACCTCCGCCAAGGAGGTTGTGTTCAGGTCCAGTTTCGGTTTGTTTGTCTGTCATCAGGATCACAGAAGGACTACCGGGCTGATTTTCATTAAAGTTGGTGGAAGAATCAAGGAAGAAGATCGGTTCCATTTTGAAGCAGTAACACAATGATGTGGCTACAGGAACGTAAATACACACAAATCATGGACGCATACTTATAGCACATATACCGACTCATGTCCAACTCCACAAGAGATATCAAGGAAAAATGTTAGACTGTTATGCTTCACAAGAACAAGCCATTAAACTGACTGTGAAGTCTGCGTTTGCAGATCATAGAAGAGTGGACCACCGGTCTTGGTAGAGCTCTGAGTTCTTTTAGTTGTGGGTACTTATCAGTGGAATCAGTGTTCCGGTGGTTCCACTGAGGCCAGTTGTGTGTTTGTTTACTTGTTTTAGAAACTGCAACAGCTGAACAATGTAACAGTGATCCTCACTCACATCACTGCTGACAGTGGGCCTTGTTTTACTCCAGCAGCATGCCATTCCACCATACAATGACTATTATTCATATTTGACACACCTGGATCACACCAAGCTGTTTTTCTGTGTCAAGCTGACAGTCCAACATACCGCTGGGGGTAATCTCACATTAGTCACTCTTCACGGTGCTTTCTTTTCATTTTTCAGGAAAAAAGTCTGGATTCAGAAATTATTCACCACATTTCATCGATCATGTCACGTAGCCATTGTTGTGCGTCTTGGTGGTCAACAGCGGCAATAAATTCATTTCTTTGGTTAAACCTGATGAAGTCAGAATACCATAAACACTGCACAATCTCGCCCTGCAGTGATGCCTCTCAGTGTGAGGGTTTATAATATGCTGTAGCTGTGGGGCTGCTCGGGCTGAGCTGTGTACAAAGCGTAACCGCTCACGTGTGGTGTTGTCATGCTCCACTGAGAGGATCCCTCCTCTCTGATGTTCACTACAGCCCTAACCAGCAGAATCAAGATGAGATGGAAATGTGGGGTGGCATGGCCGAGGGCGCATTCAGAGCCTCTGTGTAGATTTAGTGTGGAATCTCCTAGCGGTTGTGTGCACTGACCTCTTTCTGTGGCTTTATATACCTACAGTTAGACTCTCTTCCCCCATTCTCTGCTACAGTCCTAATTTCTACAGACAGTAGGAGGGAGAGCTGAGCTATGGGAAAAAAGAGCACCTGCCCTCTGCTTTTCTTGCTTTCACTGTCAAACATACACATTTCTGTTGGGAGCTAGTGCTTTTTAGCTTCGGTGTGTTGAGCTCTTTTTCCATGAGCAGTGGATTTGTACCCACACACAGTTACTCCTGAATATGCATTACTGTTGCAGCCTGCAAATGTGATGTACTGCAGTTAATGTCTGTTAATGCACATCAGTCCTGCTGAGAACGCACTGGTTGCACTTGGTGTGTTCTCTGTGAAAATATAATTTTGTCAGGTATTATACAAGAGAGATTGTGTGTATACATGTTAGCTCCACAAGTGTCTGTGAGTGATCAGAACAGCGAGAACAGTAAATGTAATCCCAGAGACATCAGAGCAATATTCAACCCAAGTGACCTAAAAAAAATCCCTACAAAACAGTGATAACACAAAAACTTTGCAGTCATTTTTCTTTAAACTGACACCTTCATACATTTTCAAACTACAGGATGGAAGCAGAGGGGAAATAGCACTTTTGCAAATGGTATGTCAATCCTCTTAGCCTTGTAATTCTTATTCGGACACTGTAAAGTAATTCTCCAGTGACAGAAAAGACGAGAGGAGAGAGCTAAGTTGAGGTCTGCATGACCGTTTAAGCTGAATTCTAGCCAGGAGAATGAACACACACGTTTGAAGTGATTATAAGGAACATGCAGTAACTGTCAAGTACATTAAGCTGTAACATGAGCCCACAGTTACACCACAGAAACTACATGTAGTCATTTATCCTATTACTCTGAAATATCACCTGCTGTTTGTCTGAAAACCTATTACACAGTATGACCCTTGAATAACTCGCTGTAGCTAAATCACTGTTTGGTTGTACCTGGCTATCAAAAGTCATATGAACAAAAAAGAAAGAAGTGAAGCTGTTAAACTGAAGGGATGCTCTTATCTGACTTTATGTCCCCTGAAACTGAACCCGAGTACCAACCCAATGCTCTTTCTTTACAAAATGTGAAATCTGTAAACCTCCTGTATAAAACTATAACTGTTTATCACTTCTTACCACTTTGAGACATTCAAACAAGAACACAAACATTCTTAACCATGTGCACATTTTATCGACATTATTTATTCACAGTTTATAAAAATGCCATTATCAGTGTCCATCTGATACTTCTACATGTTTCCAAACAAAGCACTTTACCCGTGTGTAGCTACGTGTTTTTTAACAGACCAAAACCGACGCACGCTCGGAAGCTTCTATAATATAATCCTTAATAAAATATAATACCAGTCCATGTTTTATGACCCGCTCTCCTTTATTTAGCTTTGTCGAGCATGTGATGAAAAATATTTCATCCATGCAATGTTTCCAAATGACCTCCCGACAAAATGTGCAAAACATGTCTAAAACCAGTTTTAGAATATCTACAACTTTCAGTAACACGAGTTAAGCACAATAGTCATTGTCAGCACTTCTAGTTTCACAATAAAGGCCTGCCACTGCTTTCATAGCGCTGCAAAGCACAAGCAGGCAGTGGCGTACTGTCAGCAGTAGCTTCGTGCATCAATGTTTTCTCACCGCAGCAGTTTCAGAATCTAAACAGGCTTCCCTGAAAGTGTTGCATGCTGCATGTCTGAAAACAAAAAAGTCAATCAATATTTCCTTTCTGATTAAACTCATTTTATATTAGTGAGCATCCATTCAAAGTGTTCACCATCCATTCAAAGACAACTCTGGGGTCAGATCCGCTGACTTTAAAGCAAACATCCAGCAAACCCAGAGACAGAGGACAATGAGGAGGAGTGGATGTCTTGCATTACAGCATATTAAAGACAGAGGAGTAATCCTGACCTGTCACTATGATAAATGAAGGGTGACAGTACAAGGATGGAGAAATATTACAGTCGCTGTAAATATGCCCTCATTAAGCCCCAGTAAGCATTAATACAGCTTCAAGGGTTGCAGATGTAAAAACAAATCTGTGCTGGCGCTGCTTTACACATAAAAATTCAAGTAGTTTTCTTTCTTGTAAGTTTATAGAAGAACACAGTTGAATTCTTATTCCGTCGCATTCTCACTTCGATCCCATCTAACACACAATAGTATAAAGAGCACCACAGGATAATACTCAGAGTCAGCCACTGACACAAAGATCAAGTACTACTCTAAATGAGAGGCAAAGAGAGAGGTCTGCAACCTACCTTGCATCCAAACATCAAAGACAAAGTGTTGTTGGTGCAGGCAACTTTGCAGTGGCACAGCACTGGGGTGCACTCTGGGCTTTTGACTATGGGAGACATTCCTGTAAAGGAGCCGGGCTGGACGGACTCTGCTGTAGCACAGAGCTTCAAGGCAGACAGACGAGAAGCTACAGTCGAACCAAACAAGAAAGCTAGAAAGAGGGTTTGCGCTTCATCAGAGCAAGGTTTTACATACGGGCTTTTGCATCTCTCTCTCTCTCCTCTCACACACACACACCCCACTTGGTCCCCACCATACACCCCCCCCATGTATCTCGCTCTCTCTCTGTCTGTAATGCCCACTGTCTCGATCTCTCTTTCCCCTTCTCTCCCCGCTCGATCACCCTAACCATCCACCTCTTCCTGTTAGCCTCATTTCAGTGGAGGGTTAACTCATTAGCAGAATATCACTTGTCCTTAAATGGTGCATTTTTACATTTAGGGTTAGAGGTTTATGGTTGGCAGCAGATCAACCAAGCAGTCTCTCACAGTCTTGATGTCGAAGGCTGCCCCCAGCTGGCCAAAGTTTCACCTTACAAATTAAAAGTATAATCAGCTACTTTTGCTGTCACATTTGTTTCCCACGAACAGAATATATTAAAAAGGTCCATCTAAATAGATGGAATTTATTGCCTGCTACACTGATATTGTATGAAAGTGGATAATTGCTTCCCAATGAGAAGTCAAGTTGTGATAAGACTTTCTTTTCAAGGAAATATGTCATTGGTTGAAATAGTTAATTACAATGTCCTGGCTTTCCTTAATGGACGAGTCAGATCTCATCTGTACACCCAAACAATGAGTGTACTTAAATCCTTATATATCTTCTTCCTCTGTGCCATAGAGCTCAAGTGAACACTAACACTATTAAAAACACATCAGTGAGCTAAACGTTGCACTGAGTGACATAGTTTATTTTGATTAAATCCCACACACACCATCCTCCTGCCAGAAATACGCACCAGAACAGAAACCACTGCAGAAAACAGCCCAAATTCACTATTTCCTCCTTTTTGTGCAACATTTGCTAAAAATTATAATTTCCAACTATTTAAAGGCATTACTGAGCCTTTTTTTAAATCAAGATTTGTGATCCATTTTTAAGTCTTGAGACACAGACTAACATGACACAAGTTGCCATGTCAGTATTCCCTGGCTTCATCACTCCACCTAAACAACAGACATCTATAATGTCAGTGAGCCATTCATACATATAAATGTCTCTGTAATCACCCTCATACTGCAGCTGGCTTATGTATACAAATCTGCCATGCCAAAGAAGTTCTGGCAACTTTACATTATGAAGGATTATTCTATTAATAATTAGAACAATAACAACAACATATGACTTAAGTGGCTGCAAGATTAATAAACTGTATGGTAACTATAGCATACTATGGTAAGTATCAACCCCAATTCCAGAAGAAGCCAGATTTGTCTTGTTGAAATGAGCAAGGAAGTCCCTGAAAAAGTCGACTGGATGGAAGCATCTGTCGCTCCAAAACCTGTATGTACCTTTCAGCATGAAAGGCGCCTTACCAGATGCACCCATTCCATGAGCACAAACACCCCCCATATACAGATGTTGGATGGTCCTTTTCGTCTTTAGCCTGGAGGACACAGCATTCATAATTTGAAGTGTGGACTCGTCAGACTACAGCACACTTTCCCACGAGTCCATCTCTGACGAGCTCTGGCCCAGAGAAATCAACGGCTGGATGTTGTTGAGATATGACTTTCATTTTGAACAGTAGATTCTTAACACTTACCACTTGCATTTGTAGATACAGCGACAAACTGTTTACCAACAATAGTTGGTCATCATTGGTTTTTAATCTAGTTCTGCCTGAGGTGTTGAAGGTCACAGGCATTTAATGTCGTTTTTTCACCTTACCCTTTATGTGCCATGATTTCTCTGGATTTTCTGAATATTTTGATAATATTATAGATTCTAGACAGTAAAATCTCTAAGTTGTATGTAATTCTGAGTTGAGAATATTTTTTCAGCTCTTTGACTATCTGCCCACTCAGTTTTTCACAAAGTGTTGAACCTCGCTCAATCCTTTCTTGTGAACCACTGAGCCTTTTTCAGGATGCTTCTTTCATACCAAATCATGATACTATCACCTGTTATCACCAATGAACCTGTTTACCTGTGAAATGATCCAAACAGGTGGAACATTCCACAACTTTGCCAGTTTTTGTGGCTCCTGTCCCAACTTGTTTGAATTTCAGAATAAGCAGACATTTACAAAAATCAATGAAGTCGATGAGGTAAAAAGTTAAATACACTGTCTTTGTGATGAAGCTCTAGCCAGGAAGACTATTCTTTTGCAAGCTTTTGCATCCTCTCACACATGCTCACTCATAATTTCTTTGCTTCATTCTCTGGGGCTGTCAATAAGTTGTGTTGTTCCCACAGCAACACAACTTCATTGTTAGCCTATCATCTCACGGCTGCCTTTTTCAACATGATTCTCTCTCTCTGCAATAGCTCTTTCATGCTGCTGTTATGCATGCCCCTCCACCTCCCCATCACCACGCAGTCTTTGCAGATCTATAGCTTCAGAGAGTTATAAGCCACCAGCACCACCAGTGTCTGGACTCCATGGGGGGATTTATCTTACTGCTGCTCAGGGTGATGCCCCTCGATTACTAAATCTCCTAGTGGAGTCTAACTGTCAAAGACTTTCTGACAATTATCTTGAATTCATTCACTTGTTTTTCCTGATTGAGCTGTCTTTGCATCTGTTAATGTTTTACACAGCGTTTACACAGGGTTGTACATGAGGCTGAGGTGGCCCTTCAGTAAATTTACAGTATTCCATTATTTGCACAGTTGTACAGAACCAACAGCTTCACTGACAGCTGCCATACCAATACAAAAACAGGAGAAAACCAGGGCTCCAGACGGGGTTAAGGTAAACCTTCTCAATTTCTCTCCCTCTCTTCTCTCTTTACCTTGTTCATGTTGTATCATCCATAGTTGCTAGTTTAAAGTATCAGCATTCGTAGTACTTTTACCTCCACACTGTACTCAGCTGAAGTACCCTAGAACACTTATTTATTTTAATCTTGTGTCGTCACAGTTCACTGTTCCACACCTTACATTCCTCTGAACAGAAACACATAAACACAGTCCTACTGTGTTTTTAGCTCTGTTACCTGTTAGCCCCATTGGCACTATTAGCTCCATTATCTATTAGCTCAGTTAGCAAAACACGTGGGTTTATTGAGTCCTATCAGATTTTAACATGTCATATTTTTCATAGGCTTCATGTTGAGTAGCCAGTCAGTGACAGTGGCTGCAGTAACAGCATAAAAGGACGTGTAGTCAGCACTTGGTTCAGTTTGTCATTTGGAGGCCAGTTTTAATGCATTCATACATGCAAAAAACCCTTTTGTCCAAAAGGCATTCTGGGAAACATCTCTGTTTGTCCCAAACACATTTTCTGTCGTTTACAATGGGACGCTGTTAGTCTCAAGCCCTGAGAAAACACTAGCAATTCTCAGTTCCCATAGGAAATCACCTGATGCTTAAGAAAGCCTTCAATTCACAGCCAATAATGACTTTCCATTGTTCCTTCTAAAAAAGACCCATGCAGCTTCGAACCATTCAAATATCTATTTTTGCACATTATGTCCATAAGAGGGAAACCAATACAATGAGAGACAAACTATTACTGTATATTATTTCAACATAAACATGTAATTTAAAACATACCTACACATTACACAATAAAGAAATAAAACTATGTCTTCTACCATGTGGTTGAATTAATTGCCCGTTTAAGCTTGACCTACATTTTGTTTTCAATCAATATTTTCAGTTTCAGTTGGTGCAGGTCGACGCGTCCTGCAAGATTTCAACGTCCCAGACAAACGAGATGAATTCTGGTCACTTATTATTTCATTAAGGACCGTATTTTCCCATGTTTTAGGCGCTAACAGAGACAACAAGTTTTTTCACTATAGAAATGTAAATCCTCCAGGTGTTTGTACACCGTCAATGTACGTCCACTAAAAGTGTTTGATTTTGCCGCTGACAGGCTCAGAATGTTATGTTAGTGTCTGACAACACTGTGGAAAGGATTCGTACAGAGCTGCTTTCTTGTCAAAGAGTGAGATCTTTTATGTTTCTCCAGAAACAGCTGTTATATCACTCTCACCAAAGCCACCAGACTCCATTCACAGAAAGAGTTTATCATCGTAAAACACACAAAATAGAAATGACAGAAACAAAAGTCCTTGGTCCATCTTTTCACTAATTGGTTGAAATGAACTCTTAATTTACAGAATCAGGAGAGGAGCGAGAGAGATGGCAGACATCCGAAAAGCAGCGGGGAAACAGCGAGATATATTTTATTTATAATATTTTCACATCTAACTCAAGAATTAGTTTCAGTGGACATCATGACCGGACACCGGAGAGATTTAAACATATTGGACTTCAACAGATTTTCCTGGCAAAAAACACACTAATGAACAGAAACTCTGGCTTTGTGACTCCTGTCCTACAGTGCAGCCACCACAGCAGTGCTGCTTTATTTTCCACAATCAAATATTCATTTACAGTAAACTTCAAATAAACTTTCTTGCATAGTCTCTACATTAGGTTATAGATGCCTTTGTAATATATAGCCATATTACAACTTGCCTCTATAACTCTAAAACTAAAATTAGTTCCTATCTTTTAACTCTTTACAATCAAACCTTTTAATCATAACTAATTCTAATCATTATCATGTCCACCCCTATACCAGTGCAAATCACAGCTAAAATTAGGCAAGCAGCCCTCTGCCAGACCCACAGTAGTGTGCGGAGGTTGAACACAGCACAAACATCTTCATCTGGCACTCCGCCCAGGTCAGAGATGACAGCCCTGGGTGGAGTGCTGATGTGTGCATACCAGGTGAAAATTACAAAACCACGGTAGGTTAATATCTTCAAAAGTTACACCCTGCTGGGTCCAACTACATCCCTCTGCTAGAATGTAATGCTACCTGACTGTCAGCTTGGACAACTGTGACTTCTACTATACTGTAGACTTTATATGCAGTGTCTGAATATGTGTGATTTAAGCATATGGCAACTGTTCTTGGCAACTGTGAGCTGTTATTGGCGTGTTAGAGTTTCCCCATGGGCTGTTGCTCTGTTTAGCTTTTTTCTGCTTGAGTGAGACACCGAGGTGCAGGCCTCTGCAGATGGTGCATGAGCTATGAGCACATAAAGAGGCATTTATGTTCAGTGCACTATCCATTACATTATTCTCTGATACACCAGGGGGCGTACAAACAAAACATTCTGTGAACGAGCACAAAGTCAAACAGTGCTACCAGAAGAACTCCATAGACCAAACATGGCTGCACACTCTGCTGTACAGCTCTTCACTGCAGAGGAAGAACTGAAATTAATTGTAAACTCATCTATTCATGGACATACTTCATTACCTTTACACAATGCATGTAAAGAAAGATGTGAAGCACTTAGAACAAAAGATGTATTCTAATGAGAAGAAGGTAAAATATCCTGTAAACAATTTGGTGGCAAAATGTTCTTATGATGTGCTATTTCACACACTTTAGAGGTGATACTGCAGGTCTGGCTTCTGCTCTCAGAGACTGCTGCATGAGTTCACACTGAATTTTCCTGTCCCCAGACACCGTGCAAAACTGATGAAATCCTCTGCAGCTACAATACAGTGCTGTAAAAGCCTGCTGTGTCTCACTAGACAAAACAACATCTAACCCTGCTACAGCTGTTTCAAACTTCTGTCTTTCACCCACTCTGTCACATGACTATTCATTAGTCCTCAGCCTGCAGGAGAGCTTCAGAGTCATTATGGAGATCATTAAAAGTCTGGGGAGTCAGTGAGTACTTAAGCAGTACTATAGACGAGGCCCACGTAACACAGCTAGAACAGCTGCAGTATCAGACTCTTTCCAAAAACCTTGGCAAGCACTGCTTGAATCCTAAAAACCACATGAATCTACAGTATACAGTACAGTTCAGTGTTATTTGAACTAAACCACTAGATGGAGCAGTAACACTGAAGATTTTACACTGTTCAAGTGTGGAACAGAGGCAGCCAGTAACTAAAAACCCAATTACTGCCCACTTTAATAAACTGTGACTGAGGTCAGTGAGGATTAATTAATCAGGGAGCCTGTGGGAAACAATTCTAGAGCAGGTTTAATTAAAGATGACAAAATCTGTGACACAAATATGCACACATGCACATACAAAATGCAAGCGACACACAGTGTCCACAGTAATTCCTAAACTAAAGCATTGCTTTGTTTGATTTCACACATACTAATTCACATGTGTGACTGAGCCAAATGGGATGACTGCAACCAATGAGAGTTACAAGCAGAGGTTGGAAGAGTACTAGAATTACACAGTCACATTTTTTAATTAGTCGTGCTGCTGTGTGTCTTTACAGACAGATTTTGTAGTCTCTCCATATCACTGATTATCAATTATAAATAAAACAACAGAAACAAATAAATAAAAGAGCTATGGACAACACAACAAGTGCAAATTAACAGCAGAATAAAACATCACCAAAGCAGACAACACAGAGATGCATGCTAATGAAAGCAAACAGAACTGCACGGTTTTAACAAACCATGCAGTACCCACTAGATACACTGCTAGGCAGTGCAGTGGTTGGGGATGTCTCTGTAGTTGTTGCACTCACCTGTCTGAATGTCAGTCTCTGAGCCTTGTGCACAAGTCTCAGTCCACATTATAACCAGTCCACTCAGCCTCTCAGTCCCAACATTACCAGTTCACCTCTCAGTCCCATTGCACTCCTCACAGCCTTCATACATTTTAAACTGAACGAGGCTCTGCAGTCACAGCTGTGACAGAAATGGTCAGAAACAGCAGAGAGGCCTCACACACCTCTCTGAAGGTAGAAGTTCATCAGTCCCTCAGGCGAACTCATAGCTGAGCAGACAGACAGGGAAACAAACACAGCAGCAGCTTCTTCTCTGCTGCAGCTGCTCATCTGGCTCCTTTCTTTTGTTGAATTCTCACACGCTTTATCAGGACTCTTTCATGTGACTTTTGTTTTTACTCTGTAATGGATGCAACTTGAAAGTACACATGAAAAGGACTTTCTTACAATAAGAAGAGTAAATGCAATCTGTTACTCCCACCCTTGGTTACAGGTCTTGGTAAAACTCTATGAAGGAATTAGCAACAACTGAGCACCTCTTGAGAGAAAGTCGACCCTCACAGGGACAAAACCAGAGCAAATTTCATTCTCCATCCTCATCACCATCTGTCCATCCTGTTGCTCCTCCTCACCCTCATGGGTCTAGGAATAGAGGGGGTCATATGCAGTACACATGTAAAGCCCCCTATGGGCCATTGGGCCACAGAAGTGAAACCGATTTGACTTGACTTTGCTCAATACAGTGTGACCGCTGACTCTGTGGCTCTTTGCTGAAGGTAAGAATCTTAATCTGCGAGTCCTCCTCACGTGTTTGCTGCTGGTGGACAGGCTGACAGGTGCACTGTACACCTTGGCTTTACCTGTGAAACGCAGCTTTAACAACAATGCACTTCCTGAGAAGTAGAAAACAAAGCTGACTGCTCACAGCAATGACAGGACTCACATTCATTCCTACTTCAATCATGTTCCGGCATGAATACAAGATGCAGAATGCTCAAAGCCAGCATTAATTGTCTACATCCCAAATGAATATGCACAATCTATTAATTTATTACTCTTTTAAAAACCAAAAACTAATGTCACTTTCCACACATCTTATTTTTTTAAACCAAAATTAATCTTATATGCAAATTTCCAGCTGAACCCTCCACCACCACAGAGCCCATGACTCAGTGACAAATGGCATGTGGAATCCAAACTGTAAACTGAACCCATTCAGGCGCTGATGGATGATGTTTACACACAACACTTCTCCCACACTAGGTTAATGATCCAATTACAAATATGTCCATTCAAGAGGAATATAAACACTGTCTCATAAGTGGCTGTGGTTTCACATCAACAGAACACAGCCACGTTCTTTCACACTGTGTCTCACGTTAAACAGATATCGTCCTGCGTGCCAATACATTACAGGGAATCAAGGTACCAGACCATTCGCAGTGTGTCAAGAATCCTACATGTAATTTACATTATACAGTATAAAAAGGTAATATCAAGCGATAACTCAGTTGTTACCCCAGTTGATTTCCTCTCCACACTCAATGGTTACGATACAGAATCTTGTCACTTTTACTTGAATCACTGAACGAATGATTTCATTTTTGAAGGTAAAGAAAGACAACTGGCTGTGGGTGTTGTCACAGTTGGAAACGTGAAAAAGGATGGCATGATTTTTGATGTACTAAGTATTGCTGCTATACAGGTTCCTGAGAGGTTGAACATGTTACATGTCTCTCATTCTGCTAAGTATTATGTCATGAGCTTGCAGGAGATGATGAAGTCAGAGCCTGTACTCTGTACATGCTATGTTCAATTATCAGTTTCATGTGGATTGACTGTAATAACATACATGACACGACACACAACGCTTGCTTTTTCTTTTTGATAATGTGTTCAGCTTTTGATGTGCAAAACAAATGCATTAATGTAGGACCTGTTGCCTGCCTGTTATGAAGGCATAGACTAATAGTGGATTAAGGCTGGGTGGGGGTCAAGCAGAGTTCTCCACTGTCTTCTTATTAATGTAACATTATGTGCCCAGTAGTGGAGAACCACCTGTCTACTGCAGTTTTAGTGGGGCAAGCCATTGTCATCTAAAGATGCTATATGGGAAGAGGTCATTTGAAATGAAACATATTTGCTCATTGTCTTTGCCTGTTCAAAGTTAGCTGAAGTCTTGTAAAATGTTACAGTATGTGCTTGTTTACTAACGCTGGAGATTGGTGCTGCACTCCACTAAAGCGCTCTGTGCGAACCTTTGCCAAGTATGGAAAAAATACCTCAACTTGCAAAGCTAATTACTCAGTTATTAAATCCAAACTGCTTCCAAACACTTTTTTTTTCTGAATATGACTCGAGTGGGTGTCGCACTGTGTCCCTGTGGTTGAAATCCGCCAACATGACATTGTTGACTTAAGTTATGACAAAAAATGGATTGTTGGCTTCTGTGAATCTTTTGTAGCAACTGTAGCTAAGAATCAGAATCAGTTATGCCAGTAGGGACTCTGACACAGAAGGACTCTGCTGACTAAACTGATTTAAGTGACTAATTCCATGACCACGGGACTGCAAAGGAGAAGATTTTGGCTTGTGATTTCTTGCCTCACAGTGACGATAGGACTAGTCAAAGGCTAATCAAAGTGAACAAGAAGGCTCATAGAGCTGGATAAGGGAGTTGAGGTATGTGGGTGCACATGAACCGTTTGTGCTGCCATAAGGGTAATTTCCGAAAAACAGTAGTTTTAGGCAAACGTTGCTTAAAGTGCATTTGTTAGGGACTATTTTCAGCCATGAATGAATACATTTGGTGAGAGTTTGTCACAGCAGGATGGTGCATGTGTGAAGAAGTCAAAATAACATTATGTGTGTTCATGTTAATGAAGAAACACATCACCCAGTGTAACAGTGCGACTCATGTATGTGTTTTAACGTATGCAAATAAACTGTGTTTACTGACAACGGTTTTACATGTTCTTGAGCCCATGCAGTAATATCCTCTATACAATCATGTGTTCACAAAGTGGTGAACCTCTTGAGTCTCTTGACATACCAAATGAAGATTAATTAGATAATCCAGAGAACATAAAGCCAATTTGATCCCTCATCATGCTAAGTGGGTGAAAGACAAAGACAGCTCAAATGGCTGGGGGAATAGTTTCTTTCTTCTTCCCTTCAATTGGGAACTGTCTTACCTTTATCTTTCTCCCACATTTCTAACTCTTGAATTCCCCTATATCCAGTACAGAAAACCAAGGGGGCTTTCTTCTCTGAACAATACCTGCATTCTAACAAGAGAAGGAAAGGAGGAGCCAGAAAGATAGAGAGAGAGAGGGAGAGAGGGAGAGGCAGCCAGAGAGGAAGACAGAGAGACAAAGCATGAATGGGCTAGAGGCCACTTTATTGGCTCTTTCAAAAGGAAGCCCTGGGACAAAAACAAGTCGAGTCAACATGCTTTCCTGTTCATTACCACAAACAGTTCTGCTGCACAAATTAGACAACTCCAGCTGGTTTGTAAAAGGACAAAATGATTCTAATTTGTCAAGATGAAAAACAATGATTTGTTATATAACAGGACTACTACTCAGTGTTTTAATAAAAGCACGCTAACACAGTAAAAGGCAGGATAGCACTCATAATGGTCAGCAGATGACTGAGTCTGAAGTACCAAAACAGCAACAGTACCAAAAACTGCTACTGCTGTTCAACAGTTACGTGACAAAAACCACAAAACAAGGACACTACCAGCACAACAAAAGACACACCTGTCCATGTGGAGCCGACCCACACACAGTACAGCTCATGATAGCTCATAAGACCTTAGCTGCCACAGGCTCCAGTGGAGGAATTATAATGAAGAAAGACGTGGGGCCAGATGCAAAAACTCTGTGAGGATTCTCAACTTAACTGTATACACATAAAGGCATCAGATGTTTATGCATGGTTCTATTTTATAAATCTCAATCACTGTGGAACTGAGTGCACGCATAAACCTCCATCTTATCAGCATCGAGTTGTAAAACATTTTCTGCCATCCAGTCCCTAATAGCATTCCGACAGTCTAGGAGCCTGGATAACCTAAACTCACTAGGTTTGAATAAGAAGTAAAGTTGGATATCATCTGCAAATAGATGCAGAGGAAAATTAAAAATCTGTTTAGGATCTTTTTCAAGGGCAGCAAATATAAAGGGAATAACAGGGGCCCCACCACTGTGCCCTGTGGAACTCCACCAGATCGTGGAGAGGACAAGACACATAGCCTCATGCTATGCCTGATATTCCCACTGAATCAGGAGGTTACCTACAAACCATCACTGTGATGATATCTCAATCAACAGTATTAAACATTGAAAGGGTGATCAATGATTAAATTAGAGCTCGTATTAAAACAGACTTTACAAAGTGCTATGCAACTCACAAGAAAAAATAAAAGATTATTAGTACGGGCAAATAATGGCTCACATGTACATTATAAAATGCTAAAATTTATCACTAATAAATCATTTGAAATTAAGTTTATAGATACACCTTTGAGTGACATTTGACAAAATGCTGTGTAGAATGCAAAAATAATAATACAGTCAGTGAAACTGGTAAACAACCAAAACAGGCAATGTTTAACTACAAGGTTACATATCTCAATTACATTTTCAAGTGCACCTGAAATAACCAGCTATCTCTAGAAAACTGTGTGAAAGCCTGGCCTGAAGTATGCGTGATTGATCAACCATGTGTGAACCCTGATTCCACAAAGGTCAGACACTGTATGAGGCATTAATAAAACAGAACAGAATCATTTGCTGATCCTTTTTGGCACATACTCAATTGAAAACAGTACAAAGACAATACATCTAATGATCTACCTGATCAACTTAATTTTTGATTTTTGTAAATGTATTATATGATAATATTATTAGCACATATTTCAAACACTTTTTCAAACAGGTTGAAACAAGAGCAACAAAAGACTGGTGTGGAACGCTCCGAAAACACCTGCTTGGATCATTCCACAGGTGAACAGGTTGGTCGGAAACAGGTCATAGTATCATGATGGGTATGAAGGGAGCATTCTGGAAAGGCTCAGTCGTTCAGGCTCAGGAACAGTAAAACAGCTGTTGGTAAACACAGTTTGTTTTTAAATGATTGCATTCTGTTGGTATTACATTTAATACAGCATCCCAACTTTTTTGGAAACCAGGGTTGTAAAAACCACTTTCTGTGTGAAAATGAATCACTTATACATCTGGCCCAATGAAACTGATATTTTATGCACTGAAGTAAGAATTTAAGCAATTGTTGAGAACATATTGTGACAGGTCGGGAAACATAAGCAGACAGATGACCAGAAGATCTAAACCACCCCATCGCTTCCAAACTGAAAGTGTGCAAGTCCAAAATGATGCTCATTGGACAGGAAACCTGAGTGTTTACACAACTGTGCAAAAGCACAGTAAGCCAAAAAGAAGAAGCACCTGGTCACCTTATTTTCTTCCAAAAAAGATATATGAAGACAGCTTGAATAAGATCCAAGCTGAAATAAATCAATACTTCCCTTTAAATATGAGCAAGCCTGTCACAGTTTAGTACTACAGTTGTAGGTGCAGACTTGCCATACAGGTCCAAAATTTAATTTCAGTCTAGTTTATTTTTATTACATTTGCTCCTCAAGAACCATTTACATGCACATGGCCTTCGCAACATCGCTGGATTGATTCCAGCTGGAGAACTTTGTTGCATATAATACCCTCTCTCTCCCTTGTTTCCTTTCTCTAATAAAGGCAAACAATGCCAATAAAATAATTTTTTAAAAAAATTGTTCCATCTAAAATAATATGGCTGATTGTATCTGATGCCTCGAAACATACAATCCAAAACTCCACAGGAAAAAGTGACTTAAGTAATTAACAGATTATCCAAACTGTATTAAAATTGCAATATTCTGTCTAATGAGAAATTATTAAGAAATCATTGATTCAGCACGACATCCCTCCTTATAACATCAGCTGTTTGTGTTCAGATTTTACTGAACTGTATCACAAATAAAGCATATTCTAGCACACAAAAGGACCAGAAAGTGAGATTTGCACAGGCTATATGAATGATTCAGTGGCTGAGGTCTGTAAACCTGTCCAGCTGAACCTCACTGTGGTGACACGTCAGTGAGAGCGACGGCAGGAAACTACAGCAGAGAGGGAGAATGGAAAATGAATGAAAAAATAGACTTTGCTGCAGCTTTCTGCAACAGAGTTCCAGCTCGTTACCAAGCCAGACTGCAGGGTGAGCTGGCAGCAAATCCACACACACACGCACATACGCACATACACACATACACACAACCACATACAGCTAGCGTTTCTCCCTCACTCATGTATCACTTGTAAAAACTAAACTGTGAATGGCCTTGAAGTCTTTCCTTACCTCCATGCTCTTTTCCTCCTCCTCCTGCATCCCTGTGTATGAACTGTGTGTGTGTGTATGTGTGTGTGTGTGTGTGTGTGTGTGTGTGTGTGTGTGTGTGTGTGTGTGTGGAGATTCACCCTGCTATCTCCCTTGCTGGGAAGTGCTCTCATCAAACTACTGCCTGCTCTCTGGCAGCACTCAGACTGGCTGTTCATTGTGCCGGTATGTGTGAGTGTGTGTGTGTGTGTGTGTGTGTGTGTGTGAGTGTGTGCGAGTGCAAGTGTTGTGGAACAGCAATGAATTGCTTCCCCATCGCTGCATCAGTAACTGCGGCAAACAAGTTCCCTCCTACACCACGCCCCACTGTAGGGAGTTCAGCCAAGAGGGAACCACAGGCTAGACAGACTCTGCTGTAGCACGGACGCTTCCTGGGGTAACACACACGCGAGAGCACAGAAAAGTTTGACTTCAAACAGGAACACAAGCATGTGATCTATCAAACTGGTTGCAGTTAGTGTACGTTTGAAAGGTTATGCTTGTCTAAGGCTTGCATACATTGTGTTTTGGAGTGAACAAAATGAGGAGATACAGCTTATAAATTGGCCCTGGAAAATCTTGTACAAAGTCACGTCAGTACAGCTGCTGGCTGTACTGTCTGTTAAATGGTATTAGTTTGGCACAAAAGAAACATTACCCTAATGCTGCATTCACAATGTGTCAATGGGTGGATGACAGCAAACTGGATGTTCAGTGTTTTCAGTAGGAACAGTAAACTCTGGCACTCATATAAATGAAATGAAACTTGACAAAAACAGTTGCACTTTCTTAACTTTTGCCCATTTGTGCAGTGAAGACAAACTTTTTTAACAGTAATGTAAGAAATGAATAATCAATGAAAACAGAAAGAAACCAAAGTATCAGTGTTACAAAACAAGATCATTGTTCAGCTCAAAAAATTCATGTGAGGCCAGAAGGTCTTGACACTCTCTCAAATGAGTCTTGGGAGCCATCACAACTGCTAAGACCCTTGCAACCACAAAAGTTTAGGGAATTACGAGAAGAGCGGCTAAAAGCCAACTACACTCAAGCAGCAACGGACCATTCCATTCCAACTGACGCCCCAAAGTGTCCCTGTTTTTTTTTAGCTTCATAGCGAACAGCCACACCACATTTCAGACTGGCACAAATGCTGCCAAAGCTCCACAACAGAGCAACACTTTGTGGGAATGATACTGTTTTATCCACCAACTGCACAACTCTGGGTGTGCATACACACCCACATCGATACCCCTCAAATTTAGCATTTGGACATAATGTACTGTACAGTAAATATCAAGTATACAGACAATAATACTTCTCTAATACTAATATGGACTTCTCTCAGGTGATGTCAAAGTTGCAATCAGTAATATTTTCCTGTCTCTTCAACAAATAATCAAAAACAATCACCTTTCAGCTTAATGGATGAACATGGTATTTATCAAAACATGAAGAGCCTATGCGTGTTTGCTGGGAGTGCTCTACACCCCCAGGCGCGCTGAACTACCCACGATGCACTCTGCACTTGGCTCAGCTTCTCTAAAAATCAGTGCAGTATGTGTGGTAAGTCTATGCAGGAATGGAAACATACTGTAGATGCGAGGCACATGCTAACTGTAACTTCTTTTGCAAATGAATGTCTTCAAAAAAAATCTCTAACTATAAGGAGTAAAATATATTCACATACAAGGATGACAACAGAAGATAAGGTTGACATTAATAAAATACAAAACTATAAAATGATTTCTAGCGTTATAGTTTACTAAACTGGCATAGTTACTGTTAGCACCGGTTAAAGACATTTCAGTCAGGACCACTTTAGTCAAAGAATATTCATTTATTTATACTGCAGAAAAGACATTTGCTGGTATGGTTCTGTTCTGGGACCTCCCTGACATCCACATGCTAATGTGAAATGCCTGAAGCAGAGAGAGCACCTCCTTTAAGTCAGACATAGCATAAAAGGTGGAGCTGGGGTAGAGGTGGGTTTTAAAGTGCTTGCAGAGGAAGCAGCGAGGGTAAGCAGGCTGGGACAACTCAAATAGAGCGCCCTGTTTGAGAAGTGCCAATAGAGCGCGAGAGAATCAGCTGAGCTGTCAGCTGACGTGGGCTGGTTTGATATCAGCTGAGCCATCAGCCAATGAAGCTGGAATTTCTGTGGCCTGACTGAACTTACATTAGCTTCATTTACAGGTTGGAGACAATAACAGCTGCTCCTAATTTATATTCTGTTGCCTTTACATACAGGATCAGAGCGGTGTAAATAAAACAAACTGCAACCTAAAAAATGATCTGACACAGTCTCAATAAAGACGAAACTTCTTGAACGTAGGTACTCCTTTTAGTATTGTCTTTATTTGCTATTCTGATCAACTCTACTGAAATTGAATAATGTCAGTAATGTATACTGTATACAAAACTGAATACAAGCCAAGAATGGAACACTTGCAACTGTAATAAAATGACAAAATGAACACAAGAAAAGGAAACAAGATTACTTGGTTATGAAACACCAGTACTGATCAGATCAGATTGTGTTATAGTGTGTGAGCAGCCTGTGCTTTGTTGGTAGGAGGCCTCGGCAAGGTGATGAAGCATTTTGAGGTCCCTGGAATTGAGAAAAGAAAACAATCCCTGGCATTGTATATTTTCTGTTAGTCAGCTCCTAATAGCATTGAACATGTTTCAGTATTGGAATGACTTTCTACTGACCATCACGTTTTTTTTGCCAACCCAATCTTAACAAAGACTGAAGGGAATTTTTTTGTTCAAAAGAGATAACTTGATGGCTCAAGAAAAGTTTCATCCTTTGAGTCACACACGACTGACTCTTTAAATGACGTGGTTGAACATTTCAATAATACCATCTGCTTAAAATACTGTTGGTCCAAGGGTTAAAAAGAGGTCGACTGATAGAATGTCCCCATGGTTAAACAACAGCAGTGTTAATGAGAGGTTCACTGCGATATATACAAAGAAGCCATTACTGTCTGTAACAAAGCAACACATCTGCCAAGAAAGGATTACTATGCCAACATTATCACAGAGAATTCTGGGAACAAAAAAATCTTGAATTCAGAGGCAGCATTGCTGCTGATGTGAACACAGATGACCTCAGCACTCCTGTCAAACAGATGGAACCATGGGAAAATCCTCCTGTATTAGATTAACTGAGCTCTGCAAAACTTCACTAGTCTAACTCATTCACCTCCCGTGCTGACCCTGAACCTACAGCATTTTTTAAGCAGGTGTTTGAACGAGTTTCAAGTCATGTCCTGAAGATTAGAAATGAAAACAGGCATCTTCCCCAATCTTTTTAAAACAGCTGTCGTGAAACCATTATTAAACCCAACCTAGATATTAATGCATCACTGACTACAGGCTGATATTCAACCTTCCATTCATCAGTAAGACACTGGAAAGAATAGTTTCACTGCATATTAACTCCTTTCTTAAAGAAAATAACACTGTGGAGGAATTTCAGTCAGGCTTTAGAACAGACAACAGCACTGAAACTGCTCTGACTAAAATAATCAGCAACCTTAGACTAAGGTAATTCATGTCTTTATTTCTAGCCGAGTAGATTACTGTAACGCACTGTTTACTGGTCTCCTAAAAAAAAAAAAACACCGGGAGAGGCATCAGATCATACAAAACTCTGCAGCTCTGCTATTCACCAGAGCCAAGAGGAGAGAGCACATTAATCCAGTTTTAGCTGCTCTCCACTGGCTTCCTGTAACATTCAGAATTGATTTTAATGTGCTCTTCCTTATGTACAAAACCCTTAATGGACTAGGATCAAGCTACATTGCTAGCTCCTGTGTTTTGGTATTTGCCTTCAAGAGCCCTGTGATCATCTGCTGCTGGTTTATTGGAGGTTTCCAGCAATAGCTGAAAGAAAATCAGGGAAGCAGCCTTTTTTCTAATTACACCCAGAAGCTCTGGAACAAACTACCTTTAGATGTCAGGAAAGCAGCTCACTGAATATTTCTAAAAGAAAGCAAAAAACGTATCTCCCTACATTAACCTTTAACTAGCTTTGACTTCGTGATAAAGGTCTGAAAATGTGCTTTGCCTCCCTGCTGCACTTCTTTTAAATTGTTGTACTTTACTTGATTGTATGCTTTTCACGTAAGCTATTTTTAACTTTATTGTATTACTATTATTCAGTGTGTGTTATTGTCCATAATATATGATGTATTGTCATGGGTTTTATCTCATTTTACATGAATCTTTTATCCCTGTTTTTATGCTTATTTTATGTTTTTTTATATGAAGCACACACTTTCATAATTCTTTGTATGAAAGGTTCTACACAAAGAAATGTAGCTCAAAGTGCTTTACAACAAAGAAATCACATGCTCTTATTACTATTATTATCATTATAAAAATGCATGATGTGGAAACACACACACATACATATGTCCATGTATATTACTGCAGGCAGTTCTATTACATCATATGTCGTTTTAAAAACATGACTTGTGGCACCTAACACTAATTGGTCAATGGCAAAAAACACAAAAGCGCTCCAGGATATTTCAAACTGTAAAATTGCAATGTGAGGCCGAGGCGCAGCTTGCATTTTCCTCACATGACATAGGGCTGTTGACAAAATAGTCTGTTTTTCTGTGTGTTTGCAATGTGAGACAGAGATGCCTCCGCTGTAAGAAACACAATGTAAATAAAGATAATTCATTCTTTCATTAATTACATAAACACAGAAAACGACTCACTGTTTTTGACTCAGCGCGGAAGTGGTCACAACAACGGGAAGTTGTAAGCAGCTGTGGGGGTAGCTGGCTCGCCAGTCAGCCAGTCACTGTCACACGACAGCCACACTGTCCACTGCAGCCAACACAGCAGACTTCAGCAACGATGGCGGAGGATATTTTTAATTTTCATACCGTTGTTATTATGGCATTACATTTTTTATGCATTTTATTGAAATTATGCAGCTATTGCCAAAGGGGAAATGCTTACAATATGACCAAACCAGCATGAGCATTACCACGAACAAAAACAGCTTTATGAAAAAGCCCCCAGTTTGATTGAAGTTGCTTCCAAAGCACCAAAAGGACAAGCTCCAACTAACGTTACATTTGCAGTGAAGCAATGTGACAAAACTCTGGTGAATACGGTTTCTTCCAAACGCGAGATAGGTATTACCCACTATCAGGTAAATGATCTTTTGGAAACTCAACACTTAAAATTTCTCTTTTTTTAGAGCATAAGGGGATGATTCACAGTCGAGGTGTTTTGTCATTAGCTGTGTTATTGTTTGCTTCTGCTATCCAAAACCGGACAGCGGTTACATCCTGTCGTTCATCTGTAGTACACTGTTATGAATACAGCCAAACTCTCAGTTGAGCGTGCACATGCACATTCATAGAGGATGTGGGGGTGGCACTGATACAGACAGACAAGCACGTTTGTCTACCATCGTCATTGTTTTTGAAGCAGAGGCAAATGGTCATAAAATGTGCACACACAGCGAATCGATATATTAATCAAAACTACTAAATTTGATGAAAAATTCATATTATAAAGTAGTTGGCTGGACTTAACTCATTTAAGCCAGCCTAGTTGGCTGTTTGGCCGGCAGCCAGTGCTTATGGAAAGCTCTGAAAATATGTTTAAAGTGGTTTAACAGTTCATTAGAATAGCAACTTTAACCATTTGAGTTTATGTTCTATGGCTTAAAAAACTTAGTGTCCCTAAGTGTTTTTATTTCCTTAGCTTAACCATACTTTACACTAGTATATCATGATTACGATGTGTCCTTAAATTGCCTAAACGCAATGATAAATACCTTAATCATTCTTCAGTTTCCACTGGCAGATATTGTGGAAGAAACAAATTTAAAAGTTGAGTTAGCTAAACATTTTGCACAACATCCACGTATCTTTACAGAACATCTACGATGAACATTCTTCATATACGCTGAGTTGTTGTTCTGATGATTGAATTGGATGTAATCTGGAAGCATTACTCTCATTACTCTTCACATATATGTAGCTGTATGGGATTTCACTGAACAATTACTTTGAGTTGTATTTTGTGGCACAGTTGTGCATCCAAATGTTGCAGCATTTATTTCCTACACATTAAATACCAAAAAGGGAATGAAAATATAGACTCATTAAGCTTGTGTCATTCAGTATTTAGGTGGTAAGTACCCCAACCTGCAGTATACTTTGACATGTGTATTATAGTGAGGAATAATTCTTCCTAAAGCTTGCTGTGATGGGAGGTAAGGTACTCGATATTGCTAGTACTTGACAAGGGTATTTGCATCACTGTGCTGACTCTGAGCTTGAACTTCATAAAGTTCATACACCACTGATCCTCCAAGCTGTGCAGAAATCCCTCAGCACTAAATCTTTCTTAAATCTTTAATCTTAATTCTTACTCCTAAAAAAGTAAGAAATAGACTCGTTGGCGTTTGAAACTTTGTCAAGTGTCAAGTTAAAATTTGAAGTGTACAAAAAAAAATTTGTACAATCATCACTGCAACAGGCAGGCTTGACAAGCTGACATTTAGCAGCTTGTGAAAATAACTGGGAATGCCTCTGCATTAAATCTCATGTAGCTCATGTGCTCAATTCCACTTTTCTAAGCAGTAACCTTAATCTATTTTACATGAAGGAACACATGCTCTATGGCACTACATGATAGCTGTTAAGGGTGAAACCAATACTGGTGTACAATCTTAATTCATACACTACATTTCCGTTGAAGTAAGTTCCCTGTGAACTTGTGCTACAGTATGTACTGTGACTGACAGGACCTTCTACCTGCAGCTCAAAAATTACAGCACAAAAACTAGTCCAGCAAATGAATAACATCTGTAATCCCAATTGGCATTAGTGTTTTATATGGGTTTAAGCAGAATTCAGAAAGCAGAACAGTGCCAATGGATCAGTCAATTATCGATCACAGAGAATGCTCATGGAGGGACAGTTTAGAAAGTGAAGGGACGGGCAGGGAACAGGAGTGGGAATTTTGCTGATTTAGCCCCTCTGCTCGGAGGGAGGCACACAACAAAGGGAAAGGAATGAGGAACTTGTTAAATGCAATGATTCATCACCCACCACTGCAGCTTTAAGCCAAATTAGGTTCAAGGTCTACTGATACTCGTATTTGTCAGGTCTTGCTGGGCTGCCAAGAAAGTGACGAAGTCACATCGCCTGGATGTCACAGGCTTAATGGTAATAAAGGATATCTGCAAAGCCATGGCTGGTGATGCCTTTTCCCAAGCCAACTGGTGGATTTCCCAATACTGGATGAAATAGAGAATTAGATTTAGATTAGATTAGATTTAGAATTAGCACTAGATGAAAGGAGAATTGAACAGTGGAAGAGAAGACATATTGTCCACGAAGAGGTACGACACAGCCTAACATCAGTGCTTCGTGTGTGAGATGTGGCAGTATTGCAGGTAATTTAAAACAGTGCAATTAGTCGGGCTGATTTGGATAACTTAATGCTACTGAATGAAATGACCCACCATTTTAATTTGTTAATAAATTTAAAGCACTATGACTAAATACATTTAGTCATAGTGCTTGTTGGTGTTACTGACAGCCTAATATGCAAATGGTACAAATTGGTAATTATTGTTAGATTTAAGATATGCAATTAGTTTGGCTAATGAAGCTGCTGTCATAAAGTAAGGTTTACAGTAAAGTGTTTGGCATTTTGACTTTTACTCATGTATAAACCTGCAATAAAACCATTTGAAGAATATGGGGGGGGGGGGGGGGGGGCGGGTGCCATGCAACAAAAATAAGGAATAATGAGCTGTAAGGACAAAGGATCTTGGATAAAATTAACACTCTTCTGCGGAGTTTGAGTGGCCAACAAGCAGCTTTCAAAAGACCTGACAACCTAAAGCATGAAATCACTGACCCAGTGGCAGTTCTTTTCAAAACTGACTACTGCAGACTTGTTCTGCTCAAGACTGACTGACAGAAACATGGAAACCAGCTGCAAGTAGCAGCAGCATGATCTTTACCATCTGCCATCAGAGGCCTCGCCAAGGACAAGCAGTTCCAGTCAACGCAGAAGTTAGTGTGATATGTGTGTTAAATAATTTAGTATGTGTTAAATATATTTAGTACCCTGATATAATTGCTGCCCCCTCCCATTGCATACGCATAATATATAATGTTTCCAGTCACGATGCTTTCTATTGTTTGTCTGCAAAAGTCGAAAAGAATTTGGCATCAGAATTTTGCCTTCTTAAATCTCATCAAGAAATCCAGTTATTTCTGAGCTTTCTTTGCCAGGGTGCAGATGTGTGATGTCTGTGGCAGGTTCACTGTGATGCTGATTCCCAGGAACCTACAATATTCACCTACTCCACCTCAGCTCCACTGATGTAGACAGGTGTGTGTCTTTGTCTTAAACCAACAATCTGGTCACTGGTTTTGTTGACATTGAGCAGTAGGTTGTTCTCTGCGCCGATGATGGTGGTGTCTGCAAACTTTACAATAGAGTTCTGTTGTTCTCCATGTCAGGGTTGGCAATAAAGGTGTACAGCATGATCATGCAGCATGAGCGAGTTGTGCACACAACCCAATCCAATATCCAGGCCAATATCCAATTGCATAGTGTGGTATTCAAGCCCTGAGTGATAGGTTGGCCAATCAGTTTCATGGGCAAGATTGTATTGAAGGCTGATCTGAGATCAACAAACAACATTCGGGTGTTGGCCTAATTGTCAAGGTGTATGATGGCAGCAGTGGAGACAGCGTCCTCTGTGAATCTATTGGTTCTGAATGCAAACTGGAGAGGGTGCAGGAGGGGATGTTGTCAGTGTACCAGTTTTTCATAGCATTTCATCATAATGTGGGTGAAGGCTGCAGACAAGACAAAAATACACTGAGAAAGCAGAGTTTGTTTCACCCACCACTATGATCTATGAATATACACCTTTTTAACCTGAGCACCTGAAGAGCGGGCTGGCCGACTGCACCGACAGAGCAGTTCCAGAGTGACCATATAGTGGGTTAACCACACACACACAGCTAGGAAAGGTTAAATTCACCCTCGGAAGTTTAGGTCACATTTACACATCTAATGCAACATGCAGGGAGAGGCACTAGGCTACAGGCTTGCTAGCTGCAGATTAATGATTTATTTCGAGCCTAGGTTGGTGTACCACATTAAAACATGGGGAGTATGTAGTATATTATCTGGCTCAGCAGCTTTACTTGTATTCACTCAGCAGAATTCTTCTCACGTCTGCTGTGGATACTGACAGTGGCCAGTCCTCTGGAGGTGGAGTAGACTTGACAGCTGACTTTTTGTTGAGGAGATAAAAGTGAGCATAGACTGTTTTGAGCTCATCTGCGAATGTGGCCTCACACATAATGGGGGAGCTCGTGTTTTGAAGCCTGTGATGAACTGGATCACTTGCAACCTATCTTTAGTGTGTTGGTATTAAGGACTCTCCACAGTCTCTGCTAATGTGTCTACTTTGCCTTCTTGATGCCAACTTACAGTTTTGCACTGGTCGTGTAGTATGCTTTCCTGTCACCTGACTGAAAGGCAGCTTTTTTGGCTCTAGACAGAGCCCACACAACTCCATTCATGGTCCACGTGTAACATGTGTGTCCACAATCAAGAAACATCACCTTTACAATTTATGACTGTTTATTTAAACCAATTCCTGGTTAATCAGTGCGCAGTGCCTGACATGAATAATCTGATTGTGATGGTGTCTTGGGGGGTGGGTAGGCAGCAATGACTTATTTCAGTGCTGATATAAAACACACCAAGACTGCGCCTCTATACACCCATACTGTCATGCACTTCTGTCTACATCCACTCATTACACTCCGATGCAGGAGTTTTTATTTTATGACACCGACTGTGCACCCCTGCCATGGAATCATATAACACACTAGCTGTTGTTTGGCTGGTAGCTAATTCCATTGAGCTTTTGCAGTAGTGAGTGATCCAAGCTTACACTGAGCCTATTTAGCAGGCTGTATTAACTCCTCCATCAGCCAAGGTTGAAGGTGGAGGTGACTACAGGGCACAGCTTTGTGCTGCTGGGTTTAAAGAGCACCTGATCATACTGAAAAATAATCAAACAGCATCATCACATCAACAATGTTAATAATCACAGCAGTTTGGAAAAAAGATTAAAAAATAACTTGTTATTGCACAAGTTCTGCTATTTTTGCACAGTCTTCCTGTTTTTAAAAAGACATTCATATAAGAAGAGAGCAGGTAAACACAAATACAAAAATATAATAGATAAAACACCACCTGTACACCTGTGCTACAGTCAAACAAGTCTGCCTCCACTCACTTACTGGGCTTCATGTGGAGCCACATGCACTACCTCCCCACACCACTTCCCCCTTCACACACACATGCATACAGTCCTGGAAGTCTCTTACCTGCATGTCTGATCTCAGAGCACAGTAGCATGCAAAAAACATGGCAGTTTTGTAGTAACATGAAGGAAGCCGAAGGATAACCACTAAATCTCCTTTAAGGATTAGAAACAAAAAGCAAAGAAAGCGGCCGCAGTATCAGATGATACAGAGGTGGTAGCATCCCTGAGAGAGAGAAATACTCCTCTGATTGTACACACTGAGGTGGCAAGACCACTTTTTCTGTGGGGAAATTTAAAACACCAATAAAAAGACCTTTCAATTGATGTAAAGCTCCATCGCGGCTCACAGGCAAGCAGGCGGGACTAAACTGTCAAGCGGGGGGAGTGAAAATGTGTGTCTCAGAAGCAGAGGAAGAAAGCAAACGAGAAAAGTCTGCTGGCTCAATGTGATCAACACATACAGGAATCGCTGGGAATTAAAGGAGGATTCGAGAGAAATAGGACAAGTGAGTGTACACAAAGGTTTGAAAATGAGAGTAATGTGCGCGTGTGCCAATATTTTTCAGCATGTCGTACACCATCCTGGACACACACACACACACACACACACACACACACACACACACACACACAGCATTACATAACAACAGTAGTCCACACCATCACTACCACAATTCTCTGAAGAAAAACACTAGCACTACTTTACAATGCAGGTTTCAAGAGAGGTTTCTTCTTCTGACAACTAGAAAACCTAAAATTCTAAATTCTAAAAAAGAAATACTACAAAGTGTTTCCAAGAAGATGTCTTGTTTGCAATCCTTCCATTTAAGATGCAAGAACCAGCAAGTGTTCAACATTTTTGCCTATTTTTTTTAATTATTTTTTTAAATTCAAAATTAATAGAATCAAAATCAACCAATTATCACATTTTTTAAATTAATTATGATATTACGCTTATTAAATCAATAGGAAAATGAGCAGTGACGCACCATTGCACAGCAATCACCATGTATTTAAGGAATGAGGCAAGTATTTAAACTGTCATTAATAACGAGGTGAGATGGGTCAGGATCTGTTGGGAAAAGCTGAGAAACAACGCAGGCGCTGATGTGTAAGAGCAAGACTACCTGTCTACCACCAGGTGACAACCTCCCAGAGGAACTAGAAGAAAACTCAGGAAATCACCAAGTTATTAGGACTTATTGTCTGACGAATGTCTGTACCAAAATCTGTGCCAATCCATCAAGGAGATTTGACTGGATAGGTGAAAATTGTGACCTGCTGGTGGCGCAATACAAGCAGTCAGGGGATCATCAAAATGATGAGGATTCATCCTCTGGACACCATGGATAGCTGCATCCAACATTGCCATCTCATAAGCCTGATGGATTCACCTGAGTTCTATAGATCTACTATCAAATTATTACAACATCATGCCAAACAATCTGCAATAAAGGTTCAATGAGTACAGCAACAAGAATAAACTGACAAAGGTCAAAGTCATAAGGAAAAAGCTTTTTCTACCAGCAGGTAGTGGGGAGGACCTTAACTTTGATATTTCATATCTGACTGTGCATATGGTCCTTTGCTTTGGCAAATTCTGCATTCTTTAACATGAATGAGTTTCTTCCAGAAGAGGAAACATGATCAGTAATTAAGACACATGAAAGCACTCCTACACCACTTTGCTGCTCATATTGCTTTAAAGTTGCAGGTTTCACACTTGTATATGTACTTGTATATTTTTTCCATTCATTTCTCATTTAGAGTTAAAACGGTTCCACCAGACAGCAGCAACACGCATCCTGCTTTTGGAAAAGAGTCCACATCGGTGTATGTGGGAAGATGCACCAGTCGGCAAACTGAATGTGGGGGGAGGAATTAAAGATGTTGTATAGAATATATTTTTGGTTCCAGCCTTCCTGTTACCGTGGTAACTGTCCATCGATTCAGCAGCATTAGATAACAGAGAACCAAACAGATCCCCCGCCCCCTACATTCCTTACTTATTTATTTCTTCCTCCGAGAGTGTGAAGTTGAGCTGCAGGAGGAAAGAGGGGGTTCAGATGAGGAGTGGAGAAGGAAGACGGAGGAGGAAATCTGTGGGTGGATGAGGTGCAATGACGATGAAACTGTTCAGAAACGACTGTCTGCATCCTGAACACAGCCACTGACGTGGCACTGTTGAATCTACAGGATAGCTATCAACATGGTGTAGCTGATGAGCAAATCCTGTCGGAGCTCCTCAGCGTTAGAGTGGACAACACTGAATCCCTCAGAAGTGCAGGGGTGCTACCATTTTAATTTACACAATGCTATAGAACTTATAACCTAACAAAAGAATAAATATCCTGTCATCATTTCAAATCAGCCATTATTCAATAAATTGCTTTTTACATGTATTGTGCAATTAATATATAAACTAAATATTCTGTCCACTTTTAACAAAAGCATTGATACGAACTACAGTCTGCACTATGTCTCTATTCAAAGTCAGTATCACTGAGCATCTTTTAATGTTTGTGTAGATTATTTCCACAAACAGATTAAAGGTTCAGAAGGTAACTGTTATAAAAAGAACTTTTGGTCATTTTTGCTGAAACTGTCGCTGTACCCTGACAGTTGTACATGGGACAGATAATATGATAAAAAATCAGATTCCTCTGGCTCCTCCTAGTGCTCCAAATGGCATCTGCAAGAATCCACCACACCTGAATGAAAACAACCAATGAGAGCCATTGATTGTTGGGTCTCATTCCCAAGTGTCCATATTTCACAACCTGGGAATTAGACTAAACAATTAACTGTTTTTCTCCAGAATCACCGACTGCATCTTTAATAATGGCCAGGTATCTCTAGCCGCTTCAATCATCAGACACTTGACTGGAGTTGCGAGCCACTAAATGTCAGGAAAAATAAGCAGGAGGCCGCTGAGAGAAAGAGAGAGGTAACACTGTGTGAAAAATAACAGGATGTTGAACAGCTGCTCTGCATTGTGGTGCTGAGTAGAAAACTCCTGTTAGGTAGCTTTATAATGAATCTTCTCATTTGTGCTTCTCTCCCTCTGTGTGTGTGTCATTTTACACCTGCTTTTCTCAGAGGTTACATTTCACACACAGTTTCCACTGTTGGATCCGTCAGTCAGCAGCTATTTGTATAAATCTTCATTCTTTCCTTCCTTCCTTCAGAAGCCCAAAAATGTAATTTTCAGCTGTGCCACTTTTGTTCCATTTTACCAACGGCAAACCTTGATGTGACCCTTTACTGACAGGCAAGCAAATAAGAAAGTTTAGGGCCTAAAAAAGGGGAACAAATCTTTAATATGCCCCTGAATGTTGTACTACTGTAATTCACAAAACACCACGTAACTGACATACTAACAATTTAAGCACTTAAAATGCTTTTCAAAATAACAACAGTAGAATTCCTTACAAGAAATCACGTAGGACCAAGTGCTGTACCGGCTCACAGAGGAAATTGCTGGTGTAGAGAGACGAAGGACAGCCAGAGGGCAGCAAGAGGTACATGAAAAGACACTACTTGTCTCACTACTTGTAACTGGGTAACTTTACTGATCTCAACTGACAGGCTAAGATGAGGCACACCAAAACTCTATTTGGTGTTTGTTTTTAAACATCACATAGCAACAGATGACAGTACAAACACCTTACCCCGACCCATGCTGTACATTACATTAAGAGAACAGCCCTAACCCTAAATTAGAGCCAGGCCATTATCATTTTCTGTAAAATTCTGTTTCTGTTACTAAGCAGAGGCTTTTATTTTGAAGGTTACTGATTAATTACCATAGGTGTAAAATTAGCCTTGAACGCCTTTCCAAGTAAGAAGTAAGTTAAAGGTTGTTCACGTCGAGTACATGCATGGCTAACTTCACACTTCCCAGCAGTCAGAATCACTGTGAGTGGTACTGCACTGTCATAGAAGTCTGAACACACTTTAGTACAACAGCCCTAACCCTAACCCTAGATGCCTGCACATGACTACATCAGGGCCTTATTACCTGGAAAACACAATGGGAACACAGCATGAAGCCCAACCCAAGCCTAGTCCACTTTCAATCAATTCTGATGACATGAACATTCTACATATGGACTGGACTGTGGACTGTATTTTTTATATGACGCCTGTCTAGTGTGACGACCAATCAAAGCAACACAAGTCTTCATCCATTCACACACTCATTGATATGACAGTGGCTATGACCTGCTCATTACGAGCTTTAACCATTCACACACACTCACTTCAATTCTGAAAAATTGAATTTGCTCAATATGTAAATGAAAGAAGAGAATGGGGCACTACCTTTAAACATGGACTCTCACAGGCTATTGTCAGCTGTGGACATGTCATGGAAGATATTAACTGGTCAAATGAGGTGTCAATCGAAAGGTCGCAGAGCAGTGGCCATTTTGAGCCTGACACATCACCTACACATGCGTGCTTACTGAAGTTATAATGGAGAAAATGTGGAAGATTTACATGTCTGCTGGGTAATTTGGGATGATGAAAAGGCTTTCTGTGGATTATATTATTATTATTATTATTATTATTATTATTATTATTATTTTATGTCCAATGTTTTGCTGGATTGGATCTTCTGAACCTTTGCAAATGTAAGTAGTTTTAGTCAGAGGGTTAGTTGTTGTTGTTGTTGTTGTTGACTACACTGCTGTTCTGATTGTACCTTTACGTGGTTTGCATTAATCAAATCACACAGATCTTAGCTCTCCAACATATCCAATATATGGCATGATTACAAACTTAAATGTAGCAGTTGTGCATATAAATGGGCAATGGGGAAATAAGAACTTTCCGTCCAGCGATATAATTTGTACCCCACGGAATAACACTCCGGTCTTGTTGATCAGGCAAGTGTATTCACCTTAAAGCACAAATCAAGTTTAAAAAACAATTAACTTGAATCCAGGGTAGAGAGCATGAGTGACTGAGAGTAAAATACAGATAACCAGGACACAGACTGTGTATGGAATAACGTTTATTACGACAACAACTGACAGAGACTGACTCAGCAATGACACAATGAACCCTTACTCAACATAAAATGATGAGCCAGTGAACAAATAAATGAAGGTGAAACCAGAGTTGGCAGGAAGAGCTTGCAGCATATGAATGAATCAAATAAAATTAGCAGTGGCCGTCACAGGAGCAGCTGGTAAAAGTGGAGACAAATTTAGAGTCACGGTTGGTTATGAAAGCCAGTTCTAATCATAAATTCACCCAGTTAGCAGAAAGAAAGGTGCTACTTGCATGACTCAGATTTTACCAGCTGCGTTGGTTCGGCTGCAGTGGTTGAAGTTGATGTTAGAGAGACTTCAGCTCATTCAAAACTCTACAGCAATGCTATTAACCAGGACCAAGAGGAGAGAGCACATGAGTCTAGTTTTAGCTACACTCCACTGGCTTCCTGTAACATTCAGATTTGATTTTAATGTCCCGATCCTTGTGTACAAAGCTCTTAATGGGCTTGGACCAAACTACATTGTTAACTCCCTTGTTTATTATTTGCCTTCAAGAACACTGCGATTATCTGCTGCTGCTTTATTGGAGGTTTCCAGCAACAGCTGAAAGAAAATCAGGAATGCAGCCTTTGTCGAATACGCCCCAAAGCTCTGGAACACCCTACCTGTAGATATGAGGGAAGCAGTTTGCTGAATATTTAAGCTAAAAACTTATCTCGTTAGCTTTTAACAAGATCCTGATAAATACTGTGCTTTGCCTCGTGCTTATGCACTGCTGTACTTCTTTTACATTGTTGTATTTTGCTTGACTGTATGTATTTCTCAATACTTTTCATTTGCAATATATTTTTAGAGTCTTTTGTATAAAATGTTAATATATACAGTCAACTTCTTATTTTGTATTTTCTATTGCCTTTGCTATTTCTACTGATGCTGCCTGTAACACCAAATTTCCCCAGCAGAGGATTATTAAAGTTCATCTATTTTGTCTTCTATGTAATCTATTTTTACCTATATTTTATCATTTTATGATTTTACTATGTGGTTTTATGCATTGTCTTATCATCCATATTCTATTTAACTTTTACTATCACTATCAAGTGTTTTTTATTTGTTCATCTTATTTTACATACATTTTTTTTCCATCTTTTTATGTCCATGCTGTCTTTTCTATGTGAGGAACTCACTGGGTGCATGTGATTTCTTTCTTGTACAGAACTTTGAGCAATTCCTGTATGAAAGGGGTTGTTCGTGCCAGTAAGCAAAAGAATCCTCTTATACTTTATACAGAAAGAGTAGCAAGAAGATGCAAAAAGTCTCTGTCCATTGCAGGATTGCTTGCCCCTGGGGAGGCGGTTTCCAGGGTTCATCTTTCCCTGTTTGGGTATCCTCCCACAGAAATGGAACCAGCATCCCTTTTGATTTTACGTTAAGGGCAATTTCTTTAAATAACAGTATCTCATTTCTAAACATCCACAAAGAATAAACATGTGTGGAGTGGAGCACGCTAACACTAAACATGTCATATTTATATCAAACCGTTAACCTGCAGCATTTGGTTATGGCTGATATAACTTCTAACATGGTCAAGAATACAAAGTCATGTATATAAACAGTGAGAAAAGCATTTTATAATCATCCATGCTTCTTTAAAAAGGAGTTTAGAGTTCATAAAAAGGGAAGAGTCCTAGAGTGGCTGTTAGGTTGTGTGTTTCAGACTCACATTTGGTTTTATTTCAGCAGTAATGTTGGATTAATCATTTTAATTCCATTTTGAGAAAACCTCCATTGTTCTTTATGAGAAATTCTATGGAGGTTTAAAACAAGGTCTTGGGTCAGTGTAACTTCAACCAGGGCCAGTAACAGTCAGTTGCTAATCAGTTCTGTCTTCTGTCTCCTCCAGAAGAGCTTTGATCTCCTTACATGTAAATACCAGTCTTTCTTTTGGTATCTGGTCAGAGCTGGCCCAGATGTTCTTTTACAGATACAAGACAAGAACTAGCGGCCTTGGCATCTGGATGGGGTTCAAACATTAAACAAACTGCGTTCTGCTGAAAAATAACCTGCAGATACCTTTACGTTTTATTCATTTTCATGCATAAATCTGCTCAGAACTTTGTTGAAGAATGTTTGTAGCAGGGCACTAGAGTGTACTGTTGAGACCATGTTAGCAAGAGGAGAGTTGTTGTTTTTTATTGTACTTTGTTTATGGTGCTGCTCAAACACAATGAGCAGTTATGCAAGCAAGAGCCTGCTGATGCCTTTCAGTAAATTTCTGGAAAACAGTACCGGGATGTGAGATTCTTATCCAATGTACAACACAACACAGATTTACACCCCTTACACATCACAAAAAGTACTAACTTCTAATGTTAGTCTCCCATCTACAGAATATGTCTTAATTAATAACCTTCTTGATTTCCTTCATTAATTAAACAGACTGCAGTCTTTTGTGTGCATGTGATTATGCTTTTAGTTTTGATTGTAAGAAGTACATTTAGTTAAAAAATTGTACAAGACCCACACCAATCTTGACCCTACGGAATATCAGTAATTAGGCCATAGGAGGTAGGTTTGATATTACCACCATTAGTTAGCATTCATCCATCCATCCATCCATCTTCTCTCCTTTACTCTATATATCAAACTAGAATTCTCCTCCAATCTCTTCTCTTCCATTTTGCTGATAGTAATTTACCCTCCCTGATCACCTGACATGTCTGCACTCTCAGCGCTACAGTAATCTGTGCTTCCATCCACAAGCAGAAGAAGCTGACCCTGCTTATTCTCTGGTGATGCAGAAGATGAGCTGGTTTAAGATCTTGGCAATGGACTGGTATTGATGGAGAGAGGTGACCCCCCCTGCCACACACACTCCCAACATAATCTTCCCTATCTTCCCTAAGCATAATTGATGGTGGGAGCGAAGGAATACAAACACAGCACATACAGTATATTGTCAGGAGAATAGTGCTTCACAGTGGCTTCTTCATTTCTGACCCGTGTGTACGGGTCGGAACAATAATCCAACAATTTAACCACTTCAGTGACCTCACACATGGCAATTATTTGACTTACACAAAATATAGTGAAAAGGGTGCAAGCAAAATCATTAGACATCTGACTATTTGCCATTTCCAGAGAGCCTGTCCTTTTCACCCCCTTGCAAAGCAGTGCTGTTTCCAGGCAACACAACCGATCACAAATCTACCCGGCAGGCTGCCCTGTAGTGGGAGGAAAGTTTTATTCTTGTTGCAGAGGACATGGTTTCTACCCTGGCCAAGAATTATTATCTTAATGCTGTTAATGTGTAATTCACAGACAGACAGACAGACAAACAGGTGGAGACACAGACAGACGGATAAAGAGATTATTATATCTTCATATTTCATGAATCTGGTATGTTTTCTTATAAAAACTAGTATTTTAACTTGCCTTAATTTCAAATTACACCCAATTTATTTCCATAATTCATAATTTATTTGAATCAGCCAAAGAAGCTGTCAACGTATCCTCGAGGGGAGAAATGCGACGGCCTCACAACACAGACACCTTTGGTCAAGTGAGGCAAAAATAAACATGCTGAAGGTGCCAGGGATCAGTGGTGTTGGTGTGACATGTTCCTCTGTTGGTGGAAAGACGCGTTTAGTCATGCAATCTGTTAATGCTTCACTTGCTGTTTCTGTCCCAGATTGCAGAGACTGTAAAAGTGAATTTGCAGATTATAACAGGTTGCAACTACATGGAATCTGTCTCTGTTTGTTTGGTCATTTGTTTGCTGGAGTAGCCTTTGGGTCAAATGAAATGTATTTAGTGTGTAACTGAACAATTTGGGAAGCAAATATTTTTCTTTCCCAAAAATGGTGTTATTAACCCGATCCAAAGGTAACAAGTGTTATGGCCCTGTCACAGTGTCTGGTTTTGTTGTTTTCTGGGTTTTTGTTGTGTGTTTACAAAGTGTTTCCCTCCCGTGCTCCCCCCCAGTCTGCTATTCTTTCCCCACTTTCTCCCCACACCTGCCCTGTATCAGCCTCACTAGCCCTGGTCGCAGTGTCTCCTCCCATCTCTCCACCTGCGCCTCATTCCTTCATTAGTTTAGTTTGTATTTTGGTCCAGTTTTCAGTTCAGTCTTTGTTCAGTCATCTGCTCAGTTTGCAAGCTTTAGTTCAGTTCCTGGCCTGGTTGATGCCTCTCCTGCTCCCAGTTCCAGGTGGCTGGCCGACACCTACTCTGAGCTGCAGCTGTCACTGGTCACTTTGCTGAGTTTCATCAGCTTTCTGTTTTCCTGACTCCACTGGCTCCCCTGACAAGTCTCCCAGCTACCAGCCTCCAGCCGTGCTGCCCTGTTGCCACCCTCCCGGTCTCCAGTCCTGATCTCCAGCTCTGTCTTCGGCTTCTAGAGGCGCTTTGCGCCTTCACTGCAGCCCTCCATTCTTCAGCTCCCTGGCAAATTGCCACTGAGGTGTGATGCAAGATGTTTCGTGTGCTGAATCCTGGATTCAAAAATTTGTTCTTTGAATGTCCACACAACACATGGGCTGTCTGTCAAGTGAAGGCACTGTAGTTGCCAGAGAGCAGCAATTTTTAACAAGCGGTGACATGGACATGCACTTAATGATAACAGTATCCCAGGTAGTATTATTGAATCCAAAAAGGTTACAATGCAGACCTAAATCACTACACACCCTGTCTTACTGTAACATATTTATCATTATCTCATTCGACTTATGTTATATCCTATAATTAGTATTGTAGACTATTCGATTCTACTTACATATACTAGAATAGTATATGTTAGTATAGTTATACATATACCGTATGCATATATGCTGCACATACAGGCTTTGTTAAGAGTTGGATCAAGCCTGTTATTTTGAACATGCACAGTAATCCATTAATGCACATTTATGAAAATTGGCCCCGTATATTGTATGTATTGTTCTTGTTTCTCTAAAAATAAAACTGATTAATACATTTAATAATAATAGTAGTAATAATCATGTTAACATTACCAACATCATCTGTATATTCATGTAATGTTTCCAGCATGTCACAATTTCATTGCCAAGTCCACCTTTTTGTTGATTAGCAAAAAGAAATTCTAATCATGTCCTCGAAATTATTACACAGTTTTATTACTTAGATTGTACAGTTTTTATTAATCTCTTTTTAATATATGTCCTGTCACAAAAGGTTGAAGAGTAACGCAATTTTGATTCTGTTTGTCCTGTACATACTGCAGAATTGACAATAAAGCTGACTTTGACTTTGACTTTGAAATAAATGGCTAAAAAATTTGGAGAGCTGAAGATTACATTTGAAGACACTTGGCTGGAGGTACAATTTCTATTTTGAGATAATGATGAGGCAACAGCAGGTAGGATTAGTCTCTATTGGGTGCTATAGGTCATGGTTTTCAACAGAGGTCACACGGATGATTGCATACCTCTATGAAAAGATTAAGATCAGCATGCAACTTCAAAGCAACTTGAAGTCTTTTGGATTAAACCCAAACTGTGATATTTTAAAACATTAAACTGAGAAAGCGTAGGGAACGTGTTTCAAGGTCGTGCAGTGAAAATAAAATGCCAACCATTTACAGCACAAAACAGAAAGGGTTCAGAAAGTGGGGAGAGGAAACTATGCAGACAACTTAGCCTCATGTATAACTCATTAAACTTGAACTCTTCCTTGTGACTTCTGACTAAAATACCTCCATAATGCCAATTAACATGACACTGATTGTCAAGTTGTTAGTGCAGGAGAAAAACAATTAGTGTGCATACTGTACATGCCTGTTAGCCATTCACCCATGAGTGCATAAAAGACAACAAAGACTTCTTGTTCCACCCTGAGTTCACTCATGCTGCCTGTTTCCTGAGTTATCATTGGTGAATCAATGTTATTGACTGGTCACAAAGCCACTCATCTGGTTTCAAAGGGCTGGAAGCTCCTCGCTGATTTAGGGGTGAAGGCTAAAACAGTGCACACAGTGGCTGATAAGGACTCTAATAATGCAAAGGCAGTTTCAAAACTGCCCTTATGCTGACAAAATCAAATGGAATGGAAAAGGGGTGTAACGGTACACGTATTCATCCCGAACCATTCCATGTATGACGTTGGTTCGGTATGTGACTTCCTCAGTTTGGTATGCTCTGCTGCCTAAACAATTAGACAAAAAAGTCTATTTATGTTGACTACTGATGCACATGAAACAGAAATTACAGAGTTCAAGTTTACCAAGAAAGTCTGAGAAGTGCACCGGTGTCATGTTTTACACAGACATGGATATTACATAACTATTATTACCGTGATAAAAGCTTAATCACATTAAAAATAATACACTTTGCTGTGGCTGCGATAACATGCAGGTAGAGGGATATGCACAGACTCATAGAACTGGAGTTACATCCACTAACCACTATTTTCCTTGCTGTAACACCATTCTGGTAACATGAAGATGGGGAGGTAACAATATGAACAAAGCATGCCAATTTTTACTGTTGTTGGCTGCAATAACCAACATAGAAGTCTTCATCTACTTCTATCATTTGAGAAAGTAAAGACCCAGTGGATTAACTTGTTAATGTGTCCCCACAATAACAGGATACTTCTTTGGCTATATGTGTGTGCTGATCATTTTTCTCCAGACTGCTTTGAGGGCCATTACAAAACATGGTTAGCTTCAAAACTGAAGCTCAAGGAGAGATCAATACTGACTTCATTTTATTTTCATTCGATTCATTTCATTTCCATTTTCATTTCTAGCACACACTCACACAAACAACACACAATGCTGCTCTTCTTATACCTGGGAGAGACCAGCACTTGCATTTAAGTTGGCAGCTGCAATAGACTGGCACCTCATTAAAAAAGCTCCAACTGTTACTGAAGAAAGTACCCCATATCATGGGCGGTAACCAACACCAACCCCAGCAAGTAAGATGGCAGTTGCTGATTCTACAACTGAAAAATGGGAAATAGACTGGCTTGGCTTTGAGGAGGTGAATAAGACGATTCTCGCATGCTGGGCTCACCCCCCCAACATAGCCAAACAGATAAAAGCTAATAATGACTTACTGAACCAAACCTCTAAAAAATAATTCCAATTACAGTCAACAAACAAGCTAGCATCATTGATTTGCTTTTGATAAGTAACATTAACATTAGAGACTTTAAAATGTCTTTGGTTTGACACCTCAGCTTACAATGTCAGCAAGTTGACAGTACATGTTAGGTTAGTAGTGAATATTAGCTAGCTAATGTTCAAGTTATCTTTTCAAAGATTTTCATTTAAGTCACTACTGCCACATGAGTTGACACAATGGTGACTGAGCCTATTGCATACTGATGACAGTATTGCATATCTGCAGTAATAGCAAGTGGGTGCCAGCTTCAACATTCCCGGAAAAGATGTTGTATTAATGCAAACTGCTGTACTTTGGAAACACAAGTTGAGATTTAATATGAAGTCACTGGAAATGCAGTGTGTTTGTCTGCGCATTTAATCGCCATTGTTCATAAAAAATCCTTCTACAAAACATTGATGTCATTTTTTGAGACAACAGGGAACAGCTATAGTGAGGCAGCAGGCAACAGGCTGCACACCTCCAACTTCTCAGCAAGGCAATAAACTCCTGTCAGTTTCGCTGTGCCTTGCTGTCCACAAACTGATGCCGTGTGCAGCACAACTACAGATCATGGTTGCTCACAGAATGATGGAAAAAGGCCAACCACTTCCTGACATCTTCATTAATATGGCAGTAGATGGCCCCATTCTGCCAGTCTTTCATTCATCTGTCGGTCATTTACACTACTGCTATCGCTCTTAAACTGGTCAGATATAGCCCACACTTTTACAGAGTGATGCTTCCTCTTCCACAAAATGATCTTTAGCGAGCATTAACAGAAACCAGCACAGAGAAGGCATATTAACAAGGTAACAGCTGAGATTTCTTTTTTGTATGTAAATAACCACAGCGAAATAAATTTGCCATCGGGTGAAATCAGCGGTTGCTGATTTAAACAAAAGGGTGTCTCTCTCATCCAGATGAGAAAATCTAAAAACAGCAACAACGGCAGAGTGTCAACACACTCATGTAGGAGTGGTTTCTTCCTGTGTTTTTTTCGCCCCTCTATTTTCCTCTCATGCTGAACTATAGCACAGTACTCATCATGCCCCCGAAGCATTACATAACGTGGCTATGGAATGAAAACTGCATATCATTATGCGTGCACATTCATTATGGAGAGCTGAATACTTAAGGTAGTAGAGCTGAATATAATATTCACAGTGTCATATGAGATCTTATGACATGAGCACTAAGAGAGCGTCTTAAAAGCTCAGTATGACTGCTGTATAATCTATTCATTATGAATCAAGGTATGTACAGAGACCAGAATAACTGGGCATGGTATATTCAGAAGCACTGTTTTGTTTACCAGAAGTTAAGGTGGCTCAGTTAATATGGATACTGTGAGGTCGATATGGCAAATTCTCACCACAGTGCTTTACGAATGTCTTTTTCTACAGCACTCCTCCCATGACACCTGCATCACTGAGAGCCAGTGATTCAAAGATAGTAGGACTAATCTTAGGTTTAGCATTGTGTGGGCTGAAGTTAAACCTTATATAAAGCATGTTAACGATGCTGTCCGGTATTCCTTCAGGTCCATTCCACACTACAGGATACAATATGCGGGAACTACCTTTTGGAAATGCTGCTTAAAACATTTGACTTGATCTCATAATCATCACAAATCAAAGCATCTAGTTTATTTTAGAGCTAAATGCATGTTCTTATTTTGCCTTTCCTTTCTGAGCTTATTGACAAAAACACACCGCCATTGACTGATGCTTGCTACGACAAAGACTGAAGAAGTGAAAAATGTCACATGGCCACATCACAAAGTATTTTCAAGTGGCCATCAGTCAAATGTACTATATCACTGAACTGGACCAAAAGTGCCCAAATAGTAGGGATGGGTCATAACAGTTCTAACAGTCAGTGTAAAAGTGTCCAGATAAATTCAACAGCCGAATAGTATTAGAGGGCTGTGTGGTCACTGCTGCAGAGGAAAAAAGTTCCTCATCACCACAACACCTTGCTACCATCCTTCATCAGCAGTGCAGCGTGCTCTGCTTGCTACTAGCTCCATTCTCAAGTTAGCTACTTGGTAAGTCAGTCTGCCAGTCTAAATGAGTCTAAAGAAACCTGTTCACTCCCACATACGGTATGACGGGTAAAGCTAGCTGCTAGTATAGTAAGTCTACAAAAACTATGCACAGTCATTTGAGAGCAAATCCCTCTCACTCCGTGTGTGTGAGTGTGTCTGTGTGCGTGCACGCACATGTGAGTGGTGGGGTGTCTTTGAAGAATGGTTGAATAGTTAGCAGTGAATACTGAATATTGTCCATCCCTACCAAATACACCATCAGTTTTGGTGTCTGTGAGGAGCTCTGTGGAAGACTGGTTACCTGTGCTCTGCCTCTTTCTCAATGCATGCTGGGATAGGCTCTAGTCCCTCAGCTGAAAACAGCTGCATCTGATAACAAATTGAATTTGCCTTCATTTCCCAAGATTCTCTTGAATTAGTTGCTTTAAACAGCATCACCTTTATCTGTGACAAGCTAAAATCTAGTGTAATCAGAGGTAGAGAATAGCAATAAAGTGAGTGGATTTTCTCATTAAAGTCAGTTACACAGCATCAGTGTTAAGTTTGCTGATATCAGCTGACATTAGCCGCCAGAAGCTACCAGACCAAGTAAGAATGTGGCAGCAAAACTCCTAAGTCTTGCTAACTGCTTTTAATTTTAGCTTGCTGCAGTCAGAAGAGGTCAACACAGAGCTACTCATCAAGAGAGGCACACACAGTGCGGATGTGTTTGGACATGTAATAGCAACTGTGGCACATTAAAAAGACAAACCGTCTAATCTGTTTTTGTGCATGTGTCCAACCCCAATGCTGTCTATGTGAGTAAGCAGTAGGTTTTGTAACAGGAAGAGTTTCTCAACAGGTCCAAGTCGAAGTTAAATCCATCTACATAACATCATTTCCAATCTCAGATTTGAGAAGCTCTAGCTAGTAATGCTTTTTTAACTTGATAAATAACTTGATAAATATCTGTCTGTCTGTTTGATTCATTGTATAAAAGTTTCAGCAGCAGCTAAAATAACACCTCTATAAGTTTCCCAAGGTACTGTTAATTGGCTGATGTTTGACAGACAGACATGAGATACAGTCTTCTCTATCTTTATCTATAGATAATCTTCTATAGATAAAGATTCTATTTTTGAAAACGAAAATCATGACCTCAATCATGACGTCAACAACCTGCATTTAATATTCCAACACTTTCTCCTACCAGAAGGCTACCACTTTGTATGAGGCACTCTAAGTGAAGAGAAGCACACTGAAGTTCGCTTCGCAATGGCTTTCATGCAAAAGACAGCGTGAATATTTCACCATGGCTTTCAGGATATCACCATCCTCACTGACCAAAGGGGTCTCTGCTCTTGCCACATACTGTATGTGTTCTACAAGATGCAAGGAAGAGAGAAGTGTATGTGTCCATCTTTCACATTTCCCAGCCAGGACTGCGGGCTAACTCTACCAGATGTAGACTTGCCTATACTTGGCTGCAAACCACTCAATGGAGATTTTCCGCATAAATGACGAAGAGAGCTCTGTCAGTTTCACTTAGAATGGTCCATGCAAGAAGTCAGTGTGACGTTAGAGTGATGTAAACAGTAGGCAAGTTGCTATAAAAGGAATAACCTGTCCACTGATGCTTTCACTGTTGCTAACTCAATGCAGACTGTATTGTTAGGTTTTAACATCAAAATATATTTCCTTCAATTGTGATCATTGCTTATATATTCAAAGACATTGATTTCCTCACTTAGAGGATCTACAGACACACTAACATGGTCAGCATGCTACTCTGACACAGTACACAATGACAATGTTGACATGCTGATGTTCAGCAGGCATAATGTTAACCATGTTCACTTCATGTCTTAGTTTAATGAATTAGCATACAAACATTTGCTACTGTAATAAGCACTAAACACAAAGTACAGCTAAGTCTGATGTGAAAGTCACAATCTGTAGGTATTTGTTCATAAACCAAAAAAATAAAGAATTGGACAACTGACCCGATGATGGTGCTGTATGGAAAACTTCCAACAACATTACTGTACTTCAACAACAATCAATACCTCAGTTACTTGCTTTCTGTTGTAGTCACCTGTATTATGACATACATTATCATATAGAACACCTACAGGAGGTGTTAAACAACTGGCAGAAAGCTTATAGCATATATATAGTAGCCTACTTAACTACCATACATGAAACAGTGAGGTGTCTGTAAGGAACCAGAATTGACGAAACATTTAAACATCATGTTCTAATGAACAAAAGTGTTGTGTTCTTTTTCATACTAGTTATGAGGAGAATGATACAAGTGTCCTTGCACAAGAACGTACTTGTAGCCTTGACGGAAACATTGCTATGATAGGAGGATTCTCCTCTCCAACATTGCAGTGGCCATTTACACTGTGAAGTGCCTACAGTAATAGCCCAGGGATAAGATTTCAGTGAAAAAAGTTCTTATGTGACATTTTTACAAATAAAATACTGCAGTTCTACAGCTTTCATAAGGATTTGGGTATCATAATAATGCAATAATATTTTGCTTTCAACCTTAGCCAAGTGGACTCCACAGCTTTCAGAAGAGCTTGTGTGCTATGTGAGCAGAGGGCTGAAGCAGAGCCACAAGCCACGAGCCGGCTGACAGAAGTTCAACCCAACTTCTACTGCCATATCTTAGCAGACAGGCAGCCGGGCTCTCTCTAGTTTGCTGACTGACACACATGCTGTGGTTAGAGGGAAGAAATGAATCATTCTCTCACACACATGGACAAACAGACCAAATATGACAACTCATTCTGTCAAGGAATAATAACCCACAGTAAATATGCTGAAAGCATCCTACAGCAACAATGAAAACAATTTATTCAGCACTTCAAAGCAGGTGATGAAGACTATCAGGATGGTGAGGGAAGACACAAAAAATGCTTGCACATGCAAACATTCAGAAAAAAACCAACCCATAGACACAGGCTTTCCTCCTGTTTCACTGCATGCCTCATTCTCCCACAGTGCTCATTCTCTCTCTGTCTCAGTCTATGGCTCCTTCTCATCCCCTCTCCAGTGAATCATTCATTCGTGCTGCTTCTCTTACCTTAGTGGTGACAATGCAAAGACAATCCATGCTGGCCAGACAAAAGAGGAGCTCTCAACTTATGCTCAAATTCATCACCACTAATATCACCACTGGAGGAGAAAAAGCAGGAAGGTGGAGAAAAAAAGATACCAGTGTGAAGAGGCGAGGAGGAAAGATAAAAACAGGTAGGGGTTGCTGAAGAAGAAGAGGGGGAGGAGAAGAGGAAGAGAGAACACACACACACATTCACACACGCTGGCGAGGGAGAGAAGCCACAGCGGACAGATGTTACTGCATGTGGGCCCCTTGTGAGGATAGGGATGCCTCCTCCACAACGCTGAAGGCAATCAGGATTCCTAACGCCATCTCAGAGCCGAGTGTGCGTCATCAGCTAAAACACGCGCGCACGCACACACACACAAACACACTAAAAACGCTTAGCAGCTGTCCCGGCCTCCTCCAACAACCCGAAATCATTCCTTATCTTCTCTCCCTCTCATCCATCCTCTGTCTCTTGTTTTCAGTTCATCCTCTCCTCCTCTCTCTCCTCTCACCGGGCTGAGCGACTAACCAGCGTTAGAGGATGAGAAAGAGAGCGAGGGAAGAGAGCGAAGGACGTCAGCCAGCGGAATGAATTAGATTCCCATGCTCAGTGTCTCGCTGGCTATTAGCTGCTGTGGCAGACTGCTGGAACTTAATAATAACACACTGGCTTTAATTTCATCTGCAGCACTGCCTTCCACTGACTTTTCACTGTGTGTGTGTGTGTGTGTGTGTGTGTGTGTGTGTGTGTGAGGTTTGACTAGCATGGAGTTTTAAAGATGTCGGATCTTGGAACTGGGATTTAAGCAAACTGCCGATATTTAGTGCAAAAAATAACAATTACAAATAAACATTCAGCTTTAGGGTTTCCAATAAACTTGTAACACTAAAGGACTCTACCAAAAATACTTAATATCAAAACAATCAAAAGCAACTTCCATCACAGGAAGCTGGGCAACCCTTTAGCAGATGTTTGATTTTAATAAAAAGCCAATATTGCCTGAGCTCTCTGACTCTATGAATAGCTCTTTGTAAAGCTGCGGCAAAGAAATGCAAGGACAGCAATGCACTGCTGATGAGAACAGTAATGATAGAATGCAACACAAACCGCTGACTGTTGCCTTCGAAGCTACTTATGTAACAATGATAGGATGTTGTGATATTTTTTATTTTTATTCACTTATTTTTTGCTGATGAACTGATGCCTGTCAAGTGGTTTAAACAGCTGGTTGGACACATGTATAAATGCATGTATACAATCAGTTAAAAGCCATTCGAGCATGCTACAATTTGATTTACACTTACAACAATTAGCTTTTGGCCAGAAGTGTAACGCTGAAATTCAACCAAAACAATTCCTCCACACCGCCGTGAAACACTGGCAGGAAGTTCTGTCAGTGGCACTTTTTCACCCACAACCACAGTTTGACATCACAAAGGGACAGAGCCACTGTAGACTTTCATCTACAATTGTTTCATGAGACGCTCAAACATAACAGCAAAGTATCACATGGAATTGGTGAAGGAGGTCAAAGCCATTCTACCAACTCAGTGGTATGATTTGGTGTAAGTGGAAGATGCAGTTGAGGATCAGTCGACATATATTGCACAAAAATGCAAAAAACTTCTTATTTGACCACACAGTTTGTTTATCATTTTCTTCCTGCACCTTGATACACATTTCACTTCATAAAACTTGATAAAACCAAGGATCAATTAAAGGGTCACTAAGTCTTCCCTAGTAGTAAATAGGGGAAATCACACCTTTCAGACCAATTTGTACCAGTTTTCTTATCTTTCATGTATCAACAATGAAAAGTCCAAATGCACAGATACACCACAGTTTGAAGGTACTAATGTCTGTCCATCAGCAGGTGAGAGCCTCACATTGTTTTCAAAAAGCCATTAAATGCTGAGATCATCAGCAGACGATTCATCCTATGCTTCATCTGCAGGACACTACGACTTTATTGTAGTGCTGAAGTAAATAAAGAAGATAATACAGTCCTGTAAGTGTTTTGAGAAGCTGAAGCACAGTCGATTTGTGCTGTGTACTAAGATTTAATAACTTGCCATGCTAGTTAAAAAGATCCTAACTCCCAGGTAAACTTAGCCACTCCCATGTTCAAACATCCCTGTTCTTGAGACTCTAAGCCTCTGAACTACAGCACATTCCCCCGCCTAAACTCTTCTGGTACCTGTTTGCTGGAGCCATCCTGGTGAAAAGGTTTGTTGCAGAATTTGACTTCGATTACTGCTTTCATTTGTGGACGAAGCAGCAACCCTGCACTGCCAGCCTCTCGTTGTTCTTATTGAATACAGTACATTCAGCAGCTAAGGCTGCCTCTGCCAGAGCAACAGGGCTAATCTTTTTAGGTGATGCGGCTCAGGCAGCTTCACCTTATTGCATTAGAGAGAAGGAGTGCTTTAAACTCCTTTGTTAGGGCTGCCACTCATATACACAGACTACGTAGGTGTGACAAACTTGGAGTCGTCAATGTATGTGAACAAGAGTGCTGACAGTGCTAATAGCCTGCTAGACGGATTTACTCAAAAGCCTGCTCTACTCTTTGACCTTGAAGGTGGCCTGTACCTGACCCCAGCACATTCTCCTTTCATTTTCACAGTCATTTTCTGGCATGGCCACTAAACATCATCAGATCACTTCAGTGAAACTAAACTTAATTTGAGAGCATTTTCATGCAAGACAGGTAAAACATCTGCACTGGCTCTTTTCTTAACATACTATGTTATTTCTGTACAAAGATGATAAGAAATGGAACATATTGTCATCTTTTCTACAGATATATTTCTCAAGTTTTGATTTCTGTATAGCACGCTTAAACCCAAAAATACAGCAGCAAGTATTTAAACATACTGACTGAAAAGAATGTATAGTATGTGTGGATGTCATGTAATCACTAGGTGCAATGCAAATCCTGCATGTTATGAACAGAACAGTAAGATAGGACCAAAGGACCAGGTGTTACACTATTAGGAAAAGATGTGTTGTGCTACATAGTAGTATTCTACCATGCCATGAGTGACAATGAGACTAGACCAAAAGATCAGATCACACAATGAAATGGACCAGAACAGATGCTGGTAACAAAAACACAATGAGTGACTTGGTCTGGTGTACCGTCCCAAATCAACTAAAGATTCCACAAACCCACTGCAAGGCAAACACACTGACTGCATCCACACAGAAAGAATGTATGGCTTTAAGAGGTAACTCACCACTGAAGCCTTGGTGCTGCTCTCTCCCTGCTCCATCCCACTGGGTTCTGAGCTGCTCTGCTCCCTCTGCTGGGAACAAAAAACAGGGACATAAGTAACTCATCACAACCAAACAAACTGTAACATACAGACCTGAAGGTCCTAAAGATCAGCTGATTCAGTCTTTAAGGTAATGAGTGTTTATAGCCTGAATGCAATGTGGATAGGCCTGATATACTAATATAATGTAGGCTGGTGCTGTGTATTAGAGGAATTTTGAACCGGGACAGTGAGCAATGAAATTCTAAATAATATGGCACATGGTAAATAAATCTAATATAACCTGAAATGGGACCTGAAATGCTGATAGTTAACCAACCAGTAAAAATGTATGTAACATTTATGTTAAATGCTCAAGAATAACAGGAGCTGTTAGGCTTATGCAAGTTCTCACGATGGGGTTATCATCAGCTGGTCAGTCTGTCGACTGCTTTAGTAAGTCTTTAATTAGAAGCTGAAATAGCAGACGCCTATAGGTGCTCGTGGCAACCAAAAATAAATCCCTGGCACACTAAGACGTACTACAAACCTTAGTACACGCAGGCTGGCTTTATCCCTCTCTCTCTGTTTATAGCAGCAAGCCCTTCTGACTTCAAATACAAGCTTTTTGTTGATTTATACAATTTAAGAATTAAAGAACGTATAATATTAAGATGCAAACTGGACTGCACCCAAAGTAATGTCAAGTAATAACACTGACGTTAGTCTTGTGGATACTGTATTATCTATTTGTTGTAGCCAATGATCTCTTCTAATTCTAATCTACTTAATGCTGTTACATTGTTGCTATACATCTGAAGCACTGACAAGATCATTGTTTAATCACACAATCACACTATTAGTGAAATAAATCATTCAAACAGAACGGGAAGAATATTAAATATACACCATAACGTTACATAAAATAACATTTAAATGCAAAACACTTCATCAATTGAGAAAATAACTTTTTTTTTTTTGGCCATCTTTTGGCCATTTTCATGCAGGGCACATTATGGGGAGATGACAGGAGAGAGATGCATTAGGATCCCCAGCAGGGTTTGAACGGGAATCCAAACCCAAAGCCACGGAGGTACCACACTCATTCCTTCATGGGTAGCCTACTGTATCTGCTCCCAAGTGGCCACTGGAAGGCACAATAATGTCCACAAATAGATTCACCCCAGATCATGCAGTCCCTGTCTGCTGCACTGCTGAGGTGCAGAACATTAGCAGGAAAATTTTGCCAAATGAAATATTAAAATCAAACTTTAGGACAGGCCAGAAGACTAAATGCCTTGTTGAGGTGGATATTTTTACAATGCATGAAATACAGTACTATTAATTTAATGTAATGCTGATGTAAAAGTCTCAGACTCAGCAACAGACAATGAGTCAGCATGCTATCCAGAATATTTTCTTTTTTCATAAAGCAACTAGTTATGCTGTTTACAGATGAACTAAGTAAACAACTCAAAGACTCTTAGATCACCCGCTCTTTAACACAACTTTAGCAGTACTCAAGCAGCTGTGGACAAGAGGCTGAGAACCAAAGACTGTAACACAAGTTCATCACTGTAGCACAGCAGATGACTTTAACTGACAATATTGTTATTCATTATCTTTCTGTGATTTTTTTTCTTTTTTATCATTTCTGTTTCCAACAAGGGCACCTGTTACAATATACTGTATACCGTGCATCAATATCTGCGACAGGAAGCCTGTGCATGGCTTGTCATTCATAATGGAAAGGGTTCAAACCAATTATTGATAAGTTATTGCACATATTAACAAAAGCTATCAAGCTTCATATCTCCTAATAGTCAGATGTCCTGAAAATACTGATTTATCTTCAGTGCTTTTGTTTTTACCTTCCATCAGTATAAATCTAACAAACATCCCACAAACTGCATACAAAATCTATTTATTAATTGTTTACATATTTGAATAAGCCCTGTGGACCCTGATAATTCATTTGGATGGGACCATCTGCCATGTCATTATTTGACAAGACATTTGCCTAATCTTCAGAGGGCTGATGGTGGTAACAGAAAAGGGGATCTAACAGCAGTGTACTGATGACCTCATGGCGGGGTCATCAGTCCCAGAGGACTCATCTAATCCCCTTCACTTATCCCTATCCTGGTACTAGTGGCTGACCTAAGCAAAGTGGTTCAGCAGCTCCTGCTGTTCCAGTGGGGCTATTTTGAAAGCTCTACAAAACTTGTACACATGATGTATTTGGAAATGTACATTCATGTCATAACCAATTCTTTACTGCCACTGCAGAAAAACTACAGGTATGACGCACAAGGTTTGAGTGTATAGACAAATAGGATTACTAGTGGATTACCTAACTGGTTGGTCCCATTCCAAGTCAAACATGCTATTAGTAACATGCCTGGTGTGTGCAGACTGACAGGTCTATATTTTCAGACTGGCCAAGGGTCTCCTTCAACCAACAACCAAAACCAAAAGCAGCATGATCATACCAAGAATTCTAGTAGCCTATTTCACATTTCTGAGAAAACCTCGAAAAGATACCGACCTACGCTTCAGTTGACATGCTTTTATGTAATGATGCTTCTCTTTCTACTGCGGTTCCACTGGGTTGGTTCGCCCTTCACCCGAGCCAGGGTCAGTAACAACAGGTGCATTCAGTTAAGTAACATCATGAGAATACACGGCTGGTAGAAATGTATTCTACACTCTGTGAATCTGATGGCTGTCACATTGAGGACGCTTCCACTCTTCCAGACATTCAGCGTTTTGCTGATGGAGATTTTGAAGAGATCACACAGACGCTGTGCATAACACAAAATGCAATACTGCAATAGTGAGGGGAATGGTAGGGGGGATCTGACAACCATCATTCAACCACATCTACTTGGTTTTGTATTTTAGTGTTGCTATTTTAATGCTTTTCAATTATAAGGGACTGATATCAAAGCCTGACTTGCCACCAATGATACAGAAAGAATGAGGCTTGTATAAAATGGTGTTCCATTGCAACAGGGCTGATTTTTACTTTAAAACTTCAGTATATACCACAGATATGTAATGGGGGGTCACCCTTAATACCAATGCACAGAACATGTACTGTAGTTTATGGCACTAACTTACGAGTGTGTGAATTTTGTATTGTCAGTAGTGTAGATTTAATAGCTTGAGCCTACATCTCTTTGGTCACTGCTATAATCTGCTTTTGACATGTTCTCATTATTTTGTGGTTGTTACAGCACTTACATGTATTACTTTTTTATTTCTTAAAGAACAAAATAAAAGTAAACTCTCCTCCTTTTGCTATTAATATGCAGCATATCTAGTCATTTAACATGAGAGGCAAAATAAGAGGCATAAGGAAGCACATTATAGATGCCACTCTTTTTTTTTCTCTGTAATTCCTGGAGCCAAAGATACATTCTGATTAATCTTAGATGATTTTTTCAGTCCTTTATGGTCCTCAACCACCCGGCACCCACTATTCATTCCTGTTAATTAGAAAGTCACAGTGTGAGCATGTTCGCAGTCAGATCTCTCTCTCTCTCTCTCTCTCTCACACACACACACACACACACACACACAGGACACACACACCCACACAGAAACACACATTGTCTCTCTTAATTTAGCCCCTTCCAACAAAGAGCACATTTGTTCTTTAACCGTATATACATTCAGCTGATGTAGGTGTCAGGACCTGCACTGTGAAATGTCTCATGTTTAAGAGTAGTGGATGAAGGCTTGTCAGGGGAGTTGGATGGAATAAACAGTCAGGTTACAGCTGCTACTGTGAATTATATAAACTGATGTGTGGAATTTTGACTGTCAAAACTGGATATTATTTTTCAGCTTTCATATATCATTTGTGATGTGCGAATACTATAGTGAAATATCTAAATTCAGCTGCATAACTGTCTGATATCTGCAGATAAAAGCATCATATCTTTAGTGTGCCATGAACATATGTCTAATGTCAACTGTATTCTAGGTGTTAAAAATGCCTCATTACGCTCCCTTAAAGAACTAATATGCATGTTAATAATTTCTTTACATTACATCATTGCAGCTGAGTGAACAGCACTGACAGGACACATCAGCCAGCAATATGGACACAGCTTATTTTGATGAAACTTTTTTTGGCCACTTGGCAGCAGCGAACACAAGTTGTGAACACAACACTGACATATCATCTTCTAGGCCGAACAAACAGTTGCTTATTTACACACCCAGCAGTTACTGAGTAACATTACCACTCATTTGGAGTGTGCTTGTGTCCACCTGATGAATGTCCACTTTCCCTTTGCTCTGTTTTTGGTCTCTACCATTTCCTTCGGGACATACCTGGCTGTTTAGCTTCTAAATGTTCCACTATGTTCACTAGCTACTCATCAGCTGTGTCTGTCTGCCATGAGCTATGAGTTGAGAATGAAACAAAAGAGTAAAGTTGCAGCCCCACAGCTAAACAATGAACTGAGCTATGAAGCTCTGTAAAGCCGAGGGGAGCTGCAGATTCAGCCGATAAGAGATAGGTGATAAGATAAGATAGACACTGTTCATGCTGTTTTCACATTAGCACTTGGCACATTATTATAAAAGACATGGATACCCTCTTTAAAGAACATCTGTTTGATTTCTACTTCCGTTATAAGCGATATTTTGTTTGTAAACCTCACCTCTAAACTGCTGCTTCTGGTTGCAGACTGAATTTAACTTGGAGATTTTATTTATGTTGAATATGAGAGAGGGATTGTCTAAATCCTGTCCATAACCTCCAGCCACAACAGATTCACAACGACACTCCTCCCCACATATTAAATATCACACACGAGTCACCATACTCATTTAATTGTCACAAAAAATGTATTCATTAAAATTGTTTTGAACACTTCGCTCCCATTAGAATTCAGTAGCAAAAAGGCCAGATTTGTGAAGATGAATATCATATGATTACACTTTCTGGAAGATGCACTATTTATACTCAATTCCTGTTCATGAGTTTAGAGTGGCTTTCTTAGAATTTGTGTGTCTTGATTCAACAAAATTCAGTGGATTTCTCAGTGTTTTCCACAGAGAGACTCCCCTTGCTCTACCCCTCCCTTCTACTGACAATAGCAATGCTCTGTAGAGAAAAACACAGAGGTTTGTCCCTCCTGTAAATATACTGATAGTGGTGCAGCCTCTAACCTGTTTAATGTAGGCCTGTTTATGCTGTTCTGTAAAAGGCTGTAAGCTCACCACGTAGGTGCAGATGTCATTCCTCACCACTTTAGTTTCGATCATTTCACTAGGCTATATCATTACCAACAAGCCTCCTCCACACAAAGCTCACCTGCTGTTGTGACATTGGAAACACGGGTGAGAGCATACTGCTGATGAAGAGAGTCAACAGAGCACACATACAGGGAGAGAGAAACAGAAAGAGGTGAGGCGGGGCAAACTGGTGTGTGTGCAGTAAGAGAACAGAGGTGTAGGTGTGAGTGTGTGTGTCACTCTGTGGGAAACACTGGTTTCTCATCTAGCCAGAAGATGAGATTGTTTCCAAGGATTGGTTATAAGGCTAAAAGGTGTGCCAATCATTAAAAACTGAACCAAGCTGGTACAGGAACGAGCAAGTTCTTCCTCATGAAATTGTAAAACATAAACATATTAATAATGCACTACAAAAAACATGAAATCCGAGGCAATTTAGGATCATTTGCTACTTATTTAGCTCACATTAGAATAGGAATGGTCAAAATCAAAGCAGGAAGGGCCAAAACATCCTGATTTTTTGTCTCTAGTATGTGTGAAGCACCAGAAACATGGGATAAGACATTTCCAATATTTCCCATAATGCAACTCAATAATGTTAGTCATTAGACCCTCCCTGCCTGCTAAATACCCACTTCTAACTCAGACAAAATCCTGTCAGACGTTTTTAAACTTGGGAAAGCTCCCAACAGAGTCACAACACACATTATACAACTTTGGTCAGAGGCTGTAGCTCTTTTGACAAGCAATCAGAATAATAATTTGTCAAAATCGGTGGAGGGCTCCTTTAAAGTACGGAGGAGTCACTGTATTTTCACTTGCATGACTAATGAGCCAGTGACTTACAGTGAAACGCTTCATTTACATAAACAACTTTTTCCAGGACACTGTACATCAAACATCATATTATGCTGTTCAGCTGCCAGCTCAACACAACAAGCCCATCTCCCTACAGTGACTTGAAAGTCTATTTAAAGGCTCTGACCCTCATATTCAGCATGTCTGCTGATTCATGCTTTGCTGCTGTCACTGCTGCTGCTGTCTCAAAGAACTTTCTCCACCCCAGCCTCCATCTGTTAGAGTCATACAGAGGTAATACTTCAGTCCAGGGATGTCTGAGGTTATATTGGGCTAATACACTGTGTCAGAGACTCACCTCCTCCACTGGACAGGCAGAGTGTGCAAGCTCAGAGTGTTTTATAGAAACACTCTTTTCCCACTTGTCCGCCATGTGGTTGACCTCCTCCAGCTTTTGCTCACAGCTCTTCTGCGTGTTTAGCAGCGTCACTTCATAGAACTCCTGGATATCTGTAGACATAAATGTAGGTATTACATGACTCTGTGCTGGTTAACTTCTTCACAGAAAACACAGTTTCATCAATAAAAGAAACACATTTGATGTGGATATGTACCTGTTTAAACTAAATCAGTGCTGCAACAACTGACCCTTCACTAAGCCCTCTGTCAAGCTTTCTATACTCGTACACATGGATCTTATAGTGATGACAGCAGCAGATTTACCATTGAAATTCAGTCATTTTTTAAACATGAAGAACTCTACTTCTCACATTTCTAGCTAAAAATCGTGGATTTTGTTGGCTGAAATGATGACTCTCCTTTGAACATTTTATAAGTGTAGCTAGCGAATGTAAGCTAATGCTTACACTCCTAAAGAAGTCTGTCCATCTCCAGCTGACATTTCCATGCGACACAGTTTAAAAAAAGAACTGTATAAAAGGGTCTTAAATATGCACATGACGGCTGCATACATGATATAAGGCTAAAAGACTGAGGCTAACGCTACATGTCCCAGGCATAACATCAGCATCCACACAAACAGAGTATGTGTACAGAATACTGTGGAAAGCTAACAGTATGCTCATTGCATTTTGGATGTAATGCTTGGTTACTGCTGTAGGTAGTAAGCTACTTAGCTACACATGCTAACATTTGCAGCTTACGTCAGAGCAGATAGACAAAGTTTAATCAGTTCCCCACAGTTTGCTCTTGTGTTTTAGGTTTTTTTGAAAGACTACAAAAAACACCATCCTCCAAAATGAGAGAGTGAGCAGTGTTCTTCTTAAAGCCTCATTGTACAATCCATCGAAGATTACATCAAGTTACGGAAATAAGATCCTCACAGTTCATTGTCAACACCTCTGTTTCAGATTAGGTTCTGTATGTAGATTGACATATGTAATAAAACATGCATTCTTAAGTTTGCTAGTAGAACAATGTTTGTGAAAGCAGCTCAGGTTCTTGGACATATGCTATTTCTAAATTTTCTAAAGACAAATATCAAAAATGTAAAAACTGTTACAAATAAACTGCTGTTCCAGAGGTTAAAAAAAAGAAAACAATCTGATACTTTTGGGAGCTAGGTTAGAGCTGGTGGTGCTGCAGTGAGCTCCTGTTCACATAATGGATTGCTTTTGATGGGATGGCATAACAAATGTTCCCTAGCAAATGATTTGGACACACTCAGATTTTTATTTGCCAAGACATTCCTTAAACCTTAATGGTGCAGCACTTGGTAAATCACTTCTTTGAAAAAGGTAGTAGTTACTGACAACTCAGGGAGGACTTATAACGCACATTTAATAATGGATTTATGAATAGATGGTGCAAACCATCGCTGAAATCTATGCAGAATGCTGGCAACTAGAAGCATAAATCACCCACCAAATGTAGAGTCCACTGTTTACTCCATGACTTCAAATTCAGTTTCAAGAAAAGCTCTCTTATGCCCAGCCAGCAGACAGTGTTCATCTGGATTGTTCTCAAGAAATAAGAAAGGATAAAGCTCTAGATAAATAGACCTTCTAACACCTAGTGTATGAATCTATTCCACAAGGTTTTCAGGTAAAACCAACGCCTGTTGGCTCACAGTCAGGACAAGTTACAGTGTGCAGTAGTGAAGATCAAATCTAGAAATTGTACTGATATATATCTTTAAATTATGCATATAAAATCTGTTAATATACCTTGATCCCCAGAAAGCCTGAGCAACACTACGGATCGACAACCATCCTGATTCTCTGGTGCCTTTTAGTTCAACATTCCACCTTTGTAAACAAACTGTTGCCTCTCTAGAATCAACATTTTGTTAAATTTAAAATATCAATAAATTCTAATTGTTTTCTGAAGTTATTCTTTTTTAAGATATTGCATTTTAAAAAATGATTTACTAATGGAAAAGAACTGATAAGACTATAACCGAATCAATGAGGAGCATCAATAACAGTCATAGTATTGATAAAATCCAAACAATAAGGGGGGGATAAACAGGGAGGATACTTAGAAACAGTGACAAAAAAAATGTACTATATGCTTAGAAAGAACTAAGTAAATATAAAGTTTATCTAATCTTAACTTCAAGGGATTGGTGGCCTGAGGGGGCAGCATCTATGCCTGGTGAGACATTAATGCATGAACAGGAAGTTTACTCAGGACAAATGGATAACCAGCAATGTTAATGAATAAAATTATGTGTCTACACACACGCGCACACACATGCACGCACGCACACGCACAGATCAATGTGACTGAGAAAGAAAAGATGTGACTGAAAAGGTATATTTTCTTTCAGCCAGGACAAATGAATGGTCCACTAAAAGTCAGAATGAGTCACTGCTTCATCAGCCTCGCTGCATTAGACTCCTCTGGAGTGATGGACTCAGCGTCTGTTGATGTATCATTACAGCATCTACCACAAAGCATTTGCTTTGTATGATTCAAGTGAGCTCTTTGTTTAGCATTCAATTCAAGTGCTATTGTTTTAGAAATGCAGACACATTTTTTGAATGGCCGGCCATGTTTTACCAAAGAACTAGACCCATAACAAGTGATATGCCACGCCAGTCCAATGAAAAAAAAGACCCATTTACATTTAAATAGATCTTTACAAAAACAAACTATTAGCATTCACCACCAGACACAGGATCATGTTTCTGTCCCAATCGTACACAAATTATTCCAAGTATTTTCCTTTTAGAAACAAGACATATACTCTATCATTAACAAACATTGATTCAGTTTTTGTAAAACAAACAAGAAACAGTTCTATCTTCTTGTAATTTAAATGAAAACAAGCCATTATGGATGCAAATGAATACAACAAAATACATGCAAATCCCCAAAAGCTCTTCAATGGTTGGTGTACAGCAAGGTGATAATCTGTATGTGTAAGATTGTACATAGTACAACACCAGTTGTTAGTTGTCACTCATTCTTATGATAGAATACAAATATGAAGTAAAATTATACAGAAACTTTGAATACAGCACATGACATTAATGTTTTCAAGTTTAGCTTGTCCTTACAAAAGTAAATAGGTTCTGGCTTGTGTTTGATTTGAAGGAAATTAAATAAAAATGACTGAAGAAAATCTAACATGACATTTGACAAGCACTGCAAATGCTCCCCTCTCCACACTGCATTTTACTCCAAAACCATCAAAACTATCAGCTGTGATCATCAATAGTTAGTCACAAACTGAGCTCTATGGGGTAAAAAAACGTAGTTTCAGTTAAAAAATACAGTGAAGACGGTGTCAAGTGTAACTCACAGTGCAGTAAAACCTCCCTGCTCTCTCCGGTCATGTTGCAGCGCTAATATCCTGTGAAAGAGTGTGCTGTGAGAGGACCAGATGCCTGGTGGCAAGCTAACAGCGAGCCTAATCCTCAGACACAGAGGCCGCCTGTTCCCTTCAATGCAGACAATGACCTTACACCCGGCATAGCTGATTTCTAATTCAGCTCTCCTCTGGGTAATGTGCTTAACACGGCCAGCAAACTCTCCCCTTAATGAACAAAACTCCACTTCTCCCATCAACAGATGAAGTGGCTCAACAACTCATCAACAAGCAGGCATCCATTTCTCCACCCTATTCTATCTAATGCCTACACAACCTGCTTTTCACACCAGTGAAAGTAGCATTGACATCATGGTATGTATGTGTTTAGTTTCAGGCATGAACAAGTTGACGCAAAGATAGTGACTGCCCGTTCTGGAATGGTCTATTTCCTCTTTGTACTGCTGAGCTGTTTTAAAGACGGCAGCTGGCACGGCATTCAAAGCACATGGCTGCGTGTAAAAGGCTTCATGAGCCTCGCAGAGACAAACTTCAACTGCTTGTCTAGTGCAGGGTGTGCATGTGTCTGATACAATGTGTCCTGGCTGGGAGTCTCACTGATGACGGTGATTCCCTTCCAAAGTCACTGAGAGGAAGCAAAAGATTATGGCGGTGAGTGAATCCAAAAGGTTCAATACTGAGATTAAACAGTGCATTTTGTCATGACGGCGTACAGATGCTACACAACATTCAGACTCAAACCCCATGGTACTAGCTGTATTTCCTTGCCAAATGACTTTAACAGTGACTCAGAGTTGTTGTCAGAGTTATTGAAGATTAATTTGAAATCTATTGCATTATCAATTATCAATCATTAATTATTTTGGCACTCGCCATCAACAAGACAGTGACATCAGTCTAATGATTAACACAATTTAAATCAAAACATTAACATTTCTCTGCATCTTGATATGACAAATATCTGTTTTGTAACGTGTGAGAAAACAGCAGTTACATTTGGTTTGATATCGAACAAGTAAACAAAAGGAAGCTGGCAGTGGGAATTGGAAAAGCCCCATGACAGCAGGACAAGACATTGTTTCTTCCAATGAAACTGCCATTAGGAGAAATGAGCAATTGATTATCTTACTTCTAAGATAATATATATGTAAAGTCTTGGTTGATTTCAGAGGTGATGATACTTAATGTCTGTGCCAGCAAAGACTGCTGTCCTCCTACTGAGATTATCTTTCAGCAGCCGCAGACAGCATTACAGCTAAATTACAACCAGCACTAAGCATTCTGTTTTGTCAACAGGGATCAAGTTAACGGGTCACATTACAATTTACATGTGCCGTGTGAAGCTTTGTCAGTTCCTCACAGTTTTTCATTTATGGCTCGTTAATGAGTTTCTGTGCAGCAGGTAAAATTCTAATGTTGGCAATAATGAGACAGGTGAAGGTTGAAATTCAGTTATATAAAACAAACTGACAAATTGTGCTTGGTAAAATGTTAAAATCATGTAATTATACTTTAACAGTGGAAGTATCTGTTAAGCCCTTGGCATTAACTGTTAATCCATAGGCTTTATCAGAAAATACAATGACACAATCCCAATCTGGTGAGTATTTTTTTCAGCAGGGCCACATGTATCGTGTATCACATCCATTCTGCCCTTCAGCACTGACACGCAATACTGCTCAGCTGTACACTACGTTATTACTATTTCACATCAAATAATAAGTGGAAACTCAGGGTGGCATTGAGTTTACTAATTAATTAAATAACTCAAGTAATATCAAAGACTTTTTAAAGTCCACTTCAAACAAATTCAGGAAAATAAAAGGGATGAGAAGCAAAAACACAGTAGCTGCATCAAGTCAAGCAGAGGACACATACGTGAGCTACGAGTGCAACATAAAGCTACCATCTGTTAATGTCACAAAAATGTAGGGATTCAAAATACTGGGAGTGGGCTGAGCTTGTTCCAGAAATGTTGAGTCCGCTTCATTGTATGCATTTGATTTTTTCTGCTACTATTTATACTCCCCCTAAATATATCTAGAAGAATCAAAATAATAATAATAATAATAATAATAATCAACATTTGTATGTGAACCTAACTGTAAGAAAAGGAAAAAAGCAAGCCTCAACTGGGTCTCAATAAAACTGTTAATGGTCCAGGTTGAAATGAATCGTGAAAACAGAATGGGAGGTTAGAATTTCATTGGGCCATAATGGATGGTTTTCTTTAAAAAAAACTTTGTATAATAGTAGGAGGCTTAGATTCATTCAAAGTTGGTCTGACGTGTCTTACTGTCTACTCTTTCTTAATAAGGAAGGTTGTACATGCAATGGCAATTGATAAAAAGTCATTGAGCTTCCCTTAATGTCTGAGTATTGAATCTAAACCTACTATAAATTCATTTCAGTGTTTGTTTTGTTGCTTATATTTTGGCAAATGTGTGTCAGAAGCAGTCCTGCTGCAGTGGTTACTAGCAGTTCCTGTTCACACTGCAGAAACAACACATGGATTACTGTGACACTGAAACAAGAGTCTCAATGTGATGATTATGAGACAAGATCTCATGAAGTTTAAGGAAAGCCATTTAAAATCATTTCTAAAAGGTTTTATGGACGTCTATGATGTTAGTGTGTTTAGATTTCATATCTGTTAAGAGCGTGCTATCTGTGCACATCATGCATTCATGTTCACCTAGTGTGAACTCACTGATTTTCTATTTAAAAATGAGGTGATTTAACTTAATTTAGCCTAATAGTTACAAATTGTTAGTATATAAAATAAGCCATAAAGACTTACAAATGTCACACAAAATTAAGGAATGAAATTTTATTACTGCAGAGCTATTTATCTTAGTGGGTATGTGGGCTGAATCGCTGGGGGGGGGGGCCTCCAGGGGGAGTAGAGGGGGCCTTTGTTAGTTGCAAAGATTTTGTGGGTACCAAAAAGTGGTAACAACAAATTGTTTCACATTGTGTCCGTGTGTAAAAACCCCTAAAAGGTCAATAAAAGGAATTAACTGTAAGTGAATATAATTATTCACAATATCACCAACTCTAAGTAAAAGTAAAATAACAAAAGTAAAAGTACTCATCATGTAGAAATGCCCCTGTCATAGATTACTGATACATGAGCCTGTAAGCTGCATTTTAGTACTGCAGCTGCTCGAGGTGGCGCTAACACTTCTACATACTTTTATGGACATCAGTGTACCTCAGAATTGTAGTACAGTACTTGAGTAATTGTATTTAGTTTCTACCATTTACTGCACCAACATCAAATACTGGAACATGAGCTAAATTTTAAACATACAGTTGCTCTGACTGTAAAGCTATTTTAATGAGTCTCAGGAGTTAGACATAAAGCTGTGCAGTGCATGATACATTTCCACTACAGCCACAGTCATTTACAGGTACTTCTATTTTCTCTGGCCACGTCAGTTCTTTTGGCTTTCAAGTACATGACAGTGACTGTTTGCATGCTGGTCTCCTAGGCAACCCTGCAGTGGATCTGAGCAGATTTGCATCCTCTTTGACACATGTGTTCCACATGCGACTTTACTGGTAGCCTCCTTTAACAAGCACAAAATCCTACTGACACAAAACACTTCTGCAGTGAATACACATGCACACTGTCACAGTGCTGGTCTGCTTTCTTCATGCTTACGTAACGGGTGGGTGGAGTGGGCTGGGGCTCACAGTGATGGCTCCTGTGTAGCTGTGCTTCTTTGGGGAGTGATTATTCCAGCTGCATCCCCTCCCTACAGCTAGCCCGCCTCCACAGTGACTAAGGTGCCAGCTAATCCCTCTATCTCCCAATACACACAGGCTACCAATTATTGGTAATACATCACTGCTCACTGCTCTGGCTCTCAACTCTCTCAAGGAAATAACATTGTATAGTCAGATTGGTGGTGTTAACAGGAGAAGAATTCATGCAGAAATACAGTTTTTGTAATCTTCTCACACTCTTAATGCTGAGTGACAGAATTACAAACAAAAAAGAATGGATATAAGAAGAGCACTGAGTGGCTGACAAAACAGGAAAAACACAATAGCTGATGACACTAGTTGATGAAAAAGACACAGTGATGAAATACAATTCTCATCAATTGTGTTATAAATTACTGGGATCACTGTGTCTCCAAATCCCTGCTACTGTGTGAGCACGCTATTATTAACACAAGAATGGAGGACAATGACTTTGAGTATTGATTTCTCATCAGCATAACTGAATTTCTTTTAGGCTGCATCAGCTCTTTGGATTCCATTATTGTTGGAAAATACTGCTCACAATATTCCCTCAAATTGTTATGTGCTGTTCACAGATAAGTGTGTCATTCTTAATACATCTAAACTCTAAAAATGCTCTTGTTTAATGACTATAACCCCAATTCCAAAAAAGTTGGGACGTTGTGTATAACATCAGAATGTGATAACTGGCTAATCCTTTTTGACATATATTCAATTGAAAACAGCACAGAGACAATATATTTAATGTTTGACCTCATCAGCTTCATTAGAACACACCGAACATTTACTGCAGATATTTTACTACTTTTGATAGTTGCTAGCTAACTCTACATTTTGTCACATGTTGTGATATACCAATTACAGGTATCGTTTCCACACAAGTGAGTATTTACAGTGCCATGACAATTCTGGTGATATTCTTCTGATATTGTATGTTTTGTTTTCTGTGTTTTTAATGTTTGCAGTACGTTGCTTGAAACACTGTAATGCTGCGATTTTGGTCTCCTTCAAAAAAGAGGTGTTGTGATTTCAGTGGGACTTACCAAGTTACATAAAGATTAAATGAAAATAATAAAAAATAATTTAGTCCATACAACAGTACTCTCTCTGTGGAACAAACAGCAACACTGTTAAACTTTATCTTTGACAGTTATGCACTGCAATGCCCAACATAAAGTCTAAGCCAATACCAACATGCTATGTCTTCAATAAGATAATATCAGCCAATACATCTGCCCCACCTATTCATTTGTCTAGCTCTAGCCCATGCTTAGTTCGATGCAACCTCATTTTTATCACACACTGACTTTTAAGTCACTAGCGTACGTCATTAGCATACATCTGCTAATGAACAGTGCACTGCAGAGATCACTGACTGAGAAATAATCCTGAAAATCGTGGTAGATATTGGGACCAAATGAGATTTAGCAGTGGAACTGCATTAGGAGAATACAGTAATTGATGAATCATTACCCACAGCTTCATGTTAATTTCATGCCTACACACTGCCCCAAGCACGATGTGAGTCTGAAAACACTAAGATATGGCTCTTATGCGAGTGCGGCTGCAATTTCCTGTGAGGTCAGCCACAAGACTGAAGTAAAGTATTGTCCATTGCAGCGGGGTCAGTTAAGTGTGTGGGTGTCTTAATGACCTCACAAGTGTGGGAGGAATAACTTATCTGACAGTGTGCTATAATAAAGTACTGAGATCTGCACTAGTTCTTGCTATTACAGTCATGCAGTACACAGACCAGCAATATCTAGTATTACATACCAAAGTATTCATATTATACTAGTTAGAGCTCACACAGGTAAACCCCATGTCTGTCATATCATTATTAGCTCCCTGTGGTTTCAGCAATGTGGACGCCACTCAAAATACAGGCCAGTTACAAAGACAGTCTTTACATCGCAGATATGGACAACTCTGGATGATTTAGGTCTGAAAAATTAGGTATGATATCGATCGATAGTGATCACTCATGACAAAAGCAGGAGGCAAAGCAGTGAAGCTGGAGATCAACAACAGTAAAACCAGTCTTCTGGCTCCCTCTACTGGAGCTCCAAATCCCCCTAAAACTGCTGTGCATCTGTAAATATTCCACACATGCACATGCACATTACACAAGCTTAGGCTTTGATGTCAAAATCAAGTGAAGATGTTGAGTGACAGACGAGTTGAAAAAATACAGCTGCAGCCTGAAACTTTACTGAGAGAAACTGTGTTGTGTTGACACAGGTATGAATGTTTTTTCATACCTACATTTCAACAACCTTCTTCATCATTAGTATGTTTCTTGTTACTGCAGCAACACATTTCCTCATACAGTCGTCACCATGGCCATTTTGCACCTGTTACACATGAACACTGGAACAGATCCAATATGTCTTTGTTGGCAGGGGGACATTTCTATTGTACACAGAAGCTCAAAGCTTTTAGGGCTGAGACACAAATAACCATATATGTGCAGATAATACATGAAATTTTGATGACGACATCCAAAAGCAGAATCTGAAAAAAGCACCTTTTTAATTTTCAACTGTTTCACATTAGCAAATCTTCAATGATTTTAACATTTGAAGTTAACATTTCCAATTCTGACAAAGGTAGCACATGTTTCTGCTGTGGGAATATAAATGTGCATATGTTTTAGTACTGTGATGTTGTTTAGACTCTTCTACTTCAGATACACTGAAAAGAAAAGTCTGTTTCAATGCCACTTAAATTGTTATTCTCGGACGCTGGGTCCAACCCAACTAAGATTTACCAAACTCTCGGACCTTAGAATAAACATTGTTTCTGGTCCTCGAAAGTCTATCCCACTTCTACAAAAACATCTTGGTTCCCTGTCAACAAATGTCAAACCTGGAGCCAGAAACGTGGATGTAAAATTCAACAGTCACCTTCCATTTGAAAAAGAAGGTACAGACATCATCCAATCATGGTTTTATCAAGCATGAACCATGTTCATGAACAGGATCTCAAAAACCAGGTCTTTTCTCTCTTGGTCTGATCTCAAGAAGGTCATCAATGCCTTTAATTCAACTAGGTTAGATTATTGTAATTCATTGTATTCAGGGTTAGGCCAAAAACAAAGATCTCAGGGCTTCAGATGGCACAGAATGCAGCTGATCAGCTTTGAATACTACAAGACAACATCATCTCAGGCCCATTTTAGCGTCTTTGCGCTGGTTACCGGTCTGTTTTAGAACTGAATTTAAGATTTTACTGATTACCTTTAAAGCACTTCATGGTTTAGCTCTGAGTTACGCTGCTGAATTGCTGCTCCCCTGTGAGGCAGAGTGCAGCCTCAGATCCTCACGGGGCTCTGCTGGCTGTTCCTAAGCCCTGGCTCAAGAATAAAGGTGACTGGGCTTTTACACTCAGGGCCCGTCAGCTCCTGCCCCCTGCCTGAAGATCTAAAGCAGCAGAAACAGTGACACCTTTCAAATCACTTCTCAAAACGCACTTTTCGAAAAAGCTTTTTATAAATGCTAGTATTATTTCCAACATGTCTTATCTGTTTTATTATTATTCTTATTGTTTTATCTTAGATTATTGTTGGGTATTGTATTCAATTTATTTTTGTATTGCTTTGTCTGTTTTTATTAGCCTCACTGCAGCCCCAAAATGAATTGGAATCACAAAGCTCAGCTGTGCTAGCTGTGGCTCTTTTTATCTTGTTTCAGTCCAACTGAAATTTGTGATATTTAATAAAGCATGTAATAAAAGTAAATATGTAATGAATATCTGACTACAGGTGACAACATATAACTACAAATTACTCCAACCTATTTTAATCATTGATGTACATGCACACACATGCAAGACAACAGCCACTGTCAGTGTATATGAACCGGATGATATATTAAATGTTCTGTATATCATGTCAGGTGTTTGTGAGACAGGATTTGTCTGATCATTACATGACTCATTAGTCTCTCTCTGTCTCCACAAGATGGCAGGCTCCTCTACATCAACTCTTAGTGAGCTGTGATTATTCGCTGACTCTCAATATCAGCATCTTTCAGGCCGGAGAGACTGAAAAACACAGGAAAATCGAGCAGTTTTGCTCACATAAAATCAAACTGAATCACATGAAAATGGATCATTACTGTGTATTCACAGACAGTAGTCCAAACACAGTAAAAGCAATAGTGTTAAGCTAAGATTCACATATGGGCTGTTGTTAAGCCTCTGATGACAGATTCAGAGAACATATACAAGCAGTCATGATTTTAATGTGCCTTGAGAAGAGCTGCTCCAACAGATGATCTATCTGATGTAAAGCTCTGGAGAAGTCCTGTAATCCATTAAGTACACATGAAACCCTTAAAACCTACCAATGACACTCATAACCTTTGACATGAGTTGGAACAGAAGGAGTCATACATGTGAATCACATGTGAAACATGCCAATTAAGCAACCACATTAAAGGGATGCTGAGCAGTGATTCAGAACTTCTTTATAATCTACAATGGGCTTAGAGGTCATGTCAGTGTTACAATGCTGTCTGAACTGCAGGTTGGTAGGAGTTTAGCCTCTAGTTACGGTTTACGATAGGTCACAACAGTGACCTACCTGATTTAGCACAGATAGTACAAGCATGTATTGAATCATGACAAGAGAAGAATGTTTTCTTGTTACAAAATGCTTATTTGTTAACAGTCTAACAGACTGTTAACAAATAACCAATTTATTAGACAGTTTTGGTGATAGTATCATGCATCATCAGCTCTGTGTGGATCCATGTAAAAAAATCTAATTCTGCAGACTGGCAGCAGGTCATGCTGAATTTTACTGAACCTGGTGTGTTTATTTGTCTTCTCTGGCATCACATGAGCTGAATGACTATAAGTATTATTAGTCCAGACTGCAATAAGACATCATATGTCATAAATATCAGTTTGCTGGTTATTCGTAACAAATGTTCCAAGCGAGTTCCACGAGGAGGGAGAAATAGCATGAGCTTTAATACTTCAAACCTGATCAGCCACCTGAAACATAACCACCACTTTGACAGAGTTTGGAAAGCTTATGAGGACGCCTGGCCTGCTAAAGACGCTAACGTTAGCAAGCCAGCCGCAAAGAGGCCACCGGGACTTACACACATCGGCAAGGCTTTGGAAAAATCCAAGAAATTTGCCAAAGATGACCCATGGACTAAGGTTATTTAATTTAAGATTTAATCATGGACATGATGGCACTTGCCTTACTATGGACTGGCCTTTTTCAGTTTGTTCACATAGACAAGTCTAACTCGTGTCAGGATATTATGCACTGTGAATTAGCTTTTATTATTATTGAGGAACGCACTTTTTCAGTTTGTTTACATCGAAATGTTGTGTCAGTGCATTCATTTTCTATGTATATTTATTTTTTGTAAACTTGTGGAATGCACTTTTTCAGTTTGTATTCCTGATGCATGTTTTTGCATCAGTTCAAGGGCCTTTACTTTTTATATCAGTAAGTAATGCACCTTATTTAAAGTGATGTAAGATGTCAAATAGGCTTGTTTGATAGCTTTAAGAAAATGTTTGAGAGGCTTGCCAATAGTTTTTCATTGGAAAACATAAATATCTCTTCATTTAAAGAGTCAAAACTGTTTTTGGTTTTGTTCATAGTATTGATGTCATGATCTTAGGTATATATGTGTGTTATCGGTTATCGGTATCGGCGTGTAGGAGCTGAAAGTTATCGGTTATCTGTATCGGTTTTAAAAAACAGTTATCTTGCATCCCTAGTCTTGTAGCATTATATTATGGGAAATAGTTACTGTGTGGTTGCTACGTTTTATTCCCTTAAGGAACTGCCAAAATGCAGCACAACATACGTCTGTCTGAACTGTCTTTCACCTCGCAACTGATCAGGAAAAATCCTAATGTTGATGCACATAGGTTTCCAAATGATCTTGCATAGAAATACTACTTATACACATCACATTCACAATCAGCAATAGATAATGATGGATAACATTGTTATCTATCTTTTGAACACAGTCACACAGTCCTGTGGGTGGTCTGCTTTGTTTTCACACTACAAATTAACTGCACTAGAGTGTGACTGGAACTGGACTGAGAAACACCAAAAAGGTTAGCTGTAAAAGAGCCCTAAACAGATGAATGAAAGGTCAAAAAAATGACAGGAAACCTCTCAAACTGTCATATAAATAAATACACAAATTCATTACCACACCAACAAATTGATGGACATGCAATGCAAAAAGAGGCACCAAACTTAAAGGACTGCATACATGTACCAGTACTAAACACAGGCTGTCATTTTTTCCAACCCCAAATGTTATCTCCCACTGGTATTATCAGTCTGCCTGGGAAATATTCAATTAACACTGAGAGTAGATTAGAGAAAATGAAGCCTCCCAGGAAAGGATCTCTCTCAGACAGCAGAGCAGAGAGCCACACAGCCTATTAAAAGGACTGACCAACCTTTGTTCATCAGACACTGACATATAGAGCTCATTAAAAATCTATGTGGGCCATATTGGCAGACAACGGTTATGAGACCAGGACCCTATGAATTCCACCTGAGCTTCCAATTCATTCAGGTGAGCAGAAGCCACTGAAGCTCATTACAGGTAGACTGTGATGCAGACAACTATAGATATTCAGTTCTACTGCAGGCGGCTAGTGAAGTTAGTGTAGTTTGGACAAAGTACAGTCATACATAGCTGCTAGCTGTCATGTCAAAAGTATTATGTCGCACAGTAAGGTACAACCATGAAACAACCAACCAAACCCCACCACTACAAAACCCAACCACAGAATTCAAGAAGAAATGCAAGGCAGGTTTTATAAAATATCCAATTTCCTAAAATGCATTGTGAGTAGGTAGAACAGTCAGCATTAACATCTCCTTAACACTCCTTTACAGCACAGCTTTTAGAAAATATGCTTCAATATCAGGTCAACCCACTGCTGAGTATTTAGTGCCAAAATATGCACTGCCAATCTGCTGCTCAGGCAAAAGAACAGAAAAGAAATGTCTCTCCTCCAGTCGACGTAAAAATGCCAAATATCGGGGACTGGTGCTTTTATATTATAAAACAAAGTGGAACCATAGCAGCAAGCATAACCACACAAAAAAGTAATATTAAAATTATCATTGTCTTGACTGAACATTGACTAATCAAAATAAGTGATGCTTAAGTAATAGTCTAGCTTCAAGTGTACCAAGTTTGGATTGAGCAAAACATTATCTATTTATAGCTTCTAAGTTCTGGATTCTGACCTTTAATTACAGCAGCTACATCGATATGAGTTGGGAAAGAGCACAGTCATTGTGGCAAATAAATGTCTCGAGGTGAATTTCACAAGAGCAATGACAGTAAAACATACATTTATCCTTCAGATGTAAAGTATTACAGGCCCGTCTCTCGTCTCTCTGCATCTCCACCAGGACAACCTTCCTGACCCCCACCACTCAAGCTGAGACCGCCCTCCTTGCCCTCACAGAGGAACTCTAAACTGCCAGAGCAGCCTCCCTCTTCTCCCCCATCATGCTGCTAGACCTTTCAGCAGCATTTGAGATGGTGCAGTGTTTCCCACAGAATGACAGTGTGGTGGGGGGGAATACATTACCCTACTTCTAGTAGCTTATTTCTTGTTTCACCATTTTAATTCTACTTGATTCTGTACCTTATTTTAATGTTTACTCACAAACTACTTCTATCTGCAGCCCCCAAACACCTATGGTGTCTTACTGCACACACACCAGCTTGCCCCACCCTGCCTCTTTCTGTTTCTCTCTCCCTGTCTGTGACTGCTGTGCTGACTTTCTGCATCAGCAGTGTTTTATAAAGTTGTCAAAAAAAAAAAAACACCACTTGCATTCTGGATTTTTTTTAATGCAGCAGGTGAGCTGCGTGTGGAGGAAGCTTGTTGACAGTCACACACAAATATGTCAATATATCTGAAATCAATAATAATTATTGCACATTATTGTACGTTCCACCCTCACACAGATGTCTCTCTGCTTAAGAAGAGACTTTGGAATTGGATTACTGCAGCTCTGTTTGAAGGTTTGAGCATCAGTGCAATGTGGCTGGCAGTGCAGGCTGGGACAGGGCAAGAAATGAAGCTCTGGTCCAGCCTATCCAGTAAGTGCAGCCTGGGAGGGGCCTTTTCTACCTTTTGAGCAAAAGGCAATACCATAGCCCCTTTTCTCTGTGGCTGTGATAACATGCAGGTAGAGGGCTACACATATACTCATAGAGCTGGAGTTACTCTCAGTACTATTTTCCTCGCTATAACTCTGACTTCTGTAGCACAAAGATGTGAAGGCAACATTACCAGCAATGCAAGTTACTTTCTCCGTTGCTGACTGCAAGAACCGGCAAGTTTTCATCTATTCTCACCATCCAAGGAAGTGAAGACCCAGAGGATTAGCTTGGTGGAAATGTCCACACAACAACTGGGAAACATTTAAATTTAATGTGTGTGTTAATATTACTTCGGACTGCTTTAAGGACCAATATAAAGCAGGATTCACTTTAAAACTGAAGCTCAAGAATGGATCAATACTGACAGTCAAGAGAATCTCTGTGAACGTTAAGCCTAATTGGAAGCCAATTAAATAAACAGAGTAGTAGCTTGAATGTGGGAAACTGTTTTTTCACGTTACATTTTGTGTTGTCTCACATTGTCAGACCTAACCTTATCTCCACACTTCATACTGCAACACAAGCTCAGCTGGATTTGCTGATGCAGGAAAGCCTCCTCTGCTGCGTGCCCCGTCGGTATGTGTGTCTGTCGCTGCTGTATGTAAATGTATTTGATAGACAGGCCCTGTGGTACACTGACTGTAGTACTTAAATAATGTAATGGGTTTTCTGTCATATAAATGCTGATGAAATGCCTAATCCTAGCCCTTGTCTAACCCCGAGAATGAATCTCATTACATTTACTAATGAACCTATATTATGGTTCCAGTTACTAGAAAAAAAAGAACATGAAAAAATTTTGGGTCATATCACCCACCCCTACTTTTTACTGCATAGACAGACCAGCTTTATGGCAAGACCATTTTTCCAGTGGTGAAATTCCTTTTTAATTACGTAGCCTATCATAATGATTGAACCCAAATTGGTACTGAATGACACTGGCACCATAAGTAGGGCTGCATTAAACAGGAGAAGTTAGAGCACAAGCAGTGAATTTAAAGAAAAGAAGGAATAACAGGGAACATCTCTCTCTGTGTGTCACTGCAGAGCACAGGTGATTGTCAGCAAACAGGAGGGGTAGAGCGAGGAAAGATTGTCCACTAGCTAATCGATTTCAGATGGCGTAGTTCTCTGGAATGGATTAAAAAAAAAAAAAAAAAACATTTTTTTTAATACTAAATTGTTTTGACAAAATATACTTTAACAGCCATTAATGTACCTGGGTAACCCACCCAAGTAAAGTGCAGCGAACCACTAGATCTTCTTCTTCAAAAACTGGGAGTCTCAGGCTCTGCACTCTCCCTGTTCACATTCTACCTCAAGGACTGCACAGACTAGGTAACGGACAGAATCGCTGTCTGAACCTTTTAGCCTCACTACTGGGGTCCCTCAGGGTTATGTTCTGGCTCCACTCCTCGTTTCCCTTTACACCGAGTCACTCCGCTCTGTCATTGAATCACATGGTTTTTCCTACCACAGGTATGCACATGACACTCAATTAATTCTGTTTTTTCTCCGATCTGAAACCCAGGCAGTGGTACGAATATGTGAAGCTGAAGCTTGATCTCAACGAGACTGAGCAACTCTTCCTTTCAGTGAAGGCATCTCCCAGCTGTCCTTCCCTGCCAACATTGATGTGACAACCCAATCCTGCAGATGGCCATATCGCCAAAAACATCATGAAGATAAGTCTGTTTCGCAGCAAGGAGGTGGCACAGGCTTGCTACTCTCTCATTTCGGGGGGGGTACTGGTCAACAAAACTGTTTACTTGCTTGGCTCCACAATGTTAGAACGAGCTCTCCACTGACATCAGGACAGCAGAAACTCTACACACCTTCTGTCACAGACTGAAAACTTTATTTTCAGACTGCACCTTGGTCCATAAAAAGAAAAAATCTTTCTCCCTTATTGTTTCTAAATGTAGCACTGGAAGCAGTTCAGTATATTTGTTCAAGTCCGTGTACTAGCATGATGCTTGCAATTTTTGGGTTGTATTCACATGGTTGAATCCATCTTATGGATAAAAGCATAAGCTACATAAATGTTATGTATTGTAATGCAGAGTTTTAGGTCCACAGTTATGTCAATTATTTGAACCCCAAACAATGACAAAAAGTCTGAATTGCAACACATTCAATCTATAAGATACATATCACAACAGCACTGCCAAGACATCTGTCACAGTCAACATAAATGCAGACTATAAATCCAATAAAGGCAGATAAGACTTATGATTGAATTTGTTTGCATTTTAATCTCATCACAGGGCAATTCTCAAGCACAGCTTTGCGTTCCCAAACTTAGACATGGCTTTTTTCACTATTTTCTCTATATAATTCTATATAAACATCACATCATATACATAAAAATATGCTTTAAAAGTTTCTTAATAGAATTATTACGGTACCAGAGGAAAGCACCATAGCAGATATATGTACAGTATAAAGCTCAAGTATGAGTGCCAATAAATCCCAGACAAGTATTAGAGCCATCACGAAATTTCATTCAAATATTAGCATCTTATCATGCTAGGCCAAAAATAGGGATTTGCTGATCTAACTTTTTCTCTCTCAACTCAGGGTATCTGTCGACACTGAGCACTTATGTGATATCAGTGCTCTCTTTTTCCCACATTTACAATCTGTAAAACTTCACTATGTGGAAGTTGATAAGATAAGGAAATATAAGGCCAGAGACTGGAGCTACAGACTGAGTCAATAATCTGTTGTGACTATCTGAAAATAACTGATAATGGGAAAAAATAAAGTCTATGACACTGACAAAGAAACTATATTTATCATAGATCGATCACTTCCTTGTTTATACGCATTCTGCTAATGAGGTCAGTATCAGGGCCGATACAATGTGGCATTTTGGATCAGTTTATCCCTAAAGTCTAAAGTCTACAGCCACACGGGTGAAAGGGGATGCTTGCGTGGGTGTTGTTTCAAATACTAGTAAGATGATGAAATATGATCCAAGAAGTCCAGTCTGAAATAATACATCCACGAGTTTTAAGATTTACCATCAAAACAATTAAAAAGTTTATTGGCCAAACACTGCACAGTGGTTTATAACACTACGACACAGAATTTTACCACTCTGGAAAGTTATCCCAGCAGCAATCGTTCATCTTTCATTGTAATGATTGTGAGGTTAACAGTAGAAATATAAGGTTCAAGTTAGAAAGCAGTCCACCAGGAATGTGCACATATTTTGATTGGCCAGCACAGCGCCTTGCCAGATGATGTTGCCTATTAGCACTAATCACAGAGTGGTATACGGTAATGGCAATGATACTAGTTTTGCATGTATTTGATCATAAAAGAAAGTATTGGACTAACTGAAATTTTGAGCTGATGATGGCACTCGATGAAAAGCCAGAGGATCAGTAGGGTTCCTCAGATTCATCTTTCTCATACAATTCACTACATCTGTAAGAGGCCATGAATGGAAGTGTATGAGTGAAACCATGGTATGCATCAGGACCAGCATGCATTTCAAGCAAACCTATTGAAATGTGGCTCACACTGAAATTAATACTGTATGCTGCAATTTACAGTATGATACAAATAATGACATCCTCATTTTCAGGACTGAGAATTAAGAATCTGTTGGGAAATCACTGGCACTTTGAAAGCACTCTGACAGAATATAGGGTTCAGCTGTAGTAATAACTCACGGGAAGCATGAAGCTCATATTGGAAACAGATCAGTAAGTCCTTCAACTGTGCAAATGAGTGACTGAGGAGTAGTGGGGATGATGAATGGGTTAATCCACACACGGATCCACTCTGCAGTGATGGGGTTTAGCTGGGGCACCCACGCCACTGGCCAGATTAGACAGCACCTAATGCTTTGTAAGATGATTACATCTATTTCAGGAGGCATGTATTCCATCGCAGAGTTGCTGCTGTGTTTGATTGCATTGGATAGACCTATTGTTCCTCATCACTTACAGAGGAATTGGTTGGACATTTAGGGTCTATCTTTACTGAGTATGTAGTAACGAGTGCAAATAATAACTCTGCATGCACACTAATAAAGTGCAATAACCACTAAAAAAAAGAAGTCATGAAAACAGAATTGTGTCCAGTTACAAAACTGTAACTCAAACATTCAGCAAACGTATGCCACTGCTCCATAAATATATCCTGATGAGCGTGAATGGTCTCTGAATGACATTAGTTAACAACCATATCACTCTATATTATTCATTGATGGCCAATAATCAATATTACCTTTGTAATGAAAGCTTGTGGTCATTGGAAAGAATATTTTTTTACACACAGCATAACATGTCCAAGACATGAGCGTGTTCCTGGAGGACATCTGTTGCAGGATATTACATAAGCATTCAAACGTAGGCAAAGATTATAAAATGTAATCCACACATTAAATGAAAAGCAAGTCCTAATGGAGTTTGTCCACATGGTTAATATTTATTATCTAGAAAAAATGTATTTTGGATTCTCACCCTGATGTCAGACAAAGGAGCTGGAAAAGAAGCTGAAGGAATGTTTGTGTTGGAAGAAAATTAAATGAACAGGAAAAATAGTTTGTTAATCTATTCAGGCCCTTGTTTATTTGGGCTTTGGTAAGTGTACCAGTATCTCTCCTTGATAAGTGAGACATGCGTCAGTCAGTCAGCCAGTCAGACATTAGTTAGTTAGTTAATTAATTAGTGTTGTCATTGTACACGTGAAAATTCTAGCAACAACTAACTAAAACAGGACAACTAAACACAAGACAAATCAACATATAAAATACAATATTACATCTGGGAAGCCAAGTGTTGCATAACCCCTACTGCACACAGGGGATACCAACATTTCCATGTCCTTTCAAACATACAAATATACAAAATGTCTACACCTGAAACCAACTGATGTGACACCAGGTTGATAATGAAAATTGTATATGATACTTTTTGTGTATATATTGTCTGTAAAATGGTACAAAAATAAAAAAAATCTCAACAAAAAACTATTCTCAAGGTTCAAAGAAGCAGGTTGTCTGAGGACTAAAGTGAAAAATATATCTAGAAACTGAAAGTAAAAATGTCCTTCCTGTCAGGATTAAGATAAATCTAACATCAAGCGTGGTGGGCTTGATGTCAGAGGGCAAAGGCAGAGTCCTAAAACACCATTTTTCAGCCTGCACCAGAAAATGAGCAGAGGCAGCAATTCTGACTGGTGTGCAGCGATCATTTCACCACTGGGATGTCAGAGAGGAGCGGAGTCAGGCTGGTTGTTGCTGGAAATGGACTGACAGGACACCATTAGTAGCTGAAATCAATACAGGAACCAGACTTCAGGACTTCATGGTCTGGTTAGCACTAGTGTTATTAATTCTACGTAACAGCCACATGAAAGAAGGAAACCGCATTCTGAGTGAGCTTTTAGAGTTTAAGAGAGGATGTGGGGATGCTGGTGGGCAGGAGGTACAGGTGTCATTAAGTCACTGTGAAGGTTCAACATGGCCCTCATAAGTGAGCTCATTGTCACAGATCACACAAGAGACTTTGAAGGATGGAGTAAGTACTACATTAGCTCAGTCACGACTGAAGATCCTGTAAGGGACAGGACACCACAAGCTAGTAAGACCTCAGTCTTTTCCAGACAGCACTTGACTTCAGAAGGTCAGCCCGGTTTGAGAGATGTGCATGAGCACAAGAGGAGGAGTACTGAGGTACAGCTCAGTCCACGTAGGCACTTGTGAGACATTAGCTAGATTTCCATCCAAATGTATTGCACATTTTAACTGAATTTGGATCCTGTATCCATTAGTAGATATAATAAAATGAGTGCCAGTAAAACTTCAAACAATGTAGAAAACACAATGGAAATATGGCACCTCTTTTGGTTTCATGTATTAATTTGAACTTCTTGCCACTCAAATCTTATGTTTTAAGCTGAAACTATGTTTTGCCTCTTCAGTGGAGTGGAGGCTTCTGTGCATGTTCAAGTGACATGCTTCACATACTTTTGGAGATGTTATTAAATTTTCTATGTACAAAACGAAAATGATGACAATGATTGAAGATAAAAACAGGAGGATGGAAACGCAACAATTGTGTCAAGGACAGTGTAAAAAAACTGCCACTGAAATATGAAGAAAAAAATCTGATTGATTTATTTTCACTGAAAAACACCAGAAAATCATAAAATATTAATTGTTAATGTTTGTGTTTTATTTTTCAGTGGAACATTTTTCAGTGCAAATTCAACTTGTTTTTAAAGTGCTTCAATGACAATTTTTTCCTTTTCAATGACAAATTATATTTTCACTGTCGAAATTTACAGTCACTGCATAATAGTTTGACCAAACCAGACTTGATGGTGATTGTTGTAACAGTGTAAAGACGACTTTTATTTTGTTTCTGTCGAGTGTGAATGAAGTGTGTTTTACAATGACAAAATCACTGTTGATGTAATTATGTTCTATAATTTTGTCAGACACTCAGAATATCAATCTGAGCCTGTCAACAGAAAAAACAAGCACCTTCAGTAGACGTACATTGAGGGATTACATTGCAGGCCATTTTGCGGCAGCCAGCTGCAGCGTTCTCACTCAATGCTGGACCAATTTCAAAAATTGTGGTCCCCATTGCTCTCTTAGAAGCAAAAGCAGAATAGCATTCATAAACACATTTAATCTTTGACTGGAATTTCTCCCATTTGTCTGGACATTGAAATCTTCCAGGACATGTCTGACTGGGACATAGAGTCCAGTGTGAACCTCTTTTTGGAGATTTAGGTCTGCAGTAAGGACCAATGGGCTTGTGACTGCTAGCAATAGAGTTGGGAAGTCAGAGAATATTGAGACACAGACGAGCACATTGTTGGTTTTGCTCTTTTAATGGAATTTGCTAACAAAAGCAAAACATAGAATATTGTCAGTTTTATCCTTTATTAGAGGCAGTAGTAATACCAATACACCTGTTATCAACATGGCGGCACGTGCACACACAGCGGCTTCTCTCTCTCTCATCGTGACAGAGTTTTTGTGTTTTTCGTCGTGCAAGACACAGTGTTTTTGTTTGTCTTGGTAGCGTCCTATCTACAAACTCTCTCACTGATGTGAATTCCTCCCCTCAGGAAACAACACAAGGACACTTTAATCACCACCAGATGATAAGCTAACTTCTTTCTTTTTTGCACTACCATTTACATTTGCACTACTACATTCTCTTAATGTTTCATTGTTTAGATTGTACAGTTTTTAATATATGTCTTGTCACAGAGATTTGAGAGTAATGCAATTTCAATTCTCTGTTTGTCGTGTACATACTGCAGAATTGACAATAAAGCTGACTTAAGAATTAAATACATGACTACTGTGATGATAAACATACAAATGCAATTAAAAGACAATAAGTAATGGACACCAAAGGCTCTATGTTATGTGAGGATGGGCTGTAAAGAAGCACTAGGTGGGCCCATGCAGTACTAACGTGGAGGACCATCATCATCTCCAGTTAGGGTTGATCTTTTTTAGATGATTCTTACAGGTGCCCAGAGGACAGCTGGGGCAGCTGCTGAGGCCAGTGTGGCTCATTCATAATTCACAGCTTGACTGACCTCGCAGTCTTTCTGACAAGTACATTAGAATGTTGCTTGTCACCATTTGGCTCATGTTACCCCCTCATCAGCTTGTCACAATCATCTTGACCACAGCACACAGCCCAGCACAGAACAGAGAGACCTCCTCACTAAAACAGTGACGGAGTCTGCATCCTGGGTTACACAGGCAGACCGTGCCCTACTGTATCTGTTCCACTCCTGCCAAGTATCTCAGCGGCTGCTTCAGTCCCAGCTGCAATATTTGCTGCAGTGTGTCAACCCTCAAGTGGCTGAGTGGTAAGTCACCCTCCAACTTCACAGATAGTGACAGGAGGCAACAAAGTATGTATGCCTCAGATGATACAGATGCATGCAACTGCTATCAGACTGGTAGCAATGCTGATTGTGTACGAGAGACCATTCAGTGAACAAACCTGGACCACAGAACATGCAGTAGCTTCGGTCTAAAATATTGGTTGTTGCAGAAAAGTGCTGATGTTTGTAGCCTCATTTTTGTCCAATGTAATGTCCACATACTGTTGGTTTGATAATCAATAATTTTATTGTAATATGCCAATACATCTGATTGGCTACAGACACCTCCCTGTTGAAAAAAATGCATTTGTGGCTGGAGACACGGCAGGGGAGTCTCTCCCATTAACTCCCATTAATTAAAAGTATGTATATTGTCCCTTGAAGTGACCTTCAATTATGTTTTAACTACTTAAAACAAGGGAGCGATATCTTGAACTGAAATTGTGACTACTGAATGTTTAGTATAGATCAGTGTTTCTCAATCCTGGTCCTGGAGTACCACTGCCCTGCATACTTTAGATGTTTCCGTGCTCCAACACACCTGATTCAAATGCTCAGCTCGTTACTGGGCTCTGCTGAGGCCTGATAACGAGCCATTCATTTGAATCAGGTGTGCTGGAGCAGGGATACATCTAAAACACGCAGGGCAGTGGTACTCCAGGACCAGGCTTGAGAAACAGTGGTATAGATAACACCAGCAGCCCCCTCGTGCCACTGTCAAAATTTCTAGTTACACTTTAATAGGTTTAATACACTTTTACACAAACACACAAAAGATTTTCTGCTCTTTCAACTACATCCCACACTCTGTAACTGACTTAGATGGTGTACTGTATGTCAGACGAAGAAAATTCCATTGAAGAGGGGAAAATAATCTGTGTATATTAGAAATATTTAAACATGAAGCAGTTTGACTCCGATGGTTTTACACAGATCCGAGGTAGTGATGTAAATGAAATTATGAAAAGACAGTTCCAAACCCTCGCAGAGGAAGGTGGTCAGAGCCTTGAAGTAGTGATCATGAGGTCAACCCACATGCCTGAGCAGAACCCTATAGCTTGACCACTCTCTGCAAATGCACTCTAAAATCAGATCTATAGAATAGAACATTATGAATAGGGAGAAACACAACAGGGGCTCAGATGAGTGGAGGACTGGTTGAGTGGCACATTCACAATCCTTTAGTGATAATAGTCTATTTCTATTACTGTTTCTATTCCTACTGCCACTCCCTGCTGCCTGTAACACCCGAACTTCCCCAGCGGGGCATAAATAAAGTTTTATCTTAGCTTATAAACCCATGACTGCGTTTACAGGGTAGCCTCTACAGTATCTACTAAATGTAGAATTCCAACTTGGCGCTGCTCTTATGAAACTGTAATCAGTTGCCAAACAGTTTATGCACATTGTGCTAACTTGCTAAAAAGCAATAACTGACTAACTACCACACTCTGCTGACAAAGCTACTCATACATAAAGGAACGTGGGTAGGGCCATCTAAAATCTGTTTTCATTTGTTCCAGATTCAGTTTTAATTTTTTCCCAATTCTGTGCCTCCTTTTTCATTTTTCTGAATTCTGTTTTAATATTTACATTTATTTAATTTAAGATCTGGCAATACTTCCACCACAGGAGCTATCCTGAAGCTGTCTGCACTGCTGCCCTGCTACACAGCGAGCCAGTGGGCGTGCTGATGACATCATGGAGCGTTGTCGCTTCGTACTCTTTCCTGCTTTCCACTCTTTCATTCGTATCGGGGATACGTCCAAACACGACACAGACACGGACAACTGTGCTACACATGTGAAAGAGTAACGCTGGACAATGTCTGGACCTGATTCTGTGGAGACTGTCCAGAAAACAGCTTTAGTGTCTCTGCTATATATTCAGGGAGGGAAACATTATGAAACAATCCAGCTGCCTCGCAGGTCACATGATTTCAGCAGCAGGACTGTTTACCACGTTCTCACGTCACCTGAGAGCAAAGTTTGAAAGAAAGTCAGTTTTACTGCTTTGAGTCTAAGTATAGTTAAGTATAGTACGGTATGGTTATATAAAAAAAAATCGGAACTGAATTTACGTAACTTTTACTACACTGTGACATACAATGTCATTTAAAATCACAAATCCCATAATATTAGATATCGCCCACCCCTGCCCCAGATTAGACAGCAGTGTACCTTCAGAGTAGAATCCAGAGGGAAACAAACTTGAGGAATCATGGCTCAATATCCATAAGTGCAACAAAATGGAGACAGAATGATCAGTTAATCAAACGCCTGTTGAACAAACAGAACACAAACTGGCAGAAATGTTCAGCCACTCTGCCTGCAGTAACTTGCTGGCCATACAGAGCTCGTTACGCTAAAGTACTGAAAGTGAACTTGCATTATCCTCCAAAGCTGAGGAACTTGCTGACAAAAAAGGTAACATGACGGCAATAGTATGGAAGTGGTTTAGATATCTGAAAAGCCACAATGCAGTGCAGATTAAGACGGTCCGCAAAACACGCCATCGGCCGACCCAGACAGGAAACACCACGATCACCTGTAAACGTCCCATCCCAGCACCCACACTATTTTTTTCATTAGTTGAAAGGCAAAAGTTTCTTCTGTTGATAAACTACTCTCTCTGGTTTCTACAAGGTTCAGTCATTATCTTGATACTTTGAGAGAGCATTATCAAATTATACTGCATATCGCGATAAATACTGATATTGACGAATATGGAAAAAATGATCATGATCATCTTTTTGTTATATTGCCCAACCCTACTGCCAAACAAGTTCAGTTGATTTACACGACAGAGATAACTGAAGGTTTGAAAGTCTAACATATAAGATTTAACGTAACTCTGTTTCAAGTTTGGGAAGTGTGTGTATTGTTTTATTGTTTTTCCACCTTTTACTGGTGTATGTTACTGTTAGGGGCAGAATGGAGCTTTTCTTTTAGTTTTATGTACGCTGTAATTATCCAAATGTCTATTGGCTGGCTATCATTAGAAAACACATTTAGGTGTGATTGGTGATCATCCCTTCAGTAAAACCCCCAACAAGACAGATTCAATTTCAATCCAGCGGTTGCATATTTTTCAGAGTGAAGTTTACCTTTGCTGTACTCCTGTTAACATAAATTAACATTAAAAGGTGGTTCTTGTTTTCATTTCCACTGCAGATAACAGACTGAAGGTTTGGTATAGTCTTAATATAATGATAATGATTTAACTGACTCTTTACAAAGAGAAGGAGACAGAGAGAAGATAAGTGTGAGCATGAGCAAAAGGGGGTGGGCATACGTTCATATACAGAAAGACAGAGGTACTTCACCTTATTTGGGAATTCTATAATGTAATTAATTGTAATTAGGGTTCATCTGTGGAGTGTATGAACAAACAGTAACAACTACAGTTTAACCTGTGACTCATATGCTGACTCATAGTAACTGTTCAGCATGGGTTGAGCACACATTCAGCAGACCCACAAAGAGCAAAACAGGACTGCATGTTATCAAAGTTAATATAAATACAGCCCAATGAGGTCCTGTACACATTTCATACAGGAGACACACATATAAAGCTCTCTCCCCTCTCCTCCTGTGGTGTCTGCAGTATTATCATTATTACTTTTATTATATGTAATGTGTACATTTGTTTATGTATTTGTTTGTTCGTTTAGCGCGCAGATTTTAGCCAGAATGCTTATTCACATTTGTAGAGCACAAACACAAACAGGCCTGGAATTAAGTCATTTTTGGGGCAAGGTCACTTTGGCCTTTGACAAATACAAATGTATTGGGCCATTCTGGGCAAAATGTCAGGCACCAAGGTGATAATTACATATCATGAAGACGAAACAGTATACAATCAACAATTAGGAGTTTTAAAAAAACAGTACTGAGTTTTCCACAAAATGCTGTCTTTTTGAATGTGAACAACTCATATTAAGTCCACAAAAACACATTACTCTCAAAACACAAGATAAAAAATGTCATTTCGACAGTCTTCTAGCCACTTCAAATGCTAATGCTATCAGCCCTCTGTTTAATACATTCATTTAAAGGAGGTGGGGTAAACCCATGAAAAGCCTCGTACAAAAAACAAGCATGTTTACATGTTTTAAATTCTTGATTATATTTTTCCAGAATGTTACAGAATGTGTTTTTAGCAAAAACAATTCCACTGATTTAAGTGTTGTTTCATCTGTAAGTGACCAGTTAGTCAAACAATACTCTGTGTGTGAAAGAATCATTGAGTGTGAAAACTTCCTGGCAACATTAATTGTCAGAAAAGGCCCAACGTCCTTAAAATGTTTAAGTGACTTTTAACGGCTCGTGTCGAGTCTCCAGTGACCGAGATACATGTCCGATGAGCTACTTCCCTCTCAGGAACAGAGTAGAATGTGTCACCTCCACTGGTTGTTTTGCAAACATTATACACACTGGTCTCTGTGGTATTCAATTACAAACACGATTTAATAAGCCAGTCCTCAATAGGTCAACAAATATTCTAAATATTTAATCCAATCGTGTACGGCTGTTCTTGCTTGGACCTACACTGAAGCTACACTGAATGAACTACATGACGGACAAGAGTTAGATGTGAAAACATTCTAGTTCCCCTGCTGCTTCTCTGATGTCCATCCTCTCTCTCTCTCCTCTCCAAATTCAGTGAATTAAGAGTTTATTTCAACCAAACCAGTTGGTGGTGATTGTTGCAACAGTGGAAAAAACAACCAAGAAGGTTTTGATGAGTTTTATTTAGTTTCTGTGGAATGGTGGGAACAGAACCCAAACTGCATGGGATGCAGAGGGGTGTAGCCTTTATTTAGCTGTCTAGTCTGTTGCTTGGCAACCCGCTTCTCAGCGACCTTTGATATAACTGGGAGGATGCTGGTTGGTCGATAGTTGAACATATCCGTTTCTCCCCAGATTTGAAGATCCAGTAACCATGGCCACCCTCCAAGCTGATGGAAACCTGTTATCGTAAATGATTTATTAACCAGATGAGCCGTACCAAAGAGTAATTTCGTAAAGCTGGTGTCAAGCCAGCAGGCAGCTTCGGTTTTGGGGTTTTTCACAGCATCAATAATGTTGGCCAATTCAGTTTCTGTTTCTTCTTCTATTTTAAAGGTAGGCTGTGCATGATTCATGGAATTACAGGTAACATCAGAAGAAAAAAAAAAGGTGGGTTGTCTCATGGACAACATCTAAGCAGATTTCTAAGATCATCACGTCATTAATTGGTGCACAAAATGAATCACCGTCACTTTTGATGACTTCGACCCAATCGAGCTCTTTCAGAGCCGCCTGAAGGTTTTGCTGTCAACTCTTTGGGATGTGGCATAATGGGATGTAGTGTTGAATGAATCCGAAAAAACATTTGTGAGCTTTCCTGTGAAAAAAAATTACATTATGGATTCTAGGCTGTTCTATTATTAATTATGTAAGATTGATCAATGATCTGCTTAAGATCAATTAATAGCAAAATGACAATTAAATCTTTGTTGGAATTCCAATGACTGAAAAGAACTACATTGCTGAGGGTTTTCGGAACATACAAATGAAACTAAATGACATTTCAGTAGAGAGGGAGATGTTCACACCAACACATTCAAGATGAACATCTCTTGACCATTCAATCTGGTCTCAGTTTGAAGTGAGCCAGCTATTAAAGGATAACTTTCGTTTTTTACAACCTGGACCTTATTTGTAGCATTAAATACGACCATTTAGACACCCAGACAACTTTGGTGGCATTTGGAGTCGTTTTGAAGGAATTAGCCCCAGAAGAGCGGTGCGTATATCCATATAATGCGAGTTATCGGGGCACCCGTGCGTAGCCTCTATAAACGCATAATCTGCGGCGAAACTCGTTCATATTCCAATATTTTGTTATGATATGATGGTGCTATTCCCCTCTGAGCCCAAATCCCAGACTAGAGTTGGGTGGAAGTTTCTCCTAGTGCGACTTTGGCGCGTCCATTGTTCATCACGTCAAAGAACAAAAGGTGTTGGTTTGTCAGGGCTGAGATGTAGGTGGGCTCGCGGTTTTGTTTTGGACAGCAATATCATACTAGCAGAAACAAAAATACCAAAAATAATGCAAGGACATACAGTACTGTAATCCAGTTTAGATGGCTTTAGTGAAAACAAGTAGCACCTGCCAGGCTGTGTGTGTGTGTGTGCGTGTGTGCGTGTGTGGCAGGGCTGTTGAAGTTGGACAAAAATTATCTTGAATATTCCTTCAAAAAAAACAATAAATAAATAAACACACCATGGTTCACACCATCCCATTATCTATTTTCGCGCATTATGTCCACTGACAGCTCGGATTGTTACTGTAACTGTCTGACAGCATTATGGAAAGGATTCATATAGATGTGCCTTTTTCTTAAAGAGTCAGATCTTTTATGTTTAACCAGAATCAGCTGCTACATCGCTCTCATCAAAGCCACCAGATTCCATTCACAGAAACAGTGATTTTATCATCGTAAAACACACTTCATTCAAAAGCAACTAAAACAAACTAAAACGCAACAAAACCTTCTTGGTTTATCTTTCATTGTTCCAACAATCATCACCTGCTCTGGTTTGGTTGGAATAAACTCTTAATTCAGAGAATCAGGAGAGGAGAGAGAGGGAGGGCGGATATCAGAGAAGCAGTGCGTGGAGATGTAACATTTTCATATCTGACTGAAGAATTGTTTCAGTGGATATTATCACCAGAGAGACTTCAACAGCCTTTCCCGTCAAAAAACAAAACAGAGCAGTAATAACTGCACCGCGGAAACTCTTCGTCTACGTCTTTAGCGCTGCCGTCGAGGCAGTGCCGCTGTTTTTTCCCACAAAATTGATTTTTTTACAATTCAGAAACAAACGTGAATTTAGAATATTCGTTGAAAGCCCGAGTGCAGAGCAGCAGCCATCTTGCCCCTCACAGAAATCAGTTTGCTTTCTGTTTTACTGTTGTGCAAAATCTTCTATAAACACTGGTATTGATCATGTACGTCAGAGCCAGGCATGCAGTTATGTATGACTTTAGTACATCAAAAATTTGACACTGCTTTGAAATGTTTTCGTTTTTTTTTTTTTGAAAAACCACTACAGAATGACCCCCCTCGAGAAAATAGCAGTTGCTTGATGGACTGGCTGTGCTACACTGACTTACCGAGAAGAGCTTCAAACAGGTTGCTTTGGAAAATCCCCATTACTCTCTGGATGGCAGTTTTGAGCTGCTGCTCCTCTGGCTTCCTCAGTTTAGTGCAGTACTCCTCCAACAGCCCCAAGGCTCGAGCTGTGTCTGCAGAGGAGGGGCAGATAAGACAGGCCTTGGTGTCTCCTTGGTTTGTTTTCTTCATATAATAACATGTAGATTCAGCATCACATCATATCATACATCAGATTGACAATATTTTGCATGATGTGACAACATTGTGTATGATGACAAACTGAGGCCACAACAAACGCATCAGTGTGAAAACTACAGATAAAAGTCTGCACATGAGTTGAGATAAGTGTAGGTGAGTTCACCCCCCTCTAAAGCCCACACCACGTTGCAGGAGAACAGCCCCAGCATATTTATCAGGATGATATACAATATATGGCCAAAAGTATGTGGACACATGAACATGTGTTTTATGCACTGCTCTGACAGCCTCCACTCTTCTGGTGTCAGTCTTTCCAGCTCATGTTGGAACCTGGACACAGGGATTTGCTCCCATTCAGCCAACAGAGCATTAGTGAGGTCCTACATGGACACTGGGTGATAAAGCCCAGCTCTCAGCCTGTGTTCTAGTTCATGCTGAAGGTGTTGGATGGGGTTGAGGTCAGGGCTCTGTGCAGAACACTCATGGTCTTCCTCAGCAAACTGGGAAAGCCCCAGCTCTTTATGGAGCTGGGGCTGTGCAGGGGGACGCGGGAATATGCACAAACTGCTGCTGAAAGCTGGATGAATGCTGTCGTCCACATACTTTTGGCCATGTAGTCTGTGTATATTCTAGAAAACCAAAATGCTTAACATCCTAGCTTGAGTTTGGACTTACCACAAACCGTCAGTAAATGCAATGTTGGTGAAGTGTCAGCACCCACATCGTTCACACGTGGGATTTACAGGGTCTGATGCTGGAGGAGCAAAAACTCACAAACACATGCAGTAACTGACCTTTTTTTCTGATAGGCATGGCTGACTCTGTAAACTTGACTCTCGCTAAGGCTTCCAGTGCAGTCTTCAGTGCATGGTCAAAAAGTTCCCTCTCAGTGGGGAGACACGAAACAGCGGAGAACTTAAATCTCTCAAAGTGAAGTCCGGGGACCAGCAGGAGGTATCCAGGAGGCCCCTCGGGGTCAACGCTCAGCAAACTGTTGGAAGGATTACTCCACCGAGCAGATTTCAGCAGTTAAATGATGTGATCTCAGGTGATCTGGATGAGGGTGCCAATAGTTATCCACAAGAAACTCAGATTAGGTCCCCTGTAGCAACGCCTCATCAGCTGCTATCTGCTGTGTATGTGCAGCAGTTCAAGGGTCCTTGATGTGAGAAGGCCTGGCGACCCCTGGTTTTAATGCATTCTGCAGGTGAGGCTGAGTATCACTGGTCTGGGTCCACTTCAAAAACGCATCCTTGAGCTGAAGAGCCGGCAGAACACAGATGTGCCCCGTCATGACTGATCCGCCGCTGGTCCGGACAGCCTCTCACAACACACAGCTGCAGGGACAGATGGACAGCGAGCCGTGAGGTCCTCAATCAGCTGCAGGGACAGGTGGACACGGAGCCGTGAGGTCCTCAGTCAGGTGCAGGGACAGGTGGACACCGAGCCGTGAGGTCCTCAGTCAGGTGAAGAGTGCGGACAAGCGGCTCTGCGGTCTCATAATGAGAAAGAGCTGCGGGTCTGAGGGCTAGCCCGGGTTAACAGTCTCTGGCCCGCGTGGTGCCACAGTCCGGGGTGAGTCCTGTGTCTGAACACCGAGTCCTCATCACTGACGGTACCTGACAGTCCACACCTCAACTTTCTCTGCCTGCCTTGGAGCCACGGCGTCGGGACGCGGGGCGCAGCCGCCTTCAAACACGCCGAATTAATGTCGACCTGAAGAAGAAATGTCCGCTGCGCGCGCGGTTTCTTTCCCCGGGATTTGGGAAATGTCAGCTAACACGAAACAGTCACTTCAGAGTTTATGTCTGGAGGTTTTGACTTATGGAGGGACGTGTATGTGGTCCCCATGAGGCGAGGAACGACGACTCATTCACTTCAAACATGTCTGAATATAACTACGGATACTGCTACCGCTGCCTCGACGCGTAAACACAAACATGCGTGTTGTACATTAGTAAGCTAGCATTCATGCTAAATCAGCAGCCAGCGGCGTTGCCAAATGAAATGATGCTTTCCCAGTGCGACGCCTGGCTGTAGGAAAATACCTGCCTGCCAACTGTGGGAGAAGCCGCATGGCTATCAAATGACTCCGTTTACTTTCATTTTCCGTCAGATGATGACTGTGCATTCGCTGGAAATTTCTCCTGCTGAGACACAGCACTGTCTTCGAGCTGCCACATCTCTTTATTCTTTAAGCAGGTGCTGTCCAGTAGCGTTAGCCAAACCAACTGACAGCATCACCAACAGTTTTAAGTGCCAGCAGCAAGCGAGCCACAATGAGAAACGTGACTTCCGCTCACGGGTTTCAAAATAATACACACGGTAACGATGCATTCTGAGAGCTTTGAGACAGATAGCAGCTCCAGCAAAACGAGCGTGACTTGAATTATTTAAGTGATGGAATTTCCAGTCAATGCAATTATGAGATTTTATAACATGTGAAACTCACACCCACAAGCTATCGTAGTTATTGTATATGGAAAGCAGGTATGGTCGTTATTCATCTCATTTTTCCTGCTGTTCGGCTGTTAATCTAGTTTTATTTCACCTCCATGACGTTATAAATGCTGCTGCATGTGGCAGTCAGCCTTTGTGAATGCTGCCTGTGATTTTTTTTTATTTCTTATTATTCATTGTCACAATTTTCCACTTCTCTGTGTCTCTTCATTAAGTTCTCTATTATGTACTGCGAGGGGCCTCTATTGAACTTACATATATATTTACTTTCTTTTTCACCTCTTTTTCTTCGTTTTATGTGTCTATTTAATATTATCTATCAACATTATTAATATTATTTATTTCTGATTTATTTATGTCTCTCTCCTCACACCTGCACATTCCTCTGGTCACAGTTAGGCATATACTGAATGAACACACAGCACACTTACACAACGCACTTTCATACATGCACACAAACGCATACAATACTCCCACACTCCCACACAGTTATAAAACAGTGTACAACAGGGAAAAGGGGATGAATAATGACCTCACTACCACTTTCCATTACACCATCCCCACTCGTCTAGCAAGGTAGTCTCAGCCCATTCACTTCAATTTCAACATGGTTGGTTAACGCGGTTCAAGATGGAACAGGCAATCACACGACCAACAATCAGACAAACAAACAAAAACATTAGATCATGCAGAGCCTCACTGTGAAATAGCTGGGGAGATATGTTAGGTATGTGGTTAAAATTAGACAGTTTGATAGTTCTGTAGGCTACAACATGGTATGTGTTACACAGTGAGAGGCTGCAGGATCTTAACTGTAACGTCATCGACGAGGGTAAGAGTGTCCTCCGCTGGCTGTTTACTGTAGGTGTGAAAAAGAACAGCTTGAACTAACACAACACACACTGTATGTAGAACCCGAACCCTTCACTAATTTTATTTTTGGACTGTATCGCCGTGTACTGTATTATATATATATATACATATATATATATATATATATATTGTGTATATATTGCCTCTGTCTTCTCTTCATATGGCCATTTGTCTTACACACATACTTTATACATTTCTGATGATGAACAATTGACAGATGAAAATTGACCAATGACAGATAACCACAGCTATTCTCTAAAAATGGTCGCTTTGCCTCAGAATGCTCTGTGTTTGCCATTCCTTGTTCATCCCTTAAAACGTCATCAATATGGAATCATATTGCTCAAACAATATTTTTTATTATCTATGATATTACTATTTATTTCCTTCAAGGGCAAGACTGGCTCTGTTTTCTGTTTCCACTCATCTTTAACACAATAAACTATTAAACGTGGCTCAGTCTAAACCAATTAGAAACTGTCATAATGTGGCACATGTGCAATATGAAAGCCAGAGAGTGAGAGATCGATTTTAATTTAAGACATCAAGTAACAATGTCACGGCATCAGAAATATGAGGAATGACGTTGACAGCTCTGCTATTTTTATGTTTTCCTTTCATTCACTGATTCTCTCACCTCAGGACTGCAGGACAAACATAAGGCGCTTTTTGCTTATCTAAACACCCCAGTTGCCCACATGAATTGATTAATTTCCCTTACGTGACTAAGTCCATACTTTTATTTTGAAGGCAAACTCGCCTGACTTCTGGGGCAAATGCGGTGGACTTGACGTGGCTGTTTAACTTACTTTAGCAACGCAAGAGGCTGGTCGCTGGTTAGCTGGTTCCCGTCTCAATTGACAGAAGCAACAACCAATCGTGTATTGGGATTTGTTGTCGCATCAGGCCAGATACACCAATGAGAAAGCTGCAAACCTGTGCGAAGGTGAGAGTTGAAATGTTGCTGCATTAAATGTACTGTAGAAAATATGAAAATTCTAGTTTATTCTGACTTCCATAACTGGGCATTGGTATATTATTATTATTATTATTATTATTATTATTATTATTATATAGAACAATGTTTTCTTTCTAAACAGGGTTGGGACTGCTTGTAAAATGACAGGTTTTTCATTCATTTTTCATGTAAGTTTACAATCTATCAATAATTTTGTCATCCTGATTATACTGTAATTTTGATATGTTGGTATTTTATACACATGTCTCCTGTTTTGGGGGGCAGTTTTCTGCTGTATCTGTACAGATTATAAAGGTCCCTTGAGCAGATTTGTTTTCTTGTGATACTGGGCTTTATGAATTAAGATGACTTGACTTGATGATGAGTTGCAGTGGAGCTTGTGAACGTTCCTTTCAGAGTTTCTGTCATTTGTGGCCCAACAGCAGACTCTGGTGGCCAATATCGATAATAAAACATGTAATATTGTGCAGCTGCTGCTGGAGAAGACTGTAACTTGAAAAGAGTGAAGATGACATCAACTACATTAATACAGTTAACGATGAATAATTAAAAAAAAAAAAGCAAAAAGCCATAATAACATGTTGATCCAGCCTTGGGTTCTGCATTCATTGAGCTTCCTGGTCCCTTGCAGCCGTGTGGTTGTTTGTCTCCACCAACCAGTCAAACTGCAGAGTACATCCATGTCTGTCCAGACTCACTTAATATATGTAGTGAAGACTTTGAAGGAATTTCATAAAAGATATTAAGTTCATTTTTTGCTGAAATGGAAGTTATCCCTATACTGACATGTATGATTCCAGTATTCCAGTGAGCTACATGCTGTCTTCACATAGAGGAGAGAGAGCGTCATCACACGGTGCAACAACAATCACCTGAAGCTAAATGTCCTGGAAAACTCCTAAAAATCTGCTATTTCTAAGGTGAATATCTATGATGATGATGATGCTACTATCTGCTCCCAAAAACCTCAAATGAAACCATTATATTAACACGAATCACAAGTCATGTTAGTATCCTGTTTATTGAAGATAGAATTACACATTATAGAACAAGAGGACTATATACAAATCATTAGTGCTCAGGTCAGATTTATCTTCAGATCAAAACTATCTGTATGCTTCTAACATAGATTGTTTCCCCTTGTTTGCATCATTTTGTGTAAATAATGAACTTTTGAGATGATAAATTTAACATGTGGTAGCCTGTGCATTCATTTATCATACAGTGATCATCAGTTATACAGATACATACACGCTGCTCTTTGAAGCTGCTGCTTCCAGTCAGTGTATAGTTTGTAGGTCCATCCCATAAAGTTTCCACACATTTATCAACACATCTTAGACCATCTCACTTAGACATGCTCTTTGCTATCAGCAACATTCTCAGAGGCAAAACATCCTCCACCCATTCTCCATTAAACTGTAACATCCTCTGCCATAAATTTGCTTCATCCGTCGTAGAATCCATCCAAACCACTTCCACCCCGTAGCTCTTCCCTGTTCAGAGAGGCACAGAAATGATTTCACGTCAAACGGTTTGAACTGAATCGAATGAGTAATGAGTGAAAGTCATGTTAGAATGACCCTCACCAGAGGACACAGATGTGTGAACAATGCATGTCAATGCAAAAACATGTCAGCTGTCTTCATTATCCCGACAGTATATCCAAAATCAGATCACACATTATACCCACAATCCTACAGAGCAGCAGCACCTTGGTGTTTATACCGATGAGACATGGAGGGTTTGAGGGTGGAGATGCTGCACAGACTGTAAAGCTCCTTCAGACAAATTGTAATTTGTGATACTGGGCTCCATAAATCAAACTGACTTGACAAGAAATTAAGCTTTGGTATGAACAGTGAGACAATAGAGACTGTATTTTCTTCTGATAATCAGCTGCAGGTTCATTTCATGCAGTAAGTGCTCTTAATTCTAATGGATCATGAAGTGCCTCTTGGTTCCCTGCACAGCTGAGCGTTTTAAATGAACTCTGTTCTTATTATTGCAGGGTTCCTTTGCTTTACTCATATGAACCTTTTATTGTGTTCTGTATTGCATATATAGTACCAACTATTAGAACGTTGGATTGTGTTTTTATTGTGTTTCTGCAAAGAGAATTTTCTCATGTTGGACAATAGAGATCTGAAGTGAACTAAGTGTATCCAAATTCAGCCCACACTTTAATACCAGCTGGAACAGTGGAGAGGAACCTCACCTGTCCCCAGCCCAAGCCTCAGACCGCCTATGTAGTGGTTACTCAGGCGGTCGTGATCCCACACTGTGATCTCCACACAGGCCTCTCTCAGGTCCTCCGGTCGGAAGCCGTCGTACACCATGGTGTGGTTGAACATGGGGTTGGCCGTCCTTTTCACCACCCGCGTCTTCTGTCGGCTTTTCCGGCTTGTGTCAGGAAGCACGGTGCTGCAGGCGGAAGGCAGGAGGGACATGAAATGATTGACTCACCTGGATCGATGTGACAAACACGTGGCCAGGTGTGGAAACGCAAAGTGTCCCAACTAACTGAATCGATAAATAAGACATGAAGGAAAAAAATAACCACATGAATAAATGTAGAAAAAAAATTTCATGTAACAATAAAACCCATTCATTTTTACGTTTTTAATACTTTAAAATGATGTTTCACCATGCTTCTTCTCACGCTAACAAAGTTTATTGCAGGTCAAACGGATGTCTTCATGTCCTCTTCCCAGAAGAAGCATGATAAAATAACACTTCACATCAATGAGATGCTTTCGAAAAATGTATTGGAGTATTTCACAGTTTACAGTTCTTTTTCATATTGTTTCAGTGTTTTTCCATGATTATTTATTTCAGTGTCAGTGATCCACCAGTGTGCAGGACATCCTACCATTTCACAAATGGGTCGATAATAACTCCTCTGGCTGGAGGAAGATTCTTGCAGTCTTTCACCCAAATCTGCACCTCACCAGTCTCCATCCTAGACGCGGTCTTACCTGCGGACACAACCGGACCACAATAAGTGACGAAACAGAAGGGAAGGAACTGGTAAGGACTGAGGGGTCTGCAGCTCACCGTGGGACGTCTGTGGCAGGAACCTGAGGGCGACTCTCATCTGTCCTCTGCTGTCTGTCAGACGTGAGGGAGACAGTGTTGAGGTTTGTGAGACCTGGAGGATTGAGCTGAGGTGAGTACACGTGGAATGAAACCCCTTCTATGATGCACACAGAGCGTACAGAAATGAAGCCTGTACCGTGGCTTTTAGTGCATATTCATTTATCTGCGTGTTGCTGAAGTCCCACTCCGACAAATCCAGGTCCACCTCGCCCAGGAAGCTGTTCCGCCCAAAAGTGTCATTGTGCCACACCGAGGTGTTCAGACTCTGAGTTTTCAACACCTCCATTTTGATTTTAAACTATGAAAGGAGAAGAAGGCAACAGATGAGTTTGTACAATGTGGAAAACATGATGAGAAGTCTGTAAGGGACGAAATCTGGAGTTCTTACCCTGAGGATTTCGTTGTAAGTGGGGTTTAGAGTCTTCTTTTTCACAGTGGTTTTTCTCTTTCCCAGCTTTGCTTTGTCAGGAAGAAGGTAGCATTTCACATACCTGTAGAGAGGCAGAGGAGTTACATTTCTATTCTGAGTTACAACATGTGGTGTACAGTGAAATGTCTGCAGGAGGCGTCTGTTTGCATCTTGTGACGAATGTGACCCATTTCAGCCTCTTGTCTGATCTTCCAGTGCCACTTCTCTGCCTTTGTATCACAAACATCACTATTTATGATAGATCTGATCATACAGTATACAACAAGCGCTTACGGGTCGGAGCGGCTCCTCTTGCTGTCGGCCGTGGCCAGATCCCTGCAGTGCACCACAAAGATGTGAAACTCTCCGAGCTTCTGGATGTAGTTCACAGCAAACTGGATGCTGCCCTGGACTTCAATGTCACCAAAGTCTGCAGGGTAAATGCTGCTCATGCTGCCGCTGACCTGCTCATTCAGAAACAACACAGAAGAGAGGAAACCCCATCCACTCCGGCTTCAGCGCTAAAGGGAAACTAATCGGATCGATTTGTAGGGGCAGAAAGCTTTGATTACCTTTCTTTTGCTTAAACAAACTTTATGGTAGCTATAAACAGCTACAGTGACTATGCCAAATGTTCCCATTTTACTATATACACCCCCTTTTTCCATTCTATTCTTGAACCTTAGTGACTGACAGGACCTTTAAAACCTAAATCCCACATGAAGCAGTCTTTTTATTCAAAGGATCAGTCTGATCTTCTATATTTCTTATGGTCAACAAATTTCATCGAAAGATCAAAACTAAAAATGAGGAAACCCAAACCCTGAAAACCACAGTGGGCAGCTGCACCTTTTTAAACGCATGGCACATTTCAACAATAATAATAATAAGGTGAAAAATTCAGATCAAAATCGTAGTGAGCTGCACGCAGACATACAGATGACATGGAGGCCATTCCTGAGGAGAGACTTATGTTGGACATGGAGCTGCCTGTGTATCTCCTGCCGCCCAACTTGGTCTCAAAAGTGCTGTCACTGTCTGTCTGATAATAATAGAAAAGCATGAATGATTAATAAAATCACAAAGGAGCATGTATCGTGTATCTGTGAAGCTGGCAGATGTATAAGTTCAGTATCTGCGGTACAGATGCTGAACACAGGATATCACGCTTTTGCTGTGAGTTCAGCGAGTCTGTGATTTACCTCGTCCTGCTGAAGAATAGGCACTGACATGCTGGTTTTCATCTGCTTTGAGCTGGACAGACTAAAGGCTGATGGGAGTGCAGAAACTGGAAGAAAGATTCGACTTTGACTGTTACTACATGATGAGTATTCCTGAATTTCAAAGGTGTGCTGATTCAAAGCGAGGACCTCATGCTGTTTACCATTATCCACACTGTGATCCATTTGTTCTCTTGAGTTAGTCTGGGTCCTCTCTTCGCCTGAGAAGACAGAGTATTATTTACATGCCACCATATAAAACCATCTCAGGTAACATGGAATACGCGCTGGCAATGCAACAAAGCTTTATGAGCATCAGCTGCGTTGAGCACATACAGCATCTGAAGAAGAAAGAGTTCTGTTACCTGTTTGTGAGCTGAGGTTGTCCAGGCTTTTGGATGAGGACATGCTCCTGGAGGATGATTGTTTCTGAGCTGACATGATGGGACTAGCTCTGTCATCACAACCTGCCACAAACGAAACGTGAATGAAAAACAAGGGGAACATTGCTCGTTTACCTTTGGTCGCATATTTCAGAGCAATGTCATGCTCGGAAAATCTGTTTAGGATGTCAAAAATATGCCACCATCATTTTAGCATCATCTATTTTGGTGAATTAGCAGGAGTGCTGTTGTTTGTCGCACCATTTTGAATGTTTATAGCAGTGAGAAACGGCTTCTTACAAACCACATGCAGCACTGCTTAAATCACAAAAAGCTGACCAACTACAAACTACAAACTGAACTAAACTGCAGCTACATTTAACAAAAAACTAAACAATCATTTTCTGCTGGTTAACAGGCAGCTAAAATCTAAACATGTGTTGATACACTTGAAGAGGAAATACAAGAAAAAATTAAGAAATGAAGGTGAATGAATGAATGAACACAACAGAAGAGTTACAGAAATTTGAAATTGAGGAATTAGTCGGGGCAGATGTAGAAACTCTCAGTCAAACCAGACTCACTGTAGTGTTAATATGCTAACTCGGTGTGATTTGATTAAATGAAACATCACTGTTTCATCCATTTCTCATTCATCATCTTGAAGAAATATTGAGAGAGAATTGAAAGCTCACTGCCTGAACTCGTGTGAGGCAGAGACCGGGTCCTGGTTGTTGTGTCGTGGCTGGAGTTTCCATCTTTATTCTGCACAATCCAGGAACTGAATCTGGGAGGATTCCCCTCAGTGGGACCGCCACTCTGGTTCCCCATAAAGTCTCTGAGGGCGTCGCTCTCTGCAACAGCAGCTTTCTCTGGATGAAAAGACGGGACGTGGGCCTTCTCCTGAGGCCCGAGGTAGTGCTGATAATCCTGAGGGATGAAAGATCTGGCAAGACGTGTGAAGGTCCCCAACTTCTTCTCTGAGGCTTTTTTGGATTGTGGTGGAGGACAGCTTGAACTATCCACATTACCAAAACGAGCCCCTCTGTCCCTCTGAGATGTGATGTCTGTGCTAGGTTTAATGTCTGTCAGCACTGTCTGCTTTGCTTCATGAGAGGGACTCTTCTTCTGTCTTGGCTTTGGTGTAGGCTTCCCTTGGTGCTCTTCGGTTTGGGGGTCGATGTTTATCGGAAAGGTCTTTAAGGGAGAGCCTTCCAGTCTGGATCTCTGAGGGCTGGAGGATTCTCTAGGAAGGACCCTTGGGTGGCAGGTCTTAGATGGACTCCTCCTGACTTCGTCATCGTGGGATTTACTTGGACTGAGGGGTCTTTCTTGAGCTTCTGTATCAGCCTTGGCCTGGTGTTGGTGCCATGTTGACTGTACATCCCCAGTGCTACCAGAACTCCTCAGCTGTGACCTGTCTGATCTGGTTTTGCATGGAGATGTTTGTGCCTCTCCCTTAGACTTCCCTCTGCCGTCTGAGGAAGTTCTCAGATCACACTGAGGGGAACCCACTTTGTCACTGCTTGAGGCTTCCTTGACTCTTGCAGAAATTACTCTGGGTCCTGTATATTCCTTGTCCCAGAAATGCTTAAGCTCACTGATCTTGGCTGGCAAGTCCTCTTGAGGACTGGAACTGGACTGCCTGGGAAGGGCAACTGGAATATCCCCCTCTTGCTTTTGGGTGTCAAAGACGACAGAAGAAGGTACAGAAGTGGTGACGTTTTCCAGCAGCTCAGAAATCTGCAAATCTGTCACTGAACCGGTTAAAGAGTCATCTGTCTCTTCACAGATGAGGACTGGATTTGCTCTATATGTGCCATCTTCTTTAGATAAACCTACCAAGAGGCTACAGTCAGTCTGTGGCGATGAGCTCCTTTCTTGGGATGTGCCAGCAGTCTCCTCAACTGTCATTTCCATTTGAGGTGAGACATCGTTGTGTATGCTCTCTACATCAGAGTTAGTCTGAGGGCCATATGAAGCCTCTGTTCCTGTCTTGGAGATGTCTTGGCGCCTTGCCTCTTCTCTGGTAAATATTATTTTGGGACCACTGTTTTCTCTCTCCCAGAAAGCTTTCAGATTGGATAGTCTCTTTGGTTGCTGACCAGCTCTGCCTTCTGTTGCCTGTTGTTGAGGGTCTGTTTTATCTGGGGTCTCTGTTTCTTTAAAAGGAGTGTTCTGCAGGGCTGTAAGATGCACTGTTCTGACCTCTGTCATCTCAGAGGGTTTGGCTTCTGGTTTGACACTGGCAGGTCTGCCCACGGCCGCATGTGCAGCGCCTTGGTTGAGATTCTGGGTGTTGCCTGGTTCTTTCAGCTTGGACATCTTCACATCTTCTTTCTGTGCACTCTGTATTTCAGCAGGTTTATCTTTCTCTCTTCTAAACAATCCAAGCAGTCTCTGCCTGGGCTTTGGTGAAACAGAATGAGATGAACCCTTCGAGGTGCCAGTGGTTAACGGCTTAGTATCTGAGGTGGCCTCAACAGAAATGTCAGTGCTCTGTTCGGGCAACTTGGTGATGTCTATGGCCTTAGCCTGGGGGTCCTCTTCAAGCTCTGTCTCCAGGTGAACAGGCTTACCTGACTCCTGCTCAGCAGAAATGAGTCCAGACGCTGCTGGGCTTGGGAACTCAGATTGACAGTGCTCAGAGACACCTGCAAAGACAACAACCACCTGTTGGATCACTCATGTACATGCTATTTACATATATATCTATTAACACTGCACAGTGTCATTAAAGTTGCCTTTTCTTGGTGTATTACTGTTAAATGAAGTAGGGCATATCTTTTTAAAGGTCAGTATGTATTAAATATCAGAATTTGAAAATTTGCAATTCTGTTGTCCCTCTGTGGTAGCATATAAAAAATGCTGTGGCAAATAGCAATGCACAGACTGCAGAAATGACCCAGGGACACTGAAATCAAATGGCAGAAACACTTTGAGTGTACCAGCTGTCTGTTCTCTACAGACACTAATGCCATCAGAATAATTTTGAATATGTTTTAAAACACAAACAAATCCTTCTGTGCTCCATGCACAGTTTATCAGAAGGTGCATTATAATACTTTGATTTCCAATGAGCTCTAACTGTGCACCAAATGAAATTAGCAGATTGTTAAATCTGCACTTCAGCCCCAGTCATGTACTTTGGGATTAGCAATGCCACACTTCATTTCACAGATGTACAATAAAGCAGTAAGGAAGTTCAACCCATGGCATGAGACATGAATGGAAAAGCTGCAGAGACAAATTACCCGTAATGCCAAAGCAAGGTGCAGTAAAACCCAATATCTTTTTTTTTTGTTCTCACTAGCCTCTATAAGCAGTCATATATAAATGCACATATTTTACTGCATGCAAACACATGCACAAGCAGGATGAACATCAACATTATTTTTTGTTAACACTTGCGAATGTCTATGAATGTATGTTGGAATCATTGTTAGTTATTCTGACTTACTGATTGGCTGTTTAGTTGACTCACTGGTTTTAAACACAGCTCTTACCGTCAGGGATCTGGTGTTGACCAGCTTCTTGCTCTTGGAGGTACACTTCATTTTCGCTACTGAGTTCACCGTCCTGAGACTCCACTTGACTCTGACGGAGTAAAGACCTACATGTGCCAGCAGCGGTACTGACTGTACTTTCAGGGTCACTATTATTTCCCGCCTCAGATGGAGCGATGGAGTCGATATCCAGCAAAATGTGCTCTCCCAGCTCCTTCCCATGCTGCCACTCCACTCTGCTGGGACCGACCGTGTTGCTGAACCTCACCTGCTTCCTGTCTATCCAGGTCTCAGTAGGAGAATCTAGGCTAGCTGGACTCTGAGGGTCCAGGTGAGAGAACAGGGAGTCTGTGGAGCTAGAGTTGGACAGGTGCTTAAGGATGCCACGAGGAGCAGCAGAGTTACTCAGCCTGCCTCCCGGTCCGTCTACCTCAGGAAAACAGTCCTGAGGACTGCTGCTGACTGCACTTTTTTCCAGCTTGGGCACAGATGCATTCTGGGTGACTGGGCTATGATTAGGGTCTTGTTTAAGGTGACTAGCAAAAGACATGCAGCTGTCAGATGACGGTAAAGGCTCTGAAAGAAACAAAAACAAATGAACACCATTTTAACCTACAGCCCATCAGCTGTGTGTGTAACTCTGGAGGTGAGTTTCACGTCCTACATTAGGAGACTCCAGTCTTTTGTCAGTGGTGGAAAGTCCAGTTGTGGCTCCTTGTCATGTTTCAGATGTCTATCGCTTGTTATTTTACTGTCATTTTACTGCAGAACCATTAGTTTTACTTTGATACTTAAAGTATATTTTGTTGCTAGTAGTCAGTATTTCTATACTTCACTTTAAGTAACATTTTGTCTGCAGGGTTATACATTTTAGCCTGGCTACTTCGAGGGGAAGTCCACTAAACTGAGGAACGTCAGGCACTGATTTGAGTACATTTGTTCTCTGTATGAGTTGGCACAAAGTGTCTTTGAGTGCTGGAAGTGCTTTACACATAAAACCAATTACTATTTATTTCAAAATAAAGCTCTCAGACTACGAATTCACCATTCTGAGGAATACTGTGCGTTGCACATACAGAAAGGCCATTTGTTATATGTGCACTTGTGATTGAGAAGCACAATCTGCCCCAATTTTTAAAATACTAATGTTTTCCATGACGTTTTCAGACAACATCCTCATGAGGTAATGTACATACATAACACTGGTACAGTTTTCACTTTAGAGGCATAAGGTAACTAACTGTCCTGTTGTGCTTCCTCTAAGCTGTCAGTATTTGTGTTGCTTGTTCCTTCTTATCTTTAACTTCTCCCACAAAAACATTGTTTTCATTGCTCCTGTGAAATATTTCCAGCAGGCACAAGTCATGCAGTACAGATTAAGGCTTTGGAATGTATTTCTGCGTAATCCTCTCGTTAGTCTGGCAGCCTGGTGCATTTGGACTTCCCTTCTCTTTGACAGCCCCTGGGAAAATCTGTGGTCCCAGCTCATTGGCTCATTTCACAGGGACTGGAAGAAAATGCACGTAGAAATATTTCTGGAAATGCAAAAACTTGCATGAGAGCTTTGATTAAATTATGCACGTCATCTTTGTTTGAGTTTGTTTAAACCAGCACTGTTGACGACCAAGGACCTGAGTCGAACTGTAATTTGTCACACTTGCACCACTGTGTAATAATACCTTTTTCTGAAATAGCAACAAACACCCGATGGAGTTACATCACATGCTAAAATCGTTAGAAACGACATGCCACTACATGCTTTCCACTGCCATGCAAACACTGCTCATGCCAACATGCTGCTCACAGGGACCCACACACCTGCATGTCAAACTGATTGCTAGAACCAGACTTACTTTGGCTTGTCATCTAACTGCTTTCACGATTTGTCCATCAAGCAGGCCACTCAGTTCAAAACATAACACATGATATACATATGTCATTAGATCGCTGTGGATCATTAATCCACCTGCACCCATAATTCTTAAAATAGCACAAACTGTGTTTATATAAAGACTCACCGTTGGTCAGGGTCTGGGTTTGATCCACTGCTCCTTCCAATAACTCGCTGTCCTTCTCTTCAGAAGTGTGACTTGCAATGAGCTCACAGTTGAATGGATTTTTTCTTTGCTTCAAAAAAATAAGATTGATACATTTCACACCTGTAACACTGCGAAGCATCGGCTCACACACACAACTTTTTGGATTATTTTCTTTTTCCAGATCTCATCCTACCTTTGTGGGTGACTGTAAAACCGGTCTAGGTGTATCTTGTGGTGTTTCATAAGCGTTGTGATACCTATTAGAATAAACAGATTGCAAGGTTACAAGTTTGACAGTTTCTGAAGATCTGGCTGTGCAACTTCAAACTTCTTCTCTGTCTTTTAAAGAAGGTTCATTTAAACAGTGAATTCCACTCCCTTCCATACCACAGACGCATTTTAGTCAGTGACCAGTGAAATAATAATCTAATTACCTGAACAATGCCTGTTTTCTTGTTTTTGTCACAACAAATGATTGTGCAAGCTGCAACAAACAGGTTTCAGGACAAATAATTACAGTGATATAAAGTTGCTTTACGGGCAGCTAAGTCCTCGGAGCCAAAGGCGGTGCAGAATGTGTATGACACTCATAAACATGACCAGTCGTCAGGAGCAGTGAAAAACATGAACATGTGAGACCTGACCTGCTAAGACGATTACTGAGAACTATGAGACCAACTCAGCACAACTCCACTCACCAGAAATCTACTCTGCAGCATGTGATGGCGCTCAAAACAGACACCACAGACCACATGTTTGTTTATACTACATTATATTTGGTGATTACTTAAAGCTGCACTAGGCAGCTTTCTCTTTAAACATACTCTTGTTTAATGTGAACTGAGTGTTGATCTTTGCATAGGGTTTGTTGACAATAAGAACAGTGCAGAATAATACCAGCCTTATCCTTTAAAACAACACGAGGTGATTAGAAAAAATATGCATCTTATCATCCTATGTAAACCTACGCCGTTAGCTAAATACCCCTCAGACAGGTGAACGCTCTTTCGGCCTAGAGGCATTAACCTGCAGCAGAAACAAGCTGTAAACGCAGCACAGTGCTGCTGAACTTGTTAGCAAACAGTTGCTTATGTACACCTCCAGCAACCAGAAAGCAGCAATAACTCTCATGTGGAGTCCTGTTTCTGGTCAACTGGCAAATGTGAGTCCAATACTCACTCTCTCGCTCGCATGTCTCAACATAATATAAATATCTGTCTCTGTAGCTGCTGGAGCTGGATATATAAATAATACATCATTTATTTGTTGATAACATTCTGGATTTTAAATGTCAATCTGCAAAGTAACTAATATCTGATAAAATACATGTAGAGGAATAGAAGTATAAAGTAGCAGAAAATGGAAATACTCAAGTACAAGTACCTCACTGAGTAAATTCACTTAGTTACTCCTAACAAATGTGATAAATGGCTGACTACCTCCTGCTTTGGTTCTACTCACCTGTCACTGCTGAGCTGTGAGCTGCTGTGAGGCTCCTGAAGGACTCCACAGAGTACAGGTGGGACGAACACTTCTTGATTTTCACTGCTGACAAAACTGGACTTCTCAGGTAATATCTGGGAGAGCTCCACTGCAGCACACAAGACATTAAAGAAGGTTAAGCATTCATTGTAATGTGCACTGTTTATATTCATGACAACACAGAAACTGACTATTTACCCTGCAGATACATAAAATAGCTCAGATGCAATTATACATCTCCATCCTGACCAGAAGAAATGTACAAATCAGCACACCTGGAAGTTTCGGAGGCTTCTTCAAAAGGCTTCTTTTTTTAATTGAACCTTTATTTAAAACAGGCTAGTAGTACTTTAGAGCCAGTTTCCCAGACTCAGTATTGACACGGTGATCCTTGAGGACCAAATAGTTTTGAGAACTAAGTGTGAACTTGATTTATAGTTAAGAGGACATGAGACATACTCAGGTCCTTTGCCTCATAAGATAAAGAAAATATGGAAAGCACAGCATCCAGGCAGAAGCCATGGTATTTATATTAGGATAATCTTTCAATTAGAGTCCCATTAAGAGCAGTAACATTCATTTCAGTGGTCAGTGTGAGTCAGTTTTCTAGAGAACAGCCTGCATTTTGTTTTATCTGGGTTTTGCTGACCACCTGGACAGCAAAGAGCACAGCTGTATATAGAATGGTGTAATCCACGTACAGATAATTATACCATATCTAACTTTTTTCACTTAACTCATCCATAAAAATCATGAAGAATTTGGTCTGACACCTTCGTTCACATTAAAAGACTGGTCTCACAGCCATCGGCCACAACAGCTTGTGTTCTACCACTGTAGAACACAATCTGAAGACCAATTACATGATTTCCCATCAAATCCAAGTGAATCCAGGTGTTTCACAAGAGTTTGATGATCAACAGTATGAAAAGCCTTAGGCAAGTCAATACAAGGGGTTTGGATTTGGGTTCTGTGTAGAACCTTTTGTTGTATTTTTGACTTAGTTCACTTATTATCTTCACTTTCTTTTTTTTAGATTTCTTTGGCATTTTGTTTAAATTTAGGCAACAAAGTACTAGGTTAGGTTTAGGAACAGATCATGGTTTGGGTCAGGAAGTGTTAGAAAGGCTAACTTCTACCATGTGTGTATTGTTCCTGAGTCACAAAGCTTTGACATCAAAACAGTGCGATTGGTCAGTTGCAGTGAGGGTCCAGGACACACCAACACGTTGAGATCAGATGGTGCACCTTCCACAAGTCAGGGATGAGATAATATATTATGATAAACATATGATATAAGCATTCAACTTAAAATGGAGCCACTAATAATAAGAGCTTTGGCTCTGACTGACCAGCCCCGGTGGACTTTTTAGGATCAGTAGAGGTAAGAGCATTAAACACTTCAAGATTTGCAAAATGCTTCAATGAGAAGACCGGATTGCCAATTTTGTTTGTCTGGCAAGATGCACTAAGATTAGAGCCAGAGGGAGGAAATCAGGCATTTTACAATACATAACCTGAAGTGTGCACTGAATGCATCACGTATACATTCATTATAGACTTTCTGGACTGGTGTGAGCGCAACCACCTGTGCTTGAACACCAGTAAAACAAAGGAGATGGTGGTTGACTTCAGGAGGAGGACACTACCACACTCACCAGTGAACATCCAGGGGGAGGACACTGAGACAGTGGACAGTTTCAAGAACCTGGATGTTCACCTCAACAATAAACTGGACTGGTCCCCACAACACTGACAAGAGGGGCCAGAGTCGTCACCACCTTCTGAGGAGACTGAGGCCCTCAGTGTGCAGACCCCTGCACAGGACTTTTTATGACTCTGTGGCAGCCTCTGCTATCCTCTACGCTGTCATCTGCTGGGCCCCGGGTAGCACAGAGCAGGACAGGAAGAGACTTAACAAGCTGGTCAGGAGGGCCAGCTCTGTCCTGGGCTGCCCACGGGACTCTGTGGAGGAGGTGGGTGAGAGGAGGCTGTTGGCCAAGCTCACAGCCATCATGGACCACAGCTCTCACCCACTGCACCAGACTGTAGAGGAGCTGAGCAGCTCCTTCAGTGGCCGACTGAGACACCCTCAGTGCAGGAAGGAGCGCTACCGTATAAAGTCTTATCTAATCTAATCTGCCATCTGAGATAGTCTTACTGCATGCTGTGCAAAAACCAAAAACGTTTGTTTGGCCACCATGTGTCAGAGAATGCAAACAATGCTAGGGTCAGTTTGGTGTGTCTGAACATTAACATAGTCCTTTTTGCTTGTTCGTATGGACGATATCCAAGCCTTGCAATGCACGACGCTTTGCATGCTGAAATCAATATTGTGAGTTTCCTCTAAATTTAAATCACAATCTCTGGAGCCATAAGTAGACTTCAGCTGGAGCAGAGCCTGTTTGACAGTCTGAGCATACGGCGGCAGGACCTACACTGTTAGAACTGAACACAAAGGTCTGGATGGAGCGCTGCTGTGGTGCATATCAGAAGAGTTCAGGTTCAATAGTTCTGCTTTGTTCCTTTCTGTTAGGATCCCCCCATCTGCTCTGTACAGGCTTGAATTAGTCCATAAGTAATAATCAGCATCACTCTTGCTTGGCAAATGCAGCCTCCTGGCCAGAGGAACCAGGGCCAGACACAGAGTGGAGATCATTCAGAGCAGCAGGACCTCCATCAGGTCTGCCTGTATTACCTTCTCTGCAGGACTGGTGCACCTGGGATGCTCCAGCGAGGCCAGCCGGGAGCTGAGGTCCACCTGCCGCCGAGAAGGACCAAGATGAGCGACTCAGCGGAGGCTAACTCATCGTCTGGGAGATAAACGAGGTAGTGGCCATACTTGGAGATATAAAGTTACCCCGAGTTTCTCTGAGAATGAGGCCAGTGAAGAGGTAGTCACCCAGGGATCGAGACGAGTAAAAGAATAAAAGTCCATAAAAGTGCCAAAAGCTTAAAAGCCTCATAATAGGCTGAGCCGAGCTAGCAGCTGACAGCCAACTGAAAACAACACAAGATTCAGACGTCCACTGACTAAAAGGTTTTACCTTGTTAAAACATAAAGGTGAGATAATCAGGATCCAAACGAGTGTGTGTGCGTGCTGAACCCCTGCAGAGCCTGCATTCATTCACCTTCAGTGATCTGAGAGTCATTTCCTTGACTGATCTTTTTGATCTCGAGGATTATCACAGCCTCATGAAACATAATGACATGAGAAAAAAGAGATTTAACGGATTTGGATCATTTTCGACTCATTTTGTTTGCTTCGAGAGAACAGGGTCTTATGGAGTCACGTGAGGCAAGAACTGCAGAGCGACTTCTAGAAGTGGCTTCCTGGACTGACTCACCAGGACGCTCACAGTCTGAGAAGAAAGACCGAACACATCATGAAACACTGGTTTCAGAGCCATCATCCCACTGCAGACACAGTCATGTTAAACGTGTTGGAATTATGGATGCTAGTAATCCTCCGACACAGATTTGCTAATATTACAAAACAGGGATACTCACCTTGCACGTATTTACGTTAAAAGCTTAGCTAATGGTTTAGTTCAGGCTAGTAAAACTTTTTCAACAAGCTGATGCAAATGACATGAAGATGGAGTTGGAAGTGTGCCCTGGATCAGCTGAGAAATCAGCTGAGTTTACCTCCTGTGAGCAGAGACTGGGTTCAGGTGAGTGGAAGGGTTGAACAAAGACTATAACTACTGTACGCCACCAACTCTGGTGCTGCAATGTTAATTACACACCAGACAACAAAACTACTGGGTGGATGAAGAATGACAAGTCCTTCATGTAACTCTGCTGAAGGAGGGAAGAGATTTCTCTCACGTCACACACAGAGAACAGAGACAGAGAGAGAGAAGCAATGCAGGACACAGCACACTCACATATAGTCAGCGGTTTATGTGTGTGTCTCATGGAGGCCCTGATGATGTCGGAGCCATGGATGCGATCCTGGTGGCGGAGCTGCTTGGTCTCGTAGAACCATTCTCCAGTCATGTACCTCAGCTGGCCCCTGTCACTGACAGTCCTCTGGAGGTTCCTGCAGAAGTGGGAAATGCATAGTCACTACTTTATTATTCAGAACATTAATTCCTGATTTTAGCAAATGAAAATGAAGAATTTAACTACTTTTATTTTTTTTTTTGCAAAAAGTCTTTTGCAAAAAACCCATACAAGCCTGTGCTGTACGGAAAGCAGATAATAAGATTCAGGACTTCTACGCTTTCTGCACAATCTCATCTGTGACGAACTTCAAGAGCGAGGGATTAGTTGGCGCCTCGACTCAGAAACAGGCTGTTGTCATGGAGCAACTGACACAAGGAACTCACTGGACTCGATACTCCTCAGCCTTCTTCAGCTCAGCGTCTCTTTTCAGCACAGACAGGATGGTCTCCTGCTCCTCCTCCGTCAGGAAGCTCAGGTCGATCATGGTGGCTCTCCACTGCTTTCACTCTGAGGCTAGGGGCTGAACATGATCTTATTTTGTCCTCACAAGTCAAGTGAGTGTTGTGGTCTACACGACCTGTGCTTTATCCATCGTGTAAAGTGATCATACTGAGACGGTGATGAAGGCACTTTGCTGTTTTTGGATGTTTTGCTTCAGCTGGGGTTGTCTGACTCTTTCTAGAACCAGCTTGAATCTGAAAGAAAACAGAAAAAATCAAGGAGGGATTCTGCCCGAGATTCACAGAGGACTCTGAGAGTCTGTTTCTCTGTTAGTGTTCTCCGTCAGACTGTGCCACAGTTGGTAGAAGAGCCTGATTGATTAACGGCCAATCAACAGCAAATTAATCAGCAACAGTTCTGATAATTCAGTCCATTTTTAAGCAAGTATGTTAAAAGTTCACTTGTTCCAGTTTCTTCAGGTGAGTATTTCTGTGATAGAACATTTAACATCTTGGGTTTTGGACTGTTGTTTGGACAAAATGAGCAAACTATCTGTCAACTTTAGGGCTTTAGGGAATTGTGATGGACATTTTTCCCAACTTTCTTTCCTTTTGATCAGCAGATTGATTGGTCATGAAATATCAAGTTGGAAGCAGTTTAACAAGCCTCAGCGCCTTGAATTTGGCCATAACTTATAATCATGTCAGCATTATTAGGTGATAATGCAACACGGACAGCTTTCACATACTTAGAGGTTCTTAAAGATGAAGATGTTATATATCATATTGCAAGTCTTGATGTGCGGCATGCTGGAGTGAATCAGATGATGACGAGTGACACGTGCAGCAAAAAGGACTCATCCAAGGAGAGCTGACACAGTAAAACCTACTCAGCAATACAAGGAGTGCACAAAAAGACGTGTCTGGACGCATCCTGTTAGAGCACGGAGCAGCATTCTGCAAAGTTTGATGAAACACGCTGATTTGCCTTGACATGTAACACACTGTTGACTGTTCTCAAAACACTCCTTTATTTCTCGCTCCTTCCTCCCACTGACTGCTCCTCTCCGTCATGCCTCTGTCTGCCACACAACCACAAACATACAGTATCTATGTGAAGGTCTATCAGTGTGTGACAACGGCCACAGTGATACACATGTGTTCATGTCACAAAGAAGGATAAATAATTGATGTCTGACTTGCATCTTTTTTATCGAGATGATCTTAACAGAGCTGCTGCTTTCCCCCTCAAACACGATACAATCTCTCTGCCTGCATGTTCTGGGCCAACAATGGCCATGTTCACCCACCTCCAAGAGCACTGTTGGAATTTGGTGGAGATTTCACTTGATTGTTTGAGGTTCACTCTAAATGTTCTGACCAAAGAAAAAAGTGCTACAAATGCAGAAAATGGGAGTTATGTAATTGTGACTTGGTTTTAGAAATAGTTGTGGTCACACAGGCTCCCATTGTTTATTCATTATCCACGCTAGGAAAGTTGTAATCACGTCTAATTCTCTTGTAATTCAGGAGTACCAGGCTGCATGAAAACTGAGCTGTGAGAATAACACGGTTCTTCCTGCCACAGGTGATGCAGGTTTATGCAGGAAAAGTAGACCTTTCTTTCTTTACAAAGAAGAATGCTGCAGGTCCTGATTCTGTTAAAGGGTAAACGTCTGGCTGAAGGATAGAAGACTTACTTCCTTGTTGTGGTAGCTGGGATTTGACTTATTTCCTCGTCACTGTCAGACTTCCTTGAGAAGATTTAACAAGCTGCATCATTCTGCTTTGCAAATATATTTAATGTAAAAGTGATGATTTGACCTTTGAGTGAGCTAACTTCTGCCTGGTACCTCCTCTAAGTTCTGCTGTCTCTGTTGCATCGAAGATTCAAAGCTGCGGTGACACAAATTCTTTTCTTTCCATTCACTCACTTTAGGTACATTTGCTCTGACTGAAGACTAAGTTGAAATGGAAGGACAGTGATGTGACCCTGGTGACCACAAGGCTACACGCTACAGTAGAAAAACAAGGCTTATGTTGCATTGTATACTCTCTGAATCTGACTTCATCACATAGACAGAGGGCTGCATCTCACATCATGATCACTCAATATGACTTAATATATGACTGTTTGCACATTCAGATACTGTGAGAATCAAAACAGCAGCAGCAGCTGGCCGAGGGCCTGAGTTCATCGGGATTACATCGATAACGTGGATTTGAGTGACATGATCAAGTGTTAAGCAAGCATTTCTATTCTTCTGCTGAAAACAGAAAACTGAAGGAATAAAAGCTGCTGGTTAAAAGGCTATTGCAGGTGTTTACAGAGGGAGTTTCCTCATTAAATTCAACAGCATACTCCAGTAGGAGTTTCAGCATGACTTTAAACTGACTTTATGTGCAGTCTGCTACACTACCACTAACAGAATGTGTAGTTTTGATGTTGGGATCAGCTGCTCTGATCAACATCACTGCTCCTTTGTCTGTCTGCACTGACACCCCACTGCTTCATTCAAGACCAGCACACAGAGGAAAGTGGATCGTGTCACTCACAGAAGAGACGGCAGTTTCCAAGTGTTGAGTTAGAAAGCAGGCAGCTCACCTCTCGCTGTTGCTCCTTGCTGAGTGAAAACCAAACCGCAACTGGATCCTGAGCTGCTGCAGGTGGGAGGAGCGGCACGCGCGCGCACACACGCACACACACACACAGCAGCAGCAGCAGCAGCAGCAGGAGGCGGCAGAGAGCAGCTGGACTGCCTGCCTCCAGGCCAGTGAGACATTTCAATGTATTCTTCTATATTACTGTAATTCTATCTTTGAAGTCTGTGAAGTCTTGTGTCTTATTGCAGCGGGTTTTAGGCTGTTTTCTGCTTCCCGGAGCCTTGAGAATGCAGTCCCTGCTCTGTGAGGATGTGAGCCTTGTGAATAGCAAAGTTGCAAACTTTGAAGAGGAAAGATGTTTGCTTCAAGAATTCATTGAAAATCTGCAGTCTGTCAGTGAGCAGAAGCAAATATACATAGATATGGCGAGAAGAACTTTAGAAACACCAATAAAGTGTGCAGAAGTAAACAATTTACGGCCTCCAGATGTGTTAAAAAACATGCACAGAGAGCAGTTAAACATTTGTCTTATGTAATGATTTTGAAAAGGAAGATCTGACTATGTAGGAATTTTGTTGCATCAACCGAATCAGAATAACTGCAGTTTAATCATCCTCTAATTCTGAAGGATTAAAGACCAACTGAGGGAAGAACAGAAGGCCGCAGGATACACAGTATGAAAAAACATATCTTTAAGACTACACCGGGATTTGAGATTGAGATCGTGGAGGAGTACAAACACCTGGGTGTACACCTCAACAATAAACTGGACTGGTCCATGAACACTGATCCCCTGTACAGGAAGGGCCAAAGTCACGACTTCATCTCCTGAGAAGACTGTGGTCCTTTTGGAGTGTGTAGGACATGAGGACAATGAGGACTTTCTATGGCTCTGTGGTTGCATCTGCAGTCTTCTACGCAGTGTTCTGCTGGGGCTGTGGAAGCTCTGAGAGGGACAGAAAGAGACTTAATTAACTGGTCAGGAGAGGTGGTTCTGTCCTGGACAGCCCTCTGGACACCACTGAGGACGTCGGTGAGAGGAGGATGTTAGCCAAGCTGACATCCATCATGGACAACCCCCCCACCCCCTGCATGACACGGTGGGGGCCCTTAGCAGCTCCTTTAGTTACAGACTGTTGCATCCATCCTGTAAGAAGGAAGGCTACCGCAGGTCCTTCATACCAACAGCTGTCCGAGTGTTCAACTCCAGCGTAGCTTAATGTCGCACTGGGTCCATACTCAGACTGTTGTTTGCACCGATGTGTGATTTATCAAACACAAATTACCTGCAATATTATTGTTTTTCCACCCTCATTGTACTCTACCTGTCATACTGTGTGCAATATCATAAATGATGTAGTGACTTTATTTGTACCCACTGTGCGCAATTTGTGTATAAACTGTGTAATTCTATAGAATTTTTGGCAGTATATTTTACAGCAATTTTTCTTATAGTTTTTAGTGGCAATCTATATTTTTTACATATTTTTTCAGCTTTTATTTTTTATTTTGTATTTTCTCTATTTCAGTTGCAGTTTTTTTCTATTGTCCTAATACCTGCTGCCTGTAATACCTGAATTTCCCCAGATGGGGATTAATAAAGTCTTCTTATCTTATCTTATCTTATCTTACCTTATCTTATCTTATCTTATCTTATCTTATCTTATCTTATCTTGTCTTATCTTATCTTGTCTTATCTTTAAAGCATATTTTTGTATTAACTATGAATCAAATGACAATGTGAAAATAATGTGACAAAGTGAAAAATGTTGCTCGTAGTGACGAATCAACAGAGAATTATCAGCTAAACCTGCAGCTCCCCTCAGCTTGACTGAGCTTTATAACGAGTGTCAGCTCATTGTTTAGCTGTCTGGCTGCAACTTTGACGTTGTGGTTCACTCTCACTGCTCTCAAAGCGTTGTTTTCAGTGAAAAAGCACTAAAATCACTGCACACTACCCGCTCAGCAACAAACAGCGGACCAACACAGAGACAAGCTGGTAAACACAGTGCAGCATTTAGCAGCTTAAGATTGAATATTGGACTTTGATTCTCCAGCTGCTGCGTGAGTAAATAACAAGTTCATAATGTCAGCTGAAGAGGTGATATGTGAGTGCTGTTTTCATAACTTGTTTCTATTGGCCAACGCAATCAATTGAATCGAACAGTTAATGAATAAACAGCACAGAGCAACAACACAAGCAATAAGAACACATAGCATAGAATCAGGAGCACACACCTTAAAGCCACCAAACAGCTGCACCTGTAGACCACAAGGGGGCAGAAGAGCTCCATTCTTTACTAAACCACTGTGTGACCATTTAATCTGCGCACACTGACTGATTGGTGGATTGACTGTTATTCATATGACATGCCTTTTTTCAGAATTTAACATAGCCAATCAATCAATCTAATACAATGAAATAATGAATGATATAAATCAAACATCATATCAAGACTCAGTGCAGCTTTTCCACCTGGAAGAAGCTGGCGGACTGGTCATATATTTGGATTTGGTGGATTTGAACTCTGAGCCTGCAGGAAGGTGCATTGACAGATTTTCAAAGACACATTTGTGTGCTTCCTGCCATGCTAACTCTTTTTAAGGAAGCAACATTATTTCTCAATATCATTTTGCAACTATCGAACTTTTTCAGGTTCCCAGTTTACCAGCTCGTTTGGTGTCGACCCACCGTGACAGAGGAGGCACTTAGTCACATCTTGGTTTGATTGATTGTTGCCACCAGGGCGTCTCTGCATTGGTTCATCCAGCGTCTGACTGCCCCTTGATGAAAGCCACAACAGTTGGTCTACTGTAAGGCGGCACTGTGATGATGTACTTTCCTTCAGGCACAGACAGATTGTGTTTTAATCTTGGACTCCAAAGCCAACCTTCTACCACCTATGTCATTAGGGATGATTTTCTGTGTAATTTCCAGCTTGGTTCACAGGAACAGGACGGATGAGGGGGATGCTGCAGAGCATCCGGAAGGGGCTGGACCACACTGAGGCTTCATCCCTGCACCTCAGGACCTTTGGGTGCTGTTTAGCAGAAGCAGAAGGAAAGAGGTTTTCTTCATGGCTGTGAAAAGAAAGGCCTCAGTTCAACAGTGAGCCTTTTATTAATGGGCCAATTAATTCTATCATGAAAGTCAGTGTCTCACACAAACACACACTTGCATCTTTCTACTGCTGCATCCAAAATAAGGGGAAGTGGGAACACAACAAAGAATCTTCTCATCGGGGCAGAGAGGCTTTGCCAAGCAGGATGTAGCTTTTCTATCAAGGTCTCTGTGTGTGTGTGTGTGTGTGTGTGTGTGTGGCACATGATGAGCTGCTGCACCTGTGGGTTCAGCAGCAGACGCCTCCATAATGATGAAGGGTGGGACTCTGGCACCCCGGCTGAGGACGCCTCACCACTTGGATCTCTCAGTGCTCACTTTACACTAATTCAACTCCAGTGCTTCCTGAGTGATGCTGTGAAGAGTAACCTCCACAGACGTTACAGATAAAGGTCAGTTTATATTACTCCACTAATTAAATGACTATGAAAACAGTCGTATAAAGTCTTCTGTGGCTTTTCTCGACTCTGAAAAAAAAACCCTGGAGTCCTCATAGTAATGTCGTCAGGACTTTCTAAGTTTGGGCTGGGACACAACAACATTATGACAAAAAGCCTGGTATTAAGTGGGGGCGTTAAGATGAAAGATGAGTGGGTGTTTACCATGTGGGGAAACTAACAAAAATATGTTGTTGGTTGGATTATAGGAAATGTAGGATTCAGTGTTTTTGCTGCTCCTGCTACTTTGATTTTAACCTTTCCTTTGAAAATCTGTCTCTCACAACTTCCCCAAAACTGTATAATTGGAATAGCCCTTTAAGGGACACCTTGGAAAGTCACATTATTTTACAGATAAAATACACAAAGCCAAATAAATGGCAAATGTACTGTACTATAGTCAGTATTCACTCATTCACACACACATTCATACACTGGTGGCAAGCTGCCCTCTGCTCATCACAAGCAACTGCTTGCTGCTGCTCATATGTAGACAGAGCTGAAAATAACCGTTAAAAAAAACATTGCTTCTTATCACTACAACCTCTCCTCCAGAGATTCAACTGTTTCCATCAACCACCCCGCCTTTACTCACCACCAGTCGACCCCTGTTGCCAACATCAATAAATTGGTTTGTTCCACTTCAACTCACTTTATTGATACACTTATTACATTTTTTTTCTGTTGGTAAATAAATGTGGAGTCAAAGAAGTGTGGAAGCTTGCACTTTATTGGAAAAATCAAACAAACAAAAATATCATCTGCAGGGACAATGCAGAAAAAATGCTCAGTTAATGAATTAAGGGCCGCTTTTATGTTCAGACCATCTTTCATACCTGCCCCCGCCCGCTCCTGTGATTGGCAGGATGAGTGCTATGTACACAAAGCACCGATCAACAGTGCTCTATTCTTCTGCACAACTAGACTACTCCCACCCCGTCCCCACCCCCACCCCCACCCATCTGTTACTAGTCTGACCTGAACCTACACCCGGTGCCTCCCCGTGCCCCCACATTGTCCAAACGCCCCTGTGCTCACCTATGGAAACATGATCTGAGCATGAAAGGGACCCTGCACATTCAGGTTGGAAAAGGGCAGCCAGCAGCTTTGTTAAATGTAAGAATAAATGGCATGCCAAAAGCGTCATAAGCATAAATGCAGATTCCTTTCCAATACAAGGCTGCCTCAATCACAAAATGTAGTGCTTTTGCTGATGTGAAAAATGTTCCCAAGCCAAATTCAGAAAAATCAACCCCACCAATTTGACGGCGTTAATGGATTATTACGTTCATACACATTGTCGCAGTGTGACCCCTCGAGTCACAGACAACTGTACAAGGCATCATCCGAGTACTGAGGATATTTAGTGCCCCAACAGCAAAAACGTGTCATCTCTTTATATTAACTATTTTTTAAAAAAATCATCTCAATCACTCAAAATCCAATTCTACAATCAATCTTACCTATGTATAAACCTGAAGACCTTCCACAAGGAGGAGGTCAGTGACTAGTTACACTTACTTTTTTTTTTTTAATGTCATCCTCTCTGTAGGTAATCATAAATAAATACAAACAATACACAAGGAATGTCTACTGCAAACAATACATACAAAAGAAAGAAAACAAAGATGTGTGGTATGAAGAGGAGTTTGCAATTATTATCCTAGTCTGGGGATGCTTCCAGAAGGTAATCATGATTGATAATCAAAAGAAGTGACTCTCGCAGCCTCACCTGGAGAAAGAGGAGCAAAAAAGACAACTCAAACAGCGGGACAACAACCCAGGTACATGAACAGTGATGCCAGAAGCTCTCCCTTTGAGTGCTGTGTTTCTCTTAGTCCAGGCTGATCTCTGTCCACGTGGTTTTGAATGGCAGAACACAGTCTTCTTCTCCTTCAATGACTTAGACATGACTAGACGGGCACAACGTCCACTGTGATGCCTCTCTGAGATGGCCAGAGCGGCTCCCAGTCACTGTGATTTTATTCAACAAGTCTTATTTGGGCCTTTCATTCTCAGAGAGAGGTGAGTTCATTAGAGGCAAACGGCAGGTTTGCTTGGACAGTTGACTTTGTCGTCTTCAAACTGGAAAGACTCGCCTCCTCTCAGGTTACATGAACTGCATCTGGTAAGAAAAAACAACAACAATGTCAACTTTTTACTTGGACCACAGAGGAGATGTGATGGTGTGTGACGCCTGCACTGCAAAACAAGAGCACCGATTCACAAAAGAGCGGTGTTACTGGTCATTTCCGTTCATTGCTCAGATCTGCTGTGCTATTTATTCTGTGAGTCTTGAAGGGTTAAAACTTGTCTCATCTGATGAATCACATCTATAGCAGCCATTTGACTGTTGCAGCCAATGAATCAGACGTTCTGATTTCGTCCTGTTGCTATGCATTGCTATTGACAAGGCATGTCACAACTGCTTAACTTGCATATGGTCATAGACGTGTGAAAGCACATGCCTGCGTGAAGCTACAAGTTTAATTCTCAAACTCATCTCATCCAGTCCCTCTTCAGAGACGAGCTGCGTGCAGAGTGCGTAAAGCAACCAGCTCCCATCTCCCAGCAAAGTGCTGTGACTGGCACCAAAATCACCCATTTAATGTCCTGTTCTGCTCAAACAAGGTAGAATTACACACTCTGCACCCGGATTTGCAATTAAGCACACAAAGAAGATGAGCTGTGCTTGTGAGGAAGATTACAGTCTCCTCATCCTCCACAAAGATCTGATGTTTTCGTCTCTTTGATTCATTCAGAAAGCCTGTTTCCATCGCAGTTGTTTTTTATTTTTATCGTTGCATCGACTTTTCCACCTCCACCAACCGTATTAAAACCTTTTTTTGAATTTCAGCCTTACCACCATTTGTTTGTCTGCACAAATTGAAAATATACATAAAAACAGGTGGATGGAAGCATATTTTTGGAATGGTTTAGTATTAGCATGGACACACAGTGTACAGTGTGCTTGAGAAGACAGTGAGAGCTGTATACAGAGGATGTTGTTTACCTGCCAACTGTCCACAGTCAGATTTGAAAGCTTTGACAAACACACAAGTAAACTCTCTACCTGTGCCACCAGCCAGAGCTATCACTGAGTGAAACTAGAGGTGCAACAGATCATGGTTCGGATTGTATCGTGGTTTTGAGTCATGGATTAGATCCTTTTTCGGATCAACAGATTTTTTAATAATTCTTTTTAAAATGAAACAAAATTAGCTGCTGTGGCTCTTATGTAGCTGCTTCTTTCTGTCTGTAGTCTCGCTCAGCATAGCACGGCACTCCCACAGCACTGATTGGTTACACATGATGAGTAATAGCGTATCAACACTGAAGGCTTCTGTGCCTCAGACGGACACAGAGACCGGAGCTGCTGCACTGAGCGGAGCTGTGTGTTGCAGGGAAGGCAGCATAACTGCAGAAGATGCGACAAATATCACAGTCAAACATAGTAACAAGCCCAGTTTCTCTGTTCCACCACTGAAAATGCTCGGACGTGGAAGGAGTGGGATGTACACATCCATTACCTGTGCACCTGGATTGGCGCCAAAGGGGTTGGCTGGCCTCATCACAGGCTGGGTGTACATCATAGTTGGCTGTGTCACCATCATGGAGCCCATGTGAGGAGGCTGATGGAAGAGAAAAGGAAACACAGTGTGGATGAATTAAGCTGCCTAAACAAAAAAAAAAACCCTCTAAAAACCTCCCAAAATGAGGTTCTGGGAGTTGCTGCCATTTCCACCTGCTCTGAAAGCCTCTGTGGCAGTGAGGGGAAACTAGCCGCTTTCAGTGAAGGCAACACGATTGAGCATCATCACTTATCACCCAAATATAAGCTGGAAGTGACACATTTACTGTGATTCAGGGAATAGACTCCTCTTTCAGTTCAGGATTTATTCCCTCTAGGATAACACGTGAAAGTATTAACACTCATCTTCAATGATAAAATAAATAACATGCACGTTGGATACCATCTGTTCTGCTCTGCTTTCAGAAAAAAAGAAGTTACTGCACATTATGCTGCAGACTAATGAATACATAAGAAAATGTCCTGGCTTGCAGAGTCTGTGTGTGTGACAGGAAGTGGAATCCTGTCCCAGCTGACTTACCATTGCATATGCCATCATGCCCGTCGGTGTGGTTGCAGGGAAGGCCATGACAGATGGAGCCTGAGGTGACACAAAAAACAAGATGATTCCCTCAACAGAATGAGGACACAGCTCACATTTAGTCACTTCAGCGTACATTTAATTACAGTAACTAAAATGAAGCTTGAGCAATCTATTCTGCAATATGACACGATTTGAATTACTTTCATATTCAACCTCTGTTAATAGTCGGAAAGGTGCTCGGCAGGAAGAATTGTTTCTGTTAACAGAGCAGAGACATGACAAAGCTCACCTTGTTCGGACTTGCTAAGCTCGCTGATGCTTTTCACTCCTTCATTAAAAACTCAATTCATCATATGCCTGCATAGTTTTCATTGTAAATCATGAATGGCGCTTGAACGGGAGCATGAAGGAGGACGTTTATTGGACTGAAGCTGAGCCACCTTACAACCACTATCATTCTAAAAGGTTCCAGACACGTTTCATGCTCAGCTAACCTCATTTATGCCACCAGACACTGAAAGTTCGGCTGAACATGTGTGAAATGTTACCAAAAGCTTGCATTGAAACAAGGAAATGACACAGTAAAAGAAGAGCGTGCTGAGTCCTGGGGGTAGACGTTGGTTAGAAGGCAGGTGCAGAGCTCCTCGTGGAAAGAGATTAGAGAGAAATAAGTAGAGAGCCTTTCTCTGGGCTTCTCCAACAACCCCTGCAGTGATAACAAACCCAGATTTGTCTAACGCCCAGCCCTCTCGGGAAGGATACGTTTCATTAACTATTCAGTCGTTGGCGAGGGAGGCACAAGTGAGTCAGACGTGACACTGGTGCCAGAATTGGTGCTTTCATCACAGACTGTGCTTGTTTCATTGCACTGTGAGTTCTCCATCAGAATTCCTCCTCGCTCACAGTGTTTGGTTTGTTTCAAGGACATCTCACAGTGTTCGTCAGATAGTCAATACTGACATGATAAGGCTGGGTTATTTGCATGCTGTTAGGGATTATCCTTTAAGGGCTGATGGAGGTTGTGTGCATCAGCATCCTTCAGCTGACCCACTCCTTCTTTATGGCCTCATCAGAGAACACTCATTAGCTTTGGATCATCATCTGACATTTCACCACATCATCAATAACCTGTGTGCTGTCAGCATGATCACAAGCACTGAGACCACAATCAAAACGTGGACTACTGGAGGATCAGTCTCGCTACACTTTCCAGCATTTTACCAAAGTGAGACTACAGATTGGACACTTAACACGACTACACTAAAGTCCAAAAAACAGGTGAGACAGAGGGTAGAGAGAATAACATGAGAAACAGCTTCACAGTGAACTTCAGATCAGTCTTCTCATTTCAGAGATTTCTTCATTCTAACGGACTAATCCAAACTACTTCCTACAGTCAGTGATCTTCTCATTCTGCATCTGACTTCTTCTATGACATTACAACACTACAACCCTAATGGCAAAACAGAAACTTCATGATCATATGAAAATGTGACAGGACAAACTGTGGCTACACATGAGGTAGCCATTGGCTAATGGTGGATTACATTATCCAAACACAGTGGAAGAAGTCTTTTTCATTCCTCTCCATTTACAATTTACAAGAGGCTACAACCACACCTGGATGGGCAAGAAACTGTCCAATAATTCAAGATATTGATTGAAAAACAACTAAGACCCACGGGAGGACGGCAAGCATTCCAGTGCGGTAAAAGCACACAGTCTGTAATCAATCTGCAGTCATGTGAAACAGTAATGGAAAGATGGAAATGAGCCAAAGCTCCAGACACACCTGAACTGCCATTTCAACAACCGTTCAATAGGACATCACAGGCGGACACAAGAGGTTGTGGCTATTATGACACCAGTTAAAGAGAGTGAAAGACACTTAGGAGTCGAGACAGCAGAGCAAATACACAGTTCAGGAGAGACTGAAGGACATCCAGGAAGGCCCGAGTTCCACAGTCACTCAACACCTGACACTGGCAAGTCGGCAAAAAGAGAACTGACAGGGAAAAGCTTGGCCTGGCAGACAGAAAGCAGGGAATACATTTAAAATAACAGTAACCTGATACTGGTTGAAAGCTGTAATAAAGTGTTAATGCCGTCCTCAGTGTGCATGGTCTCTGGACACAGCAGTGCAGCTAATGTGAAGACATTAATATTAACCAGTTAATGCCAGTGATGGTCGGAGACCACAAGAATAAACTATACAGACCCAGCAGAGGCGGACTGATGTACTGTGGAAAATGATGTGTTCTGCATGTTTGTCTCCAGAGAACTATTCCACATTGTACACACAGTGACCAACACAGATATTAGGAGAATCGTTTGGAGCAAACAAACATAAGGACATCAGGCACAAACTGAATTTAGGGTTTAAGCTCTATCATCAGTTGGCTTACAAACAGCTTGCTTGCAACACAGCAAACACCACAACTAATGAAGCAGGACGAGTGTTTAGATGAGTGCAGCAAAAAGTGTGTTCTGAAGTGATTCAGAAATCCTAACATGCGTGTTTTGTTGCCTTGTTATGCATCTGTCTGTGTACACTACAGATGATCTACTCACAGCCTCGCAGTATGCTACTACTTTAACTACATTTCCCAGTAATTCCCAGATTATGCACCTATCTGACAGTATATGACAAAAAACAACAAAAACTAAAAGGATAAATGAATGGAGGCTGGCATCCAACTCTGAATGACTGTAATTCTCCATGTTTGTTGACATGTCACCCCCACAGAATTCACCAAACGTTGGATTGTTCACCCACTAATAGGGAACGTGCGCTGGGTTTAGACTGTCGTGAGAAGCTGGTTTTACCCTACTGATGATGTGTCCTTGCAACAGCTATCCTAATTCAAATCAAATCCCTCCCTATATTGGAAATGTGTTTTGATTTGGAAGTGAGATACTCTAGAAAAGCAGTTTCATCTGGGACTTTAAAAATCAGCAGTAAGCTATTGTTTACCACTAAGCAGCAGGGTCGCACTACCAAAAGCTACATCACTGGATTTAATCTTCTCATTAAGTAAACAAAGCTCAGATTGAATTGCACTGAATCCTGAAGTCCTGCATCCTGAGTGGGACTCCTGTATTCATTTAATGACATTGATGTTTGAAGTCATTATATGTAAATGTGAAAGTAAATCTATACTAGCAACACTTAATCCACTGTTGTCTGTTGCAAAACTGAACTGCACTCACCTGCCAAACTCTGCATTGAGCCGAGCAGCAAAGTCTCACAGCTTCTTTGAAGTTCAAATTATGGGGCGCTCCAAATTACAGGCCTATTAAATCCCTGTGTATTTGCCTTCAAGAACAGTGCGCTCATCTGCTGCTGATTTATTGGAGGTTCCCAACAACAGATGAAAGAAAATCTGGGATGCGGCCTTTGTCAATCACGCAGAGAATTATCAGGAAAATCCAGCTCGGTGAATATTTTCAAAATAAAGCTAAAAAATTATCGCCTCACTTTAGCCTTTAACTAGCAATGAGTCCTGCCCTAAATGGTACCCCCATATTCCTAGGCCAGGACTGTGGAGGCGGGCCATTGCTATGAAAGGTGACTAAAAATCCACTAATGCCCGAGTGATCAGCTCGTTGGGTGTTTACTGGCAGGCACAGTGAATGGCCTTACCATGGTTGCTGGGTTCCAGGTGGTAGAAGGAGCCATTTTAGGTTGCCAGTTGGTTCCACCTGTCAGCTTCTTTTCACCTGGCTGACTCCAGTGAAGATCACTACAGAGAGGAATAAAACTGTTAGTCATGTTTAGTATTCAGTAGTTGGGACGAGAGTTTACTTGCCCTATTTCAAAAAGTAGGGACGCTGTGTAAAACATAAATAACAGCAGGTGATAATTTGCTGATCCTTTTTGACATGACCTCAATTGAAAACAGTACAAAGACAATATATCTAATTGTTTACCTCACCCACCACAAATTAATTACTCCTTCTAAAAAAAAAACAAACAAACACAGACCCCCACACAGGTTTGAACCATTGTATTATCTATTTTTCTGCATTATGTCAATAAGAGGGAAATAACAAAATATAATAAAATGTCATTTAAAAGATCTACATAGCTACACATAACCCAATAAACAAATAAAATAATGTCCTAATTCTTGTTGATGAATTATGTCCTCTTTCAGCTTCACCTACATTTTATTTTCAACCAATGAAAGTGACATTGTGTGCAAAGTTTCCAGTTGCTGCAGGTCCTGGACAAACGGGACAAATTCTGGTCGTTTATTATCTGATTATGGACCCTATTTTCCCATGTTTTTGTGTTCAAGTGACTGATGAAGACAACATTTTTTTAGAAGTTTTTCAGTACTTAACGAAAGCTTTGCAGCTGGCAGCCACAAAGCAGAACACAATGTAAACCCTCCGGGCAGTTAAATGCCATCAATGTATGTCCACAAGTGTTTTTGCTAAGTGTCTGACTATGGAAAGGATCCCTACACAGTGCCTTTTTGTTAAAGATTAAGATCCTTAACCAGAAACAGCTGTTACATCACTCTCACCAAAGCCACCAGACTCTATTCATGGAGACAGACATTTTATCATTGTAAAACACACTTCATTCAAACGTGACGGCAACAAAATATAACTCAGCAAAACCTTCTTGGTTCATCGTTAATTCGGAAAGGAGGGAGAGAGAGGGCGTACATCAGAGAAGACAACAGCATGTAGAGCCGGGAATATGTTCACATCTTACTCTGGAATTAATTTCACCGGACATTATGATGGGAGACATTTAAGCGTGTTGGACTCACAGACTTTCCTGTTAAAAGAATTGGGCAAGTTTCAACACTTTGTGCATAAAGAATACCACAACATGGGCTCTGGAACCCTTAAATTTATTTATTCATTTATTTCTTCACATGCTGTCATGGGCCAATGAGTCTGAAATAAAGCTGAATTGAATTGAAAAACTGTTGTCAGTAAACACAGTTTGTTTGCAAATGACTACACTCTATTTTCATTTATGATTTACAAAGCGTCCCAACTTCTATCCGGAATCGGGGTTGTAAATATTACTTGAGTGCACTTACTTCTTTGCTGTGCCGTTGCCAATTCCCAGATCTAAAAACAGACAGAAGCAAACTAATGAATGAAAAGCCACAAGAACTACACACACAATTTAGATTACATTTTATACATCTTTACATTTTCTATTTACTCTTTATGTTTCATGCTAATTTTACACATTTGATATTTAAACTAATGATAGTTGTCCATTTGTAATATATACTATTGCCCTTTAATTAATGTTTGGTATACATTTTACCTGAAGTAATCATCTGCTTGCAGCAGGGGTCGTTGTAACAACAATAATATAATGCATATTATATATGTATTGAAGACTTGGAAGGAGTATTTTTTTGTTAAATGAAAGTTATAGTTATACTGACATGTATGATTCCAGTGAATTGTTTCCAGTGAGAAACAAGTCTTCACTTAGAGACTATTTGTCGGCACAGTTTCAAGGTGGACACATAAGATTAGTGTCACCAATTCAGTATCTGACCAAATGTGAAATATGGAGCCAATCTGTCTTCTGTTCTGAGTTATAGTGTTAAATAACAACCAGAAATGTTTTTGCAGAACATTATGATGTCACAGTGACGCTAACCTTTGACCTTTTAAATATAAATTGTCATCACTTCATCATTTTATGAGACATTTCTGAGAAATTCTGCAATAATTCCGGCATGAAATCTTGAGTTATGGCCATAATTGTGTTTTGGGAAGTTACAGTGACCTAGGGTTGGGCAGTATGACAGCATACATCATGCAACTGTAGAAATGTGTCCACACAGAGATTTGACAATATTGTTTCGACTACAGGAGCTATCCTTTAAACTGTATGAGTAAGTGAACATTCATGGCGAATTTGAAGAAATCCCCTCAAGGTGTTTGTGCTACTGTCACATTTGAGGCAAAAAAATTTTAAAAAAAGAAGAAAAAAAAGGGAACTTACTTCCGACGAGATTGGCCAGTGAGGAGTCCAGGTCGTTGGAGACCAGTTTGTTGAGCTGTTGGCCATTTGAGGCCATGACCTGATTGGGTGAGGACGCCACTGTGGGTTTGAGGATGCCACCTAAAACATCTTAATCAAAAGGGGGCAGGACAAAGGGAGAGGAAGGAGGGGAGGGGAGGGGAGGGGAGGTTGAGAGGTTGGGGGGGCCCGGAACAAGTGAAGACACAATGCAACAGACGGTAACACGGCAACAAACAAAGACAAACACGCGACAGTACATGACGTGCACACACGTGGACAGAGAGAACACATTGAGTGTGGATGAGGCAGCAAGCAGGGCTCATAGAAACTCATCAAGCAACGACAGAGTGAGAGGAGTGTGTGTGGAGTCAACTCACCCAGTCATGCATATGCCATGCAAAAAGCCAAGACCCCAGGGAGTGTGTTCAACCCCAGGACAAAGGAAGAGAGGAAGAAAAAAAAAAATGTTGTGAGATTGTGAACAGCAAAGAACCCGGTGAGGGTGTGAGAGATTCAAGGTGCTAAAGGTAGCTTTTACAAACATCAATTTATTCTTGCTAAATGGACAATTATAAATTGGTAGAATTATCATACACTAATGAGGCAAAGGGGGAAATAGTCTTTAACCTTAATCACACTCCAGTGGTACCGTTGGTGACAGTGTTCATCAAAATTAAGATTACATAATGTTAAATATAGAGGCCATTACAGACAACTAACGTTTCCAGTAATGGGCTCGATTGTTAGTAATTACAGCTACAGCTATTTAAAGTGACATTTAGATTTTAAAATACTATATCAATAGGCAGTAAACACAGTATCTCTAAAACCTAAAATTCTACTTATTTTAATAACAGGTCAAACTAGAATGAACACCTCACGGTCACCACAGTATCTGACCACATGTCAAATATGTTCACAATCTGTTTGCAGGCTGCGGCTGTTGCTGGTGCAGAGGCATGAAAGCGTCTGAAGCAAACAGTTAGATTCATCAAGTGTGGCTTCCTTCCACCACACAACCTTTCTGATGTGATAGTTAGTTGAAAAAGTGGGCTGATTATAAAACATAACCATGCATTTCAGGTTGTGCCACTTTAGTGATGGTTGTTAACATTTCCTCATTTGTTTGTCATGTGAAGTTTGTGCCCTGGCACCAACAAACTGGTGGCTTCCTTGAAAGATAAACCTTTTATTAAGGAAACCCATTTTCATAGCCTGATGATGCATGACAACATTTACCGTCCACATAAACCACACACACCGACAAACAAATCAAAGTCCAGCGTTTTGATTGTCAGTAAGCTCAGAGAATGTCAATGTGTGTAGGAGTGCAACACTCACCTGTTGAATCCAGGTTGTTGGCGTTGGTGTTGTTGCCAAATACTGAGTCAAAGTCAACGTTAAGGCCTCGAGAGTTCTGGGGCTGCTGGGGTGTTGGGGAGGCTGCAAACCCTGGTGAAGCAAAGAAAAGACTAACTATGAGGATCCAGGTATTGATGGCACAATAGCTCTGTTCCTACCAACACAACCACAAGCAGGCTAAAGCAGGACAAAGAAAAACACCAAATATTTGGACGTTCTTTCTTTTAAAACCTGTCACGAAATCTTTAGTCTAGATGTATCTGACAACGCTATATATACTAGACTAAGCCATTCTACCTTAAACCTTAAACACTCTCTGGCTCCAACGTTCCGGTTGTGAGGACTTGCTGGTTTACTTTTTTTAAATTGTGATGGGCATTTTTCACTGTTTTGTTGTTGTATATGTTCTAAATGACTAATTGAGAAAATATATAATAATGACATATTATCCAATAATGAAAATAATCGTTACCTGCTGCCCTAAAGAGCTCACACAAACCATTTATCATCAGCGTTTTAAATCAAAGGCACATTTTTCAGTCACATTCAGCTGTTACTATCCTGTAAAAACGTCAATGTGGGCACTTCCACAGAAAAGAAGATGAAGAAAAACACAAAAAAGGTACATCAGGTGTATTGGGTTGGATGTCTGAGTAGGACTTGTAACGCTATGATCAACCTCAGTTTACCTACCTCTGAATAGACCAGCTATGGCAGGGGGCTCAGATTGGAAGAGAGGAGTGGTGGTGTAAGGGCTTGGCCCACAGAAGGAGTCTTACACACAGCAACAACAGCAGACAGGCAAGAACAAGACAGAGAAAGAAGAGGGGGGGAGAGGGGAGAAGATTATGACGATAGGAGACCAGAAAAAACAGAGCAGTGAAAGAGCAGCAAGGAAGCCCAGCAACTGTGGGAATGGCTTTTTAACAGAGAAAAACAAAGATCAGGATTTGCGGGACAAAAGCAGAGGAAGCCGGCACTCATCACATGGCTAGACTAAATACAGGGCAAAATTCAGGGAAGCGCTCCACTAGTGGCCAATCACAACGCAGGCTCACACACATTGGCTCGTAGGAAGCAGGGAAGGCGACACGTTCGGCGGGAGCACTCTGTGTAACACTGAGAATAATCTACTCATGACTATTCACAAATGTTACACAACATCTCACTACTCTCATGTCAGCAATCGAGCAGCCAGACAGTTGTCCACCGTAATACCTGTGATAAATGTCTCTATCTGTGCAGCAGTATTGAGATCAGACGCCAGGGAGGAGCTCGAGTCAAAAAAGGGATTGTAATGATCTAGAGAGAAACAAGAATGCTGCTGATAAAGGAGGACATCCATGCATCAAAGAGTTCTGGCCTTTGAAATACAAACAGAAAAACAAAAAGCAAATAAAAGATTAAACAGCCTAAATCAGAGAATGTTAAGAGCTGAGAAAATAAACATTAGGAACTTAGCCTGATTGTGGAAGGAAGCAAATATTTGGAAGAGGGCAGCAAGCCAGATGTTTGATGGATGTGTGCAAACTATCAAGAAACAGTATGTTCTGACCAGTGACCCTGAACCACTTCAGGCATTTCCTCCATTTCTTTCCCTACTGCTCTGAAATACTCTGTTCTGTATTCACTCCATACCCAATCTAAATTACACAGCCAGGGCGATGTTAAAAGACTTCAGTGTGACACATTACGCTAACATGATGTGTGGACATGCAATGATTGTAAAAGAAAAGAGAAGACGCAGCAAATCACTCCCACCGAACACTTCATGGCTGGGTGTCCTAGAGGACAGGTTGCCAGCGTCCGAGGACGACGTGGACAGGTGGACAGCATCGACAACAGGAAGTGTGAGGAAAGGGTTTGAGATTGGAAGGGAATCCTCCACAGCTTCTGCAGCAGAGGTGAAAGGATCTGAGTGGGCAGAGGGGGAGTGAAGGATGACGAGAAAAAAAAGAAGGAATAGAGAGATTATGGTGGAGAGGGGGGTGAGGAAAGTTAAAAAGAGAAGTTAAATAAGGGCATGCAGGATGACATACAGAGGTGATGTGAGTGATGCAGGTGAGAAGGATTAAAACAGTGTTCGAGATGTAGCTACAGGCTGCTATCAAGCACTCTATTGCACCGTTCTTATTGGCCCAAATTTCAAGCCTGACGAGCAACTTTATCACAAGTAGCTTCAAGTAGTCTGCAGGATAATGGTTTTCATTATCAGACGGTCAGAGTACAGCACAGAGGCTGATATCCTAGGACATCTGTGCCAACAATAACACCGCTGTGTATGATGTTTGTGTTCAAAATATGTGCCAGTTTGGAGAATCTTGCCTTACGTGTTTGCAACAAAATACATTAATTGCAAAGGAGAACAAAGCAAATATATATGGTAACACTTCCAGATACGGTCATTATACAGTGCTTTCAAGGCCACTAATAACACACTCTTAAACTTATTACCTTGGACCACATTCAAAATATTAACGTTTGTCAGGCCTGAATTACTAAAAAAATCCAATGTACCTTAACTCATATCTTGGATAAGCTTTCCCAAATCCAATAACTGACAAAAGTTACTGGAAATGAAAGAGTATATGTGGCATAAATTATAAGTATACTTAATGTCTGCTCACTACTATCTTAAATTACATGCAAATACTGCTGTCTTCAGTGCCAACCACATTATTTACATACCTTATGATATGAAACTGTAGTGAAGAGCACATAACATTATAAAGAGATATGAGATAAGGTTGCATAGGCAACCTGGCACTCTGCAAATCAATATCATGCTCCTAACTTTTTTTTTTTAAACAAGAAAAAATTGTCCCTGTCCATGTTGTATACAAACCAGTTTCACATCCAAATCATGTATCGGTAACAAGTTCCATCATGCCCTTTAGGTACAGTAACACGCCTCCTGCTTCACAGGACTATGAAATGTCCTTAAAGTTAATGTGTGACTTTTTTATATTTAATATTCAAATAAACATCTGACATGCAAATCGCTGTTTTATCTTATGCTGATGTCAGCAAATTGAATGGTTCAAACATGCTAATCAACACCCATTCACATAGACCTGAGAATATACTGTGAATTCAGTACATGACAGTACACAATGTTTGCAGGGCCAGGAGGGCGAGTTGATATTTAACAGAAAACACCAGCTACAGGTCAAAATACAGTGTATGGCCAACACGGCAGGAAAAAAACATCAATTAATATAAGCTCCAGTGCTGGGATTTTAATAGTTGCCATTAATTAAACTTCTGTTTTGTATTCTCAGCTTGTCTTTAATTCTGTTCTTCTGAATTCATAAACTGTGTATTGAATTGAATTTGAATAACAATACTGTAAACCTCAATCCTTCCTTTTTACACAAGCAAACAAATTCTAAGGAGTTAGACTGAATGTGTGTCCTGAGGGGAATGTTAGAGGGATGTATATGTGTGTTTTTGTAAATGTGGTAGCAGTGTGGACTGAAGAGCTGCCAAGAAGAGCGGCGCTCTCACCTCCCCATGTGCTGCTGGTGGAGACAGACAGCGGCTGCTGGAAAGCCGGCTGCAGGTCCAGCAGGTCGTTGGCTGCCTTGGAGTTGCTGGAGGGAACAAGCAGGAAAACAAGGGTATTGAGGATAAATCAGTCAATCATTGACAAAACATTAGGTTCTCTCCTCAGTTTCAAGGTTGCTGTTAGAAGAAAAAAAAAACACTTCAGATTTGTCCTCAGCAACGCAAGTGAATCTAAAAATTATTTATTATTTCTGTGCACAAATTCTGGTGTTAAAATTGTTGACAGTGATGTGGTAATGTGTTACGTTGGCCCCATTTGCAGTATTTTAGTTTGTATTGCATTTTCTTGTGCAGCATCTAATGTTATCAGTTCTGCTGCTGCAGCGTCTCTATACAGGGATCAAAGTTTCACAGAATCGTAGGGAACTAAGAACCTGTGGAACCATTCTGACATGTTTTGTAACAACTATCTACGTGGAGTTCAGTAACTCCATTAATCAATATCAGTCTACCAACCTTTTAGGTCTAAAAGCACAAAAAACTTCAACACATCAGTTAGCACAAAACACGAAATGGATTTAAGTTAGTTCAGTCAATGTTCAGATTTCCAAACTTTCATTTAAGATGTTGAATAAATATTAAATATATAAGTTCATCTACCTCTGAATGTATAAGCAGCAGCATTTGGAGAAGCCATGAAACTGAATGGTTGTCACTTTAAGATGAGTGCCAGAGGGTAAGTCCTGTGACCTCACCTGTTGGTGGAGCTGGGGGTGGAGAAGAGGTCAATAGCAGGGGCTGAGTTGATGGTCCCGCCTGCTGTGGAGACAGGGGAGGAGTCTGTGGTCGCTGTACCAGGATTCTTCTGGAGCTCTTTCAGACGCTGCTCCTACAATAATTAGGAGCCTCATGTTAGCAACACAGAGGCTAACTTGTATTCAACTACTCTGTGTGATAATATCCAAAATCATTTCCTCGACATGTTTGTAGTATTTTGCTCCAGGATGAGTTGAAAACGGGGATGTTAGAATCACATTGAGTACATCTCAGACCACTAAACCACAGGAATGTCCAACTACTCAAAATCTGGAACAACTGTTATGGCTATGCATTTGACACACTCTGTAGAAGGGAGTCCTAATGACATGACTGGCCAGACTAAGCTAAAAGCGATGCAGGTGAGTGAAGAAAATGTACTTTAAGTGCTTTTAGGCGAGCCTGCTCTTCTTCCAGGGCTGCCTGTTTTTCCCTCTCGTCCACTTTGGTGAAAGATATGCCGGTGTTGGCCAGGGAGGAGACGGCATTGGAGAGGGTGCTGGCCCTGAATCAAGGGACAGACGCAGAAAACAGTGACTAACAGGGAAAGAACATTTCAGGGCTATTGAAAAACTCAACTTGAAGAAATGTCAGTGAGATTTGCTCACATGCACACTTATTGCTTTACCTCTTAAGCTTAATTTTGCTTTACCGTTTTCTAGCTTAATTTGTTTCTGTGTTCTGAATTGTGACACATAAATGAATAGTTTAATAGTTGGAAAAAGTTCATTTTTCAACCATCTTCCATGCTGAAAAAGAAAATCTGCCCAAATCTATCCAGCTGCTTAAGCAAACATGAGCCTCTGCTCCAAGTCTGGGTGGCAGGGAGCCAGATCAAGTGAGCACATATGAAGCACACCTACCTGCTGGCTGCTGTTGAGTCTTTGACTTTCTTTCCCTCTAAAGAGGCCAAGTGCTGCTCCAGGGCATCCAGCAGGCTGCTGGGGGCCTAGCGTGAATGTCATTGACACACATTAAGTTTCAAAGACGGGGGGAAAAAAAAAAAACCTCATACAAGATGTCCTCTGAAGAAAAAAAAAACAAAAACACTGAGGCATGCCAAGTTACTGCCAAGAGTCCACAAACAGAGCTACTCTCAAATACAGAGACAGAGAGAGAAAAGGTTCAGATACTTACACAAACTGTAAACTGAGAATGGAGCGATAGAAGGAAGGGAAAAATACAGAAAATAAAGGTGGCAACAGTCAAGATATTTAGAAAACCTCTGGGAGAAAGCTGTCTTATTCTGGTTTATTTGCTACAGTTACAAAGATCGACTAATTACATAATAAACAAAAGAGCCTCAAAATAAATGCATTTTATGTATAATGCACCACTTCAGCAGGTCACTGGTCTGTGGAAGATGGACCTGCCATATCCCATGCTAAGACCCTTGATTCACACCTTTATTTGCTGTATGACGTGCAAGGTCAGGAGTGAGTGTGAGTGGAAGGTGTTTGGAAGTGCTATAGTGGGCACATGCATTGCCTGCCTAGCACAGCACTCGGTGTTAAAACGGTAGGCCTGAAGCTGCAGGAGGTTAGCAGCCTGTGAAAAGACAATAATAGCCAAATTTTGGAAATTCATATCATGGAGGTCACTAAAGCCATTATAACACAAAAAATGACCTGCAATTACACTGTGTCAGTATACTTCACACTCTAAATCAAATGCTGCCGACAGTTTATTCTTAAAAAGCACGGCAGTTTACATCTTACCAAGTTACCAAAAGTTTGTCCAATAATTCTAAGTTGTGCTGCTGCAGTTTCTGTCACAGCTTTCTGCGATACACACTAGCATCTTATAGTGGGCCTAGTAGTGTTCCTGTGCTATTAGATAGACAAAAGATATACGTAAATAAATTAAATATCACATATTTCACCACCACTGTAGGTAACTGCTTAGTAAGAATAAGCTTGAAAGTGATTTAAAAATCTGAGTACCTGGCAAAAAAATCATTAAGTCATCAGTTATGATAACAAACTTATGAACATCACACACATTTTTGTTATGTGACAGAAAAAAGGTTCCTGGATTCCTCATACATTTAAAGGGTAAGTCCACCCAAATCTGACACTTGCATACAGAGAGTTTTGCTGTTAAGTTGTGATGTGTTAACCTATTCATACTGGTACCCAAACACAAAGGAGGTTTTGTTTATGGAGTCCAAAGCACAGGAAATTTTAAAAATTCAACAGAAGTATTCTTTTCTGTTCTTCAAATAAAATTCCACTCACTCCACTGGTGGTTGTTGGGACAAGGTTTGAGGAGTCACAGTAAAGTTTTGAAATTTGCATCGCCTGGCCTTACATCAGGATGACTGTGAACAAGCCATAGCACTGTCAAGCTAATTAAGGTCAGAGACCTTGGTAAAAGTTATTGAGTGCTCAAATCTCTTGGGGTGCCCAAACTTTTGCAAGCTGCTGCTGCTTTCCCTTTCTTCCCTCTAAAATTGTATCTTATCGTGCTTAAAATGGTGACAAGGACGACGACTCACAGTAAAGGAAAAGTTTGACCAACATTTGCTTGCCACTGTACACACACTATAGAAATAATATTATATCCACTATTAATTCCCCCAAATTTGGCCATTCTCCTCCTTTTACTTAAGCAAAGCCAGCAAAGAGATGAAGGGTAAAGTAACTGCAAAGATGCCAAATGGTTTTCTTTAGAATTTGCATCTGGGCTTACCTGGGACAGATCTGGGATGTCCCCTCGATCAATTCCCACTTGCTGCAGGAAAAAAGCAAGGACCATCAGAATTTCAGTGTAAAAAACAACCACCCTATTTAATGATCTCAGGCCCTGCTGTAACGACCGATATGGGTCCGGACTTACCTCTGCAACTTTGAGGAACTCTGAGATTCTTGTCATTCGTGTCAGGAATTTCTTGTAGATATCAAGTCCTTCTTTGCACTGGACTTTTTTCATGTCGAAGTATTTCTCTGTTAACAGAACAAGAAAATAAGCACAACAAAAAGATTATCACAACCACTACCATCATTTCAATCACAGTTATTTCTGTTTGGTCTGCTACTTTAAAGTTTTTAAGTCTATACTTTTATGTGTTTCCCATCTTGGTTGGCCACGCCATCAGCCAACTAAGATAGGAAACACAACAAAAATTTTCCATCAACTGTGAAGGCACTATGCCAGCAATCACACCATTATTTTAGTAAGTTACATAGCAAGCTACGTGGTGTTGTAAGACAGATAAGGCAGATAAAGTATGTTTGCAAAGCAAATGTTTACATTCAGATATTATTATGTACATGATGTTATTCTGTATTCTATTGAATGATTATTAAAACAAGGCATACTGACAATTGTTTTTTGTCTATACTAAGATGACACCAAAGTGAGCAGCCTTGCCTGTTAGAAGCTGAACAGTGCATGCTCATCTTGCTAAAATGGAAGAAGAAAGCTTGTTGCATATTCATTTCAGGCTTTGGTCAGAAAAGAATTCACGAGGTCTGCAGGGAAATAGTTTGCAACAGCCCCTATAAACGTTCTTTGAAATATGCTTGTTAGAGGTCTGCAGTTCCAGGGAGCCATCAGTTTTCCAGTCGTCCATTTTTCCGAGATGAACTGTGCTGAAATGCTAACAAACATCCCCTGAACACATCCTTGCTTTCAAAGACGAATGCAAAGGTTTAATAATTGCAAGGACGTCTGTAATATTTCATTTTGTCTTTCACCCTGTGGCCACCGTCCCTCATTATCTGACCCCTTCAATCATAATGCACAGGGACAGTAAGGAAAAGCCTACAGTCCAAATAGCATATTTACGAGATAATGCCAACACAAAAGCTTGCTTTTACCCAGGAGGTTGATTATGCCCTCATTGTAAGCAGCAAACAGTCGGATCGCATCTTTGAACAGAAGCATGAAGGCTGCATTGATCACACCATTGGTCAGTTCATTGGCATTGACCTGGAAGAAAGGTGGAAGTGTTGAGATTAATAAGTTCTAAGTTTAGAGACAACCATTTTGATAAAATGCAAATTACACATAATATATGAAGTGTCAGCGGCTGATTTAGATGCAAACCAGTGTTGCCGATGCTGAGCACTCACATTGAAATCGAGTAACACATCCATCTGATTTTGGATGATGGGGATGGTCTTGAGGAGTTTCTCTGTGTTCATGGTTCTCATCACTCCATCAGATCTGAGCAAAGAAAGGGAAAGAAAATGCTTTAAAAATGTATCTATTACTGATATCTTTAAGCCTGCTGACACCAGTGGAAACAGGCTTTCTAGTTTTGACTGTTCATTATTTTAGGATATGGTACAGAAAATCGACATGGCTGATCCTTATGAAGTTGCTGAATCAACAAAAAAAAAACGTAAGCATCAGTGAATACATCTGTCCTTTATGTGTAGTACCAGTCCAGACTTTGCACACACACACATAAGTTGACCTTTGACCTCTTGGATATAAAATGTCATCACATCATCATTTTATCCTATGAGCCATATAACTGAAAGTTTGTCAGAATTAGCGTATGAATTCTTCAGTTATGGCCAAAAATGCGTTGTATCTGGTCACAGTAACCTTAAACCACATTCACAACATATAGTGTATACACACAAACACATAATACAATAACATAATGCCACTGGTCCCAGCTATCGCCAGCGTGGAGGCAGAAAAAAAAAAACGTTTTGCTAACAATAGCTTTTTGTGAGGATTTTACACGATGAAGGGAAGCAAAACTTCTTCCCCTAATACATATGTATATACATATATCTGATGAGCTTATGCAACTTATACAAAAATGAATGTATTGTGCAGGAAACAGAACGAGTGAAATGTTTTTTTTCGGTGTCACTCAGCCCTGCGTGTCACAGGGCTAGAGGATACCTTTACAAGTTTCTGTAACAAGAACATCGAGATTTGTGTTTCAGGTAGAAATCAACACCAACATCCCAGTCAATTATAGTGAAAGACAAGAAGTGAAAAATGAAATCTCCTTACCCTCTTTTCACTTTAGTGAAGTCAAAAGCGACTTGTCTGTAGGACACAGCCTTCTCATTCAGGTAGCGGCTATACCTTCTTATGAATGTTGACATATCATAACCTACAACACAAACAAAAGAAAGTTAGGGGGCTCACGATAAACATCCCAACACAGATGAAGCTCACTGCTGCACAACGTGTAGTGTTAATACCTTGTAAGCCACTTTTGTCCAAAAAATTGCTGAGGTTGAATAGTGTGTTCCTTGAAGCCAGATATTGTATAAATCTCTGCAAGAAAAACAATGAATGAGGAACTCTGTATGCTTGCACAAGTGGTGTTTACTAGAAGTGGGGCCTTCGAGCACCGATCAATGAACAGCTGTACTTATGGGCATGTCCCATTTAGTGCACTAATAAAAATTATGGTACACTTACAAACTATCTCATACCACATGTCAACACACTGCATGTTGTCAATGTACAGGGCTAAAACTTTTTATCAGATCGGTCATTTAACAAAAATCCTGTATCATGTTTCCTCCCCGTTCAGCAAAGGTGGAGAGCAGTTATTACTTTAGTCCTGACCTCATTGCCGTAGACCATCAGATGGTGCGTGGTGGTGAGGGACTTGAAGACAACCACCCAGCTGGTGTTGGCGGTCCTCTCAAACAGTGTGTCAGCCAGCTGAGGGATGTTCACATTCATCTCATTTGTGCACTGAATCAAATCTGATGGAGGAGAAGGGGAGAGAGGGGAGGGGGTGGGTCACACAGGTTTGCTGTTCAGTGAAAGCACATATTTTCTCAATGTAGCTTTCACATTTTCTTTTTTTTTCTTTTCTATTCCTCCTCGGAGCAGTGTGCTGACTAATCAATAAAATACTGGAGGGCAGCAAGGGAATGCTGGTGAGTCAGAGTTCAGGTAAATAGAGACTTTCAGGACAAACAAACAGTTCTAGCAAGCTAAGGTACAGGAATATCTGACAAGCTTTCTGGAAGTGGACGGTGTTATAATCATGACCCACGCTCAGGCGCTTGTTACTTAAAAAACATTTTACTTCAGTCAGAAATTTAGAGAACATGATAACTTTGTTGTAAAGTGACAACTGTTTTTGGCACTGGGAAGTGAGGCTTTATTTCAGAAAGTGAGATTGAGAGTGTATTCACATCCTGTGTTATCTTGAAAGCACATGTTACCCATGACTTTTCCTAACTATTATACCTGCAAAAGTGGCCATACCTCTGCCATGGCATCCTAAACAAAGACGACATAGCAGTGCACCATAACCATCAGCCCTGAAGTGAAACCAAATGCCTCCTGATTCCTCTTTTCATTCGCCATGGGACTGATCGATGAAGCCAGACCTCATCAGACCACCAATATATCTTTATAAATATGCAAACATGTGAAGGGTAAAAACATTCTCAAAAACCTAATGGCCCTTCGTCACCATGTGGATAGCTTTAGGTATATTTATATCCTGTTTGATATTCTATATTGGGATAATTACTCAGATTTCATTTTTTTTTTAAACTGACATTCTTAGAGATCACACTAAGCTGAACATGACAGAGTTAGGAGAGAAAGGACACAGGTGTGGCTGCGGCTCAGGAGGCAGAGCGGGTCTTTCACTGATCAATCCCAGGATCCTCCAGGTCTGATCCCCGACCTCAAGTCTACATGCCGATGTGTCCTTGGGCAAGATACTGAACTGAACTATACTGTGTGAGTGAGTGTGAATGAGTGAATGTGGCATGTGCTGTAAATGTTTTGTAATTCTACAGTCCCAGGACGTGTAATCAAATATTACCAAATTTTGATGAGGCACCAAAGGATCGTCTTGATTTTGTCCTCTTCCACAAAATCATGTGACAGAATAAATCTTGAGAATGATGCCAGTTATCCAATATTCATACACATCAGATGCAAAAACGAGGCTTGGCAGATAACGTAAATAAATATTTAAGTGAATTTTATATTTGAGGGGAAATGCATGATCCTCTCCAGACCGTAAAGATTCCTCAAGATGTGAAATTGTTCCATTTTTATGTCCTTGTTGCTTTTATCACCTGTTTTATTGCCTGTCGTTTTACTGTAGAATAAATTTAAATTGGAAAGAGTTAAATGGATTAGGGTTTTTACGTTAATATGCTTTTAAGTCTTAAGTAACATACTGTACATAATTACTGACAAAAACTGCTTCACTTTATGGAGCCACATTAATGAAACGACTGAAACATTTTGTTTAAGTTAATAGTTAACATAAAATGTTGCGTAGGAGGCGGCTGTGCGACCCATTGAGGCCTGTTTACATGGGTGGTCTATGAATCCTCCTCAGTGTTTGTTGAAAGCCACACAAAAGGCTTTTTGCTTTTTGCATACACAATAGGCCACCCATGTGACAACAAAAGCCTTTTCAGATGTAACTGAAATGGCTGTGGGGAGTACAAACTCACCAGCAACTTTCTCCACTGGTGTTCCTGAAGTTTGTTTTGTATGAGGACAAACCACAACAACCCGCGGCTCCTGCTCATCAGATTGACAAATTGTAATACTGCCACTGGACGCATCAGGCACACAAAACTGAAATGAGTCTTCTTATGTACAGACAGACGAGGACACACTGATACATAGAATCTATCTGAAACTGTCCTATTCCTATATGAAATGGCCTTCTGTTAAGTGTTAAGTGTTCTGTCTCCCACATGCTGATTTTAACATGATTTGAATTAAAAGGGAAGAATTTCATGCTTGAAAAACAAAACAACAACAACAAAGAAACGACTGAAACAAGTGGCTCGTGAGGTCACACACCACACCACAAAATAGTAATTTTGGTAATAAATGGTAGACGGTAAGTAAGTTATTCAGAATGATAGCTGTCTCCAGTAACGTGTACGGTATATCAGTTTACCGTTAATACTGAAAGTCTGTACAAAGCTCAGCTCAGGGCTCACATAATTCTTAAAATCTTGGCCAGTGTGAATAGCATGATATGATTTAAAAGGTCTGTTTCTTCTGCTGAACAAGTTCAACAAGAATCACCCCCTGAAGAAGAGCTCCACTTTACATCAGTGACTGCAGCGTTGAGCACGGTGGCTTGTCTCATCTTCCTCTGTCCCCATCTCTCATAATTGTCTCTCCTGCTAAATGTCACTGACAGGGTCAAGCTACCTTGTGGTATTCTGAGAATGTGTCAAAGCAATCGTTGCGCCTCCCTGTTTGTGAAATAGCCAGTGTGTAGAATCTATTCGAAACCCAGCGACTTCCCTAAAACGTGTCGTTACGGAAACAGAACCTAAATTGTTAAAAGCCTAAGCAAAATTTCCAAAGACACTGTCACAGCTCTTGGCAAATATTACATTTCAAGTCTTCCGTCAGCAAAATTCCTGAGACACAGTGTGTCAGATGAGACAAAAGGACATTATTTCCTGCTTCTTATATGTTGACTTGGCCCCTATAATCACACATGAAATGTCACTAAATGGACTGTAACAAGAAGCTTATAGAGCCCACACACAGTCTGTGGGCTGCAATGGCCTGGTCGTTTTATCTGGACAGCAGGCTCATTTTAGCGGTACATTTTTTAAGCTGCAAGCAGTCCTCACCACAACAGATGCAACACACTTCTGTACTGTGGAAGGTCCACTAGCAGATAAGCATTAGCCTATAATTGTAAACTACACTTGCTTTTTCTTGTGACCCAGATTTAAACTGTAGTTCGTGTCCTCTCTCTCTTTTCCTCTCTGTTCTGAAAATCTCCACACACTCACCAGGGGTAGGCCTGTATAAGTGTTTTGTCACAAATGTTTTAGCATATCAAAAAAAGTGCTTTACTGTGGCTGCATTGACATGCAGGTAGAGAGATAGGCATGAACTCATAGAACTGGAGTTATACCCAGCAACTACTATTTTCCTCACTGTAACGCAGACTCCTGTAACACCAACATCTCAGAAGGTCTAGAAAACATGACATAAAAAAAGCAAAGTAAAACAGGGCAGCTGGTAGAACTCAAACAGGAGCTAAGTTGTAAGGTGCAGGGTATTCTGGTTTTGGGAAGGTTTGTGCTCATGGAGGATTTCCAGAAGGGGTAGCATGTCAGAGTGGAGGATTTAAGTTGCTCAGTGAAGATGGCTGCATTATTAGATGGAGCTGTCTGGCAGTGTACTCAGAACATGAGAAAGGAAGTGATGAGTACACTCTTTCACAAAAAGGATAAGGAGGTATGTTCTACTGTGTGCACTGGGATTCCTGGACAACACACATAAGACAGATAAGTCGAATGTGTCATTAAATGATGAGACATCTCTACTATCTTTCTACCCTGCTACAACCACTGTTTTCAAAGTTTGCTGCTAAGTTCAGAAAAGTGCTTTAGTGGTTTAAGTAATTTTTAAAGAAAAAAAAGTCAAAATGATTCCAGCTTCTTAAATGTGAATATTTTCTGGTTTCTTAAAACCTCTTGACAGTAAAGTCATTATTTTGGGGTTGTGGACAGAACAACAGATTTGGCATCATCTTGGGTTTTGGGAAACACTGATGGGTGTTTCTGACATTTTATAGACAAAACAACAAATCCATTAATTGAGAAACTAATCAACAGAATAAATGACAATGAAAATAGTTGTTAGTTGCAGCCTGAATAATAATTAAGTGCACCATGACACATAACTCCTGCAGCAGCTAACGCTCATATTCATGGTCAATATTAAAGTGAAACATTCAGCCCACAGTTCATCATATAAATTTAGTTCAAAAAGATCGCTACATACCAGAGGCAAAGCTTTTCATGTTCGGAGCTGCAAATACAAAATAGAGAGGAGAGGCAAAACAAGGACCCACTGACTTTTAATTAGTGATCTGTGGCACAAACTGCTGCTTTATGACAAAGTAGTCAGCACTTTAAGCTTTTACTTTAGCAGCTTTGCTAAATGTGTGTACTTCCTTTCTGGATAACGCCCAAGCATTTCTCAATTAGATGTACCTCACGTGGAATTTCAAGATAACGCCATTACAACATGTCTGGGATATTGCAGGCCAAGTGTGGTCACTGGAATCTGGTATGCTTGTAATCAGCAGCATAATTGTAAGGAAATGCATCAAAAGTATCCCAGCCAATCTCACATTTGATTAGTTCAGCTCCCCTGTGCTCTGGGAAGGGGTTGGGTTATGTAATGACTTCCTGTTGGCTGTTTACCCATGGCAATCCAAGGCTTGCTTTAGGAACTAGAGGAACACTTCCTGCTTCAGGAAATGTCTGATGTAGGATAAAGAGGACATGGAGCCCCTGTAACTTTACACACATTAGTGCAAAATTCAGATATTTTGTCATGTTTCATTGGAGAGCTAGCAGGAGTCAGGATTGAGATGTGCGCCAGAGGATACTGGTTACCAGTACTCTGCTTTACAGACGGGCAGTGGCACAGTACTTTGTGGTCAAATGCGATAACATTCTGTGTCCAGACATATTGTACAAAACAGAGAAACTTAAGTTTAACACAGATTGCCAAGAAGTTTGCAAAAGGCATGTCTCTCTTGTTGACAAAGACTTCTCTGCTACGTAACTGTGGTCTCTGGTACAGAAGCAAGAGCGTCATGGCAGCTAGTTTGAGTTGTGCTATTTAACCTCACAGGCCTTGCAGTGCCACAGCAGACTCCATTCAGCTAAGCAGGTGGACAGCGCTCTTTTTAAGGCCGTCACTTGATGCCACTGCAGTCACATGCTCCTTGTGCAGCACTACATTCAGTATGGGGAGAGTGAAGCCATGGGGAAGGACCTTAGGGAACGTGCAAAGGTGGCCCTGCCATTATATTTCAGATGAACCATGTACAGCCACAGCTGAGGCTACAGAAAGTGCGAACTCAGGAAGAGAGAATACACCACCTTCACATCTGTTTGGAGGCCAAGATATTTTAAGACCGGGAAGATCTGAGGAGGTCAAAGAAATTCTTTTGCAAAACATTGTACAACCATCTTTTTCTCTAATCATTTCCCTAATATAGGCATTTAACACATGCCCCCTCCTCTACTAATTTAACAAAACTTCATGCTGCACCAGCTGGTACAAATAAAAAAGAAAAAGCTTTGTTTTATTGCTTAATTAATTTTAATTTTAATCAGTAACGACTTCTAAAAAAACCTGCTCTATTCCCTGTAACTGATCCTCTTGGTTTATGCTGAATTATGTCTCACTAAAAAAATCATGTTTCAGTAGAAACGAATAGAGCAACATGTTCTCAAAATACAATCTTGTAAGGCCTTTCAATCCTCTCCTCTAAACATTTTACAGTTTCATCAACCACATATTCTCGGGACGTTTGCAGTCATCCACAATGTCTGCAAATTGATAAACCACAATTCCTATATTAAGTCATTTCACAGAACGACAATGACCACAGCCAGATATGTAAACTTGCCTCACGGGCCACACAATTCCACTAGGCAAGGGTAACGTGGTGCCAACAAAGAACCAGATAAAACCAAACCCATAATCTGGCCAGCATTCATACATTCATTCATTCATTCCACTTGCATTTCTCATCTGCCAAGAAAGATCTCCCCTCCACAAGTGTGTACAGTAATAAGTTCTAGAGTCAACATGTTTATGCCAGTACCAAAGGTCAACAGCTACTGCTGATTTCATACATTCATCACCTCGTGAGAGACCTTTGAGCTGTTTAAGAGCAGTGTGTGATGAACTTTACATTATGGCAATTAAACTGGACAAAAGAGATTGCTGCCATGCACTTAGGCTGCCCACTTTTCAACAGCAATTCTCACTGGAGGAAATACCATACATAGCACCACCGTGAAGCTACAAAGACCACAAATCTATAGCTTCATACACACTGCTGGGGTGTAAACGGCACTAAACCCACTTGATACACATTTTCCAGTTTCCAAACCTACTTTAAACAAGCACACAAGTAAATAAGATGAAGGTGGAAGGAGAGGTTGATTTGTTCACCCTTTACTTATCCCTGTCTGGTAATTGCAGAGTCTCTTTAAAGTTATATGGTGGAGTTTATCTAGCACGCCACTGTTAAAGAATGTGGACCATGGTCCAGTGCAAATGCAACAGAGAGGGCAGAGGGCCATATCTCACCTGCAATCCAGACAGGAACAACATGGGACAGCAGCTAGACACATCGTGGTTACATCTGGCTGGTCAGGAAACTCCAAACATAAGTGCACCCTTCAGCCTTCTTTAAATAACTCTAACCTAAGTGAGATTCCTGCTAGGCAGTGGGTCTCTTGATTACCTCAGGAAGAGGCTTGAGTTCAGCAGCTCCACAGAAGAGCCCCATATTACCTGGTTCTCTGAAATCAGGAAGGTCACTGGGACATGGCCTCATTTCTGTAAACTCCATCAACTGAAAGCTGTGGTTATTCAAAAACCCACATGTTACAACATCAAACAGGCTCAAGCTCAAGCTCCAGCTAGGCCTAGAGGTACAAGATAAATGAACATTGATTCCACACAGCACCAAGGGGATGTCTGCAACAGCAATATACTGTTTGTTGCTGAACCAGTTCACACAAGAGAAGACAGCAGTGTGATAGAAAACTCACTTCATCTATTCCTCAATTTCTTACAATGATTGTCTTAACAGGATATTCACTGAGAGATCATGCCAGCATTTAAATGACAACCAACAGTCATGAGAATACTTCAATGTAACTATTTCTTGAAGGACAGTCATATCACTGAGAACCTTATACCCAGTATCCAACAGGCCGACTGACGGCTAATATACAAATTAAACTGCAATGACCAATTTGCATGTTAGGTGCACTGCCTATTTTCTGTTCGTGGACCAAAAAGCTGGCAAGTTCTGGTGCCTGTTGTGCCTTATTTCATTTTCAAGGCTGATAGGAGCAGACCCAAATCTAAGATGAAACTGTAAAAGGTCTATCCCTGATAAATATATATACTGTTAATATATGAACAGTTAGCAAATACCAGTTGGGCTACAAACTGTCATAGATAATAAAATTCAGACCTAAAGTGCCAATATGTACAAATATAATGGATGGGATAACTTTCACTCTCTTTCTATTATACAGAGTGGTGTAGTATTATTCAGCTGTCTGAAAGCACTTATTTCTTAATTTGAAACAGGGTTGATTTAGCTGCTCTGACTATGTTCAAGCTGATAGTTCAGGGACAAACGGTGTCCATACTGGTTTGCAAATGAGAATAATGCATAAAGCCTTCCATTAAATGCTACCTGAAACAATGAGCAAGATCACAGATAAAACACAAGCCATGAGACCATAATTATCAGTAGATATGCTAATATAAAAAAGGACACATGATGATTTTGCAGTGCTGAGGCTGAAAAGCGGCTGGATGGCATGCACCTCTTGTGCGGCCCTCATATGTGGATACTGAGTGGTATGTCGCTGTCGGTTTTTGGTACACCGCTGTCACTTTATGGCTAATGGCACTAACGAACATATCACTGATATAATCTAAAATTCATATCACTGTATTTTTTTGTTTGTTTTTTATGGTGCCAGCATTATATCAAGGTGTTACAAAATAAAAGGGATACTCCACTCAAAACATGATTCTACCTCTTTCAATCTATTAGCAATGAAGGGAACGCATCTTTGAAAAGAAAAAACGATTAAAAAATTGAGCCGTTCATTGGCTCCAAATAGGTCTACATGTGTTTTGGAAGGAGTAACCTACCCTATAATGTAAGTTAATTAGTGAATGCAATGTGATTAATTCTCAGGGGTAGACACGGGCTAGGATTAGGTACCTCAACAGCATTTATTAGGGCAAAAAAACCCAAAATGCATTATACAAGGACAACAGTCAGTGAACCACGGGACACGGCAATCAAGTACATTTACGAGGCACACTGCTTTTGTGTAACAATAAAACCAGCTGAGTTTGTGTTAAAGTATGAAGTGTGGAGATAATGTTAGATCTGGCTTTGTGAGACTACACAACAAACAACATAAAAAAACAGTTACACACATCTGAGCTACTACTCTGGTTATTTCATTAGCTTCAAATGACACTTAACATTCACACAGTTTCTCTTGACTGTCCCTCAGTATTAATTACTCCAAGTTTGCTCAAGTGTATGGCTCTACAATAGATGCTTTTAGCCACATTAGCTGCAGAACATGCTAAAGCCAAATTCAACCATCAGAATAAACCGTAAAGCAACATAAAAATGGCAAAACTACAGATTCTAAATTTAAAGTCAGATCCATCCTTGAGCATCACTTTTGAAGCTAATCCTACTTTGTACTGGTCCTCAAAGCAGTCCGAAGTAAAATGATTAGCACACACATATCGTCTAAGACATTTCTAGGTTTTGTGGAGACATTTCCATCAAGTTAATGCACTGGGGCTTCACCGCCAACAACAGAGAAATTGCTGTGTGTTGCTCGTAATGTTACCTTCCACATCTTTGTGTCACTGTAGTAAGTGTATAGAATGAGGAAAGCAACGCGAGTAACTGGATGCATCTCCAGTTATATGAATACATGCACAGCCCTCTATCTGCATGTTATTGCAGCCACAGTGAAGCACATTATTTCTAATAAGCTAAGACATTGTCACGTTAATGACAGTATTGCAAAATCCATGACATGTCTGAAAGTGGCACCAGTGACTGGTACACCACCCTACCCCAATGTCATATACACCTTTTCAGCAGCACATTCTTGTTGACATATGGCATCAATTGTTATTATGGCCAATGCTGTGTGCAACTTAAAAGGGGTTTATCACTCCTATTTCACTGGCAGACAATACTTTTCACAAGCATGGTGGTGTGCCACTCTGGTTTTAGTGTCAGCTACTGATTCTTAGAAGTATGTCGCTTTAATTAGCAGCAAGTCGTTGCTGTTCGAGCAGCATATGGGACATGAAACCACTATGCCACTCTTCCACTATCACATGCTCCTTCTGACCAGCTTGTGGCAATTATTTCCTGCCATGTTCCACTGCTCACTACTATGTCAATATTGTTCCACCTAGAGATGCGAAATAGGCAAAATGTCTACAAATGATCTGTTTGACTTGGAAGTATCTGACAGCACCATGGATGTCTAGGATAGATAGGCACAAACTCAAAATATGTCAAAGGTCAGGAAGATCAAGGCCAAGTGTCCAGCGGTCAAACCTCTCCACATGCACTGAAAGAGAATGACTGTTCAAGTCCATGCCGCTGGATAGATCCCGAGATAGATAGCAAATCAACACTAAAAAAAACGTATTCTGAAAGGTGGCAACAGTGGATCTGGTTGTAATCCTGCTGAGTATCAATTTGCTTGTGTGCTCTTGATAAAGCTGTATGTCGAAGTCCACAACCCCACAGCGACTTCCCGAAATAGACAGGCAGACTCAACAGGCACTAGAAATGCTAGCCTCGACAGAATATTCTACCGAGCTCAAAGTGATGCGATTCTTCCTATTACAAACACAGCTTCACACATGCAGCCTTGGAATGTGTCATTCTGGAAAAAGCATTTACAAATATTAAGGAGTCAAAGGCAGAGAGCTCAGTTAAGCCAAAGTTACAGTTACAGCCTCGTTATGGGCTACCTGCTGCATGGTAACGGTATGTTTTAGCATAATGAGATAACAGGACTTACTGCTCATTCTACAAGCTGAAATATTACTGAAACAAGAGGTGTTTGGTGGAACCCAAGCGTCAAACTGAAGTGTCATACATAACAATTCAGTCTGAAATGCTAATTTCATCGGCTATAAAAGTTAGCCTTTTCAACAAATCTACTTTACACACAATAGCTACGTTTGTGTTTGGACGTTTGTCACTCTCTCCAGGGCTAGCTAGCTAGCCAACACTCTCCAACTCGGATTACACTATATATGTAATGCCCATGTAAATACGGTGGCTGTCTAGAGAATGTGGTTAATCGTTCAGAAAAAAATGTTAAAGCCTTCATGTTCACACGTATTAGCATTAACAAGGATCCAAGATGCTAAAACTGAGCCCAATGCCATTGGCAAACTGCCTGTCAGTCATCAAAGGGGTTAGCTTTGCTACTATCAAATAAATGGACACTTTGGACCTACTGAACGGCTCTAGAAACGCGTATACTGCTTTAAACAGTAAACTATCACAGTAAGACTAAGTTAACGTAACGTTACTGGTACATGTATGTGCAGGCCTCATAGCCATACACACAGCAGTCAGATTGTGATGTTAACTTGAAAATGCCGAACTGAAACACACAGCTATATCGATAACCAATAAATACGATACTTACAATCCAAATGTTTCTTTTTTGGCCCCATTATTTCATGCGTGGTCGCCTTGCACACAGTTTTGGAAATCGCCGAGCCGGTGACACTGTGCTGAGCAGCGGTTATCCTGTCTGTAATGCTCTGTCCAGACATCCTGTATCGGATCAAATAAACGGTGACCGTTACAGAAACGTTTCCAAATCCAGCAGAATAGAACGGGTTTTGTGGACGGTGTCGGTCTTCAAAGGCTCTGTGCCACCTGACAATAGTGGAGACGAGAGAGAGAGACAGAGAGACACAGAGAGACAGACAGAGAGGACATAACGAGACGACGGCAGGCGTTACATTTCGCTTATAGGCTAGCTGGCTGCTAACTGTTGGGAAATAAATTCACCCATACAACTAAACTAAAAGACATTGACTGAAGCTGCAGTAAGAACCATTCATATTTCGCGACTGTAACTTACGAACCTTACGAACCAGTCTTTTAATCGATCCCTCACGTCTACTCTCTCCTCTTCCCGTCCAAGTCTTTCTCACAAACCGTAGCTACACAGACAGAATAAAAAAAGACCATACTTCCGGACACGATTTTTCATAATAAAAGCCACATTGAGAACAATATAAGAAAAACAAGGAATTATATATTATCCTTCAGTGTTATTTTCATACATTAAACGTAGGCACACTTTACTTCTAGAGAGTTTGTAGTCTGAAAAACAAAAGGGTCGTCTAAATGGGTTTACCACCCTGTATTTTAATTGCGGATTAATTAGGTTTGAGCCTTTATTTTGGAATCCATATATGCCACTGACAGTGTCGTCGCGGTTAACGTCCAGCTTGACGCGGCTCGTTCTCGCTTTCTTTGGTTCCCACGCTGAACCCCGTCCAATTTTTTACAGCTCCCCCCGCGCTACGTTTCAATCACCGTTTAAATGGACTGAGGGTTTTGAAGGAAAATGGCGGGTCTATTTCCTGGCCAGCCCTGACTTCTCATAACTTTTGACCGTAATGCACCACGCAGACACCATGCATACAGACGCCTGCTTCCTGCTGCTCGCCTGTCGTTGAATCTCACCTTTCACAAAGCGTGCGCGCGCCTTCAGCAGGACACTGAGCTTACCAAGATATATTGACTTCAGTTACACTTGATTGTTGATTGACTTTGATAAGTTAATTAACAAATCAAAGACTCATTAAAAGTCAAACATTACCACGGATACATTGTAAATCTGTTTCGTTGTCACGCCTGTGCTTAATTATCCACATCCTTTTTCATTTTAACTTTTTTTTTTTGTATAGATAGGTCCGTCATTAGTTTGGGGTTGTCAAGGTTTCCACATCTAATTTGAACTGTATTTACTATCATTAAGCAATTAAAAGACAGATCAGATATCTACTTTTGTAAATGTACCTAACTGTTGGCTATAAATTACATCTTTTAGACTAATGAGGTTAGGATTCGGTGATTCGCAGAGTCGATTCTCGCCATTCGCTGAATCCTTGGACAAAATGAACCTCCGGCTCAGCACTCATTCATTCATTCAGTCATTCATTCAATCATTCACCCTCGACAGGACGTGATAACACGGCTGCCTGCAGAAACTGCCTTCTGGGCTTCTCTGTCCTGATCCCGTGCAAAGTCGCCCGAAGGATCCTCTGACAGAACCAGCCTTGCTCTTGGGGCTCCATTTGGCCTGTTTTGCATGTCAAGTGGTGCAGCGCTATTTTGGGATCCAGTGGAAAATATGAAGTGAAACACATGGTCATACCGCACACACTATTTTTAATAAGTCGCGAAGGGTGAAAACAGAGAAAAGGTGTAATAGATTACTTTAGTTATCGGGGGGCCTACAGAGGAAGTTTGCTGCGTTAGAGGATTCAGGCCTAAAAGCGGGACTCCCGTCAGGAGCTGGTAGGGTACAAAGACTGAATCACTTCAGGCGCTGACTCAGCCTCCGTGCCGTCTTCCCATCATGACTTCTTGGTAATACGGATGCCACAGAAAACTTCCTCATTTAGCCTCCCTGGGGTTTACACTGTGCTGGCCCCTCCGCGCTATTTAGTTGATATTTCCGAGCACATACACACACTGTCTTTCCCCACCGTCACTACATTTGGCAGAACTTTGAGGACATCTAGTGGTCCACATTTGAAAACATGACACAACATGTGCAGCATCGAGATCTCTCCAAGTTACCTTTCAGAGATGAATACAGTATTTTATGTATGATACATTTACTTTATTTCAGGTTTCATGACCCTCGTTTAAAAACAAACAATTCTTGTGGCTCTCTCCTGAATATCAAATTCAACTTACAATTTTTGATGCAGTTTGGCAAAAAAAGGACTAATGGGCAGCTGATTACTTTTAAATGATTATACCTCTTGTGTAATGCCCTTGGTCTGCAGGGTGTCTTGGGAATCCCTAGGGACCTTAGGAACTGTTTTTTAGGGAGCAGCAACTCTCTCAAATTTTTTATTTTTGTGTTTTAAAAGGCTGAATCTCACCAGGAAACTCAGAAACATTGTAGGTGAGCTGGGAAAACAGTTTCATCTGGATACTGACAGCGTTCACTATCTGTAAAACGAGATGTGACTTTCAGCTGGACATCGGTATGCAGAGGGTGGAATTTTCAACATACTAAACTGCTGAAAAACAAATGTTCTTTGAATCTTTTCAGAGAGAAAAATAGATGAGGATAATATCTCAGGATGCTTGTCACTGATAACAAACTTCTCTGACATCCTCATTTAGCTCTGAGGAGGCGCACTCCATGGCTAGATAAACCCTCTACTGTTTGCAGGCTCTGGCACAAAAAGTGAGTGGTGGCCACCTACTGGGGCCCCCCATGTTCACCAACTTATTTTGGTTAAATTAATTAATTCTGTTTAGTCTAATTATATTTTTTTGATTGCATTGAATCATCTGAAATATTGAAATTATAATTATTTTGTTATTATAAAAAAGTTGACCCAGGGCTGCAGGATTAACTCCTTAAACACAAGTTTACATATGATTATATAAATCAATGAAACAAACTGGAGTAGTTTTGTTCAGTGGCCAGCAGATCAGACTGTGCTTGTCCTGAGCAGCTTCCAGGTGGGAACGCTGTATGTAGCTGTGTAAATGTGATCAGGTCCATCCTGAAAAGGAGAGCAAAGCTCTCCAAAAAAACAAATAAACAAATAAAGGTTAGATACAAAATTGATTTAAAAAATAACAAACTGTATGCTACACAGTGTACCAAGGGCCTTTGGTGCCCACTTTTCCCACCTGGTAATCCAGCCTTGCACGACTGATGTCACAAACACAATCTCAACAAAACAGCAAGCACACTGGACAAGCTCCTAACACACAACTTCGAACACAAAGCTGACTGGGCACCACACACTGTATCTGCCCAAGATGTTCATGGCAGGTCCATCGCAGCCCTGCTCAGTGAACACACTGTCCTGCCCCAAGGCTGGCGCTGCCTGCCTGCTTCCAACTGGAAACAACATAGAGACTCCAAATCACTCATCTTCACAAGCAGCTTCACAAAAACAGTACCACTTGAGCCAGTTTCCTCATTTGATGGATTGTTTATTACATGTTTTGTTGATGAGCTTCTAATTTGTGTCCTCATTCAGCAGCAACAAGATGTACTGCTGGTACTCAAGTGATTCAGAGCCCTGGGTCTTGCCTGTCAGTCCACATAACAGGTGAAGGTTGTTGGGGCAGAATGCAGCCTGAAATGAATACCTGCAGACTCAACACAATCGTTTTTTCTGGTTAAAAATATGATCTAATCTTTTTTTTCAATTTAGACTTAATCTATCCTAAAATGTGCTATATGCAGTCATAAATAAATGAAATGATCAGATATATAAAGGAAACTAAAAATTACTTTAAGTTGCATAACATAACATTGCAGTTACATAACATTTCTACTTTCTAATTATTATTATGTATTATGGATCATAATTTGTTATTTGCTCAATTACTTTAAATGTGTGTTTTGTTTGTTTTTTTTTACTTCAGCATCGTGTCCCCGCCAACCTCTGAAATCAAACCAATGCCCTTTAATATATTCATCTCACTCAGACCACAGACAGTATGATCAGCAAGTCAATAACTGATGTAAATTTACTTTTACCAGACACACGAGGGTAACAATAATTAGGCACTTGAGCCTTCTTGTTAAAGAATATATTCTACCCTGATCTGTGCACTTATTATTGTATTTAATGTGTTACACCATCAAATCGATCAAAACATATGATACATGAAAATTGTAGCAAAAGTACTGTAGTTTAGCTGGTTAATTTCATCCATATGTAACATATCGTTTAATGGAGCCATGTCTTTTCCTTTCCTGCAATAGCTTCGCATATTCCTCAGGCAGAGAATGCATCTCCCCCTGAAGAATGTATTTGTCACGTATATAATGGCGATGTCAACTGGGAGGACAAGCTTATACAGGGATACTCTCTGAGGGACGCTGAAAATGATGCAAAGACTTGGCTACTTGTAAGGGTTCCAACTGATGATATTTTAGCCAACAAAAGCGGAGAGACTCGCCCTTTCATTTTGTCAAAGACGCAAAATTATTTGTGTGCCAATCAAACTGCTAAAGAGAGCTCTGGGTGACGGCATCCAGTCTAGATTGATTTCACTCCAGATAAAGGATCCTCAGATCTTTTTCTGCTGAGAAAGATCATTACAAGTTTTATCATACTTTGAACCAAATACAAGAGTTTTGAAAAATGGGATGACTGTCTCCTGTGACCTTATTAAAGTGATATATTGCCACCAAAACTGAAGGCAATGATACATTTGACCTACTAACATTATCATATTATAATACACAAACTACATCCGTCAAACTTAAGCAATTTGAACTCATTCAGAACTATGTTGCACCTCATACACAAGAGATGTCCATGTGATGCACAGGGAAGGGATCTGATATACAAAGCACACTCAGTGACATGTGACTTATTACTTAGCATATACAATGTATATATAGTTTGACAACAATGAAAACGAAGCTCGATTACAGCCGAAAATGTATTAAGTGATTAACAACAAATGCTATATCATGATTCAGTTTAACTTCTCTCTGAGGTGGCAAGGTGGCATAGTGAGTTATGAAAAGCAACAATAATTTAGTTTAAAAACCTAAAACAAGTTAGTATTTCTACAGTTGTAGTGGAATTAATCTACTTCTTTCCCCAGAATATGAATACAAATAATTGTGAAAATGTTGAATATTAACTGAGAAATTTCCCTAATCATTGCACACACACAAACTTGCATAAAATGACTAACATTTCCAAGTATTATTAATTACATATCAATAAGTAGAACATTAAAGTCCCTCAAAGGAATGAATGTGTCTAACTTCAGTTTGTGCTAAGATCAATCCAGTAAAAAGGTCCATGTTACTGGGAACCAGCCTGTTCCAGTTCAGAGGTCATATTAGCTTCGGATGGAACGAAGGATGTTAAATATCTCTTTGATAGCAAGACCATGTCAATGAAAACAAAGCTATACTGATGGCTTCTGTGTGTCAGTGATGACCTTTGACCTTTTCATATAGCAAAGTTGTGAGTATAACAGCTGTCCCTAGCAATGAATGGAATAACACTGTGGTTAAATGGTAGCAGCATGAGCATACAGAGGTATCTGTAATTTAATGTGGATAGTATAGTGGCTTTTAGCATGGTTTGTATGTACTTAATGAAAAACAAGGTATGTTCCAGTATAAGAATCCATTTTTGTTTAAATTGATAATTTTTGTAGGCCAATCTGCTCTGAAGGTTGTCAAAAGCAGACTGTAAGCTGGAGAAGGTCTGGTTTGCAGTAGAGCTGATTGCATACAAGATGGTATTGTAGCGTAGAAAGGGACATTGCAATCTTGAAAAATAGATTGAATTTATGTGTACACTAATTGCAGGGGGTCCTCATATTGATCCATACGGGACACCAATCCCTGGGGTAACTTAATTTGAACAATAACAATCAGAACCCTACCGGATAGATCTGATTAAATTAGCTGTAAGCAGAATAATGAAAATTCAGGGAGGGCAGTATGCAACAACAATATATTATGAACAATAGCATGAAAAATACATTTTTTTTAAATCAAATTAGTTTACAGTGTCATCCATAACAGCAATACCAGCAGTTATTGTGTATTGTGAGCTGGTCTATCTTTCTGTCTGCTGTGGCTGAAGCACATTTTCTTCATTATATTGTTGTGAGTTGATCAATGATTCTAGGATTTTAGGTTAGACATAGACAGACACAGTTTAGGTCACAAGTGTTACCACTCTTGTGTAACGGAACTGTATGAGCTGTTTTCCATTTTGAGGGAATTTTAATTTTACAAGAAGATTAATAAGTTTACCATGGCATTCACTTTGTTTGATTGATTGATTTGGAATAAAATGCCTGACATTTGCTACAGTTTCATACAAATATATTTGACTATTAGTGACATCAGGACTATGTCACTTTTGAAATCAAACTATAATCAAAACTTGTACAGCAGTACTTGCCAAATAAATAAATATTTTTTTTGCACACAGTAAAAGAGTTACCATACACAGGATAAAGCACAGTGACAGCATAAACTAATGCTAGCGAGTTGTGTCAGTGTAACAATGCATCCGTTATGTTACAAAGGATCACAATTATCCCTATGATTTAACAAATAATTTCAAGTGAGCACTCACTAAGGATGAGTGATGAAACATGAAAACACAGGTTAGATTTAGTATGTATTTATTATGTAGCATTTAGTATGTCATGTATTTAGACACATTAAATACAGAAAAGGAAAGACCTCCTCCGTCAGTCTCTGCAGTGAAGTAAAGGTCTATGACTGCAGCTTACAGATGTCAAAGCTGATCAAAACTACATTTGCATGAGCCCTCACCAGGACAAGAGGGGAACCCTGATGAGTATTTATTACATTTGTTCTGTGAGTCACAGGTCTGAATACCAAGTCCATTCATAATGTGAAACAGCCGGCCTCCTCACAGTAATCTTATGATGTGCAAAACATCACTAGGAGCAAGCATCCCTGCTCCCATGGCAGACACGTGCATTCATATCATTGTGTTTTCTACCAGAGAAGGGAGGGGTGCTTGACAATATTCAAGTTACCAAAACCATTTTCTATTAATAGAACATGTGTGCTAACCAAACATGTTACATTTCTATGGAGCAAGAAAAACCCTTGATGAGCAACTATCCTGGGATAGTCACATAAATGACATAGCTGCAGAAATAGGAAGAGGAGCATCTATTACAAGAGGATGCTCCCCACATCTTACTCTAAGTTAGGAATTTTGTACTGCAAAGACTGTAATTATGGGAGATCCCCACTTGATTTGTGTGACTCAGATGGCTGAGCCTCATATTAACTTCGGCTGAAGTTAAGCACGCCTGTGTGCTTAAATTAGAAGGAATGTTTTCATGGCCAGTATGAACAGGAGGAATGATTGCAGTTAACCATTAAATGCACACATTGCCGTGTGAGAACTGTTTTAAGATAGATTTGAAAAAATGTTGACCTACCCTTTAATTAGTGAGCTGTAAAGGCACTGGTAGGTAGAGTTTGCTACCCTTGGAAAGGATAGTTCTGTCCCCCTGTTTCCAGTACCAAGATGTTCAACTATACCTTTAACTTGTTTAGAAATATAATTTCTTATAACAACCATGGAAATGTAAAAGAGCAGTACAATAAAGCGTTATGCATAGAGCCACTCAGTGGAATAGACAGCCCTACTTAATGTTTCAAGAACCTGATAAAAAGGTTTTAAGAAACTACAGCAGTCATGTGCAAATGAATTGACTTTTATTGTTGTTTTTATGTTTTCCTGGCAGTTGTTCTATTTGTTTGGTTGACATATGTTTGGTTTGATGTAATTTTATTAGGTTGGGTATAATGGTAGTATTGTACCTGTTTTTGTTGATTTGTTGATTGATTGATTGATTGGGATCCTATTGGTCAAATTCTACAAGCTAATGCAAAGCCTTATAGGAAGGAATCACTTCAGTGGGCACAAAAATGGACTGCTGCATAGATTTCATGAGAGAAAGTTCATAACAACTTAACTTAACAACAATGTTAGTCTGTCAGTGTTGGAGATGAATTGGCCAAAGTGTGAGGAAGGGACCGCTTCCATACGGGTAGGTAAACAAACTGAAAATGATGCTCCTTAAGGGAGGCTCTATGTGTGAAAGTGTGAAATTACACATTACATGTTAACGCATTTGCAGACAGAATGTAGAATTTCCATTTCCGTACATGTCCTACGACATAACCAGCCATAGACACACCTCAAACAGCCAATGGGAGGCTATGCTTTCACGTATTCTTCAGTGAGCACTAAGGATGTAGCCATAAGTAGACCTGAGTGATGTGGTTTGACAATGTCAAGCTGTCTGTTTGTGCAAGGTGATGAAAAGTTCAAAATGGTGTCTTTGGCCTCCATGGTTGTCATATTCTATGGATTAAGATGCTCTCCAGCTGATAAGACCAACTGGCTCTAACTATCAGGCATATAGAGGAATGAAATGAGTTCTGGATAATTGAAGTGCTCAGGCACTCTAGATGGCTATCAGTCTGCAGTGAAGCAATGTACTCTATCCAGTTTTTGGCCAAGATTCTTGTAATTACAATTTATCTGGATTAGCAAAGTCCATAGAGATAAGACTTTGCAATTCTCAGCTTTCAGTGCTCAATTTTCAAGACAGTTCTTCATGAGAATATCAGAGCAGCGAAGGAACACGAATGTCTTGAGCTACAGAGGATCACTTCTGTCCAGTGGTTTGCACTGGCCGCTTCAGCAAGATGTTTTATTCACGAGGACTTTGGTGGACCGAGGATGAACACCCTTGAACAATGGATTTTAGTGACTGCTGCAGCTGAAGAACCGATGAACACCAAAGATACTCTTAATCAGGTGAGATAAACAGAGTAAGGGCAGATTATACCTAATGAAGTGTACACTAATGAATTTGGAAAAAACACAACATGCAATTTGTTTCAACTTCATCCATTCTGAAGGCTGATGATGCAGTGAGCTTCGACAGAGGCAAACCTTTACTGAAACTGCTGTGGAAATATCATGTGTGATGACACACTGAGGGCATCCTCTGTGGAGAGGGAAAATACAGTGCATGGATTTTCAAACAGTCAGAGGAGAGAAACCAAACAAGTGGCTCTTTTGTTTTCCATTAGACCTAAAGTGAGAGGTTTGCTCGAAACTGTCCTTTCCATCTCATATTCCATATTCACAGGATCCCTGTGTGTGCTCTGCCGGGTTCACACTGCATCAAGCCTGTCTCATATACTGCTGTCCATATGGAAGATGGGACAGTGAGGACTGGCTAATCCGTTGAAACCCCATGAACTTTGCTTTCTTTTTCTTTGCTTTCTTTATGTGTCCTGTAACCAGGAATCAAAGTTTGGGGGTCAGGTGGGAGGCCGGCAGCAGCCCGCAGCCCCACCGAGCAGATTGCTTGCTGCTGTGCTGACTGAGGACTGCTGCACACAAAGCATGAAAAGTGTGGATTCCTGGGGCCAAGGGCCCGCGTGGTGGGCTCTGTACTCCCCGACCAGCCTGGGGAGAAAGGAACGGCTCAGTCAGCAGGCTAGGGCCACTGGAGCGATGAAAAGATAATTCTCCCCCCCACTGCCGCTGGACCTCATGCGGCGTCAAACCATTTGTGAGCGGTGACACAGCCAGATTGGGCCGAAAGGATATGAGTGGGAAACTTCAAAACCTGCTCATGTTTCTGCGGACGTGAAAGGATTTGTATAACACATTCAGATTTGATGGACTTTCCCATGTTCACTCTGGACAGCCCTTTTTTGTTGACATGTTCAAATAATGAATCTCTTATGTGTAGGATCCCTTTTCCCCCCCTGCTCCTGAGTCCTGTTTCTAGTTGTCGGGTAGGGATGCTGTGCGGACCATTCCATCGTCTGTCCCGAGCTTATGGAGAACCGCTGACTCGCTGGCTTCCAGGAACCAGGGTGAGTGGTTTGACCTCTAATAGAGCAACGGTCTGCCTTTTTACCTTAAGCTGTCAGGAACAACACCATCTGCTGTCAGAGCTAGAGACGTTAACCACAAACTTGTGGCTGTTGCTCCTTTAATTTAGCTGATTCCTCAGGACTGATACTCTGCATCTGTGACTGACAACGATTATGTGATAACAGGTTTTCACAGGACAATGAGATGTGCACACAGAGATAAGCCATTATATTTTCTGAATTGACTGTATTTATCAGCACATCATCCAGCATCCTCTCTTATAATGTTGTTGCCAAAGCTGCAGGTGTTCAAAGATAATACAGTGTGACATTTGTTCCTCTGAAGTCAAACTGTTAGCTGAGCTCTCTTGGGAGAATCCTCCCCTCTGACATCAGTACAAAATGTCTCGAGTTTTCCCAGAAAAAATATTTAACTTTATGTTGGATTTCACTTTCTGTTTTCCCCACCTTTAAAGATACTGGAATGACAGAGGATAAAATGGATTTCTGACATTAAGTGCAAGTTTTCTGCTCTGTTTCAGGTGCTGAAATGGAACATATACTTTTGATTCTTTTAATATTTAGTAAGGCCTTATCAGTTGGAGCTCAATTTAATGGATACAACTGTGACGCCAACTTCCACAGCCGCTTCCCTGGTGAGGAACTCAAAGAAACTGACACAGATTCACACTTTTATTTTCCAGAATCACTGGATGGAATTTACATGTGATTATCTTTTTAACGGAAACTCAAACTAGCTACATACTCCAAAGAGGAGAGAACGACATTTTTGCTATTTGAGACAAACTTGGACTAGAATCTATATAACAAGATATCCTGCAACTCATTTTCATGTCTGTGTACACCTGTCTGTGTTTGTGTGTGTGTCCTGCAGCTGAGAGGGATATCAGTGTGTACTGTGGGGTGCAGACCATCACCCTCAAGATCAACTTCTGCCCCGTCCTCTTTTCCGGCTACACCGACACTGACCTGGCCCTCAACGGTCGTCATGGAGACGCTCACTGTCGCGGATTCATCAATAACAACACTTTTCCCACCGTGGTAATCTTTAGTATCAGCCTGGCCACGCTGGAGTCCTGTGGCAACTCCCTGGTGGTAAGAAGAACGTGTGTGTGAACAGTGTGTGAACAGATTTTACTGCATTATTTTCAACATCACGGGCACTGCACACGGTTGTGTTGTTAAATGTTGTTAAATCAAGACCTATCTGAAATAACATAATGTCAATAGCTTTGAAAAAATGAATTCTAATAAAAAAGGTAGTTTACTGTAAAGAGTGAATAATGGAGGTTTTGTGCTGTGATTCAGAAATGAGGCGTGCATGACAGACACTCCCTGCTGTCATTAAATCACTCATGGTCTTAGATGACTACAGTGACTACAGTTAGAACATTTTGTATGCTAATGAATACAGGCAGAACAAATACAGACTGAAGCTGAAAACTTTAAAAAGAGCAAAAAGCCTCCCAGCAGTCAGCCAGCTGTCTCCTTCACACTATCAGTGTTTTGATGTTGTTGAAGTTGTGTTTGTGCTGCATGGGACTGAAGTCCAGCGCTCGTTATCTCGGTGAAGGAGCTGCTCTTGGATCCTAGACGCCCTGTCAGGATGATAAATGAAAAACAATTCTTTAAACGGTTTAAAGGGAATCTTTGCTGAGTGAGCTGTCTCTCACCGTGTTTTCGCTGGGTTGAGCCGGATCGAACGAGACGGTTTCTGAAGGGTCCCTTCTCAGATATGGGGGGATTGAGCTGGGCTTTAGTGGGGCGCATGTTCAATGGTATGTCTGATGGTATCAACATCTGTCTACGTGCCCATACTAAGATAATGGTGGTCAGTTAGGGAGCCAGGAGGAGTGTTACCCACACTGATGTTGTTTGCTGCAGGTCTCCACAGCTCAAGGACCAAATGCTTATGGGAACCTGTCACTGGTGCAGATTGGAAACATATCAGGATATATCGACACACCAGATCCCCCCACCATCATTAGCTACCTGCCAGGTCTGCTGTATAAGTTCAGCTGCAGCTACCCGCTGGAATACCTGGTCAACAACACACAGCTGGCCTCGTAAGTCTTATTCACATTATCACTTCCACTTGGTTGAAATGTGCTGTAGTCGGGTGCTACAGAGGGCCAACGAGACATAAACAGTAAAATGAGTAAAACTAATTGTTGTTGCTGTTGGCTGTGAAAATCTTGCACTGTCTGCCCAACAAGTTGGACTGGAGAAAGTTTATGTGCTGCATAGTTTTTGTATCAGAGGGTTGCTGATTCATCTCTGCGCTCATCTCTGAGGCTGCAGTCTGTGATGTCAGGTTTTTTCATTATGCCAATTGACTGAAGAAAAAACACCTCAAATATGCAATGAATACAGTTTAGCACAGTAGTACTGTCTCTGTTATTTTGTCTAACAAGGACAATTTATGGAGCAATGGACAAAATATTACAGTACAAAATTATCAAAGTATAAAGCATTCAGAGACGGCATGTCTGTTGTGTCCACCTCCTGTATCTAAAATGTATAAAACCAGTATGTGGATCTGATGAGGAAAAGAAAGAAAAAAGAAAATTTCACAGCAGATGGATACAGCAAGCAAATTCAAATGAGCAAATATTGATATGAAAGTAGAGATTATTTCATCAGAATTTCATGTTGAAGATTTAAAAGGCTGTCTGGGATTTACACTGCATGTTTCAGATACGGAGTAAAAAACACTGTGTTATGTCAACCATATACAGGCTGAATAAATTAAAGTAAGAGATAGAACTTAGGTACGGTACCACGAGTTTATTTGTCTTTATTAGCATTGTGAATATTAGTAAGTATGTTTGCAGAGTTATCTGATACATAAAAGATGCAAATTTCACTCAAAATATTGAAATCACCTCTCAAAATGTTCGATGGCAGCTTTGATCTTTTTATCTTTATTAAAGGTCAGCTGCTGCAATCTCAGTGAAGGACAGCAACGGTACTTTCATCAGCACGTTGAATCTACTGCTGTACAATGTAAGTTCACACCAGCTGGGTCTAAATATCTGTTATTTTGCTGCATTTGAGAGCTGTTGTACTGGAGACAAAGCTGTAAACCGCAATGAATAAAATAACATAAGAGGCTCTGCGGCAATCTGCACCTTTTACATCTGTAACTCCAATGACGTCTGAGAATAATGATACACATATGAGACGGAGAAGACACCAAAGACTCAGAAAACCTTTTATGCAGATCCAGTTGGGTGCAAATTACCTTTAATCCCATAATTGGAAAAGATTAAACTCAATTTACCCTCAGTACATTTCAAATCTTGTGCTAACTAAAGTCAATTTGAACCAAACACTGTTAAATAGGATTCCAGGAAAACCAGATGACAGATATGTGGGAATTTATGAACTGTAGGGAAATTGTACAAAGCTCGCTCAACAAGGTGAAAGGAAAGAGTCCGGAAATGTGACAAATGTGCTGAAGCACTTTGTTTATGTGCAGGACTCGTCGTACATTCAGCAGCTGTCCATCCCCATGGCAGGACTGACCCTGAAGACGCGGGTGTTCGCAGCTGTAAAAGCTTCTAACCTGGATAGAAGGTATTCAGTCAATATCTAGCCTTTCCATCTGAAGAGGTTACCATATCACTTTATTGTCACTTTACTAATCATTTCTCTTCTGCAAAGTTGTTTGACTATTTTAACAGAAATGTTACGATTAGTACAAAGCAATAAACCCATATACCTGATAACTGTGCAGAGCATTACACAAGGCTGTAAAATGACATGATAATTAGATAACAAAGAAACTGAGTAAAGATTTCTGGCACAACAAAGTGTAGGGAGAAGGGAGACTGTCTGAAGAGGTCAAAACTCACCCTGTCCAACCCTGTGTCCCACATATTATGATTATACACTCATTTTAACAGAAAATACAGTTTGAAAGAATGCTGCTTGGATTGTGTTTTCTATGAACATACTGAAGAAACTCTATTCATTAGCATACAGGATCTGCTAAATTGCAAAATGTTGATATTGAATGTATAAGCAGAATGTTCACCCACAACATGCTTCATTTCCTAGAGTATCCACCTCATGCAATTAATGATTCAACTCCGTTAGTGTCAGGGAAAGACGATGGTCCTGGGAAAGATCCCGAGATGTGTTTTAAGACTCTGCATGGAATAATAACTTTTATCTCTCTTTAAAAAAAAATACTCCCTCTCCCTTATTGAAAAAATCTAAATCAATGAATATGCAAATATTGTTCATTTCAAAAGTTTGTATCAAACTCTGCACAGTGGAGCTCAAACAAACCAAGTGAAGGAACATTTAGCAAAAAGACATTTTCTACTGGAGGGAGACTTTAAATGCTGAAAAAGTCAGACAGAGACATCACATGAAACATTTAACCACCATCTTTCCCATCCTCAACCAAAGGCCTTAAGTGGACTGAGAATGTGACCCCTGGTCTCTGGTCTCAAACCCCTGTGCTTTGTCCACCGCCCGTCCACCCTGACCACCTGCCTATGACTCATGTGCAGTAGATAGATGTACACTAGAAACATCTTTGCCAGGGAACGCTGCCCAGGCAGCAGATACATTTTCCTACAGAACATGGAGATAGGGTTGGAATGTCACGCGGCAGTTCTGGAAATACAAAGATTATTTTGGTGCTGCACTTCTTCTCACCTATCAGGAGAAGTGAGCAATGTGCCACCAAAGTGTCTGAGTAACCCTTTACATCTCCATGACATTTGCAAGTCCCTTAAGTCTGGATTCACTAATTCTTAATGTTAAATAGATGGAACATTCTAATGGACTACTGTTACACCACGCCATCTGGAAACCCTACCGATGACCTCCGCTACGATCTTTTCTTTAGGTAACTCCAAGTTGAAAGCAGATCTATATTTTTGTTCAGTTCTGATGTTTCTCCTGCTCTCCTTTCTAATAATGCGTCTGAATTTTCCCTCCCTGAGCCAGCTGTGAAAAAGATCCCCAGACCACCGTCTTTGAAAACGGGAAGAGCCAAATGGGCCGCTTTGCCTTCGAAGTATTCCGCTTTGTTAAGCACAAGAACCAGAAGATGTCCACTGTCTTCCTGCACTGTGTCACCAAGCTGTGCCGAGCGGATGACTGCCCGATGCTCATGCCGGTGAGCCTGACAAAGGACACCTTCACACACAGCATGACAAACTATTAGGACTAAATATAACACACGTATTTTGTCAGCAGCTCTTTTAAACCCATTTTCAGCTTAATTTCATGAGGGACGGTATGTGACAAAGAAACTTCACCTGGACTCACCTGCGCAGCTTTCAAACATTCACTCATACTCATCAAGTAAATGCATTTACATATATATCTATAGATGATAGGTTTGCTGTTGATCCATCTCTACGTTTACTTAAGTAGGATTTTGAATACAGGACTTTCACTTGTGATAGACTTTTTTTTTTTACATTGTTGTATTGGTACTTCTAAATAAAGGGTTAGGGTTAGGATTAGGAGTCAGAGTGAGGGGTTAGGTTTAGGGGGTTATACTGAATACTTGTTCCGCTACTGGTAACCATACATCAGAGTTTATATAATATCTTCAGGTGTTTCATGACATGCTGGCCTTGTCACGAGAAACGGGAACACATCAGTGGAGTTTCATCTCTCCATTTGTGTTTGTTATAGATCTGTGGCAGCAGGAAAAAGAGAGATGTCTCAGAAGGAAAGGAATCAAACGGCGCATTTGGGAACGCTGTCCTGACTGCCGGACCCATCATCACTCGGAGTGGTACAGTCTGATCACACTCCTCCTCCTCTGTTATTCCTTTTCCTCAGCGTCTCTTCCTGACATTATCCAAACGCCACGGTTACGGTCTGTGTTGGCTGAAACATAATAGACTACAGCGCCATAAACACTTTTCATTCTTCCAGCTGTACAATTCTTTTTCTTTCGCTGTGGTTTCTAACAGTTCTGCAAGTTGTGTAAGTCTGCAGTGATTTCCAGTTTGGATGTATTAAATGGTGGTTGAGTGTGTCAGCTCAAGCTTTGACACTGGGATGTTGGCTGATGATGAAAACCTGTTTGGACCTCCTAGAATAGATAGTCAGAGAGCGCCTGAAGGCATCCTGCTGTACTGTACAAGAAATGAACAACACACAATTGAGGTATACTGTATTTGGATTTCTGTTATCTTTAAATGTCCTTTACTGTTTTTTCACAGATGAAACACCAACCAACAACTCTCAGCTGGGTAAGCTTTCACATTCTGTTCACTCCCGCAGAAACTAGTGAATTTGCACAGGTGGAGACAGCAAAAGCAACTGATTGCAATTAAATGGAGTGCAAGCAAAGAGAGCACGTTTCAGTTGAGGAAAACATGCCTAGGATTTGTTCCTGTGCTCCAAATGCAGCGTGTCTGCTGGCTTTATTATATCCTGGTCTATCTGACTCTAATGAGAGTGAAGAAATTGGTATCGCTGGTGTTATGATGGATTCTCCTTCCCGCTGATTGTTGATTGTTTCATTCCCGCTGTTTCGGCCGGCTGAATCATTTTCTACTGTCAAACAACAGCAACACAATTTCTGTATGGGAAATTTGATAATCGAAGTGAATTTAAGAGTATTGAAAACGCGGTAGAACAGCTTTGATTGTGTCTTTGTGTTTGTGCCACTCTAGCCCACCTGAAAGCTCCAGTGTTTCAGATGAACACAGTGACGAGCGCGCTCATCTCAGGCGTGATAATCCTGGGCGTCATGAGCGTTTGCTTCTTCATCTTCTCCCTCACCCTCCTCAAAGGCAAGAGCACGCCTGTCAGCAGCCTGTCTGGAGTCCGCAACCCAGCCTTCAACTGACCGCCAGAACTGAACTCAGACACTCCTCCATACCACAGAGCTAAGCGAGGGGCGAGCAGCGGATGTGACATGATGTTTGTGCATGTAGTCATTTTACAGGATAAAAGCTAAATGTTGATTTAGAAACTTGTTAACAGGTCTCTTTAATGTGCATAGTGTAGGAGTAAAGCAGGACCTTTTATATGTTTTCTGTACTTTGTGTTTCAACCATCTGGCAGGCTAGGTCTCAACCTGCATGTGATCATTTGCCATGCAGTTTTAACCCACTTAATTCAATACCTCAGCTACACAGCTTTCATTTGCAGGGTATAGGATCAATTGCAAAGCTTACAGAATATTATGATATTGCATGATCTAATAGTAAAACTCACTCTTCCTGCTAAGAGGCCAAAATATAAGAACACTTCATTGAAAATATAACTTAAGAGAATGAGGGAAACTCTACATATAAAAGTAAAGGTTAAAGCCTTGGATCGAGTGGTTAAATGGGCTAACAGGAAGTTTCAGGCTCAAATGTTAAGTTTTCTTGAAATCTAACTTTTAAAAGTATATTTATGTTTTAATTGGAATAAATGTTTAATTTATTAATATTGCTACATATTACAGAGGTAGTCTGGTGATTAAACGATTAATAGGTCTTTCTACCTAAATGTGTACACTCACTCACTTTGAATATTTTATGCAATGTGGCGGCAATAAACTTGTTTGGTAAGTTTCATTTGTACATGCACCCAATGTAATTGTGTATAAATTTCCCAAAATGTGTTCTTAAAATGCCATTTATTATCTACTCCTGAGCTGTGCAAATTGTGTACAATTGTACATATTGCAAACATTGCACTTTGACTTGTGATTAAAACTTGGCCGGTGTCATCTTTCTTAACATACAGTATGAATTTCTTCATAAAGTCGACTGGGGAATTGCAGTCAGAGACAATAGGAGAATGATGTGAAGTCAGAGGTTGTTTAATTACACAGAAAAAAAAAAAAAAAAAAACAGAATATGAAAAAAGGAGATTTTTAAAAGAAGCAATCTCCTATTTGCATCAATGCAAATGACATCATGTGACAGCATATATAATAAAAATGTTTATAACATAAACTGACCAGGGAAAAATAATCCCACAGACACCCACACTGTCTCTAACCACTGCTTCTAGGAACAAAATCTAATGGGATCTGTTAAAAAAAAAGAAGAAGTAATTTCTAGCATCTATTAATACTCTTTACAGTGAAGCAACAGGTGCTATCCAGGTGCTGATGTGGTTTGAAGTGTGTGTGAAAGATACACCGTAACTGCTGGATCGGACTGTGTAGGTTTAAAACTTGCTTGTCTTGTCTGTTTTTCTTTCTTTTTCTCTTCTTTTCCTGTATTTTTTCTTCTCATTTCATCATGTCTCCCATGTAGCACCAGATAGCGTGTGTTTATACTGTTGTGTGTAAATGGTGTAAAAATTATGAGTGGTGGCAGACTCTAAAGGAAAATTTGCTCCCCTTCACTCAAACTGACACAAAGAAATTAGACATTACAATCTAATCATACTAGATCTGAATAATCTGGTGGTCTTTCATTAATCACAAAATGTTCAACTTCTCAAACTGCAAACCTTCGGACGTAGAGGCTAGAAGCAGGTGAACATAGGGAGATATTCTCTGCTGCCAGTAGAGCCCAAAAACACAACTAGAAGAAAGAGTATACTGGACTTAACTTCATCAGATGGACATTAAGGAAAGACAATGTTGGTCCATAACTGCTGGTTGTGTCAATAAGCAGCTAATGATGTGATGGTATGTCAGTGTTGTATTCCCCCAAGTGGCCAAACAGCTGTTACTGCAGATTTTCAATGTTTGTACAAATGAATTTTCAATGAATTTGGTGTTTGTGGGTTGTGGGAGCTGTAAGACTGAATTCATTTTGGGTGGAATTGAGAATTACGGTATCACCATTAGACAGTTATCCCTCCCTAATGAAGGGAAAAAATCCTAGGAATGCTAAAGGGAAAGGAATTCCAGCGACTGGAGTGTCTGTAGGTGTTACAATAACTTCCAGTGTTAATGTGCTGGTTTGCACTCTGGCAGTGCTCTCATGGTTTAAGAGTTGTTATATGTTCTGAAAATAACTTCACACTTCAGAACATTGTCTAAGCCAACTACAAAGAAACAGTTCAAAGCAGAGAGCCATGACTGATGTTTAATTCAAACAGTGTTTAAAGTGACAGGAATCATCTGGGCAAGTCATCTGAGAAAAAGAGATTGTCTCCAGGCGATGAGTGTGGAAGACGTAGTGTGTGAAAGAAATCAAAAACACACTGTTCTATGCAAATTTGTGAAAACCATGAGAGCACTGTCAACGTCAAGGAGGGTGTAGCCAAAGTGGTTTGGTGTCAGTGCACATGAAACTGTTCTGAAGTGACTGTCAGTGAATGCATCAGTAGCTTTAAGCAGTGTAGCTCTCTTCACTGCTGACTGAGAACACTGTCAGCTCAGCCGTGATGCACAGTATGTGAGAGGTGAACTACTCTACTTGCCTGCTAGCCTGCCTTGCTCTATCAAAACTACACCTGGTGCTTGAACTTCCTGGGCTGCGGGCAGGCACGGTGACTTCCTGGAACCTTGCAGTCACTGTAAGGCTGCCAGGAAGTGATTGTGCCCGGACTCTGAATCAAGTCCAGCACATGTGTCCTTGTTCCTTGTCAATTTTTTTTTTTAATTTCTGTTTGAGTACAGATTAAACAAATTGGGGAGATTTAGAAGTGCTATAGGTTTGTAGTTGTTTGGGCAGAGCCATACTAACTGCTCCTCTTGCCTCCAGTCATAGCTCATAGCTCTCATAGCCCCATCTTGTGGGTCACAGTGCTTTCAGTGAATAGGAGAATAGAATAGGAGGTAGACCATAAAGCATGGCAGACATGCTACTGTTCAGTATGACCTGACTTCTCTTTAAGAATCCAGACGTCTCCTTGGTTCATGTAGATCACCTAATGCACTTGATATAATAATCTTCAGTCAGTGCAAATATACATATGTGTGTGTGTGTGTATATATATATATATTAAAGTTTACTTGTAAGGGGTTGTTATGGAGAAAATAATCTAATGATATCACCCAATATTTTACACAATGTACAGTGATAGCAGTCCTCGTGGGTCCACAGTACAACAGGATACTGCACATTGTTTTGGTTAATCTGCTGGAAAGGTCACTTAGGTAAGGTTATCAAGAGAACTACACCCACCTATTATGTTCAGCAAGAGAAATTGAGGGTCATATCGCTCACTGTGTCCTCTCACATTTTCCTCAATGTAAACGGATGCATTCATGTGTCAAACATTTATTGGTGATTAAAGCGACACTTGGGTGATCCCTTAACAAATTACAGTAAAACCTTTTCTAAAAAGTGATCCATGATGGAAATTTGAGCGTTTCCTCTAAAGGGGAAATACTTTTGAAATACTTTTGTAGCATACTAAGCAACACTACATTCAGTTAGCAGATTATAGTATATACCTGTGTCCCTTAAACAGAAAAACACTTTTAAAATGATTGTGTTTTGATTTTTGCTGATCAGTGTATGTGTAATTTAAAGAAAGGACAGACTCACAAAGCCCATTTTCCTCCTCCTTTACGGCTACTGTTAACTGCCTCCACAAGGATATTATCATGAACTTATTGTACATAACATTTTTTTATTCCACAAGAGTCCTGTGGATAGGAAAGATTCTCACATGAACATTCTGGACACATCCCTTTTAACTGAAAAAACCTTTAGGTCCATGGGATGTCTGTGTTTCTCATATCAGTGCACAGTGCACACGGGACTTTGGGATGTTAGGAATGCAACTGGAGTGTTTATAATAAGTAGTCATGTGGATTTCCGCCTTGTACAGATCATGTGTTGATTAGCTATGCTATGCCATAAAGCATTTTAGACAGCCTCAGAGCTCGAAGGTAAAGGAAAAGAATGGCAATGAATAGCAACAGTGCTGGTATGTAGCTCAGCACTTGCTCAGGTGCCACCAGTGTCTCTAGATATACACATAATGAGAATTCTCTCATCTCAGTTGGTGATAATGATTTCTCTGTAGCACATACCTTCCCTGATAAGGAGAACCCTGGAAATACTGTAACGATCCACTTGCTTTTATCAGTGTGGATTTGCCTGCCACCACTATCAGTGAAATCCTGTAGCTGTGAAAGGCGCTACATCTGGTGCACACTCACTGTGGATGTCTGCCATCCATAAGCCATGCATGCATGATGGCTTGATGTGATGAATCCAGAAGAAAGCCATTACTGGTTTCTCTTATTATTCAATATTACTTATTATGTTTGATGTATTCTTCTTCCTCCTGTCCGGCCATCTTCTATATCATGTCTTTCCAGTGGTCGGCGCAGGCAGGTGAGCGCAGCAGCATTTGGTTCAGCCAGGTCATCCCCGGAACATTGTGTATCTTGGTTACATCTCATGATGTGTTTGATGGTTTGGGGTTCTCCACACACACATGCGGTGGAAGTTGTTATTTTCCATTTCTTCATGGACACCTTGCAGCATTCTTCGCCGACCCACAGGCGGTGCAGCGTTTTCCAGACAGCCCCAGGATGATCGTGGCCTTTAGCCAGGCTTTGTCTGGGTTGATGCCTCTCTCAATCCATCGGGTTATTTGGCTGCCAAGGCTGTTCCACTGGTTCTGCCGTTCAGTAATCCTGGCATCAGTTGAGGTGGTCTCCAGTACTTCCGTGGTGTGCAGGAAACTGCTCCTGGAGCTGAGCCATTTCTGGGCAGCAGAGTACTCATGGAGTGAGGGCTGGTCGTCATGGCCTGGGGAGCGATGTCAGGGAGGGCACAAAGGCAGTGTACAGAGGTTGTTTTGATGCACCCAGTCATTATCCCGTAGGTCTTGTTGAGGATAGGGTCTAGTTTATGTGATTGGAATGATCTAATTGTTGAAGGCTGTTCCTGGTGGAGACGAGATGTTTGACTTTAGTTCATTTCACAAATATGACAAATAATTCAAGACACTGCCGATACTGTAAGGAAAGAAGTCTCCAGCAGAGGCAAACATACACCATAATACATCAGATCTGAAATCAGAAAACTGCAAATTGGTCACCAGCTCTAATACGTGTAAATTATGCCTATAGATTTTTAAGATCCCTCACTATCCTCTCTAACAGAAATCATGCTGTTGAGATTCGCAGCAGGGCTGGAGGCCGGCTACATGGCTGAAGGGCTGGAGGCCGGCGGCTGGGAGACTGTCAAGGGAGCCAATGGAGCCAGGGAAACAGGAGGCTGATGAAACACAGCCACAGGGGACTGCTGCAGCTCACGGTCAACACTCTGCTGTGGCACAGCTGGGGACCAGAAGCAGGTGTTGGTCCAGCTGCCAACTGGGAGCCAGCTGTGTTGGTCAGCCTGCCAACTGGGAACTAAGAGCAGGCATTGACCAGGGAGCTAGGCCATGGAACCTCTACATCACTGGAAAGCAGAACCTCCAGGGCGGTGAGCAACATGAGGATGAGGAGCTGGGCTGCTGAGAAACATATCAGCCAGAGCCTCACTTTCTTCCCAGGTATTTCCAGAAGGTGTCTCCAAGACAGGATCAGGCAGGGAACTGCTAGTCCATCTGGTCAACTGGCTGGAAGCAGCCCAAAGGATCTCAGGCTCTAGAACAAGGTCCAGCAGAACAGAAACCAGGGAGCTGGATGACAGGGAGCTTTGACGTCGTTGAGAGCCTTGTTTTCTTGTAGGGTCTGTTTTCATAGCAGCCAGGCCTCTGAAAAGGAAGACTCCTGGGAATCCTCAGAGGGGGAATCAGGCAGTAAGCTATAGCCAACTCAGGAACAGGAATTGGCTGGAGGCTAGCAGGTCAGTGGCTAGCCAACTCAGGAGCTGGAGCTGGCAGGACGTTGGCCTGCTGGACAGAATCTGGCTGGCTTAGCAGCAGGAAGGCTGCAGGCTCTCAAACCAGAGCCTAATCAACTGGAGACCTAGCTTGCCAAAGGCAGACAACTTGACAAAGACTGAACTGAAAACTGGACTTAAATACAAACTAAACTAATGAGGGGAATGAGGTGAATTGAACAGGTGAACAGGAAAGGAGCTGATTGGCTTGAGACAACACTGGAAAGGAGGCTGAGACAGGGCAAATGTGGGGAGAAAGTGTGGAGGGGAAAGCAAACTGGGGAGGAGCACAGGAAAAGACGATGCATACAGACCACAGAACCCAAGAAAACAACAAACAGACAGGACCGGGACAAGGCCATGACACCTCCACTTTCTCCAGCGTGAATAATTTATAGATAAATAAGGATATCTAACTTTGTAAATAGATTAGATCCATGTTCACTCTGACAGTTATTCTGAATTATTGTCATAGTTATTATACAAGCAGTTGAAGCGGTGGACACAGTAGGAAAAGCATTCTGGGGCGGCGCTGACATTTTTGTAAGATAGTAGCTGTCATTATCTGTCACTGTCACTTATCCTCAGTCATCCTCACAAATGTGCAAAGTAAATTCGCAAAATACAAATGCCCATATAAAGAAAGGCTCTCAACAGAGGCAAGGGAGTGTTATATTACAAAGCTGAAGTTAGTTAATGAGAGGGTTTGGGTTAGCTAATCTTAGCTCACTGAATGCTGACCAAACACTGACTAATCATGCATAATCAATCTACTGGTATCTAACAAGATGAAGCACATAGCTTCAGCCTACCTTGTGTGCCTGACTGTATACTGCAGCATTTCCTGTTTTGAATCTTTTTCAGAGTATAATGGGTTTTGTGTTAGTTCAGCAGTTTTTTTGTCAATGAGTCTTTCAGAGTAATGTGACCTCTGTGCACCACCACACTGTTCTGTGTTATGTCGGCAAAGGGGTCCAACATCTGGAACTTTTCCATTTTCAGCAGAAGATTGCCTCTCCTGTATCACAGGATTTAAGAGTTAACATTTTCTGTCATTCTAAATTCATCAGCTGACCTCGTTAAAAGGCCCTGCTCGGGTGGTATGACTGCTCTGAAAAGAACACAATGGAGAACATCCTCCCTGACAACACAAAACAGGGCTCCAGCCTTCACATATGGCTTCACAGGTATACTGATGACACTGAAAGAAAACCATCTATTGAGTCCATAGCAGTTGTGTAACAATGGTGACACTGAGCAACAATCAGTCCAATATTCGTTTTCATTAAGGTTAATAAACCTAAAATAATGACAGACTCGCTTTATTTCCAGCACATCTTATTAGAATTAAATAGCTAACCTGCTGCAGTCTGTATTTAGTATTAAGTCATTTCAACAAATTGTTCATGTTGCTTTGTGTCATTCTCACGTGGTTGCTGAAGATATTGGTGAGCCACTGTGTATTCCTCCAGAAATATTCCCCTAACCAATGTAAACACTGCACCCAAGTGCAGTACCTGCAGCACCCTCTGGGATGTGGAACTATCCCACAGGATTATCTTTGGGTCATGATAAAGGATATTGCTGCTATTGTCAATACGTATACTCTTACCTAAAAAGGGCATCAAAGTATTGTGGCTTGTCCCTGGAGATTTAACACTTGCTTCACGGAGTCTCATGTTTGCATTCTAAGGGAATCTGTATGTTTAAAAAAAGGAGCAAGGTCATTGTCCCTCATATAGACTCTCACTGTGTAGGGTTTCACTAAACAGCCTTAAGCTATGGTCCATGGAACTCCCAGTACAAATGAATTGTTTCTATGGAGTAAAGTCAAGGTGGATATGACCTTGTTTCTGTCCAATCCTAAGAAAGAGTCATAGCTATATAAGAATCACCACCACTCCACTGAGAACATACATTGCTCAAAGCAGTAGACAAGCAGAGGAAGGGGACAAGGTCAGTGGGACATCAAGGTGGGTGCCAAGTCAGGTGACAGTAACGTCTGCAGAAATGTCCTGTTCTTTTGATGTAACATTGTCTTTTCCTTTTACAGACATGTCCACGCCAAGAAAGGAAAAAATGAACCTTCTTAGCTTTCTCTTCCTGGCATCCATGGTGGCAAAGAGCGGTCAGCTGACCTGCCAGGGTGACCTTCGCCGTCCAGGTACAGTATGCCTGCTTCATCTTATTCTGCTGCGTTCATGTTACTTCTCCACTGATTTTGCAGGGAATGAATAGGCATGCATGTTCTCATGCACAGTTTAGGTCATGCTTGTTATTTCATTTTCGACCTCAGGACCTTTAATGCAAATGCAATTTTGCCACACAGGTGTAAACAGAAGATCAGGAAAACTGAAAGACCACATTCCTAGTTTCAGTTTTGCTTCTAGGATTTGATTCCTTCTACACATGAAACTAGTTTGTGAATGAAAAGGTTTTCAAATGACAACTGCAGAAAAAGCTTACTGACGTTCCTTTCCCTCTCCTATAGAATACACTGACATCTCAGTCGAATGTGGCACGTCCTCGATTAGCTTGGCTATCCAAATCTGCCCTGTCATCTACACCGGCTACAATGAGTCTCTGCTCATCCTCAACCACATGTTTGACAGGCCAGATTGTAAAGGAACCTTGGACGAATCCGCCACCCCGCCTGTTGTCAGGTTCACCTTCCCCATCAACATGACTAATGCTTGTGGCAGCAGCTTCCTGGTTAGTAGAACTGGAATAGAATTGTGGAGAATCCATGTTTTCTCAAAGCATCCTCTTTTTTTCTCTGTGCTTGACTTTGCCGTAAATGTTGCCTCCAGACCACCAGTGCAGCTGGCACGGGGATCTTTGCTGACTTCTCCAACATCCAGACGGTTAATGTCAGTGGTGTGGTGCGTTCACACGATCCAACCACGGGAGTAGTCACCTATAACGCTGAGCTCAAATATTATTATTCCTGTGCTTACCCTCTGGAGTATCTCATCAACAACACCCAGGTGGAAGTGTAAGAACTCTGCTTTTATCTCTCCATCTGAATGGTTTTTGAGATGTTTACTGTACATAACTGGACATGTTGTTACATGGGGAAACTGACAGTGTCTGTGACCAGTTTGATGGTAAGTATTCTATGACAGTTGTGCTTTATAAAGGGATAGTTTGCTTTTTGAGGAATTTTACAGTTTTTCCAAATTAAATAAACACAGCCAAAGTCATGGATACCTTCTTCCTTCTTGAGTGCAGTGATATTAACCTGGTTCAGCTCAGTCCCTGGTTGTCTGTATGATCAAGATTCTCTGAGAAAAAGACAAGAACAGAATCCAAATGAATCTAAATGATTATTATATGATGATCTGATTGTCTTTCTCTTTAAATATACACACAGTAGCACACTGTAGCCGCAGGATTTAGTCTTTTTCCAGTGCCATTTTAAACATGCAAATGGTTCAAAGTTTTTCAGGAGGCATATTTCTCTGCTTTTGAGAGGACAGTTCATCATAAAACATTAACAAACCAAACTGTACGAATGTGCTTGACTTTAGGCAAAACTTCCTCAAAAACCAAACCATCCTTTTTGTTTTCATTGTGATGACTAGAACAGTTGTAACCCAGTATGTGGTTCAAATATGACAAAATAAGACTTGGTTTTCAGGCTGTAAAAGTGGCTTATTCTCATCTGTTGGTGGAAATCCAATCCTGGCGTACAGCAACATGTAGGATGCAGTCAGACTTTCATTCATCCAACTCCTCCCTGTTTCTGACATCACCCCTTGTCCCATGTAGGTCAGCATCTTCCATTGCAGTGAGGGACAACAATGGGAGCTTCATCAGTACTTTGAGTATGGAACTCTTCAGTGTAAGCTGAGACACAGATGTTTTATGGTGAAGTGCTGGCTGTAAAGTCAGTTAGTCTAACGCTGCTTGTGTTTTGCTGTTGTCATGTTTTACCTACAGTAAGCTAGTGGAACCGGTTATGTTAATGTTTAGTAAGTTGTATTATTCAAAAGTCAGAATGTTATTCTGGCTTGTCTGTGTTATTCAATTCAGATAAATTCAACTCAGTTTACATCAAATCAAATTAATTCTGCATTGAAATACAGCAAACACATCACACTCAATGGGCAACAAACAACAAGGCGAAACAAACTTCCCAAATGAACTGTGTAAAACGTGGATAACACCATTGTTTACAACTGACCAGCTATACGTTTCTGTTGACAGGATATTAACTACACCACTCCTCTGGTCATCCCGCGGCTGGGCTTAGAGCTGAGGACCAACGTTTATGTCCAGGTCCAAGCAGCCAACCTGACTGATCAGTAAGAGCGTCCACATGCTGTCACTGGTCTTGTGTGAAAGACGATCACAGATGTCACATATTCCAAAACATTTTGAATCTCTGGTATCTCAGATGTCCCCACTCTGAAAACAAACTGAATGAACGCAGATTAAATGTCTTTTCTGGAAAAAAAAACAAGCATATTGGCATCACCTCTGATGCCCATTGTTCTTCCCTCTCCAGGTACCACGTCCTCATGGACCGATGCTATGCTTCCATCTCTCCTTATCCCACCAACTCCACCTTCTTCAACCTGTTTGTCTCGTAAGTTCTCAGATCTCACTCTGAAGAGGCAGTCGGAGTCCACTTTGGGCCAACACAGTTCTTCTCTTTGTCAAACAGGTGCTCCCGGGACCAGATGACCACCATGCATGAGAACGGGGACAGTCACCACGCCCGCTTCTCCTTCTCTGCCTTCAGGTTCCTTGAACAGCAGAACCAGACGGTTTCCACCTACTACCTCCACTGTATCACCAGACTCTGTGAAATCAGCACCTGCAATGACTTCAAGGTCAGTGAAGGTTCTGTAATGCAGAACGACTTTCAGCCCACTTCTCTCCTTAAATCTGGAAATGATTCATTTATTACTTGCATTCATTCTTCCTTCATCTACAGCAATGTAACAGCAGGAGGAAAAGAGATGTTGATTCCACTGGTGTTTCTGAAGCCACCACTCTGTCCTCAGCAGTTCCCATTGTCACCAGAAATGAGAATTGTAAGTATGTAAGGAAAAAATAAAAGGCTAGTGCTCAAGTCTTAGGTATTGATGTGATGTGGAACAGTGAAAAAGTCGTTAGATTGGATGTTATGATAATAACTTGAGTGGAGATAGCTTACTAAGCTTTTTATGACTGCATCACAACATACGGTTATCGTAAAATCACAAAGTAATCACATCAGACCGAGCAAACTGAGCTGAAAGGTGATGTGAATGCACAAATAATGTGAAGCCTGAACACTGAGCCGCTGTGTTAATCCAGACTTCTTCATTCTGAGTAGACTGTCCAGGAAATGTACTGTGTAGTAATCTGTATTATCTATACAGCTTTGTATTCTGCAAATCAAGCAAGAGAATTTTATAACAAAAAGGGATCTACATAGAGGCTTTGGCTTGTGTGATAATATGTCTCTGGATTTTTCTGAAAAGCAATTTACAGTTTAATTTGCTAGCTCGAAACACGTGTATGCTGCCAATAGTAAGATTGCCTCAGACTCTTTAGTTATCGCCAGTGTTTTTTCATAGCTCAGAAATGACCATTTCAAACGCTAATTTCTTCTCTCCTTTCATCCGTTCAGCGCTGACATCGAAGGAAGAAGGTTTGTTGTTTAATTCCAAGTCATGTAGTTCTTATTAGTTCACCAAATAATTGAACATTTTAATCCTACGAGGAATATAAATGTTTAATTTTATTCCACCTGAGTACTATTTCATGGCAATGAAAATCATGATTTAATAATAATAATTAGTGAGACCATCAGTGACTGACTCCAGGCCACTTCTACCTGATTGTATGCAGATAATGCAATGTGAGTTGAGTTGTGGTGAACGTGTTTTCTGTGGTTGTGTTGTGAGCAGCGGCGTCCAGCAGTGACTCGGACTCCAGGATGGGTCTCGGGATAGCCGTGGGCGTCCTCACTCTGGCCGTCGTCGTGGTTCTGACTGCAGCAGTTGTCCTCTACAGAAGAGCCAGACACTGTTAAAGAGGGACAGACACCACTCTGCACCAGCTGAACTGTTGAATGGATTGGTGTTTGCAACCTGTGATGTCGAACTAAGCTCAGTGTAATATCACTCATGTAGAATGTGCTGTATTTGTGTGGTTTATTGGTCTTGTTGTTGTAGTTGTAGGCTACTGGACTAATTTGAATTGCAAAGTTTGCTTGCTTTAGTAGCAATTCTGCATTATCTGGTGAAAAGTGTGTTAGCATTCATGTGGTCGACTCTGAAAAGCATAAATAGGGAACCACGTGGTTTGTTGTGAGGGTAACAACATTTTCTTGAACCTTTGGAGATATTTTATCAGGAGACACAAATGTACTAGAACAGATCTATGAAAACAATCTAATTCATATAGTGTTGTACTGAGTTTTATGAAAGCAAAACTAAATAAGCTGCCTGAATGTTTTCAGGTCATACAGATGTTACAAGCAAAGCTTGACCATGAAGAATATGAAGGCTTTAGAGAGTGAAGCTGTTGTTCAATGTGATGTTTTCATTGTTTGTTAGGTTTTTGCATTACAAAAATTCATTTCTGACGATTGAATGTCATGAAATAATCTGTCTGGACAGTAACCGTTGCTTTATATAACTGGACTGTCAACCTTCACATGCATTCTCACATCCTACAGTCTTGCTCATGTTTGGTAGTTTTTATTATTTTCTTTTAAGATGATTGTATACAGATTACAGAATAAGTAGAATAGCCATCAAATGTGGGTGTACTCAAAACAGAAAATAAAAAGTTAATCATGATGTCTTCTGCTTCTTCAGCAAAATGTGTATTTTGGATGTTTTAGCTTTGTTACAAGTTTTTTTGTGTGTGTGTGCGTATATATATAATTTTGTCTAAATGTGAGTTTATTTGTCTGCAAGTCTGGGTTCAAAATGTTTTCAGTGACATTATTAAATCACTTCATATGGTTGTTAAATTCAGCTTCATTAAACACATTAAACAAACAGACATCCAGCGATCCTCTTTAAAGAAGCAACCACGGCTGATGTTACACACCAGAACGAGAGATAGTGACTGAGAGCATGTGTTTATTCTAACCTGCGCTTGTTCTTGTCCCCGTTACATTCAAACTGTTTAAGGCAAATTTGTAGAGGAGATGGATCCAATTTTACATCAGACCACAATGGAGTTTCACATATCACTGAAACCAGACTCTGTCTCCGTCTATACTACCTCTTTCACCTGACCAGTTTCTTTTTTGGGTGGAAGGATTGAAACTGAAAACTACTATGTCAAACGACTCAAATGACTATGACTCAAAAACAGCTGGTCAAACAAAGCAGGTGGGGCAGTCCCCATGGAAAAATATCACCACACCTCTGCGTTATGGAATCAGGACACGGCAGCGCTAGCCCACTTTAAAGGAGCTCTGCAGAGTTTTGGTGCTTAAAATCATGAAATGGGACACATTATATTACTTGACGCTAGAAATAATCAGATACAGGTCAACAGATCTATATGGATCACTAAACCCTGGTGATATATTTAAAATGACTTCTAAATTGGTGTATGGTAATTTGCATTACATTAGCTCAGCTTGGCAAAGAAAAAAATAGATCATACATAAGAGTGTGTTCACCCACTGTGCTGAAAGAGAGGAAAATACATCACAGCCAGGATCACCGAGTAATGCTGCAGAATACCCCATTAACTTTAACTGAGACACTGCACTACACCTCAGAATGAAATTTAAATGTCACTGGTGGGCAATCTTTGGCTTAGAGACTTTAACACTTGGATAATGCTTCACCATCATTAGAATAAACTTATCACTGCCTGGTTTTTGGAGGTGTAAACAGGTGAGCTTGATTACGGTTATATATAGAGAGAGTAGAGGTACAACTGACATAAGATAAATCAGATCATCTAAGTGTGGGGAGACATTGTCTTACCCATGAGCAATAAAATGAGCACAGAGATAGAAAGAGGAGGAAAGAGCTGTGAGAAGCACAAAGTCAGTGTGAAATGATGCTGGACCTACTATGTGACTAAATCACAGCTGAATGAATTCTAATAGGAAGCAGCGATCTGACAGTGTTTAGTTTCACAGCAGATACTCTCTCTCACCTTCATTTTAAGACTCACTGACTGGGATGATGAAAGGATTATTTTAGGGTATTTATGGGCTTTTATGACCAGAAACTCAACAAACTCAGTACAGTACAGCCTTGCTGGCTTATACTAATGTGAATAGCAGACATCAAATACATTCAAACACAGTGATTTTTATTACAAGTGGTGATCACATTCTAGTCCAATATGTAATTCATGAAGTCAGGGAACACATTTGTGCTAATGAGATGTACTATAACTATAACTATAACAAAGAAGATATTTGGTTGATGGTGAATTGGTGCATCTCTATTTTAGTGAAGGTCGCATGGCAAACCCTCCTGATTCCATGTAAAACTACACGCATGTTCAGTATAAAGTCCTCAAATTAATTTGAAAAGAAACAGGTTGTTAAAAGTTTCGCCTTCTAATTTGACTCTTGTTGCTTTGTGTTTTGAAGCCAGACTGCTAAATTCAGCCAACCAGGTGCTTGTATTTGCACTGTTTGCCACTGACTTTCATCTGCATGACAAGCTTTGTTTGACTCTGCCTGAAAATAATAGGATGGAATTTCCTTTTGAGTTTTGTTGAAAACTGCACCATGGATTCAAAAGGAAACTCTATCAGCAAGATGCTCAGTTACTGACAGAGGGAGGGAGATGGGGGATGGGGGGAGGGGGAGAGAGGGAGAGAGAGAGGGAGGGAGAGAGAGGGAGAGAGAGGGAGAGAGGGAGGGAGAGTGGGGAGGGGGAGAGAGAGGGAGGGAGAGAGTGAGAGGGAGGGAGAGAGTGGGAGGGAGAGGGCGGGAGAGAGAGGGAGAGAGGGAGAGAGGGAGAGGGAGAGAGAGAGGGAGGGAGAGGGAGAGAGAGAGGGATGGAGAGAGAGAGGGAGGGAGAGAGAGGGAGGGGGGAGAGGGAGGGAGAGAGTGGGAGGGAGAGGGAGAGAGGGAGAGAGGGAGACGGAGAGAGAGGGAGAGGGAGAGGGAGGGAGAGAGAGGGAGAGAGGGAGAGAGGGAGAGAGAGAGGGAGGGAGAGAGAGGGAGGGAGAGGGAGAGAGAGAGGGAGGGAGAGAGTGAAAGGAAGAGAGAGGGAGAGGGGGAGGGAGAGGGAGGGAGAGAGAGGGAGGGAGAGGGAGAGAGAAGTTGGGGTGTTTATAGGAAAGGGTGAGAAGAGAATCATTGAACCTGACTTTGAATCTGCCAGCAAGCAGAAGTGGGCAGCAGTGAGGCTTCAAAGTAGAATATATCTTTCTCTGCTTATATATCTCTCTCCTCTCTCTCTCTCTCTCTCTCTCTCTCTCTCTCTCTCTCTCACACACACACACACACACACACACACACACACACACACACACTTTATGCAAAGACCTAAAGACACAAACAGCAACAGAAAGAATTAAATAATTATCACTACTATAGGGTAATACAAGGAATAGGTTACATTTATATTTACATTTTATTTGGACCAAAATGTGAATGTGTTTCATGTCCACATACTTCTTCCTTCTGCAGTAATTCCTCATATAAACCAGTAGGAGGCACTTTAATCATTTGCTTTTGCTTGTGTCAGTTTACATAATCGCTCATCTGCTGAATGACTATGCCTCTAACACAGTACACTACACATAGCCTTATTACTATGCACCCAATACCCCATGTGTGTTGAATGTGAAATTCAGGCTTTTAATTAAAGTAGTCTGCTGGGGGTTTAAAATTAAAATGATAATCATGGCTCACCGACTTCATTGGTTTGTACTTTAAAATCTAAACTGTGTAGGCTCAGCGAGGGGCCTGGAGGCAGTTCCAGGGGGTCCCCAGCAAAAGGAAAACAAAGAATGGTAAGATTTTGATGTGACATAATTAAGGCAAGCTTAATCCCAAATATAGATGGCAAAATACTATGATCTTAGTTACAGAGTGTACTGCATAATAGCAATGTTCTATCTAGCTCTAAACTAAGTTTTATTTTATCTGAAGACAATTTAGTTGATCGATGATTAGAGTGAATCTTAACTGACAGGGAGCCACAGTCTAATATCTGTCTGAGTCTATGACCGCTTTCCACCACAGTGCTCCGTAATAAGAAATAACCAATATGCAAACACTTTTTTCTATGAGCAAAGTGTGTCCATCATTTGTATTTCATATGTGTTTTGAGTACCACACATGAAAATGCTGCCTGTCTTAGTCTATTCTCGAATGCAACACAGAACACAGAACATTATGGAGCAGTTGATAGGTGAGCATATTCTCTATGTGAAATATGGAAACATGGCTTTATGGGCTTTGTTTTTTGGCTCAGTGTTGCTGTTAGCAACACTCACACCATCTTTCCATCCTCTGTGTTCAGCTGTAGACTCTTTCCACATCAATTTTACTCTTATCTGTCCCCAGTTGACATGAAAATTGATCAGCTGTGCCATCATTATGAACATTTGCGTTTTCTTAATGTCTGTCTGAGGAGTGAGAAGGAAGTACAGGTGGGGCAAAGATGGAGTTAAGAAAGATAAGATGCACCAACTCTTTGTGTTGTGCAATTTCCCAGAGCCAGTCGTGCCACACCTGTCCACTAGATGTCCCTGGTGTGTTTCTGTCTTCTGTTGACCACCTGACTGCCCATCTTATCAGCTGCCTTCCTGCACAGCTGGTCTTCATTAGCTCATTAGCTCCCATGGAGCAGTTTCCAATATACTGGTGGCAGGCTGGCTGTTGTTACAGGTTCCTTTAACCTTTTTAAATCACATGCTGCTCTTTTGAAGTGTTTTTCTGATCCTGTGTCAACCTGAAAGCCTGATCTTGATCATCAAAGACAGCCTTTTATGCCACCTGCTGTGTTTCAAACAGTTTCACAGTCCTAGTATTGTGCTTTCTAGCTCACTGTCATACTGCCATGGCTTACTGAGACATGGACAGAACTGAGTCATCATGAATGTTATTAGCATCACCTGAGCTTTTCTTCATATGCAGAGACAAAATTCTATGAAAAAGAACCAAACACAGAGCCTGAGACACTGGTTGCACACAAGCTAATTCAGTTGCTCTCAATGACTTGCAAAACTGTAAACTGACAAGATTCTGAATGCACAAATAGCTTTGGTCTCTGTGAGGCTGGCCTGTCTCATTTGGAGCAGAGGCACAGCTTCAGCCTGGCCCTCGCATGACCTGATAGGCCAACCTTCGTAGCTGCGTTCTCTGGAGGATCTGACCCCTGAACTGAGGCACAGCTGCACTCTGTGTGTATTTGGGTCCTGTTTGCTCTTGCTGCCATGTCAGAGGCACGTGGAACGTGACCAGAGACTTTATGTTAGCTTGTGGCAAGAATGCAGTGCGATTGCTGCACCAAGTGGAAACAGCACTGTGGAAGGGTCCTGGTTATTGCCAGTTACAAATGCTCCTACCAAGGAGAAGCTAATGTTATTGTGCAAGAATTACATTTAGAAGAGATAAAGCATTTAATGGCCATGCTTCATGCTTGTTCAGTGCTTATTCTTGTCTCATTGCGACTCGCAGCACTGTTGTTCAACTGCAGTGATGTTGAGGTGAAGAACTGGAATGAAGCTCAAGGACAGTTTGATTTTGAGAGTGAGGTGTCCATCAGCCTCTGTGCATCACCTTTCATAAAGTCAAGTCTATGATCACACATTTCAATGATGAGCCACACTGTGGCACATTAGCTGGAAGTCACCCAGCAGAGACCCCATACCGACAGAAGCACTTTAAAAAGGGCCTTTTACTCCAGCCTCTGTGCATCACCTTTCATAAAGTCAAGTCTGTGATCACACAGAGTTTCAAAAACAGAAATATTGATAGCCACACAAAATGAATATGATATGAAATGTTGATTCCATCATTACTGACACATTTAACTCTGACAATCCAGGGGTTTGAAGCATCTGAAGACACTCAATGGAAACACAAGTTGGATAGTTTAGAGATGTGCACCTGCCCTGACAATGGCACTAAAATCCATTGAATAAAACAGAAAATAATGAAATGGTCATAGAGCACTGGTGGGTTTTTCATCTAGTAAAATAGTAACATCTAGTAAAAGTGACCTGCTGTTTAAGTAGTTTTGTGTCTTCAGTTATGACCACCAATTAAATGAACCCTGGGCTTGAGGTTGAGCCCCGCAGACGGGCTGCTGTCAGACACCATATTGACACAGACAAAAAAAATGAATATCGAAAGTCCTTTAAATCAGGTGAGAGGTGCCAGTGGCTGGGCCATCTTGGACACACCCTCAAGCATGTGCAGTGCACATGAAGTGTGTGAGCCTGGAGCATCAAAGCCAACGGGGGGTACGTAATATGGTTTCACACACCAGTTGGACAAAGATATGCAAATGTGACTACAACTGCAGTCAAATGTTGAACTTAATGCAGTGTGAGCTGTTTTCTTGCAACAGCTTCTGTGACAGTAACGCTCATGGTTGGCAGGTACCGAGCCCAGCCTGCAGGAATGTTGGCTCCTGACTACTGTATAAACTATGTAGTGGGGCCCGTGATTTTTTATGAGTTCACATTCTTTCAAATGCCTCTGAATGCTATTGATCAAAGCCGTGTCAAACTACTGTTATCAGCCTGACGAAATCTTTTTACATATGCTGTTTGCAGATTTGCCCAATGTCCCACAGCTGACTTCAGGGACACCATTGCCTTTTCTTTCAAAGGCCATTCTTTAACTGAATATCTTGGCTTCAAGCATTCTGTCAGTGGAAACCCCTGCTGCTGAAATGTCCTTGAGCGAGCACTGTGTGGATTGGTCTGCCAACTCCAGGAGTGCAGTGCTGAAACTGACCCCTGGCCTCTGTGGGGAAATATGTGAGCAAAATACAGCAATCAAAAAGTACTACATAACTTACACATTGTGGAGAAGAACGCAGATAATGAATTCTATTCAGCATCGATATGAGTTAGTTCAGCTCTACCTTAGCTGCTACGGTCTGAACTGGAAAAACCTCACAGAAGGTGTATAATACACTCACAGTATATTTAGTGAGTGTGAGCTTCACCAGAGAAGAAAACAGAAATGAATATGTAGAAATATAAGCTAGAGCCCGACATTTTATCAGCCCCCAGGTCAACAAACGAAACTGTATTTCATGTCAGTGAGTCAGTGTTACTCTGCATAAATTCTTCAGATGAGTCCATCAGGAGGCGCCATAATAACTGTGTTTCCTTGAAGTACAGACACACACACACACACACACACACACACACACAGTTTTTAAAAGTGTCTGTAATAGCACAGGATAAATAATGGTTTGGTTATCAGTGAACTAACACCTTGCATTAGGTAATACCAACTCTAATACCTAATAATATATTTTCTTAAAGTTGCACTCTGGCTGGCATCTGTTATCTATTGTATGTTATCAGTGTTTTCCTGCTGCCCCTAATAAGACTAATAAAATACGTACACTATGCTAATAATATTCTGCAACGAAAATTACAGAAACCTCATCACGGATGAAATAGATTTTATATTATATCATTGATAGCCCTTTCTTTTTAAAGACACAATGTCTGTTTGTCCCTCTCCAATAAAGATAAGAGAGCTCTGTTTTAGGGAAATTTATCGAGTCTCATTAATAATAATAATAATAATAAAAAAATCCAAGGTATTTCGGGAGTGTGGTATGAGAGGACTGACATCAGAAGGGAAAGCCCGGTGGTTCACAGCGGCCCTGCGGACCTCTCTGAGGCTCATTGTTGTTGGTTATACACGCTGCGTTGAGGCGGGGCGGGTTCAGGAGCCTTACGCACACAGGACCTGCGCTCAGGTATCACAAAACAACATGCGTCACAGGTGGAAAAGACTAGGTGTGCTGCGTGTCCGCACAGTTACAGAGCAATACGAACATGAACACACACAATAGATGTAATAAATGTTTTAATAGGTAAACCCCAGTGTTTCTGTAGACTACCGTTGGTGCGAAACGCGGAAATCACTGACAATCTGTTCGGGATTGACAGATGTGGTAACATTAGCTTAAAGTTGATATGCACAGGCTTACCCTTCATCTCAGCCTGTATTGTTGCGTTTTTAACAGCAGCCTGTCGCTTCATTTGCCGACCTTCACGTGTTTTGGGGGAGTTTCCATATCTCCGATAGCACCTCAAGGCGACATATTCGAAAAAGCCCCGGACTGCTTCCGCCTCCTCCTCGCCTCCTCCTCTCCTCCTCCTCCTCCTCTCCTCCTCCTGCCGTCGCGTTCAGCTGGCAGTGTATCACCTGCGCTCCTCACTGAGAGACGGACTTTGGTGTGTTTCGGACTTTCCCCTCGTCCATATTCGCAGTGCTCAGACGGACCGGAGCTGCTCACCGGAGGTTTCCGCTGACCGTCACCGCTACTTTCCAAGGATGGACTCGGCTTCTTTCCTGTTGCTGGCTCTCGTGAGCGCCGGGACGCTTTTCCAAGGTAAGTCTCGTTAATAGTGTAGTTGTAATCTTTCAGAATAGCTTGGATATGGTGAAGTGGTTTCACACAGTAGTCAACATTACTGTGGCCGTGTTACGGTTTTTATTGTAACTAACATGCCGGCTGCCCTTAAGGCGAATACCTGTGAGCCAACTTGCACCTTTAGTTACCGCTCTTTTTCCGGCAGTGGGCTGACAGGGACGTGACATATTCACGTATTTTACGCTGCAGTGACACAAGAAAGTGTTGGCGAGGCTGTGGAAAATCCACCACAAATGAAAGCATTCACCATCTCAGTAAAAAGGGAAAGAAAAGGACGCGTAGCTGAACTTTATCCGCCTATTAACGCTTAATAATAGCAGTAATAATAGTAATTCACAGTTAGCGTTAGCTATGAATTCATAAAGAGTTATAAATGTTGTGCCTGAACGTAAACAGGTGGGTAAACTGAACACAGGTGAGTTTACCCTCTACGAGCCTCCAAGGCATGTACTTAAAGAAAGGCAGCTCCCTGGCAGACAGCCCCCACCCCCAGCCAGGCTCTGTGGAGCAGCAATGTGGTGTCATGGAGCTGGGTCTGAACCCTGGGGTGAAATCGCGGCTATCAGATCATTTGCTTGTAATTAGGGATGTGGTTGTTTATCTTCTGTTGTAATCCAAGCCTCTGTTTGTGTGGGTTAAGTGTGGCTGAGTGTGTGTTTATTATTGCATGTGCTTGAATGGGAAAAATAAACAAACAAAACAAATAAAAAAAAAACATTTCAAGACTTCTGACTTCGCTTGAGGGTATCTTACAGTTTTTTTCTGAATGCTCTGGGTATTTGGAAAAAATGACTGGGACTCTTTCCGCCGCTGTGGAATAATGAACTATCTAATCAGACGAGTCCATTTCTAAAGCAGCTGAATATTCACCATGCTGGAGGGTGCGACCTCCTCCTGAAAAGGAAAACTGCCCCTGGGGCGCGCAAAGCCATGTTTTGGGAATCAGTGGCTGAGTGGCTGTGTATGTCTCTGAAGCTGACAGTGAATGGATTTCCCTGGTGAGAAAACAAGCACTTGGCTTTGAAATAGTTCTACTAAACTATCACCAGCGCTGGCACCACTGACATTGTCTTGTGTCACTTACACAGATTAAGTCAGAAAATGTTTTTTTTTCTTCTCCCAGCTCTTATCTCTGAGTTGTGTCTGTGTCACCGGCTGCCTCTCGCTGTTCACAGAGCTGCTTTTTGTCAGAGTGGGTGGAGGGCTGGCAGCCTGTCTGACTGATGGCTGAGTGGGTGTGTATGTGTGTGGCGGAGGGTCGGGCGGGAGGGGGGTCATTGGTGGTCGACACCCGACACAGCCAGGGGCACCGTCTCTATCAGTTGATGCTATCTGGTCTGTCTCTGGATCAGTGACTCCGCAGGAGGAGGGAAGGCATGCTTTTTTTAATTGATGATGAAATCCATATTTATCTTCCACATAATGGCAGATAGCAGCTGAAGTCAGTTTCCAGCCTGATCTGTAGCATTCCTCACATCAAAGGGGCAATGCTTTCAAAGGGACTTTCAGACTTGAAATTTTGAAGCCATGGGAAGCTTTTCAGGGTGACTTTAGAGGGGTAAACTGCCGGCACAGATGTAAGGGGATACAGCAATGTATGGAGTATTGAAAAAATCTATAGGTGCATGATTAACACTGAAAAGTCATTATTAGTAACAGAGAGTGGCTTTTTAAGAGAGGTCACATTAGGTGTTTAATGCTGGTAAAAAATGAACACATTCATATTATTCAGAGAAGGTGTCATAGTAAATGTTTTGGGTCTGGGTGGGACATCTTAGCACTGCACTAAAGACCACTTAAAAATGCTCTTGTGGCTATAGGATGTTACTAAGAGTGTCTCCTACAGACAAGGAGAGAGCTCCAAGGCCTGACATAAACTGCTTTTAAACACACTTTAGGGTGCATAGTTAAGCACTGGCCAGGGGCTGTTAAAATATAAAAGCTAGTCACGCACATAATGACATATAGTCAGGACCGTTGTGGTGGGAAGGAGGCTCTAGTATTAGGACTGCCATTAGCACCCTGTGAAAAAATGCAGTCACCTCATTCATTGGAATGGCAGCTCTCCTTTGTCACAATGGGGACGCCACCAGTGCAGAGGCTCCTGCACAAAAAAAAGAGTCATGGAAAAAAAATGTGAACCTGGATCAGCTTTTGCCAGTGCACCCTACCCCTTATTTGGCAAGACACTGCAGTGGCGTCATACATACACATGTATGCAAGTACACATATTCCTGTTTATCTCATGATCATTGCAACAAAAGACAGAATGATTGTCACTGAGCCAACTCTCGAGTTGTAAACTGTACTGAATACTGAGGCTTTTGAGACCTCACCCATGAATCTCTTGCTCAAACTGGACTTCCTGGTTCATATGTCACGTCTCACTGAAACCTCAAGCTACACCAAATGAGCTCTTGCTTTTTCTGGTCTAAACACCCACTAAGGCAATCAGTACTCCATAAAACAGACTTGAAGTCCTGTCCCCTTTATTAGAGGGCTTTTGTTCCACTAACCTCAGCCAGACAGTGCAGGTCTATTGTAGTTGTCAGTGTCCTTAAATGTATGGAAATAATTTGTGGTCATGTTTTGGCTTTTTAGAAAGGTCATTGTCAGAAGCCTTTAGTGGCAGGAGGAAGCACAGGAGGAAGTGAAAGCAAGTCAACCGAAACTAACCCAGAGGTGACGCAGGACTGCAGGCCAGATTTAATTTGGAGTTTTGGTGTTATTTTTGTTGTTGACATCACTAACCAAAACTCATGCAACAAAGGAGGATTCATAAAAGTTAAATTTGAATAAAATGTAACTTTCTGTGATAAGCCCACAACACCCCCAGAGGAGTCATGAGGAATTTAATCTTATATGTTATTATGAGACCAATCACAAATGACAAGTTCATGGATTTTCCTGTGTGGCCTTCAATCATATGATGGCTCCCCAAATTGTCACTCAGTCACCAAAACATTGTCAACCACTGATCTCAATGATCATTGTTGACTCTTTTTAGAAGTCCTGCTGCCTGCCAGACATCTATTAACAACCAGTTAAAAACATACTCTACAAGTCTACCACATTGGTGCATTGCCAGATAAACAATTAATCCTCCCAGTGGCACCGTGTCTCTCCATCTTATTGCAATAGTATATGTAAATTTCTTATTTTCCATTCATATCACACTGCTTTTCTCAGAGGATTCAGCCCCCATTATTATTACATGATAGTACCTGTTCCTTTGGTGTCGAGTTTTGATCCTTTTTGAACACAGGTTATAATTCATTCCAGGCTGTAATTATATTCCACACATGCACTTTGAAATGGACCTAAGCTCCAAATGTTTTCGGCCGGTAAACTGAACTGCCTCTCTTAAAAAAACAAAACAAAAAATGGGGTTAATACTGCTGAGTCGGGGCAGCCAGACAAGATAATGGGTGTGGTATGCAGTTGCATTTTAGCTGGGGGGACGAGATGGTTAGAAATGTTACCTCCATTTGCCCCGACATGTAAAACGACTCATCTTTTTCTGGAGGGAAAATACCTTGGTGGGCGTCGGTGGTGGTAAGGGAGGAGAGGAGTTGGGGGTGGATGTATGAAGACAGAAGGGGGGCAGCTACCTTCAACTACCTTCATTCAACATCTCTAGTAGCTGATTTCCAAAAGGTCACAGTCAGTTTGAAGCACCACCTAAATCTTTCTGTCTGATGGCTTTGCTTTGATCTGTTATTCATAAAGCCCCCACCCAACTGTTCAAACACGTTGCATCAACATCCCATAACTTAGCTATTGTCATCAGAAAGGGGTTAAAGGTTTACAAGGTTCCCGTAAACGTTAAGATAATTCCGCCTCCCATGAGCTACCAGTGAGCCAACAACAGTGACATCTTAAAGCTGAGGCAGCTTGGGGTGTCATGGTGGTGAGATCACCAATCAGGGTAAATGTTGAAATCAGTGTTTTAAAATGTGGTCATGGTAATAAGTGTACAGTAAGGGCAATACTACTGATTCAGCACTACAGTTTCCAGCCCAGAGGGCCTAATTTCCTCACTTGAGCTGGATTAACGCTTCAGTCGGCAGCCTGGACAGACAAAATGTGGCTCAGTTGAATTAATTCACTTGTTTTTCCCACATTCGCATGGAAATAAAAAACACATTAACAAATAAATAAAGATTCCAAGGCATGCATGGTGCCTGGACATCTTTAATAATCTGTCCTCTCACTGCTGCAAAAATACAATAGTGAGCAAGATGCTTTTGCTGTTAAACAGGAAAAGGTATTTTCAAGAATCCTGTGTGTGGACACAGAAGAAGACACATGCTTACCCGCCTGGCCGGGCTATGTTGCTTTATGACAAAGGAGTGTGACCTGACCTATCAGCACAGTTTAATGAATCTACACCAACATGGCCAGGGTTGAGTGGACACTGTGTTCCCTGGCTGCTCTTTGTGTTTAGGTATTTGTAGGTATCTGTGTCTAAAAAACCCTGCACATTGCACCATTAACAGAGAAAAGCTGCCAAACTGCAGGAGGAGGCTAGTGAGAGAGGACACGCCAGAATCAGACCATCTTGATAATATATGATTTTCTCAGTGGGGATTAGATCCCCCCAGTCCCTTTTGTCAAGGTGAGAAGTGTGTCTAATGTTGGGGCCTCACAGTGGGCTAGCTTGTGTGTTGTGCAGTACAGAGGGCTTCCCCCATGGCAGTTTTCAGCAACTTTCCCAACAAAAAGCACCTTACTCACCGAAATGTCCAGGAACGAGCAGCGACAGTAGCCGTAGTAAGTGAAGAAAAATGAAACTAAATGAGATCATGGGTAAACCCAGATCAGTACACACTCACACACACGCTGTACAACTAGTCACATGACGGTATGGCGGTATGACTCATGTGCATTTCACTTTTTACCTTGTGGTGAGTGTCACGCTGTGTTCATCTAGTAATGTTGTCATGATGAAGTCATTTGACAGGTCCAGGATAGTGCGCATCAATCCGAGAAGTTAAACACGGTGTTTGCCCAAATCTCAGCAGGGGAGCTGCAGCTTTGTGAGGACGTGCTGATGGAGTGAGGCAGCAGTCATTGAAAGCAGTAAAGTTACTTATGTTATCATGCTTTTGCATTCTGATTTATCGACTCAGTTGTTGCTGGGCAAAACAAGTCAAGCAGTGTGTTCTGAATTTAATCTAGGGAGGACTTTTTTCCATGTGTACCAGTAATGTTTTTACCCTCTGTAGAATTGTGAGATTGATGTTCTGTTCCTGATGACAGGATGAGACTTAAAGTACTCTACCAAGCTCAGGAAGACATGTAAAAATTAACTTTACTGAGGAATCATTAGATTATCTGTTATGGAATGCCACTAGACAGTAACAGAGAGTGACAGGAAAGTGTGGAGGCTGGGGGGCTCTTCTGTTTGCTTCCATTTACGGGTGAAAAACAGTAGTAAGTCACCTGATGATGGTGTAGAAGTTGGTGAAGCTAGATGATGGTCATAAAAATCTTACCAAAGCAGTATGACAAAGCGTCTGATGTTTTTTACCATTCTGCAACCTTTTTGGTGCCAGCCGGTAGTCATCCTCTGAAGACTCCTCATGCCTCTCACTCTGTCTGCAGCTGTTAGTGGAATCGTTTCAGCTGTAACAGAGATGTGACCTTTTATTAGACCGAGCTCAATTACCTCAGGAAAATCTACTTTCTTAATTCCCCTGCACACTCCCTGCTGTACGTACATGAAAATGAAAGTCTTATCATGAAGATTGTTATATTTTTAATCAGCGGTCAAAGAAAGGCTTGTGAATGTGGTCCAAGAGATATTTCCACATTTGCATAGTTGCTTGTGCTGTGTATGTGCATGCGTGATTAGGGCCCTGAATGGATGCGTTACATTTGGAATGAGCATGCTGTGCGCAAAAACACTATTATTTATGTAGATAAGAGGTTTTTCCTACCCAGAAGCCCTAGCCACACAGCATAGAGAGGGCCACTGAGAGGCTCTGTTAGATAAGCTTTAAATAAAAGATAGAATAACTGTATTTGCAATGTGCTGCACACTTTGTAGTTGCTGAATACATTAGCCAACTAGAAGAGAGAAGGGGTGGAATGTGAAGACACTGATCTGTTCGTTGGGCCACCCTCGAGGACAGACACACTTATGAATCTGATGAATTTTGGCTTATATTCTGTACTGAAAGTGAACCTTGAACTCTGATACTGAGGACTGAAATGACCTGATGTCTTGAGCTGGCAAGTCAAACCTTAGCTGAGATATTTGTAAGACTCAGCGACTGTCTTTATTCCAGACTAACCTCACTCTCTTAAAGAGGGCAAGCTGAACTCAATGGTGAAAAACCTCCCGGGTTCCTGTTAAGACTCACTCAAAACACACAAAAAAATCAATAACCATGAAAGAAGTCTTAACTAGGCCTGGACTCCTATAACCAGTAGTCATAATTGCAGCATTGGATGTCAATTAGCTGGATGCAGCGGAGAGTGGCTCCTAAAAGGAACAAAAGAGGAGAAAAAGTTGAAGGAGGTCTGCAAGAAAACTGTTCAGCACTGTTTAGATTTCATATGCCTTTGACTGCAATGCCCTACCTCACAGGAAAAAGATACTTGGAAACTGCAAACATAATGGCGACATTGCACATAATAGTTTTGCTTTCAGACTCTGAATCTGAGTTCATGAAGAAATGCAGGTCTCAGGATTGGCATTGAGCATCCGGTCACTATACTGAGTCGGCATCCTGGATGCATTTATGGGGCTTTAAATAGTATGACCATTGAATTAGCTATTTATGACATAGAGCCCACCAAAGCCCATGAAAGTAGGAACCCTGCTGCACACTCTGTACAATGGAGCACTATGAAAAGGCTTGCTACCAGCTGGACGTAGTCGTTAAAAGTTCATTGTGTATTCTCTCAGATGCCTATTAAATGCCAAGTGGACTATACAGGCTAAACTCACAGACTTCATCTGTATGAACATGAGTACGCCTGATATTTGAGTTGCAAGTATTTGACTTGTTGTTTGACCTGCGTTCCTGACAGGTTCAGGTCAGAAAGGTTCTGTTAAGCTAAAAATGAGGCTTGATACCTCATTTAATACTTGAATAGTGACCTGCCATCAGCTGCTTGATTATTTTTGCCATAAGAAACTTTGAATCGATGTGATGCAGATATGCTGACAACTGTCTGCATGGGCTGCATATTTAATCAGGCTGAATCTTATGCATTTTTTAACGTGGTCAAAATAACTGTGGCATTTTGAAAAGACACCAGGCCACTCTCTTCAAGATAATTAGATTTGTCAGCGAGACGTCTCCTCTGTGGCTTCCTCATGCTTTTATTTCACAATATTTCATTTGTGCACAAGCAGGTTGTCAGTTTGCACACTAGTCTGATCATCTTAAAAGCAACTGGATTTGACAGAGGAGCGTTTCTCTGCATGCCAAAGGATTGTGTTACACCGTGTATATGTATGTAGGGTATAAACATGCCTGGTGGGGGGCACAGGGCACAGTGCTGTGTTTTGAACAAATACTGTACAGGCAGGGTAGTGTGTGTTAACTTCTGCCTTGACAGAGACTGGTAGCTGAGGACATAGGCACAAGAGGAGACAGGAAAGTGGGTCATGTTGACATTGTTTGCTACATTTAATTGGTGCGTCCCAGTGGCTTCACAAAGCAAGCATTCATCTTGTGTTTTCCCCTGAAGGTTCCTAATGCTTGATGAAAGCACTACAGTTGTAGATCACCATGTTTGTGTTAAACCACTTGCAGCTAAAGTGTCCGCCACCTACCACGTCTCCAGCAGTTCAGCTTTTGGATTCTTTGTAAGCATCAAAATAACAGTGCTTGAATATTGTAAATGAACAGACAAGATGCTTTGGACTCAGCAGGCTGACTCAAATGAACCGCCATGTTCTCTTAATTCTAACTTTCCAATGAAGACATGGTGAATCACTTCTGCTTTCTTTTATTGGGAAATGAGAAAACGTCACTCTGAATCCGAGGTCTACTCCAAAGCCTGTGACGTGACCACACGCCTCGCATACAGCATCAAAATACCAAAAATATAAAAATAAAATGAAATCATTTTGATTGTTCGTTTTATTTTTTAGTTAAACTTTTTTGGTTCAGTGCCAAATTTTATCTCTGATGCCAAAATTCAAAGTCACTGTTCTAGCCCCATAAAATACAGTACTTTGTCTTATGTTTTGGGTTGTACAGAGAGGAAGAGGAGCTGTAGGAAACGGTACAACTACACTCTGGATTTGAAATATTGGTTAATTAATGCAGCAATTTGGCAGGAGGAGAGCATTGTAGCCAATGTGGCCATTTTTTGGTTTTTTACAAGGTCCCTGTGTGAGTGCAAACGCAAGACAAATCCTAGAAAATGTAGAATTCTGCAGAAGAAATCCTTAAGATAAAGGAAAGTAAAAAAAATACACAGCAAGTAGGTCAGGGGAAGTGGAAGTGAATCTGATTGAAATTGTACTGTGCTGTATCCTCTGCGTTGTTTTCCTAGAGAGGGGTAAATCGACTTCTGGTGGTAGCCTAACCACGACACGAATGATAAACACACCTTGATGCGCAAGGTAGTTAGAACTGGGAGAAGAGGAGGATTCAATTGTGTAAACGTGTCTCCTCATTTCCAAAGACCATTGAACAAACATTTTTCTCGTTCAAAAAGGCTGGATCCTCAGTATATTCAGCAGTTTGGGACCACCTGGGAATAAAACATTTAGATGCACAAAGCTACTAATGTTTGCCTGCAGCAGTGCTTTTGAGTTAAGAAAGTCAGATGAGAATCTAAAGTAGGAGGAACTGAAAGTCCTGACCTTGGGCTACAATGAGAGGTAAGCCTAGATTCGTCTTCTTTTAATTGGGTTCCTGGTTTATTGTGGGACTAACATAAAAGTATACCAGTGGGAACCTGACCAAACAAAGTGTCGCCATGGGGGTCTTAAGATCTGGCTCAATTAAGGCCACTTTGGAAAGAAAAGGCTTCACTTTAAAGCTTTTGTTTGTTTTTCTTCCTGTAACATCCTGTCTGAGCCGAGTACAGTTTGCAGACACTGAACATGGAAGATTTGTCACCCCAGCAGGCAAAAACTGTACTTTCTATCTTGTGAAATATTTGACCACACAAGGTTTTTGAAACCCAAAGCAATGTCAAAAGTCGAGAATTAAATTCAGACAAAAAGTCAGATGCAAGCTAAATTTTACAGGCTCACAAAATGCTGAACACATTTCATTATTCGGTAGAATTCATGAGGTATTTTGCAGTCTATAACACAGGATTTGTGATGTTTATACAATCCCTTCCTTTACTTTCCTTAAAATCTTGGGGGTGTATCTTGCTGTTATCCCTCCAGCATGCTGTTTCTGTTGGTAATCCTAAACCTTATGCAGCCTGAAGCCCAGGCTTTTGGTTTTAAAGCTGACAGCCACCTCTGTGCCTGTGAAGCTGTTGGTGGTTCAACATGATGTTTCACATATGACATTAGTTGTGGCTCTATAGTCTGTCGAGCCGCTCAGGTTTCAGTGCTGTGAAGCAGGAATGCTGCCCGCTCTCATCCTCATATTCACACAATCTGCAGGAGTTTCAAATTCATACATCTTAAGGGGATTACCGCTGAATTTAAGCTTTGAAGTCTGCTGTTGCTGCACTGTACAGCATTAAGATCTGTATTTATTGAGCATTAAAGACTTGAAGAGAAAAGGTTAGTCCATCCCTCTGATCTGTCGGGACAAGGATGTGAAGTCCTTTACGAAACAAAAAGAAGAGATGAAAAAGGTGTCCATCACAGCTACTACTAGCACCATGTTTAAATATACAGCAGCACACAGCAGACAGTTATTCTCTGTGTCACAGGTATTGTAACTGCAGCCTTTTTACAGGATAGACAATGGTCAGAGCCTCAGAAATGAAACCATTAATATAATGTAATTATAGTTGAGCGAGACTGTATGTAGGATTTGAACACTTTCTATTCTTCCTCTGTAACACTTGCGGTGCATGTGTGTGCTGGTGGAATAGTGATAGGAATAGATATAATTTCAGGACTCCTGTCAGCTGCTAAATGCTGCAGCGTTTTGTTCATGTGTAGGTTTGGCTGAAAATTAAACAGAAGCTGCAGCGTTGAAATTTGGAGAAGGGTTAAATGTTGACAGCTGTTAAGGCTCTGTCTGTGTTTTAAGCTTTTATATTAATGTTTCATGCATCATATTGAAATGACAATCTGAAACAGAGTGCTACTCTATTTTAAAGAAGAAGTCAAGCTCACTTTGCAATATTTTTGGAAGCTTTCCTTTTTAGAGAACACTGCTTGCAACAACTGGAACACCTAGCACAAGGAGAAAATTACAGGTCTCAAGGTCTTAATCTCAAACGCACCCACCAACATACGAATTCTAAAGATCTCCTTGGTATAATTGATTTCAATCAACAAAGTATGCCCACCTCATCGCTGCGCTTTGTGAAAATTGAGGCTGTGGAATTTGGAAATGGTTGCCCTAGACACCCCACCATCAAAAATCTGTTTGGCGTTCTGTTGAAACGTTTCTTTGCCGGAGCTGTGCTGTTTGTTTGCAAGGTCTATGCATTAATTGAGAGATTATTCCTTTGAATGGTCTGAAGAGCCACAGTAAACCCTGGCATTGTGCTTGACTTAAACTTGTGTTTACTGGCTTGGACTTGCGTGCAGTGAATGTACTTTTCTAGCCGTGGGTGTTGTTCTTTTCCCTTCTTCTGACTCCCTGTGTCTCTTGCTTTTTCTGTCTCACTCTGCCATATCACGGATAGGCTTTTCTCTGATAGATCATGTACAGAGTCACAAACATTGCATTTGTTCTGGTTTTCTGGGCTTGTGTGAATTTACCCAACTAGACAAAGTCTTACAGAGAAGCTGCTGAACATTATAGAAAGTTGCTTACCTATGTCCATTTGAATCTGTGACTTGTTTATATTTCTAACTCTCACCATTTCCACCAGCCATTTTCTCCACACATTCACCCAAGACTTAGAGTCTATGCCCACTATATTGAGCTGAGACCAGACAACCATTTTCCAAAACAGCTTTAGCTTCAGCCAGTTAAAGGAACAGGCATGTCCCCCAGCTGAAAGGGCAATACCTACACCCATAGAAGCTGCCGTTATGATACACCCTCTAGGGCTATCACTAGTGGGATAAGGGTGAAGTAGGATGTGGTTTGAGACATCCCGCAAATGGAAATGGGTAGTTAATCGACAATAGCAATGGCAAGCAAGTAGCTTAATGATATGCTATTCCAGTCCACTTTGAAACACAAATATTCCTGGGACCACTAAAGCTGCAGATGCCTTTCAAAAGAAAGACAGCACTGATCATACACAGTCCAGCCACATACTTGGTTTCAACCTAGTTTGGTTGTCTTCAGGGTCACATACAGAATAGCGATCAGTGTTTTGCTGGAGGAAGCTTCAAAAAAGTGGATGCTGACTGACATCTGCAACTGTGCCACCCTGCCACTGTTGCTCTGTTACTGAGGAAGACTCCCTCTGTCGCTCTGTTTCTCCTGGCCAGGACTTCAGTGAATAGCTGCTGCCAGATCAGAGTACGGATCTCATAGTGCTCCGACAGTTTTTCCTTGAGATGGACTTGTTAAATCCCTTGTTACTCTTTGTCAACACCTTTTTTAATCTATTTCTTTTCAGAGGCGTTTTTATTAAGCACTCGTTGCATTTCTCGAGGTGGTATTAAGGGGGTTCAATTCCAGAACCCTGTTGGCAAGACACGACAAAGCGTGGCACATCTTCACATTTACTCCTTGACAGCACCCTTTCAGCATGTGTCATGTCATTCATTAGAACTCGGCCAGATATGGCCAATTATCTGTGCTCCTTGTAAAAAGTGCTACACCATGTTGCCTGACTGAAATGCTAATGGTGGCAGAAGTTGTCATATCAGTCCAGAGATTGAGGTGGCATTGTGAAACTTTCCGTACCGCAGCTGCATTGAACTTGGCTAGTTGGTACTCCTGCTACGCCCAGCTGAGTGTACAGACATTGTATGGTATTTTCTGCAGTTTCTGACAGATCCCGAAAAATCCGCCCACCTAAGGGCCGAAAACATACTTTTAGTGCTAAAACGTCAGCGTGATGCCTGTGAGAGTGTGTATTAAAAATCAGCAGCAGTGAACAGACAGAGCACGGACTGTAGAGACAAGCGCCATTGCACAGACATGATTGCTTGTCATTTAGAGTTATTTCAGAGTTTAGCCCAGCTGAAATCTTGGCCTGGAGATTTCAGACATCTGAAAAAACTATGTTCCTAAGCCCTGTTTACATAACTTCCGGCTCCCTTTACTCATCATATTTGTATTATTATACATAACCAGCTTATGTATTGTAGTGTGAGCTAACAGAGGAATAGCCCAAAGGCATAGCCGGTAGTTTTTTTCATTGCTGTATTACAATGATTTCAAACATTCGGTGCACACAGTGCACAATAATTGAATCTGTTGTTGCTGAGGTGGAGAGTGACTGTGCCGCTGTATAAATAGCTCGCCACTTTTAAGGACATTTCACGTGTCGTCTAACCCTGTCCACATTAAGCTCTGACGTGTAATTTAATGCCGTCTGCATTTTATGAGGTTTGGACGTGCAAGAAAAGAAAAAAGTCAGGTGACCCTTGTCATTTGTCCTCATAGTCATGTGACCTGTGTTGTTACAGTGACAATAACAAACACGTGGTTAATGTGAAACGGGCGCTGTTTGGTTTGGTTTAGGTAACAAAAGTACTTGGTTATGTTTAGGAAAAGCTCACGGTTTAACTTACGTTGTGTATGAGACGTAGGTTAAATGTAATAAGCATCCATCTATTGAACTCAACCCACCTGATTCAAATCTCTGGATTCAATCATCTCCAAGTTCAAGTGGAAAAACAAGATCCCAAGAATTCAATTGGCTACTCTACAAAAACACAAGGAAGCTCCACATTTTTCCACCATTTTCTTGTAAGTTCTTGTAAGTTGTAAGTAATATAGCTTCAGTATATATTCAAGTGAAACCACAATCAGTCAGATAACACATGGTTAGATATATAACAAACAGTTTTAGACATTCAGATGACGGAACCACTGTTTCTCAGCCCGTCCATCAAACGCCATCCTTGTCTCAAAACAGTAACAACAGCAGCAGCTGTGACAGCCAGGTGGCACCTCTCCAAAAGCACTAATACCACTTTTGCACAAAATTTACCTCCCTGTGGAATAAGCCTGATTTTCTAATGAACAAGAAACCACTTTATTTCCACAGAAAAACTGAAAAAGGCATCACACATCTTAAATGTATATATCTTCCATGATAATATACTGGTCTCATTCTCCCACTTAGTCCAGATGAACATCTTCATGACTAAAAATGCTAGCCTTAATTTCCCTCTTTTTTTCTAATGTTCCCATTATCATTATCATTATCATTAGTAGTAGTAGTGGCAGTGGCTGTAGTGGTAGTTGCCATTAGTTTTAAGCCTATTAGTATTCAAATTATTCCTCTTAGTGTTATTATAGCAAATTGCAGAAATAGCATTTATTTATTATAATGACATGTTACATTTAACAGAGATAAAAGGTGTGTGGATGCATTGCATTGTCTTGGTGTCAGTTAGGTTAGTTTAACTTTGCAGCATGCAGTTCATTACTTTTCTTTAGATTACATATGCCCAAGTGTAACAACACTATATAGTCTATATTGTCTGCAACACCTTTGCTAGGTACATTTTATCAAATCTGTACTGTTTTTAGTTATTCCTATAGAGATTCGTTAGGGGAAAAAATTAAATTAATAAAGACTTTCTTGAGTTTTTAACATAAAATAACAGCTCGACTTTGGTTTATGATAATTGTGACTTTTAAGACCATATTCCATTCCTAATTCCTTTGACTGAATCCCGAGGTCTAAAGAACTAGTGTGTATGCATCAATCACTTCTTAGAGAAAGGCAGAGTCTTAATATAATATTGTAGTTTACCATTCTGCTACAAGCTAGAGCAAGGCCAAAGCAAGACCAGACCTGCTGTACCCCGATGTTCTCTGCTGAGGCCAGGGGTATTAAGGTCTAATTTTAACTTTGGGACTGGAATGGAACCACTGGAAGCTTTGCTCTTCTGGCCTTATTGAGGAAATACCAGGGTGATCTCCTATGGACCAGTCAGAGATAACACCCACCACCACCAAGCTGTCTCTCAGGATAGTCTCAGCGCTCAGGTATTTCACCCTGGACTGCCGTCTCTTTGAGACAGCACTCTTGACAGCAGCTCCTGAGCCAGTCCCTCTGACATTTCTCACTATGTACCTTCAAACCCTGTTCCTAAAAGCTGCTACAAGGATTTTCCAAGCATGTTTACCACTGATAAGACAGCAGGGTGGGATTTCTGTTTCAATGGATACTTTTGGTATGATCTCTATCTCTCTCCACCTCGTAGAGTGAGACAAAGAACACATGCGGTTACAAAGTTGGCTGAAACTGAAAGCAGTGGTACAGTCTTTCTGCATGCCGTCATAACCATCCCAAATAGAAGATAGGCCTGTGAAAGGAAAGGCATCACTTTCATCATTTATGAGACAACCCACACAGCTGCAGTGCAGAGGTGCAGCACTCGCCAGCCATTCCTGTGTCTCCTTCTGACATATACAGCAGCTAACAAAACTAACCTGAGGCCACCGAGGAACTGGCTCGTCTCCTGCCCTGACTCCCTCCATCACTCGCTGCCTCTGCTTTGGCTCACACTTGGCCTTTCTGTGGCTCCCTCTTCTGTTTAGTCCCATGTGTTCAGTATACCTTCTCCCTTTTATTCTAGTGCATCCATTTAATTCAGCTATCGTTTAGTATTGTCTTCACACCCCAGGGCTCCGTACTAACTTCTCCAAGTTTAAACTTTTTATGGCTCTGTGCTGGTGACAGACGTGGCTGGAGGCTTTATGTTTTCGAGTTGTCCCTTTGTCTGTCCATCCTTTTCTCATGAGTGCAGTGTCTCAGGAACACCTTGAGGGAATTTTTTCACATTTGGCAAAAGCGTTCACTGGGACTCAAGGATGAACTGATAAGACTTTGGTGTGCTGTTGACTAATTGGTGAGATGGTAATTCTAGTTTCTTTTAAAAACTTTAAAAACACAGCAATATGACCTTACTCCCACAGTTATAGACTGTTTATTAATAAATCTTTTTGGCTAAACTTTGGTGAGGCTATTGTGTTTCCATCACTTCTGGGGAAATTGGGACTTTAGATTTACCCTATAACCATAACCACGATCATAACCCCAACCACTACTTGCCTCAGCCTAACGATTGCGACCACGTAAAATTTGGATTCACACACTCTCACAAAGTGAGAGTCCGACCATTTTAGTCGCAGTCTAGAGGCCTACACCCCCTTGTTCCAGCTGTTCTTTTGGACAACAGAGGATTTGGTTGCATCTATTTTTAAGGGAATGTGCCTACATGTGCTGTTTCCACCAACACAATGCTTTTAACTTTAGCAGGAGTTGGACTATAAAGAAATGTGTTTGTCTGAAGATGGAGACACAGCATTGCTGCTTAATACTCACAATCATGTCCATAAAAGATTCATCCTAAAGTAAAAAAGACAAACAAACAAAAACAGCTGAGACTTTATTTAGACTCACAATTTTATGTGTGCTTCAAAACTCTGGGCATTTTGTTAAAAAGTGGATCGATTCACCCCTGAAGTTGACCATCCTATTATGGCATCGATGCTGTGATCATGAGTTGATCATTTTTTCGTAATCCTTCCACTACTGAGTGTGTTTCTTTTCACATTATCTAACTTGTGTGCATCTTCTTGAGAACTGCTGAAGGCGATGCAGAGTGAGGAGGATGGTGACACAACTATCATTTCAAATATTTAAAGTTAGAAGAGATTGCTTCCATCCACACAAGAAGAAAAAACTGTGATATGCAAATAGGCCCAAAATACAGGATGGATAACTTGAGGCTTTTCAGCTTTGTTCTCCCCCTCTACCTCTCTTTCACTCTCGAGGCTGGAGTCGTGACATGCAGCTTTGAAGAGAGATGCTTTGGTGCAGTCAAGAAGCCTGGTGTTGCCCTGATGGGCTTGTTGACTGTTTTGATGCTCAGTGAATTCAGTTAATCATATGCAAAATAAATAGATAGATACCCTGGGGATCTGAGTCACCCCATCCAGCTCAGTCTCATTGGAATACGTTGTTCCAAACTTCACTACATGGATTCTGGCTGTACTGTAGCTGTACTGTAACTACCTGATGGAACTGTGAGTAATCGTGCATACGGGCTGGTCATTTTGAGTAGAACAGTCTGTTCTCTTTGCCTGGAAGTTCCAAATAGATTTTGTTGGTCAAGTTAAAACTTGCAAAGTCCTTTGGGAGCTGATCATACAGAGAGAACTGGATGAGTGCTTGAGGGCAAAATTCCAACTCGTCCTTGGAAGACTGAACAGAGTCTGAATGGCAGTAGACCCCGCCTCCAGTTTCTTCAGTTTGTGTGCATAAATGATTAGACTGAGTCTTTGCTGTGGGTGGGAACTCTCAGGTTTTAAACCAGGGTTGGAGCAGGCGGTGGGTTACCTCAGCACAGTCTCTCCTGGTAATGCAGATTTGAACAATTCCCTGTCAATAAAAACACAGATGCTGCATAAAATAAAATACAAATAGCAGATATTAATTTATAATCTCGAAGACACCTGTTGATCTAGAATAGATGGAATATATTTCTATTTGTGATATGGGTGAATAAATGTTTTTTTCTTTTTTTTTTCTTTTTTGGTATTGATATCTTCCTTCCATTTTTATACATTGTTTTTGATTGAGGCCAAGCAGCTGATCAGGAAAGACATTTTGTATTTTTCTGTCTTTGATGTAGCTCGTTACAAAGAGAGAACTGCTGGTAAATGTAATTCTCCCAGTTTTTCTCATGTCTTGCTGTGAATAATGCCCCACACCCCCAACTTCTCTTTGCTAATTCCAATCAGGGTTGCAGAATAGCCCGAACAACAAAATGGTACTGAGTACTGGGTAAGTATGTGAAAGGAAGCTATTGTGTTTCAATTCAATATTGTTTTTGTTTTGTGAGAATAGAAAGATTTCAGTGTGCTTTGTGCAGCTCGGTATTCAGCACCGGTGTGAAACTTCGGGAACTGTTTCTTGCTCTGAATCAGGAAACGATGCCGAGCATTTAAAAGGCTCCCTCTGGAACAGACCTGGTCTCATTTTCATTTCCTGTGTCTTTTAATACCTCAACTAAACCATAATCATTGTTGTGTTTTAATTAAATGACACTTAAATCCCTTGTGACATTGTGGCTGGTGTAATGATTTGAAATTATACTGATAATGTACTGTAGTGATATTGAAAATTTTTGATTTTCTCTCTTTAAAGGAGGATTAGAATAAAAGTTATAGGACAATAGCAAAAGCAATGAAGAGTCTAACAGGCTGAGAGAAATTCAGAGAGGAAAAGAATAATAAGAGGAAATGGATGAAAAGGGGAGAATGACTTGAAGGACAGATGATTACTGATAAAGTTGTAATTATGATTCAATGCTTGGACTGAGATGATCATGCATAGCAATTTTATGCAGGACTCATGAAATCATGATGTTCTGCTGTTAATAAAGCATTAGAAAGCTCCGAAGGTCTGTCTGTCAATTGTGGCTGTTCTTATTTGTCCTAGATTGTTCCTTGTAAAAACCAATAAATCTTCCTCACAGATTCATCTCTGCCTGAAACAAACTCTGTCATTAGCAGCCGACGCCGAGTCCTTAAATCACCCTCTGCCTGTCAAATTGTTCCAGAGGAAATCATTAATTTCCCCTTAATCTGCTGTTGGCATTATTTAAATTGGTGCCATCACCTTGAGGATACATCTTTTCCGACAGAACAGGTTGCTGTCAGCACAGCTGCTGATTTCCTGTCATTGTTTCATCCTCAGCTCACAGACTGACAAGCCTGAAAAACATGCGCTGCTACATTCCTACCATGCAGGCAGTGTAATTCTAGTCACTTCTGTGTTGCGTCTTACATGTCACGTGGCTAAAGACCTAGTTTTTTCTTTGTATCCCCACAGTTTGGCCTTTGTCCCAATTTCAGACCTGAGACTGTTCTATACATGTGCTTGTATGCCCATATAATCAGGTTAAAGTCAGCTAGTGGATCAGAGCTAGAACTAAGTATGTGTAAAATTAATATCAGATGCAACATTCAGCTAACGTGTAATTGTGCCTTTGCTGTCACATTGTCTAGCTGGTGTTCACACTGTGAGGAATCAAATATTTCCCAACTTCACATCATATTTTCATCTGTGTTTTTTGAGAATACAGCTAGGCCACCATAAGGAGCACTTAAGACCCCTGCAACAAGATCAAAAGTCCCAAAACTTACCACGACCACCAACATGTAGCACCCGTCTGGGGGATGCTCGGCAGCCAGCTCACCACACATCAGCTTGAGGTACAGAGGGAGGGAAACATTAAGCAACAACAGCACTTGTTTATCCAAATGAGTTAAGATAAATGCGTTATTGTCACATATGTGATGTAACTTAAGTACATTATGTTACTGACGTGTCACATAAGACATGACCAATGGTCTCCTGGGTGAAAGGCCTGTGTTTGTTTGACCCATCCATCCACTCACATTTCTTCATATGCAGAATTGCTCTTTTTTTTTTTTTTACATCACCAGACTTCCTCCTCTGCTCCTGTCATAATTACTACAGCCACTGTAGGTCACAGCCTAACATTACAGGCGTGTAAATACGGTTAGTAGTAACTTGCTTGCATAGTGGACCGACACAGCTTATTGTTTGGTAAGGATGGCTGCTCTTAAGCTGCAAAACATTTGGGAAGCATTGTAAAATAAGGCCCTTTATCGATTAAACAAAGGCACCAAGTCTAAAACTCCAGTATTTAGTAATGGTGTGTGGCGTGAGCATGACGTCACCTCTCCTTCTCATTTTGAGGCCAGGCGATAAGGCTTATGAATGCTGTTGTCACTTTTGGCAGAGAGAGGCACAGGGAGTCGCCCATGCAAAAAGGATGAAATCTGAGTTGAGCCCTAATGCACTGCTGACCTGTGTAACACCTGGAAAACTCAAATCAAAAAAGTCTACATCATCTTCATCTGATGGCAATGTTGTTTTATAAAACTATGTGTGCAGACATCAGACTTAAGACTTCATGTTCCAGAGCGAGATCTGTTTCCACAGCCAGTTCAACAAAGAAACACACAGCAGCATACAGATAAAGACAAAACACAGAGTCTCCATTAATACTTGGACACTCATACATCCCAGCACTCGACATTGTCAGTGAGGCAGTTTGTTCAGTGGCAGAGGGGACTGACCTTCTGTTGAGGCGAGCTCTCTTGCATTTCATGATCCTGTATCTCCGTCCCGATGGATGATTGAGAGTATGTTCAGTGTCATTTGCTGCTGAGTGCTCAGCGTCTGAGGTTCAGTCCAGTGTGGGATGTGTCTGATGTGCTAATGACCAGTTCTTTTGTTTTGTCCACATTCAGCTGCAGGTAGTTATCAGTGCTCCATTGTGTGAAGTGAAGAATGAGTTTTGATAGGCTGTGACAGAGTCCTGGCCTGAGGACACAGCATTGAGGTGCTCTGGTGTTCTGATGACAGATGATGATGATACTGTGTCTAATATAGCAGTCTGTGGTCTGTTGCCGAGGACGTTGTGAATCCAGTGGATGGTTGTTGAGGTGGGGAAGGTTCTTCGTCTGGTGGTATTGAATTGTCTCTGAAGTCATCAGAGAGGACTGTGGTAAAGTCCAGATGTTGGAGGAGGGGGGTTGAGGAGGGTTCCTCATTTTGCCATGCAGTCAAACTGGTGGGGGTCCAGGTGTGGTCTGACGGCTGACAGGATGGTATTCAGGATGAGTTTTCCAGGCTTTTCAAGATTAGTGAAATCAGTGTGACCAGTCGGTGGTGGTGGTTGGGTTGTGAAGGGTGGGGTTTCTTGGGTACTGCTGTGATGGTGGATGTTTTCCAGAGGCAGAGTGGGTATTGATGCGGTCCCATAGGATTCCCACCCTAGAGTAGAGGATGCTCCATGGCACAGATGACAGTATTGAAAAGAGGGAGTGTTATATATTTTTCTGAGTAGATAAAAACTCACAGCACATTTTTTTTTTAGCTTTCCAGTCTATTCCAGGCAAAAGCTCAGTCAAATGCAGACTTGCTTTAGAGATTTATGGTTTTTCCTCTTAAATGTCAGTGTCCCACAGACAGACTTAAAACACGTTTGACATTTCATTAGAAATTCTTTTTCATGATATCTGATAGATAACATAACCCTTTTGATATCTGCATAGCTCCTAGATAAGACTGAGATAGGCCTGTTTCCAGTGGGGTGATAGGAATCCTTGGGTGGATTTGCCATTTGTAGATAACCATGCACAGGCCGCGTCATGATAAAGTGCCCATTCACAACTCTGCTCAGTGTCTCTTTCCTCCATATCAGCCAAGCCTGAGTGCCTGAGCACGTAGCTGCTGATGGACTTGTTTTAACCATTTGCTGGAGAACATCACTTGACAAGCTGTGTCCATTAATATCCACTCTGATAAACATGGAGAGCTGCCACAAGTTGACTCTGTCTGTGTTTCCGGTAATGGACCTCCACTGAGAAGGCAATTGTGCATTTCACTTTCCTGAACTGGCAAGTGCATGCCTCACGCATGCATACTAACAGGCCTAACAACAGGGCATCTGCTGAAGGTCAGAATTTCTTCCTTGCTCTTAATTGTTGTACTCGTCCGTCAGACTGTCTCTTCAGCTTAGAAAACAAATGCTTACAGTGCCCATTGTTTTTTGGGAAATTAAGCGGTTAGTAAGTAATGAAAGGCACTCATGTTTATGTTTTTAACAAGAGGGCCTAATGTTTATGTCCATCTCCGCTGACAAGCATAATGTTGCTCTCCAGACATGCTGGTGCCTTTGCAGCCTGCTGAAGCAGCAGAGGGCATTTTTCCATATAGAATGAATTAGCCTCAGTTCTCAAGGGAACTTGCCTCTCCATCTCCACCTCCTACTACAGGGCACCACATATAGGGGCACACAGAGGCCAAGCTGCCGCTGATCAGGAAGTTTAGAAGAAGTGTGTGCATTTCACTGTGGGAGTAGACCAGCAATAACACATGGTCCCCTGAGAGAGGCTGAGGGAAAAGTAGCAGCTGAGGTTCGCAACACAGCATCAAAATGAGATGGGGCTCTTTGTTCTTTCCGATGCATAGGAATGGTTTTCTTTACGTCTTTTTTGAGTCGTTTGTCCATTCATGCTTACTTACATGCATACGCACGTCCCATTCTCGTCAACTCGATGTCTCAGGAACACCAGTTTCTTCAAGTTTGGGGACGAACGTTCACTTGGACTGAAAATGAGCTGATTAGGTTTTGGTGGTCAAAGGTCAAAGGTCACTGTGACCACGCAACACATTTTTGGCCATAGCACAAGAATTTCACACAAATAAAAAAGTTTGGTGGTCGTTATTCAACACCATAACTCAGGAAGAGAAGCAGAGACTGTGACCATATTTCATATTTGGTCAGATGCTGAATCAGTGACACTAATCTTGGGCGTCCACCTTGAAACTGTGCTGATTGTTTTGGTCTTCTGTGCTGCCGGGTTGAAGTTGTGTGTGAAGTGGTTAGCAGTTTGTAGCTTCTTTGCAGCAACATCCATATTTGAAGCATTGTAGAGACCACAAGCTCATTGGTTCTGCTGATACTGAGCTTCAGGTGATTGTCGCTGCACCAGCTGATTAAGCTCTCTATCAGTTCTCTGTACTCTGTAAAAACAGTCTCTAAGTAAAGACAGCCCTGTTTCTCACTGGAAAATGTTGACTGAAATCACACATGTCACTATAATGATAACCTCCATTTCACAAGAAAAGATACGTGATACCTTTCTGAAATTCTTTCAGTCTTCACTACATATATTAGACGAGTCTGGACAGACACAGATTTAATGCAACTGGAGATGGTAATTCTTTTTTCCAGAGTGATCTGCTCTGAGTCAGACTGTTCCAGAAGAAGCCGCTGATGCACACATTTAATGTCTGCGAGAATCGTAAACCACAGAAGTGTCAGCACCAATAGAGCCACTTCTACACTGAGTCTGTCTCAGAAAAGCCATCATGTTGAAGAGTGGTTGAATAAGCAGCTGATAGTCTTAAAAAATAATTGTTCCCAAGATGCCTTTGGTCTGTGTTTCCAAAGAAAAAAGAAAACTTTTTTGTTGGTCATTAAAGGATGAAAGTCACAAACAATAGATGATGAAATATGATAAATAAAATGCAATGGAAAATCAGCTGGAAGCAGAAATGACATTAGCTGTTATTATCTAAACTATTTGTTTGCTTATCTTAACTCTATTTTGCTTTATTTGTGTCAAGGTTGGAAGTCTTGAAATGAAGACTTATCTTTGGAGTACAGTTGCTATGCCAGACTGAAGCATCTGGCATCTCATCTGACCATCTGTTACGTGCTTTTTAACTATTTATTTATATTTAATTTTGAATATCCTGGGAAGCTTTTAATGGCCAGATACTAAATCACATGAAACTTTTTTGCGTCTGCATTTTCAGCCCCACTAAAGGTAAAGATTGATTGTTTCTGTTTGAGCCTGCGCTCTTTTATAAATGTCTTCCACTTCTCAGAACGGGTCTCATTGTCTTCATCCTACCGTTCTGTTCTTGGGTCAATTGGTTTTTAATCACATTCGCTTTGTGTTCTGGTCTTACTTAAACCCGCGGGAGTCCCTGAATCAATCTCTCGTTCTCTCTGTCATGGTTGAAATATAAATAGCCAACCCCCTCAGACATCAGAGTGGTCTGCATTCCTCAGCAGATGCATGTGAGTAATAAGGAGCGATGAGCATGAGGCTTTTTTCAGACCGGCAGAAACACAGACCCTTACAATCCATTTTGCTGAGCTGTGGCTCTCAGCGTGTATTTGTACAAGGTAGCATGGTAATGACAAAAGCAGCCGTCAGGAAGGGGTTTCTAAAGAAACCCCCCACCCCACCCCCCACAGAGGCACTTCAGAGGGAGTGGGAATAATTTGTTTGACCTCTATGACCGGTCCTATCCATTTGGACTCATGGCTGGAGGGAGAGAGGCTCACAGAGAAAAGGGCAGTTTTGCTTCTGACCACCTGTTTAACATTTTATCTTAGTGTGTGTGCGTGGGGGTGGGGGTGTGTGTGTTTGTGTGTGTACACAGTCAGTATTTGCATAGCCCATGTTCTGCCTTTAGCAGCGAACACCTTTTCAGCTCAGGCAGGATGGTAAAGGATTGTTTTTATATATACACTTTAATATTGTTTGTTTCCTCAGCCTGCGGGGATGGAGGGGACAGCAGGAGAGAAAACAGCAAAACAATTTCCTGCTTAAGGAAAAGCACATTCCCTCACTCCAATGTCACATTAAAATTAATAGTAGAAATATTTAATTAGGTAAAAGCAAAAAGTACATAAATCGATGTGTGGAGAGGTACAATAGAATACCCACCACACGAAGTGATTTTTCACATGCAGTTGTAAAACAAGCGGAGAACAATGCATTTTATTTTGTGATGAAGCAGTCTGTTCAAGATGGGCCCATATTCTGCAAAGCACATTTCATTTGTCATTTTATGAAATTATTTTGAGAAGATAACCACATTCGCAACGCAGTACTAAAGAGTAAGAAGGCCAAAAACATCAAATATTGATCAAAGAAGTTTGTCCATATTTAATGACAAAGCCCAGCTTTGCTCAGTAGAGCTTCTTCAGCAGGACTCCAACAACTCATCAGGCAGGTAGATAGGTAGGACAACGGCAGTAACAGTCTTCAATCAAGTTCACACTCTCTGGAAAGGACGTTCCAATTGTTTGAAGGCAATATGACAATTCAGAAATACCTTTCATGGCTCAACCTCGTGGCTGTGGCTCAGGAAGCAGAGCGCTCAGTGGTTTGATGCCTGGGCAAGACACCGAACCTCAAACTGCTCCTGATGCTGCGTCATCAGTGTGTGAGGGTGTGTGGCTGGTTATTGCTTGTGATGAGCAGTGGCACCTTGTATGGTAGCCACCAGTGCGTGAATGTGTGTGTGTGTGTGTGAATAGGTATATGCTGCCTTGTGTTTTAAAGTGCTTTGAGTTGTTGATAAGACTACAGTGGTGCTATATAGAGGCAGTCCATTTACTTAGTATACTCAGTCAGTATCTTCAGTTCCATTCAAATGTGAAGATAATGGATTTTGTTTTAGTTAACCCATGTGTTATTTACTTTGGGAATGCCAAAGGTTTTTTAGCTGTGGCAGGTGTGTGTGGGAATGAAGGAAATCTGATCTCAAACAATAGTAGCTGATGGAGGAATGAAAACACTCGAAACATTCGTGGCCTCCAGTCCTGCTTTTGTCCCATTGCTTCCAACCCTGGAATGCAGGGCCGTGATGATTTGTAGCAGAGGAGTGCTTATTTTTCTTTTTTTTCCCCTCTACTTTGCCTGAATGTAGCATCAGGTCAAGGCCATGTTCTCCCCTGTTCTTCCTGTTCATGCCCACTCTCACGCCACCCCGAGGGAAACAGAAGAGCTTCATTTGTCATTTTGAATCCTTCATTTTTTAGATCTATTCCAAAGACTTGCTGTATTTCTGCTGTAATAAAGTTAGGGCTTAAAAATAATGATATGATGATAATGGCTCTGACATATTGGCAACTTTATTGATTTACAGCACTTCTTTAAATCTCAAATTTGGTTAGATTTAGAGACTTCCCACATCCCCTAACACACACCTCCCAACAGCAAAATACAAAATCTATATGCATGTATTCATGCTCTCATACTTCTGTCAAGATAGTATTACCTCGGCAGGACCAGGGGAGTGCTAACCTTTCAGTCCCAAAGACGAAAGCAAACACAAAGAGTGCTGCCTTATCACGCCCTTCTCCTACCATGTCTGCCTACCCAGCTGCCTCCAAACCTCATACCACAGAAAGGCCTTATTGTTTTGTGCGCAACGTTTGATTAATTTTGATTAATGGGGTTGAGGACAAGGCAGGTACTTGTGTGTGTGTGTGTGTGTGTGTGTGTGTGTGTGTGTGTGTGTGTGTGTGTGTGTGTCAGGGCATACCAGAGAAGAGGATTATGAACTGTCAATCAATTTGCTCCCAACTGTAAAGTTCTCAAGCAGCAAGGCTGGGGATTAAGGCTGGATCAAAGCACTTACTCAGGCTTTAAAATTTGGTTTGAAACGGACAGGAGACGTAAGAGGAGAGTGGAATGAGCAGGAGGGAGGGTAAAAGGCAGCCGGGTAATGATAGGGCTGTGCTGTAACACCTGCAGTGTTTGGAGAATCTTTCACAGTACCTGCAGGCGGTGAGCTGTTCTGAAACAACTTAATGCCCAGTCAGAGTCCAGATGAAGTGCATGCATCTGCAAAAGAAACCGTGTCTGTGTGTGAATGGATGTGTGAGCCAGCCCCTCTGGGGAAATGTTTCTTTTTGTTGCTGTTAGAAAGTATGAAAAAAACATTCATAACCACATTTTCCTTATTTTCTGTGCATCTGAAGCCAGAGCTTATGTAACCGTTTCTTTATTTTTAGTGCATTAACTGTGGGAACACGGGCTGTGTGTTGGATTGTCAGGGCCATTTGATAGGCGTCCCATCTGGCAATGTACCCATACGATGTGTGGCACTGCAGTTGTGCACTGATGCTTGTTGACCTTCTTTCTTTCTCATTCTCTTTCTCCCTTCTCTCAGCGCATTTCTCCACCTCTGGTGTGGGTGGAATAAAGGCGGCAGAGATATCGTAGGGCATAGTAAAGTGGATTCTGCTCCATTTTCAGCCTGAGTTGAGTTTGCATTGTCTTGCAGGGCTTCGCTACTGTTGATATTTTTAATTAACTGATGTTTTCTTTATGAGTGGATTGCAACAAAGAGACATCTGTGTTTCTAATAAGCACATAATTGACATGCTCTGTGCTTCAAATCAGTCATTAGTGTTATCTGATGTCATCTAGTGTATATGATGTTGGAAGACTGAAGGATTATTGGATGCGCTGTGTGTGGCTAAATGAATGAATTCATGGGTTGTATGGAAGTGTTACAGTGTGTATGCCTGTACAAAGGCCTATGTGCTGCTAAAGTATCATTTTGTTCTATAGAACCCAGTTGTTGATACTGATTTGACTGAATGGCTTCTTAAATCTCTCATTATTCATCGTTAGTGAAGACAATGACAGTGAATCAACAGCACAAAATTTCATTGTGGAGAAGAAGAAATCTTCATTACTTTTTACCATCTTGGTAATTTTATGTTTGGATTTAGCAAATTCTCATATTGCTCTGCTTGTTTTTTCCTAAGAAAAAAAGCAGACACTCCTTCCAACAATGGGGAACAACAGCAATTTATTAACTCCAAAAGAGTTTATCCACAAATCTGCACATCTGATGCTTATTTGCACCACATGCTTGTCTAATCACAGTGATACATGTATATTTAATATGTTCATATGCAGATTTGGGTTTGATATCTTCTGGGAATTCTTTTGCAGCCAATAGCAGCTCCCTTTGAAAAAGCCTCTGTAACACTGTTTGTTCTCCCAAGCATTGGAAAGAGTGCATGGTCAGGTCTTTTATCGTGGGCCCTTCAGTTACTGAAGCAGGGATCATTAAGTGCTCATGTGTCTTTAAAATGATCAAACCATGGAGCCTTAGGCCTGCTGTTTGCACTCATTTTGTTCTGCTTAAGCAGAGCTGTCTGTCAGATACGGATGATTCTGGTGCTGACAGCAGGCCTCACTCCAGTGTGAGTCAAAGTGTGGCCAAAAATAAAATTGAATCGGCCCAGTGAAGCGGTGCCATGTATGCTCATAATATTTTCATTTAATTTACAGAAAATGACTGATGGTTCAGTCTTCAGTAATTACACTGCTGAGAGCAATCCTTCTTTAATGGAGGTCAAGACATGTTCTTCTGGCGGTAGGTTTAGTGAATAACACGAGGACAGATAACATAATTCATACAAAAAACAGTCAAACACAGCAAATCCCTGATATTTGTCCCTTTTTCACATGTTGTGGAATACTATATGACCAACAGGCCAAGCTCAGGGCCAAATATCTGTACACTGTACTCAGCCTGCCTTTTTGCCCGTCTTCTCTAAAGCATCTACCATTATTTTAGCTTGTGAAATGGAGGCTGTGTGTGTTTGTGTGTGTGTGTGTGTTGGAAGTCGGGGCTGCTTCACTTCGCCGCAGACTAACAACTGCTAATTAGCTCGGTCTATAATGATCCATAAGGAGCGACTCTAGCCAGTGATGTGCCACTGATGGTCTATCATTTAGCTTAGAGAGAGATGGATGGAGGGAGCGATTTAAAGGGAGGAAGCCATTCATGTCTGGTGAAAGCCGTTGTTCTCTCCCTCTGTGGAAACTTGCCAGTACAGCACCCGTCATCCCCTGGACCTCGTCCTCCCCCACCAACCCTCCAAGGCTCTGTTGTGCTTAGCTACAGAGTGCGGAGTGCACTTACCTTTCAGAGTAGACAGATGGGTAGTGTGCCCATAGGGCTCCGCTTAGGTCCTGTGCTCTCTTATGGTTTTTGTTCCACACATTAAGACGTTTGATTGGCTTTTTTTTCTGCTATATAATCTTCAACAATGGGGGAGATTGGAATGGACTGGGACTGTGTGGGAGAATAATGGGAAGGTGGCTGTTTGCAGTGCTGAAGTGTAACTAGGATGGCACGATGTTAGTCTCTTTTTGATGGAATATCTCTGATTTATGTTCCATCCTCCACTAATTTGAATTTGATGGCTCTGCTTGTTGTGTCATTGGGAAGTGATAGTGGAGATTTCCAGTACACCCACTTTGCACTAATACCTTTCTTGTTAGCCAATGTTTATGCTGCTTTCTCTCTACAATTTTCATCTTTTGTCTGTCTGGGTGAAACACAGTTGTGTCTGAGATCAGAAAGGTAAATCAATACATTCCTTCTCCACTTTTATTTTTATTCCACCTTCATTTATTCAGGGGAGTTTCACAGACAGCAACACTCCCTGATCACATTCACACATGTACACATTCACACCTGGAAGCCGTCCAGTACAACCACAGTCTGATCTGTCAGCCAGTGGGCTGCTGCTGGAGTTAAGTCACTTTCCCCACTTGAATGTCATGGGATTTGATCACTATGGCATGTGCATATTCCTGCATAGTTTGCTGTGAAAGATGTGGTGTTTCAGTGGTTAGGTTTTGGCACTTTCCCTGCTGCGGCCTGGGTTTGATTCTCTGTCAGCCGAGGATTAATAAAGTTGATCTTATCATATTTTAGAGTCACACAGAAACATAGAGTCACACAGAAACATAGAGCCACACAGAAACATAGAGCCACACAGAAACATAGAGCCACACAGAAACATTACTCCCCTTGCAGAAGTACTTTATTCAGTGAAACAAACAGCAAAACTTGCCTGAAGACAAATAGGTTAAATGGGAAGTGTGTGTATGGTTATACAATGCACACACACTTTCATACACACCAAAAATATCTACCGAGTACTCTTCTGACAAGTGAAAACTGTCAGAGGTGCAGAGCTTCCACTGCAGCTGAGCTTGTTTCAGAAATTAATCACCATTCTTCCAACATGCATGTGCATGATTAGAGACACGAACACAAACACACATCTTTGAACTGCCACAAAATTAGATTTTCTCTTTTAAAATAGCAATACACAGTACACGAGCCCTGTCAGTGTCTTCCATGTCTACTGCATTTCCTGTCTGGCCCGTTCTCAGCTGAATTAGCATGGGGATAGAAGTGCTGTAAAAACGCCTGCTGTAAATACAACTTTAAATAAAACTTTATATACATGCATGAGAAAGACAGAGCAGTTGGGAATGCACTAAACTTCTGCCTAAATAAAACCATGCTGGCGGCCATTAAAAAAAGGTAGTAATTTCCCTCTGTCAGAGCCAGAGGACTCCACTGGGACTCATGAGGCCTGATCTGACCTCCACTCCACAAGTCAGTGGCCTTGTCCTTATTCTTCAAATCCAGCTGGCAGTGAGCAGTCATGCTGACAGCACATTTTTTTCCTCTCTGCATGTCATAAAACTTGAGCTCTCTTGTCAAAAGGAACCCTTCAGGTTTCTCTGTTCTGGCAGCGTTGGGACAGATTTAAGTTAAGTAAAAGTAAACTAAGTGCATTTTAAGACTGCCTCTGCTCCCTTTTGTTCAGCAAGTGTACTCGGGTTTTAATTAGATGTAATATTTACATTTAGCATGTCTTGGTTTGCAGTGATGGTGTTTAATAACTAGCACTCAGTTTTTGAATGTGAGACGTGCCTAAACCAGCAAGCAGTTTCCATGTTTATCTAAGTGTGTGTGAGACTGAGAAAAACATGTTAGACAAGTAAGGGCAGAGGGCAGCTGGAAGAGTACAGGGGCGCTTGTTTGTCCTCTGAGCAAACCTAACTGCCTACAGGCAACTATTAGAATTCAGCATCCGCCACTCCCTGCTACTTATAAAACATGATTTTATTAGAAGTGTCAGAACAAAGGTCACAACCCTGCCTCCACTGTTGTATCTCTGTTCTATAGGCAGTGAAACAGTATATGCGACCTTCCCGCTTAATTGATCTCTACAAAATGACGAAGAATAACAAACATACTTCTCGTTCCAGGACTCATGAGAACCTTCAGTGTCATCATGTTATGGTTTTACAGCAGTCAGAAACATCTGAGGCTCCCTCATTTACGTTCAAACCTCCTCCACTCATTTTTGTACTGAAACAAAAGCTGTGATTAGCCTGACTGGCTTCTGAAGCTCTGTGTGTGGTTGCAAGGACAGGTTTCAAGACAGCGGTTTTACAGCTCTAATTCAGAAACAGCTCAAAGGAAAGGTCCACCCAAAGATGTTAATCCCTTTTTTTTTTTTAAACCACAAATATGTGACAGCATGTGAATTTCTTTTCTTTAAAGAGTAGAATCCTAAATATAAAGGGTGTGATCTGTTATGTTCCCTTTGAACTGAATATATATTTTTTGTGTTTATGAGAGGCCCAAAATGAACACAACCTGATGGTGGCATTCATGAGTATAGTAGAAAGTATGTAACTATGTGTGTATGTAACATAAGTGTGCACATAGAAATTCATTGTTAGATACTGTTTGTGTCTGCAGATAGGTTGGATTGTTACTTGAGCTGTGCAGCAACGTACATCATAAAGGTCATGTTAAATCAGTGATTTGTGGGTGTAGTCTGCTCAGAATTTGCTTAGCTGTACCTGTTTTGCAGGACAAATATAGTGTTGAAGGTGTTACACACTGATTTTCCAACAAAAGGTTTAACTATATTGGTAATGTTGGAAATGTAGTGCAGTGAGACAAACTGGCCTTTGGAGTAAAAACCCACTCAAATGGACCATTTGGTATAACGTGTAACAAATGACGGTTGGTAATTTGAGATGATGTATGCGGCAGGTATACACTGACACTCCAGTCCAGACGAACAACTTAAATGTATTCCCTGTAGCTTCAGCTCAGATTGATACAGATGGTGCTGCTGGCGCATATTCACGGAAGCATTCATGTACATATGGCCTCTTGATTGCCGTTTTTGCTGGCGACAAATTATCCGTTAAGTGCCAGCAACTCAATCCATTACTGACACTGACCCTAACAGATTGGCTGCAGGCCTGCAGCGGTGTGGTGTTACACTTGGGTGAGGGACCCTGCAGATGGTACAGGACTATCCTCTGTAAGTGCTGACATTGTATCCATCATTTACCTCTGAGAGTTACTCCAAATCCCTCAAGTTTTATCCCAGCGTCCCTTAGAAGGAAAGCTGCGAGCATCCAGAGGAAGAGAAAGACGATCGAATGAAAAAGAGGATTACAGGTTTGTGTAACAGATTAGATTCTTTTTAGCTGTTAAATTCAGATTAATTCCGCATTCGTCACGGCAGCCAAGATGGAAGATGTTTTCATTCCATACGTTGGCCGTCTGACCTTGGTAAAAATAATTCATCTCATCCTCACTTGCAGAGCATCTTATCAATATGCCACACTGTGTCTTTCAGGAGTGGGGATGCATTTGAATCATCAAAAGTAGTTTGAGTGGAATGCTAAACGGAGGATTTATTTTGGAGGAGGGGAAGGTCTCCATTCAGATGTAGCTGTACATTTGCAAGAAAAGCTCAAATTAAAATGTGAACTGCAACATCAAAACATCTCCTTTAGCTGACTTAGTGCTAATGTGGTGGAACCTGTCCTTAATGTGATCCATGGATCATGCTGAAGCTAATTACCATCTGCTCACTTACACTTCCTGGCCCTGGCACACTGGGTTGTTTTCAATTACATCTCCCGAAACAAGATTACAGCTTTCATTTTTATTTTTGGCGAGGAGGGCTGCATGGCTGCGTCTCCTCCAGGTGAGAGCCATTATGTGTGACTGGAGGAAGTGCCAGCTGCTTATTTTCCCCACTGTGTTGATAGTAGGGTCGAGGGCTCAGACCAGTGAAGCTGAATTGTTGTCTCCACATACAGTCATTATGTATGTTGTTTATTCTGCTGTGCAGAACACTGGAACCCCAACATCACACATTCAAATAAATTTAGACCTTTTAACTCCTTCCTTGAAGCTCCAACATCTTTGACTTGTATTTTTTGCCATCGTCTCTCCTGCTCTCCTTCTTTTCATAGATTAAACCAAAGCATCATAGAAATGTAGCTTTGCTGTGCAAATCCTTAATATTCCATCAGGCCCCTCACGTTTCTAAAAGGGTTTTATTATTATGGACTTAAAGCATGGAACATTAAGGCTGGGTATGGCTGAGAGAGCGAATTAAGGCAATCAGTCTTGATATGCTCACATATTGAAAACACAGGCTCCAAAGCAGTGAAGAGAAAAGACAGAGAACTTGATGTATTACATTACATAATTATGATATTATGAACGTTGCCACCCTCACTAGTCAGCACCAGGAATACTAGTTGGTTGGATGTACACTTGTAAATGACAGGATAATGTGCAGTGCCCATGATGCACAGTGCATTATTGCATTATTTACAGTGTGATTTGGTTATTGAAGAATGTGATGAGTGGTTTCAAATGGCTCTTATATGCATTGTATAAAAATATTATTATGTATTATTATATTGTTATTTTCTATCTATCTGTTTTCTTACTTTTGGCCTAGTACACTAGACTAAGTTTGAACTTAGTGGTAAGATTTGTCAGTTCCTATCAATGGCACCATTAGTTCCTAGCTGTGTCTGTTATGGAGCCCATGTGAGATATTAATTCATGTAATGTTACGGATGATCCAGGTAACATTCACGAGCAGAAATTCAGTTTTTCAGCCACCTCATTGTTCCTGATGGAACATTAGGTTAATATCAGTGTGACCAGATGGAGATGCAGATGGACGTAGCTGGCTGCAATTTTACTTAGCAGCGAACAGGATATCTGATAAAACGCTCTGAGATGTGACCTTACCTAATATTTACTTTTTCATTTTGCTTAAAAGCCCTCAAAAACTCAGAGGCTTCAGAGGTGTTTCTCGATAACATTAGATACTTAGAACTGAGTAAACAACAATGAAACTTGAAGTTGGACAAAAGCATCCTTGGGGACTGTTTATGTAGAGTTTAACTGTCAAAAGATCAGTTAATCTGCTTCCTAGGATGGGTGGGTGTGGTTTCATCAGATTTGACTGTGTGCAACATAAGCAAACAACCCCACAACTGTCATCACATTTTGATTGGCGCACAGAAATACATGGCATCACTTTTCTCCTGTTTAGGAAGAACAAAAATGAAAATGCAGAACTGTCTCATGTCAGAACTCATGCTACCTTTAGAAACCGGTTGAGGCAGTTGGTTTTCGGGGCCTTTTCAAGTGAAGTAGGAAGTTTTCAGGTGAATTCATTCAACTGCATTTGAAACTTTACAAAATTCCTGGACAGATCTTAAAGGGACACTCTAACTTTTTTACACAGTTTGTTTCTTCATCACGAGGACTACACAGAAAGCCTGTGTGGTAAGTGGGGGGGTTGCATTTCAAAGACATAGGAATTTTCCAGTCAGGAGGGTGTGACAAAAAGATGCTTTTAGTTGCATTATAGGAGGTTTAGGAACCAGTGTTTTTGGAGACTGACTCATACTAGGGACCAAAAGCCAGAATATCTCAGCCTCTGCTGCACAGATTTTGACCTTTTGAAAAACAATTCCACTCATTAGTCCCACAACTTCACTGGAGTACCTCTTTACAGATGCAGCCAGACAACCTATTTTATCTGTCATTGCTCTATAGCAGTGCTCAGGACACATGTTGACACTGGGTGGGAAGGAAGGAGGTCTGAGGCCTGTCAGGGGGAGGTCTGTGGTACATATTTGGCAACAGTTTTGTGGGTGAAGTATAAACACCTCTCCTACCTGTGTATGCTGATGACACACACAAAGTTAACAGACAGCACGATCACTGCTTTCCCCTCAATCAAACTGCCATTTTCAGCCAGCCTACAGTCTGACTTTCAGTCTGCCGCTGATCACTGCCAAGCCAGAAACCCTTTTGATGACTCATGCAGATAGGCATCCATACACGGGTGAAAAAATCTCTCTCAGGCTCACTCGTACACTCACACACGTTTGATGAGTCATGGGTGGGATGATATGTGTTAAGTAATTGGCCAGTTTATTTCAAGAGCAAAGAGGTATTTTGTGTGGATTTGAGGTGTTTGTCTCCATATCTCCACCCTATTGTGACATTCAGTATCTTTGGAGTTTGTGTTGCTTAGGTTTGAGCATGAATAGGTGTTGGTCTTTGTCTGTTCAGGCATAGTGACATCAGTCTTCCTTTTACTTATTCCAAACATTAAACAACACTTTCTCGCTGTCAGAGGATTTTTCCCAGTGAAGGTCTAAGGTACAATACCTGAGGCTGTTTGTTTTGGGCCACTTCAATGCAGCAGAAACAAGCTGTGAAAACAACATATATACATGATATATCATCACCTTGTAACTTGATATGCTGAACTTGTTGGCAAGCAGTTGTATTTTACACATCCAGCAGCTATAGAGCAACATGAGCATTCATTTGCAGTTGTGTTTTTGTCCACTTGGTGAATGTAATTCCAATATTCAATCTCTTTTCAGCTCTGTTTTTGCTCTATACCAGCTCCTGGCGGGAATATCTGGCTCTTTAGCTGCTATAAGTTCACCAACTAGTCATCAACTGTCTGTATGCGCTTTGCTCTTGAACACATGCTGTGGTGTGCAGTGTCAGAAAACAGCACTGAGAGCAGTGAGAGTGAACCGAAACAGTCAAAACCAAGTTATGGCTGGGTTGCTAAAGAATGAGCTGAGCTGACAATAGAGCTCCGTAAAGCTGATGGTAGCTGCGGGTTCAGGTGATGATGGTGTGTACCTTCATCACTCAGAGTGATACCTTTCACTTTGTCACATTGTTTCCGCGTCGCTGTTTGATATGCTGCTATTATAAAAACATGCGTGTAGTGTAGCTGCTTTAAGAACAGAGCGGAAAGCCATTCATGAACTATACATGAACATGCCAAACATTTTAAATGAAAGTGTCACAGATCAGAACTTCAAAATTTGGCTTTCTGCTTTGAACAATGTGACTTGGATCTGGTAAAGCTTTAAATTTTAGGCCATTGTGGTTCATTTATAATTCAGACAGATATTTTACATTACACTGAGATAAACTTTCGTACTCCCTCTAGAAACTGCTGTATAACAGATCATTACTAATTCATCTGATGGTGTGCATCAAGGCTTGATACGCTTAACTGAAAAAGCATGCAATCTGCCCGTGTGAGCGTGATCTTCTCAATCATCTTTCATTATGTGCAGAATGTAGCCACATTTTGTAGTGTGGCAGATGTTTTTCACACTTCTTCCCATGGTCGCATAGGGCAAGTGTAATTTCACATCATCTGGCACAAACACAGCATTCATATAAAGTGCCTTTCTCTGTGAGAAGGGAACTGTCCACCCATCATAGTAATCACAGCGATGTCAAGCTTTTACCATTATGCTCCAGAGTAGAGACAAGTAGATGTGTTGTTATGCTAATGCATGTTAATCAACTCCTCGCCTGAACGAGCGCTTACCCTCTAACATTTCAGATATCGCCGCAACAGCAGACATGCAAATGTTTCCTCTGCAATCTGCAGGCTTTATAGAAGCAGAGAAAAATGATCATGGTGACATTTTATACATGAATGCTCAGACAAAGCAATCGGACAGGGTGATAAATGAGGCTGGCTGTGTATATGTACCGTGTAGACGCCTGTGTTCTTCTACCAGAAAAGGGCATGTGGAGACATGTGGGTAAATATACATGCCTAAACACACATACCTGGATGCACAGACACACACGCTTTCTCAGACCGCCTCTCTTTTCTTCTGATCTTTGTCTGTCTCATTAAATTGGAAGTTGATGTTAGCTGCATTTCTATAACAAGGCTACACAGAAGAAACGCATGGATCCAGATATCTATTTTCTTAAGCTTGTGTTGTATGTTATGTAACTAGTGTGTTGTACATCAAGTGTGTGTGCTGCTGTTGTCTTGGCAGGGATGCTGTTTCCCGTACCTGTCAACACTGGGATTTAAAAAATAAGGCAGGTTTTGTGGCGCCCCGCCCTGGGCTGCCCCACCACCCTCACCACTGTTCACATACCCCTCACCACGTGGAAACCACATGCTTTAAAATATCAGAGCAATAAGGATTGAGTTAACTAGTTAAACTCACTTTAGGCGACTGCGGTTAGCTGGTCAGAATCAGACACCTGGTCTGCGTTCATTGCATTCATTGGCACATGTTTCTGCACCTCTTGGGCACGCCTTTGCTTGACAGACTTGTCATGCAGGCTCACATCACTTCTCCCTCTGTGTGACACACTAAAATCCATGTGGCGTAGTTTACAAAAAGCCTGACTTTGACTGACATTGCTCTCCATTAAGTACAGGTAAGCCTCCTCCTCCTCCTTTGGTGAGATACATAAACTTTTAGTCTTTCTGGCAGGGTTCTCCTTCCCTCCCACGCTCATCCATCTCTTTCATCATCTGTCATTTAAGTGATGATATCCCATTAACATTGAAGCCAACCTTTTTTGTTTGTTTAGAAAGATTTAAAGTGTGGTTTAAACTGATTGACAACGGGAGAAAAGGGTAAAATACAGGTGAATCCCAGGAAACAGGATATATATTAAAAAAAAAAAGCGAAGCGCCGCCCTGCTGGCTGCATCGTGGTCCTCCTGTCCCTATTTGTACTGTCTTTTGTGCCTTTGTGTCCTCTGGGACAGCTTGTAACCGAATATAATTTCGTTGCACTTGTGTAATGACAATAAACGCTTCCTGATTCCTGATATGTATATATACATATCATTTGATATCAAAGGTAAAAAAGTGATTGAATGTCTGAAAGCTCCCTGAGTTCAAGTCACTTCAGCAACTTTTTCCATCTTGCAACATTAGCAACAGTTGCATTAAGTGTAAGACACTGAAGGTAGTTTTTCTTCACCCATGACCTCTGTTGTTGACTGAGATGCATCACACTTAAACACACAGACGCACACACACTCGACAAAGGGCTGAGTGAGCTTGTCCCAAAGCCGCGACACTCCACACCTGCTCCTCAAAGGAAGGGGCCAAGTCTTGTTATCTGTCTTAGTGGCACTGAAGGTGACAAGGGATGTGTCTGCCAGTTTACTGATGCTTCGTATTGTCACTCAGCTATAAATCCACTATGCTCCCTGGGCTTAGCTGTTGTTTTTTTCCTGTCAGGAGGGAGGTGGTGAGGGGGGGAAGTGCAATCACAGTTCCAGTTTGATTTGGAGGCTGTGCTTGACACGAGGAATCACATTTCACTGTGACAGCTGCAAGCTGGCATGGTTTGGGGCTATATGGCATTTCACACACACCCATCTTTGGGATGATAGTTTGACTTGCTAGATGAGGCTGACTGGGATGAATTACTGCATGAAGAAGTCTTTTTGCTCTTGTCAGAATCCATACCCTGTCTTCCTCTGTATGCCTTGTTCAGTCATCTCCTGTGCTCAGTGACTGGAACGCCCCGCCCCTAACCTCCCATCACACACACACACACACACACACACACACACACACACACACGGAAACACACACACACACTGAGACTGATGATTCCACTGCTGGGCCAGGTGCTGTAGGCTTACTTCACATCATGTGAACATTGTGTATTATATTCAGTCAGTCTTGTCCAGACTAGCTCAAGTGAATCCATCACTCACCATGCGCTGTAACATAGCCAAAACAAACTGAATAAAAAAAAACTCATATTGGAGCATCATAAAGAGGTATTTTTAGTTTGTTAGGAACATAATAGACCTGGATACACGTGCATGTAAGCTTAAAAACATGAATCTGTCAAGTACTGCAGGGCAAAAACATCTTTGCTTTCCGTTATGGAATACTAACAGTCTGTTTTTAACCGTCATTCAAAATCCACAGCTTTTCTTGTCTACATCTCCTTTACAGTGATAACAAAGAGTGCTCTGAGGAGATGTGTGAGAAAGAAAATCCCAGTCGGATTGCATTTTGACTCATTGAAAAGTGTAAAAAGTTCATGAAAACATGGCAAGAGCACTAAGTTTGCGGTGTCAATTTAGGTGCTTGTGTAATGATGAAGGCTGGAGGGGGAGACCCCAGAAAGGCCTGTTTTCATCTCCCCTGGAACACATTGTTCAGCTGGTGGATAATCGTGAGATAAGAGGAATTGTGTTAGAGCTGCCAAAGCAAACAAAACCATGCCTTCAGGACAGAGATGGTTGCAGGTTTTTGTTTGTGAAAGGCGTTTACCAAGCGTGGCGAGAAAAAAAAGGCGCCTGTTGAAAATCCTAAGTAGCTTTGCAGCCAAACTGAGAGAAAAGTCTGCATTAGACCAAGAGATAGCAAACCCAGCAGAGGGTTTGAGTGGTGGAAAAGAGTGCAAACACTCTGATACATTCATGATTTTTGAAAGAGGTAAAATGATGCCAAGAGTGAAGAAAGAGTGAGAAAAACAAGTGGGCAAGTGTTTTACAACCTGCTGTCTATAACCACACACCCGCCGTCTCCAGTAAGACTGAGATCTAATAACATGATTCCTGCGGGATGATTAATCAGTGGTAGAGAGATTGACAGTATATTTGTTGTAGTGGCCCTGTGAACACCAGTCACGCATAATAAACTGTAGAAATGTAATTAAACTATCGCTGAAGCAATTTAACGGCCAAACTTTTTAATGAAGTTTTCTGAAGTGTGTTACTTGGCATTACAGGAAGCAGTTCAGGTGGATGGATGTTTAAACCCTTTTTACTCTTTTAGGCTGCAAAACACATAGTAGTGGGTCCTAGCCTATAATTTGATACCAAGGGAAGTAGGCCACACACATTTCTTCTCTGCTTTCTCCTCTGCTATTTTCAGCTCTTGATCATTGAGTCTAATGTGCTATTACTTCCTTCCTACCTGCGTGAACAGTGCTCTGCTGTAGCACAGCTCCTGGCCCTTTTGTTGATGCACCGCTGTAGATAGTGAATGATTTATGGACTGTACATGGAGAGATAAAATACACCAACATATGAATAGTCTTTCCGCTTTGGTAACATTGTTGAAAGTACTACATGCTCAGAACTATACTGATGTTTGCTCCATTTGGTCCATTGTGGTGTTGCTGCTCACTGAAACCTATTGATAAATGTTTCTAATGACAACATGTGAGAGGCAGCGGGATCGCATCAGGTTAATATGAGCTGGTCGAAAGGCCTGGCTGCACTGTCGCTGCTTTGGATTCATTGGTGGCTATCTTTGTTGCCACCGTTTGTCTACCATGCACACCACGCTGCAGCCCTGACAACGACCACTTCAGCAGCAACACCTTGGATTTAATATTTAACCGGGTCTGTCCAAGAGTCTACCTTTGGTTTTTATGTGTGTGTATGACGCACTGCAGCAGACTGGAACAAATGTAGTGTTCATTTTCTGATGAATACTGTTCAGGTTTAATCAAGTGGTATGTATGTATGTCTTTTTGGGGTTCTGCAAACGTGATTTACTCCCAAGTAAATCATATCAAAGTCAAGTGCAGACGTCAGTACTCTGACTAACTTGTATAGTCACACACACGTTCAGACACATCATCATTATCTTGCCTTAGAAGTGCTTTGCACCGTGTCTGCACGCATGCTTTGTAGCCATAGAGTTTTTGACAGTTTTACCACCACGTCGCCTTCTGTTTTCTGTAGGTCACTGAAACTGTGACCTTTGCATTAAGCCTACAAGAAACAGGCCAGGGAGACCAACCAAGTCGTCTCATACTCTTCTAGAAAATTATAGAAGTTAACTTTTTTTGTGTGTGTGTTATCGCTTTCGTTCTTTGCACCCTGAAGTTTTGAGGCACACAGATTCTCATAATTGGCCATCCAGCTCGAATTCACCGAGACAGTTTGTTTACTGCTCCATAACTGTTGTTATGTGATCAAAGATGTTAAATTTAGCTGACTCTTTGAGCGGATTTCCCATGCGGCTTGTGTCTTGCATTACCAGAGTAAACATGCAGCTTTTTTCATGGTCTTCTTCATTAAACCCTAAGTAGTGTTGCTCATTGCATACACAGTTGCTTTAATTTGACAGCAGCTCTGTACAGAATTCATTGAAAAGCAAAAAAAAAAAAAAAAATCAATGAAGCTTTGTGTTATTGGACGCTCACTCTATGATGTATTTTTTTAGACCCTCGAATAGTCCTGGCTGTTCTCTGGTAGTGAATAAACAGACCCACAAGTCAAAACTGACATTGCTTATAATATATGGAAGGGGAAAATCTTGTAAAGCTTAACTCGATTTTAATCTTTTGTTTTAATAATCTAAATCATTAAAAAACGCTGCATGCTCGCTCACTTTTTCAAAGGCTGACAAATTTCAAAGAGCAGAACTGGTGAATGTGTGATACTAATCAGTGATTAACGTGTTGGTGGTTGGATGCACATGAACTCAGATGGAGACACAGTATCAGAAAAAATGTTGTTCCTCACAGCTGAGTACTGTTTCTCGGTGTCAAACCCAATTTACTTAATTTTCTTTGAGGAAATGAAAAATGTGTAAAGCAATCTGAGGTTTTGGTCTGAGCACATACAGTAATGAGGTGGTGAAATTAATGATCAGAGCTGTGCATGTGTTTTTCTAAGCACTGATTAGGTGAGCTAGGATGTTGGTCCTGGTTATAGAAAATGACTTTCGTTCTTTAATTGAAGCGCCGTGTTTTGTTATTAGCGGTTTGTTGTTTGGTTTGGTTTCTTGAAACCGATGCTTCTTTATTGTCTTCCAACTGTTTGATACCAGTAAAAAAAAAAAAGTGAGCTCAGAGCTGAAGAAGCATGAGTTGATGAGCATGCGGCTTGCCTCGAGGAGAAGCAGCCACTTCACTCAGCAGCTGCATTTTCTGGCCTCATCACTCTGGAATGACCAGAATCTGAACCGCTTCTGCCTGTTTAGCTAAAAGCTCAAAGAGAAAGAGTTGGAGCGTGAAGACCTCAGTGTCCCTCCACTCCGCTCTCACCCCCATCCATCAATCTCCTCTCGACCCTTTTTCTCCTTCTTCCCACGTTGCACATGACTGTCTGTGCCGCTATAGCAACTACTCCACCTCAGTGCTCCCTCCCTTTTGTGGACGGAGGAAATGGCTCTGCAGTGGCGACGCACAAGGAGCACTGAGCTTAACCCACGGAGCCCAACCTCCTGCACCTCTGCCATTGAAGCGGGAGCCGTGCTTGAAATGTGGTGTCACGACATGTGGAGTGACAACATTGTGCGGTGTGGCTTTATTCACTTTGTGCGCACCAATCCGTTTCTAGACATTTATACTTTAGAGGAGCTGTCAGCTCTAACCACATTCCCCTTCAGGAGTCTGAGAACTTTGGATCACAGGCACCACTGATCAGAGGCTCCAAATCAAGTGATCTAATCAGGTCATCAGATAAAAGTATGAACCCCACAAGCACCTGTATACTTTTATTTTTGTGAGTGAGTTTTCCTACGATGTCAGATGTTTTTAACACCTGGAACATTTGGAGTTTAACACGCACAAACACATCATAACAGTACTGGAGGGAGCACATATCTCTTCAGTGGGCCTTCAACCTGTTGCCTTTTATGTTGCAGTGTGGGGTACAGACAGTGTGACTGCCTTGTATGGAGAGACCATTACTATACCATGCAACGATGGAGCTCTGGCACCGGAGGATCTGATGTTCATTAAGTGGAAATACGTAAGTAGATACTGACTCTCAGTACTGTCCATGAAGTGTTTTAGGTTTACTGAATGCACACTTTGCCAAGACATTCAATGACATGGAAGAGGCGGAATAATGGAGCACATGAAATGATTTGGCTTGACCACACATTGTCACATCAATTTTTACACTCATTTTTCCTGGAAGAATTAGGAAGACTAAAGACTTCTGCACATTTTCAAATGACAGATAATGCATTTTTAAGCTACCCACCCACAAATGTAAGCGCCCAATGGTATGAGAAGAACCAAATATGTATGCCAAATACACTTATTTATTTTCATAGTTTTAGTCAGAATCATTGAAGAGATATATGAGATATATGAAAGAAGTGAATAAAAAAGCCTAGCACAATACCAAATGAAATAAATGCATGAATAAATAAATTAGTTATTCAAAAAGGTGCAAAAGCATCTCATGTTCTCCAGTAAAAGCCTTTTCAGTGAAATCCTCAACATATCCACCAAAGACTGTGCAGTCTGTCCCATTCAAGAAAATGTACAGTCCAGCACAACAAGACAGGAGAAATGTTGTACTCAGTTGCCTGTTAAGAGGGGGCTGCATCAAGTCTACAACCGGAAGCTTCGGTCCACATGTCTGTTTCAAAGGTTCTTGGAATCATATTGAGAAGTCATGTCTAATCAGGATCAGCGCCTTTTGAAGACAAATAGATGAAACTCTGCTCAGTTGCTTTGGAAATGGCATCGAATACTCTGTGAAAAGGACTACCACTTAATGCTTTTATTCAAACGAGATTTTATTTTCAGAGTTATGACAAAGAGGTTTTTGTCAAATGAGAAATTTCAGTTAGAAAGATGGTTTAGAATGGTTTTCGCTTGAATGTTCGCTGCCATTAGTGAGCTTTTGAAGATTATATTCCACGGTAATGAGATTTCTATCGTGGGAGAGTTTGGTGCATATCTTATGACATCACCCCAACATCAGACTCAGCAGCCACAATAAAATGATGAATATTATTCAACTAAAGTTCCAGCAAACTGCACTCGCACTTTCTTGCAATTTATCAGGTTGCAGCTTTTATATCACTGCAAAGTCAATTTCTTTTGGTTTTGGGAAGACATTTGAACTCTGGGCAGTTGTGATGATTATTTTTTGACATTTCATAGACAGAATGATGAGTCATTCTGTCTATCAAAAATCATAATATGCAGATTAATGCATAATGAAAATAAACATTATTTGCAGCCATAAAGGTATTCTCTTGAGGACCCTGTAGAATCTGTTTTAGTCAGAAATATCGAAGTTAATGCAAAAGCTACAGTGGAGTGAAAGTACAGACGTGTGGCTGCGATCATGTTCCGTCTTCTAGGCTTGTGTGTAACGCAGTACATTTAGTAATGTACTTAGCTACAGATTTAAGGTACTTGTACTTTACTTCAGTATTTCCATTTTATTCAACTTTGTTCATCTACTTCACTACTTACTTCCTTCTGTAAAGGATCTGAATCCTTCCTCCACCACTGCTTGTACTGCAGGTGCAGGTGCTGAAGAAGTCACGTACTTTCATCAAGAAACTTCAAGACATGACTTGAGCAGAGCTTTAAAAGCCTGTGTCGTTAATAAAACATTCAGAAATAAAATGAATTTAGATACCATGTAATGTAATCTAAGATGTCAGTTAAATATGGATCCTCATAATCCCAAGTGTAATTAGCCAGTATCAGCGAGATCAATTCTAATCTGTCATGCTGAATCCACTAATGCTGCAAGAGACAATTTGACTTGTGCGGTGTGTACCTCGTCTAATTAACAGCTGTTTTTCATGGTGCTTCAGCTTTGAATCATTGCGCAGTCAGATGTTCTCTGGAAGTTTGTTGAATGACACGTTGAGTACTGGGTCATAGATTTTTGTACATCTCTGTTTCAGTAAACTATAATTATAACGGAGGGATGAGGAACTGTGATGCACGGATTTGCAAAATCATTTAAATGGATTTCTTGCCACACTTCAGGAAAAAGACGACGGCACTCCCGGCGATCTGCTGATCAAACAGGCGCGCAGCGAGCAGGCCACAGTGCAGGCCACAGACAGCTACGCCCAGCGGGTCAGCATCGATGACAAGTTCAGCCTGCTCATCACTCAGGCCTCGCTCACAGACCAAAAGACTTTCACCTGCATGGTGGTGTCAGACGCCAACCTCATGGAGTACCCCGTGTCTGTCCTTGTGTACAGTAAGCTCAACAGTGACACACACCACGAAAACAATGTTACAACTTGGGAGGGTGTCATCTTTCAAGCAAGCAATAAGTCAACATCTATTGTTACTCCACTTACTAACATAGAGTAACAAGACTTGTAAAGACCATCATGTCACTTTTGTAAAATGAAATGATCATCTCTCACAACTGTACCTGAATATATTTTATATTCCTATATTCTAATCTGGAAGATTATACTGTGCACATATTAAGTCCACTTCAAATAAATGCAGACTGTTGATCTGCTCGACAGAGAACAACATTTTTTTTTACATATATTGTCATGTTCAAGCTATTTTGGGGTCTTTTCCAGGAAGTCACTGAAATTATAGAAAAGGAATTACAGAATTATAGAATTATTAGCACTGACTAATTAACCAAAAACAACATCAAACAATGCATTTGTCCATCTTACTGAAAGATCCAGGGCTGATTCAGTTCAGTTGTATTCAGCTTTGCTAACAAACGGCTTACTTTTAATTGCATTACAACTCAATGTTATCCACTGTGGATTTATCCCTTTTGTTTCCTCCTGTGCTTGAGGAACTATGTGTCTGAATCTGAATTTCACTCCTCAAAACTACCCATGTATCACCTGCTAATGGGCTTTGCAAACCCATGCGTGAAATAGCACATGAAGAGACTAGCTCAGTAGGCCTTAGAGAGAGTATTAAGTTGTAGTTAACAGGGGGCGAGTTGAAATTATGTCCTACAGCTTGAATATTAACGATGCAATAAGTTTGCAGCTAAGCATTTAGATGAACTGGACTGTTTGCTTGCTAGTTGCTATTTGTTTTCACTGTGCCCCACAGTTCTGTAAATATGGAAAGCAATTACGAACAGCATGAAGAAAAGCTGTAAACCTGAAGAACTTTATGCAAAGTTTCCACAAGCTACAATTTCGTGATTCCATAACCTGATTCTCTACTTTTGTGTTTGCAGAGAAACCGTCCTCAATTCAGATTATGGACAAGTCTGAAGCACTGCAGAAGGACAAACCCACAACGGTAAGACTCACTCCAGCCTTTACATTTCAGTGTTCTGTACAGTGAATTCTGCACACGTAAGTGCGTGTGTAGGCTGAAGTAATTTTTTCATGAACCGTGGTGCCTGTAGTGTTATGTACTGCATATAAATGTTTACCCACTTGGGGAACTGCTGTTTTTCTGTTTTGGCTGCGCCTGTGAATTTCTATCATAAATAACTGTTAAAGGGTGAATACCACTCAACACATGACATAGACACCAGCTGCCACTGGGGTCCCTGGCAGGAGCACACAGGAGGCTGACATGTTGGATGACTGACACCGTCCAACAACCTGAGGCGTTAGAGGAAGGCAACGAGAGAGGAAAAAGAAACAACAAGATTTTGTGCAAGATTTTAAACCGTTGGTTTTGGCATTTATTTTTTGCCAGTTGATTCATTACTTCTTCCAGGTGAAGAATGATTTCATTTACTCCAGCATGCTGCATAGAAGCTTCAGCTCTACTGAGAGAGGAACAACATGGACGTGAACCAACTGTCCCCTTTCTGTTTAGCTCCGGTTTCGTTGCTGTTGTATGATTTGATAGTTTCTAAATTGTGGGGTTTTTACACATAAACACGGTGTTTTCATGTAGGGGGCTGCTGGTTATTGGACATTGAAGCATTGTGAATGCATCACCTTCACATGTTTTGAAAATGCCTTCTACATTGACATAACTTTGAACCGGTGGAGAGTTCACTGTGATAGATGATCTATCTGCACCTTGGTTTTCATACTGTACTAAAGGCACATTTCATACAAAGTAGGCTCGGTGTGCTTCACACACAGTAAATATGAACAAAGTGAAATATAACATGAGTAGATATTAATCCCATTTAAACAAAAGTGTCATAAAAATGATTCATCCCCTGCCCACCCACCAGCATAAACATACCCACCGCAAAGAGACAGAGAGAGTGGAGGGCTTGTAAACAGTGAGCAGGTCAGAGGTGTATTTAAGAGCTAAGCCATTCAGTGATTTGTCGGCAGTGAAGAATATTTTGAAATCAGTTGAGCGGAAGCAGTTTGTGTCTGGAGGAGGAATCCGTCTGAAAGCATACGGCGTGCTTTGGACATCACCCTGAAGCCATGTTGGCTGTCCTCACCTCTTGGCTATGAACAGTTAATTGGAAATGTAAGATTTGTCTTTTTCAGAAGAAATAAGCAGACAGTTATTAACTGCATGTAAATGTGAGCGTGAATATCGACATCTATTGTTTTTCTTAATTAGAATGCCTGGCTAATTAGCTGTTAAACAAACCTTGAAGCAAAATCAGTTAATGTGGCTCTTAAGCCACAATTCTGTTTACTTTGTCATAGTCACTTGAGTTGTGTCTTATCAGAGCTGCTTTATCATTTTTGACATGTTGCTGAACAGACTTTCATCCACATCAGGATGTGTTTCAGGCACCTCGGTGTGCACGCAGTTCATCTTCCCGTCATTGTGCGAGTCGTAGTTTATAGGAGAACTGGGATTCAGCTGCAGTGAAGGCGACGCTGCGGTGAAAGATAAGTGAAGTCAGACTCAAAATGCCTCCTTTGGTTGCTACCAAAATGCTTTAATCGGAGAACAATGATATGAAAAACCACAGCAAATGTCAGAATGTGACAGCATGTGCACAAATGTGCCTCTGGGCTTTAAGAACAACGCCTGCATCTCAAACGTGAACTTACTTTGATTCATAGTTGAACACCCACTCCTGCAAGAGTGGCTCTCCTTCTCGCTCTGTTGTTTGTTTTCACTCCCTGAAAACACACCTTCTCTCATTGACTCCACCATGAGTGTCTGCTGGATAAAATAGAAAAGTTTTCCAAAGCTGCGGGCAGCACATTCACAATGGTCATCTGCCTCCTGTCTTCAGCAAGCAATGCACATTTCTTCCACCACATGCAGCATACACACATTTATTATGGATCAAGTGAGCACTCCTGCCGCGGTCCGTATTCCCACCAAAAAATTCAGGTGCTGTTGAACAACTTTGAACATTTTGTGGGGAGGGGTGAGACAGGGAGAAATGTAGGGAATATGAGTGGGAAAAAGAAAGAGGATGGAAGAGGGGGAATACAGTTTTGATAACTTGCAAGAGGGTGGTGGAGGGCAAAGTCGATTCATACTCAAGTGGAATTCCAAATTAGAGGAAAGTGTCATGTCGAGAGGTGGAGAATGCAGCGAGACTGAGCGGCCTCAGCGCTGGAGTAGCACAGGTCGTATTTTCATTTGCTCGCAAAAGTCAGCCCGTGTGTAGCTCCTCTTAAACAAAGGAAAGATTGATGTAGACTGTGGACGTGTATTACGTGCAAAAGTCAAAACACAATACGCTGGCTTCAGCAGTTCACAGGCGGTAACTCCAACTAGACCTTTGTTTGCTCTTCGTATGCAGGAGGAGGTTTACCTCGAGCTGAAGTGATCAGTCAGTTCATTAGTCACATAACAGAAAGTTCGTTAATCACAGTTCTGATGATCAGTTTACTCTCCAGGTCATTTTCAGGCAAAGATACCAACCATGTGCTGCATGTCATTGTATGCTGAACACATTTCTGGACTGTTAATAAGAACAAATGAGCTAATGAGAGACACAACACATCATTATTTTGGGAACATCTTTGGAGTGGCAACACTTAACTTTAATCCCTCCTGTTTAGCATTAATGAAGACTGAAACATTTAAGAAAGCCATTTATTGTTTCTATACAGCAGCCTCCACTTGTGGTTGCCCTCAAGAGGTGTTACAGTTGTTGATAAATACATTTACACTAAGATATATGAAACTGTTTGTTAAATGTTCATATACTGCTTGTAAATTCTGAATCAGGGTTTAAGGTAAAGCACAGTTTACTTAATCAAGTAATTGAATTATTAAAAATTGAATAATTAATAAATATGTTTGTTAGTTGCAACCGTACCTCACTAATCTGTTTATTGAATCTGAAGACATGGCTGTACATAATGCCAAGTTATATTAGAGCATTTTAACAAAGATTCAGTTATGGTTTCTGTTCTGCCTTTTTAAATTCTAAATGATTTTTGTTTGAGGGTGTGTGTTTTTGTGTGTTGGTGTGTGTGTGCGTGTGTGTCTTCTGACTTTGTGTAATTCGTGGTGGCTTTCTGCGTTGTGTTTTCCCTGCATCAGACACCTGACAGATTCCCTTTTGTCGTTCTTGGGCTAAGCTAAGCGACAGAAAGTGACAGAACGATTGTGAGCACACATCTGTCAATGATGTTTTTACACTTTTAGATTCACAGACTCACTGAAACAGAGGCTGCAGTCACTGACGGGCTACTCTAGGGTCATTAAGAAAGAGCGTAGCAGTCAGATAATGTAATAACTCTTTACAGTGTAGTAATGAGTTAACTGAGGGTGGAGGAGAGGATGTACTGTAAAGTACAGTGATGCTCAGTGAATGTGATGGTGGATAATTCATGTGGGAAAAGTTAGGGTTGTTATCCTGTTGATCTGAGTAAGAGAGAGGAGCCTGCTTTGAGCTGATGGTAAGTCATTTGAACGGAGCTCTCTCCTAACATGCAGCATGTTAAAGCTCTTCCTGTTGCTGTACACTATCGGGCAGGGGATGGTTGCCGGGGGATTTTCGTTATCTGCCTCAGACAGCACATTCAGGCTATCTTCTCTCCTCCTGTGGTCAAGTTATTCATTCTCCCGCCTCACCCTTTAGATCAGACAGCACAGTGGGTAAAGTGAGTGTTATAAATGTAAATACATTTAAAGAAATTTGCTGATGTCTTGGTTAACGGTGAGAAGATGAGTCTCCTGCCAGTGAAAAATGTATTCATCTTATTGTTCACTCGGATGTTTTAGCTTGTTTATGTGCAGAGTTTGACACGATAAGGCTGTTTTCACATTCAGCTGATGAAGGGGAAAGCTTCTCTGTTTCCCTTAAATCTGTGTAACACCTGGATGTACCAGCAGGATTTCTAACATCACAGCTAGTTTAGAAGCCAGAAGTGGTCCAATATGCAGCATACATAAGTGCGATATGGAAACTTAAAACCTCCAGCACACGTGCACTGACTGTGGACTGAGTGAAGAAGGGGATCTTGTGTCCAGCAGTTAAGCTTTTCAATACTGCTGGTTCAAAATGCATATTTATAGATTCTGGGTGTTTCAACGAGAGAGAGATGGAATTTTAAGAATTTTCAACAAGGTAATCAGACTTTTTGTGGGAAAACCATGTCGGATAAGTGCTTCTGTTACTGTATGGCTATTGTATTTCCTGACAGAGGACTCAAAGACATGCTCGTGGTGAGTCACGCTCACTCCGAGGTGCAGACTGTAGTACAGGATGTGAAACCAGGCGGTTTGGGAAAAGGAATGTTCTTATGACTCACTCCTTATCTGGTTCACTCACAGCATATCTCTGCTACCGTTGCTGACCTTCAAACCTGAATGCAGCAGTGAGACAGGGAGACAGCGTGCTCATGAGCACAAAAACTAGTTCATTCCTGAATGAGGTAGTTGTTTGTCTTCTCTGGACTAAGTCCAACATTCTCATGTTAATGTTGGAAATCAGACATTACGCTATACAACTCTAGGACAGAGGAATTAGGGCTTCACAGAAATGGCTTTTAGAGTGAAGCTGCTTTTGTTTGTTGCCTACACAATGCTTCATTTCAGGATGAAACTGCCCCTGAAATAATTATTAAACTACAGCTCCACATTAAATACACAAGATTATATCGATCTGCTCGTGTACAAATTGTTGCATGATTGTTGTTTCATGATGTTCAGTTCATCCTTTCCGTGCTGACAGATGAAACTGGGTAAATTTAACTACACTTATCTGCTAAGTCCTTCTGTATCTGCTTCCAAGCATTTTCAGTCAAATGACTGAAGTGAATTAAAACACTCTTGAGTGTGAAGACTGTTTTATGGTTTTGTTCCCCTTTTTGTTTTGATCAGCTGGGAACATGTGTTGCGGCAGATGCAAACCCTGCAGCTACCATCACATGGAAGAAGAATGGAAAGCCCTTGGTAGCTGATGGGAAAGGTAAGTCGTCGCTGAAACCCTCAGAAACAGTTACACCACACAAACTGCTGTCATACAGAGATCCCCTGGGAATCAATAAATGCTTTAGTACAGTGAGAGTGAAAATAAAATGCAGGACAACAGCTTAAACAATAGGCAATAGAAATACATCATTTACTGTTGTTTACCATCGAGGAAGGGTGCAGTAATCTGATACTACATCTGGAAGTTTGGCATTTTCATTGGACCAACACCAACAACATGAAAGACAACAAAGACTTCACTGTGGTTACTAACTTCCCATCACGTGGACTGGGTTGATACAATAAACCAAACACATCTGGTTTGGCAAAGAAAAGTGTCAAACTGTTTAACCTGTGGATCAGTGGTACATGTGCAGCACTAACTCTGCTGTGTACTTGTGTGTGTCTGTGTGTTTGTGTGTGTGTGGTTGTCATCTGCACTGTCCACCCCTTCCCCTGCAGCCATTGTGATCACCCCCAGCATGAAGGTGGATCCAGCCACAGGCCTATCCACCACCTCCTCCACCCTTCAGTACACAGCCACCAAGGAGGACATCGGTGCAGTCTTTGCTTGTTCGTCCACACATGAACTGAGCAATCAGGAGACTGACCTGGAACCCTTTCCCATTCATTGTAAGTGGACTACAGCAGCACCACCAGGTTCCAGAACTTTATTATACCGTGTGTATGTTCTCCCTGCCTGTATACAGAGCAGTGAGAGGTCTGTGGAGCTGCAGCACCAGCAGGTAGTTTCTATACTGTGCAAAACAGGCGAATTGCTTTTGACCTTTGGGCTCAGGCAAGATGTATAAAACTGTGTCTGCAATGTGACATCTGAGAACAGCAGGTGGAAAGCTAAAGCACTATTTTATCACACACACACACACACACATACACACACACACACACACAGAACTGAAAAGATTTCTAAATGAATTTTTTAGTTTCTTCTTATTAAGTAGGCCTGTTGTACTTTTCAATGTGTTATCATCAATAATTTAGTCAAAAGAGTTTAAAAGTTCAAAACTCTTCCACACTCACTTTTCATAACTCATCACTTATTTTTCTTAATTTTTTGGCTGCATAGCGGATATTTAAAAGCCTTAAAGCCTTTCTCTTGCAGGATTAAAGTGAACATTTATAGTGATGTAATATAGTTTGAAATGTGTATATATTCATAAAGAAAACATTGTAGTCTCCAAGATCAAGTTGTGTCCATGAACAACAACAACAACGGTTAAAATGACGACACTCTTGCTCTCTCACTGTCAACACTCAAGCAGACCTCCAGCAGATGGTCTGGAATGCACAACTGTGAAATGTGTCCAGACAGACCTGCCATAAACTATTTGTATGTGTAACACACCATGAATCAAGATAAGAACGAGGCTCATCAAGCTTCTGTCTGATTGAGGGAGTTAAAATGACTGGACCGACTGCCTGACCATAGAAGTAGAAGCTCTCGTGATTCAGATGTAGTAACTGTGATGAGTGGTGAATTTCCAGCTAAAACACTGCAAACTGCTGTGATGAGCCACCTCAGGCAGTCATTTTATAGAGAGGGAAGCCAACCAGGAGCCAGTTAGAGTGAAACCCGGCTGGAACTGTAAGAACTTTTGTTTGCTTGAGTTGATTTGATCATATGTTTGTGTAATGAAAGGGACATTGAAGCTCTGAAACAGGGGACACTCTTCCCGTTACCTACAGCGTGGCCTCAGAGTCGTCATAATTTAAATTTAACAGTTAAAAAAAAAGATTAAAGTTGCTGTTCAGTGTCAGACATTGAAACATTCTGTCTTGTTTCATATGTGGAGGTCTGGCTTATCTTTTCAGGAGCAGGATTTGCTGTATATTTTTATATTTTAACACCACAGTGCTCTATAGACAATGGACATAGCCATCGTTCGATGTGTGGAAGTATTTTCCGTTCATCATGTGTAAAACGGTCGCGGCCTGTGCTAGCTTGAGATAGTTGCTGAGTACTTGGAGGTGTGTAGGATGGAACAAGTTGTCGTGGGAGGCGGTTTATCGCTCTGGAAACTGCACATAATGGCCATGCAGCGAACAATGTGCTTGCTGAGCTTTCTGCTGCGGTTGGCTAAAGGATTTTTCGGGATTTGAGGGTTTGGGGGAATTCCAGCAGGGAATTAGAGTCAGTGCACTCTTTGTGTTCCTGATCAGATCCCTGAAGTTTGAAGAGCAGATGGAGTGGGGGGCTTGGATCAATAAATGAGAGCAGGGAACTTGGGAGGCATCTGCAGTAGCAAGTTCATGATGGAATTTTCAATTTGTAAGCTATTACTTTTTTCCAGTTCACTCCTGTGTAAGGAGGATGATCTGCACACTTGGCCGATCACAGACTGATAGGGTCACCTTTTGAAATGTGGTTGAAGATTATCTCATGGAATTGATCCAGTTTATCCAGTGTGAAGGTGAATCATTTCAGTGGAAGTCAAGGGAAGGCTCTGAAGCTTTGACACTCGTGTTTCCTTCACGCCCTCCTTTCTTCTCAGATCCATCGGAGAAGGTTAGCCTCCAAATTATGCCCAAAGTGCCTATCGTGGAAGGCGATAACGTGACGCTGAAGTGTCACGCTGACGGCAACCCTCCACCCAGCTCCTACTTCTTCCACGTCAAGGTGAGTCAGAGCCCGGACCTCGAACTCAAGCACCGTACGACTGTCTGCTCAGGAACAGCTGCTCATTCAGAATTCAGCATCCAGCCTATGGCAGCCACTCTTATAAGCCACACTTATCACAAATGTGAATCTCCTTGTTTTAAAATTGGCTTGAAAGTGGAAAAGATAAAGGTAAACTATAATTTGATGATGAAGGTTAAATTTCAAGTGCCATACTCACTTCTTTTGAGTTATTGCCATGGCTTTTTGAAAGCTCTATATCTATCTGACTTTAGGTGAGAGTATTTCATTTCAAATAATTAGTGGACCTCTACACCACATACCTCTTAATTACACCATTCTTCACCCTTTCTTCTTTCTCCCTTTCTTTCTCATTTCCTGATATTACCTCTCTCTCCTCATCCCCCTCTTCTCTCGCCACCAGGGCCAGAAAATGCTGGTGGAAAATTCGGACACCTACACTTTGACTGCCATCAGCAGAGAGGCTGCGGGTGAATACAAATGCTCCCTGGCTGACAACGAGAAAATGGAGGCCTCTCAAAACCTGGTTGTTAGCTGTGAGTACTCATGACATGTGCAGAGCCTTCGCATACTGCACCACAACAAGCTGCTGTAACACGGACAAAAACCTCTGCTCCCCCACACTCTTTATACCGCGATTGAAAACTTTTAACTTCTTATACATAAAAAAACACTTTTATTAACTGTAAATTTAAGTCATGGAAGCAGAGTAATGGTAATCTAATTCAAACTTTGAGAGCCCGGGCTGGCAGGGAGGCAGAGCGTGGCGTGCCAGGCAGGGAGGAGGAGAACTAATTAGAAATTTCTGACATCGAGTGAGCAAAAGTGACAAAGTGTTTGGGTGGGCGAGGAGCTCAGGCAGCTGATAAGCTGTTTTTCCCTCCTGCCATCCACCAGCACTCCCTCAAGTAATTACTCCCGTCTTCCCAGGTGTATGTTTCTGAGCCCTCAGTTCAAATGGGCCCTATCATTATAATAAAAAATAAGCCTGACACATTTCCCCTCCTCTTTGTCCCATATTGCAGCTTCAGTGCATTCCACACATCTTACGCAAAGAAGGGTTTTTTAAATTGAGTTTGTGAGTGAGGAAAGAAAAACAATAGGTCTCCAAATGTGAAAATGTGTTAGATATTTTTGTGTCTGCGCGTTAGTATGTGTCTCGAGAGAACGTGCCCTTGTAGAAATGGGTTACAAAAAGTTGCTATGCAGCAGCGTGAATGTCCTCTGACAGCTAGCGACAAAAAATTGAACTCTTCTTTGTATTATATGATTTGTTTCTCTTTCCCTGCCAAAACTAGATGATGAACTGCCCCCCAAACAGCAAGTCCTGCATTCAAATACAAATGCCAGTGAAATCTGCTTCATCTACATTCACAGAAGGAAGGAAGCAAGTTTACTGAAACCACACTGGATGACATTTGTATTTTTGTGGTGCATTGTGTTTTCCAGGCACACAATGCTCTGTTTACTGTGAATGAAATGGGAAATAAATAATGGAGGTTAAGAATAACTTGGAAGGTTTAATTAAGTGAGAGACCATTGCAAATACTGCAAAGTAATCAAGCAACAGAAAAAAACGGTTTTGTCCCAACTGTGATGTTTTAAGAATTGTGACCACAAATTTACTCATATAATTAAAATTTTAAATGTCCTCAATTTATTTAATTTATTAATATTTCAACGTGTTTTTGGCGTGCTGTCACAAGACTGGTGTGAACGGTATATTTCAGCACTGGCAGATCAACCAGCACATTGAGGAGGTGTCAGAACCTCGTTAGATTTAAACAGGACTTACTCACATGAGGTCAGATTGTTTGGCTCTTCAGATAGTTGACATTAAAAAAAGCTGAGCTCTCAGCAGAGAGTTGTGTTTAAAGGTGGACCGTGTGACATCAGTGTTGAATGAGTCCCCTTCAAGGTCGCCACATCACGGCAGCTTTGTTGCCCATGATAAGCGGCAGCAAAATGAATGTGCTGACTTTTACCCAACCAAGATCCCAGAACCGTCCTTTTTCTGTCTTGTTTTCTCAGACCTGGACCTGAGTCTGAGTCCCACTGGGAAGGTTGTGAAGACAGTGGGGGACACCTTGGCCCTGAAGATGGAGAAGGTCGCCCCGGGTGACGTTAAAGTGTTGTGGACGAAGGTAACGCTGCCGGGGTTGGGTCTTTGATCAGAGAGAAGTGGCATCAAGGCGTAGAGGGAAATGAAAGAGTTTGAAAGAACATGAGAATATGTTAACCGCCTGTTTACGTGCTCTTTGGCCAGTAATCAAACCTGACTGCAGCAACTCACTCTGAGCTTTTATATGCTGCGAATAGCGGTCGGACCTGATGATTTATCTTGCCTTCAACGCCTCAGGTGCTGGATAGCAGTGCCGAACCATTTATTCTACACTGTGCATCTGACAGAGAGCTCAGCCTAAACTACACTTACATCAAGGAAAACACTTTGTGCTACATTTATAGAGGGAATGGTAGACTTAGAAGTGTTCTTTAAGAGAAACTGCTGTTCAAAGGCTTATCTACAACCAAAAGTAGAAATCCTAGTAAGATAAAGTTGATATATTGGTCAGTTTAGTCTCGTATAAAACATAAGAAGAAGTAAGATCAGGTGATTCTTGAGTCCGGATCATTACAGCAGCAAAAATAGGATATTCTGTAGATACGAGGAAAGGAGAACGATGAAATACTGAAGATTAGATAACAGTTTCCTCATGACATTGATAAAGAGATTTCAGTAGCCCCATATAATGGTGGCTGTATGTCCACAGTGGGTTCTGAAACTTGCATTCCTGCAACCTCCTGAACCAGATAAGTGCTTATAGAAAAGAACTGGATGGATGAAACATGCATTTGATACGTACTGTTGCATTTTAGTTTGAGCTGCAGGTAGACTCTGCTTTAGAAAACACAGGCTGGCATTGTGACTCTTGTTTTCAGAATGGAAAGATGGTGAAGGAGCCGGAGTTTAGCCAGCTGACCTACGCTGATGCAGGAGTCTATGTGTGTGAGGCCTCCACGGCTGCCCTCACACGGCGTCAGAGCTTCGAACTGGTCGTAGAAGGTGAGCAAGTGTGCTGGTGTCAACTCCTCTGTTTGGAACGAGTGGAAAGCCTAAAATGTCTGAAAATATTTCTCTGGTTTTTAATCATACAGTCTTCTTTTCTCTGAACAAGTTGAGTTTTAGCCTCAAAATTAGATTGTATATTTTAAGATTGATACCCGAGATGTTCACTGACTGAACAAGATGTTAAGAATACAATATTTAACACCCACTTTGAGACACCTTGGATATCATGTCTTCAGTGTCTAGGGCATCTCTATTTCATAACTAAACCACATTCAATAGTTGAAATCTGTAAGGGCACCCTGCTTTCACCTGCATTCAAGCCGTTTTTCTTGTGAAAGATGGAGGTCATAACATTTTGCAAACATCACCTGAAATGTTTGTGTGTGATAAAATGTGACTGTAGCACCACAATGTCTTTGCATCAGGAAAGCCTGTGATCACCAGCCTATCCAAACACCGAGCTGATGACGCTAAACACAAAGTTCTGACCTGTGAGGCTGATGGAGTACCGGAGCCTAGCTTCCAATGGAGCGTCAACAGCACAAACGTAAGTGTTGGAGCACGGGTGGGTCAGTGTGTGTGTGTTATCTCCAGATGAGAAAAAGAAGCTGCAGGAGAAGCAGCAAAGTAAAGCAGGATAGCAGCAAACAGTGCTGTGTGGTGTGCAAAGTGTTTCTTTTCAGCATACTCAGATTTTGCTTTGCTCTTTCAATTAAAGAGAGCTCCTACTGAGGTTTTCACTCTTTTCTGCCATTGTTCCATTATGATAGCCATCAGACAGCATTGTTGCACTGAGGCTGTGTGCATAGTGCAGAATTGTTTTAGCCGACACTGTGTGTTGAAGCATGTGAATGATTCCAGACAGCCGTGTGAGCCATAAAGCATCAATGGCAGCTGAGTGAGGATAATTTCTGCTCTTAGAGCTACTTATTTGCCCTGTTAAGGCAAACATTTGATAAAATATGGCAATTTCCCACACTAGTACCGACAGCTTGACAATACACAGCAGGAGTATTAGCCTGCATGAGCATTGAATGCTGTAAATAGTTGCATATGGTTGTCCTGTGGAAAAAGTATGTCCCCAAGTGGTCAGTTTTTCACAAGATAAGAAAAACAACCCAGTTTTCAGCTGTGTGACGATGTATTTTCACATAATCCTTTTTTAAATGTTTTTTATCCTAAGAAATAGGAGAATTTTGTGAACCTAAAGCCGTATTTAAAGTTTGAGCTTGAGCATTTGAAAACACAAAACACACACACAGATTTTCACTGGCAAGGGTATCTCGTTAGTTTTTTACAAGTTTTAATCAAAGATGATGGTGCAGTGTTGTGACCCGGGCTCTGGCCCTTATTTTGAGAGCTGAGTGGAAATCTAAACAATGTTGCTCGTGTCATAGCGAGAGAAATTAAATAAAAGAATACAACAGGGAAACGTGCCCCTCTAGGCCTCATTATTTTTTTAACCAGCCAACCAAACCGCTCAGACAACCTTTCCATGGCTGCAGTTCAGCCAAAGTGCAGAACACAGTTCACTCTAATAAATAGTGTTCTTATCAAGATGATGTGTGATGAGCTGCTCCGGGCCTCGTCACGAGCAGGTGATGCTCTAACAACAAGACAACATTTCTCTGCTGGATTCCTGCTTGTTGGCAAGGAACAGGATGTTTTGTCCTCGCTTTTGCATTCAGAATCAGTTTGCAGTTTTGTGTTCGCCGACTCCTCCGGCATATCGAGTTCAGCTCCCCCGTCTGATGTCGACATTTGCAGTATTTTCCTCCCATTATCTGTCTTCCCACCATCCCACTGTTCCCCACCTGTCAAGCAATATACAAACTATCCTGTAGAATGGAGAGTCGATAATGTGTGTGCAGCTGAAGAGGTGCTGTGTGTGTGTAAGATTCTTTTCCACAAATGTTCTTGAAAACTCTTATTCCGCTGTGTTTCATTCGCCATGTTTCTGCTGTGCCTCTAGGAGGAGAGCTCGTACATCAACGGCAAGGCCACACATAAGATCACCGTGGTCCCTAAGGTGAACTTGACTGTGACCTGCACTGTCAGCAACAGGCTGGGAGAAGATGTCATGACCATCAACGTTTCCTCTGGTAAGCTAACGCTTGTCAGCATCTTGGCTAAATGTTCCCGTTCGAGAGAAATGAGAGAGCCTCTAAAGTTACAGCTTTGAACGAGCAGATTGCGTATTTTTATTTTCACTTGCATCGCTGTGGTTCTGCCTTTTGTTGTTCGGAGTTAATGCTTTAGGCTAATTAGGCAATATTATGGAAAAACAGAGAGTGAGACAAATTAGTCAAATTGAATTCAGGCTTAACTCTAGATGCAGCCAGCCGTGGAATCACAGATATTTGCGGTGTAGCGGCTGCTTTCCTCAGCCAATAACCTTGTTGACCATCCACATGTTGGTTTTTCTGCAGCTGAGCTCCACAGGACAGAAGCAGGCTGCTGGTGACTTGATTGTGTCACTGCCAGTGTGACTTCACAGTTTGAGGGGATCTTGCCAGCAGCTTGAAGCTGCAGCTCGATTGCTGGAGCCTCATTTGAAGAATGAACGCTCATTGTAGCACTCATTTTAGTTTGACAACAAAATAAGTTCCAATAAAAAGAACAACATCTGAATAGTGAACGCCAACTCATGTCTTTCTGCAGTTAAGGCCAATTAAAGTTTACTTGTATTTGCTTGTATGGAAATTCCAAGTAGATGAAGAAAATAATGTAATGTGATGAGGATGGTGTGGTTATTTAAAACCAGTTCATAGTTGAATTTACAGGACAATTACTACACCGTCATATATAACACTACCTTGATGTAAAATTACATATCCTGTGCTGACAAAATATTTCATTGCTCATCACACTGCTATTGTTTGCAGCTTTACACCCACGAAGAAAATTACTCACTGCATCTGTTTTAAGACTTGTAATACTGGATTTCTCTCCTTCTGTCGAATACGTTGGCATAACAGCAGTTATACTACACCATCATAGGCTCGGCTACAATTACACTACACTGTGATCATGTGAAGTGTGGTGCCTGCTGCACCTTAGTCTAAGTCAGTCTAACTTTCATTTTGTGCTTGTATTATTTTGTCATTATAAAGGAGAGTGAAGATCAAGGGCGAGTGATAAAAAATCTTTTTAGTGGATAAAAGTCAAATCAGGGAGCATTCAGGATGAATGGATGCACACAGGTAGAGCCGTACCTTACCATGCCTGCAGGTTGTCCTCAGAAATGAAGTCAATATAAGCAAGACTGGGCCGTTTTGGTAGTGAATGGTGCAGTATCCTGGGTTTAGTGAAAGGGCACCTATCAGTAAACTGCTGCTACAGACACCACTTGAATGTGGAGAGAATTGAAGTAGTTTCTCCACGTCAAGTTAAACCTGTTATCAGCAGCAGTTATTTGCTGAATCAAACTGCTGCAGAATGTGTTTATGTGGACCTGAATCCCTCCTCTATCCTCACTATTGATAGCGGAATGAAATAAACAAAACAAAACAATGAGGGGTATTTCAGGAAAGGCCGAGGACTGTCAAAGTTTACCGTCGAGCGCTACAGCACCATCCTTTCATTTCATACACGCTGTGCCATTGCTCTACCTCCTCATTCTTTCTGTCTGTGATAATCCTTCCTTTTTTCTCCCCTGCTTCTCTGTCTCCTGGGTTTGGCTGGTTTTCTTGTTTGTTGGGGTGCTAAGCCTTTCTCTGCAGCCTCAGAGCCACTGCCTGGCATACGCTCTGAAAGCGTACTAAATTGTTGCTTTCACAATGTATTGTTGCTTTCCTCTTTCTAAGGTACAGCTTGCGTGTTGTGAGGCAGTCGGTAAAACGTTTGGTCTCACTTAGTGAGGCTGCACCTGGTCTGGCGTCTCTCACTTTTGGCCAGTGCAGGATTTGGTTTTGCTTTGGGGCTTTTTAGACGAGCAGCATATGTATGTTTTGTTTGGTTGTTTTTTTATGAGTTCTAATTTATTTATGTTTGATTTCAGTTTTTAAGGAAGAAAATGGGGAAAAAGGTAAGATTTTTTTTCTTTTGCCCTTATCTTTTGCTTTCTAGATATTTTCTAGGATTCTAGATTCTGTTGGTGATTTCTGCCTCGGGGTAAAACCTAATATCACTGCAAATTTAACTAAGCTGTTATCTTTGTGGATTCTCTCATTATGCCCCCAATAAACACCCATCACGCTCTCTTCATGTACAAACTCGCCCATATTCATCGCTTCACCTGCTGACAGTGCTGCGTGTGAACATGAACCCATATCTCAGCCTTTCAATCTTTATTACTTTTCTTCTGACTGGCGAGCTCATGCAGAGGAGCTTTCAGAGGAGGATTAGAGAGATTATCACCGGTGCCTGATGATTATTACAAGACTGCTCATAGTTTTGTTAAATGATGAAAACACAGTCATCAAGCCTATCCAGGTGTCAGATAATGCCCTCATTTTAACTAAATATACAGTATGCATATATATAAACCTCTATTATATATGGATAATAGCTACTATTCATTTAGAGTATACTGTATTTAAAGTAATAAAACATCTGTAGATTTATACAGCAGGATGAAACTGTGACTCACTGTAGCTCATAGATAAGGTTGATTTTAAAAATGTGTTTCAGTTAAAGATGAGTAATCAAGTTTCCAACAGTGATTTGTAGCCACACACAGTCTCCCATCACCTGCCATTTTCAATTCCTGTCAACAAAGCAAGTCATTGTAGCCTTATTATACCGTAGTGAATAGTGTCGGCCTTCAAATAATGCACGCCACTGACGGATTCCACACACCTCCTACCCTTTGTAAAGCCACAGACAGCATCATTCAGCACAGCTGTGATTAACCGGGTGAGAGAATGGAGACTGATAGTGAGTCAGACCGAATAATATAAATGTGATGGAGCAGAATGTCAAAACAGTTGCTGCATTTTCTCGTCTCCCTGTCACACCGATACATCTCTCCTGTTCTATTAAGGAGCGCACCAGCCAGCATCTTCTGCTCCAGAATATCCAACATTTCATCTGATGATGTTTCCCAGAATATAAACAAAACTCAACACAGAGTGCTTTCATGTCGCTACAGTAACAGCGAGAACATGCTGCTGAACTATAAACACGGGACAAGGCAATAAAGTGTTGTGTGCTAAAGTCTCTGCCGATAAAACTTTATTGTTTGAGCATAAATTTGTGCATGAGAGGTGAGTTTGAAGAGGTGGTGGAACTTTGGCCCTCTGCAGCGTAGCCCGAGCTAAAAATGGCAGCATGGAGCATCATGCTGAGGACACATGTTAGGATTTCAGTGGTTTCCTTTATGTGCTGCGTTGGAAAGCTTTCGTGTGAGTTAGTGTGTGTTAGTCCTACAGCTGATGAGAGAACCACTCTCTGTTTTCAGGCTCTCAGGAGGACTCAGAGGACCAGGCGAAGCTCATAGTGGGTGTGGTGGCGGGCCTCCTCATAGCTGCTGCCGTGGTGGGACTCATCTACTGGCTCTACATGAAGAATTCGAGGTAAAGAAACACACACACTTTTAAATTTTATATTTAAAAGTCCCTGTTTAAGTCGTGGTAAGACTAGTCTTGTTAGCTGACTGCATTTCTAGGAGAAACCTGGGAGTGAATTTGGATTTGGTCTGGCCTAAAATGAGCATATATATCAAGGAAGTGATAAGCAGCTGAGGATGCAGGGTGGGAAGCTTTCAGAGCGTGTAGCAGAGGGAGACCAAGCAGAGGCAGGTGTGAGTTCAGAGGAGAAAGGAGAAATGTGGTGTGTGCATATCGAAAAGATGAGATGCAGCCTGCTGTGATGTGGCCGACTGCCGTCTGCAGCGGGGTGAGGAGGTTATTGTGGCAGAGGTGCATCACGCTTTTGCAATTCTGGATTCAACAGACAAGGAAGCTGGAAAACCGGTGAGAAGGAGGTGGGAACATCTGAGGAGAGCAAGAAGCTAGAGGAGAACAATCACACAGTTTAAAGGCGCTCAGGCTGTACTACATGGGATGAAAGAGGTAAGAATCGCTGCTTCTACATATACACACAGCACTTACAAACACAGCCAGAGTCAGGCTAATCAAGTCACAAAATGCAGGTTTTCAATAGTGTCATTTGAATGTCAATATGAGAGTGAAGTATAATTCCAGTTTATCACAACTTGTATCGTAGTTTTGTAACTTTTTGTATCATTCCTATATCCTATATCAACCCACAAATGAGTCGTCATCTGGCAAACACCTCATGTGGAAATGAACTGCTGAGATCTCATATTGATTAAAAGAAGTCAGACGTATGTATGGTCAGATGATCAGGCAAGTTAAAAAACAGTTAAACTTAAAGAGAAAAGAAAGGTGAATTATATAAATGATATAACATCTGACTGTTTAAAAACGTTAAATGCATCTTTTAAATATCAGGAAGGTATCAATGATTGAGTTCAGTAAAGGACAAAATGAAAGATCATGAACATACAGAAAGCAAGTCAAATCTGGGTTGTAATAAACTGGAATTATCCTCCATAAATGTGAATTTCTGTTTGTAAATGGCTATTTTTCTGGGCATCATACGTAAAAATCTTCCATTATCGAAATGATTGTTAATGCCTGTATTTCTCTGTGTGTCTTTGTGGGGAAGAAGCAGTTGAAAGCAGCCTTGCATCATTAAAAATACAGACTCCCAGTGGGCTGCTGACGCGCTCCATCAGGCTCCACATAAGCAGCAACACTCACAGTAATTTTCCACCAAGTCCAGCCAACAGCCTGCTGTCCCACCTCACTGTTTGAAGTCTGCACTGAGGCTGCCTCGTGTTACTGTGTCATTTTGGTTTTTTGTGTTCCTGGTGAATGCTCCCTGTTATGTTTTGTTCGAGCGATTCCGTGAGGCTGTGTGGTGGGTTTTTTTTTTTTTTTTTGTTGCCGCTTAGTTTTTTCCTTTAGGATTTTTGTTGTTGTTTTGTTTGTTCTCGAATTTCTTCAAAGAATGTAAATTCCGTGTACACTTTTTAAGGCCTGTATAACGAATCATGATTATGCGTGTGGCCTGGCTGAGCATGCCAACGCTTGTTTTGATTTTTACTTTTTTGTGCGCTGTGTGTGGAAAAGCCTTTGTTTGGCTGTGCTCGAAGAAATAGACACTTCACTGCTGTATAACGCCACTGAAACTGTCCTCAAACTTTTCAGAAGATAACCTCAGCATACCTTAACCTCCTGATTTATGTTCTCTGGTTTTTAAACACTGGCAAATGGATTGTCTGAGTATGTAGTTGATGCCCACGACGGTAGAGTACTAACTGTAATAATATGTCATAATGTTAAGTAAGAAAGTGGATGTACTGCGAATGGTTTCTATACATGCAGTTGTATTAATTGTGACCCCAAAAAACAGACTTACTGTGTTTTAAATTGCGTTTGTGTAAATTGGACATCAGAAAATGGAGAATTATGACACAGTCAACCACTAATTTGTTGTTTTTGTAAATGACTTTTTGTTAGTCTCAAGAGGGACTTTTTAATTCCTTTATGTTGCAAATAATTTTAGCTGAGAAGGCAAAAAGAAGTGAAAAGGCAAGACGTGGTCGGACCAATGCAAAATTGTGTTCTGACACAACAGCTAGTTCACGCTGAGATGAGTTTGTTCACCTGTACTTTACTTTAATACACTACATTGTCGTCCTCACGTCTGCTCCACAGCTCCATCCTCTCACGGTTAGGGCCATGGCTTTGGAGTAGATTTAATATTTGCTGTTTTCATTTTGGAAGAGCTTTGCTGATGCCAGGTCTGAAATCTGTTTTTTGTGTTTTTGATGTATTTATATTCTGTGTGCAACCTACGTGGATGGCGATGCTGTACCATGCAAGATAAATCTTTTTTAAGCCTGCGTGGAAGGCATCAAGTTTTGAAAAGGTACTGTATGGTAGGAGAGTTACATGACAGTGAATAAGGCCATACAGTATCTGATTCTCTGCTGTATTATTATTGTTATCGTTATTTTTAGCTAAGTGGTGTGAAGGATAACGCAAACTGAAGACAGCGGATGAGACTGGCAGATTAGATGAGGTGCATACAATGGTGGCTTTCTGGATTTACATCATTTTGCTCTGGTTCATCTCGTAATGCACCACCCCAGTGACCTACCAAAGAGAAATGGTAAATGGACTGCATTCATATAGCACTTTTCTAGTCTACCGACAACTCGAAGTGCTTTACACCACATGACACATTCACCAAATTCACACACACACACACACACCAATTTGGGTTCAGTATCTTGCCCAAGGATACTTAAACATGCAGAGTTGGGGATGGAGAGAAATCATAAGCCTTGTTAACATTTATAGATCAGTAAATAGTTTACGTAGTACACAGTGGTTCAGTTCACAACATGCAAACTTCCTGAATACATTAATGTATTTATGACTCATGTCGTTCTGATAAATAACCAAAACCAAACACCAGTGTTTCACCTCAGCCAAACATCTGTTAATATTTCGGAGAATACCAGTGGATTATGACTATTGCCAATGGTCAGATTTATAATAAATTTGAGTCTTCATCTGGCAAACACCTCCTTGTGATAATTAAAGATGTGGAAATGGCTTTGAAGCTACATGACTTGGAAGCAGTAGGTCAGCATTCTGAAGCACCTAGTTCATTGTTTCCTCATGCCTTTTGTTCCTTTTCAAATAATCAGGTCAGCAGTGAAACCAAAGAGGGCGAGATGAGAAGGCCATAGTAGTGTTGTAAATACAGATTTTTGTTTTTGTACTGTTGTTGACAATAAAGTGTACATTTTGAAAAAAAAGTGTTATGTGCAGTGTATGTGGCTTTTTTTAACGTAGTCCCAACATATTCCACACCATATTCATATGTACAGACACACACTGGCATGTAGTTTTCAGTGGTCCTTTGTAATTAAGTCTGTAAAGAAGGAGGCAGTGAGTCGTTGTGCTCTCCTGTAAAGCATGTCTTTGACAGGGCAGTGTGCCTCCACAGGAAACAGGCCGCCATACTGACACTCTCTGTTGCAAAAACTTAGATTACCACAGAGCATGCCACACACTTTCATTTCTCACGATAACATGCACCCACTGCAGACATGCAGCAGGACTGCCTCGGTGAGACGGTTTTGGCCCAGTTTTTGGCCTCTGTTCCGGCAGAGAGACGACAGTGGCTCTGGCTTGGCTGCATTTGAATAAGTTAGCCTCCAAGTAATTCAGTGTGCCCGAGCCAGGACTACTGATGACAGGAAAATCTTTTTCTCACAACAGAGTCATTCCCATTTATGTTGTCATCCCCAAACCAGAGAACAACTTAAAACCAAACACGAAGATAAAGAAATGATGCAGCTTTGACTTCACTCCAGTGTTTTGCATTGTGATATAACCTCTTGTGTTGGATCTCTGTGCTAATTAGTGGGTTTACATCTATGTGTGATGACAACCTGGCTTTATGCCAACTGCAACCATGGGAGATGTGATGGGTAGGAGGACAACTAGACTTGTTTTTTCTTGACTCCTCGATGCCACTTTAATCCACGGTTTGTGTTATTCAGGGATTCTTGTGCTGAAGCTGCTGCATCACATGTATGTAATTGTAAGACACTGTGGAAATATTGATGCAGAAACCCAGCACCCCCAGGAAGCACATACCGTACTGTATTTTGATCACTGAAAATATTCCCTGGATGATTCAGGTTGGTTCTCTGAGGGGAAAAAAAGCTCTGCCTCCAGCTTTTGGTTTTGGCATTTCAAACCCAACATAGTGTCCAAAGCATTTGCAGCTAATCAGTGTGCTGTAGAACAAATCCTACATCTGATGCCTTGAGCAAACAAAACAGGCTAGACTATGTTTGTGCACTGGGATCGAATTCATTTTAGCAGTTGGGGTATGTGAGCTGCTGTTAAGAGAACCAGGGAATACCTTAAGACATAATGTTTCCAGGAAATTCAGCTCACTGAGCACCATATTGGAGGTGTTCAGAGGTGTTTTTGTTTGCTTGTTTTTTGAATCAGCATCCATTTCCCTCCAAACATAGATATACAGCCTGAACCCACCTAAGCCACCAAAGGTGCACTATTAAGTATCTTAATAGTATAATAGTAGTTTTGTGGCTAAACAATGGCTGAACCTGATATTCTTACTAAATAATGATTCAAATGACGTCTTGAGTTTGTAGTATACCAACAAATAAAGTGTGTTAAACCGCTGTCAGTGCCGTGCTCCACAGTACAATGTATAATGTAGCAGGAAGGGGCTAGTCATACATGGAAACATGAGGAGGTTGATGAATGTGGTCTTAGGTGGATTATGTTCTATATTTTTGTGATTGTCAACAAATCATGAGAAGACCCAAACCAGTAACATATTCGCCTGTCTCTCAGTCCTTTCTGACTTCCCTATCCTGTCTGCTGCTCTCAGCTTAAAGCCCATTGGTTCCCACTGAAGATGTAAATCTTTAGAAACAACTCTCGAATATACAGTTTTATTTTTAAAAAAGGTTGAGTGGTTTCCGATCACAGCTGATCGCTCTTGTTTTTATCTGTCAGAAAGAAATGGTCGATGATCCACACTTGGTGCTCTAGTGAGCATTTGGGGCAGCAGGCCGGTGTAAGTGTAATAGAGTCAAATTATACTGTCTGTTCACCTTTCTAAATTAATGCAGTCTGTATCTAAAATGAGTAACCATAGCAACAGGGATGCAATCAAAGCTTCCCTGGGGGAGTTATATGCCACTGTCCAGTCCTACCAGGCAGGGGGGGGAGTAGCCTGAAGCACTGGCAGCCACAGGAGTCTGAGGGCCAGTATTAACCGTCATTTAGCCAAATTCAATGTCATGATTGACACCACATTCAAGACCAGAATTACAGGGTTTAAAGCCAACGTTACTGGAAAAGCACTTAAGAGACCAGCCTCCACCGGACGGACCTAACACTGAGTGCAGGCCCTCAGTGCCTCATTCTCTGAACACCAGCCATGAGCTTACTGACATCTAACATCCAATTTGCTTCACCTCGCTACTTCAGGCTGCGGCCAGTGGTGGACATGGCCCCCTCATTGCTGGTGATTTGGGCACAGTGACATGGCTGGACAGCTAGTTGGTCTGGTTGTTAAATATATACTATATTTACACATATAAACATATATAATATGTTTACTGTTTGTCAGCCGTACACAGTGAGGAGCAGTAAGATTCATCCTATTTACTGGGGTAGTGAACCAATGTTCCATTGCATCAGAACCCTATGGGATGGCTATGATTGTTCCAGGTATTAGTGACATCCTCAGGTGTTACCATGGAAACTGAGTCTTGAAAAACTTTGGATTTTGATTGCAAAACACAAAAAAATATAAACGTATGAACTAAAAGTTTTTGCTTTGGCAAGTGACCACAGTATAAGCGGGATAAGGCCCCTGCGAGGTGTCCATAATCAAGAATTAATGGGCTTCGTGCTGCGTGTCGAATGGTTCTGGCCTCCCTGTTGTCCATTAATTCCTGATAATGGACACCCATTATCCCTTACATAAACTAGTGTGTGTGTGTTCATGGAAATGCAGAGACATGTCGCACAGTGTGACAGCGTGGACCAATGATGTGTTTTTAATAGTTTTTTGAAAAAAAAATGGAGCTCTGTGTCACAGAAGAAGAAGACATATCAGGCCATGGAGACACACACACACACGAGATTTGTTGACAATAATATAGAAAATCACCAAACTTCTCCGTTAATGTCATCACACAACTTACAGACACACTAACATTTTTGTTTTTGGTAATAAAAACTACTCGTCCTTACGATCAGTCCAGTTAGTCCTAACCCGGGCTCACAGAGCACCACAGGTGTTTCTGGTGTCTGTGCTGGTTCTCGATCACTCAGTGAGTTCACCGGTGGGACAGTCTCTCACTTTTTATAACTGTCAGTTAAATTCAGTATTCCTTTGAATCTCAAGTAGCTTCCATTAGTTGTCAGAGTGCTTTCTCCTGATCTGCCTCCATCGCTCGCAGGCAGAGTGATGCTCCCTGAAGTCATAATTGTGGGTGACACGCTAAAATTTTTGTTGCATTACTGGAACAGACCAAACCTCTTCTGACTCACTCGAAGCCTCTGGCTCAAAGTAGTGTGTTTATTTAATACTGGGGCGAACTGTCAGGAAGCAGCTGTCCCACAGTGTCATAGAGACAACACACACACACACACACACACACACACACACACAAACAAAATATATAAATAAAACAGAGGAAGCGTGACTTTTTATTTACTTATCAATGAAAATAACATATCAAGAAAAAAGCATTAATAATGTATAAATTAATAGCACATTACTCTATGCTTTACATACTATCAACACTTATTTTGCCACCAGAGCACATTAATACGAAAATGGAATTAGGAAGTAAAAACTGCCCTTTGCAACCTAAGGCCACTTACCCCCCTCAGGAGGGAGTCCAATGGAAAGGACAATTCTTGCTCAGAGTCTTTCAAGTTTGAGCAAATAAGAGTGAAATCAGAACAGTGCAAAAAATTAAGCCTCAAGTTGAAGGTGAATCCCACCGAATTTCACATCTGAATTTCCTTCTTCTTTGATGTGTGGCGGCTCTGTGGACTGGAAATAAACCAGATGAGTGTTAGCTCATTGTCTAATATGCAACATTAACTATGCTCTAATCTGTGAGTGGGAAAAGGAGAGCGGTCCTGCACATTTCCCTCTGAGGACCAGACAACATTTCCTTGTTCAATATCAACAGCACTGTCACAATTTAAACATCATTTGAATGTTGAAATGTAAATGAACTTGGCGAGTGCAGACTCTCCCGCTGTCAGGGGAATGGTTATATGTTTTAACTGACATACTTTTACGGGTGTGCTGCGCTGTGGATGATAACGCAGATTAGAAAATTGGTTCTCAGACTTCTCCTTGCACACAGTATCGTTCATTATCACTATCTCTATGGGCTGTTTCAGGCCCCTGTATTAACATATGTACACTGTAAACCACAGTGGTGTTGCCCTTTAAAGTGCTGCTCAAAGAAGAAAGGGATGACGGTGGGGTGGATGCATCTGCTCTGTGAAATGGTTCATTCCATATCTGTTATCTGTTACACTGACCAGGTGACTAAAATTAGAAATAAAACAAAACAAAACATGTTTTGTGCTCCCAGATTGTAGACTTTAAGAGCACATTCACTGATGGGTGCTTTGTCTTCATCACACAGCATCATTTCATTCCTGTGGTTGACCATGCAACACGGAGGAGCCCATTCATTATGTTTACATGCACACAGCGACTGTTTGTTAACCAGGTCGCTATGGTAACCTGGTTTTGCCTAGAGGTATATAAATGTCAAATCAGGGTTAAGATAACCTCATAAGATCTAAATCATGAGATGTTGATCAATCATGAGACCTGTTATTCTTATACCCGTTATTCCTTCTTATTCCAATGCACAAAAACACCCCTCAAGGAAAGAAGGTACTCTCTTTCACGTTTGGTTTCACCTTCTCACATTATGAATACAACAACAGCAACAACAAGCAAGTCAGTGAGCTGTTTTATTAGGACTGGGATTATCATATCCTCCTGCTGTATTATCAAGATGTTCCAACTGAACCTTTTCATTTGCATTTCTGTCACCAGACTGTTCAACCCCAAACCCTGACTTATCTGCTCTGCAAGGAACCCTTAATCACAGAGGAGACTACAATACATTACCTGAAATTAATTTTGATAGCCTAATGGTGGCTGCAGGGAAAATGAGTATGCGGAGGTGAAAATGGGTCAATGCTATGCGTTTCTCTCTGTGTGTCTATTCAGCCTGTCCCCTGCTGCATGTTGAGCTAACTCACAGCACAAAGGAGGAACCTCGGTCTAAAGAGATGATACAGGATGACATAGTTAGAACCACATTATATTGACACATCACAATGTAGTGTCAGGAATAAAAGATCCACTCTACTGATCTATCTATACTCCAGCAAGCACGCTGTCTGTCTCTGTTAGCCCAGTGTTTCCCAGAAAAGAAATTCTGATGCACAAACACGACTTTGTTTATATACTCTAGCTGTACCTGGTTATGGAGGAGCTAGTTTTAGTGACAAATACTACTAAGGGACTCATGAGTTCATTAAAGTAATCAAATTCCAAATTCTACAGGTTTCAATTTGATGCCAGACTTTAAAGGATAATTAAATTTTTTTAATTATTATTATTATTTCCAACTCTAAATTGTCCGTAGGTGTGAATGAGCGGTGTGCGTGACTGTTTGTCTGTATGTCTATATGTGTAGCCCTGTGGTAGGCTGGCGACCTGCCCAGGGTGTCCCCTGCCTTCGCCTGAGAGACGGCTGGGATAGGCTCCAGCCCCCCCGTGACCCTGCAAAGGATTCAGCGGTGTATAGATAATGGATGGATGGATTATTATTTCCGTAGGTTTGGCCCTCATTTCTGTCAGTAAGAATAATCTTTTGCTCCAAATTGTCACAAAAAAAAAAGTCAGATGGGACAAAAAATATGGGCGTTCTAAGCAAACCCCCAGGTAAGACAAACTGATGTGTAAGAGAAAACAAAAAAAATCATCCTCCTAATAAAGTGTTTTAGTTAATCTGGATATTCTGTGGGTTTGCTGACACCCTGTCTGATCATCTGATTGCTCGTGTTCCTCATCCTGTCAGAGGTCACCTCAATCCCTCTTCCAGATCTCAACAATTACTTTGATGAGTACAATAAGCAATGGTAATGATGGCCAAAGCAATAAAGTTACTGGAATTATCCTTTAATCCGTATGAGAGTAATAGCCTGAATTTACCACCCATGTAAACATAACCCCTGTCTCACGGCAAACCACACCCCTACAAGTCTGGTGCAAATCTGCCAACATCTTGCAAACTATTGTAAAAAGTAAAACAGGTCAATAAACACTAGACTGTGTTACATTTGAAAAAAAATCAATGTATGCATAGGTGAGACATGTTGCAGTCATTAGGGAGAAATACAGCTGATTCTAGATTGTGAGGTAAGGGAGGTTTGACTTCACCTGTGCTGCACAGTGAAGGTGCATATGACTCATCTTATAGTTAGAATGCTGTGCAGTATTCTGTTCATCCCTACTGTGTTCACATACTCAACAACAGTGAAATGCATGATCGCTGCAGAGCTATCAAGTGACCCTCACTCCAAATCAGATTGAAAGAGATTCCTTAAACATGTGGGGAATGTGGACGTCCACCGTATGATGTGGAGACGGCAGCTGCAGGGCGATGGCTGCAGGGCGCGTTGTCTCTGAGCACGTCTGGCTCGCTGATCTACATAAAAGGCTCGCTCCCGTCGTGTAAATGCTTGAGCTGAGATACAGGCACGATCGTCTCTGGCTTTTGATGTGAAAAAATAAAACATTTCCACGAACAAACATTTTCCACTGCTTTATCACTGAAGGGACAAACAGGGCCTGAGAGGAGCTCAAAGTGTACAAAGGTATAGCTCACTGATGCAGAACAAATACATTCATAGGCTCGCTGTCCACAGATGAAGACAGTAATTAAAAAAGGCCCGGCTGATTAATCCTCTGGTCTAGGAACAGAAACAAAGAGTAAAACTAACCTTCCTACTCTCTTCCTGTTTCGCTCATCTTGTCCAAATAAGATACCAAGTCTAACAAGAGTGCTCCTCTGGAGCTGTCGTACAGTTTTCTCCAGGTCTGGGGGAAACAAATGAATCAATAAGGCATCCTCTGGCTCCATCTAACCGCTCCCAACTCACCAGACCTTGTTAAGACCTGCAAGTCAGCCAGACTCTGGGCAAACAGTGGAATATTCTCTAATGGGCAACACACAGAGGAAGAAAGGGGAGGAAGTGGGTGAAACAGGAGACGAGAAGAGAGAGAGAGTGAGAGAAGGGGTTTGAGAAGAGGAACGGTGGAGTCTGGCTCCCTCCACTGGCTGTAAAAAGGAATTATCCCAACAGCTGGCTGAGCACACAAGCTGAACGGAGCTGGAAATGTCTTCTGAAAGGCCCTTCAAGCTGAAGTCTGGAGGGTGGCATGATTTCAAAGGAACAGTAGCAGCAGTAGCAGGATCAGGGCTTTAAAACAGGCATACAGTCCAAGCCCAGAGACAAACAGGAGCATTTGAAAACCAGAGGCCAGCACCGGCAAAGCTCACTGTAAACAACAACAAGCCTGGCTATTTTTTTTTTTTCACAGGTTAAAATCATTCACAGACAGTCTTCCCTCCCTTTTTTGATTCTCTGTGTTCTGTCATTGTTTGGTTTCAGCCACTTTGTGCGTTGTCATCTCAGTTCTGCAACAAAAGGCAAGTCTCCCTTTAAATATTTCTGGTTTCTGTTCGTCATTGTTGTGTCCAACGGTCTGAGGCCAAGCAGACTGAAGAAGCCCTTTTTTAGTCAGTCCATTCAGAGGCACGGCTCCCCACGGCTGTGTGCTCCCCTTTCACTGTCTCTAGCACTAGAGGTTCAGCCTCGGGGCCACTAAGGCAAAAACTCTTGCAGAATGTTTCGGGCCACGTCTACTTTGTACTGGGCGATCATGAGCGCCCGCTTCACGTCCTCGAAAGAGTAGCCCTCCCCCATCAGCTTGGCTATCTTGCCGTCCACGTTCTCTGCCTCCAGGCTGTGGGGTTTGCCCGGCTGACCGTCTGGAGGGATCTTCCTGGGCAGTGGCTTGGGTGGCCTAGCAGGGGCCTGCAAGCAGTCCACCGATACTTGGAGAAAGGAGAGGGAGGGAAATTGTGTCAGTGGAAAACTGCCCGTGGCACACAGGCTGAAACTTGAGAGTGTCATTAGTGGTCAATGAGAGGTTTGTAAACTCAACACTGCTTGTCACAGAACCAAAGCTTTGACATATTTCCAATACCTTCAGAGTTTGGACCTTTATCATTAAGTAATCACTGTCTTTCACAGCTAGGAAGCAGACGCTGAGGTATTCACTGCACATATGTCTTTGATGTTCTGCTCCTAAGTGGAAAGCCAGAGATGCTAAAATGTTGTCTGACTGCATTAAGGGAAACAGGGTATAGTGTTGGAAATAAAAACTACTGAACCCAAACAAAATTAAGCTGATGTGGAATTCAACGTTCCAGACGGATGTTGCATGTCTGCACAAAGTGAGGCCTACGGTCATCATCGACATCAAGAGCTGCCCAGGACTTCCTACTCATGTTGTTCATGTTGATGAGACTCTCCAAGCCCATGAGAGCATACATTAATCTTTCAACAGGCGGGGCTTTTTCTCTGACAGTAACAAGGCATCCTGCACGATTTCAATTTCAAAGGCTCATACTTTTTCCAGACCTTAAATTCCTAGAGAACAGGGTTTTGATCTTTTTTGGTCACATGTCCTGTCAGCATACATGAGAAGACTGAAGTCTAAAACACAGCGAACAGGCCACATGTGTGCATTTCCTCACATAGACATTTGCTGAGAAGGAGATGTCGCTCTACCTTGACTGGCTGGTAAATGGTCGTACTCCAGGCAGCCTCTGGAGCCTTTTACATTTTCTGTGTGTCGTCTGGCTGGAGGCAGTGGAGCAGCACTGCTCAGCATGTCAAACACTGTGTCTGGACCACAGATGACACAGAGAAATTCAGGTAAAGCCCACTGCTACCTGTCAGTCAACTGTCAATGATGTGCAGTGTGATACTTTTGAACACAATAAACACTTAATCAACAACATATCAATAATCATTAGATTAGCAGAACAGGAGGAGATGCTCTACATTAATATGATTCACTTTACAGTTTTGAGTTGAAATGATTTTGATCAGCTAACCAGGGGTTAACAGCAAGTGGTCCAGTCCAGAGGAGGGCCTGTGTGGTCGAGCGATGACAGAGGAGGAGGACATGGAGGAGTTGCAGGATGGGGACGGTGAAGAGGAGGAGAGGTCGGTGAAGCTGTGTCGCGCCGGCGGAGGAGGAGGCTGGGATGGAGGGCGGCTGTTGAAGGGGTCCTCTAATGCTGAAACACAACAGAAGCCACAGACAAGACTGAACTCTCTGCTGTACTCTGACTCACAGTTTATACTTATTCCATGTGGAGGTGGCTGACGCTGCCATGAAGTCTAAACCAAATGCAGGCCCAGCAATAGGATTACATGCTGAGGAGCAGCTGGCATGCCTCCCTTTAGAGAAAAACCAAGAGAGGATATTTTTGAGAGGGGGCTTCACAGGTGGAGGAGGACTGGGACAGGAGGTGCAAGAAGGCTGGCTTACAAATGTGTTGTGGCAAAAATGATCAAAGACAAAGGATTAGGTTGGGGTATTGTTTTAAATACTAACTCTGTTAGGATGCTGAATTACAGCATGTGGGTTAACAAAAGCCTAAAGTGGTGCTTTTCCCATCAAACATACAGTTAAAAGCATGTAACAAGTGATCCAAACAATCAGGCAACTGCATGTGAAGCCTGGTTCTACTATTTGTCTACAGCATTACAGCACCACAGTGTGCATTCATCCCCAGAGGTGCATTCAAGGACTGTGTTTATCTGAGGGCCCCTTTACTTGCTTATACTATATTGTATATTGTACTTTTAACTCCACTTCATTTATCTGACAGCTTTAGTTACATTACAAATGAAGGTTTTTACAGACAAAACACATGAAGAGTTTATAAAACAGAATTTTTTGAACAACCAAAACAACTAGTTGATTTGGAAGTTTGCCTGTAATGTCGCATACTGAACTTCACAAAATAAAATCATATGTGAATGAAGTAAACAACATGCAGAATTCCTTCAGCTAATCACTTGAAATTCATTGGATGACGTCAAGAACACAAGTTTGACACATGGAGACAACCAGGTTTTTAGAAGATGAGAGCGACTTTTCACAATTACACAGCACATCTGACAAGAGAGGTGTGTGGCTGAAAGACGATGGGCTCAGACAGCCAGGATACAGAACAGAGAGGCTGACAGGCAGGGAGCTGTGGCTGAGTGAGGGGACTTGAGGTGGGAGCTGCGGCTGGGTGAGGGGACGTGAGGTGGGAGCTGTGGCTGGGTGAGGGGACGTGAGGTGGGAGCTGTGGCTGGGTGAGGGGACGTGAGGTGGGAGCTGTGGCTGGGTGAGGGGATGTGAGGTGGGAATGTGCTCTGGTTAGGGTGGAGTACCTTGGGGGGGCAGCAGAATGTCATAGTCGGAGGGTGTCTTCTTGGTGCTTAAGGGGCAGACGGCAGTGTGTGCCGCCCCTGAGACCAACCCTCTGACCGAGTCTGAGGGCCCACCTGAGGAACAGAAGCAGAGGTCAACATACCCTCTGGATTATACGTTTACTTGTATCAAACACAGTCATTAATAAGGATCTGTAAAGGGGATACTGCTTCTGTTGTTATCCAGCTACACTTTTCTTTCATTTCGGACGACCTCAGTAAACTCTCTGCCCTGCAAGACTGCTTAATGGCTATCACGGACTGGCTGTCTAACTGTAGCCTCTTTCTTACTTTAAGAATCGGTACTAGAACATTTTAAGACCCAATAGTGGATTAAACGAGGTGTCCAGGTGTGTTCAGTTTCTGCAGATGATTTCTGGGCATCATATTCACCTGCTCATTGCAACACTCACCACATCAGATGACGATGGCTATGATGCCATTGCATAGGGATAAAGCTCCTATATGTACAGCTTGTAATGCATAGATCATCTCACCAGGGCCGGGGGGCCGGGGCTTCTTCTCCTCGATGTAGGGCTCTGGAGAGCCGTTCTCTAAGTGTCTGAATGACAGAGGAAATCTTTTTTGGTTCACAGCAGCTTAATTAAACTCTAATGGAACCATCGTGGATGTATCACCATAGTAACTTTGATGCACAGAGAGAAGGCTACCTGCTGGGTACAGAGATGCTGATGGGAGCCTGACTCAGGCAGAGGTTGGATGAAGGGATCTGATAGTCGTCCTCCACCCTCTCCGTCACTCCCCGCTGTCGTTCTACCGCAGGACTACTGAAAGGGTTGGAGGGTCTGTAAAAAAGACCTTACTTTGTCAGCTCAACCTTCGCGTCACTCATGCAGTTATTACATTAAAATCGCTGATATTTTCACAGTCTCATTATGAGGTGGATGGCAGTCCTGCGGCGGCTCTGCCAATGCTCTGCCACTCTTGTGTGCTGTAATGTGAAAAGAAAATATGCAGCAACACCTACCAGCTGGCTCCACCCTGCTGGCGGTGTTTACCTACTGTATGTGTTACAGTGCAATGTTATTGTGCTGCACAGGTACAAAGTACACTAACTCCAGGGTCTGTTGCAGGTAATGATTAAACAAGGAACTGTCAGGCATGAATGACACAGGGACCTCGTAGGCAAACCTACCAGCCAACAGATGGAGTAATTACCAGATAAACACTCAGGTTAGCGCTGTAAAAGATGACCTGATGTCCAAAAGTCAGGAAGTTGAAGATGAAACATTCTTTTCAAGATCTGGAGCAGGATTTGAGTCTATTATTTTTGTTTTGTGCAATTTTTGAGTGAAAAAAGGAAATGAGCACCATGTAAAAGTTTGGGCACCACAAGAGATTTGAGCACTTGATAACGTTTACCAAGGTCTCTGACCTTAATTAGCTGCACTATCCAGCTAATTAAGGTCAATGGCTTGTTCACAATAATTGCTAGAAAGGAAGTGATGCAAATTTCAGAGCTTTATAAAAACTCTGACTCCCTAAATGTTGTCACAACTATCAGCAGCCATGGGCTCATCTAAGCAGCTGCCTGCACCCTGAAAATATCAGAAAAGTCATGCCCACAAAGCTGGAGAAGGCTATATGAAGACAGCGAAGCATTTTCAGGTAGCTGATTGCTTAGTTAATAATGTTATTAAGAAACGGGAGTCAACATGAACAGTGTCAAGTCAAGCTGAGGTCTGGAAGACCAGGAAAACTGGAAATGCCTGTTTGACTGGAAAAGACCTTCAGGAAGATTTAGCAGACTCTGGAGTGGTGGTGCCTTGTTCTCCTGTGCAGCGACACCTGCACAAATATGACCTTCATGGAAGAGTCATCAGAAGACGTTTCCTGCATCCTCACCACAAAATTCAGCATCAGGAACATCCCAACAAGCCTGATCCATTTGGAAACAAGTCCGGTGGACTTTTTGGCCACCATGAGCAAAGGTACACTGTGTGCGTGCTGAAGTCAGTCTAACAACCTCACAAAATTGTTTTCAGTGGAACCAGAGCTTCCCCTTTTGGCTCAAGCTTCATCAGAAGTGACAGCTCTATCCCCGGCCTCCAATATGGCCCGAAGGATACACAGACAAACCTAATCTAATTCTGGCTGCAGCTAAAAGGCCATTACATGTTCAGCCATCATTTTTCAAAGCTGTTTCTAACCTGAACTTCTCCATAAGAATAGAAGAACTCACTAATAGAAGTCTGAAACCGCAGAGAAAAGGAGGGTGGAGGTTCGGGAGGTGGAGCTTCAGACTCAAAGGACATATCTAAGAGGAGAACAGGATTATGGCAAAAAACTGAGTGCAATTTTGTTACTGCTCTCCCCAAAGTCTGCTTGAAGACCGCAGACCACACAGCTACTTTGTTCTGTTCCTACTTCAGTCTACACAGTTCTGCAGCCAAATAACCTTGCCCAGTCTAATACAGGAAATTAGATGAAGCTGAGTCTCGAAAAGATTTGGATCCACTGATTAAACAGGCTTTTGTCCAGCATCTAATCATCTTTTCATGATTCACACAGACTTTCATGTTGATACACTCCTTTTAAACACAGCCTTGTCGTAGGAAGTATAAGAAAGTTCACTGGAAACTCACTGGTTACAGTGAAATACCACTGGGAAATCACACTGTGATATTATCTCCCCACATTAATACAAACGCGCTGTACACATCATTATTATTGCCCAAACTTTTCCAGGATATTTCCAAGGAAACTTGGTTCATATCTTTCTGGATAAATAGGCCCATTATGTGTGTGTATGTGTGTGTGTGTGTGTGTGTGTGTGTGTGTGTATGTGTGTGTAATACTCACTTGTGGCTACTGGCAAGTGTGGACTGCGTTGGTGAGTGCTGTGAGGGAAGGATGTCATACTCATCGCTGATTTGCACACCATTAGAGAAGGGCTGCACAGACACACAGAGGGAGAAGGGGGGGGGGGGGGGGGGGGCAAAGGATAATGTTTTATTCACTTACTGCAGCTTCAGAGCAACTGACCAAAAAAGGAAGTGTGGGTTTCAGGACGTAAAACAAGCGTTTATGTGCAAATCACTTGTTTTAAACAAACCTGATACATCTCAAATTAAAGGATAGGAGTTCTCCAATCATCAGCCTTCACTGTTCTGAGCAGCAAATAAAAACAAATATCACTTTCTGATATTTGTTATCATCCATTATCACAAATAAATCCTGTGTCAATGAAATGTATCAATGCATTGTATGTATTTCTAGTATTTTATAAAACTACTACTACTATTACTACTACTACTACCGACAATAATAATAATAATAACATTACATTAGTTAACCTTTAACAAATCCATGCCATTGGACAATTCTGAAAATCCTGGGCCTGATTTGACCTTCAGTAACCCTCGTTGAGAAATATATTCCAAATGCACAGCACACATTTGGAATGAAAGTTTCTCTCCACAGGAGACAGAAAGTATGCAAATAAACAAACCAAATTCCTAAATATTACCGAAAGTGACAATGCTCTGCACAGACGACTGGAGGGAGAACGATTGGCTTGTGTGTGTGTGTGTGTGTGTGTGTGCATGAGTGCATGGCTTTTAAATTATAAGGTGGAGTGAGTGTACAAATTTGACAGATGCTCAGCAGTATTCTGGTTTCCACACCAGTCAATGCTGAGGCGGTCTCTGCATGATTTGCTTGGCTGTACTTGAATAGTAAGTGCAAATGCTGAGTTTCAGTTAAATCATAGATGTTATTATTTTGCATAGACTATTGGTAGATTATCTGCGCCAGACAGACAGACAGATAACTATTTATATTCTGTTCAACACACTTCAAGTATGCATTTACTCAGTAGAAGAATGTCAGAGCAGCTCATTAGTCGTGCGCCTGCTGCTTGCCTTATCTACAAAGACACTGTCAGACAATATCCATCCACAAACAGTAAAAACATGTGAATCAAGATATCATCTTTTTCACAATTGTCTCTCTGCTCATAAATGAAGCTTTGTGCATATCTCACTCTGTTTTATAACTACATGAATGTAAACTCATTAAGACTTTGACATAACATAAATAAATGCACATTCAGTTACTCTATCTAATGAACAGTCCATGGAGCCTTGCTGTGCAGTAAGCTGTCATATTCAGGGGTGCACATAGCAGGTACAGACGTGTGACAATCCAGCACATGGTAATGCAACCACTATAAACTCGACAGAAGAAGAAAACTGCAGCAACTGTCATTGGTCATCAGTACACATTTCTCCTCTACAGTACACATTGGACCAAATGTAGTCATTGACTGTGAGAGATGCCCAAAAAGCAACAGACTACTTCAAAGTTCTGCCACCTACAAAGAAACATCAAACTGAACCTGACTGAGCAGAAGAAAAGGCTCTTCTCTGAAAAGTAGCTCCAAGAGGTGCTGTGGCATGAAGCTAGTGATGAGTCACCAAAGTGTGGTTCAAGATGCGTTGATCACATCCACATCCAGCAGACAAAACAGTGTGCTTTTCACAGTACAGGATTTCAATCATCCATTATTTGATAAATACGAAAAGAGTAGGAACAGAAATGTGGCAGAAGCCAATACTAACAAACAAGCTCATCAAGCTGAAAAGTCCAGTCGCCCACTTGCTAAATAAAACAAACTGAATGAAGAAGAAGAACAAGCTCGTGTGATGTTTTTCTCCTCACGTTTCATAAGGCTAAACAGGTTGTCCTATGTCTTCCTGTGCTGAGGATTTTGCTTTATTGAAGCGACTCAGGGTGAATGTTGGAGGTGTATATTGACATGAAGGGGGACACTGATAATGCAGAGCACTGCACAGACTATCAGTGCGGAGTTAAAGGCGAAGTTGCAGCGAGGTGTATCTTCATCAGCTACCATGCAGGAAAACAGCATGATGGCATCAGCAATAACTGAAATCTGGAGTATGTGAGAGGAATGCTATATTTCCCACACTGAAATCATCAACTAATGCATGTTATTAGAGGCTTTTGGAGAACTAATTTAGTCTGAGTGACCTATCTAAATTAAACCAGATTGTATTTAGCATGCTCATAAGCTATGGACCTAACCTTTAGCTCTGTTTGTCCCACTCATTTCCTTTCCATGGGACACCTGGTCAAGCAGATTATTGTCAGACACGGTACATGTCCCAAACAGGATGACTGTACTGCTGGAAGGTGTAAAGTAAACTGTCTTCATTTTCAGTGTAACTAACAGGTGACTGCAATTAACCTTCTAAACTGAATGTGAAAATGTTTTTGCAAGGATATAATAATACTTTTTTGCTTTTGGTATGTTCACATAGCTGTTTTACCACCATCTACAATTTGTTTGACTTTACTCCAGCTGTGAGGAGCTCTTCCATTTACTTGCATTGCATTGTGAGAGAATAGTGTGCATCAACAGCACATCCTAAAATCAATGTTTTTTTGGTATGTCATTTTTACAGAGTCAACATGCCAAATAGTCAAATCCACCTTAAATTTAGTATGGCGCATGGGTCGTGGTATAACACACCGCAGCTCCTGCAGATCACAGGTGAGAAGATCACCAAAGTTCTCAAAGCCCATGAATGTCTGCACCAAACTGCATGGTAATCCATTCAACAACTGGTGTAATGTTCACCATATTAGTTAACCATCAGCTGAGGCTGTTGGGAATGTCATTAGTCTCACAGGTATTTTGTCATAAACCAAAGTAATGGACACGTTAACATTTTGACCTGATGATGCAGCAACATGAAAAGTCAGAGGATCACTGAAGTGATTCCAACTGATCCTGAGGAGAACATGAACTAAACTGCATGGCAATCCATCCAACTGTTGTCACATCATTTCATTTAAAACCACAGTGGATAAAACCCACAAGGAAAAGTCAGAGGATCACCAAAGTCATTAGGATTCATCCTCTCAGAACCATGAATGTCTGTACAAAATATTATAGAAATCTATTTTTCTTTACAAAAAATAAGTAAAGAAATATGCTTTTCCATACTTATCCCAAGTTATCAGTCCTACCTTGGAGATCTCTGAGCTTCCTGCCCCCTCAATTCTGTGATGTAACCTCACAAATCCCGCCGATGGACAGCTGAGTGGTCTTCCATTCAGGTGGGAGGGGCCGGCGGGTCCCAGCTGCAGCGGGTGTTCGGATCCAGTCCTATGGCCATCTGCAAAGGGGCTGTCTTTGGGACACCGTGTCTCAGGGGTCATCTGGGAGTCTGACAGCATGCCAGTGGAAGCTGAGATGGAGGAGGACAGGGACGAGGAAATTGGGAGCCAAGAGTGGCGTGACTCTGGGGGGATGGGAGGAGGACGCTCAGGGGGAGGCGGTGGAGGTGGGTCCCTCTGGGGAGGGGGTGGGGCTGGGAGAGGCTTGTCCTGCTTCCTGGACATGCCTGGTGAGGACTGGAGAGGTGGAGACATATGGAATGAACGGTTCACGGTTATTCTTTAAATCACACCACACAGATCTGCTGTGTGTTTGTTGTCGTGGACTACAGAAGGACTGGTTAGCTTTTTGTGCATGCTACGTGTAATGAGGATTCAAATCAAAAACAAAGAATAAACGCAGTTTTGGGTGCTCAGTTTGGTCACATTCGAATGTGTTTCCTCTGTTTACATCCTCCTTGTGCAAAGCCTCCTTCAAAGCAATTCCTAAATATTTCTATAAAATGTGTTTTAAATTATTATGTGGCAGCACACTGACGCTTGACTGTAGCGATGATGTGCAGGAAGCTACAGGTGACCCATTCGTCTTATGTGGGGGACGCTGTGACTGACCTTTGGGGAGCTGGTGGGACTGGCGGATGGGGAACGGATGGCGCCCTTGTGGATGAGGTCGAGTCGTGGCGGGACAGGGGGAAGGCCGAGGTGCTGGAAGCTGTGGCTGGGGTCTCCGTGGGCTTTTCTGTGTTGGCTAACAGGTGAAGAGCTGGGAGACACCATGGGCGAGTTCTGCCGGTCAGCACAGTGCTGAGGGAAAGGAAATCATCTCTTAAATGGGTGTTTAGTCATTCATTACTGGCCCTTGGATTGTTAAGTGTTGTAAGAGAATTAATCATGTGGGTTTATTAAACTGTTAAACTGGTAGAATTATGGATTTAAGTGAAAGATAAATGCAAAAATTAGATATGTGTGTGCAGTTTGTCGTTTTAGCTAACTATCTGCATTTGATTTTAACAATTCATTGGACGTTGTACTACTTTTTTATATTCATCAAGTGGAAAGAAAAAAAATAAACAGAACATTGATTTTGTTTGGAATCAGTTTTCATTCATCGTCGTTGTCTGCACTCACTGTGATTTTAAATTCTCATTATATTTCTTCTCGAATGTGTCTCGTCCACCAGCAGCAGAATTTCCTCTCTGCTCCAGTTAAACTTTCTTTTTGTTTCCATTTCAGCCAATTTCAGTTTATTTAATCCACACAGTTATACACTCATGAATCATTAATATATTGGTTGTTTTAATTACTGCTGAAGGTATTAAAGATTTCACACAGTGGGAAACCCCCGTCTCTGATCGGTTATTCCTGCTCTGAGCATGTGTGTAATGTGATTTCTCATTAAGATTAATCCTACACTTTGCTGTTAGTAGGAGATATACACATGTATTACAACCAACTAAAAGAGTGTAATCAACTGTATTTAAGCCCTCTCAGCGATCCATCAACAGATCAACAAGCAGCTCGTCCTGCAGGTCTTTACCTTCCTGATGTTTGCTAGTCCATTCATGACCAGGCAGTCTTCTCGGTCTTCCTCATCATCCAGCTCCAGCATTGGGCAGCTGTGCTGGTCCAGGAAGAAGCACTTGTTGCCTTCGTTCCGAGGGTCAAAGGGATCTACGATTATGGGCTCTGTGCCTTTGATCTCACAACGACAGAACGGACAGCCCTGACCATCTGATTCCTGGAACACACAAGGGAAAGAGTTTGCATGGAACAGGATATTTCATGCAAACACACAGACACAGGTGCGGTGGTGACATTTGTAACCCTGAGACATTTCTAAACCCAATGATCTGATGGCCATGGTTTCGCGGTAGTGTTTTGGGAACATGAAGAATCACTTGGACCATGGAGCAGGAAGGCCGTTGCTGCGCAGCTGGGATACACATGGTTAAGGTTATGTGCTTCACTACTACCCAAAGTCAACTGGACACATGCTTGTGTAGATCCTCTCCAGGGAATACTGTTTTGCAACTTTACAACATTCATGGCCACATGTACATATTCCACATGGCGGCCCCTGTCAAACAGGGGTCATAAATAACAGGATAAAAGAGGTTTTGGGTTTAAGCGCTTCGCTCTCCACTGACTCACGGGCTACAATCTAAGGCAGACAATATTTACAGAGAACAAAGCTGCATTTGTGGTGGCCATATGGTTGGGGACTTGGCAGGGGACGCACCAAAGGCATGTTTGAAACTTAATCCTAATTAGAGTGGGTCGAGAAGGGAAGGAGTGGGAGGTTAAAAGGAAGGGAGCCCACATGGGGGAGGAGATGGTGTGATGGTCATAGAGACTGAAGACAAACTAAGACAAAGTGCGGCTAAACTTCTGCTGTAGTGAAGGAGAGAAAACCTTCCCGGCTTCACTTCTCCTCTGAAACAGACAGAAAATGGCATTTCGTGCTGATATACTCATTCTCCACACTGATTTAGTGATTTGCAGATGTCTAGATGTTAAAATAGTTAAAACAGGGCCAACACTAGCTGAGGAGTGAAGTTTTTTTTAGATGTCTGGTTCACATATAACCAAGCTTTCAACAGCATTTAACTGACTAGACAATATTTATTAATATTTCAATGGGGCATGTCCATTATTAGTCAATTAAATACTGTTACATGCAACTTTGACGTCTAAAATGGACTTTCAGCCACAGCCAAGCATGCTGTAAAAACAACACTGACACATTATCACTTCATAAAGTTGATATGGTGATTGTGTTAGCACACAGTTGCCTGTTTACACATCCAGTAGACAAAGAGTGATATAGCAATATTCATTTGGAGTCATATTTCTTGTAGAAAGTCCAGCATTCACTCTGGTGTGGTCTCCATCTCATCCTGAGAAAAAACATCTGGCTCTTTAGCTGCTAAATGCTTCACTTTGTTTACCAGCTACTTTTCTAACTTTGTCCATCTGCTACCTGTGCTGAGCAGCTTTATCAGAGCAGGTTTATCAGCACCTGAACGCTGCCTGCTACTGCTGGAAACAAGGCTGATGAGAGCAGTGAGACTGAACCAAAACAATAAAGCAAAACAAAGAGATGAAAGATGCTCAATAAGAAGATGCTCAGCAGAGCCGAGGGGAACAGCAGAGTCACATGATTAATCTAACAGGGTCTGTTACAACGAGCGTGAGTGGCAGCTTTCACATTGTACAGTAGCAGCCTGTAAACTAGCTGTCTGGACTGTGACAGGACCCATGCTGGTTCCTGCTGGATCAATGCTCTCCACTTGGCTGGTATGTGCTGGTATGTAAATATGGCGCTGCTTTAAAACACCCCTCAGCACCATGTGTGGAGACCAGTTGCTTAACATATCCACCAGGAGGAGCAGTGATTATGGAAGCCAAGTTTTTTACTGCCATAACACTGATGAGATGTCACCATTTTACTTCATGGTTGCCCATTGCCGTTGGACATTTCCATTGACCCAGTGTGCCTGAAATCAGCCGGCCTTACCATATTTGATGTGTGTGAGGGAATGTGCTTCTCACACAGAGATACTTTAAGTGAAGCATAACAAGCACAATCATATCATAATTTCATAAAAACACTGCTGAAGCTTTTTCTAAAGCGCTGATGCAGACGGTTGTTTTCATGCTAACATGAAAAAGTTCTGCTTCAGATTTAGAGACGGAGCAAGCGAGTGGGCTCGATGCAGAACGTTTTTTTACACGAGGAAAGAAATAACTTGATGTGTTCCAGGAAGGCACAAATGAATAAGAATCTGTCACAGACAGCGCTTCACAAAGTTCATCATTATTCATTTCCACAAACTCAACAAGAAGCAGAAGTTCCCCCCGGACGACAAAAGAGTGCACTGTAGTTACTATTTACTGTTCTCAGAAAATTTCAAGTTAACCAGAATTTTTTTAATGATAAAATCAGTTGTAACAGACAGTGTGTTCACTCATTGGCAGATAAGACACACTTCAGACTGTGCCTCTAATATCTTTATCCATTGCTAATATAAAGAATAGAGCAGCTTCCAACTTCTCAACCAAATTTTAGGTTTGTTGACAAGTTTTAGGGTTAACGTCTACATGTCTTTTGACCTAAAAGTCACCAAATCAAAGAAAGAAAGAAAAAGAACGTTCACAGCTCTGGACTCTGGACAAAGCTGACTTTATACTTGGAAAGAACGAGTTACTACTTGCCAACACTCTTCAATCATTAGTTAGACACACAAACCAGGGCACAGAAAAGCCCCTCGCTGCATTGATTCAGGATAAGACTAATAGCTAGAACAAGGGAACACTCTCATGTGCCCTCTGACTCGGTAGAGCTCAGAAATGGTCTTCAAAGAAAACCGGATGTGGAATTACACAGCTCATCAGCCAGCTGTGAGTGAAGACTCTGTGTGTGTCACCCCAGCTGACTAATATCCAGAGTGAGAGGAGAGTCAGGGAACCACCACTGAGTCAATGACCTGAACAGACCGGTGCTGGGTTACTCACTGTCACAGGGTAGGAGAGTTCCCTCTTCCTCTCTGACTCACAGTTGCGCTAATGGGGAGGAAAATACTTCATAACTGAAGCACACATAGTGTATATACACACACAGTGACATACGTCACTGAATCACAGACTGAGGTTGTGGATGAGGCGGGGTCACGCGCAGTTGTCATAACAGGAAGTATGATAAACAAAAACTGTTAATGTGGGTGCTGCTGAATCCCGCTGTTTACAGAGCAGAGGACTGGAACGACTTGCCTCATTTGCTAAATGTACAACTGTGTTCGGAGTAAAGCCACCCAAGAAAAAGCTTTCCAGATTAGTAGCCACGAAACTGAACCACTAGAGAACAGAGCAGGAAAGTAAAAACTGTGAAAGTAAAAAGCTTCTCAAACACTTCAGTCAGGGTTCTCCAAGACTGTTCATGTCAAAGACCCTCAAACTTACATTCTGTGTACAATAAAACACCATTAAAGAAACAATTTGCCGCACCTGTATGAATTCATTATTTCTCTGTTGTGATAATTCTGGCCAAACACATATGATCCAAGGGCACATATCCAAAATGTTTGGAGTTTATGTGTTTGGTTTTTTATAAGATCAGAATTTCTGTCTACAAGAAAACACCTGTCAGGATAACTTCCTTTAACAGTAAGCACAGAGTGACTGCATTGTCACGGACGCGAGTTCTTATCATGACACTTTGATCTTAACATCACTTTGTAAGCAAAACCATAAAAAGGAACGATGTTGAATATGTTTTAATGGTATAAAATGTGCTTCATTGTTTGCTCAGTTCTGATTTCTCAGCCTGAAGCAAACGAAAGGCTCATGATAAATGGAAACTCTTACAGTGCTGACTGACTGAAAAACAAAGTGCACTCAACTTCACGTCTAAAACCAGCACTCATTGTCCTCTGAATCATCTTCCATGTCCTCCCTCGCAAAAGCTCCACTGCCAAACATCTAAAGGTAGGTAAAGCAGTGCTGAGATATGCTTTGCTCATGTAAAAATATTACTGTACACTATAATACTACGATACACTTAATACAAAACTAATTTATAAGATGCAAGATTTGCAACAGAGCAATGTCTCTGACTGCATCACAGATATCCCATGCAAAGGTGTATATGTGTGTGTGTGTGTGTGTGGCAGAGGTGGAGACGGAGAAGAAAAGGGAGTCTTTGGACTCGGTGCTAATGACTCGTTAGGGGAGGGTAATCACAAACACACTTTGCTGGCACAGCTCCTGATTGCAAACCAGTGCAGTGCAGGACAGTGTGCTGTGGGACGCACACTGAAAAAAAAGGGAAAAACACACAGCAGGAAGCAGAGAAACACAAGCGGAAACACTGGAGTACAAATACTGTGTGTACTGTGTGCACATACTCAGTTTTCACTTCCACGACTAACTGATGTGTGGAAATTTGATTAGGACAGATGCAAGGACACAGGGAGGAAGTGAGGGAGGGAGCTTTTCCATGTGTCTTGCACTGAAGGCTGAAAGCTGCTTCTATTATTCAGTAGTCTTTTCTGGCTTAAATGCAGAAGCTTATTAATCTTCAGACCAGATTCATTCCCACACAAGAGTCTAAAAAACCCAGTATTATCCACTCAGAAGATTCAAAGTGTTCAGATCTTATTTAGATGTGAGGTTTTGGTGTTTTTCTGTAAATAATGATATGAAGATGTACAGATTCTGGAATTAAGCGTGTAAATGCAACAGCAATCGGCCAAAGCCGCGGATGTACCCCTCTGTTCAAAGTTTTGATCTCGAAATGACTTGATGCAGCGCGGTTCATTATAATACCTGCCAGGCCGTAAGACAGGAAGTGCACATGAGGTGACCGCAGGGTTCGATCTTGACGTCTTTGTCGTTCTCGGCGCAGATCTTACAAAGCTGGAAGGTGGAGCCCATTTCACAGTACAGCTCATACTGCTCCTGTTCAGGCAGAGCAAAACCCTGTTAGTCATCAAGAGGTGCACGTATCAGACTATACAGCAGAACAGACACACACACATACAGCATACATGCTGTCCAAGCTTCCCACCACTGTTCTAGCTTTAATTTCCTTGATGTTTACAGGGACTTCCCGTCAGTAATTCAGAGCTACTCCATGACCTTAAACAGTCATGGTTAATGTTGTCAGAATGGGTGAATGAATGGTTTATCTGTGTCTCTGGAAGACAAATCATATGACAAAGAATTTATATGTAACCCATGTGTGCAATCCCCTAATATTCACTGATTTCTCCTGTTTGGAATGTGCTTCTCAAAATAATATGATATCAGAAATGCTCAGTCACACAACACCTGCTTCTAATTTTCTCTTCATCATCTGGTCAGGCCAACAAAAACGTGCCTGAGACAGAAATCGTTAACAGTAGGCTGTACAGCAGATGATTATTCCCCTCTGCCACTCGGACATCAATATAGAGTAAACATGACATTGACTGGATGAAGACGCCACTAGCTGTGCTCTCAGTGGGTATTTTCAACTGGAGAAATGTGGTGGCAGTTCTGGAAAAATCAGCAAGTTTCAGCCTCATTACGCACAAAAAACTGTTTCTGAATGAAGCTGAAACAAACAAAAAGTCACACAGTTGGATGATTTCTTCATGACGCGTCATTTCTTTATAAAACTGAGTGGTTTGACATGTTTGATCAGGTTCAGTCAGCTCTCAGCGAACATTTTCCACACTTCAATGTCATAACGAAGAATGAGTTTACATGATGTGCTCTGACTTAATGAGGCTAAGAAAAGCCATGACCTGTGGAGGAAACACACACAAACCCACTTGTGTCACTTTGATGTGATCATGAGGCGTCGGCTCACACAAACCAGTGAGGTCCGGATTGTAACTGCGACCATCAGGGAACAAATAGCTGCGAATGAGAAAACAGACTTAAACAAACAGTCACAAACATACAGCAGCACATTTTAACAAAATACTTCAATCAGTCATGTTTTGTTTTACATGTCTGGCCTACACACGCCAATGTGCAAACATGTGATGAGCCAAAAACACTTCTTAAAAACAGCAGTAGAACCACAAGAACAAGAGGAGCACTCGTGCTTTAAACGCTTTAAACAGACTTTCATTCATCTTGATTTTTGATTGACACAGAAGTAAAATACAGCATCAGCTATTATCAAACAGCTGAGCGGAAACTCATCCACTAAAAGTAAATTTCACAAGTTCATTCAGCATTTAAAGACTGTCCTTTGAGAGAGCGACTGATGGGAACTTAGCTTCTCCCACTGTTGCTGGGGTCCCCCGGCTTGATCAAAAACAGAGGTGCTTCAAACAGAACCCGCCCCGCCTGCCCGTCTCTAGCTACAGAGTGATTGACAGCTGAGGGGAGCGAGATGTCGTGCATTAAATGGCAGGAAGCATGTTTGATTTGTCTGGGGGCCTGTCAGATTATCAGCATAAACAGATGGTCTCGCAGGACGACTTCAGGCTCAAAGACATCCTGTTGTCTGTATGAGACAAAAACGTTCATCTCGGAAGCAGCTCTCAGAAAAGGCTTGCGCCTTCAGGCACCGAGCTCTGGTCTGCCAAGCGACATTTAAAGACTTTCTGAATCAGATGTGACTGATTGAGACATAGTCGATCATTTCTCATTTATACAGAGCGTGTACACAGTGGACAGTATAGCACAACCGATCAATATCCAAACAGAGAGAGCGCGTGTGCGATCGGTCACGTACAAGCCCTCCCTGTAGCCATCGATGAGGGCCTGGAACAGCGGCTTGTTGTGGGGGATGGTCTGCAGTATGTTGCCATCGTTGGTCACATAGCCGATGGCCCACTGGCCCAGTCGCGTACAGCTCAGTCTGAAGATGTAACTGTGAGGCAGAGAAAGAGAAGTGCAGGGTTTACACACACAAACTGCAAATCTGCAAACATGTACAACAAACTTTAAATAATGACGCATCTGTTGACTGTCAGCTTCTCTGTGGCACCGTATAAAGAACATCACTGAGAAATGAAGCGAGAACTCAGTGGCTGTGAAAGGACTGTTGGACTGTAATATCAACCCAATTCCAAAAAAGTTAAATGCTGTGTGAAATGCAATTAAAATGGAAAGTGGCAATTTGTGAATTGTTGCTGGTGTGTATTAAAATGAAAACAGTACAACAATATATTTGATGTTTGACCAATCATGTGTACAGGTTTGAACAACTCCATTGATTTTTGTAAATATATGCTTATTGTGAATTTGATTGCAGCAACAACTTTAAAACAAGTCGGGAGTTTTGTTGTAGCAGCAAAAGAGTGGGAATGTTGAGGGAGTGAAAGAGTACTGGACTGGCCTGCCTGCAGTCCACACCTGTTTCCTATTGAAAAAGTGCGGCACATTACGAAGTGCAAAATATGACAATGGAGAGCCGGGACTGTTGAGTGACTGAAGTTGAAGCTAGAATGGGAAAGAATTTCACTTTCAAAGCTTCAACAATCATTGTCCTCAGTTTCCAAAGTGAGTGTTGTCAACAGAAAATGTGATGGAGGGCAGTGGTAAACAGGCCCCTGTCCCAACTTATTTGGAATGTGTGAGTGGAAATATACAAAAAATATATGAAGTTTATCAGTTTGAACATCAAATATTGTGCCTGTCTGTGTCTGTATTGTATTTAGTTAAAAATGGGAATTTGCAAATCATTGCATTCTGTTTTTATCTACATTTTACACAGCATCTCAACTTTTTTGGAAGCAGGTTTATTGAAGCATTTTATATCATGTTTGCATATAATGCCATCACCTCAAGTCCTTCCAGGGACTGATCTCGAGCTTCGTTTGTCCTAAATGAGGCTCAGTCCACCTTTTTTCTTCTTAAACCATCGTCTTTTAATGAAGACTGTGCTCTCTGCATCTGGTGTCTTTAGCTGCAGTGTTTCCAAAGCCCACAACACACACACACCCACACACACACCCACACATGCACAGGCGCACAGGCATGGACACACACGCAGTAGCAGTAGTCATGGATGTCTGACTGTGTGTGAGGGAACTGATCACTTGCGTGTCAGTGCACTCAGGCCTGCTGATAAATGCTTTTATGTTTTCAATCCAACAGAAGGGGCTTCTCAGCCACACCATGTACAAATGGTGAGGCTGAAAAGATTAGAGCTAGCCTTATTTGCTGTGACTCTTCAGACAGTTGTTGAAGTGCGGCCCAACCAGTCTGTTGTGTATACTTGACCACGCTGAATCTGAATCTTTAAGATCTTTGAGAAGAGTGCCCAGACACTAAAACTAAAAAAACTCTAAAAACATTTTAGCAACACACCAAGTAGCGATTGTTTACAGGCTCTGCATACAGTATCTTGATCGGCAGAAGGATCAGTGTACAACACAAGCATATGTTAGTGCATAATGAATGATAACAGGCCATAACGATTACTTGAATAGTGAGCAAGTAATAATTTGAAGCAGCTTCTGAGCTGAATATTAAGCAGCTGCATGATAATGTAGATGGAAAACTACTATTAACTTAAAGAGACATCTGATAGGCAATAATGCAATATTTTGAACTAGTATTACCTTTTTATGTTATTGGAAATAGGAAATTGCATAGGTAAATGTTACTATGCAGTGAATAAATACAACGTAATAGTATTTGCGTAATTGTAATTGTATTTCCAATTGTAAATAAAATGTCCTTCAGATTTGTCTTATTCAATAAACTACATTTTCTTTCACTTTATACAGCCAGAGCCGGTTTATCCTCAGAATTAATGTTAATAGCCTTATCATACCTGATGAGATCAATGACACCTGCGTGACCACTGGAGCTTAGAACAGACGGCATGATTACAACTCACACACTTCAACAGAAGAAATGAAATTAGAAAGGGGCCAAAGACAACAACCAAAAAATGTTTTTCTCTGATGAAATATGAGGATTCTACCGTTGCCTTTTGTATAAAACTAAACTGCAACAACAATGGTGCTTCTGCTGTGTCTTTCGAGCTTTATCACAGAGGGATTTCCTTCTGCAGCTGAATACACACGGAACAGCTCAGCACATGGAGGAACGATCCGAATGTGCAAAAAATGTGGAAAAAAGAGAGAGAGGAGGTTTTATAAATTACAGTCCAGGATGAGTGCCGGGTTAAAAGCTAGCCTTGACCACAGTATGATCCCACCTCCACCAGCAACAAAGGCACCAAGCTAAACCCACCAGGGCTTTGACTGAAAAGAGACGTGGGAAGACAGAATTTCAGACTGCTTCACTGATGCTAATAAGCCGTGTTTCACCTCTGATTGGAAGACTAAACTGAGCACAGAAAGTATGGCTGTCTGTGTCCAGGACAATTAAACACACACACACTAATCATCACTTTCAGTGTGATAACCATGTCTGCTGTTCCTGTTTAATTGAGATATGATCAGCACATTATGGGTTGACTTTTCACCATAAGATCTGGTAGATATGTAGTGGGTCATCTGATGTGACTGCCTCCCCCACACAGCAGTGTGTGTTTGCTCCAGTGTTGATTCATAGCAATGCTATTTGCATGATTCACTCAGTGATCAGCACCCTATACATTTGGACACACACACACACGTACGCACGCACGCACGCACGCACATGCACGCTCTCTCTCTCACACACACACACACACACACACACACACACACACACACACACACACACACACACACACACACACACACACACACACACACTGTCCTGTCATTATCTGCTCTGCTCTACCATGCCGCCACGCAAGACTGACTAATTACAGGGCATGCATGGCTTAGCTCAAGGCTACACGAGCTGCTCACAATAAATTAGCACTGTTGTTGCAGGTATTTTCTCGAGCTACTTCCTTGAACTAGCCATGTGGAGGAAAAAAAAAAACTCCTCAAGATTGGCACAACACCAAGCTCAGTTTGTCAGCATTCGTTTTGGAAACCGGAGTGTAGGCACTGGTACACACACACACATACACATCTTTCTGCAGCAAATGATGCCCATTATTTTCTGAGGATGCAGTGATACAAATGAATCTATATTATTAAGAATTTTGATTTCCATAAAGGTGGATAAACTCTATTCTCTATTGTATTTCTAAATACAATCCTCTCTTTTTGAGGCTCTGATGGACAGCTGCTTTTTCAACTGATCCAGGACTGTTGGATTTCCTTTGCTGAAAAGGATTCTTGCTGTATGTTTATGTGAAACAAAGATATAACATTTTTATGAATATATACGACAATAACAAGGAGTTTTGAGATTTTTCAGACTGAGGCTTAAAGGTGTGACAGCAAAGCACAAGCTCTTTATGACACCTATAATCCCAGATGGAAATTCAGAAACACTGTTCATTTCTGACTGATATCCGTTGCCTTTGATTCTGAGCTCCAAGGCTGTTTGCTACAGCGGCCAATGTCTTAAATATTTATGAGCATACGTGCAGGCCAAGGAGATCAAATGGTTACATCCATGAAAAGTGGATTCTGAAACAGCACGTTGACTTTGAGACCTGGCTGTGTATCTGCACACACATAACAAGGGGGACGCTGCAGGGGACCAGTGGGAGGGGTTCAGACACAGTAAGTCAAGGGTAAACAAATCCTGACGTGAATTTAGAGGCTCTGAAAACCTATATTCTCAATCAGTTTCTCATTACAAGCAATAAAGGGCTGCATGAACACAGTATAATTTGCTGCAGTTAGATCCGTTTTGCTCCATGTGATATTTCTCTCATGACTTCTGTGCACCAATCAGAATTTATCAATGTGACAATCAAATCAGAATCTGGTGTTGTGGGTTTGCTGATGTCTTCAGTGAGACACCACTGTCAATGACATCTGATCAAACCACAACATCACATCCTGATGAAGCAACAGTTTTTGACAGTTAAAGTAAAAAAGCTTGAGGAAATCCAAAAAGATGTATTTGTAGCTAGACAGGTGTTTGCCATCTGTTCTTCCAAATGTCTGCAGGTAATTACTCCCATGCTGTTTCTTTCTTTTTATCATCATGGTTTCTTGGTTCAGATGCAGGACTCTGAAACAGTGTTTCGTTGCTCAGAAAACATCGAGAACACTTACCTCACCTGGACGTGCCTTTTGATGTGTGACTGACAGTCATTAAGCTCATTAGGCTAATTAGTCCAGAAGGTGACTTTCTGCCTTCTGTTAAGTGTTGAACATGAAAGGGACTAAAGGCGTATTCACATTATCAAGGGAAAAACAACTCTGATGTGTGCCTCCTCCATTAATGTGTATTTGGTATGTTGTTACGGCTCTGCACGGATGTACACTGCCCCCCCCCAAAAAAAAAAAAAAAAAAAAAAAAAAACTGATCAGGGGTGTGCAGAAAGTTCTAATTTGTTGAACTTTAACCTGAGCCCGTCTGTGGAGCCCCAATCCAGTCACTTCCTTTCCACCTCCTCCAAAACTAGTGGTAGACTGAGTAATCAGTCAGCCCATTAATCTGCATCGCCCGATGCCTGTGCTGATGACGCCCATTGAACAAAAAAAATGCTACAACCATGTCGGTCAGAGACAATGCACCATATTTATTAGTGGAACGAGGCAACGCAAGAGCCACTAATAAATATGGTGCATTTCCTCAAATTTCAGCCCTTTTCAATTGTCCGCTGCTTCGCCATACTTTCTCCTAGAGACTTCATTCAAACTTTAAAACGTAGATAAGTTTTGTCGGCTCAAAATGAACCTTGGCACATTTTTTGATATCTCTTACGGTTTTTGAGCTATGACCATCTGAAGACCATAAAGTTTCTCAAAAAATGCTCAGAATTTCTCCCTCTAGAGAGGATGACATCATCACTTAGAGTGAAAGAGCCAGTGAGAAATTGCCTGAATTTTTTTTCTAAAATTGCAGTAAAATCCAAACGGTGAATAGGAGACACAAAATTTTTGGATCTTTTTGTAGACAAACCTTTCTTCTCTCGTCAAAGTTCAGTTTTAAAGGGTTAGCCCCCACCAAATTTAAATAAACAGGGATCTTGCACCAGCTGCCCTGCTCTGCTGCTCCATTTAAACCCATACAATCTCCTGTTTTCTGAGTCGCAGCCTGCCGGAGTGTGTCTTTTTAAATCGACCATTTACTTTTTTTCTAAAGAATATCTGGACATAAAACACACGTACATCTGGCCCAGACTTGTCCGCATCTCACAGTGTAATCGGCATTTTAATAGCAGCTACGGTTTTGTCACAATCGCAAGTTGTTCGGAAGAAACTAACAGCGAAAAAGTAGCTGTTCAGGAACAGGTAAAAAGTGGGAGAGGTAGAGAGGTAATTATCAGCAGGTGGGGCAGAAGTTACACATGCACACACATACACATTCAGACACACATATACCAGACACATCTTAAGATATGCTCCCTTACATTGTTAATAGAGTGAAAATAGGCAGAAATGTGTTTTGAATGGAGTATCGCTTTTATGTCACAATAAATCATTTAAAAAAAATGCAGTGATACAAACTTGAGGTCATATTGTCCACCCCTTGCACCATGTCCTTTGTCCAAATTCCAACTTCCTATCTCTTGTGCCTCCTGTCATAAGGTATAGCAGCAGCAAATGATGCCTGGAGTGACAGGCATTGTATAGTTTTGGGACGTGCTCCTTTGGCACTGGCCCTGGTTACCTCTTTGTATTCACGGGAGTGCATCATTTTTAAATGATGGATTGCTTGTATTTTACACTTTTTGCAGTCATGACACAGCAGGAAACCTTGCATAATGTTGAAGTTTGCTCCATGTTGGATGATTTAAAACGCCAAATAACTGAGGTACTCCCTCTTTTCGGAATAAGAGTTTCCTCTCTTGTGACCTCGGTCTCCTCATCTGGATCACATATTCTACTCATCTCTTTTCAGACAATAGGCTACAGGCCCAACCTTTCTTCACGATATGTTTTTACCAGTTATCTCTTTATTGATTAAGTGCCTAACTGCAATTTCATGGCCACTACAACATGTATGTTTTACTTTTTTATTTGCAACATAATACATTATATACTATATGGGGACAAGTATTCAGACCACAACTATATATATATATATATATATATATATATTTCACATTAACAGTGACAGAAATTATTGTGTAAAGACTGAATGAGAGCTTGAGAGAGACGATCAAACCCTGCTGGCTTTCTCACTGTCACACAGCTGGCCAATCACAGCAGTGGGTGTGATTTTTTGCTGACTTACAGTAATTGTTGGACACAGCCAACTCAGGTGTATTAATCCTTTACCAGTCAGCATATATAAAGTGTCTATTTGATTTCTTGTTGGGTGGAACTTGGTGAAACTGCTCTGCAGTATTTTCAGTTCTGCTCATCAGGAGCTCATCTTGGTCAAACACAGATTTTATAGCTGTAAGATTCTTCTTCTATAATCACACTGTGTACCACATTTGTCTATTGACATAGCAACCTACACACGTGGCAGTCTTTCCACAGTCCTGCCGATCCTATTTGCATCTAATTATAATGCCCATACCAACCTAGCATCGGTGCTTCCATCACAAATGCCAAAATAAATTGTAAGTTGTTGTTTTCTGTTGCTTTACACAGTAAAATACATCACATTTACACCAAAATACAAATAATGAAAAAACACCACTAAGTAAAGGTTCCTATAAATGTAATAAAATAATAACTAAGAATGTTTCTTTCCTTACATTAACTTTGCTTGATGCTCAGTTAGTCATGAATATGCAATGCTGCACAGAAATACTGATATATATTAAAAATATAAAATACAAAAAATCTGATACTGACTTTTTAGGAACTTAAAATACACACACAGTTACCATACCTGCCAGGCTTATTGATGTACTTGTGCAGTCGGGCCTTGACTTCGTCATAGGTAAGGAAGGCCATGTAGCCAGGGTGTGTCACTGCAAGGAAATTCCAGTTCCTCAGAATTGATCCCCATGGCTGAAAAAGACCACCCAATGTTGTTTTAACTAAACAGGTTGTTATGAACTGTACATTCACTTTTTTATTTTTTCAGGACAAAGTTATGTTTGTTAGTGTTTCTGCCACAAATTAATGATGAATAGAATGTTGACTTGGCAGAATCTGAATTCTGTGGCTGCTGCCAAATCAGCAAAAAACAAACTGAATGATACAGAATGCAGAGGACAAGGTTTCTGATTTCTGGCCAAATCGACATTGTTGTAACATTGTAGCATACATTATTGTAACTACACATTCTCAGTATAGGCTTAGACCTCTCAGAGCTGTTGCCATTGGGTTTATCCCTGCACATTGAGTTTCTACTGTACACTGCACAGTAGCCTCTCTCAGACACTAATGTAGAGTATATAACACAATTAAACCCAGTATTTTCTTTGGCTAGTGTCAGTGGGGCAGGGGGCTAAGTCTTAGAGGGCTACACGTACACTGCCTGACCTGAGACGTGCACTGTATGTTCGTAAAAGTGCCAGATCTGATAAGGCATCATCTGCCATCGAGCACATTTAATGTTGAATTAGTCAGGAGGAACAGAGACACAATGTTCAGACAGAAACAGATGAAAGTGCACAGAGTAGCCCAGGATGCTGCTGCATGGATGTCTGCCACTGTCTTCCGGCTAAGGAGGGTTGGGGATGAGGATAAGGCTCTCATGGAGTGTGCCCGGATGGCCTGTGTAGGCTTCACTCCTCCTGCACTGTGGGCATGTTTGATGGCATCACACACCAGCGAGACAGACGCTGTTTTTGTCAGAGCAACGCCCTCTGTAATGAACACACAGCTGCTGTATCTGCCTGATGTTTGCTGTGTGAAAACCATACTGAGACAAAGCACACACTGGGCAGAGTCAGAGAGACGCTCCTTCTGTCTTGTTTCTGTGGGGGGAAGAAATCTTTGGACCAAAAGGAGTTTGATTTTGGAGTGAAGGGGGTATTTGGCTGTAAAGTTGCTGCGCTCCTGTCCTCTGGAATAGAGAGGCAGGACAGTGCACGTAGGTAACTCACTCTCTTAGATTTGGGCTTTCAGCTTCAAAAGGGGACCCTCCAAAGTGTGCATCACCAGGGGTAAATCCCACTGTGGCGCTAGAGAATGCATGACAACCGCCATCTGAAGGTGGTTTACATTAAAACCAGAGAACACAACATGGGAGCTGAGCCTCTCTCCACACACTGGCACTGAAAAGCAGACATCTACCTGTAGAACATGCTGTAGCAGATTGGGCTCCAACACTCTGGACAGTGCGCACCACTGCAGGGGGCAGTCCTAGCATTTCTGAGTGCTCCCATTCAGTGGCCAGGCCCACAGTTGTCCTATCAGTGGGAGGTGGAAGTTTGCACCGTCCAGCTGTGACAGTGCACCTCTGCGCAATGGGAGCTGCCATGGTTTCCCCACCAGCAGCTGCACCATGGTCGGGAACCAAGATGCACTTGTGTGTTCTGATACCACCAGCAAGACAGCTAGATTCTCCTCCTGAACTCATGCTGAGAGTTGAGGAGCCCAAAATTGACCTCCTCTCGCCTGGTTTCCTTAGGCTGAGAAAATAACAGGACTAAAACCCCTTGTTCTGCACCCCTGGAGGGACGCAGGAGATGATTCCCACCACATGAAAAAACTGGGGATGTGCAATGCCTAGACCATGCAGTAGCTCCCATCTGATGAGAGGGGTAAGATAATGCATTAGCAGCAAAATATTTCTCTACATCGTAGTCTGCCATGCCATGATCCTGAATGCAGAACAGCTGTCATAGCCCTCCTGATGTCAACTACTGGCTACAGGTAAAAATGCCTGGGCCGAGTGGACAAGTATGGTTGGTAGGCTCTACTCTAGCAGTGGGACAGAAGGAAAACCATTTTCCATGTCAGTGAGAACTCCAGTGAAAGGCTGGTACCTGGAAACCAGTGCTTTCAGTTTTCCTGGCTTGGAAAATGATGCCTTCCTGAGGGGCTGGGACTCTGTAAAGCAAGACCACAGTGGGTGGCTCCTGGTCGTAAATGTCTCTGCCTGAGACCACAAGCAGGTGCAGGTTGTTTTTGCCAGAACAGCGATGCCCCTCAGGTCTGCTGCCTTCCTGATGGTACCTTTGGTGGCCAGCATAAGGATGGCAGGCTAACACAGAGAGAGGGAGATCCACTGCGGTGCAGCTCCTGGCCAAGGTGGGAATAGCCACAAATATGGATATCCTCATAATCAGACACCAGGTCTCCTAACGGGGAGATGGGAGAAGTGGCAGGACAGCCCTAGATGGAGAGAGCAGAGCCGTTCGGCTTGTGTCTGTCGTCTGGGTCCATTTCTGCAATGGCTGGGGATTGAAGATAAGCCTGTCTGTCTCATCCTCCAGACGGACTCTGCAATGGTCAGTCCAGCATCCTCCCCTGCAGCCCTCCTCCCGAGCTGCTGGAGCTCCTCTGCACACAGGTGTGCACAGTCCTGCAGGGCCACACCTTGGCAAGTCTCAGAGAGGAGCTGAAGTTCTGCCAGCTAGGGCCAGTTCGGTTGGCAGGCGAGGCACAAGAGGACAGCCTCAGAGCAGCTGTCTTCTTCACTTCTGTTTTTCTTCTTCTTCTCTGAGAGCAGAGCTCAGGTCTTGATGGTGTTATATACTATACATGAGGACCTGAACTGTGCAGTGTACAACAGCATGGCTGCACATACGTGTGGGAGTAAACCCAATAGTGATAGCTCTTAGAGGACGAAGCCTATACAAAATAGAACTAGGAGTTTGGGAAGCAGCCTGTGCACCGCAGCCAGTCGTGTTTGGCTTTGTATATAACTGGTTTGAGGTTTTCTGCAGGACAGAGTTACACAGATGCCAAAACACTTAATGTGGAAGAGAACTAGCAAACATTACTGCTAAGGGGTGGAATCTGTTTACTTGACTGCTCAGCAGGAAAGACTTAATAAATGATGTGCTATAAAAATAGCTGGTTGTGTAACATTACACACAAATACAGAAGACCCTGACTGTAAAAGCACCAAGTCAAAAGAAAACAAAACATCTTCATCTTTTCATTGAAAAACACAAATGCAAAATTAAATTAGTTCAAATGTATGGGTGTTTTTGCTCCTGTATAACAACCACAAAAGCTACTCTTCTACTGAACCCAGAAATTCAGCACAAATATCTTCTGAAAAAAATAAGACTGACAGATACAGAAAGCTGTTTACATCAGATGCCTGAAGTAAGAGCAATAAAGCAGTGGCGAGTTGTGTTTGAAGGGGTTCACCAGTTGACTCCACATAGTGCCAAGTGCCATAGTATTCACCTCCACCCTGCCTGTAAACTGGAGCTCATCAGGCACATTGATGTGCTTCCCTCACTGTGTAGCTGGTTGGCAGGAGAAAAAAAAACTTCTATAAGCACACTGGAATTACTGGCTTTTGAGCTGAAATGGCAATGGAGCAAGCCCTAACTACTCTGTGAGTTTGTTGATTTGAGCTGCAAACTGGATAGTGGCCCAGCCCAAAGAGACAGGAGAGAGCCAAATGGAAAAGAAAACAATACTGACACAATTACTGAGGGGGGCACAGACTGGGAAGCAAGTAAAATACCATCTTCTCCTTCTGTTCTTCATGGTCAGATCACAAATTTGTGCTACATGAGTTTAATCATTTTGTAAATTTCCATGAAAGCAAGAGCAGCCAAATTACCCACAGCTACTCAATTACCCATAGCTGGAGTATTACAGTATTCTGATCCACCAACAACATGATCAGTCAAAAAGTTTGACACATTACCCTCCTTTGCTCACCTATCCTGTGGGCCCTCCGATCCCTCCCATACATTCCACCAGGATTCCCAACCAGTGAATCAACCAGGCCATAGGCATGAGGATGACCACAGGGGCCTGAATTGACTGACACAGAGGTTACACCAACCTGGAAGTGGCTTCCCAGGACGCGGTCAGTCGATGGCAACTCCTACCCACAACTATATTTGCTTTAGTAAGGTATTTTCCACTGATAGGCACAATGGCCACCCATGAGTTCATGAAAAATCAGAGATGAATGAGATGTTTTAGATCTTTTCTGAGCTTTTCAAGCTGCTTGATAACCTCATAAAAAAACTACACACACACTATTGAGACACTGATCCTGACAAAATCATTCATCAAGTATTCATAGTCTCATTTTTCATGCTCAAAGTAAGCATGCAAAGTACAAAGGTTCAGCCAAAGTAAAACATCGCTTCAAGGCCTCACCACCCACACACCATCTTGAAGCCACATGTCCAGTAATCTGTCAACAGGAGGGATCTAAAGCCACACACATCCAAAAACCAAAGGACCAAAGAACCAAATCAAACAGAGCAAATATTTTCTACATTTCTTTTGCTTTTAATTTACTGTATCAAACTCATAAATGAGGTTTTCAACCTGCTGCTGTATATAGACTATTCAGTTTGATTCATGAATTATCCCCCCTTCTCCACATCACCTTAGCAAGCAATGGGCTAAAGACTTTAAGTATGAAATTAAAGGCAAAGTGTGCCAATCTGCAGTCTGAAGAATCCATTCAGCATCCATACACATTTGAAATTGTTCATTATAGTTTAAGATAATACTGTTGTGGTTTGGGGGTTTCCTTAGTCTGTTTCCTGGTTTATTTTGAAAGTTCACTTTCTTTATGTGTCATGCTTTGTTTTACCTCCCGTCTTTGTCTTTTTCCCGCCATGTCACCGGTGTTTCATTAGCTGATCAGTTCCGTGTGTATTTAGTCAGTGTGTTTTCCCGCTTTCAGTTGTCAGGTCATCTGCATCTGTTCCCTCGTCCTGTGTTTGTTGCTTGTGTTCTCTCATCAGAATTTCTGCCTGTGATCCTCGAGTCATCCTGCTTTGTTCTTCATTCTGATTTTGTATTTCTGCTGTTATTATGAATTTGCCTCAGTCTGCTCCCACAGTTTTTGTTGCTTAACTATTTTGTCCACTGGAATCATTTTTACATTATTAAGCTTGCTGTTTGTTTCTTCCTGCTGCCTACATGGAGTCCTGCTGCTGGGTCCTCTTTTGCACTGCTTCAAACACAACAGTCTGACCTGACCAGACATGGACCCAGGTGACATAAACTTCCCACCAGAGCATCTGGAGGGGGTCAGATCCACCATGGATGCATTCACTTTTTGTAGTAGCAGTACTGTGGATGTTATGGATAACCTGAGGACCATAGACTCTTTGGAAAGGACAGTCAACACTACTCCCTGGTTTGTGGAAGCTCCAGGCATGGCTGAACTGTTACTGGAGACTGGTAACCTTAAAAAGACCATGCTGGCCAGTCCTCAACTGACTCCTATGCTGGGCATAGCATGGAGTTATGCTAGCCCCCCGCCTGTCGTAATTTCTTTGCTGTCATCCGACTCCCTGTCGTCCAGCTCCCTGGTCTCTTTTCTGCTGGACCATGCTCTAGAGCCAGACAGCCTCCAGACTGCTGGTCTAAAGCCAGTTGAACAGTTGACTAACACAGAACTAGCCAGGTCCCTGCCTGATCCTTCCCTGCAGCTGACTTCTGAGAAACCCTCCAGAAGGATCCGGCCAATGTCATGCTCCAGCTCCAGCTCCTCATCCTCACTTCTGCCCAGCACCTCAGCCTCACCACTGGCCAGTGCTGTGGAGGTCTCACTGTCCAGCATCTTGGAGGTTCTGCTGCCCAGCACCCTGAAGGTTGCACTGCCTCATGCTGTGGAGGTTCTGTTGCCCAGCACCATGGAGGTTTCACTGCAAGAACCCTGGTTGACGTCTCTGAACTCACTGGATCAGCCACCACTCCTGCATCTGCCAAATCACTCCTGTTCCTGAACGTGTTCCTGAATCTAAGTTGGCTGAATTCTCCCCACTTCCTGATGCCTGATGTTTGATGTCTCTTCAGCCCCTGGATTAACTGATGCCATGTCTGCTCCTAGTTCCTCGTCAGCTGCCTGACTGATTCCTGCTCATGGTTCCCAGTCAGCGGCCCACCTAACACCTGCTCCTGGTTCTCCATCAGCAGCCCAGTGGACACTTACTCCTGTTCCCCAGTTATAGTCCCTGCTGACACCTGTTCCTGGTTCCCAGTCAGCGGTCCGACCAACACCTGCTCCTGGTTTCCAGTTAGCAGCCCATCTGACAGCTGTTCCTGTCCCCCAGCTGGCACCCAGGCTGACACCTGCTCCTTAACTGCAGCTGTCTCCAGTTCTTCTGCAGCAGCAGTCTCCTGTTCCTGTGCTGCAGTGATCCACGGAGCCTGAGCTGAAGCAGTTGCCAGTTCCAGAGCTGCAGCATTCTTCTCTTCCTTCTGAGCCTCAGTAGTTTCCTATTTCTGCAAAGTCACAGCAGTCTCCTATGGCTGTGCTTCAGCAGCATCCTGTTTCCCAGCCTCCACCAGGTCACCTGCTTGTCTCCCAACCACTGACCTCCAATCCTGCAGCCATGCTGCCAGCCACCAGCTCAGATCACCATCCGCTAGACTCTTGACCAAAGACGGAACCCATCAGACAGATCTCAGATCCGTCTCCAGGCAGCTTAACAGCCATTCACACTAGGATGTCACATGACCCTATGGACTCACATGTGGGTCACTGACCGAGCTATTCACACCAGAACTCACCCATTAACACCCACTGACCCATTAAGACCATGAGTGACGTGAACAACTCACAGGACAGTTGGGTGGGTCAAAGATCAAGCAAAAGGATAAATGCCTGGGACGCCCCACCAGTCTGTTAGAACTGAAGACACCTCTTGGATGAGATTTGAAACATCCTCCAGAACCTCAAGCAAGTTCAGCTGCCTTTGTAAAGGACTTAGAAGCACCATAATCCGGATGAATGAGACTCTTCACAGACATTTACATTTTGGATTTCTCCTGTGTTTTTGGAGTCTGTGCCTTCAGTTTTTTTGTGCTTACTTTGTTCACTGGAAACAGCTTTACGTTATTAAAGCCTTGTGTTTCGTCTCTTCTAGCTGCCTGCCTGGTTGGTTGGGTTCTCTTTTGAACTGCTTAAAATGCGACAAAGACTACTTTCAGCAAAAGTAATCTCGCTTAGATGATCCCAGGATCAGATATGATCTGCTACTGTTATTATCCAGATGAAGCCACTGCAGATTTGGAGCTGTGTAACACTGGTATCATTTTGCTCTGCCAGTTTGGAAACATTTTATATTATTTACAATAAGGAGATTCGACCACTCTCAGGAAAAGCAGTATTTGGAGTGCCATCTAGAGAGTTTGCACTTAGATGCAGAGACTGATATTGGCACAAAGGTTGTTGATGAAGTTGTGATTGAGTGGAAATCTGCCAAGCCATCATTACTCTATAAATGGGCAGAAAATATTATGGCACATCACACAAACGGCTCAACTAGGATGTCTGTTGGCTTTTGTAAAGTCTGGACACCTTTTCTCTCTTACTTTGAGAAAAAGTGGTATCAAAATATTAAATCTAGGTTCCCTGGACTCCTTTTTTCACCCCTCAGCTCATTTTATCTTTGTGATCAGATTTCATGTGTATTTGTATGTGGGGGGAATTCAGTTTTGGAAGCGACTGTGTTTTGTGTGCTAAGTAAATTCTCGTTAGAAGTACAAAAAGAAGGTTTAAAAAATAAGTCCAAATAAGGAGAAAAGTCTAAGCTTGCATTCTGATATGTATTTTTGCTTATTATTAAATAGTGACGTGTTTTGTATTCTTCATTAGAGGAGGTGAAGCTAAATCATCATTGAAATGACCTTTGATGATTTGAGCTGTTACACCTGCAAGTGCACAGCGTGGCGTGCAATGAGACACCATACACTACAAGCACCGTTCTGTTTTCATGTTTTGTGTTGTCAGCTTGTCTTCTGGCTTTTCAGAAAATATAACTATGGTATTAAATAACTTGCCCCCATTTTCATGACACATTAAAACCGAAATGCCACGCCTATCATTATGTTGAAGGGTGTCATTTGTAGCAGTAATTTGACAGCATTTATCTGGCTTGTTATCTCACATCAATGGGAGACTGAAGAAATGCAACCACAGTGGAACAGATCCTAAATGCATTTTCTGACAAACTAGACACAAAGAAGATGTGTGCGAAAAGAGCACAGCAAACTAGAGGCACTGCATGCAAATGCCAAAACCTATTGTGCCTGAATACACAATGAATCCAGTTTAGGTAAAGTGCTATGCGTTCTGTGTGTCAAAATCAATTGATTTGAAGTTTGAAACTTGGTTAATTTTGACCAACCTGGAAGAGGCGTGTGAAAATGTCGAACTCAAACACAGAAATGTAGTCATTGCAGGTGAGGTCGATGGTGGATTTGAGGGCCATGGCCTCCAGGCCCGAGCTGATGGGATGCACTTCGTGAAGGCACTGTCGGAAAACTTTCCATGGCACTATCGTCCTGCAAGAGAGCAACAAGAGCAATGATAAAAGCACAGATACAGCCACAGAAGACAATGCATCATCCTTTATTGATAGAAATGTATACCTTTGGCAAATGCAATGCAAAGGTTTCTATGCAATAAAAAAATTTCATAGCTGATGTGTGAAGATTCATAGATAAGGTTGAATTTTTCCTCTACACTTTCATTTTGGCTTTAGTTAAAACAATTATAAGAAAATAATACAAATCTCCAGGCTTATAGACCACATTAGATTCATGATGAGGTCCGGTGGTACAAACTGAGGAGGAAGGAAGCATCTCACCAACGACTGCATGCAGAAATTTGACATTTGATTTGATTGGGCCATGGAAAACGAAAGTATCTGCTGTATCTGCCAAATAACAGATTACTAAATGCATGTGGTGACTGTGATCAGCAGCCTCAGTGGCCTTACACTCTGCTGCTGTTAATAGAACAGTTAACCTCACACTGCTGTAGCTTGCTTCCTGACATAGTTAAAAGTTTCTATCGCAGCAATAGTACTAGACTAAAATGCACTGTTACCAGGGAGCAACGCAGTCTCATTACTTTAGGAAAAGAAACTTGCATCAAGATTAGTTGATACTGTAGCACTAAACATGAAGTCTTCCTGTAAGGAGCACCATGCTTTTGTACATAAGCGAGGAATGAGATGGTCAGAGGTCTGCAACATCTTTTACCTACCAAACCCCTACATAACATGTTATTGTTGTTCTTGTTTTCATTTTAGGGATTTTATCTCAAGGGGCAGCACCACATCAAGGTGAAGATAAGCCCAAAGGGAGACAAGAAGACTCTTGCGCCAAATACTTCAGATTTAATCCAACAAGATTGAAAAGTGTCACAAGGCCCACCAAAATGAGAGTGGCAGCTCGATTACGAGGGCATTTCCAAAGGCTCAGAAGTAATGTCACTTCGTAAACATTTCCTCCTTGCTAGTTCCACCCCAGGCTTTTTAATTTTACCTCTCAGCCGCGAGCACTCGAGTGTGGAAACATGTCTTACACTGCAGCTGAAAGCCTTTCTGCTATTCTAATGACGCTCTTCCTAATTTTGAATACAAAGCATGGCTGAACAGATAAGCACCTCTCCTTAAAGTTACAAACCACCTCGTATGTCTCACATCGTCAATGAACATCATTAGTATTGCTGTGTTTCTACTGCAACATAACATACAACTACAATATGGTATTAGTATTAGAAATTTAAATATCCGAGTCTGACAGAAATTAAACTGTCACATACGAAAGTTATTATCAACTGCTTTGTCAGGCCTCGTTTACATATTCTTCTTCGATCACACATTTTCTGATTGAAGTCATAGTTTCATACACTTTATATCAGAAACATTCTTGTGTGGCTGCTTGTGTTTGATGTCACTTTCTAAAACTAAACAACCGTCTTCATACAAAGAGCAAGGGCATGTCATTTCCCACTAACCAGGCAGGAAATAAAGTTCTAACTGAAGAAACACATTAAAAATCTTCTTGAAGGGTGCATAAGATTGAGAATTTTTATCATCAAGGTGGTTAAAAGAGTCTTTGAGAATTGTGGAAATACTTTCAGACAACAATAACTGCTGCTGCGATCGAGAAGTCCGGCTTCTTGTTAAATGAAGCAAAAAAGGAGCATTGCAACAAATGTTTTGAATGTTTCTGTATCAGCGCTGAAATTTAATCAACAACTGTACCAAAAAATGTCATAAGACACCTTGGCTATATGTGCAACACGGTGAACACAGACACATCGACACAAACAATTCTGTAATCAAGCAAAGATGGGCGATTATGAAATGGACAGCTGGAGACAGAAGGGAGAACAGACACCACAAGGACGACAAGATAGCAGCGAGAGAGAATACAGCACACTTGAATGCTTCGTGACCTCAGAGTTGAGCAGAATGCCTTCTGATAGCAATCAAGGCTGTAAAAAAAAAAGCAAGCCAGTGCTGACGGGAACATCACTCTGTGGCTCAACGCATGGTCGACCACAACTTTAATATTCACTTGCCTGTATACATTAGCCTCACATACCCACTGCTGTGTCTGACACCACCTTACAGGAACACGCACGCTCACAGAATCATGTGATTAATATACGTGACTGAATCTGGGAAAACTGTGGCTGAACGACCTTGACTGGGTGGTAACTCATGAGGAGGGAAACTCTTTTCAGAGCTCCTCTGGCAAGTTCTTGCAGGGTCTCCGAACAGTCCTCCCCCAGGAGGATGACAAGCACACATTCTTTACCCCTGACCAGACTGAGGTTTGTAACAATCTATAATAGATTAGTCTTCGGAGTGGCCGCGAACACAGTGGAGCGTGAGCAGAGCCACTTCAACTGCAGCTAGAAACACTGTCTCGGGTGGGAAGTTTGCCTAAATTTGCTTTTCTGCCAGTGATTTGACTAAAATGCAAATGCAACCATTAGTGTGCCTTGACTTGACTCATCTTCAACTTTATCAGATGAGTAAATGGCCATATTTGCTGTTGGATGGTAAAATGGACACTAGCATTATACTGAACTTGCAAAGTTTTCAAGCCTGTCTTAAAACAACAGTCAGGTACCCATGTGAACATTAGGAATTGATATTTTAATGTCCAGCATGAACAGGAAGAAAGACTGCAATTAGAAAAAAAACTGTGTCAATGTTAATATGGACACGTGATTATTGTTTTAGGACAATAGATTAGGTTATTCCTGCTCTGAGTATACATGTGATAAATCATGTGATAACTTAAAATTTGCTTTTAAAAGTTCCTCTGGCACCTCAGTGTCATAGGAAACACTTTATACAAATGTATAACTTTTTTTAACTTCTCTTCTGATTACTTAGAACAGGGCTTCTCAAACTTCTCACTCAAAAGTCTGCATCAGATTTTTATTTAACCCCTTGACGCCTGAATTTGTTTAGAATTATATTAAAAAATTACTTCTTTGTGTTTTTAGGTAGGTTCACCAACTAGAATAGGGTTCAAACAAACAGTATATTTCCACTTTTTTCAATGCTTAAATGCAGTAAAAACATCTTTTTTGTGTATTTAAAATTCATTTTCTTTCATCAAAACAGCCACAAAATTGGCTTACAACCATTACATTGAAACAACAATTAGAACAGGGGTTCTTTCACTTTGACTGGTCCGATGAGAAACCAGTGCTTACAAAGGTTCCTAGGTGTGTGTTGAATATGCACAAACCGGCATTAGAGGAATGCATGCACGATTCAGCTGCAATGTGGATTAAAGCGGTATGATGTGAATTTGCGTTAGGGGTTAAGAGGTCTGGAGCAATAGCAAAATAATAACCAACACAAGGATCATGTTTACTCCTGACATTTTCTCACAGCCGGGACGGCTGGTATAAATGGGCTAACAGGGCTCAGCCCTCCCAAGCTAGGACACAAAAGATGAGAAAATTATTTTTTAAATAACTTGCAACATATTGTTTTGAGTTTAGGTGAAACCAAAGGTAGCAACAGCACCAATCAGTCAAAAGAAAAACACAGAATACACAGAATCTAAATTGGCTTATTTTTTCAATCCCGTCACGTACAGTCCGCTTTCAATCCTTTTGTTCTTGTAAGTGATTGACAGGTGTCATGTCACGCCCCCGTGAATTACTGATCATTTGGGCTAACTTCAGCCAGCCCGCAGGCCGCTGACTGTTGACCCATAGCAGCAAGTAATCGCAGAGCTGCTGTCTGTGCCAGAGATAGGAAGGAGGGAGAAAAAGTTCAGCTATTGTCACACCGCGGTGAGGTTTGTCTCGTCTTGGGTTTTTGTCTTGTTATTTCCTGTTTTATTTTGTGAACCTAACTCTCCTCTCGTTTCAGAGCACTTGCCCTCCCTCATGTGTCACCGGTGCGTCCTCCTGATTACCTATTGTCTCCACCTGTTGCCTATTACCCTCCATGTGTTTAAATAGTCTGCGTCTCCCCTGTCTCGTGCCAGTGTGTTTTTCGTCTGAAGGTCGTTTCACCCGTGCCTCCCAAGATCCACAGCCATAGTTCAAGTCGCCTAGTAAACCATTGATCCTCTTCGTGAGCGTTTTGTGTTTTGTAAAATTTCATAGTCTAGTTCTGAGTTTTTGAGTTCCATAGTTATTTCCTTGTAGATTCATAGTCCTCTTTGTGAGTGTTTTTTGTTGTTCAGGTTTAGTAGTCCTTGTCCTAGATATTTCATAGTCCTCCTTGAGAGAGTTTTCAGTTATTTAAGCTTCTTAGTCCGGTACCGAAAATACCTCGTAGTCTATTCATTATCCTCCTTGTGAGCGTTTTTTGGTTTATTAATTTTCTGAGATAATTGTTGATAGCTTTGTTATTTTTCCTCCATCTGGAGCGATTTCTGTTTTCTAAGTTTTATAGCCTCGATTCCTCTCATCAGAGCGTTTTGTGTTTTTCTAAGTTTATTTTGTTCCCTTGTGTTCTGGCCACTACCTGGTCCAGGACGTTTGAATCAAGAATAAGTTTCATAGCCTTTGCTTTCACGTTTATCGAAGAGGTCATTGGTTGTTTTTTGTGTACAATAAAAGTCTGTTACGATATAACTCTGCACCTGAGTCCTCAGTCCAGTCCCGGCCTGACAGCTATGGTGGGCGTTGGCATGAACGAGGTGGATTATTTGCTTTCTTGTCCATTTTCCTCAATGTCTTTGGAGGAAAAGCCAGAAGTTAAGAGACTGGGGTCACATCAGCCAAACGATGTGAAGAGAAATTGAAAGGTGAGCTGATTGTGATGTACAGTAACGCAGAGTTCGGGGTTTAAAGTCGGCTTTGTCACTTTTGAGGATGCTGACGGAGAACAACCTTCAGAGCACTCTTTCTGAGACTCTGAAATGAACACAAATAGCCATCACAACTCCGATGACATCGGCAGAGTCAGAGAGGTGTTTCAGTCCGCTCCAGAGGATTAAAGTGTTTCTCTGAAGTACGATGGGGCAAGACACATTGTATACACTTGCCATGCTGTCTATCGAGAGGGACTTGATCCAAAAATTACCAGACTTCAATGACATGATTAACCTGTTTGCATCCCAGAAAGGCCGTCGATGTGAGCTTCTTTTCAAATGAGGTAGGCCCATGTAGACCTGTTGAAGGACTGCGACACATTGTTGCTGAGGTTATCTGTTGTACTGAAGGCGTGGTTGGCACTACATGTCGCCAAAAAGCTGTAATAAAACAGTTGCAGCAGGATATCTGTGGGCAGTCCGTGCAGTGTGTGTGTGAGTGTGTGAGTAAGAGAGAGAGCGGGAGAGAAACAGTTGATGTAGAGCACTAAAAAAGTATAGTGTACCTGTAATTGATGTAACTGTGTGTATGATAGGTGATGTTGCTTTTGCAGCTATGTTAACTATTTAATCTGTAATATGCATTTGATAGCCCAGCACCAGCCACCACTGCTTACAGCTATATTTACACTACTAGAAATAGTGTACTAGAGAAAAGGAGGCACATTCTGTTTCTGCCAGTAGCTGATAGCAAATTTTTTGGTGTAATATCAATGTGAACTCTGCAGCAACAACACAAAGGAAGCCGTCAGTGCTCAATACAAAACCCACAGTTCAACTTCCAATGAGTGTGTCCTGATCTCAGCAAAAAATTAAAAAAACACCTCTTCAAGATCCTGAGAAGCAAACAAAAACACTCCGAATGAGACTCAATACAACAGTTATCCAACAAAAATAAAAATGCGTTCTTGCATCTAATAGACAATCTTTCTCCATGACTATTCGCAGAGCAGGTGAATTATGAATTATAAACTGTTTGACTGACAAGCAGATTGAGCATCACTCTCACATCACGGACTGAACCTCTTCCAGTGGTGAGAAACGTTAGATGTGCACATTTTCTGAAATCTTTAATATTCTGCAGGATGAGAGGCTTTTCATGTGTTTCTGTGCTAACTTGGTCTGCTGACCCGCAGTCCGTGGACATCAACAGGACATGGGATGATGCATTTGCTTACATCAATCAATGCAGAATGTGTTCCTCTACTAAAGGAATTCAGCAAATTAATATCTTTCTGTGTTTTTATTTTATCAGTAAAATACAACTGGTGCTTTCGAAGGCAACTGGACTTGCGTGTGGTTCTGGAAGACGTTTCGCCTCTCATCCAAGAGGCTGCTTCAGTTCTAACTGACTGGTGGGGAGTCCCAGGCATTTATCCTCTTGCAGGATCATTGACCCACCCAGTTATAATGTGAGTCGCAAGGGTCACATGAGTCATGGTGTAAATGTGTGTTAATGGGTGAGTCATGGTGTGAATGGGTGAGTTGTTGACCCACCTGGCCATCATGTGAGTCATTAGGGTCACATAAAGCCTGGTGTGAAAGGCTGTTAAGCTGCCAACAGAGAGATCTCAGAACTGCACTGTAAGTGGCTGGCAAGTGGTGTCATAGACCACCTACTCTGTTCAGTGATTCCTTTCAGCATGGATGGCTTCAGGTGTAGGTGGACTGCTGAGTCTTGACCTGAGGTGTGGGCTCACCTGTGTTGTGAACCAGGTGTGCATTTCTCACTACATTGCTCTGCTTATGTCTGGGTGTTCTGTCCTTAGGGTGGACAAGCTTCTGCCTCACAGTGTTATTAGGTAGTAACACCCAAAGTTTTACAGGTTTTTCAGATACTTCTGTAATGTATTTAAATGTTGCTCTGTATATGGTCTTTTTCTACTCTTTCAGTTCTGTGCCGTTTCGTGGTCTTGATGAAGGCCCAGTTTGGGTAACCACATGTTCTCAGTGCTTCCCTGACGTGTTTCCGTTCTTTCTCCTTGCCTTCTGTCATTCTGGGCACATTCTGACCCCGATGGTGTGGCGTTCTGATGACCTCATACAACTGATGAAGCAGTCCAACAAGCAGTCCAACAAGAGTCTCAAAAGCTGAACACGTGGCTGCTAATAGTCACTGCAGTTAGTGTGCATATGGTAACAGGAAGTAAAAACCTGAATTTAGAGCCATGTGCTCTGAAATCGTACGTAAAAACATACTCTTCCAGACATACATCCAAAAGCATTTGGAAGATGACTCTAAAACCCTTGATAAAGATTTTTCAAGTTTGTCTTGTTGGCCCATTAAAGAGGAAGTGATGAATCTAACTTTTGTAAGATCGGCCTGACGGTCCTTCAAACCGCACAGAAAATGCCACTGTCATTGAGGGGAAGCAAAATGTGAAGCTGCCAAATGCATCTGTAAACACCAAATATTGTTTTGCACCCACAAAGCTTAACAAAAGGTGAGAAGGTACAGACAATGTTGAGTGAGAATGAGTGAGAAGGAGAGGGTACACAGGCAACCACAACCAGGGGCGGTCATGACCTTGACTTAGCAGTGCATGTTTGTGAGGCAAAGACTGGTCAAACAGAGCGCCTGCTCTCAGCTGTGTGTGTGTGTGTGTGTGTGTGTGTGTGTGTGTGTGTGTGTGTGTGAGAGAGAGAGTTGCTCCAACATCGGAGCATCTAGGCCTGATGTCATTATATTGAGAAATAGCACACACATGCTAGAGCCGTCAAGAAAGTGACATGATTAAAAAACAGGAAACATCCACACACACTGACAACACAAAACTTCTACTCACAGACTGAAACCTTGATCTCCCAGAAAGGGGAGTCTCAGCTCAAAGCTGCAGAAGAACTAGCCAAGATGAGGTGAAGCTTACTTTTCTCCAAAGAATTTCCTCCAGAAGTCAGCGGCATCAGCTTTGGTGATCCTGAAATTGTCCCCCTGGAACTGTCCTCCGGGGAAGATGGCTTTGATTTCAGCCAGCATGTGGCTGAAGATCAGCGACAGCTTCGTCAGGTTCCTCCTGCAGAGAGGAGGTCAGAAAAGAGACGAAACAGTTGGTGTGCCATTATGGCCTCAAATGCTCTACAGACATCATACGGAAATTATTTGACCTTCAGAATTCTGGACATATGTGCAAATTTGCGGACTGCAGATTTACTGGAACTGGTACATGAAACTGATCTCTATTTGCTCAATATACAGTAAATCAAAGTACAGACATGATTTACAAAAGTAAATGTGAAGAAGATGTGTGCTGTATCCTACAAAAGTCTAGAAAATAAATCACAAAACATAAAAGGCTCGAGCTGAGATCTGTGCTATATCACACATTATATATCACATCAGTCACATGATTAATTAAACTGAGCATTGCCATATCACTCAAAATGTGCTGTAATGACACATGATGTGAGGGAGGTCACACTTATCACATTCAGAGATAATAAATTCAAAACCAAAGCAAAATTTGCCAGCCTGCAAAGTCGCTTCTGCAACTTTCAAATCTGACGCCTCAGTCACGCATTTGCTAGGATCAACTTGGTGCTGCTTGCTTCAAACCACCTTTGACTGTAATTTCACCTTGTCATCTGTCTAGCACAAACCTAAATGTTAGATGAGGTAGATATCGGTTGAGGTCACGTTCGCCTAATTTGTACCCGTGCACACTAACAATCCAGTGTGTGTGGGCATTCACTATTCTCTCTGGAAGCCAGAAAGCACATAACAAGCCCTTAAATGTGAGATGGCAGTAAAATCTAACACTGCAGCACAGACTGCAAAGAAACCACCGACTCCATCGACCCATACTGTCTGATTTATACAGTACAAGCAATATTATACTATGACTACTTATATTATTATTATTGTATATCATAGTATTCGTTTTAATTGTTGTACTGCACATTGTATTGCACTACAACTATATATATATATATATATATATATATATAGTACAGACATCATGTTGGAGTTGCATTACTGGATTTCTTTCACACAAATATTTGAACACTAGCTCTTCAGCTGTTTTCTTGTGATCTGTCTCTTTGCTGCTGTAACTTCTTCCTGGATGTCAATACAGTCTTAATATCTTATGTTATCTTAAAATACATTTCCTTTTGGTAGGAAAACTCAAAAAAGCATCACATTCAAGCCTCAGCAACTATTGAAGAGTTCTCTCTCTCTGTTCTATCTATGCCACAAATATTAATTTGCATTTTAATTGCATTAAGAAAACAGAGTTGATCACTGTCACAGAAAAAGAAATAATTAAAGACTTGAATTTACAGTGCAGTTAAAGCTTTCTCACAGAAGTCCGACTTTGATGAGGTATTGGGGAGGGAGATATGGAGAGAGGAGTTTAGGAATACTGCCCAGCAGCCGCATACAAGTTAGCAATATTCCTAAATCCTGAAGGAAGGAGGGAAGGACACTCAAGGAGGGTTATTTCAGCTTATTCTTTGTGAAGTGCTGGTGATTTTTGTCTCTCTCTCCTCTGGGACAGGGATTTGCCTCCAGCTCCCTGTGAGATTAGACTGCAGGCTCATAAATACTCCACAGTAACACACAGACACACACCAGACAGGGTGACTTTGTCCAAGGTGTGAGTGTGTGGGACAAAGACAGCAGAGAGGCTGTGGGGTGCTGATAACAAGCTGTGTGTGTGTGTGTGTGTGTGTGTGTGTGTGTGTGTGTGTGTGTGTGTGTGTGTGTGTGTGTGTGTGTGCGTGTGTACATTATAGCTTGAGCACATCATCCAAACTTTTAATTCTTCTTTCAAACCTGCATAAAACAGGCTTAGTTTGTTTACAAAACAAGCTCAGACCAATCATCCCACTGAATTAATAATCTGAAGTATGTCTGTGTTTGGGGTAATAGGGGTGTGTGTTGTGTCATTCTTTCGAATATTTATTCAAATCTAACACAGTCTTCCCCTCAGTAACACAATCGTAAAATATGATTTGAAAATATGATTGACTTTTTTTGACAGAAGAATCCGATAATCAGCACTTTAGTGGATTTTAGGTTTTCCAATATACTGTATAATAAAAGTGCTTTGCTTGAGTTTTCTCAAGAGTTTCTTCTTTCCTGGTCTTACACAGTGAATTAAATATATCATAACATTATGTTTATCATAAAATTATGGCAACATTATGTATATTTAATACTGAACTTTAATCAGTGTTGCATTTTTAAATACTTATAACCACTAATGTTGTGCGTACCTGTCCACATATCCCTTCAGGGCTGTCAAAAGTGCCCAAAAATTCGTCCGTAAGAGGAAAGCCACTTTTTACATAAACATCTTTTAAAAGATCTACATACCTACACATCACAAATAAAATAATGTCCTCTACCATGTGGTTGAATTCTGTGAATTACATGAATTTCATTTTCAATCACTGAAAGTGATGTTTTGTGTGCAGCTGTGCAGGTCCACGTGTCCTGGAGGACTGTAATATCCCAGACAAACAGGAGGAATTTTGATCATTTATTATCTGATTATGGACCCTATTTTCCCATGTCTCAGTGTCCAAGTCACAAATGACAACAAGTTTTTTCATTACTGAATGAGAGCGCAGCAGCTGGCAGCCATGAAACGGACTGCAATGTAAACCTCCAGGTGTTTGTCAATGTGCGTCCACTGAAAGTGTTTTTGCCACTGACAGCTCAGATCTAACTCACATCGAACATAGGAATTATTTTCACTGGACATTGTGACCACAGAGATTTAAATATAGGAGTTCAACAGATTTTCTTGGTGAAAACAAACAGTAATTACTGGACAATAGAAACTGGTTTTGTGACCCCTGTTTGTCATGCAGTGGCTCTTTTTTTAAGCCACAACTTCCAGCCTTTTTGGCAGGTACTCCATCTCTCTTAAGTTCTTCTCCGTCTTCTCTTTTTGTTAGCCTGTGATCAGAGCAGATTTCAAAGACTTTTTCAAGCAATTGGTCACTTTCTTTCATCAGTTTCCTACATTCATCATTCAGCCGGGGCAGAGTGATCCCCTTTCTTTTATTTTGACTCCATCACTTTAGTTAATTATAAAATAATTGGTGCAAAATGAATGACTGCCATGAATTTACCCCAATGAAGCTCTTTCAGAGCTCCCTCAAGGTTGCTGTTGATTCTTTGGCAATGTGTCAAAATGTAATGTAGTTTTAAATGAATTAAAAAAAAAAAAAAACTTCTTGTGAGCTTTCTTTTAGGTCTGACAGGATGGTCAAGAGGTTATGGGTCTTCAAGTAAATTCGTAAACAAAACTGTTTTATGATTAGATGTGCAAGACTGAATCGATCTGTGATCTGTTTCAGATTTTTTCTTCCCTTTCCTTTTCACTCCAGTGATATTAAAATCGTACAGAACCATTATTTTTTGTTGGAATCAAAATGATTGCAAAGAACTTTTAATTGGTCATAAAACTATGGGCTTGGGGCTGAGAGCGACAAGCAGTGTAAGCAAGTTGAGATTGAGAGGTGGCCTGACGTATCACTAGTTTGGGTCTTTAAATGACATGATTTACATTCGTTAACTAAAAAAAACACGCATGCTTAGCAGTCACATATCCCAGCACTGCACTGCACTAATGGAGCCTTTTTGAAGTTTATTTTTCTTTCATTTCCTTTTAATGATGAATACACTTTATATTAAGCTGCGTTTTAACACCATCACATCCATCAGGTACATACGCATTGCCAGTTACTTTTGCGCAGACGTTGCCAGTAATGACGGCAGTTGCATAATCTCGGCGCCTGTGTCTGTGTGCGGCAGGTTTTTGATGTTTTTTTCTGCAAAGTGCCAATTGATGCAGTGAAACCATGTAAAATGACACCCACATGCAGTGTGGTTAAGTTCTTTCCCTTCTGGCTTGAGCACACTGACTCCTCATGATAATTTATTAACTGAGACTTCCGGGAAATATCTGAGCTTCGGGGGGGCTAGTATGTTTCTTATGTCTCATGTTAAAGGTGCAGTTGAAAGAAATTGCTTGCAGCGGAAAAAAATTAAAATAACAAGTTATCACAAGTCCCGTTAATAAGTCAAATAGTAAAAATACCCTTAATCACAATAAGACATGCTGATGAATTTAACATTGAACTGTTTGCTCTCAGGTTCAAGTATTAGTCAGTTGAAAGAACTGCAGCATGTGTGTCTAAGACAGGGGTGAGGCCCGCAAGGCAGGTCATAAATACTGAAAGAGCAATTATTTTTTCAACAATTCAACAAAACATTCTTAGGAGCAGTCCCTGAATGCAACATACAGGGAGCAGATGATATCATGTAAATGCATTATGACACATGGCAACAAAATGTATGTAGATGAGTGCCATGCTTTCCAGGAGAAATGGAAATTTGTTGTTGAATTAAATGGCAAGCCAGTGTGTCTAAGTTTGCTGTGGGGAAGAGCTCGCAGTGAAGAAAAAGACTAACCTCAAGTGTCATTACAGCGTGAAACATGCAAAACTGGATGGCCAACAAGCAGCTTTCACAAGACCACACTCTGACAAAGGCAGCGTTATGCAGGCGAGTTCTGTGGTGAGCGAGCTGATAGTTGAGAAGCTGCGACCTCATTCAGAGAGAGAGTTTGTGAAGGAGAGCCTTGTTGCTGCTGTGGAGCTGCTAGAACCAGACAAAGTTAAAGTGTTCCAAAGTGACAATTTGTCTGGAATAATTCACAGAGATGAGAAGATAAACAGATGACCTGATGTGGAAACTCAGTGTTAGCATGTGTCCGTGTGCTTCGGCCTTCATGGTGGACATCACCAAGAGCCTCTCTGAGCTGAACCTCGAGCTCCAGCAGCTTCTCAGCTCGCTGCCTTCAAATGTGAAATCATCTGAGGTGAAATTAAAGCTGTGGCCAGAGCAACTGGAAAGAACACAAAAAATGCATTGTCTGTTCTGCAAGAGCAAAAGCTGCTATGACATCTGAAAATACTGCTGAAAAACTGTGAAACCTCCTTCAGGCTTTGGTGAGAATTCATCTGTTTACATGTGGAATTTTTTTTTTTAGGATTTCTTTCACCTGTGCCAACAAGTTGGTGAGATTAAACATTAAATAGATTGTTTCTGAACTGTTCTAAAATGAACATATGTCAAGTGTTAGTGAATTATTACATTCTGTTTTATTTACATTTAATTTTACACAGTGACCCATCTTTTTTGGAATCCGTGTTGTATCTACGTCCTCTCCGTCTCGATCCGAGTGCATGCTGAAAGTGAGCGTGGTGAGTGCTTCTGAGAGACTGTTAGAATTTTGTAACACTTTGCTTGTTTTCCTACTTTCGTTTCTCATTTTTGAGCACTTGCTGCTGTGTTGTTTTGGGAAACAGCGTTTTGTGGAGGAGTTCTCTTCGTTTGCGGAGGCTGCGGCTGCCGCTGTGGCTGGTCAGCATGGCTGCAGGAGAAGGCTCCGATTTACATAAACTAGCACGCCAACACGCCGTCAAACCTTCCCTGGCGGTCACGTGCTCAGTTGAAGAGTGTAGCCGAGCTGTAGGTGAGACTGCTACATATGTAAAGTGTTGGCAGTGATCAGGAGAACAAAGCTATGGAAGGTTTAACAAGTCACCAATGTGAGCAGAAAACACAAACTGAGTTAAAGGAAAATATTGGTCATACTGCGACTACAGTGTTGGTGTTGTCTGATGATGAAGGCATGATTGATGATGTTTCCAAAGTATCAATCAAAAGGAAAAATCCAGAAAACAAATCGAACCATAAACAAGCTAGAAAAGTGTCAAAGATAAACCTGATGTGTTCTTCTTCTCAGTCAGAGGACAGCTCAATGCTGGAAAGTGAAAGTGATCTATCTGGAAACACACAGGTGGATGTAGGGAGTGTTTGCTCCACCACCACAAACTGGCCTTTTTCACAACACACAAAAGGCATGAGACTAATTAAAGTTGATGATTTCTTCCCAGATTTAAAGCTGTTCCTATTCCAGATAGGTCTCTTGTACAGGTTTTTATTTTTCATATAAAAAAAGTAAAATGTGGCAGTGCCCTGCTTTCTGATAATGTTTTTAAAAATGCTTGCAGCCCCATTTGGAATAACTGTACAATTACAAAATTGGAATACACTTCATTCCAACATTGGTGTGATATATGGAAGGGTAAAATAAAATCTCTATGTCTACAGAACACTCTCATGTCATTGAGGGACATGACCAGGTCTATGACAGCTCTGGAGAGAGAAGTAATGGAGCTTTAGCAGACTCCACAGGAGAAAGAGAACACAGTGAAGGTCTCAAAAAAATCAACTATGTCTGACCTGCTGGGTTTTTCTGGTCGGGTGCTCTGGTTCGCCCCTGTCTCCAAAACGTTGCCAGCATAGATTCTCCCTCTCACTTTTTCTTTGCTATCAAATGCAAAAATGGACAAAAAGACCCTGCACATTCCCTGCAGTCCAACTCCGACCAGTGTCTGCGATGCGCAGATGTGTGGTCGCCTTCTATGAGGAGTTCTTCAAGAAGGAGTTCCATGAGACACCACAGGTTGGCACACTCTATGAGGGCCTACCAAGACTCCCGTGGAAGCCAACACAGAAATGGATGCACAGAACTGTGATGAGATGTGGCACTGCAGAGCCTAGAGAGGAGCAGAGCTTACGGAACTGGGGCCTCCCTGCAGACTTCTATAAGGGTTTCTGGCCTGTGATTGATGAGGATTTGCTGATCATTGTCAGGGACAGTCTTAATGAAGGACAGTTACCGCTAAGGTTTGTTCACCTGCCAGAAGGGGTGCTACCTTCCAAGTCCAGTTCATCCAGAGCTCCTCTCTGGACTTGTGGACGCTGTTTGGAGAACCATAGCCTGAGCCATACTGAGTTGAGGTGACGGTGTGGGTCTCGCTGAACCTCTGATCCTGATGAACCTGAGCACTCACAAACTGGGCAATCTCCCAAAGCTTTGTCGTGGACTGTGTGTGGGACGTTCCACAAACGGAGACTGACAAACTGTGTTCCCCCGTTTTGGCTTTTTAAGAAGCCATTAGTGCATGGGACCCCTTTCAATGCAGAGCGTACAGCGGGACCCTCCGTACTGCAGCAGGGATCATCACGCTGCATCACCTCATCTGATCGACGCTGCACATCTGACCTCTCATTTGTCAGGTACATCGATCGCCTGCTCAACACCTGGATACGTGAGCTGACATAGACTGAATTCTTTGGTAAATGCACACTGTAAAGGACACTGTGAACAAAAGGTTGATGATCCTTCCCCTGCACTGAGGCACTGCACAGCGAGGCTTCAACAAACAGGTTAAAGGTCATGGGAGGCAAAACTATGCACAAACTGTTGGTATAAGTTTTAAAGAAAGACAAATGAAATCGCTGGACTGACATCCCTTGGAGAGCTCATCTCAGGCTTAACCATGATGTCAAGCCTGTGTGGCGAGGAATACATAAACCACCATTAACCAAATTGGTTGGATATTTGCAGTGGAGAAATCTGCACGGTGTTGTGGCCGTAAATGCTTTTGTTTCTGCTATCAACCCAAATTTAAGTGGTGATTGTCCTTTCAGCTCGCACAGAAAAACAGTTTGTCACTGTTTATCACTATACTGAGGCAGACCGTACTCCCTGTTTCAGACGTTACAGCAAATGTTCAGGATGTTTGAGGAGACATTTTCCAAACACATGTTCAACCTTGGCTACAGCCAAAAGTAGAGAACAAAATGTCAGTTATTTCATTTTGTTTTGTGTTCTGTGGTGGATGACAATCTGGTTTTGGAGACATTTTCAGTTAAATTCTTCTTATTTATTTGTTTTTATCTGTTAACATTTTTCATTTCTTTATGCTTTTTTGAGAATGTTGAAATTGTGTTAAGAAATCTGTTTTGAGCAAATAGAGTTTTGAAAATTCAGATTTGAAAATTCCTTTAGTTTTCATTACATAAACCTCCCACGTGTCCTTCCACTTACATCATCAGAAGTCCCACTCCACATCTCAGCCATTCAAATCACTACCCCGAGTTAAAATATGCCATCACAGTGTGCTTTAATTGCCATAGGCTCCTTATATTTCTTCAACTTTCCAATTGTGCACTACATCAAATCAATTAATTAAATCATTCTTTAAGCCTCTTTTCAATTAATTAATTGAATTAATTACCTCCCAAACAGTATGCTTTCTAGGCTGGCAACATGCAGTGCAATCAACTGCAGTTACAAAAACAGAAAGCACTTATTCTCCACATAAGCCTCTTTGATATACATTAGACTGCTGACTCATGTTGAAAGTACTGAATTGCAGTACAGCGCTGCGTTCAGTTGTCTGTTTTATCGATCTAGATGGTAGTTACAAAGTGAGGCAGGCATGATATATTTATGATTTCAATGCGTTACTTTACTGATCGCAGACTGAGACTCATCAAACTCTGCTGTGTGAGTCTAATTATTTCTGACATCGCAGATGCTGTGCACTTTATGTCATTTTCCACCCATGCACAGCATTTGCATGTGCTGTATTCAACATAGCTGGCAGTGATATGACTCAACTGATGACTGTGACTGCAAGAAGCATAAGCTATTTAGAAAATACATTGACAGCAAACAGCAGATGTTCTCTTCATACTAGATTGATCAAGATGTCAAGTAATGCACAGTTCTGCCGTGTACTGCACATGCAGAGTAGAGACTGAAATGAAGTAAAACAGGGAATAACAGTTTAAAGTGGGATAAGTGAGAATCAAGGTTCTGGTTGGTAGCATGTACTCCAGTGTGTGTGTGTGTGTGTGTGTGTGTGTGTGTGTGTGTGTGTGTGTGTGTGTGTGTGTGTGTGTGTGTGTGTGTGTGTGCGTTTCTGCACTGACAAAGCCAAGCCCGTCTCAGTAATTTCATGCTCATGCTTTCATGCTCTCCGGTCACCATTAGGCCTCTAATCAACCGAGGACCAGCCAAAAACTCTCCATTGGGATGCAGAGGGAAAGGCTGCAGATGCTTACGTAACAGTTGTGATTTGAACTCAATTTTCTTTGTGGTGGAAGAGGGCTCAGCTCCGAAACACTCCCAAACAAACAGAAAAATAAGATGCATTTTGAGCTGTATGATGTATTTAAAGTGATTCTGGTGCACAATATTTCTCCCTGCACTACACACTGAGAAGGACAGATCTCATTGGACACAAAGTGCGGGGCAGATTGTATGTTAAAGCCCTCTGCAATAACGTTCCACATGGTTCGGTTCGTTAGTCTTCCTTATGTGTCCTTGCCATGCCCTGTGCCATTAGACCAACTGTGTAATCCGCCTCTGCTGGTCTGTTTGACAAGCACCGCAGGAAAGCCGGCCCATTCATTAAGGCTAATGTACTCAGAGTGTGTGGAGCAGGGTGGCCAGAAACCGTTGGCTCACTGACACGTAGCTGTGACAGGCATCCTTCGGAGGCTCCGGATGAAACCGTACAAAGCGAGGTTGAAACCAAAACGTAAACTAAAATGTTCACGTTTCAGCCAAACCCCCCCCCCCCAAACCTTTAACTTTACAAGAAAGACACAAACTCACACCGCTGTTGTGGTGACACCTGCAGTAGTGCAGCTTAACCCAGCCACTGCCTCTACTGGTTTCCTGTCACCTGAACGACATCACTATCCTCTGTCACAAGCTGTTGTTCCTCTAGCTCACTATGACACTGTACATCTTCCTGTAACACACGAAGGCCACTATGACAGAAGTCTCAAAAGGATGATGTGACAGTTAATTAATAGTGATTAAAATGTACCAAGAAAGATACTAGAAATGTTTCTCTCTTTCATGAAAGTTTAATTTACACGAATTTGTCCCACTGTGATGAGCAGTAAGGTCAAATTTTCCGATCCTCTGAAGTTCCACTGTACTCATCATCAGGCCCCCATGTATGGTGTAGACAGTTACATGAATCAATACTCAATCATAACTTGCAAAATAACGTCCCTGGATAAGAGAAAGGAGGGGATAACGGTCGATTAAACACAAACTCTGCTTAAATTCAGAGGCTGTCTGTGACTGGAGATAGCTATGCTTATGAGGCCTGGAAGTTAAATGTCAAAGCTGGGGCATGAGGGTAGGGGGGTACAGCCACACGCCTAGGGGAGGCCAGTCTTCTTGTTCTATCTGTGTGTTCATGCAGCTAACAGCAGATATAAGGTGAGGGCAGAGTGGCCATGAGAGACTGTAATGGCTTCACAAAGGGACTGTCAGACAGATGAGATGTCTATCAGATCTCATACATGCTGCTGCTGCCGCCACACTGAACGAGCCAGAGGGTAAGATGGAGGCTGGCAGGGAACAAATAGCTGCGATGAGGGTGAAGATAAGACTACAGAGTGAGGAGGGGAGGTGGTGGATTGGAAGGTTGGGTGAAAACACACTGTGTGTCAGAGCAGAAAGATGGAGCAAAAATGGGAGGAGAGGCGCACTCAGCCGGTCGAGATCCTGATTTAATTGTTTTTTTAGGATTGTTATTAGCATCAATTATTCAGGCAAATCATTTGCCGCAGAAAAAAAACTACAGAACACATCCATTAAGACAGAGAGAGAGAGAAGAGAGAAAATGAGCACTCAAAAGCAATTCATTTGAAACAAAGAGAAAAACAGCTGAGGCCATCAATCATGAGTAATAAAAAGAAAGAAAGGTGAAGAATGGGGGAACATACAAAACCATAAGAGACTGTGTTCATAATGATTTTCTGTCTGAGCCCGGCCATCCTGACGCAGATGCTCTGAATGCATAATGGATGGGTGAGCAGGAGGAAACAACAGATATCCCGTCCCTCTCTCCAGAAATAGAGACAGAAACAGACGCTTACAGTTAAAACACTGGCTAATGGCGAGAGTTTGATAGAATGTCCACAACACAATATGTCTGTCTGAATCTTTATAGCTGAATATGGAACTTAGAATATAATTAATAAAATGTCTTTGAGGTTCTAAGGTTTTATGTGCAAAACTTTTATCATCCTACTGTTTAGCAGAAGCATAAAACCACATGCTGAGACACACATCAGATGACCTGCTCAAATGTTCAATTCAACTCAATTCAATTCAATTCACTGGGCTTTATTGGCACAAATATAGACTTTGTCCAAATATTTGGACCGTACGCAGTAACAGTAAGATAAACACTGACATAATATTAAGATTCATATACATTAATTAAAGTTAGGACGATATGTTAATTATAAATAAAACAGACTCTGATATTTGCTAACCTTTTTTGACATAGAGTCAATTGAAAACATATACAAAATTGGACCTTATCAACTTCATTGATTTTTGTAATTACTGTATTTTCCGGACTATAAGGCGCACCTAAAAGCCTTTAATTTTCTCAAAAACCGACAGTACGCCTTATAATCCGATGAAATGACTGTTTCACTGAACAAAGAAAACAATATGAATATATGCTAAATAATAGGCAATTAAAATATTACTCAAACGTGGTTAATGTGATTTCTGCTCCTGAACCTCAGTGCAGAGCGTCTGCACATCAGCGCTGTGCGCCGTCACCTGCATCTTTACGCAGGATAAACTGTCATCTGTGAGCGCGGGCGATGTTTGTTTCAAAACGAACAAACTAAAATAAAATACATTTTAAATAAATGCTCATTAATTATTTTCAGGAGCCGCATCAGAGGGATGAAAGAGCCGCGGGTTACCGACCCCTGATCTAGTGGATGCATAACGCAACCCAGACACCACAGTACGGTACTTTCTGTCTATGCGCCTTATTATGCGGTGCGCCATATATATGAAACGTTTCAAAATAGGCCATTCATTGAAGGTGCGCCTTATAATCCGGTGCGCCTTATAGTGCGGAAAATACGGTATATGCTTATTCTAAATTTGATGTGTTTCAAACAGGTCGGGACAGGAGCAACCAAAGACTGGGAAAGCTGTGGAACGTTCCAAAAACGCCTGTATGGAACGTTCCACATTGGATATAAAAGGGACATCATCATGTGTTATGTTTGGGGAAGGATGAAGGGGTAGAACAGCCATATTCAAATGAACGCCCGTGTAACAGGAACGGGTTTTGGATGGTATGTAGAAACACAGTAATCCACTCAGTGACCACAAACTTCATGTCCAGTGTTGATGGTATGAGAGCATTTATCGGTCTAACTCTATTACATACTCTATCTGTGTGTGCGTGGGTGTGAGTGAGAGGTCATTAAGGTTGTATTTGTAATCTCGTGTTGGGTTACAGCAGTTGAAGTAAATGTCATGACTGAGTTTGTGAAATACTGGTTTAAACTTCATCAAGCCATGAAGGTATTACTCCTCCGTGTCATTCCTGACAATGTGTGTCAACAGATTGAGACAAAACTTTAGTCAGAGCACAGTGAGTAAGCCTAGCAACGATCCTCACCCCACACACACACACTCACACACACAGACACACACACACCTCCCCCATGCTCGGAGCCTATTGGTTCCAGACTGAAGCGCTCGGGCTTCCTCCTCTGGTGCTCTGCTTCCTCCCCAGATGGTTTTACTTTCTGGAAGCTTACTCATCTCAGCCAGGCTCAGGCCTTTAAAGCTTTCCATGGCGCGTGTGACATCATCACTTCAAAGCACGGCTACTCGCTGTGACGTACAGACATGCGAGGACGTGTACGCGAGATCATCCTGAGTGATACCATAGTGCATTCTACATTAAAGATTATACATGCTGCTTCTAGAGATCAAAGAACTCATCCACGAAATATTGAAAAGACGTGTGAGTACTGTAAATAAATACAATCAAAGGAAAGAGCTTTTTCATTATTACAGCCAGTGACAAATGAAAGACAGAACAGTCTCGTTCTACACCATCGCTGAAGCTGTGATCCTGATTCAAGACAGCGTGAAGTGTGGTGAGATTATTCACCAGGAAACACTTCCTGTCCTTTCAGCTCAGCAATTCAACCACATCACTTCTATCTATCCACATACAGCCTGCACTCATAACATGAATGAGGCATTCAGAAATAAAAAAAAAACATTATTTTTTATAATGGCCAACTTAACGGAAACTTTCGAAACACAGAAAGTTTCCAAAAATATGAATGATATGACAGCATCCCCCCTGACAAACAACAGGATTTACTATTTAAGTCTAAACTCTGTGAAGACTGATAGTTATGACTGATAACATGAGGTAGATTAAGTGTCACCGCGGTTACAGTGACAGCAGTATGACTGTTTCCTGTGATTAGTGGGTCTGTTAAAAATGAAGGTAAAGAAATGCTATTTTTTTTTGTGAAAAGTGGTCAGGTCTGCCTGGATGTGCAACATGTCTGCCTTCAGAGGTCTCAGCAGAGGGAACCACAGTCGACAGGAAGCCAACTGAAACAAGCATTTTAGCAAGTGTGACCAACAAAGGTCCACAACAAAAGAAATGTATCACCTGTAACAGAGCTGGTAGCTGTTCTTCCAGGTTATATGGAACATTTCTATAAGGTTTAATGCAAACATCAAATTAATAAATAAATCTAATACTTTCTTTTAGCAGTAAAAGAAAATAAGATAAAATCAGCACGAACACATCCTCCCAGGTGGTTCCTGAATGCACCATGCAAGCACTGGTTACATGTTATCAGTGACATGCATCATGGCAACTGTCAAGAAAGGTAGATGTGGAATGTCAGGCTTTCCAAGAGTAATTATCATTATTTGTTTGTTGAAGTAGGACGGTGTGTTTAAGTTTGTAGGGACGAGCTCGCTGTCACGAAATATCTCGATAGTCATTAGAGCTTGAAACATGCTACTTCATGGTGGACGAGAGCCTCTCAGAGCTGAACCTGAAGCTCCAGTCAGCTTCCCAGCTCTGCGCTTTCTCATGTGAAATCATTTGAAGTGAAATTAAAGCTGTGGCGAGTGCAACTGGAAAGAGGAAACACTGCATTTTCCCACTCTTCAGGAACAAAAGCTGCTGTAACATCTGAACACGCTGCTGACTGTGAAAACTCCTTCAGGCATTTAGCGAGAGGTTTCAGGACATGAAAAGTAAACAAAAGAGACCGAACATATTTGATCTGCTGTTTAATGTGGAACCAGCTGATGTGCCGACAGCCTACAACATGAACTAACCTCAGCACATTGCAGAGGTTAGTGAGATACGTGTTCAATAATTCAGTATGGCTCCAAGGATGTTATAAAACCTGAAATGGCACTTGACGAAGGTTCCCCACCCCTGGCTTATTGTAAGATGTTCATTCTCTCAGTGATAAAGTTTCAGCAATGGACAGCAATCTTCCATTTCAGCTCAGCAGTAAACTCTTGGGAATACTAGAAAGTCTGAAGCAAGCTTCAACTAGCCGGCAGTGGTTCAAACACTGGAGCTGTAAGACCCCACAACTTTATTTACAGTCTGATCTTCACAGCATCTTCTTCACTCAATATCACAAACAACTCTTCACTCATCCACATCTTCTTCTCCTTGAACTGGAACTACTTGTTCTTGACAGACTTCTATTGATCTAAAAACCACACTGCTCATGGCGTCCAAAGGTTTTCCGATGGATAATTCTGAATGATGACTTTCTTTGGTGAAGCGCACCACTGTCAAGCCCATTAATCCCAGCCTCAAGCTAAATTTAAATGTTATATTCAAAGTCCCCTCTAAATGAAAAAATAATAAATTGGCAATTAGACAAAGTGGTGAGCTGCACTGTGGCTTGGTAAGCAGTTATTTGCTAGAAAAAGGTGATATTGAGTCTACTCTTGTTCTGTACGTGGTTCATTTCTTTACAGAAAATAATTCCTGTAAGTGATACAGTCATCTAGACCTTTTCTTCGCTCATTCTGAAAGCCCAAAATACTGGTCACGGCAAAAAGTTACAAAATATTGAGCATGTTCCTCCGACATGCCCCTGCCAGGGGTTATTCACAATCAGACGGGGGCAGGCGAGCAGGGAGGGAGCTCAGATTGTCTTTTATCTGCAACACTCTGCTTCCTGGCAAAAGAAGTGCACTTTTAATCCAGCTGACAATCACTTGAGGAAGCTGCTAAAGCCATGCTCGTCAGGCGGACTATAAAACGCTCGACTGTGCAAATCACTTCAGATGTGCTCTGTGGCAGCGTGGTGGAAGGGCACGAGAAAGCTCGCAGTGCGGCCACGCGCGCTAAAAACGTATACAGCCACACTGCTGCTAATGTGCTCTGGGACATGTTATCATCTTCACAGCCTGTAATAGACCTGAAAGAAAATATCACAGAAAGATAACATGGAGTTACATTAAAGGCACCGTTTGTGACAGTACAGCAACATTTGATCTCCTCTACGAACAGCTAGCAGGCACAGTACCAAATGAGCACTTAGGTGGTAGGGCTGTAATTGGGTAATTACTCAACTTGAAGCTAACTGATTGACCGTGAAAGTCTGGTTTTATGGGATCAAGCTGACCCAACCTTCAGTAAAGGCACAGAGATGTCTAAAGCAGACGCAGGGTTCTCATTTAAGAGCAACTGTGTATTTTGCAGCCGCGCTGCTGCAAATGACATCTCGTGCATTGAATTGATCCTCTGCAGCAGCGGGTTAGGAAAGTCGCCGCTCTCATGTTTGTCAATGTCATTTTATGCTGTGGTTGCAGGTCTCTCTCCCGAGAGGAGTTTTCATCTTGGAGAAGATTAATGTGACTGAATGAAGAACTGCACCAACTGTTTTAACCATTAACTGCCAACATTCATGACAGATTGACCACGGTACACCTCATCCTAAGCAAGGAAGGAGGTTTTCATACACTCAACAAAAACTCATCCTCCACACTCATCCCTCTTCAGTAATGCAGAGAGTAGGACTTCAGTCACTGCCGAGGTGTCACGGTGCCAAAGGTTTGTTCTAGAAAATGTCAAGGAAATCAATTTGCCTAATTTAATAAAACCGTCTTCAGACTCATATGAAGCCGCCCCCCAGCATTTTGATTCAAGAGAGGCTACAGAGGCAAATGCTTAAGTAATGAATATAGCAGCAGAATCAAACACAACTGACTCAAAGAGACATTTAAAGTAAGAACAGAAAGTTTCTGTGCATTCTTTTAAAGGTCTTTTACAAGAGCAGCTGTATGTAATCTTCTTGCATCTTTTAATTTCTAATCATCCAATTAATATTCCCATCACATCCACGTCTTGCTCAGCATGTGGACAGAAAGATGCGGTGGGATGGGGGATCAGATGGTCAGATGTGGAGACGAGGGTGAAAAGTCTGGGGGGGTGTGATGCATGAACATCAGATGGCTTAAATCAGGGTGCGGCCATGAAGGAAGGTTTGGAGGTGATCACAGCAGTTAATCAAGCGTATGAAACAGACTTGTGCCAGACTGACAAAACAAAGACACAGCAGGCCACATATGGGTCCCCGGGTCCCTGGAGACAGAGATGATACCAGATGTGAGATCACTTCTCTATTTCCTCAAAGAGAATTAGCTCCTTTCATGCATCTTTGTCAGAGGACATTGTGTGTTGTGTAAAACATTATTATACACTAACAGAGCTGCTGATCCAAAAGGATCGAGGAGTTTCTTCAAATCCTCCCACTACAGAACAAGACGCTGCTTTACCATAACACAGAACTGGCAGCTCAATCCAGCGTAATGTGAATTCACTCCTATACATTTGTTATTTGTTGTATTGATGTGCACTTCTGTCTGAGTAACAAATCTTTGCTTCTATTTACACAATTCCCTCTGCTGACACAGCAAATTTTTTGTTTAATAATTTATTGAGGGCCACTCTAATAAGACACTGACAAGCATGGATGGATTACTGACATTCACATACACTCGCATGCAAAATGTCACTGAGGCAGACACAAAGGAACTAAAAAAAAAAAGACATGTCGGCATCGTTTTAGTTGATCTGTTTCTGTTTCAGTGCGGTTGTCTTCCTCCTGAGTGGCAGGGGTGTCCACGCCCAAGGTCCTAATCCGGCAATGTTGACAACGAGTTATAGAGACTGTACTGATAGTAAGATATTCAGCGTTCAGTAGTAAACTGAGTATGAAAGAGCATATTCACATAGCAGCATCACATCCAGGATGTGCAGGGAAACTGCAACTATGTGTGTGCAAGCCCGACCATGGTCATCCGACACTGCGCTGACTTCTGAAATGTTTTGGCCAAGGTCTATTTTCAAAAATCCCAAACTGTGTTTTATGTGGGCTTTGGTTGCCTAGAGATTAGACTGGTCTGAAAGGCAGCAGAGAGATATGGAATTCATTGTGATTACTGTCAGTGCTGCTTTGCCAGTATTACATGATTATACTCAGGGGGTGAAAACAGCACTCTTTATTCTTCCTTCTTTTTTTTAAAGCTTTGACTGCGTTACTTTGTTTGGTAGTCAGGTTTACTGCCGCTATGACAAGTGAATCATCCTGTGGCCTGACTCTCATCTAACAATTGCTAGTATGTATAAATGTAGAAGAAAAATGCCACTGTGAGAGCAGACTGTTGTCTTGTAAAATGAATTTCATGAACAAAAATAACACACACACACACACACACACACACACACACACATATATATATATACTTCATTAATCCCTGGGTCAGGGAGGAAGCTGACAGACATCTGAGTTTGAAAACAAGACCCGTGGTTGACGGTCTTCCTGTTCACTCGGACAAGCCTCTGCCTCCAAAATTAGCAACAGCACAGCCTTAAATAGGAGAAGTAACAAAGTCCGAAAGTGTGTGTCAAAGCAGTGGAGGAGACAAGAGAAGCCGCTAAGCACTGCTCACTCGATCTGTTTTAACCCACAATGCTAGTAGCATCAAGCAACACCTGCCCACAATGAAACAGCTTACACTAATGGAATAAAAGTGAATGCAATAGCGTCAACAACACTAGTCATAATGAAATCAAATCCTGGAACATCGCGTAATAGTTTTTGTCAGTAACGTAATACTGCGTGATGCAACAGCGACTGGATACTGTATGTGCAACTTTTTTGCTAAAAATGTCAGTATTCAGTAATGTTTTAAGTCATGAACTGACAAAATGAAAAAGGGGGCCACCCGTGGCACCAAGGATCTCTAATCAGGTTTCAGACTTCATTAAAGCAGCAGGATCAGGCAGGGTAACAAGGCTGGACATTTTCCTTTCTAAACTATTTCTGCTTTGAAGGCTGTGCCTCTCCTACTTTTTAAAAACAAAGTAGGCCATCTATCAGGACAGCTGACACATCTTGCATGACTCTTAACATTGAATGCAAGTATGAAAGGTGTGATGTTGAGGTATGGGAAGTGACATGAATCCCTATTTGTAGCAACACCTGTTTAAACCTGCCTAAAAGGTGAGAGGTGGAGGGATGTGATGCGTTTCTGGTAGCGATGAAGTGAGTCACACTTTTTGGTTGAATCTTGAAATATCATGCAACTGCCAATCATCTGAACAGCTAAATTACAGTTTACTGAATAACTTGTCGTGTGATTTAACTTTCATTCATTCAATTATAAAAAAGAAAACCTAAAATTTTTAAGATTTCAGATGTTTCCTCTTTTACTGTGGGGCAGCAGCCATGCGCAGTGTTTACACTGTTAAAGCTGTTGTTTTCACTGTGATAGATCTATTAGGGGCTTTGGGACGAAGAGGCAATTAATGACTGGGGCAACAACAAAGAGCTCGGGTTTGAGAAAGAAAAAGAATCAAGAGCAGTGTTCACACAGACAGATCAAACACTCTGCTGGGTGACTTTTTCAGAGATCAACCAGAGGAAATATATGAACAGGATGTAAAGCGCATGGGGATTTTCCCTTTGCTCTGCACATGGCGATCAGAAAGAGTTCCTGAGAACCACTGGAGCCTTCCACAACCTCAGTCATCTCTCGCTCTTCTCTTCAAGCACAAACTGTTTCTTAAATGGTAGAAATAAGGAACAAAATGCATTTTTCTTGGTTCTTTCTCATTTTTGGACACATTATCAAAAAAGATGTGTGCTGGCATCCGAAACATGCAATGATCTATACTGACGCAGTCTGCTGTCGTTGCTGTTAGGGGACATTGTTTTTGCAGAGTCCTTCATCATCGTCCAATACAATTTTACTACTCAGCAGTTCCCATTCACCCTGTCTCACTCTCCTTTCACCCTCTGCTCCAGTTAATACAGATAGATCATAATGCGTTCAGGCCATTGTCAGGGAGGAAATTGTGCAAACTCAAAGCAAATTTCATTGTCATAATTCAGAATAAATGGTTGAAAAAGGATGTTTCATATTTTGGTTGAATTAGCAATGTCACACTTCCTGTCTGCAAAGTCAGAAACTTGACTATCTTGGTACTACAGCAACGGGGCATTTGTGCATGAACGAATTTTCTGGTATAAAGCGTTGTGAGATAAAGCATCCAGCAGAAGCCAGCGCAGCACATTGGCTGCTACACACAGATAACCAAAAATGACTTCAACACTTCTTTTCTGATGAATGTGCCCTCACTTTCTCTTCTCCCTCCAACTCCAACCTAACTTCCACTCTTCCATCGTCACCTTCCACTCTCTCGGTAATCTGAGTCAGTCAGGCTCACGTCTAACACATCACAATCACAGTGGGCCGATTTAAGAAAAGATGACACGCCAGATGGTTACAGACCGCAAACCAAGCAGCTCACAAACTGACCCGTGGAGTGGACAGAACTTCCTGTAACCCTGGCGAAATGGGCAAAAGGATCACCATCATCATCATCATCATCATCATCATCATCATCGCCATGTTGAGGTATTATAACGTACCAGTGTTAGGGCTCGAATCAAACATACATTATTGAGTCAAGATCATTTTCAAGCATTTATGCATAATTATACACAATCAGGTCCAAAATAACAATTATTAGATAACTTTTAAGATTAGCAACTTTCAACTTAATTACGCTATAGTGGGCTACTAAGAGAAGTTTGTGTTTTTTGACATTAATATCAGTAAATGTGATAGATAAGAGTATATTTTGGATTTAACTGATGCTGTGGGAGGTTGGCTCACACCATCTGTGAGACAGAACGCAGCTTCATTTAGTTCTGATGAAGTGGAACGTTCACTAAACACATTTTCCATCAGCAACGCATCGAAATGAGAATGCTGATGTAAACTCCAGATTTAAGTTTAAATACTTTAATAGTTCTGACCGTCATCTCTTGTCTTGCCTCTGTGACCATGGTTGTCAGTGAGTGAGACTGAGAATGAGCACAGTGACGATCAGACACATCCTGTCGCTGAATAGATGGGATCCTGCAGCATCAACTGTATGCCTAACCCACAGAGATCTGCACACAACCTTGAAATTAGGAAACCTGTTCAGTACAGTTGTGACCAAGAAGATTTTTCATGCTTAAATCATCAACAAAACTATAATGTTTTAAAATATTGTCAGATTGTCTGTTCAACTCCCTGTTGCCCATTATGGGCAGGATCACCGCTTTGAAGGCAGTTTTCCAGGTCAAAACAATTACCTTCTGTTCCCCGTGAGCACAGACAGCCTCCATTTTCATCTCAAAAGCCTCCATAGAAAAAGCATGAAAGTAAAAATCAAAAAGTCCTCTTACCTGTCCTGTGACTGTTCCTCATACATCCTCTCCTTTCCCTCCTTGAAGAGCCGAATGGCCCGTTTGGACTTCTTCATAAGGCTATCGATGTAGATTTTAAAGTACTCATTCTCACTGAGCTGTGTGAGTCTCTGGTTCTCCTCATATTTGCCCAGTATAAGCCGCAGGTGCTGGTAGGCATCAGGTAAGATATCCAGGATGTATGGTGGACTGTTTTTCAGCTGGAGCCTGGGATTTTGGCAGAGGCGGACCTGTGGCAAAGAAATCCATTATTGAACGAACGCTGGCTTGATGCTCCAACATTCAGGTGTCTTTACCACATGACACAACAACCAAGCACGATCAACACGTAAATCAGATGACGCCTTGCATGCTCGTGAAAATTTAGCTTGAACTCTGCTCAAAGGCAAACTGGAAGATGTCACTGAGTTAAGCAATGATTACTGCAAAGATACACATCTCCTTCTCCAGTACGTTTATTGAATGTCTGTCGGTTTAACACACCAGTCTTCTGCTGTTGGACACATCATTAATGAGTTGCCATAGAGTTTGATTAATACATGTCAGCCATGTGTAACATTACAGTATGATGTATCAAACAAATGCTTGAAGTCATTCAATACGCCATCAGAATATATGATCTGTGGAGACATGTGCACTCCATTAGCATTAGCTCCACCTTTCCATGTGCAACTACGAAAATGACTGTTCCTGCCACCATCTGGCAGACAGGCGTGACGGGTTAATCACTCCAAACTTACAACTTTATCCATGAGTTTCCAGGTTTTCTCCACAGTCCGCCGGTCAGCAGCCGCTTGCTTCGGTGGCCCCACTGCATCCTGGATGGCATCGATGATGCCTAAAATCCTGCCCTTGCTTCGGTTTGGTCCACGTCCGCCAGGGTTTCGGCCACTGAGAGCGGTTGCCATTTCCTATACTCTGAGGCTAAAAAAAGGAATGATTGCAGTCAGTAATTGCTGTCAATTACTGAACCCATATGGAAAAGAATACATTCTGGATCATATGTTTAGACAATGCTGCTCAGTCTGAAACCTTCTTCAGTGTTACAGTTGTCCCTGTTCATTCATGGATGGATATTTTCAGCCTTTTTGGCTCGTTCTCGTTGTCACTGTTTGTTTTCTGCAGAGGGAACTTTAATATCAGACGAAAAGAGTCTGATCTTTTTGGCTCGTTAAGAAAAGTACACTCCAAGGGACAGTTCCACCAGCACAGATGCTGATGTTATTACCATTGCTTATCCCTTAAGTACCGTTCAGCAGATACATGAAAGGCCTCTTTGTGCCTGACTGATGCCTAACAGGCCCGTTTATGAGAGGGGTTCGAGGTCTTTGAAGGTACTCAGAGGGTTCAACGCTTTTTTCTGTATATTTTCTATACAGAAAACAGCTCTATAGAAGAGCTGATCATGATGTGGGAGGGTGTCAGTCGGTGTCCACCTGCAGGATGACTGTGGTCACAGTCCGTGCACAATCATGATATGCTGGAAATGCCTCTAATAGCGAGTGGGCTTCATCGCTGTGTGCGTGTGTCTGGTTGCTCCTTGAGGCTCCAGCTGAACCCCGCTTGGACTCATGCTGCCGAGCTCCCTGAGGACCGCTGACGATCATGTCACTTTCACACATTCATAATTCACGACTTCACTGCGAAATAAACCTGGAAACAGACTGCACAGAGTGCTGATGCACTGTGGCTTCACCCCGGAGCTCACAGCCCTCTCTGGTTGCGCTGTGATCGCTTCCTATGTGGAGCTGGTGTGTTAGTACCGCTGTTGTTTACACGGTGGTCTGCTGTTACTCGGAGTTTGGCTGTTATTAAAGTGCCGTCCTACACTGTTTCCTGCGCGCTGATCGTCTGTGACTGAGCCGCTCGCACCAGCCCGCAGAGCCCTGAACAACAGCTCCATTTACAGCCACTGTGGCGTTTTCGACTCCCATGAATCGATCAAAAACACAAAGTCCTCATGTTAACTTACCAAACCACCAGGGACTGTCTGCTGGGATTCCGGCTCAACTCGGTCCACATCCAGCGCACAGAAATTAAGGAGTGTCCAAGTGTCCACAGGACACGGGTGGCAGGAAAAGTGTCCCGCGTGTGAAATCCTGTCACTTCACGAGAAATCCTCCATATTTTCTCCTGGCCTGGTCAAAGCTCTTCCCCAGTCGCTGTCGGAGGAGTTGGATAAACGCGAAGCTGGGAGGTCTGTACCTTATGTTTTGTTCAGCGACATCAGTGTAAAGTTACCAAATTTACAAAATGTCACATCCTGCACGTTACAAAATAAAGCCGCTATTGACGCGCAAGATCACTTACATCAAATTAGCATTATGTAGCTACTTACTCTACTTTTGTTGAATTTTATCCTTCAGTTAAGTGCTTGAGTAAATCAAGTTGTTCTAATCTGCCCGGTCTTGTCTTTTCTGCCCAACCGTGGTGCGTTTCCGTCCTGTATTTTGAAGGAGGACCGTTTACTTCCTGTATTGCCTGTCTGTGTTCTGGCTGGCTTGACGCAGCTGTTCCAGCGGTAGGAGGGTCAATGGGAGTATGAAGCAATATTTTCCAGGAACCGACCAACGCAATGACAGCAGCGAGCAGACACCCATTGGTGCTCTGTGAGGATGTCACTAATGTCAAGTTTGACAGACTCGGAAACAACCTTTCCTGTCACCGAATCCGTCCAGATGAAATAAACTCTGTAATGTCAGACCACTGGCTAACACATCCGTTCTAGTGTTTTTATTTGAGACCTGGCTCAGCAGCACTTCTGGTGCAGGGGCTTCTCCTCCAAATGGGACTCTTTAGCTCTCCGTCATTCAAATCAGGAGAGGAGGAGGCACTGCAGCCGTGTTTTCTACACAGTTTGTCTGAAATGATACTGACCAGGTAAATTTACAGCATTTCAATATCTTGCCCTTGAGCTCAAAGCAGAATTATCAGTGCTCATCACTGCAGAGCTGATTGCACGTGGCATCACTAGATATGACGGATTAATCTGAACGGAGGCCTGAATTTCAACAATCCAATTTCAACAACACCTTGTTGAAAAAAAAAAAGACAATACCTTGTCATCTGTTTTAAATACTGTTTCCCAACTATATGTTCAGTGTCTAAGCCAAGGACACTTCAGTGTGGAGGCTGCAGGGGCCAGGCATCGGACCACTGACCTTCTGACATGTGGACAGCAGGCCTACCTCCTGAGCCACAGCCGTGACTGTTTATGACAAAGCAAGAAGTCTGGTGAGAAAGGATCACTTTTTCAAGATTATTACAGACAATTCTGGGAACTCTAAAATATTATTCTCCACTATTGACTAGCTACTCGACACTGCCCCCACCCGTCCACAGCTCTCTACATCAAACTGTGAAGAACTTACTATTCTTCAATCACAAAATAAGCTCAATCAGAGGCAGCACTGCTGCTGATGTGAACACAGATGACCTCAGCACTCCTGTCAAACAGATGGAACCATGGGAAAATCCTCCTGTATTAGATTAACTGAGCTCTGCAAAACTTCACTAGTCTAACTCATTCACCTCCCGTGCTGACCCTGAACCTACAGCATTTTTAAAGCAGGTGTTTGAACGAGTTTCAAGTCATGTCCTGAAGATTAGAAATGCAAACAGGCATCTTCCCCAATCTTTTTAAAACAGCTGTAGTGAAACCATTATTAAACCCAACCTAGATATTAATGCATCACTGACTACAGGCTGATATTCAACCTTCCACTCATCAGTAAGACACTGGAAAGAATAGTTTCACTGCATATTAACTCTTTTCTTAAAGAAAATAACACTGTGGAGGAATTTCAGTCAGGCTTTAGAACAGACAACAGCACTGAAACTGCTCTGACTAAAATAATCAGCAACCTTGGACTAAATTCTGATGAAAAAAAGGTCTGTGTTGTGTGCAGCGTTTCATGCAACTGGCCATGACATCTTAATCAGTCAACTTGAACAGTTGGCCGGTCTTTCTGACAGTGTTAAACTGGTTTCAAAAGTACCTGAAAGGGAGAAAGTTTGACGTCAGTCTTGGAGATCACGTGTCTGAGAAACATGATGTCTGTTTTAGGGTTGCAGGGGGCTGCTTTGGTCCATTACTGTTCTCACTATACATGCTGCCCATTGATGACATCATTAGAGAGCACAATGTGTGTTTCCATAGTTATGCGGATGACACACAGCTGAACATCTGTGCTGAACCAAATGATGCTGCAGCTATAGACTCATTACTGTCTTTTAGCAATAAATAAACAGGCGGGCAATAATTTATTGATGTTAAACGAGGACAAAACTGAAATCCTACAAGTCTTCCCTAAAACAAAAAGAGAAATGCTGTTTAATAATCTGGGGAAATCAACTCCCCCTGCTGTTAACCAGACCCAAGAGGAGAGAGCACATTAGTCCAGTTAGCTGCAGTACACTGGTTCCTTGTTGCATCTAAAATTGATTTTAAGGGCCTCCTCCTTAATGGGCTCAGACCAAGCTACACTGCTAACTCCCTTGTTCACTGAAGATCACTGATGAGAACACTGTTCTGCTGCTGGATTATTGGGGGTTCCCAACAACAGCAGAAAGAAAGTCAAGGGTGCAGCCTTTGTCAATTAGGCCCCAAAGCTCTGGAACACACTGCCATCAGATATCGGGGAAGCAGCTCGCTAAAAAGATTTAAAAGGAAGCTGAAGATTAATCTCTTCACTTCAACATTTAACTAGCAGTGACTTTTCTTCCACAGGCCTGAAACTTTGGTGCTTTGCCTCCTTCTGATGCACTGCTGTACTTCTTATAAAATGCTACATTTTACTTGCATTCTATGTACTCCATCTTTTAACCTTTATTTATTGCTATTATTATTAGTGGGTTTTATTTTCTGTCTGATGCATTCTCTTAATTTTCAAGGTTAAAGATTCTAGGGTATCTTTATCGTTCCTCAAGGGGAAATTTGTTGTGCAGCAGGGGTTTGCATAATGATAGAATACAAAATGACATCAACAGCTGCATTGACAACAACTCACATAACTGATCACAGTGCTAATTGCTATTGCATATCAATCGCACTGAAAGAGATATAGAGCCTTTTAGTCCTCTGAATTGCTTCCCATGACATCCCAAAACATAGAGGAACCATGCTTTTATTTTGGAGGTAAACTGGCCAAACTTCCCGTGTTGCTCTTGCTTAATGTTGGGGTCTTGACGCAGGCACAAAGCAGAGTGACAGGAGAGAGGCCGCTCCTAAACAAACTCACACGACTCCGCTCCCTCGGAACAAAATAGCAGTGTTTTACCGGAAATGACCACAAGCAGCGTGGGTGTCCCAAAAATACACAGATATTACTACAGGTCTTTAGTCGTAAATGTACTAAAAGAATGACAATAAGCCAGGAATGAAGTTAAGAATGAGCGCATACACGCACATGCAGGCCAGCACGTTCCTGTTGTAGATGTTGTTCTGGGCCGGCCAGTCATTCAGTGTTCAATGGCGACCCCTGCTGGTCACGTGCCATAGTGCAGTGTTCAGCATTGACTTTTCAGTTCCTGTGTGACAGGAAGTTAGTTTGAGTAACCTGGGCTGGATCAAACTGGGCTACATCATCTTCAATACAACAACAACTGTTGGCAACAGGAAACATGTAAAAATAAAACATAACAAAACAAATTAAAAAATCAGAAGATTTGGGGAAAACGTAAACAACTATGATGCAAGGATTAACTTAAAAAGAGAGAGATGTAGACATGACTTTATACAATTTGGTAAGAAACTGATTTGTTGGGGACAGAATCCTAAAGGATGATAAATATCTTTCTAATTCATTTTAAAACAATGTAGGGAGGCTTTACTTTGCTTCAACTTAGACGTATGAATATGATATTTAGCCAATGTCATAATTAAATTTACAACATGCGACATCATTGTTGATAGACCATCCATGTAAATTAAAATCTGAGACACGTCAGTTCCAATGTTTAACCAGCTGCTGACATCCTGCCAAAACTGCATATGTGGAAGTTGCTTCAGATTCACACCAAACACCAAAGAATCTACTTCAAAATTAAAAGTCTGGATAAACATTTATAATTCTAAACTGAACGTCTTTTATTGTAGAGATTAATTCTAATGTTTATTGACTAATACTGTTCCATCATAAATTATTCTTATTTTTGATGGTGTTTAAAAATCAGCAAGCTAATTTAGATTTTAAATAATTACCAATGATGTTACATTTCTTCTCACCAGTGTGGCCCTCACCAATCTTCAGTTCAGGGAACCTATTATCTATATTTGAGTAAGTAAGAGTTGTTATTCTACGAGGGAGCATTTCAAATGAAACTTTTCAACAACTGAATCAAACTACATAGAATGGACATGTTCATCCAACAAGTCACAACATATAAACATTGTTTCTCATACAGCTCTTGTTTAGAAAAGCTCTTCCTGTTAATTGTAATGGTTCTATTAATCCACAAGGTGGAGCCATGCAGTATGACTTTATGGATGGAGATCATTTCATAGTAATACAGTATCTGTCTATGGATCTGACAGTTTGACAGGCAGTTTAGAAATCTCAGAATCACATTTCAACAAAATTTCTCACCATCCAGCTTTCTGGAATAAATATTTTAAACATGGAACCGGATTGAACCAGGTTGAACCAAATAATCTTTTTTCCAATTCAGTTGAAATACTTCAATCATGCTTTCAGACTCAGGAGCTTTCAGGCCACCGTTGCTGGAGTCTTTCATTATCTGAGATCTGTTTCGATAATGAGTTTTATTTTTCTGGATAAAATTGAAAATTACAGAATTTATTCTCTTAATCATTTGAGGAGGAACATAAAGAGACTGACACGGATAAATGATTTCAGAAATTCCTCCTGCTTTTGACAATAATAATAATAAAAAATCTATTTTGTCTTCTGTTTGTTTGTTCTTTCTTAGTTTTACCTTTAGACAGATTTGCACCAAGTATTTTATTTCAGTTTTAACAGGAATGGATTCAATATTTGCCTCAGTACGAGTATGACGTTTTAGCAATTCACATTCACGAAACGATTGAGATAATGTCCAGGGCTTTCCTGATCATAGATTTCACTTTTAATAAGATTGCTGTTGGTGAATATTTGTCCCAATAACAATTCCACTTCCAATAATTCCTCATCTAACAGTAATCATACAATACATCTTGATATGCATGCATTAAGAAGATAAATGCTAGCCACAGATGAACTCGCTGTGGATCTCGCAGGCATCTTAATCACCAAATAATCCTTAAATTAATGGAAAAATTACCAATACGTACATCAGGAGAGCTGAGTGAATCCTGGGCACAAAGCCACATGGACCCCACCCTTATCAGCTACGACCAGACTCCCACCCAACATCACTTATCATCCAATCATATGCAGACTAACTGGGTGTCACATCTGACAACCAGACCTCGTGCTCAACAAATGTCTGGAAGGACGAGATATACAATGTTTTGAAGACAATAGTGCCAGCCTGCCTCATCCCTGCAGATCTTTAGAGAGTGTAACACCTGACCAGCGCAGCACTCTCTCAGATGACTCGTTACAATGTGCCTTCTCTATAGGAATGTAAGTCGAAGACTTAACTTACCTTAACTCAACACAAAAGGACACTGAGGTAAGAAAAATGAATAAATAATATGAATTCAAAATTGTGCATATTTTGCTAAATATATATATATAATTGGACATAAATTAGGTCATTACTTGTGTTAAGTTTTTATGAATTTTTAAAACTTAATTTTATATTGTTCTTACTGTCATGGCTAACACCAGTTTTGAAGTGAATCAAGAGACCAAGGCAAGTTTTGAAAGTTTGGTTTTTAATAAGAAACCTGTATACTTACACTATACCTGTGACTGGTCATAATGTGGGAAGCATGCTTTCACATGTTAAACTGCCACTGTGCTATTGCTAATGCATTTTTTCTGCCAACAACATGCAGGATAAAAAAACTTTCTCAGTGAGGTTGTCTGTTTGAAAGATCAGGTTCTAGTATTCTCTATGCACTGTTAAGCAAAAAAAACAAAACAAAAAAAACAACAAAAAAAACAACAACCTAAAAACAGAGAGAACGTTAACATAAGATAACTTTTTACTGATCCTCCAGAGGGAAAATCCAGGTGTTATAGCAGCACAAGGACAGAATAAGTAACATAAGGTGTATACAATGGAGTATATATATATATATATATATATATATATATATACACACAAGCAAAGTGACATAGTGGTTACATTAGTCGCAGCAAAGTCTGTAATTATACTTGTAGTTTTCTGTATTAATTCATTGACATAATATAGTACATAATGCAATCATCAGTATGACATGTATGTATGTACTGTATATATACATATACATGAGGTATATTTCTACATGCAACACTTGTAATGATAGGAAGCAGTTTAAGTAATAGAGAGGTTTTTCCTGCACTTAGGCTCAGCCACCGTCATGGTATGTCTGTCAGTACACAGTGAGTCAGACAGCCATGGTACACATGGAGACGGCCTCACTCACATCTCGACACATACAGACGCTTGGTCAGGACCCCTTGATGTCACTTTTGAAGGCACTGGGTACCCCCTTAGTGTCAGTGTTCAATGTGCGGTGTAGTCCGATGCCCTCACTGTAAACTAAGCTAGGTTAAAGAGTGAGAAAAGTCCCCCTATGTAGCACGTTGGAGTGGTTGGATAGGTCAAGAATAGAATGTTCATCCAGGAGAGCGGGGTTTGTGCTCCATGAGAAACCAAAAGTAACTTCCTTTGATTGTGAAGTAATATACATGACTTTAATTACGTGTGGAATTAACGTGCATGTTTTAAGTGGAACCATGATCTTTTCCTGAACCTAACCAAGCAGTTTTGGTGCCCAAACCTACACAAAGAGCGACCGTTTCAGCGTTAACCATGTGTTTATTATTGTTTTCAGCAAGCTTTATTTTGCTAACCAGACATTTTATATTTACTATTGCTAACTTGACCGCAGATCCCTGCATGTTGGAAAATGATGCTAAAGCCAAGTGGTCCACAGCAAGCGTCCATAGGAGACGATGGCAGTGGTTGTGGATTCAGGGAGTAGGAGACAGAAGCACTTGGGGACGACAGTCCGGGAGATGAGGGCGGAGGTTATGAGTAGAGGTAGTGTGGGTGGGGGTGGGTTGTGACTGGACAGAGGAGATGCCATTACTTTGTGAAAGATATACGTCTTTCCTTGCTCTACTTGTCTTCTTTTTGGGGTGATTAAAGACGATAAACATGCTGGAAATGTGTTTTTTCAGTTGGCTCATTATTGGCTCATTAAATCTGTTGATTTTTTCTGGCCTTGTTACAATATAAGATGCAGTGAAGAGTGGCTATGTGATATTCTGTCCATTTTCTTGATCAACAGATTAAAGACAACAGGGCAGCAAGACGAGCCAAACAGAACAGAACCAGACAATGGAAAATACAGAGCAATCAGAAGACAAACAAGAAAAAAACAGAAGAACCAAAATGGAGACTATTAAAAGACAAAGACAACTGACATGTGAAGTAATAGAGGGAATTGAACAACTTTGGGAGGAGACACAAAGAGAGAGAAATGAAATTGACGACCTAAAGACAAAGGCAGAGCAGCAACAGGAGGACATTGACAGACTGGCAGCTGAAAAACACCAGCAGAACTTATTAATAAAAAGACTGAAATTACAGCTAGAAAATGCTCTCGAGAAACTCGAGGAGAATAAAAACAAAGCCAGTCGAGAAAAAATTCAACTTCAAAACATGTGGGCTGAAATATACCAAGAGAAGGAAACTCTGGACAGAAGATGCAACGAGATCATGAAAGAGCGACGCAAGTTGGAAATGATCAAGTATGATGAGAGAAAATCACAAGAAAATAAGGAATCCAAAGAACCGATGGAGCAGATAAAGCAAAGGCAGGAGATAATGGAGAGACTGATGGCTGACAGTCTGCTGAGTATCAAGAACAAAAACCAGAAAATAATGCTTGAAGCAAAGCAGGCAAAAGAGCAAATGGAGAAAAACATGGCAGACATAAAGGAAGAGTTACAGAGAAATAAAAATGAGATTACACAACACAGAGACCAAATTAAGCACATCAAGCATAATGTGAATGTAAACATTACAAAAATGAAGCAAAGTTGGACAAAAAGTCAAACGCAGCGAGCCCCAGAGATGGAAAGCAGAGAAAGACAGAAAGAAGGAAAGGAGACCTTCGACTCCGTGAAGATGAAAGTCAGCAGAATCCAGGAGGAGACGGAGAAACTTTGGCAAATGTTAGAAGACAGCGAACAACAACTGGAAGTGAAGCTAAGGACAGAGACTGGTCAAACGGAAAACATGAACAGCTTGGCACAGGTACAATCTGAAAGAGACGAGATAGAAAGAATCAAAGCTATAATGCAGACAGAGAGAGAAAGCATTGTGAGAGACAGGCAGCTGGCTAAAGCAGAAATGGATGCACTGGAGTGTATGAGGGAGAGTACTGAAAGGCAAAAACAGGAGCTGGACGACAAGTTACAGGGGACAAAGAAAGAGATAAGGGAGATGGAAGTGATGCAAGCTGAGATTGAAATTAAAAAAAGGGATCTGGTGAAAATGATGAGGATGAGCAGGAGAAGAAAGGAAGAGATCAGTATGACGAAGGCTCGGATTGAACACACTGAAGAAGACATGGAGGGGAGACAAGACAAGTCTCTGCTGGAGGTGAACATGGTGGACAGATCTGAGCAGCAGACGATAAGTGTTCAACACGCTGACAGGAGCAGAGAAATGATACAGCATAAAGAACAGCAGCCTGAGGATGGCAACATGGAGACAAACACCACAAACAAAGTGAACACTGACATCTGCAGAGTGATTCGTGAAGTGGAAGAAATCAGAGAGATGCTGCGTAGGGTGAGAGAAGACACCGAGCAAAGCAGGAGAGGCATCACGCAAGAAAAGAGCCACATCAAATGGATGAATTTCCAAACCAAAAAAAAGGGACGGGTGCTGGACCAACAGCTGGAGAAGACCATGAAAGAGAGGGATGAGTTAGAAATCGTGAAGATGAAGATACAGCAACAAGGCCAGGAAGTCGCACAAAAACTGGAGAATACAATAACTACGATTCTGACTATGGGTGAGATGAAGGCTAACATGGAGAAAGCTGCCGCAGAGATGAACAACACCCTGGAGGAGATGCTCAAAGCCCGAAGACAGATGGCCGAGAACAAGGAAGAAGTTAAAAAACTCATGGTAGGGAAATGTTTTTTCTCAGCTTGTTTTCTTTTTAACGTTGAGTCAGTAATGAGATGTTTCGTACCGGTCAATACTGGATCTGGCACCCGCCCCACCACCCTCACCACTGTCCACATACCCCTCACATTTAGATGAGAGTGTACACGGTCCTCCCATTTGATGAGATACACAAACTTTTAGTGTTTCAGCAGGTACTCCATCCCTCTGATGTGAACCATTCTTCTTCTTCTTCTTCTATTATTGGCGGGTGCTTTGATTGAATGACTTCTCATTGTTGGCTGCATTCTGGTCACAAAATAGTTATAGATAGTTTCTAATAGTATAAAATAGTTCATAGATATGCAGTTGTTTATTTCATGAGTTTTTATCCTGTACCATTATGTCTCGTACTTTCCTGAAAAGCCCAGTCTCGATGTCTCTGCGTGTGCTGACACGTTTCCACATCACACTTGTGGAAGTTACATATTGGACCATAATTTGCTTCCAAACCATCCTCCTCGTATTTCGACGTCTGATTTTCAGATTTCAGTTGAGCACAGTGAAGCTTAAACATTTAAGTGAAGGAACAATGAGCAAAACACAGTTTTGACTGGAGGAGGACTTTCATGTGACGTGCATTTGTCGAGGCATTTTGAGTTTGTGACTAGAGCTCAGCTTTCCAACGTTGAAGTTCTGCAGCAGTGATACTAAGTGTATAGTTAAAGTAACTTGGCCTACAGTAAGCCAATTAGCTAATGTGATCTAAGACAGAGGTTGTAGTGACAATTTTCAAAGAAGATAAAAAATCAAAATTGCCACTTAGGTGATAGGAGCAGTCTATTAGTTTTGACGCGTATCCACAGTCCACAATATGAAGCAATTCAAAGTACTCACAGATCTGTTCTTAGTGTCCATTTATTTTCCTTAATGTCCATAATTGAAGCAAATCCAAGATAACAAAAATTCAAAGGGCATGATTCAAGATCGGAGACCATACGGTCAAAAAACATCTGCCGTGGTGCTCCTGCTCAGGGTGAAGCAGAACAAAGGGGCTAAAAACACACACACCTGTGCGTCAGGCCATATACAGGTACTCCACCCATATCCAAACATCACTAAGTTAAATGAATTGTTTTCTTTTCTTAATATTTATAACATAATGTATTCAGAATTTACTGTTTACTTAAATTAAGTGTAACTAAAATTCACTGTAAAAACTGAACTTAATAAAGACCACTATAGACCACTATAGAATGGCTTCTACAGAGGTGCTGAAGTAAATTCTGGTTTACTGCTAGTACAATACGAACCCAAAAAGTTGGAAAGTTATGTAAAACATAAATAAAACAGAATGTGAACATTTTCAAATCCTTTTTGACTTATATTCAATTGAAAACAGTACAAAATGATATATGTTGTTCACTTTGTTTTACCTCAACACCTTCGTTGATATTTGTAAATATATCCTGATTTTGAATTTGATGCAGAAATGTGTTTCAAACAAGTTGGAACAGGAGCAACAAAAGACTGAGAAAGTTGTGGAACGCTCCAAAAACACCAGTTTGGAACATTCCTCCATACAACCCACTTGTGGTGTTATAGTAAAACGAAAATGAAAAGGCTTCAGGTGGTGTTTAATAATGCCTTTACGATGGGTCATCACTTTGATGGAGTGGGGTTTGCAAAGTAGATCTTCATGGTCACAAGGTTAATACTGTGAAATGGTTACAGTTTCCTCAGGTTTAGACACCAAAACTACATCCCAGAATCACTGGACTTCATGCAAAGGGAAGGTTCTTTAGATGGAAACATAATTATTGTTCACTTAATTTCATAGCATGAAAAACAATGAGAAAGTCAATGACAATTCTTTCTTTTTTGTGAAGGAGAAGATGACTTCCATGAAAGCCAAGGTCAGCAAATGGACATCAACAGAATCTGCAATCAAAAATACTTTTTCAGTGAATACATTTAAACTTGGAGAACCACAGAAACAAACACACAGAGACTCCCCCAAAGACCAAACATTTGAAATTCCAACAGGAAAAGAAGGAGCAGACAGTGAAATCACGATTGAAGCCATGTCTTTGCAGCAATCCTTAACATTAGAAGACCAGCATCAACGTGAAGACATCAATGAACAGGAAAACATGCATTCAGAGCACGAACAGAGACAAGAACACAAGGGTTCTGCAGTGGACATTAAGGAAGAGCAGAATGTTTTCTTACAGATACAGACAGAAATTCATGAAGAAACATTAATGGGTGACGATCAGACAGACATAGCAATAAATGTAAGAGAAAAGGTAAAAGTGGAAAAACAGATATACAAACTCAAGGAGAGAGAGGAGAAAATAAAGGAGCAAATAACACGTGATATGAAGAACATGGAAGAAAGAAATCAAGAGATAAAACGGCTCATGATGGAAATAAATGACCTGCAGAGCCAGAGACCAGGGACTGGAACTGCGGTACCAAGTACAGTCAGGGAAACTGGAATTGTGGAGGAATACAAAGAAGTTGTGAAGGCAAACAACGTTTTCAAACATGAAATAATTCATTATGAGGTGCAAGTGCAAAAGGAGGAGAGGGGCAATACGGTGAAGCAAGACTTAACTGATGAGTCTGACTTGAAGAGACTGGGCGCTGAGAAGCACAAACAAAGCCAGGAGTCAAGAGAAGATCTAGAGACACATACTGACGAGATGGATGGACGTTCTCATACACAGGACACAGGAAGCGCTGATATACAAAGACTGAGGGCAGAGATTCATAGAACACAAGAAATCATAAGATCAGTGAAACTTGAACTTGAAAACCAAGCTCAAGAAAGTAACATCGCTTCACATGATGACAGTGAAATTGAGGGATTGCTGCAAGACTTGAAACAATTCCAAGAGCTTTTGAAAATGGTAAAAGCTGAAATGAGGCAAAGTGAAATGCACCTGAAAGATGAAATGAGCAACATGAAATCCATGAAAACTGCAGCCAAGAAACAGAGAAGAGAACTGGATCAGAGGTTAGAGAAAACTTTGAGAGAGAAAGACGAATTGAATATTTTGAAAATAAAAGTGCAGAGACAAACTGAAGAGACTGAGCAGAAGTTGGAGAAAATGGCAAAAGTGAAGAGCAGCATGGTGACAATGGCTGCTAAAACTAGACAAAAGAGTGAAAAGATAGAGATTATGATGACGGAAACCAACGTAAAACTGGGACAATTAGAAAACCTGAATTATATGATTGAGGCGACAAAACACAAACTGGAAAATAAATGTCTTATAATATCACAGGAAAGGGCTGAACTTGAAAAACTCGTAACTGAAATCAGGCAGCCAAAGGATAGAAAATCTGCCTTGGAAAATCCAGAGAGCGAGAACGGAGACATTAGAAAACATGTCACAGCTGAAACAGACACAGAAAGGGAAAAAATGACAAAAAACAGAATGGGCAATGAAACGGAGCAAATGGAAAATGAAATTGTCAGACTCAGATCAGAAAATGGGAAACTGGAGGAGCACATAAAAATGATAATGGGCAGTTTGGATGAGAAAAACAGTGAAATTGAACAACTGAAAAAGGCAATAAGTGAGCAAGTGAAAAAGAAGAACGAGAGAGAAGAGCTTGAGATGCTGAAACAACAGATTGAAGTAGAGAGGGAGAAAGTGAGAAAAGGAAGACAACAAGCTGAGGCAGAAATACATGAGCTGAACTGTTTAAGGGAGAGTATTGAAAGACAGAAACCAGAGCTTGAAGAAAGAGTGCACATGACCAAAAAAGAAATGAGAGAGCTGGAGCTGCTGAAGTCAGAGCTGGAAACGAAGAAAAGAGAAAGTGAAAGGATATTTAAAAGGAGCATGAGAAAAAAGGAGGAGGGTGAAAGAATGTGGAATGAAATACAACGAGAAAAGATGTTACTGAGGAGAGAATCCCAAAAGAGAAAACGAGAATTAGACCAAAGACTGGAGAAAACCATGAGAGAGAGGGATGAGTTAGAAATGATGAGGATGAAACTGCATCATCAGAGGGCAGAGCTTGCTGATGAAAAGCAGAGCATCAAAGACAAGACAACTGTCATCCAAGTATACAAAGAAGAGGAAAAACAAGGGAAGGAACAGCAAGACGTGGAATGGATCAGGAAGACGGCTGAAATGTCACACCACAGGACAAAACTCACCAGTTCCATTACTGACCTTCAAAACATGAGACAAAATATCCATGTGCATTTGGAACTAATGAGGGGGGAAATGGGAATTCTGGAAAATGTACATGTACATTTATGGAAACAAACAGAAGATATCAAAGCACTAAAAGCTGAGAGCAGGACTGCAAGAGACAAAATAAGCAGAATAACATCTCAGATAAAGATGCACGTTGGAAAACTGACTTTACAAGCAAAAGCTGAGAGGGATGAAATGGCCCACGTATGGGACGATATCCAAAAACACAAACAGCAACTTGAAATCAAACTAGACAACATTAAAAGAGAAAGAAGGGAGATGGAAGTGTTGAAATCTGAGTTGGAAGTCAGAAAAAGAGAAAATCAACAGATGACCCGAAAAGGCATGAGAAAAGAGCTAGAAGTTAAGAATATGTGGGCTGAGGTCAAAGGACAAAAAGATGCCCTCAAGAGGGACACACAGAGGAGGAAGAAAGAGCTTGACGAACGAATGGAGAGGTTAATCAGAGAGCAGGATGAACTAAAGATTATGAAACTGAAGCTGCAAAGAGAAAAGGATGAGAGCAAAGGTGAAGTCAAACAGTCAGGGATGTCAGATCTTGAAAACCTGAAGGCAGACAGAAAGCAAGAGAGACAGGATCTGGAAATAATGAATAAGATGATGAACAAAGAGAAACTGGACAAAGAGCTGAGGGTCCTAATCAGTTCTGACAGTCAGACACAAACTGACATATTAGAACAAGAAAAACAAGTTCTAAAAGAGGAAAGAGAAAAGCTGGATATCACAAAGGCTGAGCTTCAAGAGAAGAAAGAACAGGCAGACAGTCTGTTTCATGAGATAACCAGAGAGAAGAACAACATTCAAGATCTGAAGCTTCAGGTTCAGACACAAAGAGACAAACTGGAAAATGCCATCAACATGATTACCTTCAAAGAAAAAGAACAAGAGCTCAAGGAAGATGAGTTTGAAAGACTGAAACAAGAACTGGAATCCAGTAAGATCAATGTGCTAATGGAAAGGGAGGAACTGGAAGTTTTGAGGAAGGATCTCAACAAGAAGAAAGAAGAGCTTGAAGTTACCATGAACAGCATCAGTGAAGAGAGAGAACAACTCAGTCAGATGAAGATAAGCATTGACGTGGACAGACAAGCACTTGCAAATGAGAGAGATCAAATGGAAGCAGACATATCTGAGTTTAATTTGAGGGAAGGTCAGCTCATGAGTGACATACTATCCATGCAAACCCTGAGAAGTAAAGTCAAAGCACTGAATGAAAAGATGTGTATGTACATGAAAAACAAAACAGACAAACTAGACCAAACCACTCAAGATGTGCAAAGATTATGTCTTGTATTGGAACAAAAGATTAAAGACTTTGAACAAGAGAAAGACCAGATGTCGGTTTATATGAAGCTGATACAGAAAGAAAAGGATGATCTGAAAGGTAAACTATCAGACATGGTCATCCAGAGAGAAGAAATGGAAAATCGATGGAAGCAACATCCTGTGTTAGAAAAACAAGAACTTGACAAACTGAAGACAACGCTGATGCAAGAGAGAGAGGATCTGAACAAAGAGAAACTGGACTTGGAGCTGATGAGTTCTGACATCCAGAAACAAACTGACAGACTAGAACAAGAAAAACAAGTTCTAAAAGAGGAAAGAGAAAAGCTGGATATCACAAAGGCTGACCTTCGAGAGAAGAAAGAACAGGCAGACAGTCTGTTTCATGAGATAACCAGAGAGAAGAACAACATTCAAGATCTGAACCTTCAGGTTCAGACACAAAGAGACAAACTGGAAAATGCCATCAACATGATTACCTTCAAAGAAAAAGAAATACATCTCAAGGAAGACGAGTTTGAAAGACTGAAACAAGAACTGGAATCCAGTAAGATCAATGTGCTAATGGAAAGGGAGGAAGTGGAAGTTTTGAGGAAGGATCTCAACAAGAAGAAAGAAGAGCTGGAAGTTACCATGAACAGCATCAGTGAAGAGAGAGAACAACTCACTAAAATGAAGACTGACAATGACAAAGAGAGAGAAATGCTTTTGAATGAAAAGGACAGCATGGAAGGTGAAAGGTCTGAGCTGAAGATGAGAGAAGATCAGCTCATGACTAAAATGAAATCCATAGAAACTCTGAGAGTAAATCTTCAACAGCTAAACCAAAGGATGAGTACAGACATGAAAAATAAAACTGACACTTTGCAACAAAACATTGAAAAAGTGCGAATGCTGTACGCTGATTCTGAACAAAAGCTGGCAGAACTTGATGAACAGAAAGAAAACATGGCTTGTCACATTGAGCTGTTAGAGAAAGAAAGGAATAGTCTGATAAGTATCATGTCAGACATGGTCATCCAGAGAAGACACATCGATAATCAATGGAAGCAAAGGTTTGACTTGGACAAACAAAACCTTGACAAACTGAAGGAAGAGCTGGAGCAAGAGAGGGAGGACGTGGACAGAGTGAAGGAGATAATGAACAAAGAGAAACTGGACTTGGAGCTGATGAGTTCTGACATCCAGAAACAAACTGACAGACTAGAACAAGAAAAACAAGTTCTAAAAGAGGAAAGAGAAAAGCTGGATATCACAAAGGCTGAGCTTCAAGAGAAGAAAGAACAGGCAGACAGTCTGTTTCATGAGATAACCAGAGAGAAGAACAACATTCAAGATCTGAAGCTTCAGGTTCAGACACAAAGAGACAAACTGGAAAATGCCATCAACATGATTACCTTCAAAGAAAAAGAACAAGAGCTCAAGGAAGACGCGTCTGAAAGACTGAAACAAGAACTGGAATCCAGTAAGATCAATGTGCTAATGGAAAGGGAGGAACTGGAAGTTTTGAGGAAGGATCTCAACAAGAAGAAAGAAGAGCTTGAAGTTACCATGAACAGCATCAGTGAAGAGAGAGAACAACTCACTAAAATGAAGACTGACAATGACAAAGAGAGAGAAATGCTTTTGAATGAAAAGGACAGCATGGAAGGTGAAAGGTCTGAGCTGAAGATGAGAGAAGATCAGCTCATGACTAAAATGAAATCCATAGAAACTCTGAGAGTAAATCTTCAACAGCTAAACCAAAGGATGAGTACAGACATGAAAAATAAAACTGACACTTTGCAACAAAACATTGAAAAAGTGCGAATGCTGTACGCTGATTCTGAACAAAAGCTGGCAGAACTTGATGGACAAAAAGAAAACATGGCTTGTCACATTGAGCTGTTAGAGAAAGAAAGGAAAAGTCTGATAAGTATCATGTCAGACATGGTCATCCAGAGAAGACACATCGATAATCAATGGAAGCAAAGGTTTGACTTGGACAAACAAAACCTTGACAAACTGAAGGCAGAGCTGGAGCAAGAGAAGGAGGACGTGGACAGAGCGAAGGAAATGATGAACAAAGAGAAACTGGACTTGGAGCTGATGAGTTCTGACATCCAGAAACAAACTGACAGACTAGAACAAGAACAAGAAGTTCTAAAAGAGAGAAGAGAAAAGCTGGATATCACAAAGGCTGAGCTTCAAGAGAAGAAAGAACAGGCAGACAGTCTGTTTCATGAGATAACCAGAGAGAAGAACAACATTCAAGATCTGAACCTTCAGGTTCAGACACAAAGAGACAAACTGGAAAATGCCATCAACATGATTACCTTCAAAGAAAAAGAACAAGAGCTCAAGGAAGACGAGTTTGAAAGACTGAAACAAGAACTGGAATCCAGTAAGATCAATGTGCTAATGGAAAGGGAGGAACTGGAAGTTTTGAGGAAGGATCTCAACAAGAAGAAAGAAGAGCTTGAAGTTACCATGAACAGCATCAGTGAAGAGAGAGAACAACTCACTAAAATGAAGACTGACAATGACAAAGAGAGAGAAATGCTTTTGAATGAAAAGGACAGCATGGAAGGTGAAAGGTCTGAGCTGAAGATGAGAGAAGATCAGCTCATGACTAAAATGAAATCCATAGAAACTCTGAGAGTAAATCTTCAACAGCTAAACCAAAGGATGAGTACAGACATGAAAAATAAAACTGACACTTTGCAACAAAACATTGAAAAAGTGCGAATGCTGTACGCTGATTCTGAACAAAAGCTGGCAGAACTTGATGGACAGAAAGAAAACATGGCTTGTCACATTGAGCTGTTCGAGAGAGAAAGGAAAAGTCTGATAAGTATCATGTCAGACATGGTCATCCAGAGAAGACACATCGATAATCAATGGAAGCAAAGGTTTGACTTGGACAAACAAAACCTTGACAAACTGAAGGCAGAGCTGGAGCAAGAGAAGGAGGACGTGGACAGAGCGAAGGAAATGATGAACAAAGAGAAACTGGACTTGGAGCTGATGAGTTCTGACATCCAGAAACAAACTGACAGACTAGAACAAGAACAAGAAGTTCTAAAAGAGAGAAGAGAAAAGCTGGATATCACAAAGGCTGAGCTTCAAGAGAAGAAAGAACAGGCAGACAGTCTGTTTCATGAGATAACCAGAGAGAAGAACAACATTCAAGATCTGAACCTTCAGGTTCAGACACAAAGAGACAAACTGGAAAATGCCATCAACATGATTACCTTCAAAGAAAAAGAACAAGAGCTCAAGGAAGACAAGTTTGAAAGACTGAAACAAGAACTGGAATCCAGTAAGATCAATGTGCTAATGGAAAGGGAGGAACTGGAAGTTTTGAGGAAGGATCTCAACAAGAAGAAAGAAGAGCTTGAAGTTACCATGAACAGCATCAGTGAAGAGAGAGAACAACTCAGTCAGATGAAGATAAGCATTGACGTGGACAGACAAGCACTTGCAAATGAGAGAGATCAAATGGAAGCAGAAATATCTGAGTTTAATTTGAGGGAAGGTCAGCTCGTGAGTGACATACCATCCATGCAAACCCTGAGAAGTAAAGTCAAAGCACTGAATGAAAAGATGTGTATGTACATGACAAACAAAACAGACAAGCTAGGCCAAACCACTCAAGATGTGCAAAGATTATGTCTTGTATTGGAACAAAAGATTGAAGACTTTGAACAAGAGAGAGACCAGATGTCGGTTTATACGAAACTGATACAGAGAGAAAAGGATGATCTGAAAGGTAAACTATCAGACATGGTCATCCAGAGAGAAGAAATGGAAAATCGATGGAAGCAACATCCTGTGTTAGAAAAACAAGAACTTGACAAACTGAAGACAACGCTGATGCAAGAGAGAGAGGATCTGAACAAAGAGAAACTGGACTTGGAGCTGATGAGTTCTGACATCCAGAAACAAACTGACAGACTAGAACAAGAAAAACAAGTTCTAAAAGAGGAAAGAGAAAAGCTGGATATCACAAAGGCTGAGCTTCGAGAGAAGAAAGAACAGGCAGACAGTCTGTTTCATGAGATAACCAGAGAGAAGAACAACATTCAAGATCTGAACCTTCAGGTTCAGACACAAAGAGACAAACTGGAAAATGCCATCAACATGATTACCTTCAAAGAAAAAGAAATACATCTCAAGGAAGACGAGTTTGAAAGACTGAAACAAGAACTGGAATCCAGTAAGATCAATGTGCTAATGGAAAGGGAGGAAGTGGAAGTTTTGAGGAAGGATCTCAACAAGAAGAAAGAAGAGCTGGAAGTTACCATGAACAGCATCAGTGAAGAGAGAGAACAACTCACTAAAATGAAGACTGACAATGACAAAGAGAGAGAAATGCTTTTGAATGAAAAGGACAGCATGGAAGGTGAAAGGTCTGAGCTGAAGATGAGAGAAGATCAGCTCATGACTAAAATGAAATCCATAGAAACTCTGAGAGTAAATCTTCAACAGCTAAACCAAAGGATGAGTACAGACATGAAAAATAAAACTGACACTTTGCAACAAAACATTGAAAAAGTGCGAATGCTCTACTCTGATTCTGAACAAAAGCTGGCAGAACTTGATGGACAAAAAGAAAACATGGCTTGTCACATTGAGCTGTTAGAGAAAGAAAGGAAAAGTCTGATAAGTATCATGTCAGACATGGTCATCCAGAGAAGACACATCGATAATCAATGGAAGCAAAGGTTTGACTTGGACAAACAAAACCTTGACAAACTGAAGGCAGGGCTGGAGCAAGAGAGAGGGGACGTGGACAGAGTGAAGGAGATGATGAACAAAGAGAAACTGGACTTGGAGCTGATGAGTTCTGACATCCAGAAACAAACTGACAGACTAGAACAAGAACAAGAAGTTCTAAAAGAGGAAAGAGAAAAGCTGGATATCACAAAGGCTGACCTTCGAGAGAAGAAAGAACAGGCAGACAGTCTGTTTCATGAGATAACCAGAGAGAAGAACAACATTCAAGATCTGAACCTTCAGGTTCAGACACAAAGAGACAAACTGGAAAATGCCATCAACATGATTACCTTCAAAGAAAAAGAACAAGAGCTCAAGGAAGACGAGTTTGAAAGACTGAAACAAGAACTGGAATCCAGTAAGATCAATGTGCTAATGGAAAGGGAGGAACTGGAAGTTTTGAGGAAGGATCTCAACAAGAAGAAAGAAGAGCTTGAAGTTACCATGAACAGCATCAGTGAAGAGAGAGAACAACTCAGTCAGATGAAGATAAGCATTGACATGGACAGACAAGCACTTGCAAATGAGAGAGATCAAATGGAAGCAGAAATATCTGAGTTTAATTTGAGGGAAGGTCAGCTCATGAGTGACATACTATCCATGCAAACCCTGAGAAGTAAAGTCAAAGCACTGAATGAAAAGATGTGTATGTACATGAAAAACAAAACAGACAAACTAGACCAAACCACTCAAGATGTGCAAAGATTATGTCTTGTATTGGAACAAAAGATTGAAGACTTTGAACAAGAGAGAGACCAGATGTCAGTTTATACGAAGCTGATACAGAGAGAAAAGGATGATCTGAAAGGTAAACTATCAGACATGGTCATCCAGAGAGAAGAAATGGAAAATCGATGGAAGCAACATCCTGTGTTAGAAAAACAAGAACTTGACAAACTGAAGACAACGCTGATGCAAGAGAGAGAGGATCTGAACAAAGAGAAACTGGACTTGGAGCTGATGAGTTCTGACATCCAGAAACAAACTGACAGACTAGAACAAGAAAAACAAGTTCTAAAAGAGGAAAGAGAAAAGCTGGATATCACAAAGGCTGAGCTTCAAGAGAAGAAAGAACAGGCAGACAGTCTGTTTCATGAGATAACCAGAGAGAAGAACAACATTCAAGATCTGAACCTTCAGGTTCAGACACAAAGAGACAAACTGGAAAATGCCATCAACATGATTACCTTCAAAGAAAAAGAAATACATCTCAAGGAAGACGAGTTTGAAAGACTGAAACAAGAACTGGAATCCAATAAGATCAATGTGCTAATGGAAAGGGAGGAAGTGGAAGTTTTGAGGAAGGATCTCAACAAGAAGAAAGAAGAGCTTGAAGTTACCATGAACAGCATCAGTGAAGAGAGAGAACAACTCACTAAAATGAAGACTGACAATGACAAAGAGAGAGAAATACTTTTGAATGAAAAGGACAGCATGGAAGGTGAAAGGTCTGAGCTGAAGATGAGAGAAGATCAGCTCATGACTAAAATGAAATCCATAGAAACTCTGAGAGTAAATCTTCAACAGCTAAACCAAAGGATGAGTACAGACATGAAAAATAAAACTGACACTTTGCAACAAAACATTGAAAAAGTGCGAATGCTGTACGCTGATTCTGAACAAAAGCTGGCAGAACTTGATGGACAGAAAGAAAACATGGCTTGTCACATTGAGCTGTTCGAGAAAGAAAGGAAAAGTCTGATAAGTATCATGTCAGACATGGTCATCCAGAGAAGACACATCGATAATCAATGGAAGCAAAGGTTTGACTTGGACAAACAAAACCTTGACAAACTGAAGGCAGGGCTGGAGCAAGAGAGAGGGGACGTGGACAGAGTGAAGGAGATGATGAACAAAGAGAAACTGGACTTGGAGCTGATGAGTTCTGACATCCAGAAACAAACTGACAGACTAGAACAAGAACAAGAAGTTCTAAAAGAGGAAAGAGAAAAGCTGGATATCACAAAGGCTGACCTTCGAGAGAAGAAAGAACAGGCAGACAGTCTGTTTCATGAGATAACCAGAGAGAAGAACAACATTCAAGATCTGAACCTTCAGGTTCAGACACAAAGAGACAAACTGGAAAATGCCATCAACATGATTACCTTCAAAGAAAAAGAACAAGAGCTCAAGGAAGACGAGTTTGAAAGACTGAAACAAGAACTGGAATCCAGTAAGATCAATGTGCTAATGGAAAGGGAGGAACTGGAAGTTTTGAGGAAGGATCTCAACAAGAAGAAAGAAGAGCTTGAAGTTACCATGAACAGCATCAGTGAAGAGAGAGAACAACTCAGTCAGATGAAGATAAGCATTGACATGGACAGACAAGCACTTGCAAATGAGAGAGATCAAATGGAAGCAGAAATATCTGAGTTTAATTTGAGGGAAGGTCAGCTCATGAGTGACATACTATCCATGCAAACCCTGAGAAGTAAAGTCAAAGCACTGAATGAAAAGATGTGTATGTACATGAAAAACAAAACAGACAAACTAGACCAAACCACTCAAGATGTGCAAAGATTATGTCTTGTATTGGAACAAAAGATTGAAGACTTTGAACAAGAGAGAGACCAGATGTCAGTTTATATGAAGCTGATACAGAGAGAAAAGGATGATCTGAAAGGTAAACTATCAGACATGGTCATCCAGAGAGAAGAAATGGAAAATCGATGGAAGCAACATCCTGTGTTAGAAAAACAAGAACTTGACACACTGAAGACAACGCTGATGCAAGAGAGAGAGGATCTGAACAAAGAGAAACTGGACTTGGAGCTGATGAGTTCTGACATCCAGAAACAAACTGACAGACTAGAACAAGAAAAACAAGTTCTAAAAGAGGAAAGAGAAAAGCTGGATATCACAAAGGCTGACCTTCGAGAGAAGAAAGAACAGGCAGACAGTCTGTTTCATGAGATAACCAGAGAGAAGAACAACATTCAAGATCTGAACCTTCAGGTTCAGACACAAAGAGACAAACTGGAAAATGCCATCAACATGATTACCTTCAAAGAAAAAGAAATACATCTCAAGGAAGACGAGTTTGAAAGACTGAAACAAGAACTGGAATCCAGTAAGATCAATGTGCTAATGGAAAGGGAGGAAGTGGAAGTTTTGAGGAAGGATATCAACAAGAAGAAAGAAGAGCTGGAAGTTACCATGAACAGCATCAGTGAAGAGAGAGAACAACTCACTAAAATGAAGACTGACAATGACAAAGAGAGAGAAATGCTTTTGAATGAAAAGGACAGCATGGAAGGTGAAAGGTCTGAGCTGAAGATGAGAGAAGATCAGCTCATGACTAAAATGAAATCCATAGAAACTCTGAGAGTAAATCTTCAACAGCTAAACCAAAGGATGAGTACAGACATGAAAAATAAAACTGACACTTTGCAACAAAACATTGAAAAAGTGCGAATGCTGTACGCTGATTCTGAACAAAAGCTGGCAGAACTTGATGGACAGAAAGAAAACATGGCTTGTCACATTGAGCTGTTAGAGAAAGAAAGGAATAGTCTGATAAGTATCATGTCAGACATGGTCATCCAGAGAAGACACATCGATAATAGATGGAAGCAAAGGTTTGACTTGGACAAACAAAACCTTGACAAACTGAAGGCAGAGCTGGAGCAAGAGAGGGAGGACGTGGACAGAGCGAAGGAAATGATGAACAAAGAGAAACTGGACTTGGAGCTGATGAGTTCTGACATCCAGAAACAAACTGACAGACTAGAACAAGAACAAGAAGTTCTAAAAGAGGAAAGAGAAAAGCTGGATATCACAAAGGCTGAGCTTCAAGAGAAGAAAGAACAGGCAGACAGTCTGTTTCATGAGATAACCAGAGAGAAGAACAACATTCAAGATCTGAACCTTCAGGTTCAGACACAAAGAGACAAACTGGAAAATGCCATCAACATGATTACCTTCAAAGAAAAAGAACAAGAGCTCAAGGAAGACGAGTTTGAAAGACTGAAACAAGAACTGGAATCCAGTAAGATCAATGTGCTAATGGAAAGGGAGGAACTGGAAGTTTTGAGGAAGGATCTCAACAAGAAGAAAGAAGAGCTTGAAGTTACCATGAACAGCATCAGTGAAGAGAGAGAACAACTCAGTCAGATGAAGATAAGCATTGACATGGACAGACAAGCACTTGCAAATGAGAGAGATCAAATGGAAGCAGAAATATCTGAGTTTAATTTGAGGGAAGGTCAGCTCATGAGTGACATACTATCCATGCAAACCCTGAGAAGTAAAGTCAAAGCACTGAATGAAAAGATGTGTATGTACATGAAAAACAAAACAGACAAACTAGACCAAACCACTCAAGATGTGCAAAGATTATGTCTTGTATTGGAACAAAAGATTGAAGACTTTGAACAAGAGAGAGACCAGATGTCGGTTTATACGAAGCTGATACAGAGAGAAAAGGATGATCTGAAAGGTAAACTATCAGACATGGTCATCCAGAGAGAAGAAATGGAAAATCGATGGAAGCAACATCCTGTGTTAGAAAAACAAGAACTTGACAAACTGAAGACAACGCTGATGCAAGAGAGAGAGGATCTGAACAAAGAGAAACTGGACTTGGAGCTGATGAGTTCTGACATCCAGAAACAAACTGACAGACTAGAACAAGAAAAACAAGTTCTAAAAGAGGAAAGAGAAAAGCTGGATATCACAAAGGCTGACCTTCGAGAGAAGAAAGAACAGGCAGACAGTCTGTTTCATGAGATAACCAGAGAGAAGAACAACATTCAAGATCTGAACCTTCAGGTTCAGACACAAAGAGACAAACTGGAAAATGCCATCAACATGATTACCTTCAAAGAAAAAGAAATACATCTCAAGGAAGACGAGTTTGAAAGACTGAAACAAGAACTGGAATCCAGTAAGATCAATGTGCTAATGGAAAGGGAGGAAGTGGAAGTTTTGAGGAAGGATATCAACAAGAAGAAAGAAGAGCTGGAAGTTACCATGAACAGCATCAGTGAAGAGAGAGAACAACTCACTAAAATGAAGACTGACAATGACAAAGAGAGAGAAATGCTTTTGAATGAAAAGGACAGCATGGAAGGTGAAAGGTCTGAGCTGAAGATGAGAGAAGATCAGCTCATGACTAAAATGAAATCCATAGAAACTCTGAGAGTAAATCTTCAACAGCTAAACCAAAGGATGAGTACAGACATGAAAAATAAAACTGACACTTTGCAACAAAACATTGAAAAAGTGCGAATGCTGTACGCTGATTCTGAACAAAAGCTGGCAGAACTTGATGGACAGAAAGAAAACATGGCTTGTCACATTGAGCTGTTAGAGAAAGAAAGGAATAGTCTGATAAGTATCATGTCAGACATGGTCATCCAGAGAAGACACATCGATAATCAATGGAAGCAAAGGTTTGACTTGGACAAACAAAACCTTGACAAGCTGAAGGCAGAGCTGGAGCAAGAGAGGGAGGACGTGGACAGAGCGAAGGAAATGATGAACAAAGAGAAACTGGACTTGGAGCTGATGAGTTCTGACATCCCGAAACAAACTGACAGACTAGAACAAGAACAAGAAGTTCTAAAAGAGGAAAGAGAAAAGCTGGATATCACAAAGGCTGAGCTTCAAGAGAAGAAAGAACAGGCAGACAGTCTGTTTCATGAGATAACCAGAGAGAAGAACAACATTCAAGATCTGAACCTTCAGGTTCAGACACAAAGAGACAAACTGGAAAATGCCATCAACATGATTACCTTCAAAGAAAAAGAACAAGAGCTCAAGGAAGACGAGTTTGAAAGACTGAAACAAGAACTGGAATCCAGTAAGATCAATGTGCTAATGGAAAGGGAGGAACTGGAAGTTTTGAGGAAGGATCTCAACAAGAAGAAAGAAGAGCTTGAAGTCACCATGAACAGCATCAGTGAAGAGAGAGAACAACTCAGTCAGATGAAGATAAGCATTGACATGGACAGACAAGCACTTGCAAATGAGAGAGATCAAATGGAAGCAGAAATATCTGAGTTTAATTTGAGGGAAGGTCAGCTCATGAGTGACATACTATCCATGCAAACCCTGAGAAGTAAAGTCAAAGCACTGAATGAAAAGATGTGTATGTACATGAAAAACAAAACAGACAAACTAGACCAAACCACTCAAGATGTGCAAAGATTATGTCTTGTATTGGAACAAAAGATTGAAGACTTTGAACAAGAGAGAGACCAGATGTCGGTTTATACGAAGCTGATACAGAGAGAAAAGGATGATCTGAAAGGTAAACTATCAGACATGGTCATCCAGAGAGAAGAAATGGAAAATCGATGGAAGCAACATCCTGTGTTAGAAAAACAAGAACTTGACAAACTGAAGACAACGCTGATGCAAGAGAGAGAGGATCTGAACAAAGAGAAACTGGACTTGGAGCTGATGAGTTCTGACATCCAGAAACAAACTGACAGACTAGAACAAGAAAAACAAGTTCTAAAAGAGGAAAGAGAAAAGCTGGATATCACAAAGGCTGACCTTCGAGAGAAGAAAGAACAGGCAGACAGTCTGTTTCATGAGATAACCAGAGAGAAGAACAACATTCAAGATCTGAACCTTCAGGTTCAGACACAAAGAGACAAACTGGAAAATGCCATCAACATGATTACCTTCAAAGAAAAAGAAATACATCTCAAGGAAGACGAGTTTGAAAGACTGAAACAAGAACTGGAATCCAGTAAGATCAATGTGCTAATGGAAAGGGAGGAAGTGGAAGTTTTGAGGAAGGATCTCAACAAGAAGAAAGAAGAGCTGGAAGTTACCATGAACAGCATCAGTGAAGAGAGAGAACAACTCACTAAAATGAAGACTGACAATGACAAAGAGAGAGAAATGCTTTTGAATGAAAAGGACAGCATGGAAGGTGAAAGGTCTGAGCTGAAGATGAGAGAAGATCAGCTCATGACTAAAATGAAATCCATAGAAACTCTGAGAGTAAATCTTCAACAGCTAAACCAAAGGATGAGTACAGACATGAAAAATAAAACTGACACTTTGCAACAAAACATTGAAAAAGTGCGAATGCTGTACGCTGATTCTGAACAAAAGCTGGCAGAACTTGATGGACAGAAAGAAAACATGGCTTGTCACATTGAGCTGTTAGAGAAAGAAAGGAATAGTCTGATAAGTATCATGTCAGACATGGTCATCCAGAGAAGACACATCGATAATCAATGGAAGCAAAGGTTTGACTTGGACAAACAAAACCTTGACAAACTGAAGGCAGAGCTGGAGCAAGAGAGGGAGGACGTGGACAGAGCGAAGGAAATGATGAACAAAGAGAAACTGGACTTGGAGCTGATGAGTTCTGACATCCAGAAACAAACTGACAGACTAGAACAAGAACAAGAAGTTCTAAAAGAGGAAAGAGAAAAGCTGGATATCACAAAGGCTGAGCTTCAAGAGAAGAAAGAACAGGCAGACAGTCTGTTTCATGAGATAACCAGAGAGAAGAACAACATTCAAGATCTGAACCTTCAGGTTCAGACACAAAGAGACAAACTGGAAAATGCCATCAACATGATTACCTTCAAAGAAAAAGAACAAGAGCTCAAGGAAGACGAGTTTGAAAGACTGAAACAAGAACTGGAATCCAGTAAGATCAATGTGCTAATGGAAAGGGAGGAACTGGAAGTTTTGAGGAAGGATCTCAACAAGAAGAAAGAAGAGCTGGAAGTTACCATGAACAGCATCAGTGAAGAGAGAGAACAACTCACTAAAATGAAGACTGACAATGACAAAGAGAGAGAAATGCTTTTGAATGAAAAGGACAGCATGGAAGGTGAAAGGTCTGAGCTGAAGATGAGAGAAGATCAGCTCATGACTAAAATGAAATCCATAGAAACTCTGAGAGTAAATCTTCAACAGCTAAACCAAAGGATGAGTACAGACATGAAAAATAAAACTGACACTTTGCAACAAAACATTGAAAAAGTGCGAATGCTGTACGCTGATTCTGAACAAAAGCTGGCAGAACTTGATGAACAGAAAGAAAACATGGCTTGTCACATTGAGCTGTTAGAGAAAGAAAGGAATAGTCTGATAAGTATCATGTCAGACATGGTCATCCAGAGAAGACACATCGATAATCAATGGAAGCAAAGGTTTGACTTGGACAAACAAGAACTTGACAAACTGAAGACAACGCTGATGCAAGAGAGAGAGGATCTGAACAAAGAGAAACTGGACTTGGAGCTGATGAGTTCTGACATCCAGAAACAAACTGACAGACTAGAACAAGAACAAGAAGTTCTAAAAGAGGAAAGAGAAAAGCTGGATATCACAAAGGCTGACCTTCGAGAGAAGAAAGAACAGGCAGACAGTCTGTTTCATGAGATAACCAGAGAGAAGAACAACATTCAAGATCTGAACCTTCAGGTTCAGACACAAAGAGACAAACTGGAAAATGCCATCAACATGATTACCTTCAAAGAAAAAGAAATACAACTCAAGGAAGACGAGTTTGAAAGACTGAAACAAGAACTGGAATCCAGTAAGATCAATGTGCTAATGGAAAGGGAGGAACTGGAAGTTTTGAGGAAGGATCTCAACAAGAAGAAAGAAGAGCTGGAAGTTACCATGAACAGCATCAGTGAAGAGAGAGAACAACTCACTAAAATGAAGACTGACAATGACAAAGAGAGAGAAATGCTTTTGAATGAAAAGGACAGCATGGAAGGTGAAAGGTCTGAGCTGAAGATGAGAGAAGATCAGCTCATGACTAAAATGAAATCCATAGAAACTCTGAGAGTAAATCTTCAACAGCTAAACCAAAGGATGAGTACAGACATGAAAAATAAAACTGACACTTTGCAACAAAACATTGAAAAAGTGCGAATGCTGTACGCTGATTCTGAACAAAAGCTGGCAGAACTTGATGAACAGAAAGAAAACATGGCTTGTCACATTGAGCTGTTAGAGAAAGAAAGGAATAGTCTGATAAGTATCATGTCAGACATGGTCATCCAGAGAAGACACATCGATAATCAATGGAAGCAAAGGTTTGACTTGGACAAACAAAACCTTGACAAACTGAAGGCAGAGCTGGAGCAAGAGAAGGAGGACGTGGACAGAGCGAAGGAAATGATGAACAAAGAGAAACTGGACTTGGAGCTGATGAGTTCTGACATCCAGAAACAAACTGACAGACTAGAACAAGAACAAGAAGTTCTAAAAGAGGAAAGAGAAAAGCTGGATATCACAAAGGCTGACCTTCGAGAGAAGAAAGAACAGGCAGACAGTCTGTTTCATGAGATAACCAGAGAGAAGAACAACATTCAAGATCTGAACCTTCAGGTTCAGACACAAAGAGACAAACTGGAAAATGCCATCAACATGATTACCTTCAAAGAAAAAGAACAAGAGCTCAAGGAAGACGAGTTTGAAAGACTGAAACAAGAACTGGAATCCAGTAAGATCAATGTGCTAATGGAAAGGGAGGAACTGGAAGTTTTGAGGAAGGATCTCAACAAGAAGAAAGAAGAGCTTGAAGTTACCATGAACAGCATCAGTGAAGAGAGAGAACAACTCAGTCAGATGAAGATAAGCATTGACATGGACAGACAAGCACTTGCAAATGAGAGAGATCAAATGGAAGCAGAAATATCTGAGTTTAATTTGAGGGAAGGTCAGCTCATGAGTGACATACTATCCATGCAAACCCTGAGAAGTAAAGTCAAAGCACTGAATGAAAAGATGTGTATGTACATGAAAAACAAAACAGACAAACTAGACCAAACCACTCAAGATGTGCAAAGATTATGTCTTGTATTGGAACAAAAGATTGAAGACTTTGAACAAGAGAGAGACCAGATGTCGGTTTATACGAAGCTGATACAGAGAGAAAAGGATGATCTGAAAGGTAAACTATCAGACATGGTCATCCAGAGAGAAGAAATGGAAAATCGATGGAAGCAACATCCTGTGTTAGAAAAACAAGAACTTGACAAACTGAAGACAACGCTGATGCAAGAGAGAGAGGATCTGAACAAAGAGAAACTGGACTTGGAGCTGATGAGTTCTGACATCCAGAAACAAACTGACAGACTAGAACAAGAAAAAGAAGTTCTAAAAGAGGAAAGAGAAAAGCTGGATATCACAAAGGCTGACCTTCGAGAGAAGAAAGAACAGGCAGACAGTCTGTTTCATGAGATAACCAGAGAGAAGAACAACATTCAAGATCTGAACCTTCAGGTTCAGACACAAAGAGACAAACTGGAAAATGCCATCAACATGATTACCTTCAAAGAAAAAGAACAAGAGCTCAAGGAAGACGAGTTTGAAAGACTGAAACAAGAACTGGAATCCAGTAAGATCAATGTGCTAATGGAAAGGGAGGAACTGGAAGTTTTGAGGAAGGATCTCAACAAGAAGAAAGAAGAGCTTGAAGTTACCATGAACAGCATCAGTGAAGAGAGAGAACAACTCACTAAAATGAAGACTGACAATGACAAAGAGAGAGAAATGCTTTTGAATGAAAAGGACAGCATGGAAGGTGAAAGGTCTGAGCTGAAGATGAGAGAAGATCAGCTCATGACTAAAATGAAATCCATAGAAACTCTGAGAGTAAATCTTCAACAGCTAAACCAAAGGATGAGTACAGACATGAAAAATAAAACTGACACTTTGCAACAAAACATTGAAAAAGTGCGAATGCTGTACGCTGATTCTGAACAAAAGCTGGCAGAACTTGATGAACAGAAAGAAAACATGGCTTGTCACATTGAGCTGTTAGAGAAAGAAAGGAATAGTCTGATAAGTATCATGTCAGACATGGTTATCCAGAGAAGACACATCGATAATCAATGGAAGCAAAGGTTTGACTTGGACAAACAAAACCTTGACAAACTGAAGGAAGAGCTGGAGCAAGAGAGGGAGGACGTGGACAGAGTGAAGGAGATAATGAACAAAGAGAAACTGGACTTGGAGCTGATGAGTTCTGACATCCAGAAACAAACTGACAGACTAGAACAAGAACAAGAAGTTCTAAAAGAGGAAAGAGAAAAGCTGGATATCACAAAGGCTGAGCTTCAAGAGAAGAAAGAACAGGCAGACAGTCTGTTTCATGAGATAACCAGAGAGAAGAACAACATTCAAGATCTGAACCTTCAGGTTCAGACACAAAGAGACAAACTGGAAAATGCCATCAACATGATTACCTTCAAAGAAAAAGAACAAGAGCTCAAGGAAGACGAGTTTGAAAGACTGAAACAAGAACTGGAATCCAGTAAGATCAATGTGCTAATGGAAAGGGAGGAACTGGAAGTTTTGAGGAAGGATCTCAACAAGAAGAAAGAAGAGCTTGAAGTTACCATGAACAGCATCAGTGAAGAGAGAGAACAACTCACTAAAATAAAGACTGACAATGACAAAGAGAGAGAAATGCTTTTGAATGAAAAGGACAGCATGGAAGGTGAAAGGTCTGAGCTGAAGATGAGAGAAGATCAGCTCATGACTAAAATGAAATCCATAGAAACTCTGAGAGTAAATCTTCAACAGCTAAACCAAAGGATGAGTACAGACATGAAAAATAAAACTGACACTTTGCAACAAAACATTGAAAAAGTGCGAATGCTGTACGCTGATTCTGAACAAAAGCTGGCAGAACTTGATGGACAGAAAGAAAACATGGCTTGTCACATTGAGCTGTTAGAGAAAGAAAGGAATAGTCTGATAAGTATCATGTCAGACATGGTCATCCAGAGAAGACACATCGATAATCAATGGAAGCAAAGGTTTGACTTGGACAAACAAAACCTTGACAAACTGAAGGCAGAGCTGGAGCAAGAGAGGGAGGACGTGGACAGAGCGAAGGAAATGATGAACAAAGAGAAACTGGACTTGGAGCTGATGAGTTCTGACATCCAGAAACAAACTGACAGACTAGAACAAGAACAAGAAGTTCTAAAAGAGGAAAGAGAAAAGCTGGATATCACAAAGGCTGAGCTTCAAGAGAAGAAAGAACAGGCAGACAGTCTGTTTCATGAGATAACCAGAGAGAAGAACAACATTCAAGATCTGAACCTTCAGGTTCAGACACAAAGAGACAAACTGGAAAATGCCATCAACATGATTACCTTCAAAGAAAAAGAACAAGAGCTCAAGGAAGACGAGTTTGAAAGACTGAAACAAGAACTGGAATCCAGTAAGATCAATGTGCTAATGGAAAGGGAGGAACTGGAAGTTTTGAGGAAGGATCTCAACAAGAAGAAAGAAGAGCTTGAAGTTACCATGAACAGCATCAGTGAAGAGAGAGAACAACTCAGTCAGATGAAGATTAACATTGACGTGGACAGACAAGCACTTGCAAATGAGAGAGATCAAATGGAAGCAGAAATATCTGAGTTTAATTTGAGGGAAGGTCAGCTCGTGAGTGACATACTATCCATGCAAACCCTGAGAAGTAAAGTCAAAGCACTGAATGAAAAGATGTGTATGTACATGAAAAACAAAACAGACAAACTAGACCAAACCACTCAAGATGTGCAAAGATTATGTCTTGTATTGGAACAAAAGATTGAAGACTTTGAACAAGAGAGAGACCAGATGTCGGTTTATACGAAGCTGATACAGAGAGAAAAGGATGATCTGAAAGGTCAACTATCAGACATGGTCATCCAGAGAGAAGAAATGGAAAATCGATGGAAGCAACATCCTGTGTTAGAAAAACAAGAACTTGACAAACTGACGACAACGCTGATGCAAGAGAGAGAGGATCTGAACAAAGAGAAACTGGACTTGGAACTGATGAGTTCTGACATCCAGAAACAAACTGACAGACTAGAACAAGAACAAGAAGTTCTAAAAGAGGAAAGAGAAAAGCTGGATATCACAAAGGCTGAGCTTCAAGAGAAGAAAGAACAGGCAGACAGTCTGTTTCATGAGATAACCAGAGAGAAGAACAACATTCAAGATCTGAACCTTCAGGTTCAGACACAAAGAGACAATCTGGAAAATGCCATCAACATGATTACCTTCAAAGAAAAAGAAATACAACTCAAGGAAGACGAGTTTGAAAGACTGAAACAAAAACTGGAATCCAGTAAGATCAATTTGCTAATGGAAAGGGAGGAACTGGAAGTTTTGAGGAAGGATCTCAACAAGAAGAAAGAAGAGCTTGAAGTTACCATGAACAGCATCAGTGAAGAGAGAGAACAACTCACTAAAATGAAGACTGACAATGACAAAGAGAGAGAAATGCTTTTGAATGAAAAGGACAGCATGGAAGGTGAAAGGTCTGAGCTGAAGATGAGAGAAGATCAGCTCATGACTAAAATGAAATCCATAGAAACTCTGAGAGTAACTCTTCAACAGCTAAACCAAAGGATGAGTACAGACATGAAAAATAAAACTAACACTTTGCAACAAAACATTGAAAAGGTGCAAATGTTGTACGCTGATTTTGAACACAAGCTGGCAGAACTTGATGAACAGAAAGAAAACATGGCTTGTCACATTGAGCTGTTAGAGAAAGAAAGGAATAGTCTGATAAGTATCATGTCAGACATGGTCATCCAGAGAGGACACATCGATAATCAATGGAAGCAAAGGTTTGACTTGGACAAACAAAACCTTGACAAACTGAAGGTAGAGCTGGAGCAAGAGAGGGAGGACGTGGACAGAGCGAAGGAAATGATGAACAAAGAGAAACTGGACTTGGAGCTGATGAGTTCTGACATCCAGAAACAAACTGAAAGACTAGAACAAGAAAAAGAAGTTCTAAAAGAGGAAAGAGAAAAGCTGGATATCACAAAGGCTGAGCTTCAAGAGAAGAAAGAACAGGCAGACAGTCTGTTTCATGAGATAACCAGAGAGAAGAACAACATTCAAGATCTGAACCTTCAGGTTCAGACACAAAGAGACAAACTGGAAAATGCCATCAACATGATTACCTTCAAAGAAAAAGAACAAGAGCTCAAGGAAGACGAGTTTGAAAGACTGAAACAAGAACTGGAATCCAATAAGATCAATGTGCTAATGGAAAGGGAGGAACTGGAAGTTTTGAGGAAGGATCTCAACAAGAAGAAAGAAGAGCTTGAAGTTACCATGAACAGCATCAGTGAAGAGAGAGAACAACTCAGTCAGATGAAGATAAGCATTGACGTGGACAGACAAGCACTTGCAAATGAGAGAGATCAAATGGAAGCAGAAATATCTGAGTTTAATTTGAGGGAAGGTCAGCTCGTGAGTGACATACCATCCATGCAAGCCCTGAGAAGTAAAGTCAAAGCACTGAATGAAAAGATGTGTATGTACATGAAAAACAAAACAGACAAACTAGGCCAAACCACTCAAGATGTGCAAAGATTATGTCTTGTATTGGAACAAAAGATTGAAGACTTTGAACAAGAGAGAGACCAGATGTCGGTTTATACGACGCTGATACAGAGAGAAAAGGATGATTTGAAAGGTACACTATCAGACATGGTTGTCCAGAGAGAAGAAATGGAAAATCGATGGAAGCAACATCCTGTGTTAGAAAAACAAGAACTGGAATCCAGTAAGATCAATGTGCTAATGGAAAGGGAGGAACTGGAAGTTTTGAGGAAGGATCTCAACAAGAAAAAAGAAGAGCTTGAAGTTACCATGAACAGCATCAGTGAAGAGAGAGAACAACTCACTAAAATGAAGACTGACAATGACAAAGAGAGAGAAATGCTTTTGAATGAAAAGGACAGAATGGAAGGTGAAAGGTCTGAGCTGAAGATGAGAGAAGATCAGCTCATGACTAAAATGATATCCATAGAAACTCTGAGAGTAAATCTTCAACAGCTAAACCAAAAGATGAGTACAGACATGAAAAATAAAGCTGACACCTTGCATCAAAACATTGAAAAAGTGCAAATGCTGTACGCTGATTCTGAACAAAAGCTGGCAGAACTTGATGGACAGAAAGAAAACATGGCTTGTCACATTGAGCTGTTAGAGACAGAAAGGAATTGTCTGATAAGTATCATGTCAGACATGGTCATCCAGAGAAGACACATCGATAATCAATGGAAGCAAAGGTTTGACTTGGAGAAACAAAACCTTGACAAACTGAAGGCAGAGCTGGAGCAAGAGAGAGAGGACGTGGACAGAGCGAAGGAGATGATGAACAAAGAGAAACTGGACTTGGAGCTGATGAGTTCCAACATCCAGAAACAAACTGACAGACTAGAACAAGTTATACCACAGCCAACAGAAAAGTTGGAAATCACAAAGGATGAGCTACATCGGAAGAAAAACAACACTCATATTCTTGTTGATGAGATAACTCATGAAAAAGATGAAATCTCTCAAGTAGACCTCGCCGTTCAAAATAAGATGATGGATGCAGAAATATCTGAGCTCAGGATCAGAGTTTGCTGGGTCACCAGTGTAATGAACTCCTTGGGAATTCTGAGAGCCAAACTCAGTGAGCTGAATGAAAGAACACATGAAGACTTTCGAAAGAATATGGAGAGATTGGAGGAGAAAAACGGACACATATTTCAAATGTACAAAGTTTTGGACCTGAAGTGTGATGAACTTCTTAAACAGAAAAATAAGATCACTGGTTATTTTGACCTGATCCAAAGAGAGAAGAAACATGGGGCGAAAATGACTTTTGACAAGGTGGTACAAACTGAAGCTGGAGTAAACAAATGGCTGCAGGTGGAAGACGTCGTGAAGCAGGATTTGATTAAACCTAAAGAGTTTGAATGCGGGAAGGATGTTCTGCAGCCAGAAGTTGCAAAGCAGACTGAAGAATTTGAACATCAGTGGAAGTTAGAGGAAGATAAATGTGGGACAATGTCCAAGTCAGAGGCAGAACAAGATGACCTTACAGACGAAAAAATTTCAACAAGAGATTGTTTGCGGAACATTTGGAAGGACACTAAAATGGAACGGAAGGAGATTGATCGGATGAAGCGCAGGGGTCAAGAGATGAGAAACAGTCTGGAGGAAAGACTAAAGGTGATCAATCAGCTTGTTTCGAGAACATGGTTACAGAAAGAAAAGGAACCACTGGCGAAGACAAAGCTGGAACAAGGACTTAGTAAGGACACAACATCTCAAAGTGACGGCAAGAGAGATCACAAAACCCTTGAAGAAAAACACACAGAGCTCCTCCAACTGAAGGCTCGGATGCTTGGTGAGATTGAGAAACTCCACGCCAAAGAAAAAGCGTCTGGGACACGAACAACGAGCGACAAAGCTAATCAAACATTCCAGGTGGATGTAACCACAGGGGATGCAACAGTGCAGGTAACTGAACAAGCTTCTGCCAGGACGCATCAAGAGACTGAAACAGCTCTACAGACAACCAGTGGACTCCTCTGTCAGCTCCGACATTACTGCTGTCGCTGCTGCTGCCCTTGCTGTAAGCAGGTGTGCCCAGAGGAGAAATGAGAGCCATGTCTATTTGAGGTCTGTTTCTAGCATACATTTCCAATGTAGAATTTCAACTTAAATCACATATTTGACTTATTTGTCTACCAGATGTAATATGAGACACACATTATCTTGGGAATGTTATTTTTGTGAGAGGAATAGTTTGATATGAGCCATAATGGTAAATAATTGCCTTTGATAAGACTACAAAGCTTCTTGAAAGACACTGAGCATTCCGGTGCTGCCAGTAGGAGGCAGTGTGGTGCTTTGCGTCTCCCATGGACCGTCTTTGTGAGAGGACTCTTGTTGCTGCCTCATCAGAACAGAAGCATTCTTTCATGTTGTTACAGGTTTGTCAAGTTTTAAAACTTGTGTTACTAAAACTACTACTTCTTACTAAGAACAAAGTAAACTGCAGGCATTGTTAGTTTCTGGCTCCAGTGCATTTCTTTTTGGGTTCAGGATTTTTCTTGGTGTGATTACTTGTTCTAAATGGATGTATTGTTAGTATTAGAGTTTGATGTGTATGTTTTTGAACGCTTGATGCATTTTGAAAACAATGTGCTAGTTTTATTTGCACTATGTAACAGGACAAACAAGGACTAATTGATTGAGTACAACACTGATTGAACTTAGGATTATTTTAATAAGAAATGGAGAAATGTAGAGTGTGTTTTTTCATTGAAAGCAAAGAGGTTGTAACTAGCATATGTATAATGCTTATTTTTTTGAGGTTAAGGCTCTTTGCAATGATGAAATGACATTGAAGTGTGGAAAACAAAATACGGAAAGTATTACATGAATCTTATCTGTTTATGGGTTCTCAGTCTGAGATCTGTTACAAATACAAAGATAACAGCTGAACATTTTGGTTCTGAATGGTTCTGTTTTGACAGTCCAGATACTGGAAAGACTGAAAATTACCAGGGTGATGTTAGGTTTCCTAATTTATTATTATTATTATTATTATTATTATTATTATTATTCTGACACTTTTCTAAACCAACATGAGAACTAACAAAAGTAATGCAATAACTCAAAATGTTCAAGTATTTCTGATATTCTGAGTGCAAATGTGTGAGGCTTGTGTGTTTAAAAAAAAATGCTTTACCTTTAGTGGCCACCTTATTTTACTGCAGAAGATTGAGTAGCGTACCTGAACCATTTTAAGAATGAGTGCTTAATTTTCAATTTTCAAGTCCTGATTTAAACCCTCAGCCCTTCACATTTAAATGTTAAACAAAATGTATTCAACTTAAGCTTTAAGCCACTTTAACAGAGAGTCTTAAATATTTAGGAATTGACCTTGTCAAGTTGACTTCTTTTTCTGTTTGTTTTTGATGGTCTTCTTTTTAAGTTTTCATTCATTTACCTTGTTCTGTAACAATTATTGAAGTAAAATAAATAAGCCATTCATTAAATTCTTTGTTTCTTTGAACAAATCTTTGTGAGATAAAATTACCCTCATCAACAACATTTTTATGTCAGCAGCTGTTTGTTATTAACATTAATATAACTTGTATTTCAGTCTTCTACTGTGCTCTAGCATTGTACTTGTTTAGTATCCTGGTCTCCTAAACTGTTCATCATCAAATTGGTTACAGTTCCAACTAGGGCTGGAGCCTATCCCAGCCGTCTTGGGCGAAGGCAGGGGACACCCTGGACAGGTCGCCAGCCTGCAGGGCCCCGGGGGGGTGGAGCCTACCCCAGCCGTCTTGGGACAGGTCGCCAGCCTATCAGGGCTACACATAGAGACAGACAACCAAGCACACCTCTCATTCAATCACAGTACTAAGACAGCACTAGTTCAACACTAGACAACTTAGAATCATCAATTAACCTCAGCATGTTTTTGGACTGTGGGAGGAAGCCAGAGAACCCGGTGAAAACCCACGCTGCACAGGGAGAACATGCAAACTCCACACAGAAAGAGTCCTTACTGGGACGTTCTAGAAGAACAGAGTGGTCAACTGTGTCGAAGGTTGCACTTAAGTCAAGTAATACTAATATCGACAGCTTTATTGGACCTGAGGTCTTTGACAATCTAAACTAGTGCTGTCTCAGTACTGTGATTGGTCCAAAAACTAGACTGATATTTTTCCAAAATACTGTGAGAGTTCATAAAAACCAGTTACATGCAAGCTTCTCTATTTTTTAACTTAAAAGTGGCAGATTAGATACTGGTCTATAGTTAGAGTGTAGGCCAAGTTATTTCTCTTCAAAAGGGGTTTAAAGGGCAGTCTTAAGAGCAGAAGGAAAGACAACTATCTGAAGCAAATCATTTCCAGTGTTTATCACAGCTTCATTAAAGAAGCTCTGAAATGTTTTAAAAAAGATGTGAGAATCTAGAAAACAGGTTGCTGGTTTTAATTTGGAAATAATGTTACCAAGCAGGTCAGCATCAACCAGGACAAATTTCTCCAGTGTTTCCTCATGCAGAAACAAAAGCTGTTAAAACTCACATGATGAGGCTGAGGTAGATTTGATCTAATAGTGTCAATTTTACTTATGAAGTGACTGCAATCTTCACACTTGGAGTTGATAGACATACTGCCAGGCGTCATGAAAACAGGGTTAATTAGATGGTCAGTGGTTGAGAAGACGCCATCAGGGTTGGTCTGGTTGATAGTTATTCATTATGAAAAGGGAGCTTGTCTTGTCTGTTTGACTGCTTTACTGTAAATAGTCAGATTTCCACAGAAAATTTTCAGTCACTTTAGCTATAAGATAGCGATTCCTTACAGTTTCTTCTGGAAAATCCTGTTGAATAAAAATACTGATGGTAAAAAAGACACAGAAGTGATCTGACAAACCTTCATCCACAACAGAAGAGATCTTAGCAGATGAACTATGGGTTATTACAAGGTCTAAAAATAAGTAGGCTGAATAAATGTTGAGTATGTAGCAGTATGAGCATTCTGTTTAGTTTTCCCTTTCGTTTTTGTTTGTCGGTTACCATGATTACCATGGTTACCATGGTTACCCTGGTTTCCAGCTCCTCATTTCCGCCCGTATAAAAGCCATAGCCTGCCTACCTTTTCGTCCTCTCTGTGCTCCCATCGTCACTCGTGTTGCTTCCGGGTCCGGTCGCGGACAGGTATGGCTGCGTCTTGCTCTGTCTTGTTGGCCACTGTGCTCGTTATTATGCTCAGGCATTTGTTGCGTTTTAGGACGAGCGTTGTGCGCTGCCCCAGGGAGCGACTAAACTGCCTCAAGCGGCGTGTATCCCAGCATACCTTGCGCGGTCCGGAGTCTTCTGAAGTCTTCCGAAGATTCTCCCGTACCTCTCACTACAAATCATCAAGTTTTAAATAAAGTTGGGGCTTGTGATTAGTGTGATTAAAGATTTTAATCAGATGAAAAACACAACGTGATTAATCTGAGTTAAAGTTTCAATTTTTCACAGATCTACTATTTAGTGTTAAACACCAACATGTTCCTAGTATGAGTAAAAACCTGATTCTGATATATGGAATTCACACACAGGGATATAAAGGTTTATGTTAATCTTAAAAAACAGCCCATGTGTTCTGATCAGTGGCTATGATATTGATCTATCAGACAGAGTTACAGCCTAATAACAAAACAATGTACCCCACAGGAAAACAAGGCAGATAATCACAGGGCACACTTTCTACCAGTAATTAATGAAGTTATCTGTATTGGTTAAAAAAAACAAAAAAACAAAACAGTATGAACAGTCACTCGACTTTTTAGTCTTCAGTCCCTCCTTTTCTCTAATGTCTGAATATAAGTATTTCTTCAACTGACTAGAACACCACATTTTGCTTAGAAAACTAGAGTAAAACTGGAACAAACTGAACAAAAATACAGATGGCATGAAGTTATCATGATGCATTGTGTTTGGGTTTTTGGGCATAATTAAAAACAAAAAAAACCAACAAAAACCAACAAAAACGAAAACAGCAGATCTGGGGTCCGTTTCACAAAGCAGGTTCAACAAACTCTGAGTGTAACCCTGAACTCTGAGTTGATCTACTCTGAGATAGGAAACTCTGAGTTTTCGATTCCACAACAGCAGATTTGAGTTAGTTTGATTAACTCAGAGTAGGTTCACCTCGAGTTAAGCGCGTGCACCGCAACTTTAAAAAGACAGCATCAATGGAACCCCAATTTAAGGATTCACCATGGCAACGGGGAAGCGGAAGGCTGCGTACTTCACGCCACTGGAAATTAGACATTTTAATGCGCTCATACAGCGAATATGAACACGTTTTTAGACGGAAGTCCAACACCGCTGCAGCTGCGAAGGAGAGGGAGACGGCGTGGGAGAACATTGCTGCTCGGGTCAATGCGTGAGTATAAATGTAGTCCTTTGAAATCACAATAATATTACAGGGCAAAACTGCTTGAATGGTTGCCTATTAATTTATTTCATTTAGGTGCAATCCCGCGGGGGAGAAGCGCACTTGGCAGCAGCTTAAAATGAAATATAAAAACATGGTTGAAACAGGTAAGACCTCGGCATGATCTCATGGAGGTAGCTACCTCATTTTGATCATGTTTTACATTGTAAAGTAAATATTAAGTGGCTCCCTTTCATTGTAAAATTGGTTATATTGTGTTCATATAGTTAGTTAATTTAAACACAAGATACTTGTGCTCAAAAAGAGGATTCATTCTCAGTGAAGAACCTTGGAGCTCTAATCTGCCTCTATACCTGCCAAAGAGCAGTGATTCCTAACACGTCTCTGGGGGTCATCAGGTGGAAACCTCCCTTCAACAGTGTTTCGCCTACTTAGTCCCACTACACCTCCAGGAGGTTAGGCAGTGAACTCCGGCGTCCCAGAGTCACCCCCCCTAGTGCCAGTTCACACTGCTCCTACACAATCCAAACAGCACCGCCACGTTCAACTGACCCAGAGATGCTCCAGGTAGTGGCCAGTACCGATGCTACCATTTAACTATTGCTAATGCTACTGCTAACCGCTAGGAAGAACAGAAGAAGACAATACAGTTCCGATGCTACCATTTAGCTAATGTTATGTGCTAACCGCTACCTGCTAAGAGGAACAGAAGAAGACAATAACGCTAGATTCACCTATACTGTTAATGTTAATTGCTAGCTACCAATACTAACTGCTAAGATACTATCATACTCTCACCGCTTTAGCTATTGTTAGCTGCTACAATGCTACCACAGGCCTAGATGCCACATGTAACTGCCGATTGCCACACTACCATCATCTACCCCTGCCTCTCACCAACTGCACCAAGAAAAAGCGGGGTGGGAATACAAACCCTGGTTCGGGTAGGGGATAGAAAATAAAGAGGTAGAGTCAAAAGATGAAAGTAGGGATTGGATACAGACCCTTGTTCGGGTAGGGGTGGAAAATTTAGAAGGTGCTGAAGGTGGAGGCCTAAACCACAGACTAGATTTAACAGCCTCTTCTAACATTTCCTTCAAGAAGCAGCAAACCCTACCATTTCCTTCAAAAAGCAAACAGAGCAGGATAACAAACCCTAACATTTCCTTCAAGAAGCAGACAAAACAGGAAAACAACCAAAAAGATCAAAAAACAAGCCAACTCTGTGTCTTACCACGCAAACTCACCTGAACAGGCCGCATGGTCCCAAAGAGAGACTCTAGCTGGCCACACCCCCACCTTATCTGAACTTCCTGGTTCTCTTCCTATTGGCAGAGCGAGAAGATGGGGCGGGGAAAGCAGAGCAGAGGAGAGGTGTCTTGTTCAGACTTTAACCTCTTCTCTTGCCGGGTTAGGCATGCATGTCCTCTGCCTGCCCCCCCACTGTCCCTATTTCACCCCCCAACTACTATTATTTCTCCTGATCCATATCCACTGACTAGACCTAGCAGCCTCATCTGACATCTCCCTCACTGTCTTTCTTAAATTTTGCCCATGCACTCCCAGCTCCCTCAACAGTGAAACAGCTGACCCTGCAACAAAACCTCTACACCCCACTTCAACCGGACAGACCCTGGTCTTCCATCCCCTCTGCTCAGATTCTGTCTTTAAATCTGCATACTTAGTCTTCTTCCTTTCATAAGCTGCCTCCACTGAATTTTCCCAAGGGACTGTTAACTCAATAAAATACACAGTCTTTTTACTCATGGACCATAAGACAATGTCTGGCCTCAGATTACTATAAACTATTTCCTGGGGCACAACTAGCTGTCCTCCCAAGTCGACCTGCATTTGCCAATCATCAGCCCCTACCAGGCAGCCACCTCCCTGCTTTCTCCCTGACTTAGCAGCTCTATTTTTCTCCCCCTCTCGAACAAACTGCACATCTAACCTCTCCTTTCTAGAACTTCCAGAATTCACCTGCTTCCTTCTCTCCTCAATGCCTGCGGCTAAGCTTCTCAGCACCTGATTATGCCGCCATGTATACCGGCCTTGTGATAAGCTAATTCTACAACCTGACAAAATGTGCTTTAAACTTGCTGTACCTGAGCAGAGTGGGCACGATTGATCGCCCTGTACCCAGAGACTTAGGTTCTGCGGGGTTGGCAACACATCGTATGTCGCCCCTATCAGAAATTTAATACGGCCTTCCTCCATATTCCACAGGTCCCTCCAACTAAGTTTCCTCTTCTCAACACCTTCCCAATTCAACCATTGTCCCTGTTTGGCTTGACCAACTGCTTTTGCCCCTCTTAACAACTCCTCCTGCCTACGCACCTGTTCCACTACAAGCTTTCTTTTCTCCTTTAGACCTGCTTTATTCCACACTGGTTTGCCTGGGCCAAGCCCCAAGCCTCCCCGGCCAAATTGAACATTTCCTACTATTTCTGCATGCCTAAGAGCTGCCTCTGCCTCCTGCACTGCTGCCCTTGGGTTCCATTTCCTCCCCCAGAAGGATTCGGAACCACATTGCTAACTAACATGTCCTTACTCCCAGATAATAAAAGTTCTGTCCTAACCTTAGTGCATTTAAACTCCTCTGTTAGACTGGATACTGGCAGCTGAAGCATTCCTTTCCCATACAAAGCTACATTGCTTAAGCACCTGGGAGCACCCAACCATTTTCTAATATAAGAGCTAACTAGCCTTTCCATTCTCTCTGCTACAGATAATGGGACTTCATATACTGACATTGGCCACATTAACCTAGGATACAAGCCAAACTGCAAGCACCACAACCTCAGTTTTCCTGGGAGCCCTGATTTATCTATTCTCTCCAGCCCTTCTGCAACATCCTTTCTAAATTGCACAACCTGTTCAACATCATTCAGGTCCACATTGTACCACCGTCCTAGACTCTTAACTGATTTCTCCCTAATTGTTGGGATTTCCTCACCATCTATAGCAAACTTTCTATCACTTACTTTCCCTCTGTATATTGAAATACTCCTTGACTTACTAGGCTTAATCTTCATACTAGCCCACTTGAGATTCTGATTGACTTTATCTAACAACCTCCTTGTACATGGCACTGTTGAAGTTAGCAGTGTCATATCATCCATATAAGCCCTAATTGGTGGAAGACGCATTCCATTCTGCCGTCTCTCTCCACCTACGACCCACTTGGAAGCCCTAATAATTACCTCCATAGCCATTGTGAAAGCTAGCGGGGACACTGTACATCCTGCCATAATACCAACCTCCAATCTTTGCCAGCCTGTTGTGAGCTCTGCGATACTTGCACACAGTCTGATGTCTTGGAAATATGCTTTCACCAAGTTAACAACTATCTCCGGCACTTTAAAGTAGTCAAAGGAACTCCAAATAAGGTTATGTGGCACTGACCCAAACGCATTAGCCAGATCTAAAAATACAACATTCAAGTCTCTTTTCTCCCTCTTAGCTGTCTGAATCTGATGCCAAATCATGCTAGTATGCTCTAAGCATCCCGCAAATCCTGGTATCCCTGCTTTTTGCACTGTCGTATCTATCATACCATTCCTTTCTAAGTATTTAGCCAGCCTCTGTGCTACGATACTAAAGAAAATCTTTCCCTCAACATTTAGGAGAGAAATCATCCGAAACTGGCTAAGGTCCGATGACTCCTTCTCCTTAGGGATGAAGACACCTCCTGCCCTGCGCCATGCTCTTGGAATACTTTGTTTCTCCCAAACTATTCTCAGGTATCTCCATAGCGTCCTTAAGATGCCAGGTGCACTCTTATAGACATGGTAGGGGACTCCATTAGGCCCTGGGGCTGAAGAAGCCTTTGCACGCCTAACCACCTCCACCACTTCTCTCCACCTAGGTGGGCTCACATCCATCTCCTGCTCCACTTCCCCTAATGGTGGCATGTCAGGTGGAAGACCTATGTTCCTATTCTCCTTTGAATCTGAATACGTCGACTTCAAATACTGTTCAATCTCTGATTTCGTTGCCTTAAGTTGCCCTCCTTTTTCTTGATTAAACAAGCCTTTCACAAAATTAAAGGGGTTCCTAAAAAATGCTGACCTTGCACGTTCCTTCTTCTTTCTCTTCTCCCTAAGGTGTTCTGCCCTTCTGAGTACTGCTAACCTGCTTCTCAGTTCCTCCTGCAACACCTTAATGCCCTCCCTTTCTTCTTCTGTCGCCCTCCTCCACTGCTTTCTTAACTGCCTCCTTTCCTTTACTAACTTCTCTATTTCTCTTTGCCGCCTAGACTTGCCGACCTGCACCCTCTCGCCTTTCCTTTTGACAAGCACCCCAAATCTCTCTCGACCATAGGAGTAGATCACATCTCCAATTTTATCCAATTTCTCCACTACATCTCCTCTAAGCCTGCTTAATATGACTGATAAATCTCTATCAACTGCCTCCCACTCTTTGCTATCATTAGCCCTCGGCCACTTAACTCTAGCTTTCTGCTCCATGCTTCTCTCCTTGGCTGGCCTGTTGCCCTCAACACCAACTGCATCCCCTCTCCGTACCTCCTCCTCTCCAGGGATAGTGTTACTGATATCCTGCGAACTGTGGTTTTCTACCTGTCGCTGGACTTCATCCGACTGATTCGACTGACTTCTCAAGAAATACTGGTCGATGCGGCCACTCTGCCCTTCCACCGCTAAACACTTCCTCCTTCCCTGATGAGTTCTAAGGCCTCGATTGATGTTATTTTCTGCCAGCCACATGGGCAAACTTGAAGCTTCTTATCCTCTGCTGCACAACTTTTGCTCTCCTTAGTTGCCTTCCCTGTCACCTGAGTACTGCTACCTCTGGCCCTAAGAGATGGGTCCGTGCCCCCATCCCTCACTGAGTCATGTATCCAAGGCATAGTCATATCCGTTATCCTGTTCGTTACCATGCAATCCACCTGTGAGTCATCTTCCACCCCTGCTCTCGCTGACTCTTGGGGTATTTTCCTTATATTGGTTGTAGCTAAGTCTGGTTGTAGCAAGGTTAAGGCTTGCCACTGCTGCCATGGGTTGCTAGCCCATACCAGCACCTGTGGGGTCTTTTCCCTCCTGTCAGCTGTCTTTCCAAGCAGTCACATGGTCTTTCCCATGTTGTCAGCTGCTCTATTCACAACAGTCACTAGCCAAGCTAGTTGTGAGTTAATTTAAACACAAGATACTTGTGCTCAAAAAGAGGATTCATTCTCAGTGAAGAACCTTGGAGCTCTAATCTGCCTCTATACCTGCCAAAGAGCAGTGATTCCTAACACGTCTCTGGGGTCATCAGGTGGAAACCTCCCTTCAACAGTGTTTCGCCTACTTAGTCCACTACACCTCCAGGAGGTTAGGCAGTGAACTCCGGCGTCCCAGAGTCACCCCCCCTAGTGCCAGTTCACACTGCTCCTACACAATCCAAACAGCACCGCCACGTTCAACTGACCCAGAGATGCTCCAGGTAGTGGCCAGTACCGATGCTACCATTTAACTATTGCTAATGCTACTGCTAACCGCTAGGAAGAACAGAAGAGACAATACAGTTCCGATGCTACCATTTAGCTAATGTTATGTGCTAACCGCTACCTGCTAAGAGGAACAGAAGAAGACAATAACGCTAGATTCACCTATACTGTTAATGTTAATTGCTAGCTACCAATACTAACTGCTAAGATACTATCATACTCTCACCGCTTTAGCTATTGTTAGCTGCTACAATGCTACCACAGGCCTAGATGCCACATGTAACTGCCGATTGCCACACTACCATCATCTACCCCTGCCTCTCACCAACTGCACCAAGAAAAAGCGGGGTGGGAATACAAACCCTGGTTCGGGTAGGGGATAGAAAATAAAGAGGTAGAGTCAAAAGATGAAAGTAGGGATTGGATACAGACCCTTGTTCGGGTAGGGGGTGGAAAATTTAGAAGGTGCTGAAGGTGGAGGCCTAAACCACAGACTAGATTTAACAGCCTCTTCTAACATTTCCTTCAAGAAGCAGCAAACCCTACCATTTCCTTCAAAAAGCAAACAGAGCAGGATAACAAACCCTAACATTTCCTTCAAGAAGCAGACAAAACAGGAAAACAACCAAAAAGATCAAAAAACAAGCCAACTCTGTGTCTTACCACGCAAACTCACCTGAACAGGCCGCATGGTCCCAAAGAGAGACTCTAGCTGGCCACACCCCCCCTTATCTAAACTTCCTGGTTCTCTTCCTATTGGCAGAGCGAGAAGATGGGGCGGGGAAAGCAGAGCAGAGGAGAGGTGTCTTGTTCAGACTTTAACCTCTTCTCTTGCCGGGTTAGGCATGCATGTCCTCTGCCTGCCCCCCCACTGTCCCTATTTCACCCCCCAACTACTATTATTTCTCCTGATCCATATCCACTGACTAGACCTAGCAGCCTCATCTGACATCTCCCTCACTGTCTTTCTTAAATTTTGCCCATGCACTCCCAGCTCCCTCAACAGTGAAACAGCTGACCCTGCAACAAAACCTCTACACCCCACTTCAACCGGACAGACCCTGGTCTTCCATCCCCTCTGCTCAGATTCTGTCTTTAAATCTGCATACTTAGTCTTCTTCCTTTCATAAGCTGCCTCCACTGAATTTTCCCAAGGGACTGTTAACTCAATAAAATACACAGTCTTTTTACTCATGGACCATAAGACAATGTCTGGCCTCAGATTACTATAAACTATTTCCTGGGCACAACTAGCTGTCCTCCCAAGTCGACCTGCATTTGCCATCATCAGCCCCTACCAGGCAGCCACCTCCCTGCTTTCTCCCTGACTTAGCAGCTCTATTTTTCTCCCCCTCTCGAACAAACTGCACATCTAACCTCTCCTTTCTAGAACTTCCAGAATTCACCTGCTTCCTTCTCTCCTCAATGCCTGCGGCTAAGCTTCTCAGCACCTGATTATGCCGCCATGTATACCGGCCTTGTGATAAGCTAATTCTACAACCTGACAAAATGTGCTTTAAACTTGCTGTACCTGAGCAGAGTGGGCACGATTGATCGCCCTGTACCCAGAGACTTAGGTTCTGCGGGGTTGGCAACACATCGTATGTCGCCCCTATCAGAAATTTAATACGGCCTTCCTCCATATTCCACAGGTCCCTCCAACTAAGTTTCCTCTTCTCAACACCTTCCCAATTCAACCATTGTCCCTGTTTGGCTTGACCAACTGCTTTTGCCCCTCTTAACAACTCCTCCTGCCTACGCACCTGTTCCACTACAAGCTTTCTTTTCTCCTTTAGACCTGCTTTATTCCACACTGGTTTGCCTGGGCCAAGCCCCAAGCCTCCCCGGCCAAATTGAACATTTCCTACTATTTCTGCATGCCTAAGAGCTGCCTCTGCCTCCTGCACTGCTGCCCTTGGGTTCCATTTCCTCCCCCCAGAAGGATTCGGAACCACATTGCTAACTAACATGTCCTTACTCCCAGATAATAAAAGTTCTGTCCTAACCTTAGTGCATTTAAACTCCTCTGTTAGACTGGATACTGGCAGCTGAAGCATTCCTTTCCCATACAAAGCTACATTGCTTAAGCACCTGGGAGCACCCAACCATTTTCTAATATAAGAGCTAACTAGCCTTTCCATTCTCTCTGCTACAGATAATGGGACTTCATATACTGACATTGGCCACATTAACCTAGGATACAAGCCAAACTGCAAGCACCACAACCTCAGTTTTCCTGGGAGCCCTGATTTATCTATTCTCTCCAGCCCTTCTGCAACATCCTTTCTAAATTGCACAACCTGTTCAACATCATTCAGGTCCACATTGTACCACCGTCCTAGACTCTTAACTGATTTCTCCCTAATTGTTGGGATTTCCTCACCATCTATAGCAAACTTTCTATCACTTACTTTCCCTCTGTATATTGAAATACTCCTTGACTTACTAGGCTTAATCTTCATACTAGCCCACTTGAGATTCTGATTGACTTTATCTAACAACCTCCTTGTACATGGCACTGTTGAAGTTAGCAGTGTCATATCATCCATATAAGCCCTAATTGGTGGAAGACGCATTCCATTCTGCCGTCTCTCTCCACCTACGACCCACTTGGAAGCCCTAATAATTACCTCCATAGCCATTGTGAAAGCTAGCGGGGACACTGTACATCCTGCCATAATACCAACCTCCAATCTTTGCCAGCCTGTTGTGAGCTCTGCGATACTTGCACACAGTCTGATGTCTTGGAAATATGCTTTCACCAAGTTAACAACTATCTCCGGCACTTTAAAGTAGTCAAAGGAACTCCAAATAAGGTTATGTGGCACTGACCCAAACGCATTAGCCAGATCTAAAAATACAACATTCAAGTCTCTTTTCTCCCTCTTAGCTGTCTGAATCTGATGCCAAATCATGCTAGTATGCTCTAAGCATCCCGCAAATCCTGGTATCCCTGCTTTTTGCACTGTCGTATCTATCATACCATTCCTTTCTAAGTATTTAGCCAGCCTCTGTGCTACGATACTAAAGAAAATCTTTCCCTCAACATTTAGGAGAGAAATCATCCGAAACTGGCTAAGGTCCGATGACTCCTTCTCCTTAGGGATGAAGACACCTCCTGCCCTGCGCCATGCTCTTGGAATACTTTGTTTCTCCCAAACTATTCTCAGGTATCTCCATAGTGTCCTTAAGATGCCAGGTGCACTCTTATAGACATGGTAGGGGACTCCATTAGGCCCTGGGGCCGAAGAAGCCTTTGCACGCCTAACCACCTCCACCACTTCTCTCCACCTAGGTGGGCTCACATCCATCTCCTGCTCCACTTCCCCTAATGGTGGCATGTCAGGTGGAAGACCTATGTTCCTATTCTCCTTTGAATCTGAATACGTCGACTTCAAATACTGTTCAATCTCTGATTTCGTTGCCTTAAGTTGCCCTCCTTTTTCTTGATTAAACAAGCCTTTCACAAAATTAAAGGGGTTCCTAAAAAAATGCTGACCTTGCACGTTCCTTCTTCTTTCTCTTCTCCCTAAGGTGTTCTGCCCTTCTGAGTACTGCTAACCTGCTTCTCAGTTCCTCCTGCAACACCTTAAAGGGATAGTTCGGCATTTTACACATTAATCTGTATGGCATCAACATCTACAGTCTCGTGCTCTCACACTGACTTCGCCCCCAAAGTGTCCTCTGAGCCGAGATCTGGCCAGTTGTGGTCAGTGCGAAAGTAGTTCCGGTAGGTTTCCTAGGGCCAGATAAGGCACACGTTTTTCCTCTCAAAACAGCACTCATTCGAATCAGTGATTTATTTGCATAACAAAAGACGTCAACCACAAAACGTCACACCTCGTAATCGTTTGGGTCTAACTTTATCCCAATTGCGATCAATGCGCGCTGTCAGTGCTAACCGTTGTGTGCGAGCCAACTGATCTCTCGTCAGTGTTCGATGGTGTTTACAGAGTGCAGACGACGCAACGCAAACGAGCTAGTTTTAGAGCTAGGAGAAGGAGAGAGAGAAGAAGTCCACCGGCTATTCTTTATTTGGAAAAACGAGATAGAGACATGGTGCGCACTTGTGCCTATCCAGGCTGTACCAACAAAGATGAGAGTGGGTCTCCTCAAACATTCCACCGATTCCCTTTGACGAATGTAGCTTTGAGGAGACTTTGGCTACTTTCTCTGGGCTTGAACGTGGAGCTCACCCAACTACCGAAGATGAGAAAGCTTCGCGTGTGCAGTGACCACTTCAGCGAGGACGACTATCTTCCAGAAGGACAGACAAAGAGACGTATTTTGAAGAGCTCTGGTGTACCTGCACCCCAGGTAAACAAAATTGTACCACATATTTTCTATAGCATCCGTGTATAGTCTTCTGGTGATGCACCGCGGGCTATGCGAGTGCAAGCACTGAGATATATTCTATCTCAGTGAGTGAAACATATTCATCTATCGGTGTCATGTCACCAATGATGTTTCACATACATAATATGTTGGCTACACTGTTATTACAATGGTCAGAAACTAATTACTACGTGGAATGTGCATGGTTTCTATGTGTGTACGAGAAGTCCATGACGGCGTTGGCTAGCATAATGAAGATAAAGCTACCCTTGTCAGATTCTAGACTGGAGAAATAACGGCAGCACCCAGCATATGTTTGAGCTAAAAATTCCACAGATTTTATTTTCAGATTGTCACATTTTAAAATTTGGTAGGCTACTAGAAGAATTTCTGACATTGGGACAAATGATGCACCCTGCCCGTGTAATTTGGAAATCCGTCCAAAAAAATGACATGAGACCTCGAAGCAGGCACTTTCTGAAATCAGACTGTAGTCTAGCTGCTAGACATTGCCTGCTAACAGATAATGTTTCTTGATTACTTATCTGAGTAAAAAGTAGACCAAGACCATTTTGAAAACTCTATATAACTGTTTTTTTTCCCCAGGAAATGTAAAAAATGTTATACAAATGAATTACATCTTAGTTTGCCTTTCTATTTTAGAGATACCTATTTGTAAGCTCATAAATAGCATTCGCACAGCATCACAGGACACACATTACCATATTGAGTTTCATATATAATGATCATACACCATCCTATCTTGTGTGTCCCCCCCCATTTCCTTTTTCCTAGGACAAGAGAGATATAATGTCTTCCATTCACGGCAGTCAAATCAGTGGGTTGCAAGAAGACTGTATGAGCCAACAACACAGGAGTTCCCGAAAGATTTGGTGGAGAAGGTCATCCAACGATGGCTTGACACCAATGTGAAGCTCGGAGACCCAGCTTTCCACATACATCCTCCAGTCATCATACCAGCCAACATTGCCCCAACACCAAAGCCAAACAAGGCTGAATTGGTTTCAGCACACAAATCACGCTTTCATGAGACACCTGCCACTGAGAAAGATGACTGAGACTGTATATACATATATTGTCATAGAAGTGTGTTTATTTACATTGTTTATTTACATTTGTGTCTTTACATTTGTTTTGTATTTTTAGAAAATTGCACGTCAAAAAGAAATTCACAGTAAAGCTTTTGATTTTTAAAATTCTAAAACAATTGCAGTGCATCATTTGACTCTTTGAAACCAGCATATTGTCCACTTGGTGATGGATATGTTCTTCTTATTAGCGCCACCACGCAGGAGGGAAGAACTCTTCTGTTGCCAGGACCAAGCTTCTGTCCTTTCAGAGCCCATTCCATTATGATGCGATAGGCGACCAGCCTGTACTGTCTGAAATGCAAACAGAAAATAAGTTTATGCACATTAGATATATGAAGTGTGTCAACATTGAGTAAACTGCATAGTTATTATGGTTGTATATAAACACATTTTGTTTAATTGACAACACAGCAGTTTGTCAGGAAGGTATCTTTATTTATGCACCAGCATTTCAGGCTACTGTGAAATAGGTATCCTTCTGTGTTTTTATACATCTCAGAGAAAATGTCCTTTATGAGTACACTTTGGGCCACGGCGACATAACCCTTAGAGCTCTCTTGACATAATATGCATAAGGTAGGCCTTGCTTTATGATTGAAGGGCATTCATGAGTAGGCTGATATTGAGACACAGTGATGCTCAGAAGTAAATTTTGCTTCAAGTATGATGATGAAATGAACATAAATTACTTTAGGGATGCACTACATTATGTATTTATATTTATAAGTGCCACCCATGACATGGTATGTATAAAACTATAATTAGATTCATTCGATGTTGGATGTGATGACTGTAGGTCGCACTAGCCTACTGCATGGCTCAGACTAATACAATATAACGCCATAGAAGCAAGCAGCTTTGTAAAAAGTAGAAGTTATCTTACTATTTTATTGACAACACCCATACTATCACGTTGTTACAACTACAATACCAAGCTGCTGGTGTTGTAATAACATTTGTAAGAGTACTTCTACGTTATACAACTCGGTGTAGGCTACAATTGAGCACTTGTAGGCCTACTGTAGGGTATAAGGCAATAGCATCAAAATAACAGCATGTAGACAAAAACTCACTCTGCAGACAACTGGCCATCGGGTCCAGCAGGTTTGGGGCACTTTTTCCAGTTTATTTTCGGGATGTGGAAAAAAGTCTCGAGGACACCAGCATTCAGGATTGCAGGCAAGTCGTTGTTATTGGTGATGCAGACAGCTGCTGATGCGCCAGCCTCCTCGTCAATGGAAAGGTCCTGCATGCGAGGCATTACGAGGTCCCATTCATGGCAACAGTAGCACTCAACCTCGGTCTGCATAACTTTGCACTTGTTGCACGTACACCACCTTGTATCAGTCACTCGAGGTCTCGCAGCTGCGGCCCCGATTTCACGTTCCACATCTCTGCTCGCCATCTCTCTCTCTCTCTCTGCCCGTTCTACCTCCATCTGATAGAGTTCTGCATCCGTATATTCGGGTTCATACAGATATCCTTCTGGTTGTGTGCTGAAATCATATTCTTCGTCGCTGCTGTAGTCAGACATGGTGTAACTAGCTTTCCAAACGCTAAACTGTGAATGAAACACCTGGCTTAGCTACCTGTCACTTATAGTGGCTCCTGCGCGCATTGATCGCAATTGGGATAAAGTTAGACCCAAACGATTACGAGGTGTGACGTTTTGTGGTTGACGTCTTTTGTTATGCAAATAAATCACTGATTCGAATGAGTGCTGTTTTGAGAGGAAAAACGTGTGCCTTATCTGGCCCTAGGAAACCTACCGGAACTACTTTCGCACTGACCACAACTGGCCAGATCTCGGCTCAGAGGACACTTTGGGGGCGAAGTCATTGTGAGAGCACGAGACTGTAGATGTTGATGCCATACAGATTAATGTGTAAAATGCCGAACTATCCCTTTAATGTGTAAAATGCCGAACTATCCCTTTAAGGACCAGATACCTTTATCCATCCAGACCTTGTTATACAGCGATTTGTTTTTAACTGTAATGTATCTATTGTTCCATATTGGTGTGTTGTGCGGAGTGAAATTATGATTGTACAAAAGTTTCCAATACAAAAGGACTTGCTGGTGAAACAGGGATAATTTAACAGGGATCTTATGAATATTGAAATCACATTTAAATAAAAAGTGGCACTGGAAAATGTATTAATTGCTTGAATTATCTTGGGAACCTCATTTAAGTGTTTCATAAAAATGGTTGTGTCATCTGCAAGCTGACTGATGACAACCGGTAAACCAATAACATTTACGGGAGCAATATCTGAGTTTTTAATTAAAATTGAGAGCATTTCTGTGGCAATAATGAAGAGAAATGGGGAGATAGGGCAACCTTGTTTGACCCCACGTTTGATAGCAAATCTTGGTGATGTACCACTTGATAACGAAATACAGCAGTTTGCATGAGAATATAGAGCTTTTATAGTGGCACAAAATTTATTCCCAAAGCCTAAAAGTTTTAGGCTCTGGAAAATAAAGGGATGTTCAATTGAATCGAAGGCTTTATAAAAGTCAAGAAACAAAATAAATCCATCATCTTCTATTAAGTGTTTATAATCTAGGAGATCGATCACCAGACGGATGTTGTTGTGGATGGATCTATTTTTCATGAATCCAGATTGGGAGTCATTTATGATTTTGTGCAGATTACATTTTAGTCTATTGGCATACAATCTTATAATCTGTGTTTAATAATGTGATAGATTATCCAATTGTCATGACCCGTGCCATGCACGCTGGTTTTGTTTAGTTTTCCTCTTGATCTTTTGCTTTATTCAGTTTGTAAGTGTTCATTGTAGTGTTTTCTTAGTTCATGTTCATGTTCTCTGTTCAAGTCTGTGTATTCCTAATGTCTTAGTCTATAGTCATGCCACGTTTTATGTAAGAGTTTTTGGATTGTCTTGCCTCATCGTGTTTGTGTTTTGTAAAGTTTCCCATTGTGTGTCGTCTTTGCCTGGTTTTTGTTACGTCCTGTTTTATTTTGAAGGTTATTGTTATGTGTCTTTGGTTTACTTTACTTCCTGTGTTTTCCCTCCTGTGTGATTGTTTGATGTGTTTCACCTGTGTGTCATTAGTGTTCCTCCCTAGTGTATTTAAGTCCGTGTCTTCCCCTTTGTTCTTGTCGGGTCGTTGTCTGTGTCTCATAGCCAAGTCCATGTATCCTTGTTGCCCATGATTCCTTGTCATTGTCCTAGCCTTAGCGCCCATTGTGAGTGATTGTCGTATGATTTCTTTGTCATGTCTGAGTCGTGTTTCACGTAAGTGTTTCTTTGTTGTGTTATCTTAGTTCAGGTCCGTGTCATGTTTCATGTGTATGTCTCCTTGGTTTGTCTTTGATTGCCTCAGTTCCTGTAAGTTTGTTTCTTGTCCTGTTCTTGTCTTTGTTCATGTCCATGCCCTGTTTTATGTAAGTGTTCCTCCGTCTTTTGTGTTTGCATCACCTAGATGTTTGCATTTCCCTTCCCATAGCCAAAGCCATAGTTTTCATAGAGTGTTTCATTGTGTCCTCCTTGTCCATGTCTGTGCCTCAGTTCATGTCTGTGTTTTTCCCTTAGATTGTCTTTGCATTGTTCCCGGTTAGTGTTCGTTTAGTTGTTATATCTGTGGTCTAGTTTTGTTTTGTTTTCGCTAGATATAGCCGGTTTTCAGTTCTTTGTTTGTTCGTTGGTTGTGTTTTATTTAATAGTAGTGTTTCCTCCTCGTTTTCAGGAGTGAATTTTGTTTCTGCTGTTTTGTTAAGTCCAAGTTCTTAGTTTCTTCCTCCTACGGGAGCGTTTTCTGTTCATTATTCTATTCATTGATAATTTGTTCATAGTCTTGTTTTTGGCTTCAGTCCTGTCCCGTTTTGTGTTAGCCAGTTGCTTATGTTGTCTTAGTCTTTCCCCTGTTTCGAAGTTTGCGTGATCTGTGTGAATTCATTGTTTCCCTGTGTTGCCTTTGTTGTGTGTTTAGCCCTTGTCCATAGAGTGTGTGTGCAAACCATAGTTCCCATAGTTGTGTCTTTTGTTGTGATTAATAAATTTTTTTTAATTTGAATCTAGCGTATCCCTTGGTTTGTCTGTGTTCATGTCCTGATTGAGTTTTCCTTTTATTGTATTGTTCAAAGTCTTGCCTTGTTGTGTGTTAGTGAGTTTCTTGTGTTGCCTTAGTCTTGTCTCTAGCTTCGTTGTGTTGCGTGTTATTGTTAATCCATGTTCCCCGTTGTGTCTGCATCTGGGTTCAACCCCTAAGTTCTCCTTTAGTTTCCCTCATAGTTTCCCTAAGCCCCCACTTCCTGACACCAATATTATTTTTTGGTCTTTCCCTGGTTTGGGAATTAAAGTGATTACACCTTGTTTCATGGTGGGAGGGAATGACAGGTTATCCGTTGCTTCCTTCACCATTAGAATTAAATGATCTTTTAAAGGATTCCAAAAGTGGTGGTAGAAATTAGATGTAAGGCCATCACAGCCAGGAGATTTATTTAAAGACAGGCTGTCTACAACTTTGTCAAGCTCAGAAATAGTAATATCAACATCACATAACTTTGCAAAATCGTCATCAATACAGGGGATAAGATCTTTGACATGGTCGAAAAAGTCTGAATCAGTTGAAGAAAAGGTAGATAAATATAATTTACTATAAAAAAGTTATTTCCTTAGTAATCAAAGTTGGATCTGTACATCGTTGGTTTTGAATCAGTAAGGATTTAATTGAATTCCTCTCTTGCCTTTTTTCTAGTCGGCAGAAATAAGCTGTACTTCTTTCACCATCTTCTATCCACTTAGCTCTAGATCTTATATAGGCCCCTTCTGCTTTTTTTTAGGAAAATCTCATCGAGTTTTGTTTGCAGTTAGTAATTGCTGTTTATAACTGTCGGTCGGTGATGGTTTCTTACAATAAGTGTTACTTTCTTTAATTAATTCAAGTTCTATTACTTTGTTACTTCTGTTAAATGATTTCCCAAAGTGGATGGAAAATTCTCGAATTTTAAAAACTCCCACTTAGAAACATATGATATTATAGAGTTGTCAGCCATCACTTGTTGTCAGCAATTAGAGATTTGCAGTATACTTGACAATTTAATAAGGTTGAATTGAATTTCCAGTAGCCCTTGCTTCTACCGCTACTGCCAGTAGGTTTAAAACTCAGCTTGATAACGGAGTGATCTGATAAAGGAGCTGCTGACGTACAGCAGTCTGAGACAGAATGCATCATTGATGCAGAAATAAGCCAGAAATCAATTCTGGATTTTAATACGTTATTTGGTTTGAACCAGTATTGTTTGGTATCAGGATGTTTAAAGCGAGTCAACTAAGTCATGATTGCCACAGAAATAAGATAAGACAGGGTTATGAGAGCTGTGTTGATTTTTAGGAGGGTATCTGTCCAGATATTCATCATAAACCATATTCTAATCTCCTCCCACAATTACATTTGCAGTTGGAAAGGTACTTTTAAGATTTTCAATATTGTCAGATAGCTCTGTTAGTAATAATTTGTTTTGGGCTGGGTTGTTGAAGCCATAGACAAGAATATAATACTGATCTTCAATGTTCAAAACACAGATTAGCCACTGACCGTTGTTACTGGATTTGGAGGTCACAAGTTTACCAGGAGAATTACAGAACAGAATGGCCAACCCGGCAGATTTTGTGGAGCCATGGTCAAAAATAATTTTATCCCCCCATTGGTTAATCCAGAATTTCTCATTATCTGTTTTTGAATGAGTTTCCTGAGACCCTGTTTAATGCTTATTTATTCATTGGTTTTAACTATCAATATACCTCAGGTGATTTTATTAGGTGATTCTGTGTCCATTGATGTAGCCAGCCCCTCTTCTGTAGTAAGCTCGTTTACCAGCTGCCCGTGCTTGTTGTATCTTCGGCCACAGTGCCGCTTGAGCCTCCCTGTCAGCCTTGCAAAGATCTTCGATAAGGCCGATCCCAAGATCTCTGCAGATGGGGGAATCCTTGGTCATCTTCCAGATCGCATCCCGGTGTATTCTCTGTGTAAACTGGACGATGACCTGCCTGGTCTTGTTATCCTCTCATCTGCCAAGCCGATGAGCCCAGTCCACGACGTGGTTGATGTTGAGAGCCCATGTGGGGGAGATCTTTATCATCAGGTCAGCCACTGCTTCTCGTTTATTTTCTCCTTCTTTCTCCTTTAACCCTCGGATTCTGAGATTCCACCGGTGCTTGTATCGTGAAACGAGGAAATATGTTTTATGAGAATTAAGACGACCTTTCCTCTCAAGCGTCACGTGAAGTGATGCCTGTTTCTGATGACGCGACACAGCTGGATCTGCTGCATTTACCGTTATATTCAGAACAAAAATAAAAGAGATAAATACATAGGGGTATAGATCTAATGATTCTCTTTCAGGTTAAGGTCTTTAACTAGACTGTACAGTTTTCTTGCATTATTTCTTTCCATGTATTTCAATGATGAGAAGTAGTGACAGAGCTCTTTATGGAAAACAGAATTTTTCCTTGGATAATGATAGTGTTGATGGCCATTTCATGCATCGTGTTCTTCACTGGTAAACCAAATAAAACATTTTCTTTGGAGAGACTAGAGAGGTTGGAGAATTTAGGAGATAGCCAATAAATCAAGTCATCCCAAAAGGCTCGGGAAAAAATACATTCATAGAATAAATGGTTTGTTGTTTCAATATGAGTGTCACAGAATGAACAGTTGTTGTGGTCAATTCCAAAGCGGTGTCTGAGGAACTCAGCAGAGGGGTATATTTCATTTACAGTCTTGAAGTGGACTTCCTTCGCCTTTGGTGGAATAGAGAATTTGAAAAATTTAGCTCACAGTTTCACAGCTTCTTCTTTGGAGAAGAAACACAGGATTGAATTTCTGTTTGAGGAATATGGAGATAATTCTTTAATGAAAGCTTGTCTGATTGCAATATTAGGGAGTTTTGGATTAGAAATATTGTGTCCATCCACCAAAAGAGAAGGGAGAGTTGGGTTTACATCACCTTGTAACAGATTATAGGACATGATGATTACAGATTGTGGGATTGCTTTGATAATGTTGTTATATTGATGTCTATTATTTAAATTAAATTTTGAACAAAAATCCTCAAAATTAATAAGGTTCCCTGTACTATCTAATAGATGCATCACTGACCATATACCTTTCTGTAACCAGTCCTTGTAGAAAAGTAATTTATTCTTAGATAAAACATACCTGCAGTTCTATATAGGGGTGTTATGAGGGCTATAGTTATGTTTGTAAATCATTTTCCAATATTGTAAGACCTATCTATGAAAGGCTGTTAGTTTGATGGGGAGCTTGTTTAAATCACAGTCACTCCTAAGGAGCAGTTTAATGCCTCCTAATTTCGTGAAAATATGGTTTGGAATGTGAAACCAAAGGCTGTTTTCATTTGTTAATAATATTCTTAGCCAGTTAATTTTAATAGTGCCATTGAAACTTTCTATATCGATGGCTTTTAGGCCTCCTTCCTCATTGTCTTTAATTATGATTCCTTTTTTAATGTAGTGTGTTTTCCTTTTCCAAATGTAATTCAAATTAGCCTGGTTTATAGATTTTATTGCACTTTTGGAGAGTGATAGTGAATAGGCCGTGTCAATGAATCTTGAGAGACATTCCATTTTTGTGAGGAAAATTCTGCCAAGAATAGAGATGTCTCTTTGGGACCAGAGATTCAAATATGACTTGCATTTTTTTTAATATATTCCAAATGTTAAGATATTCTAAAGTATTTATGTCTTGTGATATGTATACCAAGATACTTAGAGACAGTAGATTTGACAGGGATATTGTGAATTGTTGCTGAGAAACATGAATTGGTAACAGTTCGCATTTATTAATGTTTAGTTTTAATCCAGAAGCCTTAGAGAAGAATGGGATTGTTTGGAGGACTTGGGTATTTGGTCACTATTCTTCATAAATATGGTTGTATCATCTGCCAGTTGGCTGATTGTCAATTGTTTACCTAACACTGTCAACTTCTCAAAGTCTGTGTTTTTTAAGAACATTTAAGAATTGAGAGCATTTCTGCTGCTGCGATAAATAAATGAGGAGAAACTGGATATCCTTGCTTTATTCCTTTATTAATTGAAAATCTAGGGCACGTCCCTTGTGGTAATAAAATTGGGCTATTAGCATCTTTATAGAATAGTTTAACCATACTAATGAATTTTTCTCCAAAACCAAGAAGTTCTAAGGCACCAAAGATAAAATTATGCTCAACTGTGTCGAAGGCTTTAAAAAAATTGACAAATAAAATGAAATCTTCATCTTCAATTAAATGATTGTATTCCAGTAAGTCAAGGACGAGCCGAACATTATTATGAATTGATCACCCATTTATAAATCCTGATTGTGTATGTGATATCATTTGTGTAATCCCAGATTTAAGCCTATTTGCATAGATGTGAGTTAAAATTTTAAAATCATTATTGAGCAGGGTTACGGGTCTGAGATTGTCAATTAGTTTGGGATCTTTGCCAGGTTTAGGGATGAGTGATTATTCCTTGTTTCATAGTAGTTGGAAGAGTTTGGGATTTATAAATTTCTTTTAACACGTTAAACATAAGGTCTTTAATGTACTGCCAGAAATGTCTATAAAAAATGCTTTTTATCTAAAGCTAAGCTCTTCATGGCTTTTTCCACTTCACCCATTTTGATGTCTCTCTCACAGATGCTTTTAAAGCTTTCATCAATTCTGGGGATCCATTCCTTAACATGCTCAAAGAAAGTTTCAGCCTCCGAGGATGAGTAAGAGGAGGAGTATAACGTACTGTAGAATTGGAGGATTTCCTTTGAGATTAATTTAGGGTCGGTACATTCTTGATTATCTATCAGTAGTGTTTTTATTGTATTCCGCTCTTGTCTCTTTTTTCCCAGTCTACAAAAGTACGCTGAGCTCCTCTCTCCCTCCTCTATCCACTTTGCCCTTGACCTAATATATGCACCTTTGGCTTTAGAGATGTAAATATTATATTATAAATTGAGATTTGGCGTATTTTATATTTCAGGTATTCCCATTTGTCTTTATAAGATGTAAAGTTAGAATCTTTAGTTATATAATCAATTGTTCTAATTATTTCTTGACAGAAACGTTCGTTATTTAGAAGAGTAGAATTAAATTTCCAATAACCTTTTTTAAAACAAGTGTTCGTAGATACAAAATTAAGTTTGACCATGCAATAATCAGTTAGGGGTGCGGCAGAGATTGTGGAAGTCAATTGTAGTCCAGGCCTATTATCAGAGACCAACCAAAAGTCAATTCTTGATTTGGCTGAGCCATCAGGTTTAAACCATGTGTAGCGGTAGGATGCACTCATGTATCCTCGCTCATGGCTCCTCCGAGAGCCCTCCTCGCTCCTCAGAGCCGCAATTTGCGCTTTGGACGGCCGGCAAGATGGCGGACCAGAAGTACTTCCGGTTCGAACGAGGATCGAGGAGCTAGGAAACGTGTCTGTGTGTGGGCTGCCACATTTTTTTAGGTGCAGCTCCGCAAAAAACGCCTCCTGTCCCAGAAAACAAACTCTAAAGCTCATGTTGTTTGATTCACAGGCCAAGGACAGCCAGGTGTTCAGACTGAGCAGTCGCAGGTCAGGACATGTGGACAAGCTGTTTTATGTGTTACAAAGATGTACAAAGTCCCCCTTTAGTAACTCAGACTGCTGGGTGTCCATCCAGCCACCACATTCCCGCCCCCTGCACAATATTCTTGAATTCAAGAAGTGTTACTGACCAGCGGAAGAGGTCCAGTCCGTCCTGAGGATGATAATCGAGCAGCTGGTCAAACTGGTGACGAGCCGCAAAGTCCGTACTTCAGATTTCAGCCGCTCTACAGACACTCAGACGATCACAGAGCTTGTCTAGCAGACGCAAGAGGCATCACGTAGCTTTATTTTTGCTGACCAGCTGTTGGTCTGAACTGGGGGTTTTGTGTCGAACCGGGCTGCCTCTTTAATGGAGCTCTGAGAGCATTTTCTCTGGCCATTGGACCAATGCTGTCAACAAATTTATTGGTTAAATAAATTGTTTGCAATTAACTCCCTTTAATTAATAGTATGTATATTGTCCCTTGAAGTGACCTTCAATTATGTTTTAACTAGTTAAAACACGGGAGAGATATCTTGAACTGAAATTGTGACTACTGAATGTTTAATATAGATCAGTGTTTCTCAATCCTGGTCCTGGAGTACCAGTACCAGCAGCCCCCTCGTGCCCCCCTTTATACTAGCTCTCGTCCATCCACTTTGGCCTCAGCCCTGATTAGGTTTTTCTTCTTTGCCCGTGTGAGTGAGTTTTAGCAATTCTTTTTAGAATAACAAATGTTAAATAAAAATTGTATTGTTAAATTAGAACCACATCTCTTGCCTCCTGAGTAGCAACAAACCTGTGTGCCTTTTGTGTCTAAAGAGTACTTCCTGGGGTGAAATTCCCCAGGTGGCGTTGTTGAGCTCCCTTTCTTTTGTCGCAACCCCTTCCTCGCCACACATTAACAAATAACAGTTAAATATTTAGACAATACTTTCACATCTTCACAAAAAAAAATGTAAGCCTGAAATAAATGGAACATGTCAATATTAGGGCAATGCTACGTACACTGGGCCTTTAAGAGTTGATCAAATCCAATATGGTTATGGTTTTTCAACCCAGGTGCCATTAAAATGCTGTTTTCCATCACTTGTGCTTGAATCCAGTACAATTTCACCAGTATCACTCAAAAAGTACCACAAAACACCAAACTAATTGCATACATCTTATATGAGCAAAAATAAGTCTCCAAAATGGGAAGCTCACAAATCTGTCAAAGCCAGAACCTGTTCTACAAGTACAACATGATGTGAACAAATCTGTTAATATTCTCTTCAGAAAACTGAGGAGAGACTAAAAAGTGTTTTCCTATACTTTTTAGGGTTTCACCTGGAATGTCTCTAATGCTTCTAACCACTGAACAGCCAAAGTCAAACAATACCGGGATGTAAGACAGTATCTCAATAGTTGTGTTCATGAGTCAGAGCAGATTTATTGTTTAAGGTTGTGTTTGAGAGCATGTGAAGAGAATCCATTTGTCTGCCATATACCAAATTATGAGTTATGTGTCCCACACCTACAATCAGCCTTGAAAAAACAAAAAAAAAAGAATCTGTAATTAAATCTCTGTAAGCAAATGCATGTTTTCAAGCTGATACATCACAGATCCGTACACTTCCTAACACAGAGACATACTGACTTTCATGCACACTCAGGATATTCAAGCATGACTGAGGAAAAAATCCACAATAATGCACTGCCAAGCAAGACCATACAACTATTTGACTATGATTATCAGAAGAAATTCATTCACTAATCTGTTTGGTAAAACTACAGTCTGCAATGTCTGCATCCACAGTCCTGTCAGGCAGGACGTCCCAAGAGATCATGTGATCAGGTGTTGATTACCAGTTTCACACATGTACCAGATGATCAGTGGATGCATCCATAGACGTATCAGTCATTCAGGTGCGACAAAAGCCATGTGGTGGTCCAGGCTTTGCAGTTGAGCCAAATCTAAAAAAGCCACATATGGAGGTCCAGTGGACCTCTGATCTGACTAATCACATGCTAGTGGCAAAATCATGACTTTCCAGCCAAAAATAGTAAGAAAAGCAATCACATCCTTTCAATTATGCAAAGACAGCTAATTTGTGAATTTCGATCGGCTGTTCCCATAAAGTGTGGGGTTAAGGCTGCCAGGGGGCGCTGTCATATCTAACCTGGAAAGCTACGCACACTTTCACTACAGCATTTTACAGTTGCTTTGGCTCTAATTCACCACAATTTGCAAAACTCTAAATGCTACATACAGTACGTCCTCAACATCTGACATAGCAAAAACAAAAGATACAGACCAACCATACGTATAAAAAATTACATCATACATCTCACACTGAGTTTATCTGAGCTACATTACAGATGATATGTTTATGACTAAATTTGAATCACTGTTGATTTGAAAATAACTTGGCGATTATCCAAACATTCTGTTAACCAGTAACTAATTCTCATCGAAACTCAAACAGCAGAGGTCATTTCATCAAGCAGCAATAAGCAACAAAATGTTAAACTTATGCAGAAGCATTCGGAGTGATGTAGAATAAGACTTAAATGTTGACTGTATTGATTAAATATGCTGTATTACTGTCAATATACATTAATGAAGTCTAGTCTTTTTACACTGCATCAGTTCATTGATATTTAGTCAATATATCAAACCTTAGATATTTACAATATCTGTAAATTTACTGTAATCATCTAAAATACAGTAAGCAGCAGTAATACAGAAATGCTGCAGAGCAGATATTAAACCAAACATTATTATAACAGACTATGCAACATGCAACAGGAATCAAAAGGAGAGAAATGACATTTCTTTCTCCCTTTTCCCACCACTGTGGCAATAGTAGAGAAAAGTAATTAGCAGTTATGCTGCCATGCAGTTCACCAGGCTGATGGTATTAAAATAAGGAAAAATGCTTACAAACGCATGTTGCATTGATTCAGTGATCAATCTGCTTAGTAAAAAGCATTGAAACTTGTGCTGACATGTGGTGTCAGTATTCTGAGGACTAAAAACATGATGTAGTATTTTGCAGCGGTATGTATGGCTACATTTTCTGTTTAAAGGGACAAATTAAAAAAGTCAGATTGGCTCTTTGCATTGACAGTATTACACACTGAAACTCATTTGTGAAGACTGCTCCAAAGCAAATGTAAAATACTGCAATAACCACTGAAAGCTTGTCAGCCCGTATGTGAAGTGAGGATTTCAAAGCAAAAGCTTTAGCCTATAAATGCTCAGAATCTCCACAGCAGACCTGAGTGGTAATATCAGCATTAAACAACTCATGTTTTCTATTTCTCTGTAAACATGTTTCAGTTGTCTGACTGCGTCTTGTCACATATTGGATATCCATCACTAGCTATGAATGTGACCACCTGAATGACATGCCTGTCCACAGAAGGCAAAAATAGAGGTGAAAAATGGACACCTGAAATAAGTGGATCCCTGACTACAATGTAGGAAAATATATCAATCATGTTCAACTTTCAATAATTTGTGTAAATCAAAATCAGCATCCCACCCTTTCAATTAGCCATTATCCAGCTTACACTGACATGTTGCACAATCTAAGAAAAACATGTGCTCTCCTGAATTGCTCGGTTCACCCTGCGAGCCATTAAAGGTTCATGTCCTCTTCCCCAGGAAGCTAGAGGAGATAGTTACTGTGCGTCGAGCTCTCTGGCAACATATTGAGATCACTCAAGTCCTTGTCCGCAGCTGCTTGTTGGCGTCCCTGCTCAGGGACAGATGTATAAAGAGAAACAGAGAGGGAGGTGGACATGAGGTCCAGAGGACTGTCAGCCTGCTCTCTTTCTTCTGTGTCTGGTGAGGGGGCAAACAGTGGGGATGGGGGTGATGTTCCATCATCTATGCTGTGTAAAGACACCACCTTTGGTGGGTTGCTGTGTGTCTCAGTGGTTCTTTTGTTGTTATCCTTCTCTCTGTCTTCCTCACGTCTAGTCTTGTTCTGCTGCTGGCTGCTGCTGAGCACTTTCAGTTGATTTAAGTATAAGCTGGGGTAGGAGCCTGACTCTGTCATGGTCTGGAGGAGTTTGTCGAGGCCGTATGAGCCTTCGTTGCACCTGTTCTGGCCGGCCTGGGCTACCTGGCACAGGAGATGGGTGTGCTGCCGGAGTTGGGCAATTTCTCTCTCTGTGGCAGCGTTCTGTTTCAGCAGCTCCTTGGTGCGCAGTGCTATGGCCAGCAGGCCAGACTGGTTCAGGATCTCTGCTGTATTGAGGAAACGGCGGTGGCGCGTGGACGAGCTGTCCGGAGCCGGACAATAGGGGCTGTGAGTTGTGGAGGAAGAGGGAGATGAAGAAGGAAGAGAGGAGGATGAGGGAGAGTCAGAGGAAGAAGGGGGTGAGGGTGTCTGGGAACTGGAGACGGAGGGTGAGCCCACGCTGTCAGAACCTGAGCTTCGTTGGCAGTGGTGGGACTTGTGATGAGTGGTGGAGGAGGCGTGGCTGGACGGCAGGCAGTGAGATGAGCTGGGGAAAGAGCTGTGCCCCCCTCTGCCCTTGCACTGGTGTTGGGAATGGACTCTTCCCTCTTTCTGATGCTGCTGCTGGGGCTTCAGGACGTGGCTGGTGGTAGATACGGCCTCCCTTTTCTCTTCCTCAATGCACACTCTCTTGCTCTGGCTATGGCCTTCACTGCCACTCTCCTTCACCCCCTCCAGCCAGGTAGCAGCCTTGCCCTCGTGGCTCTCCTTCCTGGGGTGTGGGGCGATGCGAGGGTAAGAATTCAGGATGGGCAGGTATGAGTTCTTGCTGCTGTGGTTCTTGCTGCTGTGGTTCTGGTTGCTGCGGCTCCCTCCTTTCTTAACCTGACCTTGTGGTGCAACTAGAGCAGATGAAGAACTTAGGGTGGAGGAGGAAGGGGCAGACATTGCTGCCTGTTGGATCAGCAAGAGCTGGGTGGGCGCTTTGGCATTGGTAAGGCTGTGCCAACCTCCGTCCCACGCCAGAGGGCCTTGCAGAAGCTGCTCCGGTCTAGACTGTACCACAAGGAGGTTGTGAGCAGGGTTTTGTGTGACCAGCAAATGGACCAGACCAAATCAGGGTAAAGAAAAAAGAGGAAGACAGGGAGGAGGTTAAAGTCACAAAGAGATAAGTGGTAAGACACAAAAATAACCAAGACCATTTTTAATTTCAGCAATCATTCTAACAAATGACATTGACCCCCTTTACGCTTTGCATTAAAATTTATTTTGGGTGCTTGGACAATCATATAGTGCTCAACCACATGAAAGTACGGTGTGAATGCACCCAAGATGCACTAAGGAAGGGCTGTGATCTGATTGGCCAAACCATACTAGATACAATCTAGATACGGGATGAATTTTAATGCAAGATATAAAGGGGTAATTGGTTTATCCCAACTATTAACAACAATGTTGTTTTGCCACTGTTGATATGCCTTTCTAATGTACTGGGGACAGACTGTCACATGAGCATCAGTATAATGTAGCAAGCATCTCTGCAGTACAAGCTAAATATATATTTCAATCAGCTCATCAATATTTTTTATATCAAAAATGGATCAAATGTGAAAGATGCAGCTCGTACCGACCAACCCACTGAGAATTATCACTGATTCTGCAGTTACAGAGCTCGACGGAGCATATTTCAGCTCACTGATCTGGTTTTACAGCCTGCAGCTGTCTTGTTTTGGTTCACTCTCACTGTTGTCATCAGCATCGTTTCCAGTGGCAGCTACCTGTTTTTAGTGAAAAGCTCTGACAAACCCTCTGTACACTACCCATACTAAGATGAAGAAAACATACAAGTCAGATTCCAAAAACGTTTGCTGTGGAAAACAGGATGTGATTATTTGCTACTCCTTTTTGACACATGTGGACACATGGAATCAGGGTCACAGCAGAGTGCCAGATATTTGTCTCAGGGGTCGATACAGACCAAAATGGAGCTAAAAGCAGACAGAGTATTGGACTCCACTCCAGCGTCCTCAGATGTGAGAATTTGTTGCTTTTCTCTGTTTTCTGCCTTGTAAACTTTCATACTGTTGGTCAGACAAAGACGTTTGAAGACACCTTCACTTTTTTCGGACATTTAAAGACAAAATAATGAATTAAGGTGAATCAAATTGGAAAAAAAAATCATCAGATTAGTCAACAATGAAAATAATTGTTTGCTGCAGCCCTATAACTCTATGGCTGACAGTGTTATGGTATTGGACTGCAATATATTGTACTGCTGTTTGTGTCCACCTGAAGTAGTTGTTTGCTAGCTATATGAGTTCATTAAGTGGTTATTAACTGCATATTTTGTGATGTCATTTACATAGTTAATATTGTGGCTTTCAAAAAGATTGCGATGCCATCAGTTAGTGATATGGAAAATTAATTAATCCTGATGCAACAAAGTAGAATTCCTGAAAAAATAATTTGTATGTGTCACTGAATATCTCACCGGCTTGACCACCAGGTTTTTGATGACATAAATGGGGGTGAGCTCCTCATAAGGAGGCATCTTGCGGCCGGCAGCGTTCACACTGTTGCTGCTGTTGTTCGAGCTTTTGCTGCTTTCCCTGCGCGGTTCACTCACACTGCTGTGCTGGTCGTCTAAATCAGTGTGCACAGAGTCAGAGCCGGCCTCTGGGGGAGAGGGAGAACCAAGAGTGAGAGGAGATAAACAGGATCAGTGCAAGATGTGAAAGAAGTACACCTGTGATTTTCTAACCACCTCCCAGGTGAAGGTTCACAGGATCAGACTACCCAGTGTTATATTATATGAGATGCAGAATTGTGAATTAGTGCACAGAAATGTACAAATGTTGTTTGTCATCCACAGATGTTCAGGAACAAGGGTATAAATTATCTTTTACTGAACAAAACATGACTTGCAATTCTATATGTCATGAAATGTGTCAACACTATACATGTTTCCTCTCCATACGTGCTGTTAAAAATGCTCTCCGCACCAAAATTTCAATTCTGTGTGGATTCATTGTGAGTTCACTGTAGAGCTTTACTGTCTCATGGTAGTCTAAAGGTTGGTTAAGACCACACTGACTCTGAGGAGAACAGGAAAATGTGTGATTAATTAGAAACTCGTAGGATTTACAGATGAAAGACTGACTATCAACAAAGCTCAGAGGACAGGTCTTGTGGCCAGATGGTCACCAGTTCCATCCACAGACCATCTGGATAAATCTAAGTAGGGAGCATAAAAGAGCAACTTTCTCAATGATGGAGGTGTACCATGACAACTGCTCAGCTCAAACACCTTCTGGGTGTGAATGGTTGAGCTGAACTGTCTGAGTGAGAAGCAGGGAGCACATTACCCACTTAAATAAAGATAAAAATTAAGTAAATGTACACAGCATAATAATTATAATCATAATAATATACCCACTTTATAATGATAATAAGGATGGAAATAAAAATAAAGACGATGCATAAAGCCATAGAATAAAATAATAACATATAGGTAAAAATAGAGGATATAGGTTGAGGATGAAAATAAAAATATTTAATCAGGTATCATACACTAAGTCTTTTAAAACCGATGCTGGTTGAAACTGATTGTATGCTCAGCAGCACTGACATCATGAAAGGTAGAAAAGCATTCATCTTTTTTTTTTCAAGTGAACTCAGTCAGTATTCATGCAGTCTGTGTCTGTACATCCAGATGGACGTTTGCCAACCTGAGTACCCGGAGTCTTTTTCAGAGTCCTTCTCTGAGTCACAGTGCAGCATGCGGTTGCTCATGTCACCCGCTCCAGATTGCTCCCTGTGGGTGCCACCCTGGGATGCCCGCAGGGTGGCACTGTTACTCTTATCCTTGGCAAACTTTGAGGCGCTGCGGGGGGGCCGCTCCCCAAAATGCCCCTGTTCCTTTGGCATTCCAGACCTCTGAAAATTACAGCAAACAATGAAATGTTTACTGTGAGATACACAGCACTGGATTTGAAAGACATTATCATTTTTTAGTCTGCTCAGACAAACAACAAGCAAACCAAAAAAAAGAGACTGCTCAGGGTCAAGTTCACCAGGCTGTGGTGAAGCATTTTAGCACAAGCGCAAAATATCAGAATCGTTATCACAGCACAATATCAACGCAACAGATTAATTAACCTGGAAACAGCTACCAACAAGAGGGTCAAATACAATCTGTGTCTTCAATTCCCTGAAGAGCCAGTACTTTGGTTTTCACCTGAAAAGCAAAGGCTTTCTGCTGAATACTGGATATCACCGTCAGCTTCAAGTGATGACCCTGAGTTCAAAGGACTATACCAGCTTTTTGTCAGCTTGTCCCATCATTTGACATAGTTATCTGTGTGGCTCTGTCTGGTGTTTATTCATTCATTACACAGGATAATAAGTCATTAGTAGGTGGCTAGCATTAAAGTATAAAGACAAATATTTTTGTAATTTAACATTGAAAAGCCTTGAAAAGATGGACAACCAACATTTTCAACACTAAATGGAGACATTATGAAACCAGAAGTGTGCGCTCAGTAGAGTGCAGAGCTCCATCATGTGTGTCTGGGGGCATGTGGGTGGAGAACAAGGAGTGCAGCGCAGGCTGTGTGTTCAGTGTGTATGCATGAGCGTCACATATATTGTCCGTAGTTGAAGCAGGATTCCAAACTGAAGCAGCTGTTTATCACACTGCCGGCCAGCTAAGAGGAGTGAGGAGTCAGCAGTCAGAGGCAGAAAACAGAGCAGTTTGTAGAAATAGGTTTTTCAAAACCTTGTGCATACCGTCAGAAATGTGCACAAAAGGTGCAGAAGTGGCATGCAAAATTAACAGCAGACAGATCAGGACCACACGCATGATCCCCTTTAGATTTACACCTAGTGGAGATAATAAATATTAAAATGAGCGATGAAGAACAAAATATTTAATAACCATGGAACTGCAATGCCAAAAGCAGCTCATTATCATGGTCATTTTAATCGACTGTCGCTATTTCAAAATATCCTTTTAACCTTAATCTGTTTTTCCTTCAAACTATGTTTCTGAATGACTGTTTTATTTCATCAGGCCACTCTTCACCTTTGTCTGTCAATCATGAGAAACAGAGTTACTGTACTGGCTGTCCACTCATTCAGACCAAACAACAGCAAATCACATAAAACAACATCCTCTCTCTCTTTTGCCTGCTCCACCTTCAGAGCATGTTCCAAACCGGCAGTCAGATTTGCGTCTCTGTCTGATGTAACACGGGGCTTAGCACCACTTCCAAATAGGTCATGTTGGTAACACTCTCTATGAAGACCACATCCACAGTGCATCACAGGGGCATTCATAATGAATTATAATGCATCATGCTTGAAGACTATACTAAGATGTGACTTACAGTATATTGAATCACAACTTCAAGGATCTTATGGATGCCCTTGACTAGTTCTAAACTAGAAGTTGATTGGTGGGGCTTGTAATACATTATGACTACCTATACTCACCTACACACACCTCAGCAATCAACTGTAGTAAGGACTCATAGTATACTATAGTATCACAAGTTTTCATTGTATGTGTTCAGCAAAGTACATTTTAATGCATCTATAATACTGCATGCTTCATCATAACGTTTCATCGTCAATGGTAAATGTAACGCATTTTCATGCATTTTCATGCATTTTATATCGGAAGCTGTAAGCGGAAGATGCAGGATGCGCGCAGCTCTCACTGTGCCCCCAACCGCCCCCCCCCCCCCCAAGAATTTTGTCCCTCCTTTACCAGATTTCATCAAACTGTGTGTCTGTTCAGGAGATGGCACAGGATGTCTCCAGTGAGTTTAATCAGGATTACTCAAAGGCATCTTGAGCTATGAGCAAATATGTGATAGGCCACGCCCACTCACACCAATCAATACGGCTCTTCAGACTTTGGTTCATACTTACCTCCAGAGTATGCACACTTAAACTGGTCAAGTTCTGTCCACTGGGTTTGGAGGTACATATTTTTGGCATTTGTGGTGCCCTCTATGGTTTGTTTCCCAAACAAAGCCTGAAGATATGTGCCTGGATTTATGATGAATCGTTAACAAGTTATGGTCAATTTCATGCTATGCCCTGCCCATTGCGAAATTTTTCATCAATAGTGGCCATGTTTTACGAACGGTCTTGCTCATTTGTGGCAGATACATGTATCTCAGTCGCCCAGTGTTGTAGACAATTTTTGGTGTTTATACTCTAAAAATCCAGAGGCTTTTGTATAGAGAACACTGAGCTGGACTTGTGTGTCCAAATTCAAGCCACGAAGTGCTTTAAACAACACCACTGGTTTAGTGTCCTGTAGAAATCACTCTTGCAGACCTGGTTTAACTGATTCATTTCTGAAATACACGAATATTTTACCATGGATGATCAAGTGTAAAACTTATATGACGGTATATCATTAATATAACAGTAGACTGAAAGGAAGCATGCAATTGTGCATATATAATGTAAATGGATTGCATTTATATATTTCTCGTCTAGTCTACCGACTGCTCAAAGCACTTAACGACATGTGCCAACGTTAAACAACACATTGATGACAGAGGCTGTCATGCAAGGTACCAACCTGCTCATCAGGAGCAATAGAGGACCTTCTATCCAAAGGGCTCACAATGATTCTATGCTCACCCATTCTCACACACACACACACACACACAGCACAGCTAAATGCACTTGGCCATTTGATGAATTACTCAACTCTAGTTTACATGTGGGGGAAAAGACTTTGAATGGAGACAGCTTCTTGCTTAATGTCAAGTATTAGAGTCAAAAGATTTAACATCAAGGGTGAGAATGTCAAAAGTCATGCACACAACATCACTCACGGTGTACTGCACTCACTAATACGGACTGTGGAAATGTGCATTCGAGACATGAGAACACAGTAAGACCAGTCACAGCGCAGCAACACTGACAAAGTTATGATAATAATAATCCCATAACCCCAGTGCATGCTGATCAGCCATGAGACCCGCCTACTTCCAGTGCGCCACATGATGATGAGGTGCTCTGACACACCTGGCTGGGCGCCTCTGTGCTTCTGACGACCTTAAATTGGATTCTTATTCAGGAACAAGCTCTGTTCTTATTTCCAAACAGCGAAGCAATCCACTACACTATCTACACTGAAATCTAGAGATATGCTGTAAACTCATTCTGCTACCATTAAACTGCTGGATGCCTTCACCACAACTCTAAGTTATATGAAAGGTCAAAGGTCATCACTGACATCTTGAAGGCAGCATCAGGCCTTTGTTTTCATGAATATGGCCTTGCTATCAAAGAGGTTCTTAACATCTTTAGTTGAGTTCCCCGCTAACCATGACAGCAGATCACAGGACAGGTTCACTTTAAAAGCTCCTCATATGACCCCTGAACTCAGACAGGCTTTTCCAGTAGCGTGGACCTGTTTACTGGAATGAACTTAAACTTAAGTCAGAGACACTCACTCCTTTGAGGGACTTTAATGTTCTACAAATCAATACGTGCTTAATAAAACTTGTATATGTTTTCATTTTGTGAGTTCTTGTGTGTGACAATTGTTTTGTGTTACTGACTTGTCACATCGTGATGCATAGATACAACTTGTCCTCAGGTCTCTCGTGTGTGGGGAGGCCCGACCTGAGTGGCTAGGAAGGTGGTAGGAGGCAGACATGAGAAACTTTGTCCAAGCATAAAAGAAAAGATATTTCTTTTACAAAAAAAAACTATATAACTGAGCAATAACTGAACTCATAGTATGCAATTAAACATCGACCGCAAACAACTACTCACTGACATCCAAAAACTCATATTAACTGACCATTATATGCACACAACTACAACTCCAAATCCAAATCCAACACACTCTCTTGAAAACAGGTAAGTGATACAGTTATTCATTCTCGCTAACCTCCAAGTAGAAACACTTTCACATAGGTCACCATACTACATACATTTGCAACTATACAGAAACGGATCACAATCAACGTCAATCAAATTTACATTGTCTAACCAAGTGACATCACCGATGATGTCACCAGTGTATAAATACAGGCAGTGGTTCTGTGCCTCCTGCTTTTCTGTCTGGGTAACTGACATCAGTCGGAATAATGACAGGGACTAATATGGTTAAGATTCACTGTAGTGTTATAGTGTTTGAAAATATCTGTATATATATATATATATATATATATATAAAAACTCAACTCAGTATGGATGCCATACTATTGACATATTCAGTCCAACATCTTACTGCCAAATGTGCACAGAAAACAAGTTTAGCTCGTTAAACCCCCAAAGTTTAAGTGACACTTTCATCAGTCTGAAGTCTACTAGCCTGAAGTCCCAAATGACAGGTCTGTCCCACACACAAGTGACACAAAAACACAGGTGACACACACACAAGCGAGAAACTGCAAAGACTGTCTACACTCAGGGGGAAGAGCATACTGTGTTTCCTCAGTGTAATGGTTGAAAAAGGTTGATTTATAGTCAGAATGGTGTTAGGGCCAATGACCAAATCAAGAATCAGTTCTTGAATCGTGCTGTTTACGGGAAACAGCACGATTCAAGTAAACATCAGTAACATCTGACAATAAACAAATAAACATTTGTTTGAAACAGGTCTTTTCTTCCTCAACAAACAACCCCGTCCACACAGGCACCGTTTTTAAAAGAAAGAAAAGAAGAAACCCACACATCCTGGTCAGCATGATAACGCAGCATCCCAAGCCCGAGGGGAGCTGAGGGCTGTGGGCTACCTGCTGCCTGAGTGGCGAAGGCGGACTCGTGTCGTGGGAGTGCTGAGTTACGTCGCAGCGAGCAGCGCGCTCTGACGCCTCTGCCGCTCGATACGCGCGGAGGAGGAACCGTGCGCTCATGCGTAAGCGTGCAGAAAGTCACGTTAGCAAGGTGAGCACCAGCACTGTTTTAGCCACGTCCGCCTTTGCACAAAACCACCTCCTGTAAGCAAAGGAGACAACAGCGCTCACCCTGTCATCACAAGCCAGAAGTTCCCTGTGCGCAACACTGCAAACAGAGTGTCCACAGGATCCACTTTCACTCAACTAAAGCTGCGTTTGTGAGCACAAGGCACAGAAAAAGCTACGCTGACAAACGTCCGTTAAACACGTAGTTTTTGGCATTGCAATGCGCTGCCTGACGGGGCTGATACTAACAAAGAGCTGAAGGTTGCGTGCAGTCAGCCCCTTCATCAGAGAGGTAGTGCTGGTCATGTGTTATGTCTGCGCCTCCTGTGTAAACACGACAGCATGCACATGCAGATGAGTCTGCAGCGGCAGGAACTTGATAAGATGGTCCCTGGCAGACTGCACAGTCCCACCCCCAGCGCTGTTATGTAATAGACTGCTGCCGCTTCTCACTGCAAAAAACAACAAACCAAAAAAAACAAAACAAAACTAAGACTGCTGGAAATCCACATGACAAGTCCCGATTCACTGCCTGTATGACACCAAACATCTAACGCTTAGAAAAATAACAGCCGTGACATATCATCACAGTGCCTGCAGGAGAGGCCCGAGCTGAGCGCTGGAGCGCTGGACCAAAGTTTAGACACTCTGAAACTCCAGATACGAAGAGTTTACTCACCTGTCAGTGTTTCATCCACGGGACAGGAGAAAACAGAGCAGCAACAGGAACAGAGAGCATCTCCACACCCAGCCGGCCCCACGCAGGCAGGCAGACCGTCCCGTCCTCCTGTCCTCACTTTACAAATCCATCCTGGACACAACCATCAACAATGACATAAACGTGTGTGTGTGTGTGAGAGAGAGAGAGAGAGAGAGAAAGAGAGAGAGAGATTAAAAAGAAATAAAAGAAAAAGTAAGAAATAGTTCAAAAAATAGTAAAATGTATACATGTGAAGCTGTCCAGCGGAGTGTCCTCCCTGGTCTCGGATAAACGGTCTGATCATGTAATGAAAGCGTCCATGATGTTCACTTGCCTGGTCACGCCCCCAACCCCCCCTCCCATCCATCTAAATATTAACAAGGGTGTCGGTACGCGGTGGTGACGTAACAGCAGTGGTTCGGCCAATCCCGTGCCGGGACACGTGTTTCGGTGGTGACGTCAGACAGTCCACGTGAGGGGCGCATTCGGTCTTAGTCCGGCGCTGTTGTCTGCTGTTGTACACAGAGAGGCTGGACGCTGTGCTGCACATGGAGAAAGTGATGGAGTCGACCGGATGAAATGATGTTTTCGATGTTCAAACACCAAATGATTTCATTGATTTAGGAAGTAAATGTAGTTACAGAAATGCAGTAGCTGCTGGAGTTACTGGGATCGTGTTTTAGAGACCAGGCAGCTGTTTCTGTCTCTGTCGGCTGCCCAGCACTCTTTGACCGCATTTAAATGTGCTGTGCTGGTTTAAAATAACTATTGATTTGACTGCAGCGTGGTGTGAGGCAGACCTACGGATCAATACTGCCTGTCATTGACAGATGTTGCCGCGTCATACAGGACCCACAACTGCTTAATAGAACATAGTGGTTCAGAGGCTCCTCAGTTAAGGCTATGGCAGCTTTCACGTGTCACTAAAAACAGTGACTAGGTCAAACCACCCACAGCATCAGTATTGGGTGATACAGCCCTACTGTGCTACTATATTTGCAAGGCATGCGCGGGTGTTAACGGTGACTTCTGTGATCACCCTTCGCAGGTCATCTGCTGCGGGTCTTCGCCTGCAGGCCTCAGGACGTGTGTCGTGCATTGATTTGTGTGTCTTCTCTATGAAACAGCTGATCAGCGCCTCGAACAACACGCTCACTCTTGTCCCGTACTCCCACAACGCAGGAGACAGTGGATGTGTGCGGCAACATGTGAGTCAGGCGGGTGGAGGGGTGGAGGCGTGGTCGCTCCCCGGCAGCACATGTTCCCGGCCCGGCTGGGGGAGTGTTGAAAAGCACCGTGAGGCTCCCGTGTGTCTGCGCCGGAGCACGCAGCAGCTCACCGTCTCTGATAAACAGGAGACGCAGAGAAGCACAGCGCAGCTGTTACATAACCGCACGTCGTTGATCCTGGCAATGACATAACGTGGAGGCTCTCACAGCTCTCTGTAGGAGCTTTTACTGTGGCTGCATGAGGGCCACAGTGTGTGATACAGATGAACACAATGCACAACAACCGACCCCCATCCATGCACGGTGGGGCCCTAATCAACGTCAAAATTTCCCAAAGCTAGTAATGCCACACATTGGGCTATGATATGTCACATGATTGCACTGACTTTTTTTCAAACCCAACAGGACATCAAAAGCAACAGGCAGGATGGTCACTACTAGTGAGTTAGTACAATGCAACTCAAGCTATGTCAACATGCAGATGGGTGGTGTCGGTCACACCTATCTAACAACAGTAACAAACCCCCATGTATAGTACATTCTGTGACACACTCCACACACACACACAAACAAACACACAGAGGGGACACAGAGAGATGGTTAACAGAGCACAACACGTGGATCTGAGAGAAAACACAGATGCAGCAGGTGATGAGGACAATCCACGACCAGGGCGGGCAAAAGCAAACTTGACACACAGAACACCCAAAAGACTGCACATTTTCCTGATTCATCCTAAAACAGCAACCAGTCTACCAAGACCACAAAGTTCAAGAGTCAAAACAGATCAGCAGCAAATCAAAAAGGCCACTTAAGCTGCTGAGGATGAAAACATGTACTGATGCATGAAACAGTAGCTGAGACCACACTAAATGGGACAAATTAACCCTTTTATTTAAAAGATATTCAAACTCAACAGTTGTGTTTTCAAAGAAGCACAGTCCGCTGGCGCCTCTTCTGTCCGAAAACAAATCGATCCCTTGTACAATTTCCCAACTCGCTTAACTAATTTTAGCCAACTAACTTTAGACAAAATAGAGAAAAACAGATTGTCAACAGATAGCTGCAAGGTGCGCGAGTTCAGCGAGTTCCTGACTGATCTCTGGACAGTGACAGCCTTACGTAGAGCACCGTGGGGATACTGAATGGTGGATCTGCTTCTGAGCTGAGATCATCACTGTACTGCATCATGCTGTTGGGATGCGGTGCAGCTGTTAGACCAGGTCAGTAGACAGACGACGTTAACAAGTGAAACTACCCGGCAAACATTTCCTCCACCTCCGCTGAGACCAGCCTGTTCAGTAGATGTCGAGTCACGCCGTGACTTTCTTTCAATCATCGGCTGGCATTATCTTTTGGGAGTGACTTTGAGGAAAACTTGTTTAACTAAGGTGTTTAAAACAACAATGATATAACTTCATAACATGAATGTGAACAGGACATAACATAACAGATAATTGTTAACTGAAAAAGTGTGATTATTGTAATTGCAGTGCCATCATGTACAGTATATTGCGAATATACGGTTTAGAGACTAAAATGCATGTTTTATTCCAGCATTTCCTTGACTTTCATTTAGGAACTATTTTCCTTGCACACTAACACTAAGTTATCCCATTGGCCTCCAATGCATGCACAACAGGTGATATCATTTCCAGGTGGAGTTGAACAGGGAGGGGGTGCCAGTTGCATGACAAGACACTCAAATTTAAAATACAAATGTTTTTGTAAAGACCATGATTTTATTATCTGCATGCTAAACTTCTGAGTTTGAGTTTGGATTCTCATAGATAGCTGGTTTTCATATTTGTACATATATAAACTGGGGGTGGGGAAGCTAGCATGCTAGCTGTGTGTTTTTGAAAATGAAATGAATGAAACATGCATGGTTGGGTGGCAAAGCAGTTCTCCCATGCATTAGTCCTGTGAACATTTGGTCATTTTTAGGACCCTTTCTTTATTTTTCCAGTCTTTATTCATAGCGAGAGGGGTGATAGCTTCTGATGTCGCGAACTAAATGGAGTGGCATGGTAGCAAAGGCTACATTTTGAGCATGACGTTGCTGATTCGAGTGAGTCCGATGTATGTCATTTTGAGACAGACGCTTCAGATAATGAGACTAGAACTCTTGCTGGAGATTTGGCTCAACGGGAACATCCAGCAATCAAACCCTTACTGCTTTTAATGAGCATTCTGAGAAAACATGGCCATCGTCTTCCCAAAGATGCCTGGACTCTTTGGGGACAAACTCCCAAAGATGATGAATGCCAGGTAAAGTGCAATGGGCGCTACATCTGTTACGGCTTTGAGTCAGGTGTATCTTTCACATAAGAGATAGAATTGACATTCAGTGTTGATGGGGTTCCTATTTCAAAGTAAGCAATAAGCAGTTTTGGCCCATCATAGCAACATGATCCATTTGTTGTGGCGCTGCATTTTAAAAGAGGATTTAGCTGCTTTGCAGGAAAGAGCATCAGGACGTCGTTCATAAAGTGAGCATTAGGGCATTTATCTGTGATGCACCTGTTAGAGCTTTTCTGAAGTGCACTGAAGGCCACAATGCAAGCCAAGGCTGTGAGAGATGTGAGGCTGCAGCAACACACATACTGAGTAGGAAGGTTTGCACCTCCACAGATGCATCTGAAGTCCCTTGTTGTTGGTAAACGCATGCTAGTTTTTCTTATTCAAGCACCCTCAAACTGCCAACTGCTACAGAGTTAGCAGGAGGAGTTACCCGAAAGGCTGCTGTGCCTGAGGGGAGCAGTGCCTTGGGAACTTGCAAGGCAGCCCCTGTCTCTTAAATTGAATTTTAAATTAAATTGAGCATTGAAAGGCAACTGAATTCCTTCAGTTTCTCCTGTGCCAATTTTTGACATTAACAGTTAGCATGTCAACTAGAAAGTGAAACAGACCTGCTTGTGAAGCGAGGTTGAAAGAGTGTGCAAAACACTTCCTGTGTGGGGACAGTCGGCATCTCTCATCGCTACATCCATTTTTCGTGCATCGTCTGTCCCGACAGCAGTACAGTGATGATTGTTGTTGTTCTTCATGTGCAGCTCCCAACTCCAAAGCAGCAGATTTCAAAACCTCAGCTATGTTGAGTCCAGTGTGTGATTGGAAGAGAGGCCGCATCTGTAGGACAAAACGTTTTCTTACCCATTCACTGCTCAAAACACGAGCTGTGACTGTAATATAGCTCTGAGTAGCTTGTGAAGTCCGCCGATCTGTGGTTCCTGAGATGCACTCTGCTTCTTTGAGGTTCTGTGTCTCATGTTTAATGTGTTTCATATTGAAGTGGACCGTTATCCGGCATTATTTTCAAACCGCCTTGTTTTTGTCAGTTTCCTTTTCGCCATTGTCAGCTTATGAAACAGGAAAACTGAAATGCTGTCACACATCAACTCTAATTTTTATTTATTTTTAGGTGGCTACAGGGTCAATGAATTGCTGATTGTCATGCATTTAATGCAGCGTGTCAGTCTTCTCTACAAGCTGTGCAATTTTCCCAGTCAGTCACTTGCAGTCTGTGCAGCTCACAGATTTTCCTGCTGGAAGCAGGCAGGAGAAGCGTCTGCTCTGTAGGAGAGCAGGAAGCAGAGTCAAGCCAGAAGTTGTAAGCCGTGGGAGGCGCCCAGCCGACAGGAGTGTGTGTCAGTCTGCCTCGCCTCGTCATGGTCATCCTCGTCCACCTTTGTCCAGTCATATCTCAGGGAAATGACTCTGTGTCTCATTTGAAAGTTAGTGTTGTGTCAGTGGAGGCACCTTTTAGGTCAGTTTGACATTTTTGATCATGCCAGCTCCTTGCAGGGAGCACATGGTTGTAGTTGCTGGACACCGAGGCGGCTGGTGCCTGGTGGTCTTTGGCCCAGTCAACAGTTGTGTCTGTTTTTGTTGTGATGTGTGTGTAGCCCTCTAATTACAGGCCCAGCTGGCCTCTGCTCTGTTCCTGAGTTTGAAAGGGAGATGAGCAGCGGATGAACTGGTGTTTTATACTGCATGATTGCCACATTCTGATTGGACAGAGAGCGCACAGGTCTTTTCAGGTACAGAGGCGTAACCTTGAAGAGGATTAACCATTGTCCCTTAAAGGGCCGTGTAGGTCCTTGTAGAACTGGAGTTACATATGTTTTTACCGTTCCTCTCAACCCCTTTGTTGTTGCTGATTGTGAACAGCAACAAGTTGTGGTTGTTGGCTCATGGGCTCCGATAAGGTGCCAATATTGTTCATTTCTGATACATTACCTGTTTCTATTAACTCATGACTGTTGAACTCTGTCCTTCTGATATTCTCTTTCATCAGCAGTAACAATTATTAAAAACTGACTCGTTTCTTGGTGGTTTGATGGGTTTTACTTTGATTCAGTGTTTCTGCCTGTTGCTGAGGGGGAATGAGCACAGCATGCCATGATGGACTGTTAAATATGGAGGGCTCTAAAGACTAAAACTAAAATCTAAATTCAGTATGAATTACCTATTTTATGTGACATCATAACTCATACTTTCATTTTGTACTTTTGCAGTCTACGCCTGGCAGAGCAAGGTAAAATATATGAAGAGGGAGTTAAGTTATCCGTCACATACGAGCGGAGGGAAATGCTGAGCTGTGAGATGTTTAATGGCAAAGTCAAAAGGGTTTTCAGTCCAAAACCCCAGCCCACAGTGAGCAACCAGATCTCTGCCACTGTACAGCCTATTGACCCAGCAGCAGCCAGCGCAGGCCAACCATCCGCAGAAAGAAAAGGCCGGTCTGACTCTGTGACGCCAGCTAAGAGGCGCAGAGCTGGCAGGGTATGTCAGACTGTATGTCAGACTTTTAGTTTCTGATGTGAATCTAATTTTTAATGTTAGTGCTGTCATTTTAAAGCAATTGTCCCGCATCTTATTTACTTAATTGCCGAGAGTGATAGTGCTCTTCTGTCTGTACAGTAAATATGAAGCCTACTACATGTAGTAAGATGGAAATCAAAATAAACGGCACCAACCAAGCTCTCGCCAAGATTGTTACAATAAAATAACATTTTCCTTGTTCTGTAATATTACAGGAATCGTATGTGGCAAGAGACCTGGACTCCTGAGCCGAGACACTGGGCAAAAAAGTCAAGTTGACCTGGGAGGCTAAACTATCTTGGAAGGTGTTGTGTTGACCTCCACTACTGAACTTAAAGTAATCTAAACATGTTCATGCTGTGTGACTAACCTCTCAGACTTGCCTCCTGTCCCCAGCAGGCCTGTCACAGCTGTGAAACGGCTCATCAAACTTCAGCTTCTCAGGTAGAGCACAGCATTAAGAATAGAAACTCCCGAGTTTCCTCCAGCTGCACACACTTCTTCTTTTTCCTACCTTGTCATGTGCCCCGTATGACATCCTCACACACAGTATTCTTGGCCTGTGTGTAAATTAGGCTGATAGAGCTGGATGAATGTCATATTTTTTCACCACAAGAGGGCAGTGAAGCCTTTGTCCTGGCCTTTTCCTCAACTGGAGCAAAGCAAAGGGTACACAGACGCTCAGCTCAAAGACGAGTGGCTTTGTGACAGCAAAATGTGATGCAGATCAGAGTTAAAGAAGCATCTTTACCCTCAGTAATCTTTTTAGAAGTGGTCACGTCTTCAAGGAAAGACAATAAGGATTTTTAATTCTTGTATTTTTCTCTTAGAAATGCTTTCCTGAGGATGATCAATCATGTTGAGCGTTACAAAAGTTGCATGAACCTGAAGATGCCACGATATGTTCCTTCATTACTCTTTTGTACTGTATAGACAGTGTGCTAGATGATCACTTTCTACATAGCATTCTTATGGTACCCATGGGTGACCTTTTGAGGGAAGGGGTGTTACATGCTACTCCATGAACTTGTAAGTGTTACAGCCCTGTTCCTAAGGTTTGGCAGATTTACAGATTTACCAAAACTGGGTATTGCCAGTGTAATTCAGTTGTTTTGGTGTCGTTCAACACAAAGATACTTCATGACAGCAAAAGAACAACACAAACATTCTGAAAATACAAAATGAAAAAAGCTGACAACAGATGATCGACTTAAACAAACGTTTCCTCTCGTGATAATCTTGGATGGAAACTCTGCAGTGTCCCTGGACTTCTGTGCGTCTCAGTCTTGCAAATAAGAACTAGCTACTTTATTGTTGCAAGCTGTTCCCTAAACAGTGATTTTGCACAGCCAGCAAAGTATCCAGGAAGAAGTAAGAAAAGCTGACCCTCAAAGAAGAGTAAAGAAGAACAGAACAGACGTGAAGTGAAAATATTAGCTCAGATTTTCTGCCAGGTCAAATGTGATTCAGTAAAAGATGATCACCTGCATGGAAGGACTTCTGATTTGACTTAAAAATCACATTTTCATTAAAATGAAAGAAACTCATTACTGAAAATACGTTTAGAGGCGCAATCATGTAAGTCCACTTAATATGTCCACACCTCCCCCCGGGGTGGAGATGATTCCTGTTCCTCCACATGTGGTACTGTTACCTCCACAGTAACAGGAGCTGCAGTCTCTGATTTCACATTGCTTGGCCGTCCTGAGTCCCATTTCCTCCATTCCATTTTCCTGTGACTGGATATCAGCCAGCAGCAGCCTCGGGTCAAAGCTGGGTTAGCATGGCTCTGATCCTTTTCCCCCTGAGGTAGACTCACCACCCACAGTGGCGCTTGGTCTGGCTGGGTGGTCCGAGGATGCAGTGGGCAGTGATTGTCTCAAAAACTGCTAATCTTAATCCAAACCCTGCTTCCTTCTCCAGTGCTGATGTGGCTCTTTCTCACAGGTAGTATGTGTTTCAGCAATAAAGATTAAAAGAAATAACATCAAAACAAAAAAAGTAGCGAAGATTTCAAACTTTATTTTTAATTTCTCATATTTCAAATATAGACACTTGTATTATAGTGTTTTCTGTTTTGATGCATTAATTTGCAAACCAAGATCCAAATGATGTTCTCAAAGCTTCATAATCCAAATCCAACCTTGACTGCAGCGATGTCGTCATAGACCCTGAGGAATGTACATGAGATTTGTTTTGTCATTTTTCCACATTTTGCCACATACGACAAATAAAAAAAAACAAAATGCTAACTGCTCTGCAGTCTATTGAAAGCTCACACTGTCCAATACAGTATGATAGTGGATAGTGGACACCTCTGCACATCACACAGTAAATGAGCCAGCACAACCAGGACAGACTTCTCCTCAGTAGGAACAAGATTGATTTTTTTATGAGCAGAAGACACAGCAGTGATATCTAAACTCACGCTTTAACAGCTGTTTGCCTCAAAGTAGCTTTGAATGAACATCTGGGCTGCTCTGTGCCGTCAGTCTGCTGTGGCTGTGGCTGCACTTACAGGAACAGCAGAAAATAGCATCACCAAGGCTAAATGTGTGGCAGGCACACCCAGCTTATCAACTCCCTTTTTGTGAACTGACATTGGCTGCTGGGAACATCTTGCCCCCATGGGGGCGAGGACGGCGAGACTATCTGCCATCTCCCCCAAGAAGAAACTTTTATCTTCAAGCCTCCTCCTCCTCAATGACCACGTGAGTTCATCTGAGAGCTCCTGGCCTGTATGAGGAGGAGTGATCCTAAGAAAACTGCCAACCTCTCTTCTGTTCCTCTTAGCAGGTAGCGGTTAGCACGTAACACTAGCTAAATGGTAGCATCGGAACTGTATTGTCTTCTTCTGTTCTTCTTAGCGGTTAGCATTAGCATTAGCAATAGTTAAATGGTAGCATCGGTACTGGCCACTACCTGGAGCATCTCTGGGTCAGTTGAACGTGGCAGTGCTGTTTGGATTGTGTAGGAGCAGTGTGAACTGGCACTAGGGGGGTGACTCTGGGACGCCGGAGTTCACTGCCTAACCTCCTGGAGGTGTAGTGGGACTAAGTAGGCGAAACACTGTTGAAGGGAGGTTTCCACCTGATGACCCCCAGAGACGTGTTAGGAATCACTGCTCTTTGGCATGTATAGAGGCAGATTAGAGCTCCAAGGTTCTTCACTGAGAATGAATCCTCTTTTTGAGCACAAGTATCTTGTGTTTAAATTAACTTACACACACACACACTGACATGTATCATTCCGCTTATGTTCTTGTTGTCTGGGAATGTGTAGCCTAATTCAGTGACTGTCAATAACATGACATGTTTACAAACTCCTGCTGACTACTTCAATAAATCTGGAATAGATTTTGAGCATATGAATGTGAGAAGCCTTGTGCAGAAAATGAACATGGTTAGAATATGGGCAGTGTCAACCAGTGCTGACATTGTGATTTAACGGAGACACGGCTGAGTCGATCTACCCCAGTCGTATTCATATGAGTCAGCGAAACATCAACAACAACACGGATCACAGTGGTGGAGGAGTTAGGATCTGCACAAAGAGTGAATGTGTTCGAGGCAACAATGTGCCACTTGAATCTGTATTTGCAGATGACGTCTGCGATCGGTGTGGAATTGGTGCAGTGAAAGACACAAAGTGTCCAAAGTCTTTTTGAGAACAAGCATTTTTACACAACCTTTACTCATGTGACTGGGAAAAGGTCTGAACAGACCCTGATACAGCCTTATCATAGTTTCAATTACTATTCTGCTGCTCTAAGAAGCTATAAGGTTAAAGGACACAACAATCTTTGGTTTAGAGATCAACCTTCCGATATCATTCATGAGCTAAATCTTGCCTGAGCAACTCCAAGAAAATCCAAAAGTCACTCAAACTGCATATGTTTTAGGTACCCGTGGAACAGATCCATCTCTGTAGACTACATGATACTCTTAAAAGGTTCATTATCAGGAAATCAGCTGGCCCTGATGGTTTACATTTTTAAAATATAAATATATTTTTGGGCTTATACACAGAGACACATAATTATAGTAAAAATGAACGAGCATTTATAGACCGCAGCTTAAAAAATATTCACAGACCGAATACTGCTCAATCGATGAGACAGACGTTATCAAACCGTCCATTAGAAAGGATAGTTTGTTTTTTCTGATGTATGTGTAAGATTGTGTATCATAAAATCCACTAAGTATAGATTACCTTATGTTAGTATAGGAGGAGCCAAATGTTGAGTCTGTGTTCATTTGTCTGTTTTTGTTTTTTGTTTAGAGCAAAACAGTTACTTGATAGGCTGCTAACTGCAGAATCAATGGTTGTTTTTATATATACTGGGGGGGGACCTTTGAAAAAACTTAATATTTCAGTATTTTCTGACAGATCAGTTGATTGGCAATCAGGAAGATGATCAGTAGGATTATTATCTTTGCTATTAGAATGCATCCCTTTACATTTATTTATTTTATATTTCTTATTTGTGGGTTAATGAAGCAAGTTGACAGCATATACTGAATGTAAATGGTTGTATTTCATGCTGTAAAAATGAAAATAAAAATATTGTGGAAAAAAAAATCTGTATAGTTTTAGCTGTTGTCGAGCGAGTGTGGTTAAACAAAGGTTAAACAAAATGAAAGTTGAAAAATAAAAATTAAAAGGAACAATGCATTTCCTGTCTCAATGCAAACAGATCTTTTTTACCTTCCACTGCTTTGATATGCTTTATACACACAAGTGCTTGGTACCCATTACTACTAAGACCGAGTGGAGAAACCTCGCAGTGGAGGGATGAAAAGAATCAAGACACAAACATGAGGGTGTATTAAGACAGTTAAAAACGTGTATTGGATCAATGTCTTTCAGAATTACATTCATAGACAAATAGAAATGAATTGTTTGAATAGAGTAATGTAACTGAAAACACGAACATTTCTTTCAACCATTATGAATTGTCTTAATTTGAGACCATCTGTGAAGATGGTTCAGGATACAGGAAGGATGAAGGAAAAGAAGTCGAGAACTAAAATCAGAAGAAAAACAAGACAAAAACAAAAATAACGGAAATTATTTTGAAACAGCATATGTGGTAGAAGGCTCTGTGAACAACGGGAAGTTGAGCAGGTGGTCTGCACCAGCTCTTTAACTATTACCAGTGACTCAACAGTGTAGCACCAATACAATGTTGGGCGCATTTTAATGTACAGTATAACACCCAGTATTGCAAATCTTAATGGTACACCCCTCATGGTTACCATTTAACGTTGTGCAGCGATTAATAATAAATGGGAAGAATTGAAAATAATAAAAAGACATCCTTGCAAGTCACCATTGCACTCAAACACAAAATCTCACAATGGACCATGTTCATGATGCACACAGCTCCCTGGATGAGTTTCTTTTAGGTCTCCAGTTACGACATGTCCAACTGAATCTAGTGGCACATTCCAGTTTGAAAAGCAGCAGCCCTGGAAAAGTGTAAGAAGTGTAAGATGTACAAAGAGATGACAGACACACATGTCCAGGAAGACATTAAACTGCGTGAACTCTCAGCCACAACTTCAAAATTGTAAAGTCTCCGGTAGGTTAAGTATAAGATAGTGAGTTATGATCTAAGAAATGACTACTTTCATAGAAAGGCTACAAAGATATGTAATAACATAGCAATGAGTCAACTGGAAATATTACAGAGTTAGCTCTGAATACTAAGAAAGAATGACACTCCAAATACGAACATGTTCTCTGAAAGTGTAACGACCTCAGTTTGGTGCTAGTTCTGGTTGTCCTTTTTTCAATAGCAGTCCCCATACTACACCTGAGTTTCAGTACGCATACCAAAACAACAGCTTTTTTGATTTCCACATTAAAAAAAAAGACAACACCAAAGTTCTCACATGTTAAATGTTGTCTAAATATAAGCAGCAGTACAAGAACTTTGTCAAAATGAAATGGCCTGATCTGATCCAGAGGAAGTCAGCTGGATTAGGAATCTGATTTCACATTTGATGCAAACATTTGGTGTCTAACGGTTTTTGATACTTATTGCAATGGACACATTTCAGTGAGGTTTTAAAAGATAATGAGCACTGACACCAGTCCAGGAAGCTTTCAGCTACACTATGAACACGTCCACCTCTGAAAAATTAGGTCTGCTTTATGTCACTAAGTGCTTATTAAGCCTATTAAATAACGTGGCTGGTGTGTATTTGGCTGATCAAGAAATGATCAAAATTGTGTTAGAATTAAAAAACCTTGTTCTAAAAAATAACATATACACCCTGTGCTTTAAGGTATTGCCAATTCTCATTAATTGCGGTGTCGCACTTGACAGATGTGTTAACAAAGATCACATTCTGAGATGAGAGCAAACTAATACACAGATGATTTGTTTTCATTGCATACAGTTTAAAAAGGACAGCCTCTCTGTCCGACACCTTCACGCTTCAAAGTTTTTCTCCACAGAGACACTTTGATCATTATGTGTTATCAATTCATACATTGTTCCTGGTGCATACTGGGCAAGTGTCGTATTAAGACCCACACAAATCCTCATGCTCTCACAGATGCACTCTGACTAAACTGATGACATACAGTTTGGATTTGATGCCCCAATTTTCTCAAAAAACACCCCCCCCCCCCCCAAAACACACACACACTTCACAGAAAAACACCCAACAATCAGCCACGCATAGTCCTCCCTCATATACAAACCTGTCTATTACCAGTGGTAACAGCTAGTTCTGAAGAAGAGCACTTGGAAACATCAGGAACTGTATGGCTTCTCATAAGACCATAAAAAGGGGGTGTTACAAATAGTTGGCGGTGTACAGTCTGAAAAAGCAGCAGTAGTAGTTAATAGGCCATCCGAGGGCACTATTGAGTCCTGATTTTGTTGTTGCGTTGTGCTGATGACTATGTGAGGTACTGCAGTCCAGTCTGATATAGTACAGCCAGTGTGGCCAGGCATTGCCTGTAGTGTGGATGAACAGGGATTGTATATAATAATACGGCCACCAGCTGAGACGCCTGGATCCTGACGGGACCAAAACCGCATTAAAGATGAAGGTTCTGGTCATTTTCTAGCTGTAAGGGATGTGACCAAGGTGTTCATGACTTGTGTTTTGGTGTGTTTATGTGTGTGTGGCAGAGGTGCTGTCACTCTCTTATGCTAGCAGAGTAGGAGAACTGGGGGAAATGTGCTTGCTGGCTGGGGTCCTCACAGTCCAGACTGTTATCTGTAAGAACACAGCAGAATCACTTGTCACATTCCAGCCAAGAAAGCAGACCTTGACAGAGCATCGCTGTTCAGACCTGAGAGCCTGAAAGCTCTCTCAGAGTCAGAGGATACTTACACTTGTCTGGAGGAGTGAGTGTGATGGTCTGCGCTGTGAACTCCTCATCAAAGTACCGGGTATCTGTCTCTGATGTCACTTGAGGTTTGAAGAGTGGGGTGAGCTGATGCAGGAAGGGGAGAAGATTGGTAAACTAGCCATTTAGCTTGGTTACATCGTGGATTTATAACATGACAACATGTGGAGTGTCTGTGGGGGGCAGGCATTGGTCACAGACTGCCTGTGTGCATACCTGAATTATTAAAAATATCCAGAGAGGGCAGATCAGGGTCGTATTCAGCCCTAATTGACACTGACACATCTTTCTTGAGAACCTTTAATTTTTCTCACCATAAATATAACTAAACATGGTTATACTCAGTTGGGGCTGTCAAAGTTTCCAAAAATGACCTTTGATTATTCTTTCTACAAAAAACACAGAATATTTTTGTGCATTATGTCCGTAACAGGACAAACCAATACAACAAGAGATATGCTACTTGTGTAAGAATATATATCAACATAAACATGTCTTATTTTATCTATATAGATGGTGTTTATTGGGCAGAGCAGTGCAGGGTGGAGAGGAGGGACAGAGGGGGGACGACATGCCTCAAGGGACCACAGGTTGCTGCAGTAAGGACACAGGTTGAGTACATGGGGCGCATACTCTACCAGGTGAGCTACCTGCGCATCCCATTGAACACATCTTATAAAAGTTCTACAAAACCAAACATATATCTCTATTTATGGACCCTATTTTCCCATGTTTTTGTGTCAAAGGAACTAATGGGGAACAATTTTTGCAAAACGATTCAGTAATTACAAACACCTCTGGGTGTTTGCCCCAATGTGCGTCCACTAAAAGTGTGTTTTTGCTACTGACAGGCTCAGACTGTTATTTAAAGTGTCTGACAACATTATGGAAAGGATCCCTACAAAGACAGACCTTTAGGTAAAGAGTAAGAACATTTTCATTTAATCAGACACAGCATCGCTCTCACCAAAGCCACCAGACTCCAGTCACAGAATCTTTCACTGTCCATGCAATCACCACCAACTCTGGTTAGGTTGAAATAAACTCTTAATTCACCAGGTTAGATGTGAAAATATCAGATCACTGTTGGTAACAGTAGACAAACTCCATTAGTCTCTCTTTAAAACTTTGCAGTATTGTTGTTGTTTGCTCAGAGTCTTCTGGCTCCAATCAAGCATTTTGAAAGCAGGATACTCAGAGTATCCATCATGCACACACAAACACATAGTTATTGTAAGCTCTCTCAGTTGTAAGAAGAATATTACAAGAGATCTGCTGAGTGCATTTCATTGTTAAGGTTTTGACAAATCACTAAATACAGCCACCATCAGTTGACACAAACACCAATAACCACTCACTGACTACTGAGTAAGAATTGAAAAATAAATAAACATACGTATTTAGTGGTAGATGAGTATTCAATGTCAATTTAGAATCAAACAAACTGGCAAATGGCAAACCTATCATATCAATGGTGGTAGAAAAGAATGTTTTCTTTTCATTCTAGTTCACAGAAATGAATTTAATCTCTTGCAAAGTGAACCTCAGTTTCACTTCCTGTAGCTTCATGATGTCTTACCTTCTTCTGTACCACATCCTGCCAATTGATGGTGATGAAAAATTTGTGACTCATTACTTCTTTGGCATCATTGGGACCACCACCTAACCTGTCAGTTTAAAAAGTCCATGTGAGAATTAAGTAGGCATTTCCAAAAGGAACACACACAGACAGGATCAGCTCGGGCAGATACCTCTGTTTGGGGTCCTTCTTGAGCAGACCAGCCAACAAGGACTTGGCCTCGGGTGACAGGTTCCTGGGGAAGCGGATCTCCTCCATGAGGATCAGCTCAAACAGACGCTCGTGGTCCTGGTTGTAGAAAGGCAAGCGGCCGCACATCATCTCATACATGACTACACCCAGACCCCACCAGTCCACTGCCCGGCCGTAGTCATTATCTTCCAGGACCTGAGACACAGACATTTGCCTGATGAAGATTTCTCAACAACGTCAGTAGGAAGTGACTTTGAATACAGCTGTGAACATACATCTATACTACACATCACTCAACTGCTCACCTCTCTGACCTAAGTCTGTGTTTCTCTTCTCTGTTGTGGGTTAGTGTTACTGCAAAGTCAGAATGTCCAAGTTCCCAGTTGGAACTTTCACATGGAGGAAGAACGTCACAACCCAAGATGGCTGCTCTGCGCGCCAGAGAGTGAAAGCTGTAGTAATAATGGTGCACTGGAACGCTGTCAACCCGGCTGTGACGTCATTCCCAGTCAGCTTTGACTTTCTTAGCCACGCACACTATTTATTTTTAGCTCTAGCTTGATGTGCAGTGGGATTCCTTAAAGGTATTCTGAGATGCTTGATAAATACAGATCTTAGTCAAGACCTCATCTATTCACATGTACCACTTTTTATCACAAACAAAAAAAAAAAAAACTGAATATCAAGCATGTCTTAGCAATGACAGCTGCCAATAAAAGTATTCATATCTGCAGAAAGCAGATATGTGTGTATGTGCGCTGGGGGGCGACTGCTTGTGTCGAGGTCACAAACTGTGATTAATATGTGCCACCCCGTCTGTTTCAGTTTACCTCTGGTGCCAGATATTCAGGAGTTCCGCAGAAGGTTTTCATGGTAGCGTCCGGGGTAATGCCCTCCTTACACAGACCAAAGTCAGTGATTTTGATGTGGCCGTCTTTGTCCAGCATCAGATTCTCCAGCTGAGAGAAAGAGAAAAATAACATACACATGAGAGAGTCTAATGATCATGGACACAACTACAGACTAGGGGATTGGAATTCATTAGGCTTTTAAATGAACATAATGGATCATTTCATTAGGTGATCAATACTCAGCAGACAAGAATCCACTGACCACATGCTGACATTTGTTTCTATCACTTAGTTAAACTTAGTTTCTGGGGTCAGTTTAATGAAGCTATTGCTGACTGGTCTGTAGTGTTAGGCTAGTCTTACACTGGCTCTCAGATTAGTCTAATGTAAGTTAGTTAAAGAAAGACTTAATTTAATCCTAAAATATTTACTCTATGGTGTCAATCAGTGACACCTACTGCACCAAATGGAAAAAAAGGGAAATATTGCTCTGTGGTTTGCTCCAATGTTGTGGAGTGGGTAATAAAAAGAGAAGGAGGTTTTAGGGAGCTCCTTATGCTTTACCGAAACCTTTGGACACATCATTACATTTGTCGGGCTTCCAACTCCTTTGAGTGGGCTGTTTAATGGAACTATCAGGGAAAACGAGGGGAGGCAGAATCTTTTACATAAATAAAGGTTAAATCATGCACTCCTCACTTAGAGACTTTTCATACACTGCACAGCAGCTGCTAGCATAGACAACAAGTACAGAAATGCCTGGAATTCATATTCATAAAGAGAACATGGGTGTGTCATCGTTTCCAGCCGAGCAGACTACAACACAGTCCCAGAGTCATTTCCAGAAGTCTCCATTTTAGAGGTTTTACAAAAATACAGACAGCACATCCCACCACCGACAAATACCACTCTGGGGCATTGCTACACCATCTTAAAGTTGAAAAAATTGGGATGCTGTATAAACCAGAAATACTCTGGAGTTCATTTTGTGTCTTTATTATGCAATCAAATAGATCAGGTTTGAGAGCAAGACTTTCCACACTGCAATCAAAGATTAGTTTTCAGAGCAAAACAATCACACTTTTAATTACAAGTAAAATACATTTATGATTAAATGTGTTCGTGAGAAACAAAGTCTTTTGTTTGCAAATCTAAAAACTCTTGTTTGCAAACTCAAAACTTTCATTTGCGAATCCAAAGGTTTTACTAGTAAATCCAAAGATTTTGCATGATGTTGAGCTGAATCTTCTGGGTGGGAGCTACGCTGAAACATGTAAGACACATCTCTATTGCCTCAGTGCATAACTATAGTCTGCTAACTTCCAGTACACACATCCACGCACACACACACACAGACAGACACACAGACAGACACACACAGACAGACACAGACAGACACAGACAGACACACACACAGACACAGACAGACAGACACACAGACAGACACACACAGACACAGACAGACAGACAGACACACACAGACACAGACACAGACAGACAGACACACAGACAGACACAGACACAGACAGACAGACACAGACACAGACACACACACAGACAGACAGACAGACACACAGACACAGACACACACACACACACACACACACACAGACACACACACACCTGTGAAGCAGCAAACTTTACCTGTAGGATTTAACAGAACACACATATTGGCAAACAGAGGGGGCAGGTACAGATGAGTTGGTGAGCAGGATTATGATTTGGTCTGACCAACAGTACAACACCAAATACATTTAGTTTACAGTCAATGTCATATCCACAAATTAATCAATTTACCAAGTGTTTCAACCCAGTGTGCACTACAGTGTTTTAGGGCAAACTGCATCCTCAGACTTATACTCCCAACTTGTGGACCAGAGGTCTACTCTAGTAATTGAAGAGGAGACCACAGTGAATAACTGATTGATGCTCTCTGAGATGGAGAGGGTCATTTCAGTATCAGTTTGTTTTCCTTGACCGGCTTAATTAACCTCTCTCCATGGACTCTCAAACGAGCAATGGACTGGGTCTCACGAACATCATGAAATGACATTTAGATAGACAGGCAAGCTGGTGAATATTGCCAGGTCATCTACCAAGAAGCCCTTAACAACCATAACAGCTATGATGCCAGGGGACGGTGAGCTATCATGCCTGACTGCCTTAAGATCTGTAGCTCACAGAGCCTTCATAGAGTGCTGAAGCACCATGTGTTGCCATGTGTACCATGGCCTTAAAGGTGTAGTGGACATGAAAAGAAAACTTCACTCTGAAGTAGAAGGTAAGAAGGCATTTGGCAGCACAGCCTTGTACAGTCAGTGAGTCAATCCGTGACTCTGCAGGAGCTGCATCGCATGGGTTCCTGCAGCAAGGTAAAACAAACCTGAGATAACATGAATAAGAAAAAACAAAAGGAGGGTGGTGCGATGAAAAATTACTATTTCACTGATGCTTAGTTGATCATAATGTGCCTTACTGTACTTTTACTTTTAATGCACTTTCACTTACCACAGCAAGTTCAATCACGCACTTCCAATGGTACAAACAACTCCTTATATGGTTATACAGTTGTCATAGCTGTGCTCCCTGGCTGTACCCCAGACACCTAACCACAAAACCAACCCAATCCAGATCTGGTCATGACCTTTTTCACACCTCTTGCTTGCTTCCTCTTTGCCCATCTAACAGTCAGTTCCTCTGTCTGATCACATACGCCACTCACATTTGGTAGAAATATGTCCTGTTTCTTATTGCTCTTTGTCAGTCAGTTCTGATCCATGCTGGAGTGTGACTCTATTTTCTCTCAAAACTTGTTATTCACTCAATATGTGACTGACCACAAGTGGTCTCACATTTAGCATGTAGCATGACGTGCTAAACATCTGCGACATCCCACAACACCCTGACAGAAAGTCTAGCATTGTTTTTGTCTTGACATGCCTAGTTTGACATCTCCCACGATGTGGTCCTTATCGTTGACCAATCAGGTGCTCTCTACAGAGCACAGTTAGGTAACAAACATGGCGAAGACGAAGGAATGCTGAGGTTGGGGCTGTCAGGCAGGACAAGGAACAGAAGGAAAGTTCATTACTCATACTGTCCTCTCTGTGCCGCCCAGGAGTGAATCCACAGCCTTTTTTTTTTTTGCTCCGCAAGACTGCCAACATCACACACAATGCTTCTGTTGCCATGATTGACAGTTCATTGCCTCACCGATGACATCCGAACTCAATACGTGACGTACTGAGACTGGTCGGGGGTCATACATGTAGTCTTGCTAGTCCAAGACATGGCAAGAGTTTATGGCACTGTGTTCGTTAGATCTGACATGGTGACCATAGTCAAAAACAAAAATATTGTGTAGTCTGATCCCGGCATAAGGCAACAAGCCTTATGCCGGGATCAGACTACACAATATTTTGATGACGTAGCTGAATGAGTGCCAATCATCCTAAGATAATCATCACAGAAATAACTCTGATATTAGATCGTTGAATACACATTACCTGTAACTGTTAACTAGTAGCACAACATCGTGCAGGTTTATAGACAGCCTGGGCACGCAACGTACCTCGGGCGAGCAAGTGACTATTGAGCTATGCTAGTGGCTGCAGAAAATAATGTTTTTTTTAAACACATTACAACATCACAGATTGCTGAACAAAAGCAATCTACATGCACCAATTTAAATAAAACATTCTTGCTATAACTAAGAAGAAAGTTATGTGTAAACATACCTGCGCACTGCTTTTGTCTTCACCGCTCCTGCAGTGGATGTTGCTAAACTGTAAATCCAATCGGGAAGGGCCAGTAGATACGTGTCTTACATCTTTCAGCTTAGGTCCTGCCCACGACATTCAGCTTAACAGCAAGCAAAACTTTGGATTTACTAGTAAAACCTTTGGATTCTTTTTGGGTTTGCAAACAAAATGTTTAAATTTGCATTAATACATTTTTAATCATAAATTTATTTTACTTGGAATAAGACATTTTTTGTTTGCAGCGTTGTTTTACTCTCAAATATATTCTGATTGCGGCGAGGAAAGTTTTGCTCTCAAACCTAAACTGCATAATAAAGACGCAAAATTAACTCCATAAATAAATCAGAATGTGATATCTTGCTAATACTTTTGGACATATATTCAATTGAGGACAGTTTAAAGACAATATAATTAATGTTAGACCTCATCAGCCTCACTGATTCACCACTTTGTGAACACGTGATTGTATAAAGGATGTTACTGCACGGCTCAGGAACACTTTGTTCAACCATTGTTGGTAAACATGGTTTGTTTGCAAATGATTGCAATGTTTTCATTCACATCTTACAGTGACCCAATTTTTTTGAAATCTGGGTTGCACATCAACTTTTGTCTGTGGTCATGAAATCCTTTCAGAGACTGGTGTTGACCCACATGAAGGACACCACAGGGCCATGCGGGACGCCTTGCAGTTTGCCTTTCGGACAAACAGGTCAGTGGATGATGCTGTCAACACGGGACTGCAGTACATCCTGCAACGCCTCGACTGCCCAAGGACATACAGTGTGCAAGGATCGTCTTTGTGGACTTCAGATTAGCACTCAACACTTCCATCTGTCAGTGAATCACAAACTTCCAAGTGAGGCTGAGGAAAATCATAGCCAGCACCCAGCCAATCAGCACTGGTGCCCCCAAGGGATGCATGCTCTTCTTCCTTTACACTAATGACTGCACATTGGGAGACCTGTCTGTTCAACCTGCCCCAGGAGCTGCTGATCCTGGTCAACAATGCAAGCTGCCAGTCTGTTCTCTGTTCATCACTGTCTGATTTGGATCTGCTACCAAACAGGACAGGAACAGCGTACAAATGGACTGCAGAGTCCTGGTGCCACCCTGGCCTCCATCCGACCTTGTAGCTGCATCTCAACTGCTGACAGAAAGAGACTTATAGGACTGGTAGTCTAAGCCATCATTCCTAATGGAGAACATGTCTCAGAACACGCAGGACACTCCAAGACAGCTCCTTCAGTGAGAGGCCGCTTCATCTACTGCAGGTCGTTTCTTCCTGCTGCTGTCAGACTTCACAATCAACACTGCTCCCAGTAGACCACACACACACCAAAACTGACAAATTCACTCATGTGCATTATCAGTGCATACTAAACTGGGCAGTGTCATTATTAGGGACACGGGGCAACGTCCCGAGTCACTGGCTCCTACAGCTATGAAATAGCTGTAGGCGTAGCCCCGAGTCACTTATTACTATCCCGCGCGTTTCTTCTTCTTCTTCTTCTTCTTCTTCTTCTTCTTCTTCTTCTTCTTCTTCTTATTTTTCATCCTCCTCCAAGTTTTCGTCCCTTAACTCGTCCCGCAGCTTTGAGAAAACCCTCGCAAATTATATATCAAAACGTGCGTATTGTTCGGGAAAAAAACAAGATTGAAATTGGAGTTTTTCAAACATCTGTAGCTCAGGCATACATTCACCGAGAGACTTCATTTCAACTTTAAAATGTAGACCCAAGTCTGGTCTATTGGTGTGTTCATCCACATTTTGATTGGTCCTATAGTTTTTGATCAGTCACTGTTCAATGACAGTGATCGTTTGGAGGGAAATTTTGAGATTATAATGGGTGTGTATTGCGCGGAATGTTCGTGCTAGAGTGCGTGCTAGAGTGGCACAGAGTCTAAAAACGATCTGAAAATCTTCTCTTTTTCTCGTCGCTACGGCCACAAATTACACTCTACACGCATAATTTTGGGATCAGTTTGTAGACAAACTTGTCCTCTTTCGTGTGATGTCCTCGAAAAAGCCGAGAGACTTACTGAATTTAAATAGTGAGACTTTTTGTGCAGCCAGCTCCCTCCTGCTCTCCCATTAAGTCCCATGTTAAAATTCAGAGCTGTTTTGTGAGCAAAGCAGAAATGCCTCCTGTCTTTAGATCGCCATAAAACGAAAAGTTGTTGTGTCAGGAATAAAATGAGGAGATGGTCGGACTCAGGAAGTTCTCGGGAGTCCGATGATCTATAGTACACTCTGATACGAGGTACGGTTCTCTCACCAGAGGATTTAGTTCAGGAGGTTCGCCGAACCCAAATCTCACTGCATACAATACAAACTCCTGTTCTCTGAGTCGCAGAGTCTTTTTAAGTCGACCATTTTGTCATTTTTCTAAAGAATATCTGGACATAAAACACACGTACATCTGGCCCAGACTTGTCCGCATCTCACAGTGTAATCGTTTTTTTGATAGCAGCTACGGTTTTGTCACAATCGCAAGTTGTTCGGAAGAAACCGACAGCGAAAAAGCCGCTTTTCAAGGGAAGAGTTTAACACAGGCATGTCCAAACTATTCCATAAAGGGCCGTGTGGCTGCAGGTTTTCGTTCCAACCAAGGAGGAGCACACCAGGCCAGCCAATCAACATCAAGGGATCACTGAGTTATCAGCTGAAGACTGAGCTCAGCTAATTAAGCTGGTGTGCTCCTCCTTGGTTGGAACGAAAACCTGCAGCCACACGGCCCTTTATGGAATAGTTTGGACATGCCTGGTTTAACAGGTGCAACTGTCATTTACACACACACCGGTCAATAACCCACGCACACACATCTGCAGGACAACCAGCCTGAGAATGATTATCTTAACGAGCTCAGTCAAAACAAGGGCATTGTTTGAAAACAATCTCCGTCCAACAAGCAGTTAAACTCAGCTTCAGAAAGCTCTTGCCAAAGAGGTTGAGACAGTAGTCACACAAACACACACAAAAAGGGCTAACCAACAGCTAAAAAGTGATTAAAAACAAGCACGTCAAAACTGAACAGGAACAGGTAAACAGTGGGAGAGGTGCAGAGGTAATTATCAGCAGGTGGGGCAGAAGTTACACACGCACACACACACACACACATTCAGTCATACATATACCAGACACATCTCCATGTAGGAGCAGGTTGGGCTGCTTGTGTAGTTCAAGCAGACACACACACACACACAAACAGACGAAGACACACACATACGCAGTCACACACAATGACAGATACATAAACACACACACACAGACAAATGCATAATGAAAACCCCATCCCCCCGCCCCCTTGTTAACGCCGTTAGCACTATTCGCTCTGTTAGCACAGTTAGCTCTGTTAGCGTTAGCACCGTTAGCTCTATTCGCACCGTTAGCTGTTAGCTCCGTTAGTGTTAGCTCTGTTAGCTCCGTTAGCATTAGCTCCATTCATGTTTATTGATTCAGTTCATTAATTCATGTTAACAGAGACATGAAGCAGAGGAGAGAAGCAGACACAGACAGCTGAGACAGACAAGGAGAAAGCCACAGAAACACAGCTGAGAGCAATTCATTAATCAGGGACTGACTACCTCTGATATCTGCCGTTTTCTCAAATTGCAGCCTTTTTCAATTGTCCGCTGCTTCGCCATAGTTTCTCCTAGAGACTTCATTCAAACTTTAAAACGTAGATAATTTTGTCGGCTCGAACACACCCCATGTCCCTTTCAAAATTTCCCAGGGGGAATTTTCTAGTTTCCTACATGCAATAATGTGAATTTAACCACTGTCTGTTTTACTTATTATATTGTTTACTTATTCATCATGTCTTGCTTTTTTTTACTGATGATTTTTTCAATTACACTATTCCCTTTCCCCCCATGGGGTTAATACAGGATTATCTTTTCCTGTATGTCCATTCCAGTGATAGTGCTCTGAGAGCAATAACAAGTGAAAGAGTCAAATTCCTTGTATGTGTACACATACTTTGCCAATAAAGCTGATTCTGATTTAGCAATCTGTTGGAAACATACAAAAGTGAGGATTGCCGGATGAGCTAGCAGTAGTACTGCACTGAGAGACATAGACATGCTCACCTTCAGATCACGGTAAACAACGTCACGTGAATGGAGGTACTCGAGCGCTGATACAATCTCAGCACCGTAGAAGCGTGCCCGGTCTTCTGTGAACACTCGTTCCCGTGACAGGTGAAAGAAGAGCTAAAAGAGAAGAGAGCAGATGGAGTCAAACACCTGTTGCAGGTCTGTTTAAGTGTGCGCAGCAAGCTGTGGCATATTTGTGAGGTCTCACCTCGCCTCCATTGGCGTATTCCATTACAAAACAGAGCCGATCGTTGGTTTGGAAGGCATATTTCAGTGTCTGGAGGAAAAAAATGATCACATTGGAGGTAATGGTGAATCACTGCATGCATCACACTATCCCAGCTTAATGCTCTACCATCAGGTGGACAAACCATCAGGTGAAATCACGTGCATCAGAAGAAGCACATGGTCAGAAGTGAATATCTTTTTAAGAAGCCTTTGTGATCAATAAATGCATTAATTTGTCTGGCTTTCAGTTTAAAATGTCTAACATAATGATCTAATAATGGTTTCAAAAGCTTTCTGCAAACTGAAGAGTAAATTCCAGCTGTACTATAGTGTGTTCCTTTCAAATTTAGACAAAGCAAGTGCTTAGCTTCCTCTGGAGCAGATAACACAGGGCTTTCCAACACTATTAGGCTGCAACCTGTTCTTATCTGGACACTGAATATTGTAACCCTCTACCTGTAGCATCTACTTTACGGTGGCTGTGATAATACGCAGGTAGCCAAACTTCACTCTCAACACACGCACACAAACCAGAGAGATCTACCTCCCACAACACCCAATGAACTGCGTCACACCCACACGTTGAAAACAAGGGAAAATATATTTTTTAAAGACAAGATGACAGTCACATAAACCATTACATTTTAAATTTATAAGTTAATGACAATTTGAAAATCATGACCTATCCCTAATATTACTGCATTTAGTTTTAAACCTTCCAAAACATATGATTCACTATCTTTTTTGAGCAACAATAAAATTATAAACAACACACATGTCCGAAAGTAACAAGACTAAGAGTCTTCAGCCGGCTCTGCGAGGCTGTGCTGTCAGTATGCCACGATGTTCACAATGACAACGATAACATTCTGATGTTTAGCCGGTATAATGATCACCATCTTAGTTTAAGCATGCTAGTGTGCTAACATTCACACTAAACACAACGTAGAGCCGAGGCAGAGGGGCATGTCATTAGCTTTGCAGCTAAAAGAACTAAAGTATTAGACAGTGTGACCTGATGGTGGTGCTAGATGAGGTCATAAAAACTCAGAGGATCAATTAAGTTATTACAATTCATCCCAAGAGGGATGTAAATGTCTGAACCAAATTTCATAGCAATCCATCCAGTAGTTATTGAGATTTCGGTCTAGGCTACAGTGGTGCACTGACTGACACTGCCATCCCTAGAGCTACAGCCTGCTGCTGGTGTGGCTAAAAGACACTGTGTGCAAGCATACACTATTCATGCTAATAAGTACTGTCAGTGGTGAGCAAAGTGGTGAAATCGTCCAACAGGGGCTCAGCACTGAGAGTGTTCAGACTGACCTAAGGACCATTTGGTTCATAAAAAAGTTAATTGTTAAGTGAGCACTGGTTGCTCTATCTGAGACAGTGCTGCACTTATCAACAAAGCTCTCGCAGAGTTCGACTATCAAGTGGGTTATCTGTACGTAAGTGTTCTCACCGTGAGGAAGGGATGCCGTGTGTTTTGTAACACTCTGCTCTCCGTAACCGTGTGGGCCACCTCGTCCTGCCAACAAACACATTACTGTCAGACACATTGAAAACATGTAGTATAAAATGTAGAGCTTTACTTACAGGGGCAAGAGGCATCAAGATGGCAGCTATCTGGTTTGGCATGATCATTGTGGCTGATACAAATATATAAACATACAAGATCAGCAAACGGCCCTGCGAGGCATCACTACTGCACTACCAGCAGGTGGCACAATTTGCATTTTAATTCTTACACTCAGGAGTAGTTGTGTGCACTACCAGCCACGAGGTGGCATCTGTGAGCGGGAGTGAACCCATGAAAAGGCCTCGGGGATGGCAAACTGAACTGCTTGATTGTAGTCACAATCTTACAATACAAAGCACTTCACTGCAAAATTTTTAGTGAAAAGAGAGGACACAGCAACACAACCATGGAGTAACATGCAGTAGAGAGCCAAGAAATATAATGTTAGAAAACAGCAGTTTGAGAATAGATGTTTTTAAATAAAGAAAGAAATAACTTGATGTTACATTAAATGCTGATTTAATAGTAAGGCATAAATAATCAAGAACTTGTAGAGAGCAGCAATTAAAGTATGTAGGGCTTACCCTAACTCAATGAATAAAATAATCTTCACAGTTTCTGTAGGGTGACTTGCATATTTAACCACTTGGTTAAGGTTAGGGAAAGGATGTTGTCATGGTAAATAGCAAACATGCTGTTAGCAGGAATTAAAGCAAAGAAAAAAAAACTTTTTAATTTAACCTCCAATTCATTAAAATACTTGAGACAAAGCGTTTTCAGTGACGACGATGCTTTTGAACAGCTTTTCTATTGGCAGTTTGCTTTTATGTAATTTCAATACTATTTTCAATCTATGAAATAAATCTGATCTATTGCAAGGCATGACTCAGTTTAGTCCTACACATAATCAAGCATCTATGTAACTTTTCAATGATTATGTTTTATTTATCTTATTATGACACCAAAACTGGTATCACTGGGTGGCTCTCTCTGCTGCCAGTACCTTCAGGCTTCCCAGGCACAGATCACTGAATGGTAACTGCACCAAATTCAGGTTAATACCGAATAGTTTGAAGCTTCATTCAGAAGATTGACATTTAAATTCTAAATCAACATTCGAATGCGTATCGCAGGGCTTTGCAGTGTGTTGTATGGGGAGGACGGGGCAGGGCGGAGCAGAGAGACAGAAGCCACCAGACAGCTGCTGAGCAGACCGGAGCTTCGGGAGGAATAAACACCATGAGTCACATCAGATTCTGGTCTGATCCAAAGTTTACTGGGGGAGGGGAGCTCACTTTTGAGATTAAAAAGTGGATTTATCTTCACTACAAACCTGTCTGCAGCAGCAAGCCACAGAGGTGCCGAACACTGGAATTCTGACTTTGTTGACTGCTTACCGGAGCAGAAATGTACTTTACTTTGTGAACATGCAAAGAGTAGGGGGAAAATCTGGTGAGGGATGACTTAGAAGCTGAAATGAAAGAGTTAGAATGGACTGGACCAAAAGTCCCTGCCTGGAGAGAGACTCGAGATCTGGAGGCTAACAGATGTGATACTCAACCACAGTGGGCCCGTAGCCTGGGCCAGTCAGCCACACAGCACTTGGTTATTTTTATTCAGACGGAGGCTGTGGTTATTTAAAAATACATATATTATGTGTTGCATTTGCCCCAATTGACAAGCAGCTCACTGGGAAAACTCCCGGTGCTCCAGATGGCCAGCCCATCATTGTACTGATCGCATACATGGCCACTCTGGATTGCAACTGACAAAAATCCACTGTCACGATGGATTCCTTCCTTCCTTCTCACACACACTTTACAGCATTCACGGTATGAGCGTATGCCATGAAGTGACTCATGCCAGCAAAGCAGCAAAATGATAAGTGAATACTCTACCTCTTACTCTTACCTTGGCTATGATGACCTCTTTACGCAGTATTTTCATGGCATAATGTACTCCGGTGGACTTCTCTTTCACCAAAATCACCTTCCCAAACGTCCCCTTCCCAAGCAGCTTCAGGTACTCAAAGTCACTCATTGTCTGTAATGTACACAAGGCCCAAACTGTGAGAATTCATTTGGGTTGTGGATTTTGTATTTGTATACACTTTGTAAAAATGTGTAAAAATAAAAAACATCTCAGATCTCAGAAATCTCAGACAGAGAAGCTTTTCCTATCAAATTATAAATGTAATTTACTTTAACAGCCTTGAAAAATACTATGAGGCATGCTATTGTTGGTTTACTGTTGTTTTACAACTAACACAATAAAGATGTTCATGCATGAAATTGAAATGTGTACAAATAAGCTTTTTGCACGTTTAGTAAGGTTCATTCAAGATGTTTTCACACCATTACCCTGCGAGGCAGCTGGGAACACAAGATCACAAAATCACATTGTTCATGTGACAGAATCCATCCTGCCAGCCTTCAAGTTAAACACCTGTGGCTGAAGCACAGTTGTTTGGATCAATCAGCATCCTATGGGGAACTTCTGGCAGCTACCGGCTTGGTTTAGGTGTGATGACAGCATGACTGAAATCAACAATGACGGGTCCTAAAGGGGTGATCTTAGATGCGCCTATAGCAGACAAACAGTCCTGCCCTTTTCCACACAGTTTCCATGGATGACTTCCCAGATGGTTCTGTGTACCAAACCATCTGGAGTCCGGTCAGTCACACCATATATCTATCTTGGATACTAAAATGTATTCTTCTAATTCAACATATGAAGCTTTTGTTTTTAAAATCTAATATCAGAAACTGATCAAATGAATGGGGTCCACTGGAGTTCACCAACAGAAAAACTCTACAAATCCACTATACACTACAGTACCTGCTCATCAGCCAGCAGCAGACAGACACAGTTAGAGACCATTTAGCACATAAAGAAGAGGAATCCAGGTGTTGGTAGAAACAATAAACAGAGAGAAAAGAGAGTGCCAACAAGTTTGCCACATCAACTTAAGGTGTGATATGTCAGTGTTGGGTTCACTATTTGTTTCTGCTGAACCAAAGTGGCATAAAAAACCCCCCAAAAAAACAAATATTCTGTTGAACGTATTAGTGCGATACAGCAGTTTTGAGAAAGTGATCTCACTCCTAAAGCTGCCTCAGGGTCTTTTGCAGGTTGCTGTTCAGGAAAACTCCTTGCACCAGTCGGTGTGCATTCACCCGTAATGGAATGTATTCTCTCATCTATCTCCATGATGTCACGTCCCATAACCTGTCTCATTTTAGTCATGTGCCACTTTGCATTAGTAAGACAATTTTGGCATCTAATGTCATGGCGCATTTCCAATTTATTTCTGTCACAGTACTCTGCTATAATGACACAGCGGTCAAAATAGCTTCTAATTTTTTGGGTTCCCTTATACTACTGCTGACACAAAAAAAAAATATATCATGTCTACTGATGCATGACAGTGGGATTTTAAGCACTGCAGTTTTTCTTTTTATTTGTTGGTAATATATTGGGAATTAAACTTTTCTACAAGTGGAGTGGAACAAATAGTCATATACACTAGGCTGGGGGTACAACAAGTGATCCTCTCACCACTTTGGAGCAGCTCTTGGATATAGCCACCTCCATCTCCTCCAGGCTGCTTTCGCTGGGTGAGCCAAACACATCCATTGGTTCCTCCTCCTCCTGTTCCCGCATCTTCAGACTATTTGCCACAGACTGGATTGCCCACATCCACTCCTCTCTGAGAGGCAAAAATATTAATATTTGAAATATAATATCCCATAAATTGCCAAGAATTCAATCAAACAAATCAAGTTTTGTAAAGTCTGTTAACCAATGAATGTTATTTGTTCCATCACTTCAAACGTTTTAACCATAGTTTGACACAACCGTAGTGGAAAAGTGACAACTTTTTTGATATAGCAGTTCAGCCTGTTCTCACCTCTCCTCATTGCTGTCCACATGAAAGGTGCGTTCAATGACAGTGGTCCACTGTAAGCAACGGATGACAAATGTGTTGGGCCGGGGTCTTTCAGTCTTCATTAATTGACATTCTGTGAAAAACACAATTAAGATCAGTGTAATAGGACTGTGCTAAAGATTTAAACACTGCAGACAGAACTGTATGCAACACAAAACATCCAGCCAATCAAAAACAGGCCAAGGTTCTGACTTATGTTGTGCTATCAGCAGGACTGACCTGCCACTGAGAAGTTGTTGAGTGGTGGTAAAGTCTGGTCATTTAGATCAGGCTTCTCCTTGTAACCGATGAAGGAGCCGTCACTTTTCAGGATGAAATACCTGGACCTCCATGTTTTGATATATTCACCTGGGTCAGACAGAGAGATTTTGAGTATACTCAATCAATAGGAACATCATTGCCATTTTTAGATGAACCCTTTGGCTTAATCTGAGTGGCATCCAGAGTTGAATAGTTCTAGATGTTTATCAAATTGAACCAAAGGGTTTCCACTTATAACATTTGTAGTGCAAAGTCTTTTTTTTTCCATTGTGAATTATCAGTATGATTATACCTTACTGATCTTGATGCACCTTACCTCTTTTGTGGAGCCAGCCCTCTCTGACTATATTAACTTCATTCATGGTGAGAGATGTGTTTCAGAGAGGGTCAGGAACAGGAGGTTGGGGAGGGGAAGTGGATTGCTCTCTAAGCCCGTTCAAGTCTCAGTCACGGTTATGAAGATTTGAACAGCCCCTGCTGAATGAAACAAGCAGTACAAAGGAAATAGGACCATTCGGAACCACTTCACATAGTCTAAAAGAGTAATAGAGTAGTTTAGACAGTCACTAATAATTACAGAGAGTTCATTTAACTCACTTTAAAAATGTAAAAGAAATAGAATGCAATCATTTGCAAATCCCTTTTCACCTGTATTCAACTGAATATAGCAGGAAGACATTTAATGTTAAAACTGAAAACTTTGTTTTTCCTGAAAATACTCACTCATTCTGACTTTGATGCCTGCAACAAGTCCTAAAAACTTGTGACAGGGGCCTGTTTACCACTGTGTTCCATCACCTTGTCTTATAACAACACTCAGTAAGCGTTTGGAAACTGAGGACAATGATTGTTGAAGGTTTGAAAGTGAAATTCTTTCCCATTCTAGCTTGATATATGACTTCAGTTGCTCAACAGTCTGGGGTCTCGACTGTTGTATTTTGCATTTCATAATGTGCTGCACATTTTCAATGGGAGACAGTTCTGGACTGCAAGTAGGCCAGTTTAGTACTTGAACTCTTTTACAGCAAAGCCACGCTCTTGTGTAGAATGTCTCTTGGAATTCTCTTGTTATCACTCATCTCTTTAGGCATAAGAAATATTTTTATTTTTTACACGTAGGGATGTCGCTCTAAAAAAATATTTTAGAGAGACTATTTGCCCACACAGTTTTTTACAAAGTTGTGAATCTTGCTCTATCCTTGCTTTAGCCTTTCCAGGATGGCCCTTCATGACCAATGAACCTGTTTACCTGTAGAATGATTCAAACAGGTGTTTTTGGAGCATTCCACAAGTCTTTTGCTGTCCATTTTGCAACTTTTTTAAAAACGTGTTGCTGACCAAATTGAGAATAAGCATATGTTTACAAAATTCAATGAAGGGATTATCAAATGATCATATTCTGTTCCATTTACATTTTACATGTGTCCCAAGGTTTTTGGAAACAGGGTTGTAACCTTGAAAGCTTTCACATGCTGCACAGCCCCCTATTAAGTGAAGTCACAGGGGCAAGCTATATGATATAATGATATTAAAACAGCACATAAGGCTGCAACTAACTCTTGTCTGTAACTGTTTTTGATTAATCGATAATTTACTAGTCTGTGAAATGTCAAAGCATAGTGAAAAATCACTAGTTGTGAAAGTACATGGTGACACCTTCAAATGTCCAAACTGAAAATCCCAAAGACATTCACTTTAGGATATTATAAAACACATATAAGAAGGAGTCTGCATATTCAAGATGTGGGCACCCAAGAATATATGTCATTGTTGTTGGATTTAACAATTATAATAATAACTGGATTGCCAAATTGCGGCCATTTTTATTGTTTGTTTTATAAGAATTAGTTATTTTTACAATTTTCGTTAAGTTAAATGTTATTTAATTGTGACAACAAGTGTTAACAAAAGTCTAAAATTTAGTTCTTGGCTGCCCACTGGTATGGACGAAACACGTGACCCAACTCTACTCATAAACCATTATTAAAGATAAAAAAGTAATCCTGGTCACGCTTATCTGCATGATTTAGCCATGCATGTGAAAAATAACTCACTTCTGGAGAGCCATGGGTCACATTTCGTTTCGGTATAAGGTAGGTCACATAAAACACATTATAAAGCAGCTAGGAATTCAACATTCAGCATCGGCTCATATTCCTGCTGTCTGACACCAATAAACATACCTGACGGCAATGGCAAACAGTGAGAGTCCTACCGGGATTTTGAGTTATTATTGACATCAAAAGCCATTTGGTATATGAACTGTATGCTGAAACTAGCAAAACATTACAGACAAACACTACGTAAAAGCACCTCTGCAAACTCTGTACTAAATTATTCCGGAGACGCGTAAGTTATACTTTTACCACGAGTCTCGCTAGTGATCCGGCCAGCGAGCAGAGAAGGGTAACTTATCGGAATAATTCAAAACCAACTTTTAACGTTAAATAAACATTTACGACAAAATATATAGCTCACATAAATTAACTATAAGTTCCATCAAGAAGTCTTTAAGTCTTAGCAAATCTCGTTCAGTATTCAAACTTACTAATCAAATGGCAGTATTAAACTAGTTATAAGTAATCTCGTTGTTGTTGTTGGCTGTTAGCTGGGCTGCCATTTAACGTTAGCAGTTAAATGTGGTAAATTAATTAACTTTTAACGGACCTTCTACGGGAGATAAAGTTAGGTAACGTTAACGTAAACCTAGTTAGTAGCATAATAACCTAAGCAATAGCTGACACTGAATCTATATTTACTGAGCGCTCCAGCCAACACAAAAGATTTCTGAATTTCAAGCAACATAGCTAACATACGTGTCATCTAAAGTAAACGTTAAGTAAGAAGTAACGTTAACTTCGCTAATTAACGTCAAAGCTTAGTGTCACATAAAACGTTAACTTAGTGTTTTACAGCCATTAACACATACCGTGCCTTACATAAGCTACTTTAAGTGAGTTTATCACTGTAGTAATGTTACTAACAATTGCTCGACTACCATAAATTGGAAAAGTGTGTTTATTATTAGTAAACACTGTGTTACTTTAACGATTATATGCCTTCTTGTAGGTTACTGGTGTATGTTAGCCTTGCTAATAGCGAGGTAATTAAATAAATATTCTTGTTAGCTATGAGTTTTTGACTCCTCAGTTTATCTCATAATTGGATTCCTTTCACATTTAATGATATAACAACAAGACTTAACGCACATTTTTGTGACTTTATCCCACGTTGCTCCCGTTTCAATGCAGTTTTGACAGGCTAGATCCAGCGCAGGCCATCCAACCAGGAAAACACCATGGACTTTCTTCTTCTTCATATTAGATACATGGTCGCTGATCTCTGGACACACACTGCCACCTACAGGCAAGACGGCGCAAATCCATTTCAAATGACTGTGGTAGATGTACACACATACTGCAGGCCATGAATATCTTTCAGTTGGACCTATAACTATAGGATTAGCCACATTTCTTTAAATAGGTATAATGCACTACAACCGAAGGTGTAACCCTTTTTAAGCTTTGCTTTACAGTACAATGTACTTCAGGAAGTGTGCATAAAGAGCTATTTATGGTTTGTATACATAGATCTCTAACTTAGTAGCAGATTTATTTTGTTTAACGACCTTCACTAAAAAAATCAACTAGGGCATGTGTTTGATCAGCATACTAGCAATGTATTAGTATTACATTAATTTATTGTTTTTATGTTCATTTAATCATTGGTTCATGCATGGCTCAAAGAAAAATCTGATGAATGAAATAATGATTCTGACTGGCTTTTGCACATGCTCCACGCCCATCACATGTAGAAAAATAAAGGAGGAAGTTGTTAGAAGCAGGACTGAGACATTGGAAGGATGCAGACTTAACGACACATGCAGGAATATTTTCAACTAATTGTTTTGTATCCAATATGTATAGTGTGTATAAATTAAAAGATAGTATGACTGCTGGTCTGGCCCCCTCTCAGCCTGGGAGTTTGTGTTGTCTTTTGACCTTATGTCTTTTGCTAGTTTTGATTTATTGTCTTGGTTTTTTATATTACTTTATGTTGGTAAATCCCATAGATTTGGTCAAGCGTCATTTTTGTGGTTGAGTTGGGTCAGTGGTGGAGTGTTGTTCACCCCGTAGGGTCGCCTCTTCTGCGGTGCACAAGGAGTATAAAAAAAAGCTTAGGTGTGTGAAATGTGGAGGCCAATATGAGTATGGAAAATGGGAATAGGATGCCAAAGTTAAATGTTGTTACACTCGAAGAGCACACAGTGCTGTGTTTAACGCTGTTTAGAACACTTTTAAATATTCAATTGTGATTGATCAATCACCAAAATTCAGCAGTGTTTATTTCTCGACAGATGGCCGCCTCACTGGCTAAAGGGGCAATCCCAGGATAATAGTGATCAGGATGAATAGAAGCTTCTATGTCATCCCGGCGGGGTTTATTTCTCCATAGGAACCTGCTCATGATACATTATCCCTTATGTAGTAAAGAGAGAAGTCTAGACAATTAAGATATTGAACAACGTTTCACACACAGAGGCACTGAAGAAAGGAGGCAGGAATTCCAGTGGAATAGTTCCAAGAAATGCAATACAAAGAGACAATAATGCACCAGAGAATGAGGCCAGAACTCAAGTCACTGTACCTATACAGAGTGTGTGGGCTCCCAAATATGAGGTTGACACTGACACGTTATCAGTTAGCAAAATGAGCTTCGTGATCATAATCTGCCACACCATCAATGTTGCATCACAGCTGAAAAAGAAAAGTTGTAGAATCAAGACCATTGTGGAGGCAGCAGGAGGGTTCCCTGAGATGAGAGATGTGGAAGTGGACCAGATACATGCACTGTTGACGGCAACTGAAGTTGGAGAAAATCTGCGAGATGAGGATTAAGACTTTAATAATGCTACTTCACATACAACGGTGACATGCGAGAACCTGCATAGCCACTGGCCAAGAATTCAAAAAGCATATAGTACATATGAATTAGAAGTAACCCCAGGTGTAGTATGTGTGCTATGACCTCATTTCGATTTAGTGAGTCCAGGGTTCAGTTCTATAAGACAGACAGAGCTAACAGCTGAAAGAGGGTGTGCTATTTTTCTCAAAGATAGGTTGGCCTGTTGGGAGGTTCCCTCTCCTGAAGATATGGAATGTGTGTACAGTATGTTGAAATTTGCAGCCCAAGAAAAGAAGGAAATGTTAATAAGCTAATCAATTTGTAGAACCCATGTAGTATGTCATCCATTTTAGATGTACTGGCTAGCAGCGAGCCCACATTGCTGTCGGATCAGTAACTGCCCATTATTTTGGTGATGAGTTGGTGAGCTTAGGGGCCAAAGGTTGTGTCGTATAGGCTGTCTCAATAAAAATTATCCCGGCCATAATAATACTATTTTGCTGAAAATACTGCGCAGTAATTAAATTTTTTTTTTCTATAAATATTTTTCTTCCTTTTTTTTTTTTTTTTTTTTACCAGTTACACAACTTCTTGTGGGTTACCCAGCAAGCACCCACTGGTACCCAACCCCCTGAGGCCTCTGACAAGGGTCCAGTATTGAATTGAATTGAATTTCATTTTATTTTGAGCCTTCCTGGCCCAATGTCTACGCTGCTGTTTTATTCCATACATAATAAGATAACAACTGCAAGACTCAAGAATGATGCAAAACATATGAAAAGTTTGCTTTAACTTGTGTAAAGTGTATCACACATCTCACAGTACCTGAAATGGTGTTCTTGAGGAAGCACTGTGTTTGCACCACACACTGCTTTGCATTTTGATTCATGATTTCAAAATGATGACATGTTAGAAGTTGCTGCGCTCAGAGGAAAACGGAACACCCTAAACCTGAACACTGAGGAGGTCGAAAAGTTGTCTTCTTCCACTTTAAATAACATGACATTCGACCCAGGATACTTTGTGGTATTCAAATAACACACTCGAAGGAGACTGATTTTCACTGTTTCCGAGAGGTGCACTGCAATTTAGAAAACGCATGAAAATAGACAAAACACAAGCAAATGAAGAAAACATCTTCATCGATTTGACAACACATTCGCTGCAAACTCACTACTCATACTCACAACATAACCAAAGAGAGAAACGAGCTGCAAATACTCAAAACACAACCAAACACAGAAATGTGCTACAAATATACACGACAAGCGTGTCCCAGCCATGGTCATCACTTTTTGTGTCTGTGAAACAGATTGCTGTTGTCTGTGCTACTTGGTTGCTACTTGGTTGTGTTGTGAGTATTTGCATACGTTTTCACATTGTTTTCACAAATTGTAGTACAAATGGCAGACATATGTTTGAATTAATGAAAAAAAAAGTCTTCTACAGCGGAAACATTTGTAAATTGCCTGAGCATTGCATGATGAAACATTCACATCTGTTCATTCGTCTTTCAGGAGTCTTCATCCTTTGGCTGTGCACTTTGCAACTCCTGGATCAGTGCTGGAAGAGAAACACAGAGCAATATATGGGACAAAATCAATCTTTGAATATTAATGCTTTCTAAATGCATCTGGATTCATAAGATGATTCAGTGAGAAGAGACGACGAGTCAGAACTCACCTTTGATAATCTCGTCCTTCACTTTTTGAAGTTCTTTTTTCACCTCTTCAAGGATTTCCTTCAAACACACAGATAAACAGTCTTTTAGCTTTGTGCGGTCAATCGACACAGTAGTGACATCCTGGACAGAAAGCTGTTACTTTGCAGCTGCAGTCTGTTGTACTTATGACGATATTACTCCCCAGTGCTTGCAAATCACAATGGATTGGGAAACACATGCAGAATCTCACAACATAATCTTTTTTTCACGTCTGTGCTCATTTGAACAAAAACAATATTTCCTGCACTACACACGGGACATTAATGAATTAAAAGTTAATATTCTGCTGTGAGGAAGTCAGAACACAGAGCTTTACTGTTATTGAGTTGCAGGATGTTGTTGTATGTTAAAATCGAGATGGAGGAACCAACCTGTTTGAGTCGTTCCATATAAGTCTCACTTCCTGCACCGTCTGAGTTCTTCTTCACCACCTGTGTCCTAAAGTAAAAAGATCCATATTTACCCTTAGACATAACATGCTCAATGTCTTTTCGAGAGAGAGTCGGCCAGGAGAAGCAGCACAATTAATTTCAGACAGAGCGACAAAAGCATTTCAGAGGTATATTGAAAATCTTAGAAGAGTGAGAGAAACAGAACAGAAGCAGTCAGGAACTGTAAATAAAACTAAAGAAGCAATTTCTGAAAAAAATGTGAATGTGGATGTTGAAAAGCAGTATCAGTATGGTATGAAAGATGTGGAGTATTCTTAAGTTTGTTGAAAAGCTGATGTTAAACAGAGTTACTTTAATTTGCTTGGAGAAGCGGTGAAAGGAGTGTGAAGAGTCACAAAAATGGGTAAGAGTCTAATTAAGATTGGGATTTAAAAGTTGTGTGAAACTCTTAATGTACAGAATGAAAGATGTGGAACATTATGAGGTTGGAATGAATAGCATGGATAGTTGGAAAAGTGGGAAAGGGATGATGGATGCATAACATTGTGGATGCTTGGAGATGAACTGCATTGCTTCACTTATGGCCTCTGTATTATAGTGGTAAAATGAAACAATGTTGGTGTTATTTAATTTCACTCTAGTGCCAGAATCAATCAGTTGAAATTTGTTGACTGCCCTCAGCTCTAATTTATTGTGCACATCTTGTCCAAAAATTTGTTGCAGGACCCCTTTTCTTTCCTTCATTATACACCCAATACCGTAGACTGTATAAAGAACTGGCCGCAGCCACCATGATGTCGCCCTTTGGTTTGTGGATTATTGCTTTAATGCTTCAGGTTTGCCATTTGGGCTGACCCTGCTATATTGACTATTTTACTCTAAATGGGACCATAATTTACTAAATGAACTTCATGAACATCAAGTTCTTTTAGCAATCCGTAGAGTCACTGCCTGCTGGCCACTAGAAAGAATGCAGGTTTAAGGCACATCACACTGGTTTCACTTTCAGACATGGAAGCAACATCTACTTTTTTCTACAGTCTGTTCCCAGCACCCAGAAAAAAGTACCCTATACCCAAAAGTGCTGTGATTTAAGGGTTAATTGTGCTGACCAAAAAATGCAACTTCATGACCAAGCACATTTTTGCTTCCAGTGTCCAGGAGGAGAAGATGGAGCTAAACTGCTAACAGTGCTAATTGTCAGTAACCTGCACAACACTGGCAGCAACTTCCTCAAGGCTTTACAAAGACATTTTTAGCAAAGTTTCTTCCGCTTGTTTATTTTAATACCACTAAAATGTCCAGTTCTGCTTATATTGACAGCAGTTTGTGGTGCACGTTGAGCACTGACTATGCTGATACTCATTACTGCTGATATTCAGACTACATGAAAACTCACCTACTCCTCTTTACTCCTTAAATAAAGAAATCTAATGAATGTAGATGCACGACATCGTCATGTCAACATGATGCATTGAAGAAGAAGACTGAAGGTCACCATAGTAGCTGAGACACATGTTTCAGTCTCTTGCTATAATTATATATGTATCAGACAGAAACTACCAAATGCTGACTGCTTTATTTGTTGCAGTGAGTCAACTGCAAGCTGCACAGCGCTGACTGAAGCAGCAGTGACACCAGCGCAGGGTTCATTTCACTGGCTCATACTGCAGGCAGCAAAGCAGAGAGCACTGAGGAGTAGCGTCTCAGGATGTAGGGGAGAAGCTTGGCTTCAGGTGGGGACAGAGGGGGGATTGATACCTGGACATGGAGGTAGTGGCAGAGTTAGTGGAGGTAGAAATGGAGGAGCCTGGACTGGGGCTAGAGTCCCTTTGATTGTTGGTTAGGGGTTTGGGCCTGTAGCAAAAACATGCAGATCCCTTGAGGCACATGCTGAGTGGGTTTATTAATTTGTGTGCATTACTCAGGAGAGGCTGTTACTTAGCAGCCTATGAGAGGTGTCAGAGAAACATAATGTAATGTGATCAGTCACGTGGACTGTGAAGGCTGGATGGATCAGGGTCTTACCTTGGCATGGTTCCAGATATTTCCTTGGGCTTCTTGTTGATCTCTGGTGAAATATGATTATATGTATTATTAAAATACATAGCCATGAGTTAAAGTCATACCGTGCTATGTTGCGGTGTAAAGAATGAGGATGTTAATCTCAACATGCATGACATGTTTTAAACACATGATATTCTAAAATTAAGCTAATGTTTTGGTTTTTGACCAAGAGCACATTGTCTTTTCTAGTTCATTTGAAAAGCTGTATGTACATAGATGTACTACAGTCCTGTAGGAGGAGTGAAAGCGGCATTACTCACCTTTTGGTCCTGAGGATTTAGATACTGAGGAGTCAGAATCCTCCTGTGTTTAATGTGCAAACATTCCAAGGTTAGCATCCACTCATAGGTCAAATCTTACTGGCCAATCTACAAATACTAGGAAATCCAGTAAAAATGCAATCACTGGCATGAGACTTACATTGCGAGGTTCTACCTTCTGTGCAGCAGGATTATCAGCAGCTTTCCTCCTATTTAGAATAGTTGTATTATAAAATTCCCTAATCATCAGATCATCACAGACATATCTGTCTTATGTGCCTCTCAGTCATCACTTACCTCCGAGCAAGGATGGCACTCATTTCTCCCATCAGGCCACCTCCTCCACCTCCACCAGATGAAGGGGCTGGTTTGGGGGCTGGTGCTTCTCCCTCATCCTGGACACACAAAAACATCTCCAGTCACTATGTTTGAAGGAATTCAGTGCATTGATCATTGTTTTTCAGTCTATCATTTACAAGAACATGGACACCAAAATCACCCTTCATTTATACATCCAGTAGAGCGACGGTGCACCAGTGCAAGTGCATTGGTGGAGCACACAAAGGAGAAAATGCAGATTTGCTCTTTACCGGTTTGACTGTTTTACGTAGTTTGGCTCCCGCCAGAGCTGCAGTCAGATCGCTTGCTCCTCCGCCTCCCCTGCCTCCTCCAGCAGGGGGTGGGGGGGGTGCAGATGGGGCCATGCCCCCGGGAGGAGGCGGTGGAGGTGCAGGTGGGCACGGCCCTGAGGAAGGTGGTGGGCCTGGAGGTGGCGGGGGTGCCGGTGGGGCAGCTGGTGGTGCTGGAGGAGCAGGAGGAGGAGCAGGAGGAGCAGGAGGAGCAGGAGGTGCAGATGCAGCAGCAGCTTGCCTCTCTCTCTCCAGGCGCTCCTTCTCCTGCTGCTCCTGCCTCTGACGCTCCTGTCTGGACAGAAACAGACAGATCATTCAGAGTTTCGATATGCCGCTGTCGGAGGGAGAACCCTGCAGCTTTTAAAAGCTGTTTCCTATTAATGTCCGACTCACAAACACATCTGATTTCAATCTGTGTTAAATCTGGATTAATTGATAATCCATTTTAGTCAGTTATGGTGCATAAAATCCAAACAGGTTCTAGCTTCTTCACTGTCAGGAGCATCTTGTAATAATTGTTTGCATTTTTGTTGATTGGAAAGAAATAAGCAATCTGAGAACGTCTGCTTGGGCTTTCTGAACATTTTAGAAAAAAATAATTGAAAAAACAAATAAGACAACAGTCAGTGACAGAAATAAACATTAGTTGCAGCCTAAGTGTCATTTATAGTGAACAGTACCTTCTCTGGTGTTCCAGCTCCTGTGCAGAGGGTTCATTCTGAGCTGGACCTGAGCAAAAACATTATTAAACCCACATTGTTTATGTTTGTAGTATACATGGTGCAAGGTGTTATCAAGTGGATGAAATTTCTTCACAGGCAGTTTTGATGCAAATCATTTTCTGAAGGCATATTTGTTTTTACTTCACAGTTATGATTGGGATGACTTACATTTGTCACTAATTGGAATTAATTGTTGATCGAATTCTCTAAATGCAAATTAATCAACATAGCAACAGCTGCAAAACCCACTTATTATTTCAATCAGTAGTTAAAGTAAGCTCACTCTTAAAAGACATAATATGGCTTTGATTTGGATTTATGCTTTAGACATGGCGTTGTCCTTATATAAAGTTCACAGTATGAGTAACACTGGCTGACCTGAATCTAATGTTCCCTCTTGCATTGCTGTGTTTACCTGTGGCCACTGGTGCATTGAGAGCCTCTAATGCGTGCGTCATGGTGTTGGCAAAAAGAGCAGCATCCTCTTTACTACCAAAGTTCAGCCCCCACACCTGTTTGGGATCCCGCCACTGGTGGAAGTTTGGTGTGGCTTGATTATACTTCATCCCTTTGATAATGGGACAGTTGATCACCACCTGGCATGAATATATAAAAAAAAACCTTTGAGTTTCTCAGTGATGAGGGCTGCTGGAAAGGCACAGAAAATTTAGCTACAGGCAAATTAAATATTCATGCAGTTGGGTGTGTGTGACCTGAGAGACTGTACTATATGTGTGTACAGCCAGGTCACATGAAGGTGATGTGTGTCTGCCTGTGTCTGTGCACGCTTGTCTCGTACCTGCTGGTCGGCCTGCATTTTGCGGCCCACCACTCTGAAGGTGTTGGTAGCGGGGTTGTGATAGATCTGGACCCTGCTGAAAGACGGACTGTCAGATCCCGCTGGCACCCATCGCTTGTTGGTGTCATCGTACATCATGACTGTCGCCCTCACCTGGCAGATACTGGACTCGCTGTTGCAGGGAGAGATGATGAGACGCAGAGTACAACACAAGACTGTAGGGTGGAGGGGAAACTGAGAGCCACAGAACATGTGTGTAGTTTAAGATGTAGTTTTGTAGTAGTTTCCAGACTTTGTCTCCCATTCTAATATTTTTTTAAATGATGTGGTCAAAGTATGGTTAAGATTCGACAAAGCAACTAAACAAAGCAAAACAAACAATCTGGATGTAGAAACCAGGACGCTGGTCTGCATAGACAGAGGCCAGCTTTTAATTGTCTTTGTGGGCGTAGACGCTAAAACTGCTGTAAATGTTAACCAGTTCATCTTTTTATTTCCTGACACACTGGAACCTTCTAACCTCTGTGCCCTTTCAGTGTCGACCACACGGTGTGTGGCACCAAGTATCACAAAGTGTCAGCTACTAAAATCTGGCACTGAATGTGTTATCAGATTTTGTTGTCTTTTTTACTCCTACTTCCTTGATCAGAATCTCTGATTTGAAAATATTTTTGTCAGGTTTGAGATTGTATTTCATTCATACAAAGTTCATGTATGGCTGCTTTTGTTTAGCAGCATCCAACATTTGAGAACCTCTGCGTTCTTTTGTTTAATGAATAAGGGTTTTCATGGAAAAAAAAACAGCATTGAAAAATGTTGGGCTTTGTGTTCATATACTGAAAAACACCACGAGACACAGAGCCCTATTCAACACTGAGTGAATAGATAACTCTGTCACAGTCAGATATAGACTGATATATGTCCCTATTATGCGGCAGTTATCATAGAGCAGATGTGGTATCTCAGTGACGGAGGAAGTCATTAGACCCTTTACTTAACTAAAGGTAATAATCTAAGAATAAAGTATTATATGTAACCAATATAAGTATCAAAAGTTACAGTACCCATTATGCTGCAGAGAGTGACAGATTATGATTTATTGTTTGATAGTTGTTACTGAAATTAATATAAGAAACAACATTTTATCTGATTTTAAATACATATATTGGAATATTGGAATATACACACACACACACACACACACACATTTATATATATATATATATATATATATATATATATATATATATATATATATATATATATGTAGGGAAGTGAAATGTAGAATATTTCTCTCTGAAGTATCCGAAAGTAAAAATAACTAGACTATGATGCATATTGCATATTTTTTTTTGAGGATTATATCATTTCTAGGGTTGTATATTGACATTTGGTGAAGGATATTTCATATGCAACAATGCCTTTCAGTACTTGTACATTATAATTTGTACTGTAATAGATTGAATGTTTTCAGGAAAACGTAAGAAAATATCGATAGATTTGCAGCAGCATTGCAGTTAATTGTCTCTGTGAGGCATTGTGGTGGTGAATTATTTTCAGTCTGCTTGTTGCAAAGTCTGTAGTCTGTGGGAAATCTTTACTTCCTGCCGAAAAGGTTTTCATGTTTCAACCACTTCCTGTGCTCAGTACAAGGTTGCCTAATATGGACTACATTAAGTCACCTGTGAGTGATATATACTGACTTCTCCAAATCATTAGCCCTTAAAACCTTTTTCAACATTTAATAATATGCTCTGTCCACAAATGCAGATACTCCAGCTCTAATAGCTTCAGTTTCTATGGACAGCCAGTAAATAAAACACCTGCTATAAGCTCTGTGCACTTGTGAACAGCAGGAAATGTAGTCAGAACTGGCAAACTTGTTTCGCAAAGTCAGGCGTAGAGTTGATACGAAGCATTACTGTTATGCAATTTGTCAGTTATTCATGTATTTAAGACACTCACAATGCTTTGGGAGGGGAAAAAACAGTTTTGAGTAGATTTACACTATCACTGCATTAGAAAATGACTCACCCCATATTTCAGTCAGTATCCAAAGTTTTACTTGTTTTTTTTTTTAAAAATCTGCTTCTTCTCATCCACTCGAATGGCGTTCTCCTCCCTCTCACTCGTATATTTGTTGTCTATTCAATCAAACCTGCTGTCATTCTCTGTGTGCCTCCATCACTCTCTCATGACTTTGTTTAACACCAGCCACTTGCACTTCTGCCTTTGTATTTTCATTTCCTAGACACGTTTTTTTTCTCTCTTCCTGTTCACGTCTCCTTCACTTATTCGTCTGAATTCTCATTTTCACACCTCCCCCTTTTCCATCTCCCTGCACAGCTCTGATTTCTGTCTGCTTTCTATTTACCTTCATGCAGCTGTTTATTTGGGGAGGGGGATAGTTTTTAGTACAAGTGGTGCCTTGCTGAACGTCTCTCCCCCTGTTTGTGTGTGTGTGTGTGTGTGTGTGTGTGTGTGTGTGTGTGTGTGCGTATTGGGGGGTGAAGGATAACACAATTCTCTACACTTGTACACTTGTCATGAGCCCTCATCACATAATTATTGAGACTACTTCAGCTAAAGAGTTGGAAGCATCACATGTGGTGGTTCAGTGCATGTTTCCCTGCAGCATGAAAGACAGACAGCAGGAGTTAACAAAGGTGTTAACAAACAGTTATTCATGTCCTGTATTCATTACTTTGTTTGGTTTATTGCCCAACAGCAGGATTGTTGAGTCACATTTAACTCTGAACGGTTTAAAATGGACTTAGCAGTTGAAGTAGAACTGGATGTAGAAGCAGCACTAATAACAGCAGCAGCGTTACTTCAGGTACAGTAGTAGTAATGTATGTAGTAACTACATTTGGCACTATCTTGCTCAGGGGTAGTGAAGGGGGGCTGAGGGATGAAGGAGCCACATCAAAATGTTCTGATACATCCCCAAAATAGAGAACTGCCTAACTATTAAAACAGCTCACTCTCCATGACCGATTGATGAATGTAGCAATGGACAGCATGTGTAGAGCTACACTTCCTCCAAGAGCTGCGGTAGCAGTGAAAGAAGAACTGTGAACTTCATTATTTCTGCTTCTAAGAGACTGAATAAATATAAGTTTAGAAGTTAAAGAACAAAGGAACACATTTTTAGAAAATCTGAATGTTGTCATCTTGCATTGGATGATTGCTGATTGCTACCGTGCTACTTGGGCCAGTGCATTTGAGAAGCTTTGTGTGTGTGTGTGTGTGTGTGTGTGTGTGTGTGTGTGTGTGTGTGCGTGTGCGTGCGAAACTGACACCCTGTCACTAACTACCTGTGTCCCTTTATAGCCTCCTCTAGCCATACTCAACCATTGTTCATTTCCTCTTATCTCTATCACTCTGTGTTTCCTCATTCTCTTAGTGTCTCTATACCAGGCTGGACAGAATCTACAGCAGTACTATAAAAAAGTGAACAAATTCATCACCAGTATTTTCCTGTTTGCACTGCAAATAATGTACTGTATAAGAGCAAAAAGAGGTTTTGGTTTTTGGGGATGTTATACCTCATAATTTTGGTTAAATGGACAGTTTGTCAGAGCCAGCATTAAAGCCATAGAGCCACTGATAAAACAGTGATGTGAAAACATGAATATATAGAGAGTATATCAGTCAGCAATACAGGGGGCACTCAATGATGCACTAGCTCATTTTATGCTATTTTGTGTACAATTTCTGTGTCAGGCCGCTGGAACGACTTGCGACTTGACATTAGCTGTACTTCAGAGCTGCTAATATTGGCATTTGAACATCACTGTTCATAAAACTGGTGAAAATGTGTTGGATGCCAAGTTAACTGGGGATCATCTCATGGGGTGGTCTACGGTGAAATGAGGGGTATCAGGTGAGAAGCCATGTGTAGCTTCGAATCAGAAATTTGCAATTCAAGTTTCGCTATTTTCAAAACTACAGTAGTTCACAAAACAGAAAACAAACAGAGGTTTTGTGTTTGGTGAGCAGGTATGCTCGAGCTGCAGGTGAGTGGCGGAGGGGTGGTTGGAGATACAAAATGAAGGCAAAGGTGAAAAGTTACATCTAAGTCAATTTAAGCTGTGTAAGAATCAATGACGAGCTCTGGAGGAGTAAACTTGTGTGTTGTCACTGAAAAAGCAGGAAAACAATATCCTGTTGCTGGCATCCAGTCGAATGAGGAAATGCATCCTTATCACCAAGTCACAGATGCTTTTCAACCTCTTCACAGCTTGATTTACAGTTACAGCTCACTGGAAACAGTTGTACAACTCCTACTCCAAAAAAGTTTGGAAGCTGTGCAAAGCATAAATAAAACAGAATGTGACAATGTTCTAACTCCTTTTGATATATACTCTTAATGTTTTACCTCATCAACTTTTATATCTGCTTTTTCTGAATTTGATGCAGCAACATCTTTCAAACAAGCAACAAAAGACTGGGAAAGCTGTGGAAGAAAAACACCTGTCTGGAACATTCCACAGGTAAACAGGGTTCATTGGCAGCAGGTGATGCTGTTGATGTGAACTGGTAGGAGCGGGTGTGGTTATTAGCAAACAGAGTTATTAATATCAACAAAGTATTAATAGGAATTTAAAATGCCGTGGCACCACCCTGGGACTGACAATCAAGCCATGGAAGCTGTCCCACAAAGGTGTTCACTGAAAATGTAGATTTTCAGCAGTGTCTTTTCAACACATATGCACAAATAATCACAGAAACAGAAACTTCTCATTAAAAGGACAACAGAGTTTGTTTAACGTTAGCAATACTGATCAACAATCAATAATACTTCAATCAGTAAACATTCACTGTGCAACTATAACTACAATATCATTGCAACTATGCTAACAAGCATAACCACAGCGAGCATGTGTCTGTGTGTGTGTGAGCTCAAACAGTGTGCCCTGTCTGAGATATGCCCATAGAGTGCCAAGCAGAGGATCAGCTGAGCTGTCAGCTGATTAGGGCTGGTTTGAGATCAGCTGAGCCTTCAGCCAGTGAAGCTAGAATGCCAGTTGAGCTTGGCTTACGTGGCCTGCCTGAACTTGCTCTATGTGACAATAGAGGGCTGCCTGCAGCTGATGCAGCTTCTCCCGCAGTCGGCCAGCACATCGACCTGCAGCAGCAGCACAGGTGGCTGAGCATGGTCTTCAGATGAGGCCCCGAGGACAAGCAGTATGACAGCAACACAGCAAGTCAAGCCAAGCAAATGTCTAGAGTTTAATGCAACTACTGGCAGCTCAATGAGCGATAAGAATGATTTTTCATTTAGACCAGGCATGTCAAACTGATTCCATAAAGGGCCGTGTGGCTGCAGGTTTTTGTTCCAACCAAGGAGGAGCACACCAGGCCAACCAATCAACATCAAGGGATCACTTAGTTATCAGCTGAAGACTGAGATCAGCTGATTAATTGATTCCAGCCAGGTGTGCTCCTCCTTGGTTGGAACGAAAACCTGCAGCCACACGGCCCTTTATGGAATCAGTTTGACATGCCTGATTTAGACTGTAAATCATGAGTCTTGTCACAGTGAAGAAAATGAATGTTACGATGACCCCATTTTTTAAGGCAATACTTTAACTATGACATTACACTGTCGCCTTTGATGCTGTAACACATGTTCCTACAGTGGGATTAATGAATCATCATTACTAGACTAGAAAATGTTGTCCAAGACTTAGATGCCATGTGGTTGATTTGGTTAAAAACAGGAACATCCATAGTGAACTTAATAACACTCTAATAACTTTGTGAATCAATCCCCAGCTCCACCTGTCCACTTCATCGAGAGTCCTCAACCTCCAAATTACTCCCACTGGTCAGGGGCACCTTGAATTGTAGCCTGCTGCCATCGATGGGTGTGTGTGTGTGGTTTTTTTTTTCTTCAATTTGTGAGTGAGTGAGTGTGAAAACTATCTATGCTGCTCTAACTCCATATCTGTAACTTGAGGGCTGATGTGAATGCACTTAATGGGGAAGAACATGCTGCAATGGCAAAAAACTGAGTAACCCAGAAATAATGGCTGAACTAAAGGAGAGCCATCACAAAAAATACTCACATAGTGATGGATGATATAAGGACTGCAGGTCTATGAAAGCTGAATTGTAGCTGTTACACAGCTCCTCGTGCAACCTGGACTCTAAAAAAAAGTTGGGATGCTTTGTAATATGTAAAAATTTCACAGAATCAATTGCAAATGAAGCAATGTAGTAACATCCTTTCTACAATCGTATGTTCACAAAGTGGTGAACATCACTCTGTCCTCCTTTATTCATGTTTTACACAGTGTCCCAGCTTTTTGGGAACCATGGTTGTATGTAAAGTGTTCAAACTCTGTTGATTGAACTCATTGTACTCTCGTACGCTGCAGGTTCAATAGCTAAAGAAGAGAAGCTATTAACCAGCACACATAAGCACACACATACCTTTATCTGTCTAACTGACAGAGGCAACAAGGGTGTGGCCGACCATGAACACATCATGGAAGCATCACAGTTAAACATGGCCCTGTTGTTCATGTCCAGACAGGTCATTTCCCTCGAAGCTAAACAAAAAAGAAAAAAAAGATAAAAGGAAAAACAGAAAAACTCTCTTCACTGTCACGTCATTTTAAGAGACCTCAGGAAAGCTTATTTTTCATTGTGGAAATATGTTAAATGAAGTTTAATGAGCATTTGCTGTCTAACAGCCTGTCCACTGTTGGACAGGCTGTTAGACAGCTTATAGCAGTCAGTCAGTGTTGTTGCACAAGAATTCATTTCTGAGGAATGTTTCATGTGGGGAAAAATATGAGATTTCTGTCTATGTGATCATCAGCAGTATTTATTGAAAAGACATCCTCCTCTCAGTAAATACAGTTATTCTCTCTTTGGTCTCCAAAGTCAACATAGCTCATTGTATCCAGTGGTGAAACTTCAGTCAGTGGACGAAAAGCTTGAAATTAGATAGGTGTCACTAGAAGGGCCAGTTTTATGTCTGGGACAAAGTAAAGTGGAGTTACCTTTTTACCATTTCATTTCCATGCTGCAGCACACAGGCTGGTGCTTTGCATACAGTTAGAGCTCCGGAAGGCAACAACACACAGTGGGCCTGCAATCAGTGTCCTGCAAGCATTTTAGGAAACGCTAACACGCATATTTGCCCACATCATCACACAGCATTAAGAGATTTCTTATCAAAATGAGCATTTAATTCCCCTGTCTAAAGACATTTACATGTGCACATTTGAAAATTCTGAATTTTATGTAAATAAACACAAACTTTAAACTTGCCGTACAAACTTTCACTTTCAATTCATGCAGCACATTATGGATACATTAAAACTCCTTGCTCCCTCACTCTCTACCTTTAAACTTTACATTCAAACCAAATGCTAAAAGTGGAAGTGATTATATGTGAAAACCCAAATTATGTGAACAGCAGCCTTGAGCAGCACTTAAAAGGAGCAATAGTGTTTAGTTTCTCTGTTGTTTACCAATTAGAATATAGTAGCAACAAGTCTTTTCTACTGTTACTAACTCATTGAGCTCAGTGACAGTAAAGCTGGAAGAATTAAGTGTGTAACTGTTCGATTTTAACATACAGAAGAAACAGAAAGAGTTTCATTTTTCTTGTACTTTCTTCTTCAGTGGGTCAAATGTAGCAATAAGGCAGGATGAAGTATGCGTAGTGTATGCTACTGTACATTTTGCACTACATGATCCTCCTGATGGTCTTGGAGTGACCTTTATTACTATTTGCATGACGGGGTTTAGTCTCGGCCTGCATTTGTATTTGCCATGCAGAGTCCAGTAAAATAATATGCACACAGTTAATTTTACTCTTGAGCTTACACTGACTGTGCAGACAATTGGACAGGGTTATGTTATTTAAATGTGTCATGAGCAGAATTTCTCACTGGATAAAAAAAGTAATATATAAACAAGTCATGTATTGGTTAAAAATGCTGGAGATTTAAATGTTTTGGACATTTTCTAATCCACCCATTTTCTGTCACCTTTTTATGTTCGGGGTTGCAGGGGCTGCTGCTTATCCCAGCATGCACTGGGCACACGGCAGGGACCAACACAACAGTAAAGAAAGTGTCATCGTGTATGTGCAAGTATGTAAAGAACACAGTCAACGGACAGTGCTCAACATCTTTTCTAAGTGTGTGAACGGCTGTTGTAAGCATTTTTAGAAGCTGTATAATCCCACCAAAACAATTGCAACAAAAAAGAGAAAGGCCTGATTTACCTAGCAGTTAAGGCTGTGGCTCCTCTGTGCTTGCTCCTGTTAGTCAGACTGTGCCCTTTGTCTGGGGCCATGGCTCGGTAGAGGCAAAAATTTGCATGCCAAGGGCCACTTGAATGCGGAGTTCCCCGGATTCTCACTACCTGACATGCAAAACCCGTGGGGGACCAGTTAAAATGGTGCACACGCACAGTCAACACAGGTGGACTCCAGTCAAAACACTGAGCTTCCTACCCCCGCCCCTCTTCTCTGCAGCTCTAAACCTTCACCACTCTTCCCAGAGAGTGTTATGGAAATGAGCGCTGTGATTTTGCTGGGTTCCTGTACCTACAGGTTGTCGAGGGATGAGAGTTGGATGTAAGCACTGGAAGTAAGGTGAGGACTTGAATGATCCACAACAGATCTAAAACATAAGGCAGTGTGTTCGAGAGCAAGGATCAGAGGTTTAGGGTCAGTTAAATTACAGGAGTAGAAGAAGAAGAGGAATAAGATTGAGAAAAGTCAAAGGATGCCAAGGTCTTTCCTTGTGAAAAAGAAACGTGGGGCATGTGGAGCATGGCAGTGGAAAGAGCCAGAACATCTTGAAAGGAAAGAAGATAATATAGTCGGTAAGAAATTCATGTCTTTAAATTTCTTTTCAGAAGTAAGCAGCAACACACAAGTTGGTTTAATCCTGTTAAGTTGTTGGCCTTGTTAATTTACTTATAAAGTAAACTGTTGTTTCCTTTTATTGCTTCTTAGTGAGTGAAAATTGTAAGGAGCATGAGACCCAGCAGCCCGCCACTGTGCATCAGCCAGTAGCCTCCTTAGGATGTGGGACAGCAGTGAGAATGAGAGTGCCAGGACCCTTAGCAGTATCAGGAGGACCAGGGGCTGACACCAGGCCAGACTGGTCTACACTAATGCTCCGGGGCCCCTTCTACCATCCCAGTACACTGGCACTAGTCAACAGAGCAAAGGTAAGATTAGGCTTTTCTTACTAAAACGTAAATGTGATTTATTCAAAGTGTGAAAAGGGCAGCGGACAACTAGAGAAAGACCAAGTGACAGCCTGGAAAGCTGGACTGAACTGGAAAACATGGATTAACAGTAAATGGTGGAAGTACCTTACTATGTGAGGCTGCACCAGTCACAGCTGCAAATAAGATGATGCAACCCAATCACCAGAAGAAATGTTGGCAGTGTGTGTCTCTGCGAACCATGATATGTTGAAAGTTTCCTTTTGTTCCATACATTCAAACTTTACTTTTAAATTTTTAACAAAAAAGAATACAAAACAAAATCAACTATATATCTGTACATTACAGTACATCACACTCCAAAGGACCTCAGTCCTCTCAGCAGATTGAGACAACTTTGACCCTTCTTGTGCACTCAGGTATTTGTACTCGCCCACAATCTTAATGTCCAAACCTGGATGTTTCCCTGGTGTAATCTGTGGAACCTTCCTGTGGAAGTCTATCGATGGTGATCCTTTGTCTTGCTGGCGTTTTTGTGCAGATGGTTCAGTCCACACCAGTTGACAAAGTTAACGATAACTTCCCTGTATTCCAATTCGTTCCTCTGTGATACGCGACCAACGATGGCTGTATCATCTGAGAACTTCTGGAGGTGGCAGCTGTCAGTGTTGTGCCCGAGGTCTGATGATTACAGGGTGTAGAAAGGAGAGAGCACAGTACCACAGAGGAGAGCCTCAGTGCTGCAAGCTACCACATCAGACACACAGTCCTGAAGCCTCACATACTGTGGTCTGTCGGTGAGGTAGTCGATGGTCCTAGATTGTGTAGAAAGTGCTGGAGAAGTCAAAAAGCTCTGTGCAGCAGATAGATGACTGCATCTTCCATACCTGTGCCTGGTCTGAATGCAGACTGCAGGGGGTCCAGCTTGCTGCTCACCAGGTAATGGAAGTTGTTGAGTATAATCCTCTTCATGGTCTTCATCAGGTGAGAAGTTAAGGCTACCGGCCTGAAGTGGTTGGGCTCACTGGGGAGCACAGTCGGGACTGGAACCACACAGGGATTTTCCACAGGGCTAGAACTCTCTCCAGACTGAGGTTCATGTTGAAGATGTGCTGAACAACTCCACAGAGCTGATCTGTACAGTCCCTGAGCAGCCTGGAGCTGATGCCAGCATGATAAATGCTGGCATCAGCAGATAAATGCATGCATGCAGATAAATGCATCTCGCCTTAATCTTCCTGAGCCCCTTCCTCACCTGATCTGCTGTTATGGAGAGGCTGGGGGGAGTAGAGGGGGGTTAAGTGGTGTGAGGAGGGCGCTGCTGGTGTCAGAGATGCTCTGCTGGGTGGGTGAGAGAACTTGGCTGGGATCAAATCTGTTGAAGAAAAACGGATTCAGTTAATTTGCCCACTCCAGATTCTGTGCCCCTCCCACTGTCACTAGTGTGGCCAGAGATGGTTTTTAGGTAGCTGTCCTTGCCTTTCCTTATCTACACTTCTACACAGAAGTTTATGTATTCAGTTACAACTAATTTTTGGGAAGCATCTTCAGACATAAATCACCAACACTGCTGTGAAATGTGATGGTCATTTCTTTCCACGTATCTCTTCGCGCTACAAATCAGCTTCAAATGACTATGCTAGCAAAGCTCCATCAGCCCAGTTCACTTACCATAATTCCAGAACTATAATCCATACAAAAGAAGCAAGGAGGACAAAAAAGGAGAGAAACCTGTCGCCAGAGCACAGTGTTAATAGAATAATGATGTAAAAACGTTGTCATTATAGGACCTTTGACAAGGTGGAAAGCATGTCACAGTTATAACACTGCTGTCTACTGTGTAATATCCTCAGATAAATAGGCACTAGTAGCAGAACTATGATTATTATACACATCAATCACCAGAAGCAACAGCAGCAAATGTAGAAATCATACAATTTTTCTCTCTAGGAAATGCAAATATTCTAGTTATTGTAGGAACCACACTGTGGTCTTTCAGATAGGACTTGCACCAAATCTAAGAAATTGGTTGAAAAGGGTGCACAGCTGACAGATTATTGTTACTGATGAAGTGAGAGAAAAGCAGTGGGCCACTTTTGCTGTGAACAGAGCACACTCATAATTCAGTAATGTAGACAAAAGTGAATATGACTTGTGATGGAGGGCCGGTGCACATAAAGATGAGGTCTGTTCTGGGATTATACGACCAGTAGAGCTAGATAAGCAGGGATGATGTCCTGACAATTGAACAGCCCATGGTGTTCAGACGAGACTATCAATCAGCAGTGCCAGCCATGGTAGTCAAGCCCAAGCAGGGTCAAGCTGTTGAGTAGCTACTCCTCGCTTGGGTGAGGTGAGGTCAGGGTGTGAGAATGGTGTTGCCTGTCTGAGGGCTCAGTAGATGTATGACGACACAGCCTGATATTGACTGCAGGGCATGATGATCAAATATCATTTATCATGAATTAACACATCATGCCGTCATATTCATTAAGCAGGTTTGTGATCTTATCTCTCCCTACCAGCCACGACCCCGCACTTCCCCCGGCTCCGGCGACTTTGTGTGCTCCGTGTGCCACAAGATATTCCCTCTGCAGCGCATGTTGACTCGCCACCTGAAGTGCCACAGCCTGGTGAAGAGGCATCCCTGTCGATTCTGTGGCAAAGGATTCAACGATACCTTCGACCTCAAGAGGCATATGCGAACGCACACAGGTCAGAAATGCACTTTTGCTCACATGCGCACATGTACAGACACACACACACACACACAGAGTTATGGAAGGGAATTATATCTGCTGCATCCTACACGCTCCCGTAGAAAATCCTTCACTTAAAAGTATCAGAACCTCAGTCTAAACATAACCTGTTACAAGTAAATGTGATGTATTCAAAGTGCTACTTCAGTAAAAGTGCAGATGTATGAGCAGAGTGTAAAAGTACTCATGATGCAAAATGAGTCATCAGTCTTCATCTGTGTAATTATTATATTAGTGAATAATTATTACTGATTCATTATTGTGTGAGCAGCATTTTAATGCTGTAGCTGGTTAAGATGGAGGTAATTTTATCTTTAAAATGATAATACACGTTATTTTTAAAAAATGAAAAAGCATGACCTGAAGAAAACGACCCTGCATTTTTAGATACTATATATATATATTTTCATTTACTTAATAAAAAGGGATAGTATTTTTTATGTAATAATGTTTTAAAACTTTTTAATCTGCAAAATAACTTGAAGTATAGTCGTAAAATAAATGTAGTGGAGTAAAACTAGAGTGCACGTGCCTCAAAATTGTACTTCAGCACAGCACTTAAGTAAAGGTAACATTTTACCACTACTACCAATCCAAGGCCTTAAATCAGAAGCAGAACAAATCAAGAACTCAACTCAAGAACAAATGTGCAAAAGATAGTCATTATAACAATAATAATTATAATTCATTCCATTTTAAGAGTACCTTTAAGCCCAAGGACGCCTTGCATGAAGGCAGACAAAGCAAACAACACAAGAACAAAACTAAGAACAGCAATGTTTAAGAGAATGAACCCAGACCACAGGCAGGGGTGAACGAGTAGGTTTTCAGGAGTTTTTTGAAAATGTCCATAGATCTCTGCTGGGAAAGGGTGGGGGCTGCCACACTGAAGGCTCTGTCCCCAGAAGACCGCAGGCTTGTGTAGGAGGTAGTGAGCAGACCTATGTCTGAGGACCACATCCTCATAATCTGTCTCAGGCATGTCTCTTTTCATCTCCTAAAACCTTTAATTGATTAACCTGCATAGCGTGCTTTTAAACAGCTCAGCCGGGCAGCCTCCATTCAAACATTTGTTACACAACTGCACAGCCACAAACACCAAACTGAATGTGTATGCATACAAATACGCACAAGAAGAAAACCTTTGTCCGTCCCTGCCGCAGGTATCCGTCCCTACAAGTGCGAGCTGTGTGAGAAAGCCTTCACACAGCGTTGCTCTCTGGAGTCCCACATGAGGAAGATTCACGGCGTCCAGCAGCAGTATGCGTACCGTCAGAGACGTTCCAAGATCTTTGTGTGTGAGGATTGTGGTTACACCTCAAGCCGCCCTGACGAGTACTTCCTCCACGTGAGACAGTGCCACCCAGGCAGTCCCGCCCTCCGCAGGTACTACCGCCGCCAGGCCCACGAGAACAGCAGCTTTGCCTCAGCAGACCGTAAACTCAACCCTTATTTGCTGTACTCCTCGCCTGCATACTACATGCAGGGCTCATTCTAATTCTGAACTGCATCATACTGTAGCTGTAGTATTAGCCATTCATGAAAGAAAGTAACGATTGTTAGTTTTAATGAAGGATTCAACGAACACATATATGTACCTTCTCAGTTTTCATTCATCACCTGTCAGTGATTCAAAGCTTGTGATTTTTATACCCCTGTTTTAATTACTGTTAAAATAAAATGAAAAAAAAGGTTCAATGATTTTCTTTATGTTTCATTACTTTCATTAATGCACTTTCTCCAAATTCAGCTGATTGTTCAGGAATCGACTGACCGACCAAATCATTCCCAGAGAGCACTCCTCTACTTTTCTGGACAAAGGACCTTACAATTAGCTCTCCTTTACGTGTGTGAAGTGTGGAGTAGAGTGTGTGGCACTGGCCTGGCCATCAGCATGCATTTGGGGTTCAATGTCTTGCTCAAGGACACTTGGACAAGTGGGAAAGGCAGAGCCAGGTATTGAATTACCAACCATGTGATTACTGGATATCCTGCTTTACTTCCTTCCTACTTTACCTGAGCCAACATTAGCAAACAGGTTTAAGTAGATGTATTTCCTCACCAAAAAAAAAACAAAACAAAACATCCATGATGTTAAGGCCAACAGTGGAAACAAGTGCATCTGTCTGAGGTTTGGTACTGAGCAGGTAGTGTACAGTCAGTCCTGGCACAGGAGGAAAGCAGCTGGCTGACACTTGGTTTTTATGCGTGTCCCTGACACTCAAAGTCATTTTGTTCATAGTTTTTAATGCAACAATCGAATTTTATGTCGCTTTATATGTTTACAGTGAAGCGATTCGCAAGTCCAAGTCACTTCAGCTAGCTTAATTCTGTTTAAACAAGCAGTGAGACAGATCACACACTTGTTTCATCATCACAAAGCCTGCAGCATATTGATAATTGCACAGTCAAAGTTCCACCATTCGTCCAGCCTTCACACATCTTGGGGTGTCAGTGAGTTTAATCAGGATTATGTGACAGGCCACGGTCACTTGGCATTCAGATTTTTGTTCATTCTTTCCCCCAGAACATGCACACCCAAATCGTAAAATTAAGTCAACTGGATTTTGAAGAAAATGTTTTTGCGTGTTTGTTGCAGTCCTTATAGGTCAGGATCAATATTTTTTTTTAATCAACAATGGTGGAAAATCAGTCATGGCAGGCTTTTATGGTGCAAGAGGCTTTTTGTGGAGCACAGTGAGCTGGACTTACATGTCCAGTTTCACCTCGGTTGGACTGAATTTTTGGGCCTTAGTTATAGTCCGACCATCTGGCTGGTTAGACTCATGTTCCTTGGTAAGAACTTGCAAATCATTTCCAAATACTGGGCGTTTTGGTGTATGTAGCTCATTCCATCTCACGGCAATTTGAGCCGATGAGGCAGAAAAATAAACGTAGCTGCCAGCTGCGGTTCTGGTCTGGTTCTAATCACATACTCAAAGTTCTTCCATTTGTCACCCTTTCACTGGATTTTAGTGCCAATCGGTGCGTATGTTCAGGATGTGTGACGTGAGTTTAATCAGGATTGCTCAAAGGCATCTTTAGTCATCAGTAAATATGTCATGCATTCACTCCTCTGACGCATGTTCACTCATAATGTCCTTGCCGTCATTGTCTGGGGCTGTCAATAAGATATCAGCTGGTCACATAGATACAATAGCAGAGTGACACATCTTCACTGTTAGCCTATCATCTCGCGGCTGTCTTTTTAAATATGATTCTCTTTCTACCTTAGTTGTTCATGCTGTAGTTATGCGCACCCCTCCACCTCCCCATCACCGCCCAGTCTTTGCTGATCTTCAGCTTCATCATTTCATTATCCTCATCAGCCAATCAGCCTTTAGCAGAGTCATCAGCCACCAGCAACACCAGTGTCTGGACTCCACTGGGGGATTTACCTCACTGATGCTCAGGGTGATGCCCCTTGATTACTAAATCTCCATGTAGAGTCTAACTAATAAGACAAGACTGTCAGGAGTCAGTGATCAGGAATGTCAGGAAGCTCAAGTGTATTTATGTGTCTTCATCATGTCCCTTTGTTGTACAGTGTGTTTGCTTTGATGCCAAAGAGGAATCTTCACATGAACACACTAGACAGTAAAGATGTGTATTTAAAATCTTGAAGCACAGTCAAGAAGAGGATATTTGTAAGTGTCAAGTTTGGTGTCCTAAATGTGTGTCTGTGGTCTTGACTGATGATGCGGTTGTGCTGGTTTATTGGGTGGAAACCTGCCATGTGTGCAGAGGTGTTTTGCAGTCAAGTGTGATGAATTTGGGTTGAGGGTCACGCGGGTAACCCGTGTGGGTCGGACATAGTTCATTGGGTATTGATGGAAGTAGATCTCCCTTGTGTGTGAGAACGCATGTGCTGAATGCAGCAAGAGATGACCCTCCATGTAGACTCTGACAAGTTGTTGGGAGGGAGATGTTGCCAGGAGCCATGAGAGGTGCTCGCTGTCCCTGCAGGGGGCAGCAGCTCCTTCTTTTCCCCGGCAGCTTTCTCTGCAGCCTCTCCCACATGCTGCACACGACCGGTGATGACTTTTTTTGTACTGTTTGTAGGGTTTCCACTAGTAGAAAAAACTAGGGTTGTTTTGTTGAAGGACGAGCTAAACCTGAACAAACCCAAATATTCACCGGCACTTAAAGGTCGCAGCTAACAATAGCTCTCACGCTCCTGGCACCACACTGTGGGGAATGCTGTTTCTTTCTAAGACTGGGACTGCAGCTGGGGTGGCAAAACATTTTTGAGGGGTGCCAGCTGCCACCCCATACCACCCCCATAGATCCGCCCCTGCATGTTACACTCAACTTTAAGCTCCACTGTATCAGCCATTTTTTTCCTTTTATGTCCCTCCTCATCGTCTTCCTTTCCATCTGTGCTGGGGTATGTCAAATGTGCAACTCAATTTCCATTCTCAAAACGCTTTGTGATCTGTTTATTGAAGCACTTCCTAAATACATTTCTTCGATTTCCCTTACATATTTTTGAGCACTAAGACAAACCAAAGCAACACAGCAGACCAGACGATGAGCACAGGGGGTTACTGTTCCCACCAGCTGTTTGGAGTCCCCTGGGGAAATTCTCCTTTGTATTAGAAGTCATGTTTTACATTTCTGTCAATGAAGTCAGAGTTTTGTTGAGTCTTACAATACATGGAGCAAAGTAGCTAAAAAATTATGAAACAGAGAGTGCAAATGCAACACATGAGTGCAAAGTCTGCTTTCCACAAAATGTTTTATCCAAATCAGTAAACCATAATTTTGTTGCTTGTCATGTGAAGAAACCACACTCCTCTGCTTATCCTCCAATTCTACCTACAGGTATGTTAACCAGAGACTTTCTTGTTTGGCCGAGAAACATAATTCAACTTCGACCTCCTGTTAAACAAAGCTTCAACATGAGGTTGATGTTGGGGCTGTGGAGGGGGCTGCAGCAGCCAACAGCTCTAGCAGAAGAGTATCAGCAGAGTAGTAGTGCACGTCATTACTGGGGGCCGCAGGTACAACTGAGGAAAAAAGCATACCCTCAGTATTATTCAGGGAATTAGGGTCACACTGTAAGTGCCAGTGGTGGTATGGCATAAATTAGTATACTGTACAGATGTCATAGTAATTATGAGTAACCTTTTGAACACAGGCACAGCAAAAACATGCCTATAGTAGTGCAACAAAAGTACAAACCACCCCTGGGTGCAGATACACGGTACAGAGAGAAGGCAAAGAGAAATTACATTCACTGTAGCAACTGCACCTATATGGGCTGAAATACCTGAAGATAGCAGTCTATGCTCATGGAGCGATTTCCCTTGCCCCTCTCTGCGCCACTCAAACATCACTGTCATTGTCACACATCAGTGCGAGTGAGGTCTGAACTCAGTGCATCTCTATTGTGACATTCAGTCTGGTAAGCTGGCAAGGTAGGTCAGAAGATGTCCTCATCATTTCTTCCTTAGCTCCCAGCAGCCTAACCTGGCTTTCTCATCATTCTGAAAATCTCATACAGTGATGACACGCTCAGAAGCTCTCATTAAAAGTCTCTTAGACCGGCTTTTCCTTTATCTTGGGGAGTTAAGGCTGAGGAGTGGGGCACGGAGTGAGCGTAGAGCAGGGGCTCAGCACTTTGTCCTGTTATAGTGGGAGAAGTCAGCAGGTGCATTTAGGAGAGCTCAGTACACCAGTGTCTCTCCCAAGCTTGGAGCTCCCCACCTTCTGCACACACCAGCAGATATGACTCACACCTCACCTGTGGCAGGCGAACCTGGAGGACAAGAGAACAGAGCAAAAGAAGGATTTCTCTGGATTAAATCAAAATCAACTACATACCAGGTTGATTTTTGGCCTTTGAATTTCAGGGACTTTTCTGCCATGATAACTAAAATTGTAAAATTTAAATATTGATTCTTGGACATTTTTTCTATAAAATAGTGAATATTTGTATAAACAGTAAAGTGTTAATAGATGTTATCCTAAATCAAGAATTCAAGAAAACAATAGTTTCAGTTTTACTTGAATTAATGTCCTTTTCCTCCACACCTCAGCTCAGGAGTTTGCAACTAATTCGATTCTGATAGACTATGCTGAGAATTGCCTGGTCACCAAACTCCATGATAAATGTGCACACACCTACACACACTCCTGAGAGGTGGCCTAACCAGCCAGTGAAGAAATGCTATATATGATCAAATGTCTTTCCTTCATTATCTGATAAATTCTCCTTTTTGGTGTAGATTAAAGCTTTTACATGTAGGTGATATGTTGGTGGCAACTAGCCATTTACTTTCATATTAATGCTGAATTTCAATAAATATTGCACTTTTTAATCTATTCCATGTATGTGACACCGATCTTTACCTGCTACTGCAGTTTAAGTTGTATATAAAACTAATGAGTGTATAAAATATGATGCATTCTTATATTAAACTGCCCAACAGTATATGAAGCAGACAAGATTAGCTCCACCCTGAGCAGCTACAATATTAAAATGCTGCTTTCACAGTAATGGATCACTAAAATGAGTCACATGATATCGAAATAAATACTGACATAAAGTGTGGCACTGCATATTGAATACCTCTACTGCACACTTCAGTCACATTTTGAATGCAGCATGGAGTAATTCTACATTGTGGTATTGCAACTTTTACTGAAGAAGGTAAAAGAACTGAATGCTTCTACCACTGATGATGAAATAATCCCAAAGGATATCAATGGAAGAAAATGAAATGTGAGTGTAGCATTCAAAAACCCACATCAGTCTAATCCTAAATGATGGATTACGGTACCCTGTGGAACAGGACCAGGTGGCGGTGCAGAGGTATCACCAGTGGGTAATGGCAAGCTGTGGCCACTCTCTCCCTCTGAAACACACACAAGTCAACAACAGCTTTGTAGAAACATGAACTGTGGTTGGCTTATTGGAAAAGAGCTTGGCCAGCTGTACATATTTCACGTCATAAAGAGAAACTCTCTGTTTGCTCATTAGCAAGTCTTAGTTGCTCATACAACACCTCAGAGCTTCTACAAATAAATTAGAAGAGAATGGAATAGGTTACATGCTGTTTTATAGGAGTTCTTCTTTTCCATGTCAGACAGAGAAAGAGAATATGAAAGTGGATTAAAGATAGGCTTACATCCCCTGGTGCATCCACATAGTAGGCAGGCAGAGCAAGAGATGCTGGGCAGATACTCAGCTCTGTGATTGGAGGAGAGAGAGGAACATCAGAGCCCATGATGTGCTGCAGCGCTGCTGCAGGCATTCAGCCTTGGGGTGCACTGCTGGCCAGCCAGATTTGTAATAACACACAGAAAAAGAACAGAACTAAAAACAGTACATACATTTGCAGTGATGAAAGGGATGACAGTGAATGTGACAGGAGAAAGAAGAAGTGATGAAGGAGGCAGTGTCTGAAATAAAGGAGGCTGTTGGCTGTTGTGGTTTCATCAGCACACATGGAAGGAGGAACGTGTTTTATGTCTGCATGCTTTTGCAACAACAGGAGTTGTGGTCATTATTCAGAACAGTTTCATCCATCAGTGCAGCAGCAGGAACACCCTCAACACGAGATCATAAAAGATCGTAAAAAGATCACGACACTGTATTGATTTACTGAAATGTGCATCCAAGTTCCTATATACCGAGAGTATTCTCAGAGTTTGTATTCATCACCATGTTCAAAGTGAGGCCTCCAATATAAGCAGATGCTACTGAGACTGTGTTTAATCAGAGGGACCATAATTCATTCCACCTCATATTTATGTTGTTCTTAAAAGACTCAGGACTGTAAAGTGTTACACAGACATCCACAAAGTGTCTTTGTGATACTTAACAGCCTAGATGCTTCTACTGATTAGATGCTGAAATACTCAGCATTCTGACAACAGCCTGGGAGGATTTCCATAAACCAACTGGGTTAAATTAGAAATGAAAACAAAAGCCATATCACTACTGTCACATGGCCTTGAATGTATCCTGTGGATTTCATTGCTTTTCATCAGCAGTTGCATGGATATTTGGTAGTTTATTTTTGGCTATACTATATCCTACATAGGAACCCTTGTCATAAAATGTCATTCCATCACTGTGGTCTTAACTGTATCAAAATGATACTGGCTCCTATGGTGTCATACAATATGAAGTGAAACAGAGAGGAACAGAAAAATCTCTGTATGGATGATTATGATGATGGAGTGATGAGGAAGCAGCGGTGTTGGTCCCTTGCCTGTCTCTTTGGGAGCTCTCCAGTCCTTCATCTCCCCCTTCAATCGCGCCATTTCTTTCTCCAGCTCACAATATCTCCTCTCTGCATCTTGTAAACGTCTGGTGGATAGAAAAAGGAAAGACTAAGTTTCATCAGATCCTTTGATTGTTTTTTATTTCTTCGAGTTCAGTGAAGCTGGGTGATGTAATGTCACTGCGATGGGTGTTTTTCTTTATCTGAAGGGTAAATCCACTTCAAAATATAATTCATCTATACCTTGACTTTTGCATTTGATGAATGTTTCAAACAGTAAGGGAACAAATCAAGTAAATGTGGTAATTATCCCAGTTTTGTCTAATGTCTGCTGTTATGCTCCTGCCTTTGCAACTTCTCACATCAGTTCAATGCTTTTAACAAGATCTAGGAAATAAGTGCATATTACTTCTGTTTTAGTTGATCTCCTTCATGTAATTCTAAATTTGATTCTAACATTTTTTTGTAAACACAAAGTCACAAAGTGAAGGTTAGTCACCAGAGGTGATCGAGCCTTGGCAGTCAAGAGCCCAGAGGCTTTGCAAAGCTTGCCTGAGGATTTCAGGTCAGTTAAATAAGCCATTTCTCCCTGGAAACTGGATTTTTTTTGTCCTTATGCTGTGGAGCAATAAGAATCTCTTGCTGTGAGAGAGAAAATGTCTGTGGTGTGGAGATTCTTCAGACTCAATGAAGGAAATAACAAAAAAGCTGGATTCTGGTGTCTCTTTAGAGCGCCCAACAGAGACAGTGATTCCATACAAAACTAAGCATCTTAAGGCTTGCCATGCAAATAAACACAATGAATTAAGCCTACTGTAATACAAGAGACACTGTTTCAACAGAATTGGCACTAAGCATTGGCCACTCTACAACGTGGATTGGCTAAAGACAGTATTAGAGTCAATTGATACCTTTGCAAGTCTTCATTGAGTCCTGATATTTGGTCAGTCTCCTCCTTGTCGGTGGTGGTGTGGGTGGATGTTGGCCCTTGCTCCAGAGTGAGTGGGAGCTCCAGCAGTGCAGGCAGGTGGTCCGGTAAAGCCTCTGTGAGCTTCCACAGCTGGCTCTGAAGTCAAAGCACAGGGCCAGGCCCAGCAGAACATGGTAAATACGCTGAAGACAATTTGTTAACATTGAGGAAAATACATTGCCGTCTTCTAAATGCTGCATATGAGACTATGAAGTAACTGACGCAAACAGACAAATGGAAGTTCTGATAATGTCTCACCAGTTTCTCTGGTGTGTAAAAACTCTCGTAGTCCCTGAGCCTTGTGTGGTCAATCTGCATCATGATGTCCTGACTGCGGTCGATGGCACCAGTCTGACTGTAACAGAGAGACCAATTACGCAATAGTTAGGAAGACTCCATTTAAAGGAGTTGGAGTTGTTTGATGGACATTAAATGCTAATCATGAATTTAAGTTCACCTGGTAGCGGTGTAAGAGTATCCAACAAAAGCCAAGTGTATTCCTACTGGAGCTCTGTCCATTACATCAGATAGCAGCTCCTGCAGGACACACGAGATAAAAACAACCACCAGCTGGGGTTATTTTCTTAGACGCTGCATACATTTTGCTTGGACAAAGACCAGCTTGATGGCCTGACGTTCATAAGGACTATTTTTTCACCATAGCTAGCTCTGTTAACTTATTAAATTAAGTAACAGCAACAAAAATGTGTAATTTGGATCAATATTTATTTTACATCAGTCTTAAAATACATGAAATAATGTAGGGTTTCTTGCACAGAAAAGTGTGAACCATTAACCAAGTTCACAGTGTGTACAAGTGTGAATTTTCTTTCAGACACAATATGTTCCAGCATAAGTATGTGATATGAAGAGAAACATTTTCAAAAGAGGATACCATTTCACTGAGACAGTCATCCAGAATGTCGAAGTTGGAGGTGTCAGTCGGATTAGATACTTCAGGCAGGAAGGGGGCAGGGAGTTTATGCAGGGAACCCCAGTCCAGCCCAGTAAAGAATGGATGGTTCCTGAAATCACTGAAGCTTTTCCTCCCCAGGCGGACTTCCCTCTCACAGATGAGCCCAGTAATGAAGGAACGAGCCTTGTCAGAAATCTCAGGGCCAGAAGAGGGGAACTCAAAATTCTCCTTGGGATTAAAAAGAAAATTCTTTAAATGCCCGGTGTTCACATTATCTCTACTGATACCACTACTAGTGTTACTGCAGCTGGCAGTAGTGTTCATAACCACCACACTCAGCTCATCGTTGTGTCTGATGTTATCTTTTAATCTGAAAAGAGTTGTTTTGTGATTTTCAACTTGAATCAACTGAAGCTGGTTTTGCATTGCAGACACTGTCAGTCTGTTTACGTACCTGGAAGTGGATGATCTTTGCGTATGTTTCAGAGATGGACTCTGCGTAGAAGGGCGTGGTCCCCAGCAGCATCTCATAGGCACAGATACCCAGAGCCCACCAGTCACACTCAGGACCATAACGTCCACCTCCCTCGACTGCCCTTAGAATCTCTGGAGACAAATAGTCGGGTGTCCCGACTGCTACAGACGACTGAACCTGCAATGAAATCAGTAGCTTGATGGATTTTAAAAAAGCATACATAAAGGTCATGACCTGCGTTTCTAACATTTGTGTTGTGAACTGTCGTTGACGTGAGAAATTGTTTAAACCACTAAACCTGTCAGATGTTTGGCAGTTTTTTTCTCTCTCTCTCTCTCTCAAAGAGTATCTCTTCATGAAACTGCTCACTGTCAACTCTCACCATCCCATCCTCCTGGACCCTCATACAGGAGCCAAAGTCCCCTAGTCTGATGTGTCCGTCAGCTGTTAGCAGGATGTTGTCAGGTTTGATGTCTCTGTGTAAGTAACGAGGTAGAGGAGGCTTCAGATGGAGAGGATTTAGGATTTCATTCATAAAAAACCATGTGTCAGAGGTTGTTGCAGTGTTTTTATCCACTTCATGTTAAAGTTCCAGGAAAGCTTGGAAACATGTTTTGTGAGCTATGTTGGGCTTATTACTCAGAAAAGCAATATTTAAACCATTTGAAAAACAACTGACTGCGGACACAATCTGAAACTTAAACTTAAAAAAAAAGCTGTTTTAAAAATGAATCACTGTTTTTAAAGAGAATGGTCTACCTGTGTACATAACCCAGTCTGTGGACAGAGTCAATGGCCATGACCATCTCAGCCAGGTAGAACTGAGCCATATCCTCAGGGATCCGGTCTCCAAATTTACTGAGCAGAGTTAACAGGTCCCCCCCTACATAATAATCCATCACCAGGTACTGAGGGAGGAACAGGTGGATGAGTGAGGAAAGTTGTAGCAGGGTTTAAGTTACATACAGCATATGCAATAGACCAGTGGGACATATTTGTCCAAAGAATTTACTTGATATAAGTGATCCATACGAACCAGATAGTTGTCATCCTGAAAGGCATAGTGCAACTCTGTGATCCAGCGTCTGTCACCTCTCAACAAAACCTCCCTCTCCTCCTGGTAACATGCAGTCTATTTAAGACACAAACACAAAGACAGCTGGATCAAAAAACAGAAAAGTAAGAAAGGCCGATGCCCAGGTGGATGTCCCTCTGAGCTACAATCAACTGAAGGACATGCAGCTCACCCCAGCATATACAGTAAGAACACTGGCCATGTTCGCTGTCCTGTGAACGTGAGTGTCGGTTTGTGTTTGTGTGTATACCTCTCCTCGCCTCAGCATGTCCCACTTATTCATAATCTTCAGAGCATACACCTGTTGTGTGCTTCGTATCCTCGCCACAGCAACCTGTTACAGTGACAAGACATAACCGCAATAAGCACATGAAGCATGCACACACAAAGTGGCTGCATGCATTACTTGAGACTGACATGCATCCATTAGTCAGCATAAGTAATTAGGAAGTCATGTAAAGCTGTTTGATAGAATGAGGTGTTGGTGTTTACACCATCACAAAAACAGTACGGTGTATAGAAAGATCCAGAGATCCAGAGTTCTGCATGTCAATATTTCAGTGGGACATTTAAGTGTTATTATAAGGCTGATGTTGTGCATGGGATTTTTCAATGATAGTAAAGATACACTAATGTACCACCACAATCAGGGAGACTTCGAGGTATGCGGGTGTCTTTAGCTGTGTTGAAATAGAAGTTCAGTATTAAACGCCACTGACTGTTCCAGATTTTCTGAGTACTCTCCTCCTCCTCCTTGTTTGATGTCAAGCAAACATTACAACAGAGATGCCAATTTATTTGCCAGATGGGTACATCATAGTAGCCACAGAAGTATCATAGATACTTTATTGTTTAATTTAAATATAACCTTTAAAAAGTTGGATTTATTGCATTTGTTTTGGATCGCATTGGGTAGATAGATAGATAGATAGAATAGTTTGTTAATCCCCTCAGGGAGTGTTACAGTGCAGTATTGCAGCAGCAATTCACAAATCACAAAACACATAACTTACACTAAGCTGACCTGAGGTAGGTAAGAAAAACACTATTTAAAAAATATATACTCATGTGCATAGAAACTACTCTACTAGAATGTGTAATGTCAGGGGAGGGGAGTCATTGTACAGCATTATTGCAGTGGGTCAGAATAACTTTCTGTTGCTAAAGAATGGTCATTATATTGCATTGCATGAAATTCTACAGGTGTACCTAATAAACTGGCAAGAAACAAAATAAATAAAACAGGAGGCCTGAACCGAAATCACAACTGCATCTATGTCCAAGCTTGAATATATAAAAATCTTGGGAAAATAAGTTCTGCTAAACTGGAGTCTGTGATGTGTAGGACAGTGATGATTATTTAAACTAAGAGGCAACAATGATTATTCCAAATAAATGTACACCACTAGCACCCAAAATAACAAAAAATAACTTTTCTTGTTGATGTTAGGATTGATTGTGCACCACTGGTGCTGTCGAGTCCAGCTACAATTTATTAAGAACAAAAAAACACTGCTCGTAATAAGAAAAAGAGTATATGAAAGTGTAAAAGTGTAAAATAAACAAATAATTCATATTCTGCTGGAAATAATTCTCAATACTTAGTCAGATCATGCTGATTTAAAACACCTGAAAAATATAATTCCTGTTCCAGACCAGCTCACCTCACTGAATGTGCCTCGGCCGATCACCTTCAGGATGTGAAAGTCTTCTCTTTTGATGCGAGTCCTCTTCACTTGCCTCACCAGGGGCTCAGCTGCGATTGGAGGAGAGAAGACAGTATTATTTAACCTAACCTGGTTATGTGAGTTTGTGTGTATGAAGCATATTACAGTCACTGTACACAAGAACTGCAGCAATCACTCTTTCTCTTTCAAAGAGCGGTGCCCTGAGGTGAATTTCATTCAAGTCAAATTCTGTTATTCAATGCAAATACTGATCCAAAGTGAATGTCTAATATTCTGTACTATTCAGTATCTATGGTGTCTTGGTGAAAGGTTTGGACAGTTTCAAATTTAACAACATCAGACATCATCAAATTCCATGAAAAAAAAAAAAAATTTAGACATTCAGCTTCCATTGGTGAGTAATTTAGCTGAATGAAACTGATAAGCTCTCTGTCAGCCATATGATCGGAAAAAGGTAAAGGAAGAAGATGAGCACTTAAATTTTCAACCACATTTAAACCACCCACTCTTGCAAGTGTGTCGGGATCCCAACGCAGTCCTCTCACTAACATATAATAAGAGAATTACTGCTGTTAGCATCCTGGGAGGCTGGCTCAGGACAGGAGGCCTGCAGACTCAGAAACTCGAGCCTAACTGACCAGATCGCCGGCTGGGAGCTAGGTCTCTGATAGAAGGCAGACAGGAGGCTAGCTGACTAGACGCTAGCAGGCAGGAGTTCATTCTGATTTTCCACTGCTTGTGTAGCGGCTCCAATCAAATCATAAGACAGACAGACTGTCTGCATCAATATTTTCTTTGCCAGGCTGGCGAATAGAAATGGAAATCTTCCAGTTCTGCTACCCACCAGCACCCTGCTGCATTCAGTTTGCAGTGGACAGTACAAAGGTACCTGGATATACACAGGATTACAGTGACGGATGGTGCATAGATGTAAATGTGTGTGGTGCAACAGATGGCCGCCTCGGTGCTGCCCTCTCTAGTACTTGCTTTGTTTTAGTTTACTTGTTGTGTTTTGAGCCGTCCCTCTTCGATACAATACAGCCGCGAGGAACTGTTACACAATGATTAATTTACTGGTTAGACGTTTTTTCCACTTCATCGAGCCGGAACGATTTTCTCAACTTCTTGTTGGAGGAGCAGCAGCTCTGTAGGGGATACGGAGGAGACGCAGAAGGAAGAAGTGAGCCGGTGGAGTTCAGGGGATCAATTATCAAAAAGGCGCAGCAGAGGATGTCCAACCTGCCTCAACAGGTTGAGCCACAACTACACAAGAATAATGCACATCCATCATCGTCTGGTTTGGATCTGCCACCAGACAGGACCAGAACAGAGTGCAACAGACTAAAAGGACTGCTGGGAAAGTCACTGATGCCAACCTGCCCTCTGTTCAGGACTTGCACTCCTCTAGACCAGGCATGTCCAAACTATTCCATAAAGGGCCGTGTGGCTGCAGGTTTTCGTTCCAACCAAGGAGGAGCACACCAGGCCAGCCAATCAACATCAAGGGATCACTGAGTTATCAGCTGAAGACTGAGCTCAGCTAATTAAGCTGGTGTGCTCCTCCTTGGTTGGAACGAAAACCTGCAGCCACACGGCCCTTTATGGAATAGTTTGGACATGCCTGCTCTAGACTAAGAAAACTGCTGGAAGCATCACTGCAGACCCCTGACATTCTGGACACAACCTGTTCCAACTTCTCCCCTCCGGTAGGTGCTACAGATCACTGAACACCAAAACAACCAGACACAAAAACAGTTTCTTTCCACAAGCCCTCACCCTGATGAACAGCTGGCTAGTCATGCAGTGTCACTAAAACCTCTGACACCAAAACATCCACTGACTGCTGTTTGGGATCCATTGACACAAAGCTTTTGGCATGTGCATTTGCAGCTCACTGTCACCATCAACAAAAATGCTTGCACATTGTAAATTGTACATATTGTTTGTTGCCTCATCATTCTTTGTATATATATATATATTGTGTATTTGATATTTTATGCACTACTAATTGTTGTTATTCATCAGCTGTTTCGTTTCGTTTGCCACTTCCCACTACGTTTTTGTGTTGCAGGGTGGTGGTGTCCACAGGTGCTTTAAGCAGGTCATACAAGAGGCTGGCAATACATGTAAAATCTGTTATATACTGCCAGTAACAACTCTACAATCCAAAGACTGCTCTTAATTCACCAACAGTAAGTGGATGATTGTCCTTTAGGCCGCCATGGGTTCTTATAGGGCTCAAATATCAGAACCTTATCCTTATAATCAACATATGAACCATAACACAGAAGTTTCTCAAGAAATGATATGAAGTGTTATTAATTAAACATGTAAACCCTAACCCTAACCAATGATATTTGACATGTTTATTTGATTTTTTAGGCCTAACACATGATGCTTATCTGGCAAAAATTTAGTTATTTTCATAAAATCATATTCATTTCTGAATGTTTTACACTACATAAGAAAACAAACATCAAGAACAACATACTGTATATCAAATCAGCGACAGCAACACACAGTGAACAACATGGAACTAATGCATGAGAACTGCATGGATATGATGAGGGAGATACAGTGCCTGGACGTGGGCTAGAGATGGCCATGGCTAGTTCATCATAGTTTATGTCATACCTGTCTAAACAGGGTACAGAATAACAAGGGCAAACACTGGAAAGGGCTGGAACGCTTAACACACAAGGTACCAAGGCGAACTGGTAATGAGTGGGGGGAAAACACAGACTAGGGAGGAAAGGCTAACGAGGGACAGGTGAAACTAATCAACAATCACAAAGGTGGAAACCAGGAGCAGATGGACTCCGGGAGCAGGTGTCTGCTGGACCGCCGACTGGGAACCAAGAGTAGATGTCGGCTGGGCTACTGACTGGAAGCCTGGAGCAGATGTTGGCCAGACTGCTTACTGGAAACCAGGAGCAGATGTTGACCGGCTGTTAGCTGTCTGGGCAGTTGGCTCAGGACAGGAAGACTGCAGGCTCACAAACATGAGCCTAAATCCAAAGTCAAGGCTGGATGCAGGCTGATTGGAGGTTAGTGGGCTTGATGCTAGTAGACAGGAGTGAAGATTGGCTGCTAGTGGGCCTGGTGCTAACAGGCCGAAGTGTAGACTGGAAGCTGGCATGCTGGACGCTAGCTGGCTGAAAGCTGGCAGACTGGGAACCTGGGGCTGAGGCTTGAGCTGGTAGCTGTGAACCTGGGGCATTAAGGAAGTCAGTGACCCACATAGGTATGGAATTATTTAGCCACGGAAAGGGTCAAGGAAAGGCAATCCATGCAAATCCAACATGGTGCAGGTAAAAAATACAAAAACAGGCAAGGTCCAGGAAAAAACAAAGCAATGGTCGAAAAACACTGGAGAAGAGTGGAAAGGGTTGGAGCGCTTGACATGCAAGGCACTAAGACAAAACGTACGCTCCTTGGATGACACTGATTTCGCTGACATTGGTCATGCCCATTTACACCTCTAAAATTCTTCCGCCATATTGGATCAAGGTCTTCATGAGGACATGCGTGACATATTGAAGCATGAAACCAACAGCACGACCTTGTGGCCATTAGAAAAACCCCACCATGCTACTTAACTGCTGTATCTCTTTAATGTAATATTGCATTGTAATCAAATTCAAGTTGTACAGATGGCGCTCCTAAACGAGTACATTTTGCAATTTCACCTGTAGGAGGTGCTCAAATATTTGGAAAATTGCTGCTGTAGTAGCAAACACCTTCCAGCTCTCACTCTTCAAGAAATGAAAATTCGTCCTTGTTTCTGTGCAGGAAATGGACATCACTCTCCATCCTGTTCCCTGTGTCTGCTGCAGCTATGTCCTTCCAAAAAATCAAAGTCTGTGGAACGTGTGTGTGTGTGTGTGTGTGTGTGTGTGTGTGTGTGTGTGTGTGTGTGTGTATCCTGTGCCCGCATGCCTGCATGTATTTATTCAAGACTACCACGGTAAGTGCTCTGCCAATCCCTCTGCCAGCTTCCTGTCCTGATGAACAGAAATGACTCCCCTGCATGAAGAATGACCAAAATAATCAGTAAGAAATTAATTAAATATGTTGGTGAACAGCTGATGAAATGTCCCTGCACAGGATTTGTTGCTGATATTTCTACTTTCTTTCGCGTATTTCTCCTCCAGCATGTAGATGTTGTAAAATCAGACAGTTTTGAATGGGACATACAACAGTGAGAGTCAGATGTGAACAGCTGACGCGTCTTGTGATAGTAATGTCTCATAACTGAACATGCTGATGACTAAAGGCCATTCATAAGACTCGTCCTCATATGTGGACAACAAATGTCTTTTGTCAGTTTTGTATCATGCTGAAAGGCTACTGACTACTGCTGCTGCTATTTTATGCATGATTTGCTATAGGAATATATTATTATTACTGTTATTAGTATTATTACAGTATCTGAACGGAGGAACTGGTCCTTCAGTGCCAATGAAGGCATATTCTTGAACGCTGGTTTCATATCAATACTTGGACAGATGTCCCTCATGTAAACTCTGTTGGCACTTGCTGTCACTAACGATATTGTTGAGGCCACAACAAGGAAAAGAAGAAAAACAGTGATGGAGTCATTGCCAGTTCCTGTGAATGTTGACTCTGGCTCTGCACCCATCACTGACCTCTCCTGTTAGGAAAGCCATGTAGGGAGTGACCAGACCATAAGCAAACCAGACACAGAGGGGCTGGAAGGAAAGCAACATGAAAACAGACTTTCGATGTGAGAAAAGTTTGAGGAATTTTTATTTGTTACCAGAAGCCTATAAAATCCTCCAGTTTGTTGAACTCAGTGTTCGAGACAATGTTCTGTGAAATGCCGCTCTGACTGTCTGGCTCAGCTCAAAGCCTCCCCCTAATCCACCAGTTCTTCTTGTCATAGCAAAACTTGATTGATCAAGGCCTACAACGAGCTTCACAGAGGGCACAACACAATTAATCAGTGCTCAGACTGCAGTATGCAACTTTTTCCAAATCAAAGGGATTGATCATCTAAATTGCAAATAAACACATTTTCTCTCTTCTGTGTTATGATATCTAATGGAGATGGTGATTCCGGAAAAACATATTACTGCTGAAATTTTCAGTGCTGTGAGCAGCACCATTGATCTCATTGTACAGGACTGGAGGCATACATTTCAGAGACAGATAATTTAAAACTTGAGCAAATACCAAAACTATCTGCATGGTGTGATAACACTAAGTGAGAAAATGAATGATATACAGTGCTGTAAAGCATTAGTCTGTGTCTGTTTTCCCACAGTTCCCCCACCACCTGAAATAGAGGCTATTTCACCTATTCAGTGATATTTACAGGAAGCATTTACAGGAAATATCAGTACATCAACAACAAGAGGACCAGTTTAACACCAAACTGAACTGTGACACTGACACCCTAACCCTACCATCAGAAGAAGAGAAAAGGCTGAATGTGACAGAGAAATGCAGCTCAGCTGTGGAATGCCTGCTGGTTAGTTGATGTGCTACATCTCAAGATAGCAGTGCTGAAGTCTGAACTAGTGCCAAAAGCATTAGTCAGTTATTGGTTAGTGTAGTGATAGAAAATTAATTAAAAACAACAATTCTGCTAATTGAAATCTGTTTTTGTCTGTTTGACTGAAATATCTCAACAAATACTGAATGGATTGTCATGAAATTGGATCCAGACATTCATTCCTCCTCAGGATGAATGATGAGACCCCGTAACTTTTCATCTAGTATCATCATCAGATCAAAGTTTTTATGTTGTGAACTGGTTCCAATCATCCTCAGCTGTACCAGTGCACCAGTGTTTAATCTGCATTGCTTTCAAGTGCTAGAAGTCTTTAACAAAGAGTATGCACACACACGATTGTTCTTGTTTCTGCATTGAAGGCATAGATCTATAAAGCACTATTTCCCCCCGCCTGCGGTGTTTCTGTCATCCTTGCCAACTGTGTGAAGCAGATTTACTCTGCAGCTCAGTCATCATATCCAGCTAAACCCAGAAATGTGCTTCATCACAGATGAAGGCCAGCCAACTCTGACACTTGATCCTCATTCCTGCACACATGCTGTAGTTAAATTTGGAATGTCCCATCACTGGGGAGACACGATAGCACCCCCCTCCCACCCCCCCACCTGCTGGACATCACAATAGGCCCACACACAGTCACATGCATGGATGGATTCTGTGAATAATATAGAAAGTGGGAGGAGAGAGGGAGGATGGGGTGAAAGTTGAGGTGTGATGACATGTCAGCAGACATGGCACGCAGCCAGTCAGACTACAATAGGCAGCATTTATGAGCATGTGTTCAGTGTGTTTATGCATCTGTGTGCAACTGTCTATAATTGCTAAAAATATTGCCATGGCGACACCATCTGAAATAACCACATCGACATGTGAGCAGTGAACGCGTTGTCCTCGTACACCTTTTATTTTCTTTACAATATGTCTGTCATTGAGCCACAGTCTTAGTGACGGGACACCGGTTGAAAAGTCTCAGAGAGATCGATGAGGTATGGCAGACAGTCAGCAGAGGAGTGTTGCCTTTCTTGACCTCATTGGGGTCTAAGCCCAGTGCATTCTGGGTCATAACACAGAGGTTACTGGGGCAGGTATGGATGGTCACTCAGCTCAGCTCTGAATTTCTCAGTGCCCAACACCGTGAGACTCAGTTGTGGTGCTCATCACTTTCATGGCACTATAATCCTTGGAAAATGTCGACCTTGTCTGACGGTCAGTCTTTAAATGGAATACAGTGTGGGTTGAGATTAATTACAATTTAGATTAACTAATTAGGTCAGTATAGTTTAATAGAAATATTATTAACCCTACGTAACCCTACACATTGTGAGTGTTTTTGTGTCATAATATGTTCTGGTTGGCTGTATGTGTTTTTGTTTCAGTGACACACATACTAGTGAATACGCTGCATGTCAGACAGTCTTCATTTATTTTAGTCTGACTTAACTTAAGTCTAACTTAACTGTGTGACTTTCACGTTGTATTTTAGGGATACAAACATCAGGCTGTTGCTATGAATGTTAGTGGCACTTAGGTTGTTGGTTTAGACTGAAGTCATGTTGAGAAACACGAGCACAGCTGAGAGATGAAGTGCCGTCTCTGAGGTTTCACAGATAAACTATTGATAATACAGCTGCAACTAACTATTTTTTTCATTACTGACCAATCTGTCAGTTGTTTTTTGATTAACTGACAAATCATACAAAATGTTGTGACATGTTGAATAGCATGTTTTGTCTGGCCAACAGTCCAAAACTCCATGATATTTTAGATGAAAGCAGTCTTCATTTGAGAACTCGAAATGTTTATTTTTACTGGAAATTTTTAATTATTGCTGGACCACAAATTATCTCCCACTGTTTGTCTCACATTCCCACAGAAATCAGTCTCACAATGTAACAGCAGAGAAACCAAACATGAATGCACTGTTTATATCTCAGAGCTGTACTTCAGCGTTATCCATTAGGAAAGTATATATGCCACATTGTTCCAAGTGCTCTGATGTCCACTCTACATTGTGTATGTAGTAGTATCCCATGGAGACTTCTTGCTGGAACTATTTTAGCGAGCACCAGCATAATAGAATAATTTTAAAGAACCAGTGTGCAAGATTCAGAGGCCTCACCCCTCCCTTGACGAGCGTATAGAAGAACCTACAGTGGTCACAAAAAACACAAAAGGCACTTCCAATAATCAGTGTTTGGTTTGTCATTTCTGTGCTGATCTAGAAACATGGTGGTACAACATGGTGGACTCCGTGGTAGAGGACTCACTCTGTAGACTCCTTCTGAAGTAACAAAAACATGAGCCTTACTTTAGGTGATTACACACCAACAGAAACATACACAAGCATGATACACTTCTGCTGTATTCTGCCAGCTGATCTCCCTAAATCAGCAATGATACCTACACAGTTATTACATAAACATGTGTTTACAAAATATTGTATCAGAAGATAATAAAATGGCACCATTGTAAAATTCAGAGAGTAATATTTAGACAGCACTGCGTTGAAAACAGACACGATTCTCACAAACACTTGCAAAAACCATCGTCTGTGAACACAGTTCGTCGCTGCAATCGTATATAAACCAGATCCAGAGATGCTGCTGCCTTCTCTGGTCCGAGGCTCATTCAAGATGGTCTGAGACAAAGCCGAAAGCTGGCCTGTGGGCGTGCAGTTCAAAAGCCACCACCTGTGATGGTATGGTGGTGCATTCGTACACATGGCATGGCTGACCTGCACATTCTTGAAGGCACCATTATGCTGAACCATATCTAGGTTTTGGAGCAACAAATGTTGCCAAGAAGACAACATTTTTTCTTTTCCAGGGAAGGCCTTGCTTATTTCAGCAAGACAACGGCAAACCACATTCTGCACATATTACGACAGCATGGCTCGAGGGAGACCAGGAACTGTCGAGCAGCTGACATCGTGCATTAAACAAGAATGGAAAAACATTCCACTTTCAAAATGACAGCAATTAGTCTCCTCAATTCCTACATGCTTACAGAGTGCTGTAAAAAGAAGAGGTGAAGCAACAGAGTGATAAACATGACCCTGACCCAACTTTTTTTGCCTCAGCCTCCCTACAGTGGCCGCTCTCTGGAGGCAGTGTTTGATTTGACTGTTCTGGGCTACTGTAGAAACATGGCGGTGAAACATGGTGGACTCAGTGGGAGAGGACCCACTCAACTTCAATGTTGAAGATAAATTCAGATGTTTATATTCAATTTAAACGTGTTTGAACAATCACACTTCGATGCATAAATCAAGGTAGAAAAGTCATCAATAATGTAAATGCACCGGGAAACATAAAACCTAAAGCTTTACCGACCATTTATAGACAAAAACCAGCAGACTGCCAACAGTTTTGGAACGAGTCAATCAGCAGTGAACGGTCACAATATTTAATCATGACAGTGGTTTAAACTTGGCTCCGTTTGGTAGGCTGCAGTCTGTTTCAGTTGAAAAGCTATTGTACAGTATGAAGATTTAGTAGTTGCCTGTCTCCAGTCAATCCAGGAAGCCTTCTGGTTGACACAAATGTCACAACGTGTCCTTGTGGAAGAGATTCCTCTTTTTCCCTCACTTTAGCTATGTCTGCCACAGTATAGTTAAGGTTAGGGAAATATCTTGATTATGGCAAAGAAACTAGACTGTAGAAAAGCAACAGCGTCCATAAGCAACAGATACCTCAGGGTTAGGCAGCAGTCACAGTCTCGGTTAAGGACGGGGAAGGATAGGCATTATAGTTAATAGAAGAACTGCACATTACTGAGTCCCAGAAGAATAAAAGCATCAGTCATTTCAGCAAACGACAGATGTTTTGTTCAACTAATGAAGATCTCTCGTGGTCATAGCAGTAATCACTCCTAAGCAGTGTGACGTCGTCATAGAGCTGCAAAATCCACAGAGGGAGGAGGCTGGGGTGGATCAACAATCCATCAGGCTACGAGAGAGAGCTGTCCATCAGTTTCTTTTCACCCAGCCGCGATGTTTGCCCAAGCAACAAAACCTTAACCGCAGCTGTGTTTTACAGTCACATCATTAAAAAGACACACACACTGGCACTGGATGGAGACTGTGAGCTGAACATGTGAGCATGTGTACGACAGGAGGCTGATAGAAATCCACAGCCTGCAGTTGGTATTATATTCATAAAGCAGTTTGAGATGATTGTGACGTTTGCTTCGTCACACGTGGTGTTATGTGTGATGAGTTTTGGGTAATGTGTCGGTTGATGGGTCTTGATCAGAAGCCAAAAACATTAGATGCCAAGGAACGTGCTCTGTCAGTAGCAGGATGAATAATTTCAGTCATGTTGTTATGTAAATGAAATTATAAAGGTGTAGTTGTCAGGAAAAAGGAAGAAAACACACCTACCCACCCACACCCAGACCCACCCACGCACCCACGCACACACACACACACACACAGATACTTTTAGAATTAAGAGGAAATCACTCACCCCATTGCAGGAAACCAGAGACATACTTCTCCCTTGCGAAGGACGAGGAGTAAAACTCCTGGTAGACGCCTACCAGAAGATCCAACAAGGTCTGGAGCCCAACAGGTCCCGTGGTCCGGGGGCCCTCGGCCAGGTCAAGTCCACCAAGGCCAGGGCCCGTTGACATGGCGCCCAGTGGCTGAGGAGTCCTTTTCCTTTAGAGTCCTGGTGAAACGCTGGCATCCATGGTGTGCTGGATTTAGAGTGAGACAAGCTGGATCTTCTTCTACCTCTGGATTTACAGTTTGCAGTTAAGCCCACCCTCACTATCTTTTTTGGTCTGCCCCCCACACTCACTCGCTGGATCTCTTTCTGGATCACCATCTAACCCCACCCCCCGGCCCTTGTGACTTTTCTGTCTCTGCGCTCTGCACGATCACAGTACAGGAGTGTGACTTTTCTATGCAAACATCCAGTTTTAACACTTCATGCCCTCTCTTCCTCCCTGCCTCGAGTTTATAGTCACTTACAGTTGTCCTCTGTGCTGTTTGTAATTAAGTCTCAGTCCCCTCCTCTCTCTCTGTCTATCTTTGTCTCTCTCTTTATTCTTCTCTCCCCATGGGTGTGCAGCATCTGTCAAGCCTGCAATTTCTCCAGCTCTGACTCCAGACCTTTTTTGGTGTTTGAGCCTCCCTCTCTCTCTCTCTCTCTCTGTCTCTCTCTCTCTCTCTCCACTCTCTCTATTCAAAGTACTTCAAACTTTTTACTACAACAGTGAAGCCTAATAGAGAAGCATGCACATGCCCTGAAACAAGTTCTCCTTTCCTCTTCCATGGTACTTGATTCTTTTTTTATTACCTTTCTTCTCTTTTCTTCCCCCTGTGAGAGAGCAAACAGGAACCACTGACCTGAATCAGCTGTTGCTGTTACATTCAGTCATGTTTGGAAGAGCGCAAATCTCTTATTTTGTCAACCATCCAAGGATTGTTTTTAGTTCCCTTGATTTTTTTTAATATCCCCCCCGCCTCACTCCTCTCTCCCCTGAGTCACCCCTCACAGTCCTCCTCATGTCAAGGTTGCCTCTGTCTCCCTCTCTCACTCTTTTTGAAGGACGTAGAAGAGATCATTTCCTGCTTTTGATAACCCTTTCCTCTCTGTCTGTTCATCTCTCTCTGCCCTTCTCTCTTCCTCGGCTGCAGTATCTGTAGCTCTGTGTCTGCGCTCTCTTTCACTCACTCCTCTTTCTCCTCCCCAACTTTTATGTTTTGGCTTCATGAGTGAACTACCTCTGTCCTCCTCTGTCTTTATAAATACACCACAGCTGCCACACCACAGCCCTCAACTTTTAATCTCTCTGTTTCATCGCTGCTGAAACTCTATTTTCTGCATCAAGCTAATGCTCCACACTTCCACATGAGTGTGACTGTGTTTTTCTCAAGCCAATCACTTCATCTATATATATCTATATCACTGTATATGCTTTGTGTAATGACAAAGCTATCTGTCGTATCAGTCTCAGTATTGACGAATGAACACAGAAGAATTCAAAAAAGTATTTTGATATAAAGGTAAAACAAATCCATATATAAAAAATGGATTCACAACTGTGTTTCTCTGTCTTGCATTTGCAGTTTTCATCTAAAACATACTCAGATATTTATGTTTATATTTATATACATGGCGTTGAATGTGCATTTACAAACTGCTCGTCATTTGTGCACTTAACTGCCTTTGTGTATGGATGTTTTGAGACTCCCACGGCTCAGTTCACAAATGCATTTTTCAACCAATCACATAGGCGTAGATTTGAGGGTGTGATTTTATTATGGATCTATTATAAGAGCTGGATACTGGACTCATAGATGGCACCAATAAAAACTGCTCGCACACCCGAAAAGTTTCTAGCTTCCAAGTTACATCTATGACCATCCCATCCCATCGTGCCTGTGGCCCAGTCGGGCCATGTGAACCAGTCCCGAGACACAACACGAATGCACATAATGTGTTTGTACACAGTGGGGATGTCTTCCAGAAAAAAAAAAAAAACTGTTCTGAGCTCAGTAAAAGTTTAACAGAGATTAAACCCTACAAACAGAGTGTTTGTTCTTATACCTTTGAATAGATGTGTTTGTGGATTTCTACCGCATTTATTCAAAACAAGAAAAATACTGCCTGTATCTGAAATACATTTACAAACCTTATTTTTATTATATGTGGATTTGTTTACAACAATAATTATTTTTGTGTGCAGTGAAAAATATTTATGTGGAGAGGGCCCTTTATATGTAAATCCTGAAATACATTTGTGAATCTTCCTGTCCATCCATTCTAGTATTTGTTTGGTTTGAGATCATTCAAGTCTGAAATCCAGTTGGCCAGGGCCTTAATACAGTGATATCACACTGTTACATGTGAAGCTCATAATTATGACAACATGAATTAATATTGCCTGTATTTTTTATTTAGTTTCCAACAATTCTATGATTATCAGAAGAACCATAGAAATAGTTTAGTGTAATAACTACTGTTTTATTTTTCATAAGGGGATCCATGATGACTGCAGCACCTGACTTGACACATATGAGATTCACATGTACACCATTTCCATTCCAAATCACAAACACACTATCACATATCATCAATGACACTCAAAGGTGATGGCTTTCAAATGTGATTAAGATATCGTTCTTTGTTCTTCACAGTTTGATATAGAGGACTGTGGACGGGTGGGGGCGGTGTTTAGTAGCTGGTCAATAGAGGAGAATAATACTCCCAGCATTCTCTGAAATCGTCTTGGAAAAGTAATCTTTTCTTGTAAGAAACCTGAAGGACACATGAAGCACAAAAAACAGACAAAAGCATTACCCCAAATGTGCCAGCACCTCCTGCTGGTGAGAGTAGAAAATTACTCCTGTGGTTACAGCAGCAACCAGGGAACGATACAGACAAAAGTAGATCACTGATAATGACGATATATATGTCAGTGTAGCTGTATCAAAATAACTTTTAATTCAGTGAGTTACCACTAAGAGCTGAAGTGTTTGCCTTACGTGCACCACACATTCCTGGAAACATGAACTAAGCTCTGATCCCAAAATATCACAGAAAGTCATGTGTTTACTTTAGAATCTCGTTGATTGGAAATCTACAACCCACAATCCTCTTTGATTCCGTACTAGGTAGCCTTATATGGCATGTTTCATAATCTACCGTGGCATCAGCAACTTTGCTGAGTGATGAATAGTTAGGGGTTAGGGGGAAAGGACTCATTAATTAATCACGATATAAATAATCTTTCAGATGTGATGAATGTGTGCAGCCAGGACAGCTCACCTGCTAATTTGCATGTATGAGGCCGTGTGTGCCTGCACACTCACATGTTACATCAAGGCTTTGCTTGTCATTGAAGATGACACTAAGCCTGTCAGTTCGGAAAGCTGATTTGCACGTTAGTCTGAATGTGCAGTGCTGTGTGCGTCACTGAATGGGACACTGTGGGAGAATGAAGGGAGGGGAGGGGAAAAACAGAGGAGGAGGAGGGGGAAGAAAAGAAGATGAACCTGTGGCTGGTCGGAAGGAAAGAAAGAAAAGTTACTTACAGCACAGTGTGGCCAACTTTCAAAAGGAATAGTCCAGTTTCTGAACCATTTTTTGTAAAAGAAGACATTTGGAATAACTTCTTGCTTTGATCCTCGGGATTGTTAGGTCTTTAAGTCCCAGTTAAGATGAGCTGTATCCCCGCCTCGCACAGGTAAGATACATGACTGAATACTAAATCACTAAAGAGAAATTTTATACAATGTGGCTACCTGCTCAAACTTCCATAGCTATGACAAATGAAGTGTGCCAAGTGTGGTAGGCCCCATGGCAGATTTAATGAAACAACAAGATAATTGATTCTAGAGGTATCTTATACCTGAAACTAAATTTGTTGAAACCTTGGTGTTTGGAAATGGGATTACACACCTACAACCTGGGATGAAAGTCATCAAGTCATCTGCCAAATTTTGAATACATGGCATAACATGTCAGTGTGCATATACAGTATAAACACACTGTACAGTCATTAATTTGTATTTCTGTCCAATTGGAAGTCATAAGAATAAAACTGTAGTGGCCAGGTCTGGTCTTTTTGTTATCCCTCACAGTGGAGTTATCAATTGGACAATCATCTTTATATAAATATACTTCAACTAAGGAAACCAAATGTTCTCCTAATTTCTTCTTCCTAATCTTTATACCAGCTCAGGCCTTCCTTTTCCTTTCCACCTTCTCTCATCCTTCCAACATCCGAGCTGAGGAGTCACTTGTTTAAGCCTGTTATGTCATTAAGTGCTTACCTACAGATTAACAAAGCAGAAGAACAACCCCCCCACACACCAATCTCTGCAATTGTTGTCAACACTGACCACTTTTTGTAACATTGCATTGCATCTCTGCATATTTTCCTGACTCCCTTTGTGTGTAGAATTGTCAATCCAATTCAGTATAGCAGATAGTTTTGGTATCACAAACTCCCAGCAGCCCTAACATTTGACCACAGAGCTCCATTTGATCAAACTCTGCCCCGATCACCTCAATTTAAAATGCTGTTGACTCAGTGCGCATGGGAAAAAAGTATAGCAAACCCAGTTTTAACAAAGATATAGGATAGGGATAGTGTAATAGTAAGAAGCAACATGTGATGAATAAGTACACAATACAATAAGCAAAACAGACATTGGCTGAATTCACAAGAAATAGTGATATTGCCCAGTTTAGTATACACTGTTGTAACAAATATGATGATGAGATGGACAACTGCAGAGTTGTCAGAGACCTTTTGCAGGTGGCAGTTAGCTGATTTGTGCTTGAAGACTGAGTTGTAGATGGTGATGAGGAAGGGAGTCAGGACTGCTTCCTGCAGGGCCCTGTGCTGAAGACATATATGTCAGACTCCAAGTCCTGTATCTTCACATACTGTAGTCAGTTGGTGAGGTAGTCCATGATCCATGCTGTGAGGTGGTGGTCCACCCCTGCGTGCTCCAACTTATCTCTCGGAAGGGTGGGCTGTATGGTATTGAAGGCACTGGAGAAATAAAAAACATGATTCTCATAGTGCTCCCAGCCTTTTCCAGGGGAGAAAGGGACCTATGTAGGAAGTAGATGACAGGCTGATACGTGAACTGTAGAGTCCATTGATGGTCTCACCAGGAGTCAGAGATGGATAAGGGCCAACATCTCCACAGCTAGCTGCTTAGAGCTGTTGAGGACCTTGGATTTAGGGGGTCTTTGGGGCAAATGTGACTGTCAAAAGTGAAAAGACATTCCTGACACTCCCTAAAGCCTATGGAGTGAATCCTGCAGACACACCTTTTTTAGGGATTCCCTTGCACAACAACAGCCGAAAGATAACCATCACTCCTTATGGGAGGTATGCCTTCCGTCAACTCCCACTTGGGATAACAAGCATGCCAGAAATCTTTAAGTGGAAAATAGCAGAAACCTTACAGGGGCTGGAAGGAACAGAGGTCTCTATGGATGACATCCTATTTCATGAAGAAACTGAGGAGATTCTTTATAGACTTCTGGAGCAGGTACTGAAAGTGATTGGGGCAGCTGGCCTCATATTTAACAGAGCTAAATGTAAGTTCAAACAGTCTCCTTCTGGAGCCCTGATGAGAGTAGCATGAGACCCGATCTTGAGAAAGTGGCTGGGACAGAAAATTTCCCACAACGTCAAAACGTATTAGAGCTAAATCAGTTATTTGGAATGGTCAACTACATGACCAAATTCATTACAAAAAAATCACTTGAAACTTGGAAAAGGTGGAAGAGCCACTAATGCCAAGTGTATTACCTTCCAGACCATGGCAAAAAGTAGCTGTAGATCTGTCTGAGTACAAGGAGGCAGTTCTGTCTGGTGTCAGACTACTATTCCAGGTACTTCGAGATCCTACACCTACCCATGCCAACCAGTAGCCAGATCATAGAAAAACGGCCCCCTTTGCACAGGACGGTATTCCAGAAGGGCTAGTAAGCAATAACAGACATCAGCTAGTTTCAGAGGAGTTCAGGCAGTGCAGTAACAAGTATGATTTTATTGATTTGACATCTAGTCTGCATTACGCCCAGAGTAATAGACAGACTAAGTAGGCTTGTGTAGGTAGCAAAAGGGATTCTTAAGCAGGAAAATCTCCTCCTGGCTCTGATGATATGCAAGGCCATGTCTTCTTCTTCTTTTCCCCCAGCAGAGACAAGCATGGTGAGCAATCTACTTTTATTGAACCCAGGAGACAGTGTTCCCATCAAACTGGAGAAGTTACTGTAGACATGTCTGAGGATCCTGGGACTGAAACAAACAATGACGTGTTTCAGAAGCAGAGCCTGCTTTTGCCTGCTAAGCTTTGTTGACTTGCTGAGATCTTGTGTATTTGGTCATTTTACCTTGATTTTCGTGCTTTGAGTCAGAAATAGCCTCAGCACATATTGTCCGTCGAGCAGAGCGTAGATACTACGCTCCTGATGGAAATGCACTCTTTGACTAGAATGGCAGCGATCAGCTCCGTCATACGCATCATGGATTGAACACAGATGTTACGCACCCAGAGGAAATTGGACACACTGGCTTGCCCTTTACTTCAATGAAATAATAAATCTTCGTCCATCTCTTGTAAAGCACGACACTCTGGATCTACTTTTATTTTGCTGACAATAATAAAGAATATCCTTGCAGGCCAGGTCTAACGCTGTCACAGGCTGAAGGTTCCCTATCCCAATGGTAGAACTTAATTTCTGACAGTAATGGTACGTTGAAGGCATCAGCACATGTCGTGAGATGCAGATACAAGATGTTTGTGTGGTTGTTTCTGTGCTAAGTGCAGAGCTGTCGTTAAACACTGCTGTGAGTGTTTCAGGTTTTCAAGTGTTCTCCTACTTTTGCTAGATGTCAAGCAGATGTTACACTACTCTTCTATAAAAACAAGTGAAGACAACATATTTCTCACTGGAAATTATTCAAAGCAATTATATATGTAAATATAGTGATAACTTCTGTTTTGCCAAAATTACACTTAATACCTTTTATTAAATTCCTTCCAAGTGAGACAAGGGTGTAAACTGAGACTTGACTGTTTGCGGAGGCATACAATACAATTACAACCATAATTCTATTATTTATTTATTTAGTTAGTTAGTTATAATTATTTTGTCCCATGTCAGCTTGTAATATTTTGTCACTTTTTGTCACCCTGACATGTCGCCAGTAGATCTCACATTGCTCTGACAACACATCTTGGCTCCAGTCTAACTTGTATTTTGTGGTTCTTGTTCATATCACATGGATCAGCATGTCGTTCTGTCGTAGCTTCAGTCATTGCTAAAACCTTCAATTCCATTCAGTGTGGACTTGGGGCAAAGAAGGCTTTTTTGGATTCTGTATTGCTGAAATTTATTAATGAGGTTAGATAACATACATGCCACAGACAAAACATAACCAAATGAACCCAAAATGTTTTGTGTGTGTGTTTGCAGTATGAACACTATTCTCAGTCAAGTGGAATCTCAGTTGGAGGAGAGTCCAATTCAGAGAAGAGGCAGCAAAGCCTACCAGGTACAACTGACATCTTTATTCAAGCATCATTTATCTCACTGTAGTGCAGTGACCTGCCTTATTTTGCTTCGTTTAAATAACATAGTTTGTCCTCAAGTCAAGATGTGGTTGCTTTAATGTTAATTTAATGTCAATTTAATTTAAACTTTAGCAAGGATGTGAAGTGACCCTCATAGTGCTGGGTAAAATGGGAAAATGTGCATTTTTTCATAACCTAAAGTTAGTATTGTTTTTTTATTCCATGAACTTTAGACGAGTCAAAACTTAAATAATAATATCAAGTTTATTTATGAAGTCCAGCATAAATCATCATAAATCTCCTCTCTGGTTCAGATCTTCCCTGAGGCCAATATGAATGATGAGTCAGACTCCAGCTCCTATCCTGACGACTTCCTCTACAAGAGGGAGCGTCTCCCCTCTATAGTTGTGGAGCCCAGTGAGATGGAGAATGGGGAGCTGTGCTGGTCTCCACGATGCCTAATGAACAACGGTGTGGAGGAGGATGAAGAGGAGGACAGCGGTGCCGGTCACACAGAGGGCTCTGTGGATGGGGAGCAGCAGGAGGACATGGGAATGGAGGACGGGTGAGGACCACGGTGTTCTAATCTCTCCCCAGACTTCGACCACAGTCCATCACTGCTGAAATGAAACAGATACTGAGAATTCTTGATCGATGCTGATTGTATGTCACTGTGACAGAAAATCAAGTTATGTTTGATCTGACCTTTTATCACTTTATTTGTTTTTTTACTACAACAAAAGCTGAACCGTTGCATTTACTTATGAAATTCCCATTCAAAAGTGTTTTTAATATCCTCTGAATCTGATATATCACCTCACTGTGTGTTTCAATTGTTTCTGTTGCAGCTCAGTTGGCAGAAAGTCTTCTATTGGACCGTCCCAGAGTCAACTGTCCCTCTCTCGGCTGACCCCGCCTGCTTCCCCCACCCCCCCTGAAGCTGCCCCACCCTGCCTGAGGAGCTGAACCAGAGCAACCAGCATGAACTGATGCCACTGCAGTTAACGTGGACTGTGTGTAACCTTTGTGATATGTAACCACTGCATGTCTGACTGTCCCAACAAAAGAAAAACCCTTTGGGAAGGTTGAGATACTTGCACATGTGAAAATATTTGGACTAAGCAAGGACCATTTCAAAACAACCAGTACTGCTTTTTGGTATGACAGCTCTAATTTGAAATAATCTGTGGTTAATTGCTGCAATTTGCTGCTACTGTATCTGACACTGTGGACAGACGGTAACCAGATACTATAGCAACAACCTCCACGACCTCTCAGGGTGGTTTCTTTCCTCTGTGACTCATCTAATCTAATCCTACAGCAAATAAGCATGTGATGAATGACTATCAGGCCCAGTTTACTAAACACTAGCATGAAAGCCTGGCCCAGGCCCAACATGTCTGTTATGGCTGTTACTGTAGTAATGAGAGCTCCAGCTGTGTCATGGAGTCACTCAGTCATGACATCAGTGGACCAACAAAAAGGAGGACACCTCCATTATTTCCAAAAAGGAATAGCTGTAGCGGCCTATGTGGGTGAGGGGGAGCTTTTGAAGTTTGTCCCTGTGGTCAAGTTCAGGGATGAGACTAATGACTCTGAATGGTAATGTTTGAACTAAGGTCTGACCAGTTTGGTTTGGATATACACCACATTTTGTGGCATCATTAAATATTGTTAAATGACAATGTCAAATAATTCAGTCTTTATGTCAAGGTGAACAATCCTCTTTAATGGAATTTGGACCATGTTGGGACACCACATGTCTAAATTCAAACCAGCATTGGGAAGACATACTGCAGTTATAGTGACCTTATTCATGTGTGCAGACCTTTCAAAGCATCAAATATCATTCTGGAGAGTCAACCAGTGTAATATTGAAATATACTGTATATAAACAGTTACAGTGATTAGCTACTATCATTTTTTATTGAAATGCTGCTGGATATATCAACAACTTCAAAAAGTTGTAGGAAAAGTTGTAGGTCCACACCTATTTAAAAAAGTGATGATATTTGTATGACTGTTGAGAACTTGAGTGTTAATTGTTTTTTATAACCTAAGTTGTTTGGCATGCTGCTTTTTCCTCCAGCTTGAACGAAAAATGAAGTTCCTGAATTATTGCTATACATTTTAGTTTTTCACAAATGCAGACATTTTATTTGCATCACGTCCTTTTCATGCCTACATTGGAAACCAATGTAGAACTTTTCTCTTATGTTTATGTAAGAGACACTTCACAGTTTGATTCTTGTGTTTGAATCCCGCTTGATGGTCATTAAAAGAATAAAAAAATAAAGATATGTGTTTGTTTGTATGTCAACCCGAACCCTAACTGAAAATTCAGTGTTGAGTGGTGAATGTCGACACTTTCTGTATAAAACTGGTCAGGACCAAACTCTTAATCTACAGGGACCCAAAAATCCCCCACGAGCAAGCACTTAGTGAGGAAACACTTCCTTTTAACAGACAAAAACCTAAAGCAGAACCAGGTTCTAGGTGGGCGGTCATCTTCCTCGACCAGTTAGTTGTAAGGGTAGAGAGAGGAAGAGAGGGAGCAGGATGGTGGGAGAGAGAGAGAGAGAAAGAGTTGATGAAAGTATGAAACCATGTCTAGCTCCTTATCAGCACAAATATGACACTTGCTGCTACAGTAGACAACTAAATCCTGAAGGACTAACCAGCCAGATGCCAATAATAACACTCAGTGACACATGCAGTACCCTCTAAATGCACATGCCCTCACACCAGAGAGTTACACAACACCATTAGTGGGAATCAAGGCATTCAAGTCAAGTTTCTATCATTTTTAACAACAAGTGTTGTTGTTAAAAATCTTTCAGATGAACAACACTGTAACAACACACCAGAAATACCCTTTTTACTCTTACGACTCTCTTGTTTCCAGTGATTGACATTTTAATAAGTCAAATAGGTGTGTAGTCGTTAATTTCACCTCCGCGTTAACTAGAGGGGCCATTAACCTCTCCAAATAAGAGACCCTATCATGTTACACTAAAGACCATGTAATTACAACATCTTTCCTCTAGAGGGAAGCAGAGCAACACATAGAACAAGTAGCACAGGCCCCTCGGTGCAAATATTCACATTACATAAAATGCAGTATAATGGTCCAAAACAGGGTTGTAATTACTTTCCACCATTAACCACAGTTCATCAGTCCACACTTTCATATTTAATCCAGGAAATGATTTGTTATTTAGTGACTTGGTATAAATGTCTATGTGGCAAAGCTACATTTTAATATTATTTAGATTAGAGGCATTAGGCTGTTGTTTATTCTGATGAGAACCATCTTAAAAGAACAGTGGTGAACCTGGAACAACAACCACTACTTTGAATATCAAAGTTTGCATATAGACTCTACAAAAAAAGCTGTCTGTGTGATTCTTGCATGTTAGTTTAAATCTCAACAAAGTTAACAACTGACAGTACTGTGTGTTAGTGCAAAAAGTCCAAAACCTATAAATGAGTCCAGATCTCTGGTGAGGCCATCACAAAATTATGCTGACCAAGTTCAGTTTTTATCATGTTGAAAGCATCCATCAGGAAAACAATGAACTGAGGCAATGCTCAACGTCAGAGCAGGACAGTGATCCATCCGCAGGTTTCAGGACTATTTGTTCAGAAGAAGGAGGAAAAAAAGGAAAAAAAACTACAGCTGTTACCAATAATCAGAAAAAACAGACATAGCATAACATTTCATTGCACAAGAGACCTGGAATAGCTGCCTTGAAGAAATCTTAATATAAAAGAAATTTAAAGACAAAAATGTGGAAAAATGAGACTTTATTAATGTATGGTTGAAACAAAGTCAGCGTGTTTTAAACTTTGCATGCCATTTCACTTTTCTCCCTTTGGAATTCCTCTCTGATATCTCCACAGTCAGCAGAAATGAGTAACACTCCCCACACACACACAGAAACCCTGACAGTCAGAGGAGAAATAATCAAAGAGACAATGTTTGACATCTGACTATATCAGGAACAATACTGTAGATAGTGTCACGTGCCCATGTTTCACAAATGCTGAACAGTTGTTATGTGTGACATACATTAACCTCTCTCGCTCTGTCTCACATTTATCAGAGTTGAACTGAAATTTCTGGGGGGAGGGGGCCCCTGGGGAGATGTTGTCAGAGGTTGGTTGATATTTCCCAGGGACTGAAGACTGAGCCACACTCAGCTTGTATCATTTTTTCAAACTTTCTCTCTTTGTCTGCTCTGATGGGCCTGTTGTCCCCTTAGGACTTTGGCTGTTTTTCTATTAATCCTAGACTAAACAGGCTCAACTGCTGCGGTCTATACAGAGCAAGGCATTTGGAAGACTGCAGCTCAAACCCTTGGGAACGTCCGTATTTCAGCAACAGATATACTGGTAAATTAGCTTGACTCGAGGATATATGCCCACAAGCACCAAAATTAGACCTATTAGATTTAATCTTAATGCTTGTAACTTTGGTCCCCATATTTACTGAAGAGGAAACGTTAGAGACACTAGCTCTGGCTGAAACACTTCCAGGCTCTACAGACTCACAGTCACATGCCTTTTTCAAAGGAAGAAGACTGTGACAGTGAGGTATCGCGTCCACTGAAACTTTGCGCTAACACAATACATAGTTTTGAAGAGCGTATTTGAATTTGCAGCCTAATCTCTTCAGCCAGATATCATTAAATTACATATCAATAAATGTAGACTATTTTGTAGTGCTTGTCGTTCCTCCTCTTCATCACATGTAAAATGCCTGAGCAGACATGCTGAGACATGCACTCATCAAATGAATCAAGTTTCATAAACATTGTGTGGAAACTGTCATACATTCTCAAGATACCTGGCAGCTATAATTATAATAATATTATAATTTTTAAAACCAAATCAGTTTATTTACCTTCTGTTGCTACTTGCAAGATAACAGATGGATGTTGGCTAGCTTGTTGCCATAGTAATTTTGATCCATGATGATAAATCAATGATTTTTCTCTGGAAACCACAACATTAGAGGAATTCATGTTAGAGGAAGCATGAATGATTTTTTTGAATTGATTCTAGGGGCTGAAAATAAGGTGCACTTCTGTGACTCATGGGGACATAATAAAGTACTGACTTATTTCAGGCTGATAATGTTTGATGATTGATGTTCAATTCGGGGTAAAGACAAGACAGTAAAGAGATGTTTGAAAGTGACAGGCTGTATGTGTAAATGAAACAGAGGTGGCCTGGGCAGGGAGAAAGAAACCAGAAAATAAAGGAGAAGAAAATGGACTCCACCTTAAAACCCTTTTGCTTTGTCCACAGAGTCCAAAAAAAGTTCGTTCCAGATATTTGAAATGTGAAAAAACTGGGTTTAAGTAAGGAAAATCAAAGAGGATGGAGGAGAAAAAATAGGTCAATCACTCTATATCCCCAAAAGTGCCAAAAATAAAAGCCCCTCTGTCTCCTCTCTCACCATCACCCTCTCTGTCTGGCTAATCAAAGCCAGATGTATGCGCACGAGGCCTGCATTCAACCTCTCCTCTTTTCCCCCCTCCCTCCCTCTCTCACCGTCTCTCTGTTTCTCTTTCTCTGTGTGTGTTTCCTCCTCGGGCTCAGTGCCTCTCTGTTCTCCCCTTCGTCTACTCCTCCTCCTCCTCTCTTGCCTCTCTCCCCCTTGCTCTCTGGCAAAGCAGGAAATACTACAGGTTCCTGGCCCTGAAGGGAGTACATTTCTTCTAACCACTAACAGATGGAAGGATGAAGGAGGGAAGGGATGGATATGAGAGTGAAAGGACAGTGTCTGGGAAAATTCTGGTAACACTAAGCTATATTATGAGATGATAAAGAGCTTCAAATGTGGCAGAAGTGAGGGGTTTTGTTCTTTGCCATTGGAGCATTGGTGGCTTACATGAGCCCTTGCTCCTCTTCCTCTTTGTCCGCTTTTTCTCTCCTTTTTCCTATATGCCTCTTTTCCACTTTAATGAACTGAGGCAGCTGGAGCTGAATCTTAATGTCATAAAACATCCCAGCCCATAGAAATAGAAATCCCTGCACTTTTCTTTTCTGTCGTACACACACACACACACACACACACACACAAACACACACACAAGTTCCCTCTTCAGCCAATAGACGTCTTTGTAGGTGAGGAACTTTCTACGTGAGAGTGGGCTAAAGTGTGATGGATGAGTGGTCTGAGCGTGTGTGCTGAGAAAGGACTGTTTGTGTCTGTGTCTGTGTGTGAGAGCATGCACACATATAAGTGTGTTTATACTGCACATATGTGCAAATTAGCAAGGGTGATGTAGTATGTGAGTTCAGTTACTTTTTAGTTAGTTATGCAATAATAGATGTGTGGCAGTAGGAGTTGTATTAGTAGTGCTGATAGTTGCAGTAGTAGGTCATGGTACAACAAGTACTAGTATTATCAGTAGTAGTAGTAAAATAGGTGATGTGATATAGTAATAATCAAGTGGTAGTAATGGTGGTAGATGTAGTCGTAGTAATACTAGTGGTAGTTGCATTAAAAACTGTCATAAGCCAGAGCATTAAATTACAAGAATCACATGGATCATGACGTACAGAGGACCAGGAACTTACTGTGGCTCATCAGCTCTTCTTCTTCTTAACTGTTGGTGACAAAAAACCCAAAGATTGGCTATAATGTTGAAGCATGACGGCCAGGCCAGATTGATGTGTTTGCTACATTCCCTCGCAGTAATGCAGTGGCAACATGTAGAACATTAGTTGGTAGTGACGAGAAGTCATTCATTCAAACGGCACCCACCAATAAGACAAGAGGAAGACGATAGGTGATCGTGGGAGGGATGGAGAACCTGCCAAAACGACTAATGGTTTGTGCAAGTATCTCACCACATGGGACGAAGCTTACCTTACTTATTGAAGAGCAACGTCAGTCAAAGTTAAGCTTTTTGTAAACTATGCCATTTGGATTTCAGTGTATCACAGGGAGGGAAAAGCGACAAATCAACAAAGGCATATGCATCCAATATATGATGCTGGGAGGGGAAGGAGCAGTATGTGAAGGCCGTCCTTACTATGCGTTGCCACAGTGCTTCTATAGAAGGAGCAGTGGAGAGCGGTCAGCCAGAGTCCTCCTGAAATCACTAACCATCTCCTTTGTTTTGTCTATACTGAGAGATAGATTGTTGTCATTGTACCAGCTCATCAGTTGCTCCACTTCCTCTCTGTATGATCTTTCATCATTACTGCTGATGAGGCCCACCACTGTTGTGTCATTAGCAAACTTAATGGTGTGGTTGGATTCAAACTTGGCAGAACAATCGTGGGTGAGCAGCGTGAACAGCAGTGGGCTTAGTATGAAGTCTTGGGGGACGCCCCTCAGAGTGATGTTGCCTGATGTTCTGCCCTCAATGCATAGTGTCTGCTGACTTTCAGTCAGGAAGTCCATAATCCCATTTACAGAGGGAGGTGTCCAGGTTCAGCAGGGAAAGTTTCCCTACCAGCCTCTGGGGCATGTTTGTGTTCAATGCTGAACTGAAGTCAACGGACAGCATTGTAACATAAGTGTCCTTCCTGTCCAGGAGGGACAGGGCTGAGAGCAGGGTGTCGGAGATGGCGTCGCCAGTGGAGTGGTTGGGACAATATGCAAAGTGGAGTGTCCAGTGAGGTGAGGAGGGCAGATTTGATGTATCTCGTGACTAGCCACTTGAAACACCTCCTTACATCAGCTGAGTCCAGACAGAGAGGCTGATCCTTGGGGGGAGGAGAGGTGTGACTCGCTGGTCAATTAGACCTTCAAATCATGTGTAGAAGTTGTTAAATTAAGTCTTAATTTTATTCTTTTTAATCTTCTTATCTTTCTTACTATCTGTTCCTCACATGGGGGTTGCAATGAAAATTTCATTGACATGCTCAATGACAATAAAGACTCTTGAATCTTAAATGTGTCAGGGAAATGGGTGTCACCATCACTGGCCTGTGGTGTGCTCTCGTAGTCTGTTAAGGCCCGGGTGCCCTGCCACATGTGCCCAGTGTCCTGGTGTCACAGAAATGATTTTGAGTGTTTTGTGTATACTGCCGTTTTGCTTTCCTGATGGTGCTGGGAGCGACTCTGTTCCCTGATCTGAACTGGTCCACAACAACTAATGATGTTGATTTTCAGGTATCAACATTAAGTTGGTCTATGAACAGTGGGTTGCCAGGTAACACAATGGAGCTTACTAAATAGCATGCCTCAACAGTGACTAAGAAATGGAACAGCATGCATTCATTATAACTACATTTACAATGTGATCTGAAGTTAAAACGGGGAGACTAAGAGGTGCAATGTCAAAATAATTGTTTCACCAAGAAGGAACTCTGTAAACGATACCTGTGTAACTGTATATATCACTATATAACTACATAAACATGACACTGCAAGACGTGTGCATTATCTTTTTTTAATTAATTGCATTGCCTGATGTTACCAAAATCAATATTGTTCACATATTTCCTAAAGATTTGAAGATTTTTTTTTAAAGATTTTGGGTCACACCAAATTGGATGTGACAAGGTTTATGTACCTGTGATATGTACCAAATACATTCATTTCTTGTATATGAACAACACAAATAGTGCACCTTGATTGTTAGTATGCATCAACCGAGACTATCAGACAAATATCATATAGGCGATGTTTCCAGTGAAAGCTTTGGGTCTGATGGAAGGTAATCTCTATGGCATTAGGTTGTGCTGTCTGTTGCATCAAACCAAACTGGGCACAGTTGAAATGATGACGTTCTTGTGTTCAAATAAGCCCAATTTAAATTTTTGGTCTAAACTTGACTGTTCAGAGACATAGCCTGAGCCTGTTTATCCCCTTTCCACTTAAAATAGCATAGCATACAAATGTTTTGTGACCTCTGTGATTCACTCTCTATTATCAAAACTATGTCTGTTAATGAAAGACTCACTAAGTCTCAACTTTATTTTTATTAGTCTCGCAGAACTACGCAACATGAAGGCTAGCTTGCTATAACCAAAGCAATCTTGTAGCTGATAAATAGCAACCGAGCTATGTTTGGGTAAAAATAGCTACGACCAAATGATGGCTTTATTGATGACATGTATTTTAGGGCAAATAGTTTGTAGATTTGTGTAGAGTTGTGCTAACCCAGATTTTCGCCTAATATTTCTAAATAATGTGGTCATAAACAGTAAAAGTTGCATAAATTGGCTATGACTGTAAAATTGATAAACGAGAATTCAAAGGCCCTAATTGCATTTATGTACTATGTGAGTAGTCATGGCACAAGGGCCTCAGAAAACTTTACACCCACACACTTCTAACAGCATTTTCTGAGCCATTATTTTTTTTTAAGATTTGTCCAAACTGAAAAATGTCTTCATGCCTCTGTCATTTTTTTTTTAAATTTTTTCTTTGATTATATTTGTTCAGGGTATAATAAAGTCTGTCTAAATGTCTTAAAATCTCAGAAAATGTGTGTGTGTGTGTGTGTTAGGTGTATATATGTATAGTCTCTTTGAAAGAAAGACAAAAGAAAAAATGGACACTCACCAGCAAAAGAAAGCAACAAAGAGCAATTTAATTACAAACTGCATAAGGGTTAATTTCAGAGTAATCACTGACTATCAACAATATAGTATGGAGTCATCCATTGTTGTGTGTCAATATGCAATTCATTAAAGAAAATGATGCACACAGCTCACCGTCACTTAATACGTGTAGTTTACAGAGTTCTATCCTGGTGATGCCATTATTTTGACTTTGCACCTTTGCTTCTTACACTCCCTACACTCATTATCTGTAACCCACTGCTGTTCCATTTCTTAGTCACCATCAAGGCCGGTTACTCAGTGAGCTCCATCGTGTTACCTGGCAACTTACTGCACATAGACCAACCTAATGTTGATAATGTTTAGTGTTTATCAGATTTGGATTGTTTGAGGCTAATAAGATGACATTTAGCCAACTAACCAGAGTTAATCCAGCTAATTTTGGCTGTTTGTTAATGGCATGAGACATAGTTCTGAATAACGCTGATTCTACACACTCTTTGAAAAGGTATGGAGGTATGGTTGGAGGTATGGAGAAAGGATTTCAGTTAATGACTAGCTAGTATGTAGTGTTGAAGGCTGGGAACAGTACATTTATGGCGAGCGTACATCTGTGCATAGATTATTCATGCGTGTATCCTCACTTACACTATACATGAGCAAAGAAACAAATGACAAAATTAGAGCTAGATTGCCGCTATAACATCACATGGACCATCAGTTTCTCCATCCAGTGGGCCATCACATTTAGAATCGAATGGATTTTTCAACATGCATGAGGCGTATGTTAGACAGCTGAGTTATCCTCTCTGCTAGTTCATTTCTATCATTCCCTGGCACAAAACAAAGCTGTGTGTGTGTGAGAGAGAGTGTTTTACCTGTGTTATGGTGTGTGGTTTGAATGGAGACAGTAACATGGGCTGGTTATTTGGTAACACCTAGCATTGAAGAAAAACCTGCATTTCTGAAACTACTGGTTGATGTGACAATGTTTAAACACACAAGTATTGTTTTGTTTTTTTACAGTTTAATTTCATACACTTCGTTTTGTCAAACAAATTTCATACAAAAAGAAGCTAATAGTGAGTTGGCTCGTGCACTTTAAATAACACTATCAAATACTCAAAGTGACACTGTAATGTTTAATACATTCTCTGGGCAGGCAAATTTGTATTAGTCTGCAAGTAGTCTACTATTAACATTTAAAACAGTAATAACTGTTGCTACTTAACATTTTAATAAAAGTCCTTCAAGAATTCTTAGTCACTCTGTGAGTGGGACTAAAAAAAAGTCTCTCCAAGACTTTTTGAACACGGTTTAAATGTAGCTGGTTTGTTTCTGCTGCTACAGTAAAATTTCAAAGATTCACAGACATCTTTTCAGCTGACAGCCAGTTCTTTCTAGAGCGAGATTTACTATCTCAACCACAAATTCCAGACAAAATAGCACTTTGTACTGTGCTAACAATCTACACTTTCACAACCACTTGTGTCATGTACTGTGGTCACATTTCCCCTGTCCCATTGATAAATTCATTTCCACCCACAATATATTCAATAGCTGTTTATGAAAAAAATATATAGGAAGCACAAACTCTTGGTTGTTTGTCTTAAGTTAGCCTCCTATTTACAGGTATACATCATTTCAGCAACAAAAGAGAATTTCACGGTCCAAATATAAGGAAACCGCTGCCTGTCTCAGCATTGTAGACCACTTTATTTTCAACAATAAAGTTTCCAATAAGCAGAACAGGTATATAGCAAAGTGTTGGTTATGCAAATGATCAAATCACCTAAATGATTAACTGCACAAATCATGTGCAGTTAAGACAGTTTGGTGACGCTGACACTTGTACAACAAGCCACACAGAAAAGTAAGAAAGGTTTAGGATAATAATGCAAAAATGTTCAATGTCCCTTACAATGGGAAATGATTCATGCCTGGCTGGAAATCAAAATTATGAAATTTCAGTTCACTGCGGCCTTAAAGACAATGTCAGATACTCAATGGGTGTGTTCATCTGGATGTGTTGGAATATTTAGGGGCCAATGTGGCCAAATTAGCGTACCCTTTGGCAAAACATGAGTCATCCATATAAGATTAAAGTAAAGTAAAATGTAACACACATTTTTAAAACCAAAAGGCTGATATGGTGAAAGCTATTTCCTTCATTGCTTGTTAAGCCTGACCTTAAAGTATCCAATCAATTCAGTGAGCTAAGATCAAAGTACTTCCATGCACACATTGATTTTTATATTCACTGTAGTTTGTTTTACATAGTCCAAAGCTCTGCATCTCATGGTCTTTCAGTTTGGCCGGTATTCCACTTTATACAGTGGTCATTACTTTCAGTGAACCAGTGCGGAAGCGTAGGATCTTCTTCTTAAGGGCATGTGAGGCCTTAATCTTAACAAAAGCCTTGGGCTGCAGAGGTGCTCCAGGTGGGGCAGGAGGTGATGGAAGGGAAAGTTGAGGGGGTAGTTGCTGGGGCCAAACCAGACCACCACTCTCATCTGAGTCACTGGACAAAGAGCTGGAATCTGGAGAGTCAGCCTCGCTCATGCTGGACTCAGACTCACCCTGACCTGGGTGAGGGTAGTCATCACTAGGCTGACATGGTGGTACTTGGTCCCTCTCTAACTGGTACTCCATGTGCTGGTGGTGGTGGGAGTGATGGTGTGGGTAGGCATATGACGCATGTGTAGGGCGAGATTTGCGTGTGCGCCTTCCACAATAGTCCTTTTGGTTTGAAGCTGAGGAGCCTTGCATGGGTGCCTGCATGGGTGGCTGGTCTGCCTCATCTTGGCTGAGCTCCAGAGTGGACTGCCAGCGCAGATAGCTACCACCTCCTTGCTGTTGTTTCTTGCTCCTGGATTGACTACTGCGGCTTCCCCTTCCACCGCTTCCACTTCCTCCACCATCTCTCTCTACTGTATTGTACTTGCGCTCTGGAACCCTCTGCAGGCTGTTCTCTGACTGAGACCTACAGGCCTTCTTGCCCGGCTTCCTGTTGGCACCACTTCTCTCTTCATTTGAGCGACACTTCTTTGGGCCCCCACGGGATCTGGAGGGTTGGATCTGAGATGCCGTCGGCTGCTGCCCTTGATGATGATGGACCCTTTCTGGAGAATATGTGCTTCGGTTGGGTTTAGGCGCCCCAGAGCCCTTTTGGGGGTTGGGGTGGTGATGAGCATAAGCTCTGGTGGATGCTCGACAAGGCTGGGCTGGAATATACTCTGCGTTGACCAGCAGCTCATCAGGTGAAGGTGGCTTTTGAGGCTTTGACACAGCTGAAGGGGGAGGGTAGTTGTGGAAATGTTGAGGTGAATCAGGCTCACTATTACTGGAATCAGGGTGGGCTTGCAGCACTTTGAAAGATGAATATTCCAGCAAGGTTGACCGGGAGCTGTTCATCATGGAGGCCTGCCTGGGCCTGTGGTAAAGCCCTGGTTGATGCTGGACACTTTGCTGGAGATGGTGGTGGTATGGGGGTGAGGCATCCTCAGGAAACCTTGTCCCTAGGTAATGCCCCTGATCAAGGTTATGGCAAGCCTGTGGAGCAGTTTCCTCTGAACAATGAGATGGACTAGAGATCTCTTGAAGAGGCGCCTGCTTTGGTGAGTGTTGCTCCTCCTTGCATATACTACTTTGCCTCACCACGCTGACAGCTCGGACATCATGTGCCAGACTGGTGCGAGGCTTTGAGGGGCGTGTCGGTAGGGCTCTGCGTTGGATCAATCCAAATATATAAGTCTCTACCTTTTGGGCTTGTTGATACTCTTCCTGACAGGGGTCAACATCCTTCATCTCCCCCAAAGCTTCAGCAACCATGGCTCGTCTTGTTGGGTCTGACAGCCATTTTTCTCCTGTCTCTGTCTCTGCAGTCCCCTCAGGGGCTGAGAGGGAGCGAGGGACCATGGGGTGGTAATTTGATTCAGGAAATCTGTTTTGCTTGGCTACAAGGACTTCTCCTGACAAAAAGAGCAAAGACAAAGAAAGTGATCAGAATCATTCTTGCTGTTGCCACTTAGTTAAATTATTGTCCTTTTGATGTACAAAACACATTGTCTCAGCTGATAAATCCTGACCACAACAAATGGAAGGCAAAGAATGAGCATCAGTGTGTCCATTATGGTATGATGTGGATTCATGAGCAATAGTCACATATCTATAGCTTAATGAGAATGGTGTTTGTGCTGAAAAATATCCATTCCCATTAACAAGCACAAAAGGTTGTGTCTCCACAGCTAAAAAAAACTCTCCCACACTTTAACATTGCTATCAAATAGATGAAAAGCTTTCACCACTTCATAGTAGTGAATTGTGGTTAGATAGTGGGGCAGACCTTCATGAATGACTTCAAGAGTAAGTTCATTCTGCCATTATACAATATAAAATAGAAATATCTAAAACACAGTCACGTATTTCAATTGAGAGTGAATTTGATATTTTGAAATAAAATTATGGATGGAGATGACAAATAGAGGTTAACCTTAAAATCATCTACAATAACAACACACATTTGGAATAAATATGACTTAAGTGCATTAGTTTTCTTGTATTACTCTCACAGTAATATGTTATGAAGAATAAAAACAATACAACCAACTGAGTCATGATATTCCTTTAATTTTAATCAATTTGTCCATTTGCATTCCATTTGTCTGCTTGATGTTTGTTTGCTGGACACTAAACTGCATTCTTAATGACCTCAGTGTCTACAGCAGGGAGAAAGATTCACTGCTCTTGATAATGACTGAGTCACATGGTGCTCTATGCTCTGGTGCAAATGGAGCACACATTAGCTATTGCTCCATTATTATATATTATATGAATCACTTATTATTCAAAAATAACAATAAGTGATTAATTATTGTGCTTTTGGGGATTTATTCAGTATCTGCACACAGACAACACAGCTATCATGAGTTTTGTGCACAGAGATATATAACAGTTAATATGCAAGTTGTAAATAAGCATACATGGTGTGCACCTTAAAAAACTAGCTGTGTTTTACAGTGAAATGTTCTGTTTTGGAGAAGCAGAGTTGATGATTTCACCTGCAGTGACTTGGCTGTCCTCCAAATCAGTATGAGAATCTGTTGATTTGACCTCAGTGTTCACCTTCAGCTCTGCGACCTGCTGTTCTAAAGACGCCTTTGTGCTCCAGGGCATACACTGGAGACTGCTCTGAAATACACACAGAGACACAGAGTCAGAGTCAAGAATTTGTACTTGGGTGGGAAAACTACTCTACTGAGCATGCACACAAAATAAAAACTAGTCTGAGGACCCTTCATTTTCAACATCCAGTGTTCCATGCTTCAACACTTCATCGTACACTCTGTTCAGTGGTATTACACCATTAGCATTATCCAAAGTATGAAGAGCAACACTGTAACTGTCAGGGGAATCATCATTTATTCATCTGCTATGTAGCTGTAGGTGTACAAAATCCACTTTCATCTACTATCTTCACATCCATGAAAGAAGGATATCTGGTCCTTTTTACAATTTAATTTTTGCTATCACATTATTTGTAATTTTTACTTGAATTCTTTTAAGACAAACCCTAACACTAAACTCACCCCAATTACCTCATATAGTAACTTACAGCAACGGACAGTCACATATGGGAAGAGCTTCTTTCACTTTTTGTTCTTATCTATTAATTTTGGCTCAAGAGCAGCCACTCATTCACATCCCACTAAAATACACATTCATTTGCAACGTACACATCAAGTTCCTGTTCATCTGAAAGGACGAGAGGTAGAGACACAGCGAGCAGCAACCTTCACATTCACAGACAGCTACGACCACAAGCACTTATTATCAAAACACTGGAACAATAACACGCCATTCTCCCATCCCACACACACATGCACACACAAAATCTGTTATGTAGGAGTGGAAGCTGTATAAACACCAGAGGACAGAGACATAGAAGGGAAAAGGGAGAACTGACCTCATTAAAGTGAAATACTGGTATTAAAAGAATGCTCCCATTCAGAATACTTTTTACCGCATGAATCCAATAAAGGTTTCCCATCTATTAACTAAAACAACTTGTGTCAGCAGTGACACAAAGATTTCAGATAACCCATGAGACATAGCAGTTGGTTGGCTGATTTCTATTGGAGCCTGATATGTTTAACCAAACCCAAATGTCTCACATCTGAGATACAAAGACAAATTACTGCTGGGGTTTTAATACAGCATATTTTATAGCACTGCCATTAGATATAAGAGCTGTTGTAAACCAATAATGATCAACAGAATAACACATTGCAGCTACACTTAAAGGTTTGTTTTGTAGTACAGCTACTATGTGTAAAAAAAATTATACACTTCATGGATTTTGTAGTAATACTGCAGGAGTTAAAAAAAAATCACAAAGTAAAGGTTAGATACTCAGTGGGGAAATGTCTATATTTTTGTTTTCCAGAGGCCATTTTTAAAAATCAAGGGGCAACCTCCGGGATGAGAAATGAAGCCAATGTGAGATGCCAAAAACTGCAGTTGAAAAGCAAGTCAAACCCCATTTTATCACACATTAAAGTGCCCAAATTTACAGCAGACATAAACATGTTTACAAAAAATGTTTTCGGTCTCTATAACTAATGAACCTCTTCATAACAACTGCACACGGGGTGAATTTTTTATATAACTCACTCATTTAAGTTATATTAAGGGCAAGGCCGTAAGTGACAGCTAACCTTCAGGTTTTAGGAATCAGGCTTCATTCGGCCCAGCATGGCTCCACCCATGCTCCACCTCTTTGCCTATTTTTGGATTAGCCGGGATTTAAGCGGAGTCAGGCACTGCCAAGATGAAGACAGCTGGAGCCACTGTCACCGAGCCTCACAACGGCTCTTCAGAGGTAACATTGCAGAGACTATGTCCATGTTTTACACCGTCCACGGTAAAAACTATGTTGTGCATACCAGAGCCGCTAAGATACCAAAAACACAGAGACTGTGAGAAGAGTAGTAGTGAGCTACTAGTTGTGAGTTCAGTTCAGTTTTGGTGCACATGTCACTTAACAGCAGCAAAGTGTTAACTGTATCCTAGACAAGAAGCCGCTGCACGAGGAACTTACTCACACTCAAATAACAGGCAGTAGAGTCACTTGTGGGGGGGTGGGGGGGTCAGGCTGAGCTGTGAGCCGCTGAGTGAGCCAGACAAGGCAGATAAACTGGTGAGGGAAGACAGAGCAATGGAAGTTCAGAGTGCCAGTTGGAGAGCACTGAGCCAAAGATGGGTCAGAGGCAGGAGTCAGACCAGGAAGGCTACAAGCATGGAGGAGCAAGAATTAGCAAGCGCTTAATTCAACAAAGAGACTCTGACGGCTGCCACGAGACTAACTGCATAGCTGAGTCTATGATCTGGTATGGTGGAGTTGAAGCCCGGTATTTAAAGCAGAGAAGATTGGAGATGATTAGCAGCCGTCTGCCCGACACCTGATCCCACTCGTGCAATCAGAGCATGACACCAACAAACACACACACAGAGAGAGAACTACTGGCTAGGATAAGGCACAGGGTGTGACCCCTATACTGAAAGGAAAAGTTCACCACAAAAATATTTCTGCATTTCTTTTAGTGAAAACAGAGAATAATATCTGGTGCATTTTGTTTTAGCAGCCACATCCCTACAAGTGACTGATACTTCAGATTTCCAGAAGGCCCTAAAAGTACCCCAAAACAGCATGTGACCTGAAACAACTGCCCTTCAGATGCCTTCAGGTATGTTCTAAATAGTCAGTGGTTATTGCCATTTGTGGATGAACTGTTCCTCTTGACAAAACCTTAGAATCAGCATAATTAGAAAACCAGTAAATCAAAATATGTTTATATTTTATATCATATTGTACCTGGAGCTGTTCCAAACTGTGTAGACAGAATAACAGCCTCCATGATTTACCCACTAGGTGGCCTTCAGAAGTATCTATAAATGTATACATAGGCATGGATAGCTGTTGCTGTGGGAAGGTTTCAATAAACAGTGGTAGCTGAAGAAACTTCAGATCCAATCCAACCTCCCGCACACATCTGAAACCAGAAAAGAAGTTGGACGAATGGATAATGACAGAATAGGTATATACTGAAAGTCATGCTAGTGTTCGTGGTTCATCATTTCTCCAGCAAGGTTGACGTTACAATAAGCCGTCAGCAGTAACTTAAGAGTGACAAAATAATAACTTTCAACCAAAGTGGTTGGAAAACTGGTTACGCCACCAGTGGAACTTGCGGTAACAGTGAAGAGGACTTCTGTCTTGCTCTGACTAAGCGGGACAAATTGTCCATTTAGCATTTGACATCCTTGAAACAACTTAAAAAGAGGCTGAAGATGAAGAACCTCCCCCTTTTTAAAAGGAAATGTAACTTCAGTAAATAGACCTCAGTAGAAGCATAGTGCAAATTTCAGTGCATCTAAAACTGAACCGACAAACAGGAGCAGAAGAGGATAAAAATGAACAGAAATGGATTATCATGATTAAAACTGATGTAAGTTGTATTAAACAAACAAACAGCTCCTACAGGATTTCACCAGGTCAGAACTTGAGCCTTCAATACATTTGCTTCTGAGTCGCATGTTATGATGTCTTTACGGACTCAAGTCCAAGCCAAGGCTCAAGTCCACATTTCAATGACTTTAGTCTGACTTAGTCCATGTCTCAAGTTTCAAGTCTCAGTGCCACAGCTCTGCTGTATAATTCTGTGTAGTTTTTTTAATAACACGGTCTCCTTTTAGTTTTAAAATGTAAGGATCTATACACCATTAAAATCTTTCTCAAGACTGCCGTATTATATGGTACCATCTTAGCCAGCAGTCTACTACAGAGACATGTTTGGTGATTTTAGTGTTTATGTTCTGTCATTTTAATGGGTGAGTTAATCAATGAGCCACTCTCCAAAGACCTGCTGTATTCACTTAAGGCATTCAGCCCACACGCAATAAATTGAGTTGGAGAGCTTACATCTGTGGATTATCTAACGGTTACATCATCAGCATCAGAGCTGAAAAATGGTGATTGGAATAGATATCAGAGAGCATGTGTATGAACTCCAGCAAGGAAACAACACTCCCTTCTCCAGGAGTATTAAACTGGAACAAACCCAAGCTTATCATACCTCTAAAACCAAATCAAAACTAATCTACATGTAAGAATAATTTCACCCACTTCTTATGCAGCTTTTTGTTCTCATACAGTCTTTTCTTTGCAGATTTCACTTAAAATTGTAATTGCAAATAATTTCCACCACTGTCCTTTGTCCTTGAAGATTCAAACTGTAAACTAACTGACTCTCTGCATTGCAAGACTCTTCAACACATGTAGCCATATTTCAGTGTGTGTGTGTGTGTGTGTGTGTGTGTGTGTGTGTGTGTGTGAGTCTGTGTGCATGTACATACGTATGCATGCAAAACTGAGTTGGGCTTATGTCAGGCATGCACTGTATAAAAGGGCCTGTGTGTGGGTTTAAAGGAGCTACTTATGTGAGACCACACTGGCTCAATGGCTGCTTGTTTCCCTCGTGCGAGTGCACGCTCACACACACGGTCATGTCTTCGCATAGGCAGACAAGCAGTCATGCATGAATGCGCACACTCGTGCATGCACACATGTACGAACCTTTGGTTCTATTGAAGCCTTCAGCTATAAAGTCGACAGTAAGACCTTCAGTGGTTCTACAAGGCTGAAACCATGAAGAACTGGTGCCACTTCACCCCAGACTATTAACAGTCTGTATAGTCTAGCTGACTTCATCTCATTGGGCACGTGACTGAAACAAAGTGCTACTGGCCAGGAAAGGAAATGTGTGTGCAGAGTTTGCAATGTTTTCTATCCTGCTTTCAATAAGTGTGCTTTTTTTCCAAATAGAATTCTTTGTCTGATAGGTTGAATAATAAGAATAATATTCATTCTGGCTTGAAGCTGTGATAATATGCAGCCTTGGTCTGAAATGAACATCACTCTGAGTGACTTCATGCATTCATTACATTGACATTGGTTACTAATAACACCTGGAACTATGACAAAGACTGAAAATGTGCATTTCACAAGCATAAGCATTCTGATTTCACAGAAATATTTGTCAACAGTGCTTATTTTGGTTTGATTTGTTGATTTCTCTGCACAGTGAGATATGATTATGCACAGTTGCACAGTGAGTTCATGTTTAAACTAGCCTAGAAAAGATATATGCATTTTAAGAATGAATTCATACAGGATTTTGCAATAGTGGCTTTATTATTTAGCATGAAACCTGACTCTTCATTTACATGGACAAGAATTAAGGCGTGACACAGAGATATGCTGTGCTGAACTCCCCCCTGACTTCAATTTGTAATGTAAATCCAGACACTTGCCCGTTTGAAATATGAGCACAGATAAATGGATAAACTGGTTGAGTTTGTGTGTGTGTGTGTGTGTGTGTGTGTGTGTGTGTGTGTGTGTGTGTGTGTGTGTGTGTGTGTGTGTGTGTGTGCGTGTGTGTGTGTGTGTGAGGGGGGTGTGGGAATAGGAATGCTTTTTGAGCAGGCTGTCTCAGTGAACATCATTTCACAGAGGTGGACTTGCAAACAAGCCTGTGCCTTGAACATTAGGCTCCATAACTAAAAATATTTAAGAACTGTCTGAAAGCAAAGGCTGTCTCCATGACAACGAAGAAATAAATGATGGAGAGGCAAAAACTGGGATGAAAGAGGAGAAAGGTTTTCCCTTGTAAGGTAAGGGGCATAGAGAAAGAATGAGACGGAGGAAAATATATGAGGGGGACAGAGACAGGAAAACATGGATTCACAAGAGTAATGTTTCAGAAGAGTACAGACTGAAAACAAAGAGTCCCCCAGCAGCCCCCTTAAGAGTTTTCAGCCTTTATTTCCTGTGATCAATGATTTAAACCATTACCTGATGCTGTATAAAACACCAGTTCTTCACCTGTGCTTTATCTGCCTCCTCACCACAGACAAACTACAGAGACACACAGAGTCTGTGTACATGCACACAGACAAAAGGTCTTTGAATGGAGCCTGACTCCCCCCGTGCCCCCAGATTATATGAGTAGTTTAATGGTTTATGTCTGGGAGGATGTGCAGTAGTTATAGTCTAATAGAAATAGGTGTATGAGCAAGATGGAGGGACTTGGTGTTTTGTTTTTTTAGTTATTTATGAAGCTCTGTAAAGAAAATAATTCTACTCTCCAATTCTAATTATAATCGAGGTTAAAAACATTAAATAAAACGAAAATAATGAGCAAAATATTTTCACAACTTCAGCAATAATCATTCTATTTTCTATTCCTGTTCTAGACACACCTAAAGTCACTCTTTTCAGTGAATAAGATCTCATTTCATTTATCATCAAGCAGGAACTTTGACTGAGTCCTGGAGTGCTGGATGTAGATTTAGTCTTGAGATCGTGGACCTTCACGTGTTTTGTTCTTCTAAAGCAGGCCTGTGCATCACAAATCACCAGAAATACATCTCAGTTAATCCATTTCTTCTGGGACAGTAAAAGGCAGCTTCTCCTGACTCGATTTGCCAGTCCAAGCTGATTTCCATGCCACGTGCTTGCTTCTCTAACCTTTAGGCCACCACAGTTAATGTAAAGTTAAACTATATTGAGTAATATCTGCAAAATGTTGACTTTGACACTTGTTGAAATGAAATGTTATTAATGCCATGCAGTGTCGTTTAACAGACTGCAAATCAGTGCACATGGAAAGGCAGAGAGCTCATGTTCAATGTCATCTTGGCTTGTTTGGACTGCTGGCCCGTGCAGCTTTGTTTACACGAGATGTGAAGACACCCTAACACTGTTTCCTGTCAGCTTCGTGGGCATCGTGCTCCTCATCAACCTATGTCCTTGCTATCATATTTTCAGATCCATGGGTGACCTCAGGTTTCACAGCGAGGTTAAGCAGGCAGTTGGCAGCTATTGCCGTGACCTATACAGTCAAAAGCATCTGAAGTGGAAGCACTGCTGCACAGTCGGCGGACTGTTGGAGGAATGTGATCAACTAGAGCGAGCAGCCATCAGGCTGTGGAGGCCTGGTATCTGCTGAAAGCTGTGAAGCTCAGGACCAGCTCTGCCCAGGATCCATTCAGTGATTGTGTTTTTCAACTGACTGCTCAAAGTTTATCAGACCCAGGTGGAGCTGTTTAAGGGATGGTTTCTTCCTCTATGCACTGAAATCCATTGATCCCTTCTTCGAAAAAAACATATTGATTACCACAGGAAATCTCCTTCAGTGTCTTAGAGAGATTGTGGTCATTCAGTTTCATGTGATTAGAGCCAGGCAGTGAACACATGCTCCGGCTTACTGTCAGATGTATAGATACTGTGACCATTTTCTACTCACACATGGACTGAATTGTGCTGTAACAGATTTTTTCTGGTCCATACTGTCTTGTATTTGTGACTTTGTTACTGTTCATGGATTTACTTGTGATGGTTTGGGATCAGTTTTCAGAGAAGCTAAGGTTGCTCAGATAGCAGGATGTTGTCACTTTAAGGAGAAGAGTAAATTATCCACCAGACCATTCAATCCGTCATTTCCGATGATGACAACTGTGGAAAGAAGCGTTTGGCTTTATTGTGCTTTTAATCCTCAACAGTTTGCTACGTTGGAACTGCATGATTTCTGTCGTTGTTTTCTAAACCAGCAATATGAGACTGGTTTGTCAGAAAAAGGAGTAGGAGGAAAAAGGAGAAAAGAAGGAGGCATCTCCGTTGTGCAGGCCATTGTGTCCTGGCTTGCAGTCATGAGTGCATTTTTTCCATTGACTCATCTGAAGCTCTACAGCTGTGACTTAAAATAACCAAGTGGTATTTTTTTTGTTTTGGAGACCTCACAAGCGACCAGGTACCTCAGTGACGTGCCCCAGTGTGATCTCTCTGCCCCACCAGGAGTTTAAACAGCAGCTACTGACACGTTGTGTTTGCCTAACACGGCGAGGTGCGAAATGCAAGCAAAATACATCCATTACAATTGAGAATGTTTGCGTTTGCCTTCAGTGACAATTTGGCCACACAGCTGCAAAGGTCTCCACTGGAGACTGACAGAATGCTGGACGACAGCACAAACAGGCCCACGGTAAACACATACACCACCGTACCAAAAGTACACATGCACCGAGTCCAGGAAAGCCACGCTGCCTGGCTGTTGGCCACCCGGGGCAGTTGGTGGATTGGTGCCTTGCTCAAGAGCAATTCAGCAGCAGCTGTTGAGGAAGGGCAGTGTTTCTGCTCACGTTTTGTTTCATCAGCCACTCTGACTCTGACTGTTTAAAGATGCAACTGTACCCTCATAATCCTCTTACGCTAACCATGCCTCCATTATCACTTCAATATTCTTTCCCTCATGCTGTTATTCAGATCACCTGGCAGTAACATTGTAAATATAAACTTCCTGACCATTAACATTACCCAGTTCTCTGATTATGATTATCATGGTTATTTGACATGCAGAGCACACACACACTCACACACACACACACACATTCTGAGTCCACATTTCAGCGTGCCTCTCATTAGTCCCTTGACATGCAGGAGGCCACAGAGAAGGTTGTGCTGCTTCCCCAGCTGCTGTCAGCTGTCACATGGCTGTCAGCAGCTTCTGCTGAGGAATAAATACACACACACTCTCTCACACACACAAACACGCATTCTTTCTGTGCCTGCACTCTGGATCACAGACAGGAGATTTTTATCGTTGTCCCTCCACTCCTTTTTTCCATCTCATCCAAGCACATGAACATACATACACAGGCTCAGAGGATCTAGTACCGGATAAAGAATATTTTAAGTTTCAAGTGGTCTGAAAGTAGTGGGAAGCACGTGCCGAATGCAGCAACATCTACGAGGAGATAAAATGATCCAGCAGTGTAGCAGTACAGCTCATAAACTGTAAATACACACACATATGTGGCAAAAGTGTGCAGCAAAGAAACAGATTTTTTACGCTTGGGCATAACCCTGTGATGATGGAAACTTCATGGCTGTCACATACCTCAAGTACAACACTGATAAATACTAATTATGGTCATTAGAAATAGAAGGGAAAGGTCTTTGGTTGATGTTTTAGAGCAGATTTACAGGTGACTAGGCAGACTGAAATACAAGATGCAGCAACTGTGACAAAAGAGATGATACAATATGGTGCTTTTTGGAAGTAAGAAATTTGGGATTGATCATTTTTTGTAATTTGGCTACCATACTCAGAAACAAGTGATGAATAAGGGGGTTAAAAAATTCACAATTGGACACATGGCAGTCAATCAGGTCCACTGATGACTTGCAACAGTTGCAGACGGAGACAATAAAGAAGAAGCTGTTGGAGGCACAGCAAGGCCTGAAAGCAGGACCTGAAAAACACAGTGCACAGTTCCCCTGCTGCCAGTCTACATGCTAATAAGATAATCGCCTCCTCGAACTAGCTACGTAGTGCAACTCTTCCTTTTTATAGGTTTACATATGGTGTTTGAGAGCCTCGACATCACAGCTGGTAGCCACCGTTGTGGAATCTCTCTATTAGTATTTACACAGTGCGTGTATACACAACAGATGAGTTACTGTCTGGTAGGAGGTTAAATTTAACAGCATGTATAAACTAATCTATCTATAAAGTAATCCTCAATAGATTATTAAAATAAAGAAATGCTGTATACTGCAAAAGATTTGATCTTGGCAAGACTCAATTCAGATATTTACACTTTTAAATGGAACGAACGCAAACAAAGATTAATAATTATTATTATTGTTTCAGATTAGATACGATTGTTTTATGACTCTTTGCATTGTTTAAATGAATTACTGTTGTCACTTGAAAGTTGGTCTTCTGACTGTTGTCGTTGTTTTTTGTATTCTTGTCTGACTGCATTTAAAGACCGACTGTGACTGCTTCCTTTGCTGTCAACCTCTTGAAAAGCTTAATGACAGTGACTCTACCTGTTTGAACAAAGAATAGGATGCAGGATGAAATCAATGGCTCCACCAGGGAAAAGCTTGGAAAGGCTAAAAATAACATATATTCAAAGAAATGAATCTGAGAGTTGACGGGCTTTTGTTACAAATCATCCTTTCTAAACAAATACTCGGTTGGTGAAGATTATACATCGATCAGGTCGTTCAGTTGTTTTGTGCTTACACCTTTTAGATTTGTTTGTAGTTTTTCAGACTTTTCAGGCAAATAAGTCTGCCACTACTTAATGCCACTGAATTAGACCGTGTGTCGTGCTTTACAGTCTATATAAGAGGTTTGGAAAAAATAGATGCAAGTGGGCAAAATACTCACAAGCACTGGTTTCCATGAGCAATGTCACAGCACTATGATAACACAGAATCAGGCTCCTACTTTCTTTCCAAAATCTCAGTAGAAAGCATTATGTTGCACTCGTAATACGTCAATTATTTCTTTGTCATGAGTCAAAAGAATTAATCTTGCTTCATGTGGACAGTACACTGCTCACAATCGCTGTGGGGTCAGCTCAGCTTTGTATCCTCTTCGTCCTGTTTCAGTGACACATTTGTGTCACTGCTGCACAAGGCTGATGTACTGCAGGCGGAAACTGGAGATACTGAATTGAACTGAATATCCTTGAAAGTCTTTATTGGCCTTTCATAGGGGACAATCCACAAATGTGTACCATGATCCGCAAATACCCCACCACCCACAAACACAGAACTTTTTATTTGTGTTGTGTAGCGTCATATCCACAAAAACACAGGGTAATTTGCAAATACACACAACTTATTCTGTAAACAAGTATCTTAATTTCACATGAAAAGGTTATGGGTTTCACAAATGTAAACGGATTCACCACAACAGAAACATGAAAAGTGCATATTGCACATTTGTGGGTCGCTTCCCGTTGGTTTGTGGGCCGTGAGACATTTGTTTCTTCCCTCCTATTTGTTTGCAGATTTTTGTTCAGTCTGTACCGCAGCAGATCCGTAGGACAAATCCACAATTATCTATCACTATCCATAAACACATACTTTTTAAATTGCTCTGTTAAGTCATATCCACAAAATAGAGAACGATTTGCAAACATGCATAATAGTGTCATTTTGTCGTCCATTTTTTTTTTTTTTTTTTTGAGTCTTAATCTATCTTAGAGCTTTGTCCTTATTATTTTTTTTTCATATTAAGTCAACCTCATCCTGTGTTTTTTGGCAAAAAACTGTCTGACTAAAAGTCCGGACATTTTCTTCTTATGTTAGTCATAGACAACATAAGAAAAACAACTATTTTAGTCTAGTTTTAGTCAATGAAAACTATTGACATTTGAGTCTTTTTTTAGTCATCAGGTTATATATTGAACATTTCAGTCAGTCTAGTCTGACCAAAACCAATAATTATTTTAGTCATTTTAGTCAAACTTATTTCACATAAGATTGTATCTTACTGTTTTCTGCTGTGGGTTTCGTTTTGAGCCCTGACTGCCTCCATGGCCTGAGAGGTCTGAGAGACTCATACAAATAGTATTAACTTTGTAAGAAAATGAAAATATCAAACAATAATAGGCTAACTAGACAATTCCGAAATTTTGAAAGTGGCACGAGGGGGCTGCTGGTCTTATTAACTGAATCAATAAACATGAATGAACCATCTCTATTATCATCCAAAGTTTCCTTATACTAACAGAGCTAACGGTGCTAACGCTAATGGTGCTAACAGAGCTAACGGAGCTAATGCTAATGGAGCTAACAGAGCTAACACTAACAGAGCTAAAAGCAAATGGCGCTAATAGAGCTAATGGCGCTAATGCTAACAGAGCTAACAGTGCTAACATTTCTTATAGAGCTAGCAGAGCTAACGGCGCTAATGATAACAGCGCTAATAGAGCTAACGCGTTGTGTCTGTCTATGTATATGAGGCTGTCTGTGTGTATTTAACTTTATTTGTGTGTGACTGTGTCTGTGTGTATGTATCTGTCGTTGTGTGTGACTGCATATGTGTGTGTCTTCGTCTGTTTGTGTGTGTGTGTCTGCTTGAACTACACATTTATCAAATTGTCCAAAGTATTTTGAACAAGCAGCCCAACCAGTTCCTACATGGAGATGTGTCTGGTATATGTGTGTCTGAATGTGTGTGTGTGTGCGTGTGTAACTTCTGCCCCACCTGCTGATAATTACCTCTCTATCTCTCCCACTTTTTACCTGTTCCTGAACAGCTACTTTTACACTGTCGGTTTCTTCCGAAAAACTTGTGATTGTGACAAAACGGTAGCTGCTATCAAAAAACCGATTACATTGTGAGATACAGACAAGTCTGGGCCAGATGTACGTGTGTTTTATGTCCAGATATTCTTTAGAAAAATGACTAATGGTCGATTTAAAAAGACACACTCCGGCAGGCTGCAACTCAGAAAACAGGAGATTGTATGGGTTTAAATGGAGCAGCAGAGCAGGGCAGCTGGTGCAAGATCCCTCTTTATTTAAATTTGGTGGGGGCTAACCCTTCAAAATTGAACTTTGACGAGAGAAGAAAGGGTTATCTACAAAAAGAGCCAAAAATTATGTGTCTCCTATTCACCGTTTGGATTTTACAGCAATTTTAGAAAAAAATTTCAGGCGATTTCTCACTGGCTCTTTCACTTTAAGTGATGATGTCATCCTCTCTACAGGGAGAAATTCTGAGCATTTTTTGAGAAACTTTATGGTCTTCAGACGGTCATAGCTTGAAAAAAGTAAGAGATATCAAAAAAATGTGCCGAGGTTCATTTCGACAAGACAAAATTATCTACGTTTTAAAGTTTGAATGAAGTCTCTACGAGAAAGTATGGCGAAACAACCAATTGAAAAAGGCTGAAATTTGAGGAAATTTCCCATTCATTTCTTATGGGAAATTCTTCGCAGTTTTTTGCGAATAGCTTTGCGAATTATTGACGAAAGAGCTATAAAAGACATAGCACACCATTACCGATCGAGCCGCACGTTTTGATATATAGTTTGCGAGGGTTTTCTCAAAGTTGCGGGACTAGTTACGGCCGAAATTCTGGCGGAAGATGAAAAATGGGAAGCAGAAACGCACGGGAAAACAATAGAGGCTCAAGCTACGCTCTTGCGTTGCCTCGTGCCACTAATTAGGCTTAATTTCTTTTATTTAAAAGTCTGGTCCCCACAGTGTCTGCTTAGAAAAATGGTGACCCAGCCACTGCCACCTCGTGCTATGAATATGTGATGAAGATGAATGTTTTCTTTCCATCAATAAATTGTAAATAGTGACGCTTTAGCAGAAGATTGAGTCCTCAGAAAAATGTGGTTTTAACGAGGCTGATTTGAGCATGGTTGACATTGACATTGTCACGGTGACGCTAGCTGCTACAGAGAGCGTTGTTGTTGTGCTGATGCAGCCGAGTTCACACATTAACCAGAAAATTTGCGATTGGCTCCTAAATCACAGATACAGAAAGAATGTGTCTCATTTTCTCCAGTTAACACTGCAACTAGTGTAAATGTAGTTGTAAGAAAATGTTTGAGTCAGAAAAATAAATATGGACTAGCTGTCTGAGCCTCGTCTGCCTCAGTTTTGCATTGGCTCAATCACAAGCTACTTTAACCAGATGTCAGTTGTTGTTAAAGTGAGCAGCACATAGGTGCGACTGTATTAGTTCACCTGATTACAATGATAGCTAGCTCAACCAGGGTTTTTCTTTGGTTAATTCAGTCATCACACACACGGTTTGTTATGTGGATGTGGATGATCACAGCTGGGCTAAAACTAAAGTAGAAGTACTGAGAGCTAACTGCCTCTCAGATTGGTCTGTTGAAAAGCTGACATGACATAGTTAAAGATGTGTTGTAATGAACTGCATTATATTGAGAGGTGTTTCTCATTTTAATCCTCCCAATTTACACACATGAGGGGGGCAGAATATTAGAAACACCTCTGAACATAATGCAGCTCATGACATCACCACCACCAACTAAGACCTCCATGTGTAAACATATAATGATAAGTAAAATAATAACTAATAAAGTGGCCACTGAGTGTATGTCCCTGCAGACCCGAGTCAAGGATTCTCCTGTATGCTCTGGGATGTGTGGTTGAGAGTGGGGTCAGTCAAAGTACTGGGCTAACCTGCCACCTTAATTACAGCAAACATTCAGCGTGGTGGAGCCACAGAACGCAGCGTGGATTGTTTCTGTGTTGCTGGTCACCAGACCCGTCGGCATGCTGTTGCCTGGTGGTGGTCACACACAGAGGGAACCGCTGAAATGCTGCCAGGATCCAACCCCTGATTCCTGATAGAGAGGAACACACCTCATGTTCACAGTGTCTGAACCCTTGTGATTGGAGGAGATGTTCAGGTGTTGGGTTCACCAGCAGCTGCAAAATAACAAATCATGCCAATGTCCAAATACATATGGACCAAATTGTAGGTTGTATTCTCACTTCTCTCATCTCAACCTCATGAAAATGTTTGGGAAATGTTGGCTTTCAGTGTGTATTTCTGTCCTTCAGTATATTAACCTTACTGTTTCATCTCCCTTTACCTCTCCCAGTTCTGCAGCAGCGACAGGCTCGACTCCCCTCAGGAGCCAGTCTCCTCTGGGGCCTGTGACACGGTCTGCTCTCGCCAGAAGAATCAGGCAGCTGTAGCATTACTTGTGGTGTGGAGTCTCAATGTTTTTACAATCGCTGTATGAATAAGCATTTGACTCTGTGATTCTTCTGTGGGGATGTTTTGAGCAGTGATCATGCAGTGAGGTCCACGGAGCACTCACAGGGAGGTGCCCAGATCTCCCTCTCTGGTGGAGTAAGACGTACAAAGTA